>NC_066585.1:69445808-70675808 GCF_024323335.1 Lathyrus oleraceus
AAGCTCTTGTTAGAAACCTCAACCTAGGACTGTTGTGGATTACATGATAACTATTAGGCTCAAGTCAGTCTCCCTTCTAGTTTGTCATTTCCCAGTCTCTGGTTAGGATAGAAGTTTCTCCCCTGTTAAGGGGAACTACGTTGCCCTCATCCTCATACCAGATAAGGTACGTAGGCAGGAGATCGTGCGAGATCTCTCCGGGCACCCTTTTCCTTTTTTGTGTGTGTTTGCTTGACAGCTAGCAGGCTCGAGTACCAGACTCCCTGTTAGCTTGTTTGTTCAACCTTTGTGTTCCCTTTGACGACTCAGCGTCCGGTTAACCTCTTGTTTGCTTGGAGTCTGACGTAAGTCCAGCGATTGGCAGTCGGTTTCTTGCGTTTGTTTGTTTGTTTGTGTGGATCTGACGTAAGTCCAGCGATTGGCAGTCGATTTCCTTGATTGTTTGTTGTGTGCTTGGAGTCTGATGTAAGTCTAGCGATTGGCATTCGGTTTCCAGTTTGTGTTTGTGTGTTTGTTTTGACGTCTCAGCGTTTGTGCGTGTGTTTTGTTTCGGCGTGCGTTAGCCGAACTACGGTAGCTCTGATTCTCATTCCAGATGAGATACGTAGGCATAGGATGCGATATCCTAGCGAGCCCGTTCCCCCCTCTTCTTCCATCTGTGTCTTATTCCAGTGTGTGTGCATTCTTTTGAGCAGTGTTTAGCAACCTTATTCTATTCTTTCTGAGCGTGGATCCCGTCGAGTACGACGGACGTGAGGGGTGCTAATACTTTCCCCTTGCGTAACCGACTCCCGATCCTTGCAATCTCCGGTCGTAAGACCATTTCCTTTCCAGGTTTACTTCGAGCGTTTCCTTTCCCTCTTTTGGGATAAATAACGCACGGTGGCGGCTCTGTTTGTTTGCTTTTTCCCGCCGGTTTTTCGCGGATGCGACACATACACCCAACAACCAAACACCCAACCTCGCACCTCATTCATGCCACACACCCAACCTCAAAACCAAGAACCAAACCATACCCACCAACAACCATACGCAGCCACCACAACAGTCTATAGCCCAGATGGATCTTCACACCAGCCACCGTTGGATCATGTTAGCACTCAAAGACCCCAAACACCTTAGAAAAATCGCGGGAGACCTCAAAGACAGACTAACGCACTTGGATGTGGAACACAGGGGCGTTTCAATCGTGCGGGTCATTGAATTTCTTGTTAATTCCGTATAATTTTTTATTATAATATAAATATAATTTTTATTTTAAGTATTTTTTTTATTTATTTGTAAAATTTAAATTTAATTTTTTTTTATAAAAAAATTAAGGGTGAATGCGCCACATGCATTGACGCATATACTATGTAGTGTATGCATGCACAATGCATGTGGTACCAAGACATGCATGCGCCCAGAGCCTTAGCGCCTCCTATATATTTTAATTGAATGTATCAGTTCAACTGGCGCATTAGTTAAAAATAGTGATTATTTTGCTATTTTTTTCAAAAACATTGTTATTTTGGGATTAAATTTGAAAATAATAATTATTTTTTTATTAAAAAAAATCTAGAAAGAAATATCACTGGATGTTTCTTCATAGCTAGATGCAATAAAGTGCTTATCCATATGCCAACCATCCACAAGTACCGTGAATAAAATTGATCAGTGTTTCGCATCACCATAAATTCAAGGCGTGCAATTATGTGCAATTTGTGGAGATTCAAGTCTTTAAATGGGAATAGGTTAGGTTGTCCGTATTCCAATATATTTATGTTTGACAGAAAATGTAATGAATTAGCTGATGTTATTTATTTCTCAAAATAGTATTGTTTATATATTATTCTTTATATACAAGTATGACACTCACCTTTACTCCTAAAATTGTGAATATGATATTACAGTCAATTATTGTAATATACATGAGTTATGGTGTAGTTAAAGGGCGGCTAGCCTAATCTCAATCACACTAACTACAAAGTTTAAAGTCATTTTTACCCCAAAAGTGTCCAGTGTCATGGATTTCCTTGTAAAAATCAAACTACTTGTAGTTTAGCGTCCAAATGTTTAGTTTGGGGTTGGTTCGTGAATTGAGATAAGGGTATAGTATATTGTATGACAATTTTGGTCGAGTGAAACACAAATAAAATATACTACCAACCAAATGATGATTTTTCTCTAAAGGAGTACGAGCGTCCAAAAGTGATGTCTTTTGGTTTAATCCGTGAAGTGAAGGTGGAATAATTAAAAAACTTATTACAATTTTGAGGCAACTTTGTTGAGAAACATTCATCTACACTTGTATTTCTCAATTAACACCATTGGTTCAAAAGGTTCTTAATATTTATGATACAAGGCACTAAGTTATGACAAAGAGGCTATCAATCTTCATGGGCTATGGTTTTCATGGTATGCACTTATGAATCAAGTCTATGTGATCATGGTGCTACACTTGGCTTTGAATGTTCACTCTCTTGACATAAGTCTTTGGGAATCCCTAAAATTTGTTTGGACATTTTGTTTATGTTTGATTACATCATGGATAAAAGGATTTGGAAGTCATTTACAAGTTTGAATTTGGTCAACAAAGTCAATCATCGAAGGTTGACTTTTTGTTGACCAATTTCTTTATAAGACCTTTTATATGTTAGTTATGATTGCTCCTTGTTCTCTTGATGAAGACATGACAATTTACATTCAAGAATTCAAAAGATTCAAGTTCAATATTCAAATTCATAAATTGGAGGGAAAGATACTTTTCTTAAGGAATAAGTTACAAGAGGCAATTCAAGGTCCAAGATTCGCATTTCAAACATCAAGAAGTACATTACAAAACAAAAAGTACAAATTACACAAAAATATCAAATTTTTGACCTAGGATTAACTTTTGGTCAATTGTTAACTTTTGGTCAAACTGTTGACCAAAATCAAACTAAATCCTAAAGCCCACTTTTTTTCTTCATCCTCGTGATTCTTCATGTGATCCTCCAAGTTCTTTAAAATGAATTCTAAAATCTCTTCATGTTCATGATGTCATGCCAAACCTTGATGATGCCATGCCATAATTTAAATCTCTTTAAACATCCAAACATCATGAACAAGGCTTCATTTCAAGCCTAATAACCAGTCTTGCAAAAAACCTTAGCATTGTCAGCACATGTACACTCAAACATGTTATGTCATGATGCATCTCATACTTACATGCCAAATCAAGTCATTACAATCAATATACACAAACATACACAAAATACATATTCTAAAAACTCAGCAATGCATTCATCCATAGCAGGCATACCATAAGCACACAAGTCCAAGGAAATCCCTCATGGTTCACCTTTCAATCAATAAACAAACAAACCATCCAATAGTCATGTAAAACACGCCATGTTCATACAATGTCCAACATTCATCAATAAACCAAAATTACCATGCTCAGTTAACATCTACAAGTCCAATGCATCCAAATAGTCCAAATAGAAATCACACATATATCCAGCCCACACATTACATAGCTCAATTCACACCTTCATATCCAATTTTAGCAAACTAACATCAATATTTCTAACAGAATCAACTAACATTCGCATTACTAACATGACTTCTAAATCCCTTAACAGTTAACTAGTTTCCAAGTCAGTTCAAACTATAGCTAACAAAATTCTGACTGCTTTAACCTAACGGATTTTTCAAGCTAACATGTACCTAGTTCAAACTAACTGTCAAGATCATCCCACTAACCGTTAATCAGTTATCATTAATAGCTTCATTAACCAAAACACTAACATCATAACAGTTCTAACAATTATCAATTAACAGTTAATTAGTCCTAACAGTTAAATGAATCAAGCAATTAAGCAATACCCTAACTGATTTTCAAACTACTACTAACCATAAACCAATTAGCACTATGATCGCTATATTCGCAAGTGCACGAATCGCGTCAGAGTAATATAAAAGATTATCGATCACACAGAGAGCAAATCGTCAATCTATCGATTACTATTGTTACGATGTTTATCTAAGGCGGTACAAAAGAGATATTGATGTCGCAAAATAATAGTAAATAAAGAAAATGATAAATACAGTGCAGATAAAGATAGGCTTGAATGTATTTCACGTCAGTTAAACGGTGCTTCGATTGTCTAAATAGAACTACTTATGGGGCAATATTTTCTACTCTTGAAAAGAATCCATTTAACGGGAACTGTCGCTTTCGCGTATTCGGAACCGAGTTTACCCTTAAATTAAGGCCTTTTATTGTCACTTATAAAAGGTGCGCAAAATGCTAAAGTAGTAAACCTATTTTTAAGAAATAAGACTCGTAAGCTTAGTTGAAAAGTGATTTTGATTCGGAAAGTTTTATCTAAGGGGTTTCCTGATTTTAAATCTATCAACGCGTCCGAAAACAGTTTCAAAAATCATTTTTCCTTAAAGTGATAAAAATTCCTAGTTAACTAAGCCAGGGTGCTTTCGCACTCCTTGAGTAGTTAAAATTAACCAAGTTTGTTTCAGAAAACTCGAATTAAAAATCAAAACAGCCCCTAAAGCATTTCTACAGATGCAATATGTGAAACATCTCTTTAACCGCGATCCTTACATTCTAACCTTTGAAAGATTTAGTCAAACATGGTGATGCAAACAAATACAGCGATATTGAACATGTTGAAAATAAGTTTAGAATGTAAGGCATGAAGAATAAGTAAAGCGTGTAAAGCAATTAAAACGAGCAATAAAGATAATGGCGAGAAAATTAAATAAAGTAAAGCATGACAAGAAAATTAAATAAAGTAAAGCATGGCAAGAAATTAAATAAAGTAAAGCATGACAAGAAAATTAAATAAAGTAAGGCATGGCAAGTAAAATAAAAAGGCGATTAAATTAGTACCTGCTCCAAACGGAGGCTTTAAATCTGGTACAAGGAAGTAAATGAACCTTTGACTTTGAAAATAAAGATGACGGCAAAATCAAAGTGATCCAACTCAATTACACTAAGGTGCGATAACCCCTTGATGTGACGGATTACTGCTTTTATAGATGATAATATAGTCTTAGTGTTGTAAACTAAGTTGGATGATTTGGAAATGAACTAGAACGACCTATTTATAGAGGAATTCAGCAGCATGCAAAGACCATGATGCCCTTCAACTTCTCCTTAGTGGGAACGTGAAATGCAAAGGTTGCGCCCGCCACCCCTTCATGGCGCCCGCCATGTGTGTGAATGGGAAAGTTCATGGGATCGTGGCAGTTTCCTCCTGGTTGAGGGCTGATGTGTCATGGCTTCTCCTATAGTGGCTGCCATGCATAACTCCATGTGTACAATATTTATCGAAAAACCCTAATTTTTGGTCTTTTTGCTTCGTTTCTTCTAAAAAGGTCCCGAAAGAGCTAAATACCTGAAAACAACATAAAAGAAAGCATAACACAAGCAAAATGATAATAAATACCTAAAAAACATGTGAAATCCGAGTCAAAAATGCGGTGTGATTCAGTGTGATCACACTACTAACTCCTAGTTGCTAACTCTAACTGATTTTACTAACTAGTTTAACTTCTACTTACCACACTAACTGTTTCCTAACTAACATTTTCCATTTTTCTAACATGTAGTCCAACTCACCTTTATTTTCTAATGTTAACCAATTAACATAGTTAGCTAGTTAACTACTAACTGATCAATTAACTAATTTCCTAATTCAATTAACTTCTAAATCCTAACTAACTAACAGTTTAAATCCCCAAACATCAACAAACTTAACTAACAGATTAACTTAACTTTTAACTATCACACTTCAAGCTTCTAACTCACTAACAATTTCCCTTAACGAATTCAATCAACATAAAGTTTCCTACTAATTGATTCAATTAAGTAACAGATCCCTTAATCAAACTATCAACATATATAACTATCAATTCAAACTAACACTATCAATTAACTATTAACTAACTTGGATCATGAATCAACTAACTTCCATATAATTTCGTAGATGCCCTAACTCCAAACTACCTTTTCCCTAAGAGCTACCACATTCAGTTATGAAATCCTTCTTTAATCTCTCTATTTAAACTCTTCTTTTACAATCAACAAAAAAATCACAATTAACCATCACTCTGAAAATTCTCTCCACTCTCTCTTCTCACAACCAAAAACTCACCTAGAGCTCAATCTTCCATTATTGAGAAAACTTCACCTTGAAGTTTTGCTTTAACAGAGCTTACCTCGTCAATCCTTTAGACTCTTTTCACTCAACAACAAAAAAAAAATTAGACACCAATTCCCTACAAGCTAAGTTCAGAAGAAGAAGAAGAAGAAGGAGGAAAATTGCAAGAAGTGAAGTGCAAAGTGTTTAGCTGGTTATACTTCCTCTGGTATTTTCTCTCCATCTGTGTCTTCATGCTCTTCAAAATATCTTAGGACACATCTCTGCCCTGTAGGTAGGATCTTCATTTCTTCTTTATTTTGCCTCAATTTTGTTACCAAGATGTAGACATTGTAGTGGGGAATCAAAGCCCCAAAGTCTCCAGCTTTTATTCCCATCCTAGGTCATTTAATTTTAGTTTGTATGTTATAGGGTTCTTTAGGTTGCATTTAGATTAGGGATATGGCTTGACTTTTAGGTGATAAGAGTGTGATAAATAGATAGGGGAAGATCAGAGGAGTTCAATGGTGGTGGTTTTAGCTGGTTCTGGGTAGCTTCGCCACCTCCGGTGCGGCGGAGTTATTTCTGGAGGGGAGAAATGTTAGAGAGTGAGAGAAGTTTCTGGTGGGAATACTTAATGAAGTGAGTGGATCCCCTCCATCTTCTTTTCCCTCGTGATTGGGCCACGAAACTAAGCATAATGGGCCTTTACTAAATCACACCCCAATGTTGCTAACTCACCCCCCTCTCTTTCTGATTTCAAACAAAAATAGTACTTGGGCTTTGCTAACCATGGCCCTGCGCCCTAGCTGATTATTACATGCCCTTTTTTCCTCCATATACCCCTTGGCAGAGTGTGATGTGATTATTCAATTATTGTTTGAAAATTATTTTCATATTTTCTTATAGACATTAAATACACATTAAAAAATATGTAATTCCTTAGGTCAGAATAATTGAATTTAATTGTTAGGTTTTTTAATTTCAATAAGTGGTAGATTAGTTAGAAATTAGGGTTTAATATGTTAAATCCAATTTTTAATGCCTATATTTTTCCTCATAAATATTGTATGTTTGATGTATGATTCTTAGCATGTTCTTCTTGTTTGATTAGTTGATCAAAATTGTTTTTGATCAATTAATTACATTTATAATTAGATTTTTTGATATATGACTTTCATGGATACATTTGCAGGCTCCCTTAGGATTCATATTTAATTAAGTGATCATAAGTCTCTTGATCACTTGGTTGAATTAGATCTTTACAGTTGCACTACACTTGATCCACTAAGTCAAATTCTAGTCAATTCACATTCAAGATCCTGGAGACAGAAGGACATCAAGACTTGACCATGATGAGCTTTATTCCATCTCTTCAAGCACACATTGCCTCATCCTTTTCAAAACAAAACTTCTTTTAAAACATCAAACACTTGTTAACTATGATGTGAATTATGCGCCACGAGCTTTAAGTAGTGGAGAAGGAATAAGAGGGAGTATTCTTATCCTTATTCTGAATATCTTTGGATACGGGACGCATGACCTAGTTGTTCAAAGTATTCACATCCATTTTGTCGCAACCTGAAAAATGGAATGCGAAAAAAAACAACCGGCGAAGAAAGACAGGAGAGTCGCCACCGTGCGTTATTTATCCCAAAAGAGGGAAAGAAAACGCTCGAAGTAAACCTGGAAAAAGGAAAGGATAAGACAGGGTCTCGCAACCAAATCTTGGGTTCGGGAGTCGATTATGCGAAGGGAATGTATTAGCACCCCTACGCATCCGTAGTACTCTACGGAATCCACTTTTGTAGTTCTTGTCTAAAGGGTGTGGGTTTATCTAATGTGTTATTTACTAAAAAAAAGGGGTCAAAAAAAATGACTCGCACGGATGTCGCATCCACTGCATACGTATCTCATCTGAATATGAGAATCAGAGTCTTCGTAGCTCGGCTACCTAGGGGTTCAGGGTAATTGTGCTCACTAAGACATCGCGTCTTATGCCTACGTATCTCATCTGGAATGAGAATCAGAGCAAGCCGTAGTTTGGCTAACTACGGGGTTATGGATTGGGTTTTGGACGAACGACGTTACTACGTAATCTACCGGATGCTCGACCTTTGAAGACTTACTCTCCTGTAGTAGAAGGAGTTAACGTGTTCTTAGGAGAAGAAAAATCAATGAGTTGGTAGGGCTAGGGATGCTCATGTAAAAGGAGTCCTGGACGAAGGAACCTGTAAAAAAAAATAAACATACAAAAACATTGCCTCCTATCGAGGTCTTCCAGCTAGGAAAGCAGTAAAATGCGGGAAAAATGTAAAAGTACCACGCGGATAAAGATCCGAAGTAACAGCAATTAGAGGAATGAGAAACCCAGGGATCCTTCCAAGCTAAACACCATCAAAGAAAGTGAGTCAGTACATGTAATCGGAATAAACCTCCAGGTGGTATCCCACAAATAAAGTGGAACACCAGGCAAGCTATCCCTGCAAGAGTATGTGAGCCCTCACAAAAACTCAACAAACAGGTTAGAGTAATATGACAGAATTAGGAGAAAACAATGCCATAACAAACACAAAACAGGTTAGAGCAAACAGGATAGGGTAATCAAGAGTTGCCCCTAAATCAAAATGTAACCACATGAATCATGCCATTAAAATTCACAAAAAGCTCACAAAAAGCAACCAAGGGTAGGAGGCCTAAACCTCTTGTCAAACACATGCATCAAAAGGGTATCAAATTCACCCATAATACCTCATACATTCAGAGCATTCAACTTCAAAGCACAAAGGTAATGGGAATAAGGGCAAACTTGATTGGAGAGATCGGTTGAAATCAAATGGCACGGCTGGATTTGTAAACCAATGTTAGGGTTTGCTTGAGCTGAAAGTGGTGAGTCAGAATGAACCTTTCAGAGTTGCCTGGAGGTTGCTGCAGATTAATTCTCACTCTCTCTGTCTAGGTTTCTCTCCAGGTTTTGTCCAGGGTTTTGTTCCAAGGAAACCTCATAGTGTTTTGCTTCTCTCCCTTTTTCTGTCTATTCTCCCTCTTTTATAACCTGATTTTCATGGCTTTGTGGGCTCAAATGAGAGAGGTCCAAGTCCAAGATTTTTCTATTATATTTTTTTATTTATTTATTTATTTATTTATTTATTTATTTAATTAATTAATTTTTTATTTTATTTTATTTTCGAAACGCGTAGGCTTCGCCTAGCGAGCATGACAGTTCATGAACAAACTTTTGCTCCTTCAAGATTAACGTTTTGACTGACGAATAGAACCCTGTTGGAAGTAACTCAAGTCTTTCCCTTGTGTTGACTGATCATCTAAATAGAACCCACAAAGTGTCCTGGATGATGTTCAAGCTTCTTGGAGCTAATCCTGATTGACATGATGAAATGCAATGTATCTAATGTTAAATGACCTAAAAATGAATGCGTGAATAAGGAGGGCAAATTTTGGGGTGTTACAGCTGCCCCTATTCAGTCATCAGCTAACCCGAGCAGGATGAAAGCGAACAGCTTATCAGACAAACAGGGTGAGCTGTGATTGAATACCAAAGACAGACCAAAAATTTGCGCTCCGAGAACACCACAAAAATGCTGAAATACACCGCGTTGTTTATTTCTCTTCCGATCCTCTGGCTGAATCTGAATCAGTCTTCTGACTTAATCTGGAGTTTCGATCCTCTGGCTGAATCTATACTCAATTCAGTCCTCTGGTTGGATGTTAATTTTGATCCTCGGGCTGGATACGGTTTCAATCTTCTGGCTAGATCTTCTTCGATCTTCTGGCTAGATCTCCTTTGTTTCGATTCTCTGGCTGAATCTATTTTCTTTGATTCTCTGGCTGAATCTACTTCGATCTTCTGGCTAGATCTGAATTGTTTCGATTCTCTGGCTGAATCTATTTCCGGTCTTCGGGCTAGACCTGACTTCGATCTTCTGGCTAGATCTTCTTCGATCTTCTGGCTAGATCTCCTTTGTTTCGATTTTCTGGCTGAATCTATTTTCTTTGATTCTCTGGCTGAATCTACTTCGATCTTCTGGCTAGATCTGAATTGTTTCGATTCTCTGGCTGAATCTATTTCCGGTCTTCGGGCTAGACCTGACTTCGATCTTCTGGCTAGATCTGGATTGTTTTGATGATAAATTCCCATCATCAGGATCTCGCATCTGGGGCATGCGTTGGTTGACCCTCTTTCGAAATCTACAGTCTTCACGTTAGATATGCAGCTTCGAGAATATCCCACTTTTGGGCTTCGTACATATTCTTCAGGCTAGAACATGTTATAACGACTCTTCGATTAGACTTTGTTTTTTTAATGCAATCTGCGGGCTTGATCCTCTTGTAGGTTGATTTTCTATTGAGCTATCGATCTATTCCTCCAGCTGGCTTGCTGGGGAAATAACGTTCGTAGTCGACTCTCTGGCTGAATCTTCGAAATGACCCTCAGGCTGGATCTCTGGAAAACGATTCTCAGGCTGAATCTTCAAAATGACCCTCATGCTGGGTCACACACACACTTGATCCTCTGGCCGAATCTCATGACTTTGGTTATAAAGTAATTTTTCAGTCTGCTTTGAAGAACTTGTTTATCAGCTTATGTGTATGTTTGATATGCATGCAAATGCAAATGCAAATGTTATGCATGGTGCAAAAGAAAAAAGAAATCTGCTTAGGGAAGCAACTCTGGCAGGGAGCGGATCGCTGTATTAATCCTTGAATGCTCTGTGGGGAACGATCCGTCTGCCGGGACCGGGGAGCCACCGAAAATAAATTGGCCTTTTTTGAAAAGTTGACCTTGTTGGGGAAGTATCAACTATGGAAACTTTGCTTGGCGAGGCTCTACGAGGAGAGTCTGTGAGGAAAGCACTTCCTGGGGAAATGTCGTAGGAATCGACCTTTGCTGGGGATAGGAACTTGCTAATCGTCCTCAGGCTGGGGATTAAAACAAATCTGTTAAAAAAATAATCTGCTGCGGACGAGATGAACACTGGGAACACCACCCTCTTGTCTGTTGGGTATGCGACTACTCCGCTGTTGCTGGGACGATACAGTCTGGCACTGTCTACTCCGCTAGGGATATACAGTCTGGATACTATCAACTCTACTGGGGAACCTGCTCTGCAGAGGAGAGGCTTTGTCAACCACTTGGGGGTGAGGATTCATGACTTGGCATCCGGTTCCTGTGACCTGTAACCAAAAAATACACGTATTCCCCGGGGAATTACTCGGTTTGAATTCACCGTCCGGGATTAAGCACATTCAAAGCAATTTTGACTGTTTTCCTGCACAAGTCATCTACAAAAGCCACCATTACATTCAGATGCAATATGTTTCCTCAAGAATTCAGACATCTTTTGCAAACAAACTGATAAATGAAAAGTAAAGAGGCTTTTTAACTGAATTATTCGACTTTTGTTGGTTGAAAAATTTGTGCCAGGAATAGGCGAGTACATCATGAAGCTGATCCCTGGAAAGAGGCGATCGCTATAAATTGAACAAGAGAAACTATCCTAATGGCAATGTTGAAACGAGGTCCCACCGAGTTTCGACTCTGCTATGGCTCGTATGTCCTTAAGACGCTCTGCTCATCTTGCTTTCTGAAGTGGATGATTAGTCGATCTTTTACCTTCGAAGATTGCCGGATTGAATGAAACGGTGATATAACACGGATGAACTCAGATCGCAGTTATTCGCTTATTCCCTAACTTTTGCGTGGACCGCCCTTTTGGGTTTTCAATCCACCGGGATACCCTTTTTTTGCCTGAGCCGCCCTTTCGGGTTTTCGACTCACCGGGTGTACATTTTTTTTGATTTTTATATCCCTAATTTTTTCCCGAACCTCTTCATTCTTTTTTTGGTTCGTCGGGATGCCCCTTTTTTGCCTGGACTATTCTTTTTACTGTCCAGCGGGTCTATTTTATGCGAAGTATTTTTTTAACTGCGTCTGAGTTGACAGGGGACGGGAAGTCTTCGCCATCCATGGTTGTTATCATCAGAGCTCCGCCAGAGAAAACTCTTTTAACCATGTATGGACCCTCGTTGTTCGGTGTCCATTTGCCCCTGTGATCTGTGTTGGGAGGAAGAATTCTTTTGAGTACCAATTCACCGACTCGATACTCCCGAGGGCACACTTTCTGATCAAACGCTCTCTTCGTCCGTCTCTGATATAGCTGGCCATGGCATATAGCTGCTAGTCTCTTTTCCTCAACTAGGCTTAGCTGATTGTATCGAGAACGGACCCATTCTGCTTCGTCCGACTTCATTGTTGGTGCAGGGAAAAGTTATTCTGGCACAAAATGGCATATGAACCCCCTCCAGTGTGATCAACACTGCACCAACTCCACGACCATTGACGTTGACCGCCCCATCAAACATCATAATCCATTTGGATTCAGGGTCAGGCCCCTCCTCCGGGAGTGGTTCCTCGCAATCTTTCGATTTGAGAAACATGATGTCCTCATCAGGAAAGTCGAACCTCATAGGTTGGTAATCATCAATCGGTTGCGCGGCAAGATAGTATGACAAGACACTTCCTTTGGTGGCTTTTTGTGAAGTGTATTGGATGTCATACTCTGTTAGCATCATTTTCCACCTAGCAACCCTGTTGGCTTTTCAAAAATATACTTGACTTGATCCATCTTTGATATCAATAGAGTCGTGTGAGTCAACATATAATGTCTTAGTCGGCGAGCAGCCCATGCCAAAGCGCGGCAAGTTTTCTCGAGCAGTGAGTATCTTTGTTCACAGTCGGTAAACTTTTTGCTAAGGTAGTATATTGCATGCTCTTTTCGACCTGACTCGTCATGCTGACCGAGCACACAACCCATTGACCTTTCTAACACAGTCAAGTACATGATCAACGGTCTTTTCCTCTCGGCCTGTAGACTGGCCCCGATCTTGATCTCTTTCTTGTCGTCTTCGGTACCAATGTTGATGGTCTCAACCACCTCCTGATAAGGTGTGATAGCTCGGCCCTCCTGTTTCAACAACCTGGCTAACTCCTCAGGCAATTCACAATCTTCCTCAACCCCTTCTTCGGCTTGATAGATAGGATTGTCGAAGTCATACTTGGCCATAGCAGTGTCGTTAGCAGTGAGATCTGGGTGATCAGTTTTACGAGGTGTTTTTTGGAAAGAAAAACGAAAAAGAAACATGAAAAAGAAACATTGCCATTTTTGTAAAAGTAAAAATAATTGAAAGAAAGAGAACACAAAATTGTTTGCAAAAGCTATCCTTTATTGATGATGAAAATAATTGCGAAATGTAACTAAATGGATGGCCCTACAGATGAGTCATTACACCTTGGTCAAAGTGTAAGACTTTGTTATGCATGTGATAAAAGGAAAACAATAAAAATTACTCCTTCAGTAGAGTAAACCGGACGACTTTTTTAGACGACCAATTGTCAAGCTTTTCTCCTGGGACACACGGGCGAATCCAACTATCTAAGTCACAGTCGCTGTCAGCCTTGTCTTCATCTGCAGCATTGACGGTGTGGGGAGAAACCAAACCCCCGCTGGAGAAAGTACCGGCTTCATTCTTCTGAGACCCCAGAGTATACCCCAATCCAAACTTGTCTTCTTTTATAATTGGCTCCACAAATTGCCTCAGCCTTGGGCATTACCGACCTTAACCACTTCAACAGCTTGCTTATATGAAGAGATAGAAGTCCCGACCTTCTCAGACTCAGGTGAAAAGACAGTTTCGGGCGCGACCTCACTGATGTTTATGGCTTCGAAGCCCTGACACAGCATCTCATGCATCTCGCCATCCATCTCCACATACTTAAATGTAGACAGGTGGCTAACAAAAATATCCTCTTCACCGCAGACGGTGACGATCTGACCTTCTAGTCCATATTTGAGCTTCTGGTGGAGAGTAGAAGTAACAGCACCGGCAGCATGAATCCAAGGTCGACCTAGCAGACAGCTATAGGCAGGCTGGATATCCATCACATAAAAGGTACTCTTGAATACCTGCGGTCCAATCTTAACTGGCAACTCAACTTCGCCACAAACATCTCGCTTAGAGCCATCAAAAGCCCTTACAACTAAATTACTCGGCCTCAGGGTGGCGTCATCACAATCCAACTTCGTTAAGGCTTTCTTTGGGAGAACATTCAGAGAAGAACCTGTATCAACCAAAACATGGGAAAGCACCGTCCCTTTGCATTCCATTATGATATGCAAGGCTTTGTTGTGATTCCTACCCTCAGATGTTAGGTCATAATCGGTGAAACCTAGCGCATGGCTAGTGTGTACATTCGAAACTACCGACTCCAGCTGGTCAACAGTTATCTCTGGGGGAACATAAGCCATATTCAGTACTTTCAACAAGGCTGCTCTGTGTGTCTCAGAGCACATCAATAGTGAGAGAATGGAGATCTTTGAGGGTGTCTGATTTAGCTGGTCGACTACCTTGTAGTCACTTTTCTTGATAATCCTCATAAACTCATCCACTTCCTTCTCGAATGCGGTCTTAGGAGGAGCTTCCTCGGTAGTAACCTCTTCGGTGGATACCTGTTTTCCTTTCGCCTTGGCAACTGCCTCAGCTTCAGCATTCGTGCGCAATGTTGATGGTGCAAATAGGCGTCCACTGCGAGTGAAGCCACCAATTCCTCCAACATTGTCTACAGCGGAGCTACCAATGTCAATGTCTTCTTTGTTAACTTTCTGCCCCTGGCAGTAGATATCAGCCCCATAGTGCCACGGGATAGCACTGTCTTTCTCATACGGAACAGGTCCTGGTACCGTGATGGTGACCAGACCAATCAAAGTCGGTTGAGGGTTGTCAGAGTAAATTGGTGCTGGACTTTCTGGGAAATATATTATTGTCGGAGCGGGTCTCTCGGGAACATATATTTCTTCAGGAGTGAAATAAAATGTTACTTTCGACACATCATTCTTCACTGGACGAGTCTGATCGAACTGAAGACAACCTTCATCTATCAGTTGCTGAATACCCCTTCTCAAACTATCACATCCGTTCTCGGCGTCTTGACAATTTCTGCACTCTTCCCCACAGCCCGGGAAAATCTGTCCTTTCAAGAGTCGGTCTTTGACCACCGATAGTGAAGTCTTCACTTTAGTCACATCAGAAACCAAATTCAAAGTTTCCCCACTATCAACAGCATTAATCCTCTGCCCGCCGTGAGCTGGGATCGGGTTTTGGATAACATTAGGCACCGGAGAAAAATTGATGGCCTGGGCATCTCTCAAATCTTGTACCTTTAGCTGGAGAGCCTTGCAATTATCTGTAGTATGGCCAGGTGCGTTGGAGTGAAAAGCACATCTGGCGTTGACATCATAACCTCTAGGCAGATTGTTGGGATCGACCGGTGGGGCCAGAGTTCTCAACGTAACCAGATTCATGTCAATCAACTTGGGAAGTAATACAGAATAAGGCATTGGGATTGGCTCAATGACCCGGTCCGCCTGCCTTGGACGTTGTTGATAGGGTCTCTGCTGACCCAGATTACCTCCTTGTTGTTGATTGTTGTACTTGGGTTGCTATTGCGGATGATACTGCGGTTGAGGAACAGGTGTTGGAATAGTGACTGCGGCCACTTGATATTGATAATAATTAGGGCGTCCTCTACCCCTGCCTCTGCCGGCATATACAACGCTCGTCTCACCTTCTCTTCTTTGCTGACCGTTACCAGCAAACGGTTTCTTGGGAACTGATGAGTTGGAAGCACTGTTGTCTTGAATTCGGCCCATCTTCAACAGACTCTCGATCCTTTCTCCAGCAATCACTATCTCTGCAAAGCTGATTGACGGGCAAGCAGCCAATCTCTCGATATAATTGCCTTGAAGAGTGTTCATGAACATGTCCGCCATCTCCCTTTCAGACATAGGGGGTTGGACGGATGAAGCAATCTGTCTCCAACGCTGAGCATATTCTCTAAAGGTTTCCTTGGCAGTCTGAGACATTCCTTACAACAAGGTCCGATTTGGAGCCATGTCCAAGTTGTATTGATATTGCTTAACAAAAGCCTCTGCCAAGTCTTTCCATCTCTTGATGGTAGTACGAGACAAATGAGAATACCATTCACGAGAAGCTCTAGTTAAAGTGTCTTCAAAATAGTACATCCACAACTTTTCATCTTCAGTGTGAGCTCCCAACCTTCCCAGATAAGATTGGAGATGAGTGCGTGGGCAAGAAGCCCCGTTGTATTTCTCAAAAGTAGGGGGTTTGAACTTGTGAGAGATCCTTACTCCCTGAACCAGATCAAGATTGGTGACATCAAAACCTAAGGAATTTTGAGACTCCAAAGATTTGAGCTTCTCAGCAAGCTCATCCATACGGCGAGTGGTCTCGAGGGCCTCGTCGTGCAAAGAAAATTGATCATACTGACAATCTTCAGTAACGGGGCGTCCGTTAATCTGAATCCCTTGATTCACATTGTACCTTTCGCCAATACCATTCCCAACATTTCCCGTGTTGCCAACATTACCCGGGTTTCCATCAACATTTGCGTTACCCGCGTTTCCAGTGTTCACAGGGTTATCAGCGTTCCCAGGGTTACCAGGGTTCCCAGGGTTACCAGGGTTCCCCTCAGCACTTGGTATTTCCACCTCTGGATCGGGCCTCGGTTGCTCAACCAATTCCTTCAGCTTCGCCTGGCCTTCTTCCATACCAGTCATCAATGTCATGAACTGGTCCATCCTTTCACGCATATCAGCCAGTTCTTTCTGTATCTAGTCCATTGCTAGTCGTGGACGGTTTTCCTTTGTCGGGTACCTGTGAACTCGCTTGGGACCAATAACTGCCTACAACAGGGAATAAACATTAGACACTGCGATGACACCTACAAAACAAACAAGGGTTAGTATGTATGGTATGCGATGCACTGCTTATTCGATTTTAAGGCCCCCCCTTAAAAAGGGAATACCCTGCAAATGAAGAAGCATGAGATGTTGGATGCAAATATGCAGATGATGTTATGCAATGCAATGGCATGTCAATCAGAATTGTTGGATCCGCTTGAACATCTGTCAGGTTGCACTTCCTGGAGAGAAATTAAGAGGATCAAGCAAAGCACACCAAACAAAGGTCATGGGATGGATCATGTTATCCTTAATATCAACCATCCATTTTTGGTGGATTATGGTTTACACCTTATCAACACCCAAGTTTCATTGATATTAAGGATACCTGAACGGATCAACCATGAATCAAGGGTTTATTGCAAGTCACGAGCATGGAGTTTAGGTTAAGAACCACCCAAAGGGAGTGTACTAAGGTTTAAACCTGCCAAACATGTTCTACAAAAGGTTCCCATAGTCATAATCCCATCTTTCGGATATTATCGGAGGAACGACTACTCGTATTCCAAAAATATTCTCAAGAGATACTCTTATGAGTGTAGTATCACGTAACAATCGTATCAAATCTTACACTTGAACGACTTTCGCACTACGTCCTACGAATAGGCCAAGATGGGTTTGGTAAACTAAGGTCCTTGGCTTCTAAGGTCTATATTGGAAAAAGTAATGTCTAACCACAACTTACTTGTGTGACATTATTGATCCCAACATGACCTCCACCAAGTGAATGGGCTTGCAAGTCAACTTGCTAAGGAATAACTCCACACAAGTCATCAAGACTATGCCATTCTCCTATCCTAAGTGCACTCGAGTTCGGGTATAGAACTCATCTCACAAACAGAACCAGTAGATACGGCAGTCATATGTACACAATGCAATAAAGCAGGTAAATGCTGAAAGATAAATTACTGTACAAAAGAATAAACACCCAATAAACAAACAACCTACAAAAGCTAGGAGGGACTCGCTTAGGGAAACCGGGTCCCCAGCAGAGTCGCCAACTGTCGCAACCTGAAAAATGGAATGCGAAAAAAAACAACCGGCGAAGAAAGACAGGAGAGTCGCCACCGTGTGTTATTTATCCCAAAGGAGGGAAAGGAAACGCTCGAAGTAAACCTGGAAAAAGGAAAGGACAAGACAGGGTCTCGCAACCAAATCTTGGGTTCGGGAGTCGATTATGCGAAGGGAAGGTATTTGCACCCCTACGCATCCGTAGTACTCTACGGGATCCACTTTTGTAGTTCTTGTCTAAAGGGTGTGGGTTTATCTAATGTGTTATTTACTAAAAAAAAGGGTCAAAAGAAAATGACGCGCACGGATGTCGCATCCACTGCATACGTATCTCATCTGAATATGAGAATCAGAGTCTTCGTAGCTCGGCTACCTAGGGTTAAGGGTAATTGTGCTCGCTAAGACATCGCGTCTTATGCCTACGTATCTCATCTGGAATGAGAATCAGAGCAAGCCGTAGTTCGGCTAACTACGGGGTTATGGGTTGGGTTTTGGACGAACGACGTTACTACGCAATCTACCGGATGCTCGACCTTTGAAGACTTACTCGCCTGTAGTAGAAGGAGTTAACGTGTTCTTAGGAGAAGAAAATCAATGAGTTGGTAGGGCTAGGGATGCTCATGCAAAAGGAGTCCTGGACGAAGGAACCTGTAAAAAAAATAAACACACAAAAACATTGCCTCCTATCGAGGTCTTCCAGCTAGGAAAGCAGTAAAATGCGGGAAAAATGTAAAAGTACCACGCGGTGATCGCGACTTTATGAGTCTATTGGGGTACTAACTGCAAGCGCACAATCTAATTGCGTAGTTTTAAAATATATCGATCCCGCAGGGACTTAATGAATCGATCTACCGTTTTTCTAGGGTTACTGCGTAAAGCTAAGGCGAATGATACTTTAATGATTAGGGGAAAAAATAAAACTAAATTTGGATCTAGATAAAATATCAAATAATATGGATATCAGTATGTAGTTCGTCGTATTTGGGGAATCAAATCTTCGTTGGTCTTTTTCTTAATTTTAAAATAAGTCTTTTCAGTAGACACTATTAATTAAAAGTCTTTTCCTCAAACTCTCGCTCTGTTGAATCAGACTATGACTTTATATTTTAACGTACGCTCTCACTATTTCGTTAAGTCAAAAATCACTTTTGAAAATAATAGAATCTATAGAAACTCCTTTTGAGAAAATACTAACCGTTTAAACGCCCTCGTCTCAAACTCTCGCTCTGTTGACTTAGATTATATGATTAAACTTAAATGCTTAACTCTCGTCCTCACATTTAACTTTTGAAAATAATTTTTGAAAATAATTAGAATTTAATTAACCTTAAAAATTGCTTTCGCCCTGATTTAAAATTAATGTTCAATTTACACTGTCCAGTTAAAAACTCAAACCGTCGTTCTATTGATTTTAACTTCTTTATGTCTTTTACTCTCGTACAAAAACCTTGGTATTAACTTTATAAATTGAGACCAGAAAAAGAGTGACTATATTCTGAAATAAATTTAAACCAACTCAACTTTGATTCCTTTATTCCGCTTATTTTACATACCGATATCTAAATTAATTAGCCAGACATGATGAACATGCATAAACAATAAATCATGCATAAATACGGTAATATCAAACAAACAATATATATAAACAGCGGAACAAAGCATATGTAAATTAAAACGATAAATCAATTAATTAATGAACCTGGAAAAATACTAGAGATCTGGATTTTATCTCCTACGCTTCGACGCTCGAACACTCCACCACAAGTCGGTTGGATTTGTTCTTCACAATTCTCAATCAGATAGGAAAGTAAAAACAAGGAAATAAAATACTATGATCTAACGTAAGGTTAGATCCAGTAAAAATTATACAATAGCTTCCGGTGTAGAAACTGTCGTGAGAAAGTAAATTGTATGCTTCAGAAATTAAACTAGAAAAAAGAAAGAAATAAATTGCTTGCAAAATTAGAATGCTGGAAAAATTGTACGAAGAAGAGAGAGCTTCAATTGGCTTTTGTGAGGTTTATTTATATTAACCTCCCAAGATAACCGTCTCCTAGAATGTGCCTTCAGTATCGTTCAAAGCGTCTCCGAGTGCATGAGAGAATTTAGGGGAAACCGTCCACTCCGTTACGCACGTAAAGCCCAAAATATAGGAGTGGAATGTGTGACGTCTGTCACACTATGTGTTACAGTCGTAACACTAGGTCTTAGGACGTGGCGATCGGCACGTGCTTGTTGCGGTCGTGACAGCAATTTTCTTTGTTCCAAACGTGGGTTGGGCTTTGGTGCTTCAGCTTGCTGCTTTTCCTAGAAAATCTTCTTTTTGCACCCCTTTTCTTTCTTTTTCACATGTGCTTTAAATAATGATACCTGAAATAAATAATAAGAAAATGTCGAGTAATATCAAATAATATAAAATAAATTGAATCAAATAACGATATAATATAATTAACTCAAGTCTAAAAATGTGATATAGTTTCATGTTATCACGCGGATAAAGATCCGAAGTAACAGCAATTAGAGGAATGGGAAACCCAAGGATCCTTCCAAGCTAAACACCATCAAAGAAAGTGAGTCAGTACAGGTAATCGGAATAAACCTCCAGGTGGTATCCCACAAATAAAGTGGAACACCAGGCAAGCTATCCCTGCAAGAGTATGTGAGCCCTCACAAAAACTCAACAAACAGGTTAGAGTAATATGACGGAATTAGGAGAAAACAGTGCCATAACAAACACAAAACAGGTTAGAGCAAACAGGATAGGGTATTCAAGAGTTGTCCCCAAATCAAAATGTAACCACATGAATCATGCCATTAAAATTCACAAAAAGCTCACAAAAAGCAACCAAGGGTAGGAGGCCTAAACCTCTTGTCAAACACATGCATCAAAAGGGTATCAAATTCACCCATAATACCTCATACATTCAGAGCATTCAACTTCAAAGCACAAAGGTAATGGGAATAAGGGCAAACCTGATTGGAGAGATCGGTTGAAATCAAATGGCACGGCTGGATTTGCAAACCAATGTTAGGGTTTGCTTGAGCTGAAAGTGTGTGAGTCAGAATGAACCTTTCAGAGTTGCCTGGAGGTTGCTGCAGATTAATTCTCACTCTCTCTGTCTAGGTTTCTCTCCAGGTTTTGTCCAGGGTTTTGTTCCAAGGAAACCTCAGAGTGTTTTGCTTCTCTCCCTTTTTCTATCTGTTCTCCCTCTTTTATAACCTGATTTTCATGGCTTTGTGGGCTCAAATGAGAGAGGTCCAAGTCCAAGATTTTTCTATTATATTTTATTTATTTATTTATTTATTTATTTATTTATTTATTTAATTAATTAATTAATTAATTTTTTAATTTTAATTTTTTTTCTTTTTTTTTCTTTCTTTTTTTTCGTTTTTTTTTTACAGTTCATGAACAAACTTTTGCTCCTTCAAGATTAACGTTTTGACTGACGAATAGAACCCTGTTGGAAGTAACTCAAGTCTTTCCCTTGTGTTGACTGATCATCTAAATAGAACCCACAAAGTGTCCTGGATGATGTTCAAGCTTCTTGGAGCTAATCCCGATTGACATGATGAAATACAATGTATCTAATGTTAAATGACCTAAAAATGAATGCGTGAATAAGGAGGGCAAATTTTGGGGTGTTACACATTCATAGACTTTAGTGTAATTCAAATCAAAACAAATTTCAACATTAATTCATAATTCAACAATCCACATCCATATCATTCTCTTTGGACCAAACACATTACCCTTTGGATACCTATGCAACTCTTGGTTAATCCTCGCCTTCATTGGTTAATCGCCTACTCTTAGTTAAACATCTATCTATGAACCATGCCCCTCTCTTTGGGTTAATCACCTTCTCATGGTTAAAACCTTTTTCATGCATGTCTGCCTTGTGAGACTCGGGCTTAGGCAGACCCCTTTCCTGCATGTTTTTCTTTGTGAGACTCGGGCTTAGGCTAACCCCTCATTTTCATACATGTCTTCCTTGTGAGACTCGGGCTTAGGCAGACCCCTGTTTTCCTTTATATGTTTGTCTTGTCAGACCCAGTGCTTAGACAACCCTTTTTTTTCATGTATGCCTGTCCTATGAGACTCAGACTTAGATATACCATTTCATGTATGCTTTCCTGTGAGACTCAGGCTTAGGCAATCCCCTTCATGCATGCTTTCCTTGTGAGACTTAGGCTTAGGCAAACCCATCATCCTCTTGCACGTTTTCCTTTTCATATCCAGTGTTTAGGCAAACCCCCCTTTGTAGGTCTTGACCCTAGATCTAGGAAAAACCCTACAACTCTGCATTGGCTAATCACCATTTGTTGGTTAAATGCCAGACTCATATTTCAGACACCACTCTATGGGTTCAAACAATACACTTTTGGTCCAAACAACACTTTCACCATTTCATAAATATTTTCCAATTCATTCACACACTTTTTTGATACAACTCAATCATAAACCTTTTCAAAACAAATTTCAATCTTTTTCATAAACGAACTGTTATAATATGTTCCTTAGCAGTCATACTAAAAGCTTAGAGCATCCAAACGAGGATCAAAATTAGCTAACGTCAAGCACTTCTAGGATACGATTATAACATAGTTCCCTAAAAACAACCAACAAATACTTATTTTATATCCCACGAACTACGAAGCTCTGATTTTCTCATTGCACTATGAAAATAAGTAGGCACAAGGGTTTGAATCCTCGGTGAGCACATTAATTAAAAACTTATTTTTCCTTTAATTAAAACCAATTATAAGTAACCTTTAGATAATAACACCCATCTGCATAAAGAACAATCAAAATGGCTCCCTTTGAGTACAACGGATGTGAGGGGTGTTAAACCTTCCCCTTGCATAACCGACTTCCTTACCCTTTTTCTCTTACCCTTGGGTTTTATTGATATTTTTCCACTCTTTTAGAATAAATAAAAAAATTTAACGACTCGGTTGTAGTTCGAGCGTGCGATGCGCTCAGGTATTTTTTTTGGCGCGACAGCTGGCGACTCTGTTGGGGAGTCCCTAAGTAAGTCGAGCCTATATTTGTTTGTTTTCTTTGGATGTTTGGGTGTTTATCTTTATTGATTTACTTTCTTTATTTTATTACATCTTTACTGCTTCATATATTCATTATATTCTGGATATCTGTTATATTCTCAATTATGGGATAGGTTTCATGATGTTATTTGAGAGAAAAACTCTACACCCGAGCTTGAGTATACACACAGGATAGAATCGTGGATAGTCGTGTTGACTTGTGTTTCGTGCGTTGGGTTGGCACGAGACCCACACCCAGACTAAATCCACTTAGGAGTACCATTTTCTTGTAAGAATTTTCTATGGCAAGGTATTCTCACTTGGATCCATGACTCTGGGAGGCCTTTTTAAGGACCATCTTTTGAAGACTTGAACCTACTTGTGAGGGGCATGTGGGTTTTTACAGGAAACCAAGAACTCTACATACCCTAAAAATCATGAATACGTCGAACCTTTGAACCTGCATTGAGAAATATATATATATATATATATATATATATATATATATATATATATATATATATATATATATATATATATATATATATATATATATATATATATATATATATATATATATATATATATATATATATATATATATATATATATATATATATATATATATATATATATATATATATAATCCAGAATATGGCGAACCTTTGAACCTATGATGTTGCATATCATTACATCATAAAAAAACTAATTTTTGCATGTGCATTTCTAGGAAATCCAGAAGCTTAGTCTTTGTTGAGCATTCAAGAAGATAATGAGTACTGGCAGAAGAAACACCTATAGTTACAAGTTCATGGAGCCTCAATTGAAGGATTTAAGAGGATTATGGACTCATTTGATTCTTGACAACAAAGATGATTTCAAGAAGAACTATGGTAACCTTCTATGCATCCTCAACATTGAAGTCAATGTGATGGCTATCCACGCTCTTGTGCAATTCTATGACCCTCCGATGAGATATTTCACTTTCTAAGACTATCAGTTGGCTCCAACTCTGGAGGAGTATTCATAGATCGTAGGGGTTTAGATTAAGGATCAAGTTCCATTTAATAACATAAAGGAACTTCCCAAATTTCACCATATAAATGAAGCACTTCACTTGAAGAAGAAGGAGGTAGAGATCAACCTTAAGCCCAAGGGTGGTACTCATGGTTTTACCGTGAAGTTTCTGATGGACAAGGATACAACTTTTGCGGATACTGGAAGTTGGAACACTTTCATTGTTATTCTTTCTCTGCTTATATACGGGATAATTTTAATTCCTAACATTGAAGACTTCGTAGACTTGGCTTCTATTTGTATCTTCATGACTAAAAACCATGTTCCTACTCGGCTTGCTGATACCAACTACTCAATTCATTTGAGAATCAGAAGAAGAAAAAAAACTATTGTATGATGTGCGCCCCTGTTGTGCATATGTTTTATGTCTCAATGGCCCAACAAAGGCTCTTTTGTTGAGAACAAAGGAAATATCAAATGGTCCTAGAGGATCATGTCTCTAACTGCTGATGATATCTCGTGGTATTCGCGAAACTACAATGATATCAAGATCATCCTCAACTGTGGTAATTTCCCTAATGTACCTCTCATAGGAACAAAAGAAGGAAATAACTATAATCCAAGTCTGGATTTGCGCCAATTGGGCTACCCAATGCTTGACAAATCTAACACCGAGCAGTTGGAAGAGTCTGTCTTACCTGAAGGGGTTGATAATCCATATTTGCTTAAGAGGATTAACAGAGCCTGGGGAGAGATTCACCATCAAGGAAGGGATGAACTGGGAAAGAAAAATTGTATAGAAAAAGAGGCCTACGCACAATGGGTTAGATAAAGATTCAAGGAAGTCCTGTTGCCTTTTCCATTTGAACCTTCCATGAGCATTCAGCCTCCAAACCTTCTTTTGTTCCTACCTCATAAGTTGATAAGCTTAAGGACACTATTAAGTTATTGGAAAATGAGAATGCAAATCTATGATCCTTCATTGGTCGACTCACTCAAGAAAAGGTAGACCTGGAGATCAATCTCAACCAGAAGAGAGAGCGTATGCTCAAAGATGTTGAAGTTGCTTAAGATGAACAAAACAAGCGAAGAAAGGTTGATGAAGATCTTAAGGGAACTTATGATTGCCTCTCTACAAAGAAGAAGCAACTCACAGAGACACAATATCATGCTAGAAAAGGGGTGACCGTTTGGAACCAAAATCTGAAATCTCGCAAAGAGATGGAGGAGAGCTATAAATCCCAACTCAAAGAACTTCGAGATAAGTTGAAAGATTTCAAAAAACAGTTGAAGAAAGAGCAAGGCCATGCTGAAAAGCTTGGGTTTTCTCTCTGCCAACGTCAATGTGATCTGGAAAGGGCCTTTGAAGAAATCAGAGAGTTGAAAGGGCAAGCGCATCAAAGTCTGGAAACTGTTAATCAACTAAGCAAAGAAGCCTCTAAATGGGAACGATGGTGCAGTCATCTTGAAGTTCTCCTTGACTAGAAGCAAGAATTTCTACAAAGCCTTTTACATGGACCTAACCTCACTTTATTGCATAATCTCCTCAATGATGTGCAATATTGGAGGGAAATACATGCACGCTTGGCTAAGTTTGTTGACCATACAATTGAAGACCTCCCGGGAATGATGAAGGAAGCTCATGCTGACATGTTTCCACACAATAATCCTAGGGATTCCTTCAGTCTCGGTGCAAGCTCCTACAAATGAAGGCTTTGAGTGAGTGAGAGAGAGAGAGATAGAGAGAGAGAGAGAGAGAGAGAGAGAGAGAGAGAGAGAAACTAAATTTCATCTAATGAAATGCTTCTGCACAAGGGTTCTATTTATAGAACCACTTGTGTGACTTGCAAGCTAAAAATCCCACTTAAGTGTATGTGGCCCATATCTTATGGTATACCAAAAAATCACTTCAACGCGTAGTACCTTACCATATTTCGTATTCTACTTAAGTGCAATGTACCTTACGATGTTCCATAATTCACTTAAGTGCATTGTACCTTATGGAGTTTCTTATTTACTTTATCTCTCATCAATCTGTCCTTTTGTGTGTGACCCTGTAGGTTTTCGCGACATTGGCAATTATATTAAATCACGTATTTAACATAATAAACAGTGAGCGGTATCTAGCAACACATCACTGCTACCCAAGGCACGAAAAATTCATGTGATCTGACAAATCCCTTTTTGTTATAATACTTGTGCGTACAATTATCCTTTTTCCCTTATGTCTATATTGAACACAAGGCATAAACCGTGTCATCCTTGTCAAGTTCAATATTGGGCCCTTAGACAATTATCTTATTATGCAGGATGGGCAAATTTCATCTAGGTCACTCATGTCCCTCAGCATGCTTCATGGAGTACCCATCAATTGTCTTTATGGTCATACAGTTACAAACAATGTTTGACCAGCAATAAAGCACTTGACTCTATATCTAGGATCCATAGTGGTTTCAGGTCGAAGGGTGGTATACACCATTATCACCATGAGAATAACTTATGACACTTTGCATAACATTATATATAGTATTCTCATAGCGGGTCAATCCAGTATAAATATTACTCCTAATATTCATAACTATGTTTAAGACTTGATAACTCCTTATCCATGATCCATGAGATGTGATCATTAGTCTATATACATAATAGTCTTAATGCTTTAATGTTATACCACTTCATAACAAAGCTCGACTACGGATATTTTAAGAATAATGTCCTTATGTTTAATGGGATCTCATGATTAAGTCACACTTGATACATTAAACGGACTAGCTATTCTAGGGACTTTATTAAACAAGCATAATAAAGAAAAAAGCCTTTTTATTATTAATAAATAATTCGATACAAGTACCAAAAGTATTGGCCTCTAGGGCTTACACCAACAATAACAACGAAGCTCCTCAAGATCAGCCTCGGCAGAATTTTGCATGTGACTGCGGAAGCACCTGTTGAAATAGAGAACGAGTATATGGGTCCTCCTATCAACATTCAGATTCCTCCACTAGTCATCCAACCTGGTATGCAATATCCTTATCAAGGCATTCAGCCTTCTAATCCTGGAATGCCACATGTTCATCCGGGGGTACCATATGCCAATGTTACTCCTCAGTATGTTCATCCTAGGGCATCTTATGCTTCATATGTTCACCATGGGGCCCAGTACGCTTAAGCTACTAATCTTGGGGGATAGTTTGTTAATCCTGGTATGATGTATCCGCCTCAAGGTCTTCCTCAGTTTATTTCTCCTCAAGTTCAACCTCAGTTCACTACTCCTCAAGGTTCTCATACAAGTCTGAACAAGCCTGTTACTGACTACCAATTGTTGGACGAACGGATTAGGGCCATCAAAGGGTTCTCAGCTTATGGGATGGATGCTAAGGATTTATGTATGGTACCTAATATGGTATTACATCATAAGTTCAAAGTTCCTGGCCTGTAGAAGTATAAGGGGTTGAGATGCCCGAAGAGCCACATTACAATGTATTATAGAAAGATGGCTTCTTACATCGATAACGGTGATTTGCTGATTCATTGCTTCCACGACAACTTGTGTGGAGCTTCTCTAGATTTGTACATAGGGTTAGAACATAGCAAGGTCTGGTCTTTGAAACATCTCTCTGATGCATTCCTGAAGCAATATAAGTATAACCTTGCTATGGCTCAATTAAGCTCAAATAAGTAACGAGAATTAAGCTCAAATAAGTAACGAGAATTTCAAAGAGTACGCCCAATGTTAGAGAGAAATGGCGGCCCGAGTTCGACCGCTTTTTTCTGACTCTGAACTCATGGACATTTTCATGAGTACACTCCAAGGGACGTATTTTGAAAAGAGGGTGGGAAATATGTCATCAAATTTCTCATATGTAGTCACAATTGAGGAACGTATAGAGAATGGATTGAAAACGGGAAGGATTTCAGGCGCTGCTAGTAATCAGGCAGGGCCAAAGAAACCTCAAAGCAGTTTAACAAGAAGAAAGAAGGAGAAACAAGTGTTGTAATGGCCAACGTTCATCCTTAATATCAGGCACCCATGGCTCTCATACCACATTATTTGTTCCCGTCTGTTGTCGATGCTCAGTATCAACAGCCTCCATTTCAATATCAAGCACCACCTGGGTATCAACAGCCTCCAACTCAGACTCCGCAAAATCTATGACCCGCATAGAATAACCGAAGTCAGGGGCAGGGACAGAACAGACAGTGGAATAACAGTCAAGATAGAAGACGTCTTCACTTTGACAAAATTACAGTGCCTTACACCCAATTGTTGCCTTATCTTATTCATGTGAGGGCAATTGTTCCTAAAGAGATACCGCCTGCTACTTTTCCATATGGTCTCATGCATAATTCCAATGTTTCATGTGCATTCCACGTCGGATATATAAGGAACTCTACAGAAGATTGCTTGATTTTTAAGGTCAAGGTTCAGGAACTCATTGATCAAAAGTTATTGTCCTTCTCGGAAGAGCAACCAAATGTAAAGATCAATCATTTACCTGGACACAATGGGCTTGCAGTTAACACAATCGATGAAGAGGGATATACATAAGTATTCAAGGAGGTCTCTAAAGTTAAAACCCCAATGTTAATAATTATGAAGAGATTACAAAAGCATGGTTTCTTGAAAGATTTGCACAATGATTATCGTGTTTGTGAAGTGGAGCCTGATTAGTGTGATGAAATGAATAGTTGTGTACAAAGTCTGATGAGTAAAGGGGTGATCTAGTTCACTAAGAAAACTTCAATGAATAAGTATCAACCATTGGACCAATTACTATTGTTTACAAGAGAAATAAAATTGAGGTACCTATGAAAAAGTTGTTACAACCAATAAACATTTGTGTTCCCAAACCATTTCCATTTCAAAGTATCAAGGTTGTGCCTTTGAGGTATAACACCATTGCCTACGTAGGAGGAAAATCCATATAATTCTATGAATCGAAAATTGCCAACATAGAAGGGACTGGGGGCATGACCCAAAGCGGTCGTGTGTTCGCTCTGAAGTTTGCAACACGGTCAATTTCACCAACAACTACTCTCTACCAAGAAAAGAGCATACCAACACCCTTTCCTTGAGAGAATGGGGCATTAACATCCATCCTTCACAATACGGTTGCAATGACTGCTCCGCCTGTAAGGAAGGATGTCACAAACAAAGAAACATAAACTACCTCCTCCAAAGGAAAAAGAAGTAGTCTAAAATATGGATCAATTCGGTCAAAAGTCGTCTAAAATATCAGTAATTCCTCAGATTAATCCAGAAGAGTAATTTCAAAATTATGGATCAATTCGGTCAAAAGTCGTCTAAAATATCAATCTTATCATTGATTTTAAGCTCAGGAGATAACAAAATATATTAGACGAAAGTCCTAAACATTGCTCATGTAATGCAAGACATCATCGTCGACCAGTTCAACGATGTAGTTGCAAACATTACTGACAATCATTACTAGGATTTAACAATGTTGGATTCCAATTGGAGAAGTTGCCCACAATAGAGCATTACATATTTCTGATACTTGCATGGATACTCTTCAGTCCAGAGTCCTTGTGGATACTGGTTCCTCACTCAACGTAATGCCTAAAAACATGTTGAGTTAGTTATTGGTGGAAGGAGCAGAGATGAGGGCCAATGATTTAGTTGTGATAGTTTTTTATGTCTCTAGAAAACAAGTAATTGGTAAAATTTATCTTCCTATTCGGGTCAGACCTCATTTGTTCACCATCACATTCCAAGTGATGGACATTAACCCGACTTACAGTTGCTTACTAGGGAGAGCATGGATTCATGATGTTGAGGCAGTAACTTCCACGCTGCACTAGAAGCTAAAATTCATGGTAGAGGAAAAATTGGTTATCATTTGTGGTGAATAAGACCTGCTCATAAGTGAGTTTTCATCATTCTGGTATGTTGAAACTAATGAGGGTGCTGCAGAGGTCCCTTTTCACTGCTTGGATTTTGAAGATGTCAGCATAGCTACATCCAATATGAACAAGACACCATAAGTGATCCTATCTTCTCTGAAGAGCGCCAAAGAAACACTTGAAAAGGGTAATCCTCCTGGTTGGGGACAAGTATTAGATGTTGCTGAGAAGAATAATTGTTTTGGTATTGGGTATCATTTGTCATTACCCTTGCTCAATCCAGAAGATCGAAAGAAATTCTTCCCTATCAAAAAAGTGTTCAATAGTGATGGTTTCAAACACGACGACCTTGTGGCAGTCATAGAAGATGCGAGCATATAGGTTCCAAGCTTTGTGCGCAGGTGACCACCTGGCTTCACATTGAACAATTGGACAACCTCCATGATCCCTACAGTCTTTTCAGTGACAAAGTAATGCATTTTGTATTTTCTCAATCCCTTGTCCTCGCCCAAGACAAGAGGATAGCTTTTGTAAAGGGCATTCACATGTTTTCAAATCATTATATAGTCCATCAATAAAAAAATATTTTGCATTCAAAATCATGTTCCTTTCCTTTATTTTTTAATTTTCACAATTAAATGGAAAAAGCTTCTAAAATAAAATCTCATAAGCATGCATAAAAAATGAATCCATTGATAACAACACGACTATAAGTCCATGTAACTCTAGGCTCCCAGCTAACCATGTCGAAGACGGCGGTGAGGAAGATTGTGAGTTTCCAGTTGAACTAGCCAGGCTCCTTGAGCAAAAGCAAAAAGAGATTCAGCCACAATAAGAGTCGGTAGAGGTTATTAATCTGGGGACCGAAGAATCCAAAAAATAAGTGAAAGTTGGGGCATCTCTGAAAAAGCACATGCATACAGAGTTTGTTAAATTACAGCAAGAGTATGTAGACATCTTCTCCTATTCGTATCAAGATATGCCTGGTTTAGACACTAACATCGTTGAGCATCACTTACCACTCAAAATTGAATGTTTGCCTGTCAAGCAGAAGCTCTGAAGGACAAGACCAGACATGGAACTCAAGATTAAAGAAGAAGTTATGAAACAGTTTGATGTTGGCTTCTTAGCTATATCTGAGTATCCTCAATGGTTTGCGAACATAGTATCGGTCCCCAAGAAGGATGGTAAAGTCAGAATGTATGTAGACTACAGAGACCTCAATAAAGCAAGCCCAAAGGATGATCTCCCTTTGCCTCATATTGACGTATTAGTTGACAACGCCACACAATCTCCGTCTTATCATTTGTGGATGGTTTCTTCGGATACAATCAGATAAAAATGTCTCCTGATGATATGGAAAAGACTACTTTTATCACCCCGTGGGGAACATTCTACTATAAAGTCATGCCTTTTGGTTTGAAAAATGCAGGGGCAACTTATCAAAGAGCCATGGTAACCCTCATTCACAATTTGATACATAAATAGATAGTAGTTTACGTGGACGACATGATTTCCAAATCCAAAACAAAGGACGAACATCTTGTCCATCTGACGAAGTTGTTTGCTAGACTCTAGAAGTATAAGCTACGATTGAATCCTGCAAAGTGCACCTTTGGGGTTAGATCTGGTAAACTTTTGGGTTTCGTTGTCAGTCAACGAGGCATTAAGGTTGACCCTGAGAAGGTTTGAGCTATTCAAGACATGCAACCTCCTAAACCATAAAAGGAAGTTTGAGGCTTTTTGGGTAGACTAAACTATACCTCAAGGTTCATCTCCCATCTGACGGATACTTGCGAACCTATATTCAAATTGTTGAGAAAAATCAAACAATCAAGTGGAATGATGATTTCCAAGGGGAATTCGACAAAACACAAGAAATACTTGCATGAACCACCAATACTAATACCACCAGTTCTGGGTAGGCCACTTATAATGTATCTCACAATGCTAGATGAATCAATGGATAGTATACTTGGTCAACATAATGACACATGCATAAAAGAACACGTTATATATTATCTGAGCAAGAAGTTCACTGATTGTGAGACCAGATACTCACTCTTAAAGAAGACTCGTTACGCTTTATAATGGGTTGCTCGACGCCTAAGGCATTACATGGTTTGTCACACTACTTTGTTGATATCCCAAATGAATGCAATTAAGTACATATTTGTAAAGCCTATTATCAATGGAAGAATAGCTTGATGGAAAATGTTGTTGACTGTATAAGATATCCAGTATGTCACCCAAAAAGCCATCAAAGGGAGTGTGATGTTAGATTATCTCACTCATCAACCTGTGGAGGGTTATCATCCAATGAGGTTTGACTTTTTCCAGATGAAGATATCTTGTTTATTAGAGATTACGAAATCCCAGGCCATGACGAAGGACCTGAACTAGGATTGCGATGGATGCTCATGTTTGATGGTACTTAAAATGCACAAGGTCATGGGATTGGGGTAATCATCACTTCTCCAAAAGGCTTTCATCTTTCTTTCATAGCGAGATTGTGTTTCGACTGCACCAATAATATGGAAAAATATGAAGCGTGTATCTTTGGAATTGAGGCAACCATTGATCTGAGGATCAAAATCCTCAAAGTATACAGAGATTCAACTCTAGTAATCAGTAAAATTAATGGGGAATGGGAAACTCGTGACCATAACTTGATTCCATACAAGAAACACGTCTTAAAATTGACTCCATACTTTGATGAAATCACTTTTCATCATATCCCTAGGGAAGAAAATCAACTAGCAAAAGCTTTGGCTACCTTGTCATCCATGTTCAAAGTTAAGTGGGCTAAGGAAGCACCTTCCATAACAATTGAACAATTTGACAAACCAACATACTATTTTGCAACTGAGGCAGAATCCGATGACAAACCTTGATTCTATGACATCAAAAGGTACCTAGAGAAACGAGAGTGTCCCAAGAACGTGTCCATTACAGATAAGAAGACTTTAAGGAAATTATCAGCCAAGTTATTCTTTAATGGTGATGTACTGTACAGAAGGAATTATGACTAAGTCTTGCTCAGATGTATGGAGAGACACGAAGAAGACATGATCATAAAAGAAATCCATGAAGGTTGTGAAGGAGTCCTTGCCAATGGATATGATATGGCTAAGAAAATCCTTCGGGCCTGATATTACTGGACAACTATGGAGGTTGATTATTTCAATTACGTCAGAAGGTGTCACAAGTGCCAGATCTATGCTGATAAGATCTGCATGCCACCAACTCCATGGAATGTCTTCACATCACCATGGCCCTTCTCTATGTGGGTAATTGATATGATTGTAATGATCGAACCGGAAGCTTCGAACGATCATCGCTTCATCTTAGTCGTTGGCGATTACTTCACAAAATGGGTCAAAGCTACTCCATACACAAATGTCACTCGACAAGTGGTTACAAGGTTTATCAAAAAGGAAATAATTTATTGCTATGGAGTTCCTAGCAAGATTATTATTAATAACGCCAGTAACCTGAACAACAAAATGACGAAAGAGTTGTGCACTGACTTCAAAATTGAACATCATAACTCTTCACCATACCGGCCCAAGATCAATGACATCATAGAAGCAGCAAACAAGAATATCAAGAAGATTATCCAGAAAATGGTCAAGACTTATAAGGATTAGAATGATATGTTTCCCCTTGCTCTACACGGCTATAGAACTTCGGTACGCACCTCTATTGGGGCAACTACATTCTTACTGTATATGGAATGAAAGTTATCCTCCCAATCGAGGTTGAAATTCCTTTATTAAGGGTTATCATGGAAGCCAAGCTTGATGAAGTAGAATGGGTCCAATCCAAATTTGATTAGCGGAATCTCATAGACGAAAAGTGTTTGACTGCTCTCTGCCATAATAAGTTATACCAGAGACGACTCAAGAATGCTTTTGTCAAAAAGGTTCGCCCTCGTGTATTCCAAAAAGGTGACATAGTGTTCAAGAAATACTCGCCAAAACACTCGGATCCACAAGGCAAGTGGAGTCATAACTATGAAGGACCATTCTTCGTAAAGAAGACCTTCTCAGGCGGAGCTTTGATCCTCACAACCATGGATAGAGAAGAGTTTCCACTACCCCTGAACTCCGACGCAGCCAAAAAATATTATGTCTTAAAAGAAATGAACAAAAGTTTGGAGACATTTGAGGATGATTCTTCCAAAGATCATAACTTCTTCAATTTTCAACATATGAGGCTGATTCTTTTTGAAAAATGTTATTTGTGATACCCCCTACATGTTTGCTTCAAGAATCAAGGTAAAAATATGCTTGGAAGGTCATGGAATTCATTGAGACATTACAGGTTAGTTTCAACCATGAAGCACTCAAATTCTTCTAAGACATAGGATCAGTTTTTCATGTCAACTTAAACATGACATAACTTTGTGCTCAAGCATACAAATGCAACCTTTCTTGGCATATTGTAATATTTGTCATGATGTTAACACATTTCAAAAAGAATGGGATCAAAAAGCCTCCTGAGTATGGTGCCCTATTGGGTTGGACATGGTGACTTGTAACTGAAGAAATCACCATTGCCCGAGTTTTGAACATGACTAATCTCAATTCCAAGCCACATTAGCATGTATTTTGGACCTAAACATATTTAACCAAGTCTTCATAAGTTAATTGACCCTTAAAATACATCATTTGGCTAAGTTTTGATGAGTTTCAAGTCACATTTTTCACACATTCTGATCAAATTCATTTTGCATGAGTTCTGCATCATTTCACACGTATTTGGATCCAACCACATTCCCTATAAATAGAGGAAGTTATTGCATTCATTTCCAATATTTGGAGAGCCGAGAAATCCCTGTTGCAACTTGAAATTTTTTCAGAAAATTCAATTATCGTGTTTTGAGTTTCAGCTTGTTTCAATCCAATATCTTGATTCCATTAGCACATTCGGCATCCTCTGAAACTTTTGCAACAATTCCCAAGATATGAGACCTTATGAAGTGCTCTAACTAGATCAAGCTTCCTCAACTTCTGATCACCATTTGGACAAGATAGTTTTAAGCGTCATTTGAACTCAAACAAGTTACCACAATGTAGTCTTTCACTCTTTGATGCTTTCCCCTAACTTACCTGGTGTTGACTGATTGTGTTCATCATTTAATTTAATTTTCGTGGCATGCTTGTTTCTGAAACTTCTCCTAAATTCCCTTTGCTCAATTCACATAAATGAATTTGGAGCATAAGGTTGAATTCGGGATGAGAAGATGATCACAATGGTGATAGCCCCATGTCTTGAATTTATCAAATGATGAAACTCTAATTAGAGCTCACCGGAGAAGACGATCGGAGCTTTCTCAGGTTGTCTGAGTTTGATCAGACACGTTGGAAATATGAAATGTTTTGATTGGTTGGATTTAAATTGGACTTTGTGTTTGCCTTGCAGCGTGTTCCATCCTGTTCTCCAACATTTTGAGTGTTGGATCTACCATGTCGATTAATGAGGTGTGATCTAACGCTTCTTGTCTTTTCTGATTTTTATTATTTTTCTTTTATTATTTTCAATTTTTTTTTCTTTAAAAATTCATAGTAGGTTCATTTTTTATCCCAAAAATCCCAAAATAATTTCTAAAATTCTCTTTTATTTTTCTTCATCTGATTTTTATTTTTTCACATTTTATTTTATTGATTTTCTATTTTTTATGAATTTTTTGTTTTCTCCTTTGTTTTAATTGGTTAAATATTTTTCTGCATTTTTAAATTCCAAAAAATTTATTAAATGTTTCTTATCTTATTTTCAACCTTCCATAATTTTCTTGGCCATTTATTTGGTGTTTTGAAGGACTTTATGAATTTTTCACTTTATTTCTATTTTAAAATTCATTTAAAAAATACCTTTGATGCATTTTTTATTTCATTTAATTGCATTTTTATTTGTGTGACCTTGTGAACTTCTGTTGGCTTGGATCATGATGGTTTGAACTTCAAGTCTCATCAAACTCAATGGATCTTGGATGTTGATGGGGTGAAAACCATAATCCACCAAAATGGATTGTTGGTTTTGATGATGACTTGATCAAACTTTTGATCCAATTTGGGTGTGACTTATCTTGTGTCTCTCTTCTTCATCTCTTTTGTTTTCCTTTGATCCATTGGTTAGCTTGTGTCCATATTGTTCATGATGTGTGGATTGGTACTTGATGAACTTTCATCATTTCAAATCTACCTTCTAAGTGATCATGGATCATTTAAGGTACTTTGGATTGATGTATAAGTTTACCCTAAGTGTCATGAAGTGTGGATTGAAGTAATGAAGCATCCTCCTAGCCTCTGTGCTTGATCATCCCCTTTCTTTCTTTTTTTGTGTTTCGTGGCTCTAGGAGAATAATTTACATATCATTTCTCTAGCATTTATTAACACAAACATTATTATTGATCGGCCTCAGATAGTTGTGACTTCTACATAAGTCCAATTACGATTGCTCAATATAGTGTTAAATTTGTTCCAAAAGTAAAAGGGATTTTTATAAGTGAGATTGTAAGTCTCCTATTCTTCATGGTATTATATGAAAATGTTGTTCCTTTTCCATTTGTGAGAGCTAGTGGCATACTTGTTGATTTTATCCAAGTTGGAGTCATTCTTACAAATGATGTATAGGTCCATATTTCCATGCTTATGAGTGAATAGTTGAGTGTTCTCCAAAAAGTGATCAAAACATCTTTTCATCTTTACTAACATCCTTTGTTAACTCTTCACTTGCATTAACTTCTATTTCAATGTTATTTACTTTATACCTTTATTTTTTATGTTATTTACTTTATGCCTCTACTTTTTATGTCATTTACTTTATGCCTTTATTTTTATGTCATTTACTTTATACTTTATGTTTAGCATTTCATATCATATTGTTTGTGATTATGTCATTTTGTTTTTTGTACATTTGGATATTTCTTATATATCATTATAAAGAAAACTCTAATAAGGAAAAGACCTAAAAAGAACTTGTTTCTCCTGATTTATGAACTCGTGGTTACTATCCTTGGTATCATTGTGGAGCTATGGATTTAGAATTAGGATCTTGACCCTTGCTTTGGGACTTGTGATTCTGAGACCCTAGAGTTCATCTGAAACCTTTGAGTTTGGACTTTCTTTTGGAGACTTGGTTGAACTACTTTGGTTTCATCTTATACATGGATTATTATTTACTTATTTTGCTTTCTTGAGGCTTAATTCAAAGGAGAAAATTCTTGCTTCATTTATGTCATAAAGCTTGCTATCTCTTTTTTAGATCTTTCTTCCCTAGCTTTTACTTTATGCTTTAGGAAAGTCTCTTCTACTCATCCCCCTTCTTTAATTTTTAAATCTTCTCCCTCTTTTCAAAAAAACTTCTTGATTTCAAACTTGAACCACTTTCTCAATAAACCTTGACTTTTGTCAAATGATTTTCAAAACATTTTTCTTAATAAATGCTAATCCATCTTAAGCATACTCATACCAATTTTAAAACGACAAAAAATGCATAACTCATCTAAATCATTTTTGTGCCCTTTGTGCACTTTTCCTTTTAAACTTTTTTCTAAGGCATTAGACATAAGTCATTTCCATAGTTGAGATAAATTCTCTTATCTCCATAGTATTGATGATAATTCTTTTCCATCTAAGAGAGGTAGTGGCATACTTGTTGATCCTTATCCAAGTTGGAGCCCTTCTCATGATGATGCAAAGTTCTCATACTTGTGAGTGACTAGTTGAGTACTCTCCTTAAAATGACAAAGTATATTTTCCTATAAAATTGAATCAAAACAAACTCTCTTTATTATTTTTATCACGAACTACGAGTTTTTAATCCTTCATTGCACTTTGTTGGTACGTAGGCATGAGACTTCAAAAGTCTTGGCAAACACAAAAAATCATAAAAAATACACTTTTTTTCCTATCCCTCCAATCTTTTGCAAACAACACTTTTTTTAAACCAAAATTTACACATATTCAAAGAGGTTCCCATGGAGTACCATGGATGTTTAGGGTTCTAATAGCTTCCCTTTTCATAACTAACCTCTAGACCCTTGTTCTTTTTTTATTAGTTTTACTTTAAAACTTCTTTGGATGTTGTTCGTACTTTTTCCCTTTTTCTTTGAAAATAATAAAAGCGCGGTAGCGACTCTTGCTTTGCGAGTTAAGTTAATCGATAGCTTAATCTCAAAAAATTTACCGCTACAGTCATTACCATGACGCCAATTATGGTGTTAATGCTCAGTTGTTTAGCCACGTTTTCAGATTCAGCAAAAGGAGTTTTCCACCATTTTCTCCTACATGATCTAAGGCACTTCCGTTTGAATTTTGACATTATAAATATGGACTTTTAGTTTAGATTTGATAATCGAAGCTTTTAGAATTTATTTTTAGGCAAAAAGTTACTTTTGTAAAAGCAGTAACTTTCTCACACTCAGGAATTACTTCAACTTTGAGTCAGAATTTAGAGTTTTCTTGTCAGTATTTGGGTCGATTGCAATTTAATCTTGCTGGCATAGTCTTTCCAAAAAAATTATTCAACACTTCTTCGTACCAGTTTGGAGCATTCTCAATATATATTATTATGTATTCTATCATAACAGGTTCCATTTCTCTTTACTGCTTTTGTTATGTTACTTTGCATGTGCTTATTTATTATTATTATATTAAGTATGTCTTCTATGGTACCAATTGCAATTTAATAGCATGTTCGGTTGATTCTGTCGAGGTCGGAGTGTGAGGACTGTGGTATCGATGGTGCTCGAAATATGTCATAAAAATTGTAATTAATTTGGAGTTGTTTCATGGCCTGAATTATTTTTTGTTTTAACATTATTGTTAACTGCGAAAGCATAAACTTAGAGATATCAATTCCGATTCGAAAGAATGGAACATTTATCTGGCCATAGGAAAAATTATGTTTTTGATTATTAACACTGCGAAAACATTTTTTAGTTGATTAGGAAAAAATAAGTTTTCAAAAAGGTGATTCTAAGAGCATAAGTGAACATGCGAAATAGGACGTTTATGAACTTCAGATCTGGTATTGGATGTACGAAAGCTGACAATACCTTTAAATTAATTTTTCTACCTTAAGTAATTAATTTTCAAAAAGAGTTTTGCACTTTAACACGCTGGACACGCGAAAGCGGTCAGCATATATTATATGCTAAAATTCGGTTTCGGTTATGCGAAAGCAAATGGTTCCTTAAAAATTAATTATTTTTCTGCAAAATAAACATTGTCTCATATTAATTATAATCAACGACTTCGTGAGCGCTAACGGTCGACGAGAGCGACATTCTGGTATCCCGTCTCATAATTAATTTTAAAAAACTTATTTCTTTTCTTTTGCGAATCAAAACAATCATTCGCAACCTTAAATTTACATAGTAGTAATAGATAACGGTAGGTTGACATTGGTCTTTGTGGGTTTGGCATTTTTTATATTACAACTCATATTTTCGTGAACTTGCAAACCTATCAAGTTTTTGACACCGTTGTCGGGGACCAAAATAGTCAATAACGTGATTCCGATGTTGTGCCGTATAGACAAAGGCATACTTTTTACTTTTTATTTCCCTTTTCTCGGTTGTATGCCAAGTACCCGTAACTCCGAGGATGAACTAGAACAACCGATTGACGAGATCGAGTATTTCATTCATATTAGATGTCGATTAGAACAGCTTCGTGCATAATATACTATCACAATGGCTACGCAAAATGATGAGCATCCTCTTAAGGACTTTGTCGACGAACCACACTCAAGCATTGTTAACCTTGTCATTCAGGGTAACACTTTTGAGTTGAAACCCTATCTGCTGCAAATTGTGTAGCAGAACTAGCTCTCCGGTAGCCCAACGAAGGACCCTAATATGCATTTTTTTCGTGTTCATATAGTATACTAACACGTTGAAGAGTAATGGTGTTGATCCAGAATCCATTGGACTACATTTTCTTCCTTTTTCCCTGAGGGACAGAGCCAGAGCTTGGCTACAGTCCCTACCATCCAATTCTATTACTACATGGAATAAGCTCAAGAAGGTGTTCTTAGCTGGATATTTCCCGTCTAGTAAAACAAAAGTATTAAGAAACCAAATAACTTGTTTTAGATAAGCTGGTGGAGAATCCCTTTTTGAAGCCTAGGAAAGGCATAAGGACATGATGAAACTTTGCTTGCATCATGGGTTAGAGAAGTGGTTGATTATCCATGCTTTCTATAATGGTTTCCTCTATAATACGAGGATGATAGTTGATATTGTGGATGAAGGGGATCTGATGGATAAGCCATTCTCTGAGGCCTACCAACTTTTCCAGAACCATCATCAGTGGGGAAGCGAGCGCGCTCTCGTTGAAAAGCCTCAACCAAAAGGTGGCATGTACGAAGTGAGAGGCCTAGATCACATGAGTGCCAAAGTAGATGCCCTCACCCAAAAGATCAATAATATGACCATTATCCTTGTAGCTACCATAGCTGTTGTGACTCCCCTCTATGAAATCTGCAGAGTCCAAGGACATGTCACTATTGATTGTCAATTGTTATTTGAGCCTTCCCATGACCATGATAATTATGCGCAAGGGAATCCCTAGTCCAATACGTATAATCATGGATGGAGAAATCATCCTAATTTCTCCTACAGAAGTAATAATGATCTCTTTGCACCTAGCCCACCACATCCTACTCCCCTTGGTTTCCAGAATCATAAAGGAGCCCATGTTGCTCCTCCTACGCCTAAAAAGTCTAATCTGGAGCTAATGATGGAAAATTTTGTCATGTCCCAAACTCATTGTAATACCCCAAACTTTACCCTTCATTTTTCCTGGAAAAAAAAATGAAAAAAAAAAAGTTAAAAAAATAAATAAATAAATAAAATTAATTAAATAAATAAATAAAATATAACAAATTTTTTTTGGACTTGGGTCTCCCTCATTTGAGCCCACTACCCACGAAAATCAGTCTATAAATACTGAAGTTTCAGTAGAGGAAAACAGACTTGGAGTTACACTGGGAGATTCACTGGAGAAAGATTTTGAGAGAAGGAAACATAGGAACTACTCTGCAGCGACCTTCAGGCAGCCCTGAGAAGTTCACTCCGCCTCACACAAACCCTAGTATTACTTTGCAGATCCGGCCGTACCATTCAATCTTAATCAATCTCTCTCATCAGGTATGCCCTATATCCATCATCTTTATGCCTTTAATTTGAATGCTCTAAATGTATGAGGTATTATGGGTGAATTTGATACCCTTTTGATGCATGTGTTTGACAAGAGGTTTAGGTCTCCTATCCTTGGTTGCTTTTTGTGAGCTTTTTGTGAATTGAAAGAGCATGATTCATGTGGTTACATCTTGATTTGGGGGCAACTCTTGGTTACCCTATCTTGTTTCACTAACCCTTTTGTTGAGTTTTTGTGAAGGCACATGACTTTTGCAGGGATAACTTGCGTGGTTTCCCACTTTATTTGTGGGATAACCCCTGGAGGTTTCATTCCGATTACCTGTACTGACTCACTTTCTTTGATGGTGTTTAGCTTGGGAGATCCCTGGGTTTCTTAATCCTGTTGTAACTTCGGATCTTTATCCGTGTGGTAATTTTTTCCTTTTCTCGTACTTTATCGCTTTCTTAGCTGGAAGACCTCGATAGGAGGCAATGTTTGAGCCCCTTGGTGGCATTTTACTTTGAGATACATGTTTTGTGTTTTGTATTCATATCCCCACATGTAGCGCGGTTCCTTCGTCAAGGACTGCCTGTTTGCCCTCGAGCATCCCAAACCCTAAAACCCAAAGCAACACGTTTACTCCTTCTACTACAGGCGAGTAAGTCTCCAAAGGTCGAGCATCCGGTAGATTGCGTAGTGACGTCGTTCGTCCAAAACCCAATCCACAACCCCGTAGTTAGCCGAACTACGGCTTGCTCTGATTCTCATTCCAGATGAGATACGTAGGCATAAGACGCGATGTCTTAGCGAGCACACATCCCCCCAACCCATAGGTCAGCCGAGCTACGAAGACTCTGATTCTCATATTCAGATGAGATACGTATGCAGTGGATGCAACATCCGCGCGAGTCATTTCTCTTAACCTTTTTAGTAAATAAACACATTAGGTAAACCCACACCCTTTAGACAAAAACCACAAAAGTGGATCCCGTAGAGTACTATGGATGCGTAGGGGTGCTAATACCTTCCCTTCGCATAACCGACTCCCGAACCCAAGATTTGGTTGCGAGACCCCGTCTTGTCCTTTCCTTTTTCAGGTTTACTTCGAGCGTTTCCTTTCCCTCCTTTGGGATGAATAACGCACGGTGGCGACTCTTCTGTCTTTTTCTTTCGCCGGTTGTTTTTTTCGCGCACTGTATTTTTCAGGTTGCGACAGCTGGCGACTCTGCTGGGGAAATACTAAGAAGTTGACCTCTTGCTGGTCCATCTTCCCTAAGCGAGTCCCTCCTAGCTTTTGTGATTTCTTGTTCATTGGGTGTTCATGCTTTTGTACATTTATTTACTTACTTGCTTGCATTCATCTGCTGTATCTGTTGGAGCTGTTGTTTGTTTGTTGGGATGGGATGTTCTACGAGAGATAAGCCCATTACCCAGGCTTGAGTGCACACACAGGTTTTAGAGTGGATGATCATGAGGCTTGCGTGGCATGTTGCTACGTTAAGTCGTTCATGAAGAACCACACCCAGACGAGGTTTCTTTTGGATATATTATGTCCTACGGATGTTCCGTAACGACATGATGTTCCTTTAGAAATCGTCGACTTTGGTGACCATTTCCCGAGAACTCAGTCGAGGCCTCTCCTCCGAGACGTGATTATGTTAGCTCTGGTGGGCGCATTCTCGCTGATCAATCCGAGGACCCCGAGACTGGGAACTTGCTTTAGGATGTCCTGTTGAGGGGAGTCAGTGGAGGTCTTTTATCCCGTAATAATGCCAAACCTTTAGTGGTAAACGTATTATTCGCGACTGAAGGGCTGAAGTTGACGAACTTCTGTTCTTAGAACCTACCAGTGAGGGGCGGGCTAAATTCAGGAAACCTTAACCTCCAACCAACCCGGTTTTCTGGAGCAGAGCTTTGATCTTGTATTATATTCCTCAGTGGTTTTCTCTTCAGACAGTTTAACCCGACAGATGTTCAAGCAGATACAGCAATCCTGATTGACATGCCACTGCATTGCATTCACATCATCACATCATTTGCATTCATATCATTTAACACATGTTTATCCATTTCAAGGGGGTTTACATCTTCTTCTTGATTCCAGTCAGAGTTTTTCTGGTTCTCTTAAGATGGATATTGGCAGAAAGAGACTTGTCGCCTACAAGTTTCCGGTGGTCTGTCTGGAGTCCATCCAACAGTTGATGCAGTTAATGGATCCTGGTTCTCTAGAAGGATTCCGAGAGGATTACGGTCTGATTCTAAGTTTCGTCACGGTTCTTTCCAAAGATCAACATGACGCCCTATTCACACTGCTACAGTTCTATGACCCTCCGTTAAGGTGTTTCACATTCCCGGATTATATCTTGGTCCCTACTCTGGAGGAGATTGCCAGTTTTCTCAGAGTTCCTATCAGGTCACAGTTATTGTTCTACAGTTCTGAGTTTCTGCCCGATCTCAGCATGGTTGCTTCAGCCACATATTTGGAGGAATCAGTCTGGAAGGCTAATATGTGTCAGAAAGGAGAAGTTAGTGGTTTTCATCTGAGTTTCTTACTGGGAGAAGCAAAGAAGAAGCTGGAAGACGGTAACAAGAGGGGTTTCAATGTTGTGTTGGCTCTTTGCGTGTATGGGATTGTCTTGTTCCCTAATGTTGCCAAATTTGTGGACATGGACGCAATACGCCTCTTCGTGTTGAGAAATCCAGTACCGACCTTGCTAGGAGATTTCTTTCATTCAGTGCACCACAGAAATAAGAATAGAAAAGGGGGATTGTTGAATTGTTGTGTGCCTTTGTTTTATAGGTGGTTCAGTTCTCACCTACCCAAATCAGGAGTGTTCGTTAATGTCAAGGACTCGTTGAGTTGGTCGAAGAGATTGATGGGGTTGAGAGCTGAAGATATTCCTTGGTGGTCCGACCGGAGCTTGCTTCGGGCAGATATTATTCATAGTTGTGGGAACGTCCCAAATGTTCCGTTGGTAGGAAGGAGAGGAGGAATCAACTATAATCCTTCTCTAGCAGTTAGACAGTTTGGATATGCTTTAAGAACTCCGCCTTTGGAAAAGGATGTGGAAGAATCTCTGTTTTTCCATTCTTCGCCTGATTTGACGGTATCCCGTAAGGCAGTTGAGGCCTGGCTCAAGGTGATCAAGAGAGGAAGAACCGTCCTTGGAAAAGGAGATTGTAGAACTTACCCTCGGTATGAAGAGTGGCTTCAAGGAAGAGTCGAAGAGTTTGGTCTGCCGTTCCCTATTGAAGAACCTTTGTATCCACCTACTCCTGAGCAGTCAACAATGGTGAGCCGAGAGGAGTACGACAAGTTGAAGAGTTCCATGGAGAGACTTCAAGTCGAGAACTCAGAGTTAAGTGAGAAGTTGCAAGACTGTATGCATCAATTCCAGGAGGCAGAATATCAGAAGGGGGAAGCCGTCAGATTGCAAAAGGAAGCAGAGAGGAAATTTGCTGTGGAAGTGGACTTCTTCAGGAAGACAGATGAAGCCTTGAGATCATCCAGTTCTGAGTTGAGGCGAGTCAAGCAGCAGTTAGTAGATGCTCATGGTAAATTAGCTGGGTGGCAGGAGCAATGGGATGCATTTTCAACTTCTCGGAAGGCAAAGGATGAGGAGACAGTAGCCGAACTGACTGGTCAGATAGAGAAATTGACGATTTTGCTGAAGGGGAAAAATAATGAGCTTCTGTGCGCCCGTTCTACTAATGGCTACATCACAGATCAACTCAATGAGGCTCGAGGACAGATTGAAGAACTCAAGGTGTTGGCAGGTTTGAAGAAATCCAGACTTGAAGAGGTATTCGGAGAAGATGATGGGAATTACTACAGAGAGCACATCAATGAACTGGATGGGATCATTCACAAGAGGAATCTGCTTATCCGGCATTTGACAGAATCTCCAGATCATCCCGACACGGTGGCATTACTGGATGAAGTGAGGAGCAGTCCTTATGGGTTGTATACAGGAGGCTGATTCCTGGTTTATGTTCCTCCCTTTACTTTTTGTTTTGTTGCTATGTAGTGATAATCCACAGGCTTGTTGCGGGGATCCTCTTTTGATGTACTTTTGGCTAAGGCCCCTTTCCTGGAACTCATTTGTATGTTGGTTTCCCTTTGTTGCATCTTGATCTCAGAAGTTTATCCATGACTCAGTCTTCTTGCACTATTCGCCTGATGTGAGACTGGAATCAAGGGGGTAGAATACCTTTTGGATTTGATAAACATGGCATTGCATTTACATACTCATTGTCATATCTTGCATAACAGGTACCGCTGCAGTGTTCTCATATTGTTTGGTGTCCCACTAGCAGGATAGCTGACTCAAGCATTCACCGATACGGTACCCGAAGGAATCAACAGAGAGCGATGGAGAGCCTACAAGCAGAGCTCGCCGAGATGAAGATTCGCATGAATCAATTCATGGATTTGGTTCAAGGGGTGGCTCAAGGACAGCATGAGCTTAGATTGTTGGTACAGAGGGATCCCCCTATTACTCAACCAGAGACGTTGGCTGATCCTCCAGCTGGAGAGGCTAATGGTCCCAATGGACCGGGGCCTATCCCGATCCCGCATGTCAACCTAGATCAACAACCCATTCAGGATGGTCAGGATGATTAGTTCCCCTTGCTTCAGGAAGACTTTGGCATGGACCCCATGTTTAGAAGATTGGAAGAGAGGTTGAAAGCAGTGGAAGGACAGAATCCTCTGGGAGTAGATGTTGCTGACTTGGGGCTGGTCCCAGGTGTGAGGGTGCCACCGAAATTCAAGGTCCCTATATTTGACAAATACAATGGCAGCTCTTGCCCCAAAACTCACGTGCAAGCCTATTTCCGTAAAATGGTTGCATACTCTGATGACGAGAAGCTACTTATGTACTTCTTCCAGGACAGCCTGGCTGGGGCATCCTTGGAATGGTATATGAGGCTAGACAGAGCCCACATCCGTTGCTGGAGGGATTTGGCAGAGGCTTTCGTGAAGCAGTATCAGTATAATGCAGACATGGCTCCGGACAGAACTCAACTTCAGAATCTGTCTCTTAAAAGCAATGAGTGCTTCAAGGAATACGCTCAACGCTGGAGGGATACAGCTTCCCGTGTTCAGCCTCCTATGTTGGAAAAGGAAATGGCCAACATGTTCATGAATACGCTGCCTGGACCTTATCAGGAGCGTCTGGTGGGGTGCAATGCTTCCAACTTTGCTGATGTGGTCTCTACTGGAGAAAGGGTGGAGAATTACCTAAAGACTTATAAGAGCCAGAGTGGAGGTGGATCCTCATCAGGGGTGAAGAAGTCGTTCATTCAGGGACAGAAGAGGAGAGAAGGGGATGCAAATGCCATATCTTCTTATCAGAATAGGGATAACCGGAGGAATAATTTTCAGAATTATCATCAGCAACCGTATGTTGCGGCTGTGACCATTCCAGCTGCAACGCCACTACAACAACAACAATCACAACGTCAACCAGCTCAGTATCAACAGCAGCAGCAACCGGGTAACAGACCCGCTTATCAACAGAGGCAAAGGATGATGGACCGGCGTTTCGACACCCTTCCAATGTCGTATGCTCAGTTGCTTTCTAGTCTTCAACAACTACAACTTGTGCAACTGCGCACTCTGGCTCCTCCTATTGGTAGACTTCCGGTGGGTTACGACGCCAACGCTAGGTGTAGCTTCCACTCTGGGGCACCTGGCCACAATATTGAGAATTGCAAAGCTTTTAAGCACGTAGTTCAAGACCTCATAGATTTGAAGGCCATCGACCTTGCACCGGCTCCGAATGTCATCAACAATCCCATGCCCCAGCATGGTGGTGCGAACGTTAACATGATAGAGGGAAAAGCCAAGTCCATTAGAGATGTGTTGAAGTTGAAGACTCCATTGTTGGATATCAAGGGATGCTTGCTGAAGGCCGATGTTTTCCCCGGTTGTGGGAAGGGTTGTTTGGATTGTGCCACTCAGAGTGGAGGTTGTTTGAAGCTACAACAGGGTATCCAGGCCTTGCTCGACAAAGGTATCCTCCAGGTTGAAGATTTGTCTGTCCAAGAGTTTGTGGAAGGGGTTGAGGAAGAAGGGTTTGAAGATGCTATTGATGAATTCGCAGATGTTGTTCCTACTGATTCTGTAATCCATGATGATGTATTTATTTTTTCCAATGTGGATGATCCTGATGTAATTGAACTTGATCCCGATGTTTCGGATGCTTGCATTTCAATGAATGAGATTTCCGAGTACGACTGTGATATTGCTACTATCACTATTTTCTACCCAACTAATCAGATCAGTGTGCCAGAAGCGCAACCCGTGCCACCAGTGCGACGATCTACTATGACCATCACAACCCATGGTCCTTTACCTTTCACCAGTGAAAGGGTCATTCCGTGGCATTATGAGGGGAGTGTGTATATGCACGATCATAAGGTGGAACGGCCACTGAAAGTAGAAGAGGGTCAGAAGCCTGAACTTGACGGTCCCGCAGTGGATAATGTCGGTGGAATCGGCCGATTCACCAGGAGTGGTAGATTGTTCTCACCGTCGGTTACCCAAGCTGATAATGCTGATGCTGTGGCGAAAACTAAAGGCAAGCAAGTCATGAATGAGGGTACCTCTGCACCCCAGGATGGTTCTGAGCCCACTTTTGCAAAGGATGTGGACGAGCTTCTGAGAATCATAAAGAAAAGCGACTACAAGGTAGTCGATCAGTTGATTCAGACTCCGTCCAAGATATCCATTCTCTCACTCCTGTTGTGTTCGGAGGCACACAGGGAGGCACTTCTGAAGGTTCTTAATGCTGCATATGTACCTCAAGAAATCTTGGTAAACCAACTAGAAGGGATCGTCGCCAATGTGCATGCAGGCAACGGGTTGGGTTTTACCGATTCTGACTTGACACCAGCCGGACGCAATCATAACAAGGCTCTGCACATCTCGATGGAATGCAGAGACACCGTGCTATCGCATGTTCTGGTGGATACAGGCTCCTCTCTCAATGTGCTACCCAAGAGAGCCCTGTCGAAGTTAGAAGTAGAGGGTTTGGTCTTGAAACCTTCAGATCTTATTGTGAGAGCCTTCGATGGTTCTAAGAGATCGGTGTTTGGAGAGGTAGAATTGCCAATTCTGATTGGATCACAAACCTTCAACACTGTCTTCTACGTGATGGATATCAGTCCTTCCTACAGTTGCCTACTGGGTCGTCCTTGGATCCATAATGTTGGGGCAGTCTCTTCAACTCTACATCAGAAGATTAAGTTTCCGGTCAACGGACGAATTATCACCGTCTGTGGTGAGGAGGACATCCTGGTCAGTAACCTGTCTACATTCAAGTATGTAGAAGTAGAAGGTGAAATTCATGAGACTCTGTGTCAGGCTTTTGAGTCAGTTCAAATCAAGGATGCAACTCTGGTGGAAGAGGTTAAAGCGGATGCCTCTATCTCATCCTTTAAGCAGGCACGGGCCGTGGTGGATTCAGGTGTTGCTCCCGGTTGGGGGCGTCTGTTGGAATTACCAGTGAAAGAAGATAAGTTCGGGATTGGGTATCAGCCAGTTTTGACTTCTACAACACTTCAGAGGCCGATCACTTTCTCCAGTGCTGGCATCATTCAGTATGGTCAAGTCTCTGCAGTCAACGAAGAAGATGGGGATAGTGATTGTGACATTGACAACTGGGTGCGTCCGAGGATCCCGGGTGAAGTCATCAACAATTGGTCTTCTGAAGAGATTATCCAAGTCACTCTTCTTGAAGAGTAATTTTCTTTGTTTATTCATGCATATCCAAGTCTTACGTTCCGCCCAGGGCGTAATGACTCATTGTAGGGCCCGTCTATGTGACACTTGCATTTTTATCATAAATAAAGGATGTATTTTTGCATTCAAATATTTCGTTCCCTGTCTTTCTATTTTTGCAGTTTTTCAAAATAAAAAAATGGCAATGTTTTGTTTAGTTTTCACTTCTTGTTCACACTCATAAGCACATACCATCACTCATGCAGATGCACATCACCGGATCCTATTGATAATGTTTCTGCTACGGCTCGTTTCGACTTTGAAAATCCAATCTTTCAAGCTGAAGAAGAGGGTGATGAAGACTGTGAACTCCCTGAAGAGCTTACCAGGTTATTAAAACAAGAGGAAAAGGTTATTCAACCGCATCAAGAGTCTGTTGAAGTGATTAATCTCGGCACCGAGGACGCCAAGAGAGAAATCAAGATAGGGGCTGCTTTAGAAGACAATGTGAAGAAAGGGCTGATTGAATTGCTGCAAGAATACGTTGACATCTTCGCCTGGTCTTATTAGGACATGCCTGGGCTGGACACAGACATCGTGGTACACCGCTTGCCTCTCAAAGAAGGTTGTCCTTCGGTCAAGCAGAAGCTCAGAAGAACAAGACCAGAGATGGCTGTCAAGATAAAGGAAGAAGTGCAAAAGCAGTTGGATGCAGGGTTTCTAGCAGTCACCAATTATCCGCCATGGGTTGCAAACATCGTCCCAGTACCTAAGAAGGATGGAAAGGTACGGATGTGTGTCGACTACCGGGATCTGAACAGAGCTAGCCCTAAAGATGATTTCCCATTACCTCACATCGACGTTTTGGTGGATAATACAGCTCAGTTCTTGGTATTCTCCTTCATGGATGGATTTTCTGGCTATAACCAAATCAAGATGGCACCAGAAGACATGGAAAAGACAACTTTCATAACCCCATGGGGCACCTTCTGCTACAAGGTGATGCCGTTTGGTCTGAAAAATGCTGGAGCAACATATCAACGAGCTATGGTGACTCTGTTCCATGATATGATTCATCATGAAATCGAGGTTTATGTGGACGATATGATTGCCAAATCTCAGACAGAAGAAGAACATTTGGTGAATTTGCAGAAACTGTTTGAGCGTTTGAGGAAATTCAAACTGAGACTTAACCCGAACAAGTGCACTTTCAGGGTGAGATCGGGAAAATTGCTGGGTTTTATCGTTAGCGGAAAAGGGATTGAGGTGGATCTCGACAAAGTAAAAGCGATACAGGAAATGCCAGAGCCAAGAACAGAGAAGCAAGTCCGTAGTTTCTTAGGGAGGTTGAACTACATTGCAAGGTTCATCTCTCACCTAACAACCACGCGTGAGCCAATTTTCAAATTGCTGAAGAAAGATCAGGCTATCAGGTGGAATGAAGATTGTCAAAGGGCTTTCGAGAAGATAAAAGAGTATCTACAGAAACCTCTGATCCTTATACCTCCAGTTCCTGGGAGACCTCTGATAATGTACCTATCAGTGACTGAGAACTCGATGGGGTGTGTATTGGGACAGCATGACGAGTCTGGTCGAAAAGAGCATGCCATATACTACCTTAGCAAAAAGTTTACCGACTGTGAAGTCAAATATTCGCAGCTTGAGAAAACTTGTTGTGCTTTGGCCTGGGCTGCTCGCCGACTGAGGCAGTATATGTTGAACCATACTACCTTGTTGATTTCTAAGATGGATCCAGTGAAATACATATTCGAGAAGCCAGCTCTCACCGGAAGGGTCGCTCGTTGGCAAATGATTTTAACAGAGTATGATATTCAGTACACGTCACAGAAGGCCATCAAAGGTAGTATTCTGTCAGACTACCTTGCCGAGCAGCCGATTGATGATTATGAGCCGATGAAGTTTGAATTCCCTGATGAAGACATCATGTTCCTCAAGATGAAAGACTGTGAAGAGCCAGTTGTTGAGGAGGGACCTGATCCAAACGAAAAGTGGACTTTGTTGTTTGATGGGGCTGTCAATGCTAGAGGAAGTGGAATTGGCTCTATCATTACAACTCCGAAAGGTGCCCACATGCCTTTCACCACTCGTTTGACTTTTGAGTGCACAAATAATGAAGCTGAGTACGAGGCCTGTATTTTGGGTATTGAGCAAGCCATTGATTTGAGAATCAAGACTCTGGACATCTTCGGAGATTCATCTCTGGTGATCAATCAAGTGAATGGTGATTGGAATACTCTCCAGCCCACTCTGGTCCCCTACAGAGATTACACGAGAAGACTGTTGACTTTCTTCACAACAGTAAAATTGTATCATATACCTCGTGATGAGAACCAGATGGCAGACGCGTTTGCTACTCTATCCTCCATGATCAAGGTAATTCGTTGGAACCATGCTCCCATGATCGATGTGATGCGCCTTGACAGGGCCGCGTATGTGTTTGCTGCTGAACTGATAGTCGATGACAAGCCCTGGTATCACGATATCAAGTGCTTTCTGAAGAATCAAGAGTACCCTGCAGGGGCATCCAACAATGACAGAAAGACTTTGAGAAGATTGGCAGGCAGTTTCTTCTTGAACAAAGACGATGTGTTGTATAAGAGGAACTTCGACATGGTTTTGCTCAGATGCGTGGACAGACACAAGGCGAACATGTTAATGCAGGAAGTTCATGAAGGTTCCTTCGGTACTCATGTCGGCGGACATGCAATGGCTAAGAAATTGTTGAGAGCGGGTTATTACTGGATGACCATGGAGTCAGATTGCTTCAAATATGCTCGGAAGTGTCATAAATGCCAGATTTATGCTGATAAGGTGCATGTACCGCCGAATCCTCTGAATGTGATGTCTTCGCCGTGGCCGTTTTCTATGTGGGGTATTGACATGATTGGAAAGATTGAACCGACTGCTTCCAATGGGCATCGCTTCATCCTTGTTGCCATCGACTATTTCACCAAGTGGGTCGAGGCAGCGTCGTTCGCGAATGTCACCAGACATGTGGTTGCCCGTTTCATCAAGAAAGAAATCATTTGTCGCTATGGGATTCCCGAAAGAATCATTACTGATAATGGTTCTAATCTCAACACCAAAATGATGAAGGAGTTGTGTCAAAACTTCAACATTCAGCATCACCATTCTTCCCCTTATCGCCCTAAGATGAACGGCGCTGTTGAGGCGGCAAATAAGAACATAAAAAAGATTGTGCAGAAGATGGTCGTCACGTACAGAGATTGGCATGAGATGCTACCCTTCGCCTTGCAGGGGTACCGTACTTCAGTACGTACGTCGATTGGGGCAACCCCTTACTCCCTGGTGTATGGTATGGAAGCAGTCCTACCTGTTGAAGTGGAGATTCCTTCTCTAAGAGTCTTGTTGGATGTCAAGTTAGACGAAGCTGAATGGATTCGGACAAGGTTCAATGAGTTGAGTCTTATCGAAGAGAAGTGAATGCCAGCCATTTGTCATGGGCAGCTCTATCAGAGTCGGATGAAGAGAGTCTTTGATCAGAAAGTGCGTCCTCGTTGTTTCCAAGTCGGAGATTTAGTGTTGAAAAGGATCCTTCCTCCTCAGACAGATCACAGGGACAAGTGGACTCCTAACTATGATGGACCGTACATTGTCACCAAGGTTTTTGATGGTGGGGCCTTAATGCTTGCAACTATGGATGGTGAAAGCTTCACTTCCCCTGTGAACTCAGACGCAGTTAAAAAATACTTCGCATAAAATAGACCCGCTGGACAGTAAAAAGAATAGTCCAGGAAAAAATGGGCATCCCGACGAACCAAGAAAATGAAAAGGTTCGGGCAAAAATTAGGGATTAAAAATGAAAAGATCGTACACCCGGTAAGTTGAAAACCTGAAAAGGCAACTTAGGCAAAAATGGGTATCCCGGTGGATTGAAAACCCGAAAAGGGCGATCCAGGCAAAAGTTAGGGATTAAGCGAATGACTGCGTTCTGAGTTAGTTCTGAATCTCATCTCATGTCGATGACTGGAAATTTTCGAAAGGTAGGAAACAGTCCAATCACCTTTTCAGAAGGCTGATCATCTGGAGGATCTTGAAGACGAGCAAGTCATAGCAGAATTGGAACCCAATAGAAATCCATTTCACGTTGCCATTAGATTAATTTCTGTTTTTATCTTTTGTGCGATTACCTCTTTCCAGGGATTGCTTCCTGATGTAAATGCTTATTCAGAGGTCATTCAATCAATAAAATCATGTTATTCAGTATATCTCTGTTTTCATTTTCATTTTACTGTTTTGTTTGCAAAAATGACGTCCGAATTTTTGATAAACATTGCATCATGACACATAAGGGCTTTACAGGTACATGATCAATAAACATTTAAAATTGTTGTAAATTTTAAGTGCTTTGGATCGTCTATTCAGAACAGATACCCTCGGGGCATTTTCTTAAAATCCCCTGTAGATGATCGTGAATATCTTCCCCAGTGAAGTCGCCAACAGACGAATCTGGTGTCTTATCCCTGCAGAGCTGATCAAAGCGTTGGATTCTTCAATCCCCAGCAGGTTCTCACCACTGTACTTCCCCAAGCGTTTGTTTCAGGACATACACTCCCCAGTAGAGTTGACAGTGCCAGACTATATATCCCCAGCGGAGTTGACAGTGTCAGACTGTATCTCCCCAGCAGAAGTGGCTGCTCCTTAGAGTTCGAGGCCAGATCGATAATCCCAATGCCAGATCCATGGTTTCTCTCCTCGAAGCAGAACCTCGGTACCGTATCGGTGTTTGCTTCCCTTACTGAGTCATCTCTCGCAAATCGTGGTTGCCAGAACCACTATCGCTTTCCCCAACAGCAGGTGTTCAGTGTCGTTCTCTCCCCAGTCAGAATTTCGGTATTTCGTCATTGCTAGAACACCGTGTGGCGGGTCATTTCCCCACAGAATTCTTTGCGCTGTGCATCTCCAACAGCCTTGCCAGGGTCCAGAAGATGGTGATCATTTCCTCAGCAGATCCCCTTGCCTCAGCTTGGCATTCTACCCAGCATTTCGCATCCCTGCATGTAGAATCATATTGCATTGCATCCTTCCAAATCGCGTAGCATTTCCATTTTCATGGAGCATTACGCCATTGAAAAATTCAAACATACGCATGTAAGCATAAAACATTCTCGGTATCCCAAGTGATAAGCTAGAAGTTGTTTCAAATACTCAGACTGAAGATTGTTCATGACTTACCTTTGTTATCCCCAGCAAGTGTCATTGGCCAATGCGCCGCCTCTATTATCTTTCCATATTTCTGCCGATGCTGACAGGCATGAAGTTTTTCCGGTATTCAGACCGAAGTGGCATTCAGGCCAATTTTCCGGTATTCAGACCAAAGTGGCGTTCAGGCCAATTTCCGATATTCAGATCGAAGTGGCGTTCAGGCCAGTTTTCCGGTATCCAGACCGAAGTGGCATTCAGGCCAGTTTTCCGGTATCCGGACCGAAGTGGCATTCAGGCCAGTGTTCCGATGTTCAGATCGAAGAAGTTTCTGACGGTCAGGTCGATGCGACTTGTGGCATTCAGGCCAGTGTTCCGATATTCAGATCGAAGTGGCATTCAGGTCAGTGTTCCGATATTCAGATCAAAGTGGCATTCAGGCCAGTGTTCCGATATTCAGATCGAAGTGGCATTCAGGCCAGTTTTCCCGATATTCAGATCGAAGTGGCATTCAGGCCAAGTCTTTCCGATGTTCAGATCGAAGAAGTTTCCGACGTTCAGGTCGATGCGACTTGTGGCATTCAGGCCAATTTTCCGATGTTCAGATCGAAGTCCTTTCCAGTATTCAGACTGATGAGCGGCATTCAGGCCATGGTTATTTCTATGTTACCATTTATTTTGGTATCCAGTTTAACATTCTTTTTCGATATTCAGACTGACTCTCACCGTACCAGACGGATTCTTCTTTCAAGGCCACCTCTTTGCCGATTCTGATAGGCATTGTCACTTCACTTCACTTCAGTACAAATTTTTGGGCTTTTATTGTATTCAATCCTTTGATACCTCGAAAGTACGAAAGCAGCTGCCATCTTCTTTTCGGGTCTCCAGTTGATTGAATAGGGGCAGCTGTAATACCCCAAAATTTACCCTTCATTTTTCCTGAAAAAAAAAATATGAAAAAAAAAAGTTAAAAATAAATAAATAAATAAAATTAATTAAATAAATAAATAAAATATAACAAAAATTTTTTGGACTTGGGTCTCCCTCATTTGAGCCCACTACCCACGAAAATCAGTCTATAAATACTGAAGTTTCAGTAGAGGAAAACAGACTTGGAGTTACACTAGGAGATTCACTGGAGAAAGATTTTGAGAGAAGGAAACCTAGGAACTACTCTGCAGCGACCTTCAGGCAGCCCTGAGAAGTTCACTCCGCCTCACACAAACCCTAGTATTACTTTGCAGATCCGGTCGTACCATTCAATCTTAATCAATCTCTCTCATCAGGTATGTCCTATATCCATCATCTTTATGCCTTTAATTTGAATGCTCTAAATGTATGAGGTATTATGGGTGAATTTGATACCCTTTTGATGCATGTGTTTGACAAGAGGTTTAGGCCTCCTACCCTTGGTTGCTTTTTGTGAGCTTTTTGTGAATTGAAAGAGCATGATTCATGTGGTTACATCTTGATTTGGGGGCAACTCTTGGTTACCCTATCTTGTTTCACTAACCCTTTTGTTGAGTTTTTGTGAAGGCACATGACTTTTGCAGGGATAACTTGCGTGGTTTCCCACTTTATTTGTGGGATAACCCCTGGAGGTTTCATTCCGATTACCTGTACTGACTCACTTTCTTTGATGGTGTTTAGCTTGGGAGATCCCTGGGTTTCTTAATCCTTTAATTGTTGTAACTTCGGATCTTTATCCGTGTGGTAATTTTTTCCTTTTCTCGTACTTTATCGCTTTCTTAGCTGGAAGACCTCGATAGGAGGCAATGTTTGAGCCCTTTGGTGGCATTTTACTTTGAGATACATGTTTTGTGTTTTGTATTCATATCCCCACATGTAGCGCGGTTCCTTCGTCAAGGACTGCCTGTTTGCCCTCGAGCATCCCAAACCCTAAAACCCAAAGCAACATGTTTACTCCTTCTACTACAGGCGAGTAAGTCTCCAAAGGTCGAGCATCCGGTAGATTGCGTAGTGACGTCGTTCGTCCAAAACCCAATCCACAACCCCGTAGTTAGCCGAACTACGGCTTGCTCTGATTCTCATTCCAGATGAGATACGTAGGCATAAGACGCGATGTCTTAGCGAGCACACATCCCCCCAACCCATAGGTCAGCCGAGCTACAAAGACTCTGATTCTCATATTCAGATGAGATACGTATGCAGTGGATGCGACATCCGCGCGAGTCATTTCTCTTAACCTTTTTAGTAAATAAACACATTAGGTAAACCCACACCCTTTAGACAAAAACCACAAAAGTGGATCCCGTAGAGTACTATGGATGCGTAGGGGTGCTAATACCTTCCCTTCGCATAACCGACTCCCGAACCCAAGATTTGGTTGCGAGACCCCGTCTTGTCCTTTCCTTTTTCAGGTTTACTTTGAGCGTTTCCTTTCCCTCCTTTGGGATGAATAACGCACGGTGGCGACTCTTCTGTCTTTTTCTTTCGCCGGTTGTTTTTTTCGCGCACTGTATTTTTCAGGTTGCGACACTCATCAAAACAAAGAATTTATAAACCAGAATGTTCATACAAATGAGTTCATCCAAAAATTGGCGAATAAGGTAGATGTCATGGCCACACATAACAAAATGCTTGAGACTCAGATCTCACAAGTAGCCTAGCAACAAGTAGTCACTACTGCCCCAACTGGAATTTTTCCTGGCCATCCACAGCGCAACCCAAAGGGCCATGCTAATGCCATCACACTGCGAAATGAACGAAATTAGACGGGCCCATTGATCATAGAGTTAGAGACCCAACAGTAAGTAGGCGAGTAGATAAGGAACCAGAGAGAGCCATTGAGAAAATCCTGGTGAGAGAACCAGTAGTTGATAATGGGTCGACACTCAAAGCAAAGGAGGTAGTTGAGAAGGAAAGACAATGTGTACCTCCCCCCCCCCCCCCCCTTTATAAACCGCTCATTCCATACCTTGAGAGACTTTCTAAGTCCAAGACCGAGGGTCATTTAAAAAAGTTTGCGGAGCTCATGAAGCAGTCCCACATTACTATTCCCTTTTTCTGAGGTCATTACCCTAATTCCTTCATACACTAAGTTCCTTAAAGAGATCTTATCTAATAAAAGGATACTTGATGATGACAGTACATTGGCGCTCACTGAGGAGTGCAGTTCCATTATACAAAATAATATGCCACCTAAACTGAAGGATCTAGGGAGCTTTTCAATTCCATGTGTGATCGGAAAGTTCGTCATCGATAAGGCCTTATGTGATTTATGAGCTAGTGTTAGCTTGATGCCTCTCTCGATTAGTGAGAGGCTGAATTTAGGTGATTTAAAACCAACCAAAATGTCCCTTCAGCTGACTGACCAATTAGTCAAGTACCTCGTAGGCATACTAGAAGACATTCTAATTAGAATCGGGTAGTTGTACATTCCTACAGACTTTATAGTGATGGACATCAAAGAAGACTCCAATATTTCGATCTTATTAGGAAGACCTTTCTTAGCCACAGCTAGTGCTATAATTGATGTGAAAAGAGGAAAACTTACTTTTGAGGTTAGTGAGGAGAAGATTGAGTTTATTCTATCTCAGTTTATGAAAGTTGTTGTTATGGATGATACATGTTGTTTTGTGGACATCATTGATGAATCTTTGAAAGAGATGTCATTAGAGGCACCACCCGTTGAAGCGTTGGTTGCGCCTATGACACTGAAAGTTGAAGATCCCTAAGTTGAATTACTATTAGATGAAGGTTTAGAAGAGTGTCTCTCCCTTACTCCCAATCCGATGCCCGACATAGAGTATCCTAAAGTAGAGCTTAAGGAGCTACCTGAGAGCCTTATATATGAATTTCTAGATACTGAACTAAGCCGCCCTATCATTGTTAATGCCAACCTGGGTATATAAGAGGTTGATTTCCTTGTTGTGTTAAAGAGATATCCTGAGGCATTAGGATACACCATAAATGACCTCAGGGGAAATAGCCCATATGTGTGTATGCACCAAATTATGCTTGAAGAGGATTCTAAAACCTCTTGAGAGCACCAGAGACGGCTGAACCCCAACATGAGTGAGGTTGTCAAGAAGGAAGTTATGAAACTTCTTGATGTTAGGATAATTTATTCTATATCAGATAGCAAGTGGGTAAGTCTGATACACGTGGTACCGAAGAAACGTGGTGTGACAGTAGTGAAGAATGAGAAAGGAGATTCTTTGGCTACACGCACGGTAACAGGTTGGCGGGTGTATATTGATTATAGGAAGCTAAACAAATCCACTAGGAAATATCACTTACCCCTCCTGTTTATTGACCAGATGCTTGAGTGCCTAGTTAGGCACTCGCATTTCTATTACTTGGATGGGTATTCGGGATATTTCCAAATCCTGATACACCTAAACGATCAAGAAAATACTACCTTCACATGCCCTTATGGCACTTTTGCTTATCGGTAGATGTCGTTTGGGTTGTGTAACGCTCCAGCCACATTTCAGAGATGCATGATGGCCACCTTTGCAGACTTTATCGAGGACATAAGGGAAGTATTTATGGATGACTTTTCCGTGTGTGGATCGAGTTTCGAGAATTGTTTAGTGAATTTAGAGAAGGTACTTGAGAGATATGTTAAGGTGAATCTTGTTTTAAATCTTGCATTTTCTTTAGTATGTTACTAGTTAACATAACTTTGCAACCTGATACACTTTAGCTTTGCAACATTTTTCAAATTGGTGTTGTTGATGTCTTGCAACTTGTTGCTGTTGCATTCTCCCTCTGTGATCATGACCAAGAGTGTGTTATCATCATCGAATTCTTGCCTTGTAACTCTAGCTTCATCTTTTTGAGATTTTTTTCTTTTTGGAATTGTATTCTCTTGGAAAATGCTCAAGCTTTTGACAAATATAGCATTGCACACTGCTTTTGTCAACCATTCTTCTTCCACTTCTACCTTATAGATTTCCACCTCTAGAGTTGTTTGATCCAGCAGCCCTATTGCTATTGTTTTTACCCTTTTGGAATATTGAATTCTTAGAACTTTGAGACTTTATTCCACCAAAATTCTGAAAGTTCCTTCTAACTTTGCTCATGGGATACTTTCCTTTCGACTTCTCGTCTCTCATTGAAACAGGCTTGCAAAGCGATCTCTGTCTTTTCCTTATCAACATTCATTTCCTCCATTTTTTTACTCATGGACCTCAAAAGAGTTTTGTAGCTCCTCTTTGTTCATCGTCACAAGATTCTTTGATTCCTCAATCGCAACAACTATGTTATCAAATCTTGACATCAAAGAGCGCAAGATTTTCGCGCCAACATATTACTTCGCAATCATTTCTCCACATGTTTTTACTTGGTTCACCAACCGAGTAATTCTCTTCGTAAAATTGTGGATGGCCTCCTTCTCCTTCATTTGAATCAACTAAAACTGATGTGTGTGAGTTTGTAACCTCACGATCTTTGCCTTGTCAGACCCTAGGTATGCCTTCTCCAAGATTTCTCCCACTTGGTTCGATGATTCGCAATCGCCAACTTTCTCAAATTTATTTGTATCAACGCATTGTTGGATTAAAAACAACGCTTTTAAATATTTCTTCTTTTCTTCCTTACGTGATACTCATTATGCATTCGTTGCACCTTCAATAAGAAGATTCATATTGTTCTTTATCACATCAAGAACATTTTTGTAGCCAAACAATACATTTATTTGTTTGCATCATTTGTCGTAATTCTTCGTATCAAATATATGTAGATTTACAAGAATTCTTTCATTGAAGACAATAGTCATTATTCAACATTAAATTTATGTTTGACATTTATAAGGGATATAACTGATTGAGATGAAAGTTCAACCTGTTCCATTTTAAATTACCTTTTTCTCTAAAGAAATTTTAAATGTTTACTGCATACGTGACCATTACTTAAGCTACCTACTTTTTTTCTCTAGCAGGTTTTGCCATAATTATATATTTCAATCACATCCAACTACCCTCGATAATACTATGTATACAACAATAAATAATCAACACCCAACTACTAAAAATCTGGATATATAATGTATGTATATACTACATAATTATTATTGCCAAAAACTTAGAGACATATCTTCTACTCTAGCATAGGAAGTTGTGATATCCGAAGTCCCAAAACAATGAGTGCAATTTGCAACATACTAAATGTAGTATTGCCCCCATTGTCACTGATTATACTCCCTATCATTATGCTACCTTATATTTTCTTCAAATTGCTTATTCATGGAAAAAACTTGGTGTACAAAGAAAACATGGCAAGAAAAGTAGTACTAATCACAGGGGCAGCCTCAGGAATTGGGGAGGTACATATAATATATTTACTCTAATTTAGTTTCATTATGAATGTTAATATTTTTAATGTTGCTAATAAAACCTTGTTACTTCATTAAAAAGCAATTAGCTTATGAATATGCTAGACGAGGAGCAAGGTTGTCCCTTGTTGACATTAGAAAGGAGAATCTTGTAGCAGTGGCTGAAATGGCAAGATCTCTTGGTTCTCCTGATGTTATCTTCATCGGCGCAGATGTTTCCGACGCTGAAGAAAGTAAACGATTTGTCGATGAAACAATTGACCACTTTAAACAACGTACGCTAGTTTTTACTTTCGAATAAATTATGAAAGATCGTTATCTGATTTTACTTACCTCCTTGATCGAATTTATGTGTTTCATGCAGTGGATCATCTAGTCAATAATGCTGGAATTACAATTCCAGGGTTGATAGAGGATTGTTCTGATATTACTAAATACAGTCCAATTATAGTAAGCTATTGATTCTGCTTCATGTGTTTTGAAAAACTAATTAAGTCTTTTTTTGAAATTTATGAACAAAGAATCTATTATAGTAAGTTTTTATGACAGGATGTAAATTTCTGGGGAGCAGTTCATGGGACTTTACATGCAATTCCACATCTAAAAAAAAGTAAAGGAAGGATCATAGTGATTGCTTCAACTTGTGGATGGTTCCCTCTTCCAAGAACCAGTTTCTATAATGTAAAGTTACACATCATTTTTATTTTACTTTTCAATTATTTAACCAATCAAATAATTTATGTATGGTTTGTTGGATGGTGTCAGGCTAGTAAGGCAGCATTAATAAGTTTCTTTGAGACATTAAGAGTTGAACTTGGTTGGTCTATTGGCATAACAATTGTCACACCAGGATTTATCAAAACAGAACTAGCATTGAAGGCTTATGAAAATACGGTTAGTCAGTTATAATGTTACACCTCCTTTAATTTAAATTTCAACCAATGCACTTTACTCTACCATGTGTTCTAATTCATTTTAATTACTGCAGACTTGTCTGAGAATAATTCCAATGGGGTCAGCATTTGATTGTGCCAAAGACATAGTGAAAAGTGCATGTAGAGGAGATATGTATGTGACAAATCCTTCATGGGTCAAAGTGTTGTTTCCTTTTAAGGTGTTTTATCCTGAGCTTGTGGATTGGGTCCAACAACACATCTTTGGGCCTTTGCCAAACCCTGCTTGTAAGAAAGGAAATAGTAAGACAGATTAAGATGTTATTTAGTGGAATTTGCAGACTTTATTTTGAGATTTGGACTTGCAAAGGTCTCTTTAATATGTGATTTTTATTGATTAACTCTATATATAAGTTTGTTTTGTGTGATCTCTTAAATTGTAGTAGAGATAAGTGTTTGAGAATGCAGTATAGACATTTCTACAATTGTTATCATCTAGACAATGGTAATAATTGAAATTATATAAGATGAATTTAGATTTCACCCCAATAATATTAAAAATAAGGAGTCTAATGCTAGGGGGCAAAAGTTAAGAAATCTATTTATAAAAAATTTATTTTGAAAAAATCAATAAAAAATTTAATTATATATTTTTATTAAAATCAGTAAATAATTTTTAAAATATTATTTCTTCGTTTAGTTCTTAATTTGTGCCATAGTGCTCCTGGGACACAAATTAGCATTACCCTTTAAATAATTATATGATATTGGACTATAAATACTCCCTTTACCAAAAAAAAATCTTTCAAAGTCTGTTGAAATAATGTGTCTGTCGATGTCGGTATCTGACACTAACACCGACACTTATGATTATATTTAATTTAATCATTGGTGTCGGTGTTTAGTGAGAATGTGATAAGGAAAAGTATTACTCTCTTCGTTCTTTTTTAAGTATCACTTTTTTAAATGCATTTTTGTCAAAATTATCCCTAGGTAATTATTACAGAGAGAAAAAATAAAATAAATGTAATAAATAGTTAAGAGTATTATAGATAAAAGAAGAATTATTGTTTGAAAAATAACAATAATAATTAGCTTTCTTGATACGTGTAAAAAGTATAAAAAAATGACCCAGAAACGGATTGAGTACTAATCATAGTGGCCTCGTCTGGCATAGGCTAGGCTAGGCTAAATAAACCATTTGAATAATATATAACTAAATAGAATTTGGTTTCTCTTTGTTTTGCAAATTAAGCATTTGGCATATGAGTAAGGTAAGAGAGGAGCACGCCAAGCTCTAGTTGCCATAAGAAAGAATCGACTCAAAGAGGTTGCTGGCAATAGCTCTCGTCTAGATGGTTGCCTGCACCAAGAATTATGTTCTACAATGCAATACACAAAGCCTCGTCACTACGCTAATTAGATTAGCTTTCGCTACTAAGTAGTATATATTTTGTTGTGTCAGTAACCAGTAGCCAATTTATAGCTTTCAAAATCCATCAGGCAAGCAAAGCATCAGTGATAAGCTTGTATGAGAGTCTAAGAACTGAACTGGGAAAGGACATAGGAATACCTATAGTTACACCAGGGTTGATATAATCAGAAATGACCCAAAGGAAATGGTTCTTGACCCAAGAAATGAGAGATGTACGCTAGCTTTATTTTGCACAAGGGAAATATTTGGTTTTTCATAGTGTTTATGAGTTTTATACTATTTTTGGGGATCAACACTTCAACTTAGTTTGGTGCCTATAAGATCAGTCACAGAAGCTGCCAAAGCAATTGTGAATAGCGCATACCGTGGATACTCGTACCTGACAGAACCAGCATGGATCGGGACTACCTTCTACTGGAAGGTGTTTTGCCCAGAAGTATTGGGCTTCTAAACCATTGGCTGCTACTCTCTGGGACTTCAGTAAGGGAAACAAGAAGAAAAAACTTGTAATGTGCAGCATGAAGTGTCTTATGACTCATAAACATAGCAGCGTCCTAAAAATGACGTTATGTTCTTCTCATTCTTTCCTACTCTTTCAACTATGGTTTTTTTTTACCTTTCTTGCTTCAACTGTTTCATAGTAATGGCTAAATATTTAGTGAAGGAAAATATTTCAGCTATCCACAAGTACAATTACAAACTGAAACTGCAATACCAAGTCTCTTATAATCAAAGTGAAAGAAGAGAAACACTTGTTGATCTTGTCTTGGACAAACATGAAAAGAAATAAAATGATTGATATTTTTTTAACTAAGCAAGTAATATATATTTTTGTATGTATAGTTTTTATTTGGGATGTGGGCTATGAAGATCTAATATGGACACTAACACTGTAATAATTTTTTAAAAAATTAATAAATTAAGTATAGTAATGTGTTGGTGTTGTGTCGTGTGACACTGATGCATATCGAATATCAGACACACCTTGTTCAAAGGTGTAGGTTCTACAGAGGTTGTGAGATGAGTATTTCTTGTGAAAGAAACTTGAATTTCCTTGGGTTGTGATCATTTCCATGGGTGGGTTGTCATCATGCAAGTATTTCTCCTAAAAGAAACTTATGAAATCTCTACTGGAATTGTTCATACATAAAGGGAAAGAGGCTTAGAAAGATACCATTGGTTAATATATCAAAAATGTTGTAAAATTATTTTCTATAATATTCAAAAATATATCATCTTTAATAAATATTTTATCTCTCCCCATCATAATTTTTCATTTTAAGAGTGACATTTACTCAAAATAAAATAAACACATTTGAAAATAAAAAATGTTTCAAATTTAACGATTACTAAGATGATGAATCAGACATTCTACATGCTAAACTGAGTCGGTTGAATTGTGGTTTGACTGATTTTTATTTTACAATTTTTTTTTACTTTAATACTTTTTTTATTGAATTGCTACCAACACTTACTTTCTAACAATTGAGTAACAATTGTGAGTCTCACACCATTGTATGTGGGGTCAGTTTTCAATATGGTGAGATTTATATGAATTTTACTCAATAATAATGTAAAAAAGAAAAGTGTCAAAATAAGTAATATTAACACTTTTTTTATTTATGACTTAGAAATCTCATTGATTGGATCTCCAATCAGATTTTTAAAACATAAGAAAATATGTAACCAAACTCTGAAAATCTAATGAGCTAAAAAGTAGCAAAGCTAAAATCACTTATAAAAATTTACATTTTAAATTAAATTACTAAATCATTTGTTACATGCATTCACTAAGTGCACCACCATCAACATAAACATGATACATGCATTCACTAAATGCACCACCCCCAAAAATGATATACTGGGTAACCTGATATCAAAGGGAGTGTCATACCTTGTTTTGATGAAATTGGACACCACATTTGATAAATGACTTCCTCTCATCGATAGGTCGACTTTGAACCTTCACCTCAGGCCAGATGGCAGAACCACGCTATCTCATACAGCCACATTTCTAATATGCAAGGGCTGCAATGGCATCTTGCCACTCACATTGTGTTGCATGTAACAATTTTGAGCCCAACTCTGTTCCATCCTAATTAGGAAACGTTAGCCATTCAGAAAATTATGGGGATAAAACGATTGCGTCTGAAGGAAAATGTTTTAGAGCTTGTGCAGGGGGAAGAGACTTGAGCCTTCTTAGAAGGGACCACGCGTCAGATTTAGGACAGCCTTGACTCATTTCTAGAGCTAGTGGAAGAGAAAGTTTTCTATTTAATTCCACAAGCATTACTCCCTACAGATTGAAGAAACAACTATTAATATGCATACAAATTGCAGGAATCTGCCATATAGAAATAAAGATTTGTATTACCTCAAAGTTTGCTAAGAAAGCTTGAAATTTGCGCATAGTCTCCTTCATGTTCTGGACTATATTCGTGTCAGAAGAAGAAAGAGCTGCAGTGACCTCCACAGGAGAATAACCAATTCCTTTCTGTACAACCTAAAATATTTTATCATTGATCAGTTTGGTACGGCGGGAAGATAAAGCTCCCATATTAAAAGCTTATGTTTTAGAACAAACTTACATCATGATCAATGAGGATTTCAGAAATAAGACTACCGTCATCTACATATGCCTGAAGCTCGTAGGTTGTCCTTTTCTTATACTGGAATCCTTTAACACCGGTCAGAAAGCACTACAAAAAAAAATAATACGTTTATAATATTGAAAAATAGAGATTACAGAAACTAAGATGCATCAACTACGACATGCTACATAATGAAAATTCCATCCACGGACCAATATCACCATAGAATAGCAATCAATGCCTGATACTCTCAACATTCATAATATGAAGCTTTATATGTAGAGGAGAGAACACAACACGTGGATTCAGCTCAAAAAACTTTTGGCAACTTCGTAGTAAAACGTGTTTGAACTTTTAACATCATCACTATAAAACATGTTGGTAGGTAGCCTATTCTAACAACTTGTATTGGTTAATGAGTCCATAAAAGCAATTTGAATACTGATACTAACATATCACGAGAGCTAAAATCACTACCCAAAGAAAGAACATTGGACAGTTTAAACTCCTTACCTTAATTTTACCCTGAACCAGAGAATCTGTCTCCTTCATTGCAGCCCACTTGGCTGACAAACTAGCTAAGTATGTGAAGGGAACTTCAGGGTCTCCAGACAGTATGAGCGGATTGTCACTGACATCATCCATCAAGATATCTTCATAGTTAAAACCAGTGGATGAAGATCCATTCAGAGGAGTATTATCTGTGACTACAGGATTTCTGTCCCTGTCTATATCCACAATTTCAGAAACAGGAGGGCGCTCAGTAGTCACAGAACTTGCTACATGAACAGTGTCTTCATGTACCGCTGCAACATTCGAGTTCGTGTGAGAAGATTGGTTGCCAATAGAGTTTTCCCTGAAAATATTAGCAGTATCTATATGCATCTCCTCAGCTATTGAAGAAGTCCGGTTAGCCATTGAACTATGATGGGACACAGGATTGGTACCCCGCTGCATATCAATATTCATTGGCTGCACATTTGAATCAATGTGAGGTATTGAATTAGAAGTAGCATTGCGTGCATCCATAGGTGAAGTATGTTCAGTTGCTATTCTAGCACCCCGCTGGCCCGGCGTATCAATATTCATTCGCTCCACGTTTGGCTGCACATTTGAAACCATGTGAGGTATTGAATTAGAAGTAGCAATTTGTGCATCCGTAGGTGAAGCATGTTCAGTTGCTAATCTGGCACCCCGCTGGCCAGGCGAATCAATATTCATCCGCTCCACGTTTGAAACCATGTATGGTATTGAATTGGAAGTAGCATTTCGTGCACCCATGGGTGTAGTATATTCAGTTGTAATGCTGGCACCCTGCTGGCGCCGCATGTCAACATTTGTTCGCTCCACGTTTGAAACCATGTGGGGTATTGAATTGGAAGTAGAATTCTGTGCATTCATGCGCGAAGAGTCTTCAGTTGTTAAGTTGTTACGAGTGCCAGGAATGCTATGGCCAGTACCTGATGTAAAACACGTGCATAAAAAACAGAAAAGATCAGAGTCCAGAATGCTAAGACTGAGGTTGGTTACATCATATGTATATACACATTTGCTCACACAAGCATTTATGCATTCCAATCTATAACATAAAGACTGACCTTGGTTGTTTGCCTGGACAGTATCAGTACTGCGTAATGTTGAGCCACTGTGACTGGGATCATCAACTCTACTTGGAGGCCATGCGGCAAGAGTCGCTCGGACAGATAAAGGGGGAAGCACCCCATCTCTGGTTCTGCATTAGGATAACAAAGATTAACTAAGCAAAGTTTACCTATATACAGCAAAATTACAGATTATAATAGTATAAACCAACAAGAAACATAGAAACAACAAGAAGGTTTACGCAAATTTAGCTTCCATATTAAAATATAACTTTCATGGTTTGTACCAATATAAATACAATTGGAATAATTAATTTGTACCTTTTTCCCCTAGCTGGCTTATTTAGTTCATCAACCAGCCGCTTTCGAGCTGCATCCAGCTCCTCAACAAATCCCCCCAATACTTGAATAGTCTCAGGAACCAGCATCAAAAGCCCATGGCGCACTTGTACGTTAGAGATTGCTACCTACGAGTACAATAGAACCCTCAAGTTCACCCTTACTCGTGAAGAATAGCAAATATATAATGTGTGTCAGGCATCAATAGCAGATGAAAGTGACAAACGAAGAGAAGGCCCCCCAGATGATTAAAAATAAGAATGAACCGTTGCTTATTTGATTGAGCACTTTACCCAGATGCATTAGTTATATCCACCAAAAGTAATACATCCAAATCAGAATTGTTACAAAATGATCTAATCATAACAAAATATGCAAGAAATAATCCAATAAGAGCAAGTTTAAATGTAGAGGACAACTTATTTCTTGAGGCCAAATAAAATAATTATGAGCATGTATGTATGTGTATTCAGATGAAAAGAAAGGATGACTTGTGGCATCAAAGAAACCTTTAAACCAGAAGATGCACAAACTTCAAGATCTTTAATAGGCCGGTACTCCATTCCAAAAACTCTCTGAATACCATCAGTCATTGACAACTTCAGGCACCTTTTAAGGCATGGAGGAGCTTGTTGATATCTGCTTCGTAGAGGACAAGTGATATTGAGAATCTCATCAACCTGCCAATGCATTTGGGTATAAAGTCTTCAAGTTCCGCAAACAAAATTGATCGCAATTAACGACACGCAGAAAATACATCAGCAACAATCTAAGAAAAAAATTCTTAGCCCAATGTCCATCATATGTGAACTTAATTTGGATACCAACACCCTAAAATACTATATATTCTGATAAAGGAATGTTCAAATTCAAATTATTTTCGGTAACCAAAATGCACACCACTAACAAAATTGAATAATGCAATCATTTAGTTAATCTTTTTTTTCCAAATATCAAGATATAGTATAAAGTAAACCTAAAAGTTCGTCTTTGATACTTTTGGCAACTGCAACATTAGTCCTTGAGAATGTAAATATTATGAAGTTGAGATTCACACTCAAACTAACATTAGTAACCGGTGGAGTACAATTCAACAAAAATGTGCCAATGAAGTGAGAAAACCTAAATAATTCTAATAACAAGATGAAGTTAAACTAAACAAAATCAAAACCTGCAATACGTAGGGACCTGGAAGAACATCGAGATGCATGGATTCCACATTAGGCGGGAGCACGCCGCTACCACAGAAATTGAGATCAGAAAACAAAAACTGCTCGAAACAGAGTTTGGCTTTTCTAGCAACATCAAACCCTTGGAAGCCGTTCACCGAACCCCCTAGTTCGCGGAGACAATCAGCAAGCGAGTCTCTCTTCAAGCAAAACCCGAGTCGGCGGAGAAAATCGTTGACCGGACAGTCTGAAGCCTGAGGTTCGGGAACGGGTGGAGGAGGATTGGGCAGAAAGGGGTCATCGGGGATGTCGATGAGGTCGTCGTCGGAGATTACGACGGGCTCCGAGGGGAAATTGGGAGAAGTTTGAGTTTGTTGTGGGGATGTGCGGGGTTGTGGCTGAGGCTCGACTGTGTCGGCGGCGTCTTCGTCGTCGTCGAGTCTGAGACGGCGTATGTGCATTTTTTCCGCGAGAAAAAAATGGGAGGTTTTTTCGAAAATGTGATTCTATTTGCCTTTGGGAATGAGCGGGAATTATAAAAGTACTGATATTCTTTCCCGTGTAAGTAAAAAGGAGGTGCCAAGAGAAATTGAATCACTCTTTTGGGCAAAAGTATGAAGGAGACGGATTTTTTTTAAAAATAATTACTATTTTCAAATTAAATATTAAAATAATTATTTTTTAAAATTATTTATTATACTAACTATTTTTTAAACAAAAAAAAATATACGACAAGAACAACAGTAGTCAGAACAAATGGCACATGTATTGTATTTTTGCACTAAGGGCATCATGCGGCGGATATATGTATTCATTTGGTGCATGTGTCATTCAGTATGGCGCATATGTTTTTTTTTTTTTAAATCATGTGTCGGTCAACATGGCCTTGTAGGATAGATAATCATGCAAGGATGTATACTTGCGCCACTATGTGGCGCCAGATACATGCATGTGTTATTAGGGTTGGCACCTTAGTGAAAAAATATAATACATGTGCCATTTGTCTTGACTACTGCTGTTGTTGTGCAATTTTTTTGTTTGAAAAGTTGTTAGTTTGATAAATAATTTTAAAAAATGATTATTTTAGTATTTAAATTAAAAATAATTGTTATTTAAAAAAAATTGAAGGAGACTCTATTGAGAGAAATTTATTTTTCAAGATAAATTGTGATTTTGTTATAAAGAGATTTTGTCCTCCCACCCAGAGTTATATTTGGCATTTCTCATTGTAATGTTTTTTTATATTACACTACTAAAAAACACGTGTGATGGTGCGATATATGTAGACATGGCAACGGAGCGGGTCGGGGACGGTTTTTACCTCCCCCAAACCCAAACCCGAATCCCCAAACAATCTTCGTTCCCCACCCTAAACCCAAATGGGGACGGAGAATCAAAACCCAAACCCGTCCCAAACGGGTTCGGGTATCCCCGCCCTGCCACCATTCATTTAGTGAAATCAATTTTTTTAATATAAATATTTATTTTTTCCAAAATAAAACTAAATTACAAATAATAAAATAAAATAATCTAAAAATATTTCATTCATATATTTCAAATATTTTAAATAATAAATTCAAATTAAAATATCAAAACATTGACCATAGATTTAATATTCTAAATTATCAAAAATAATAATAATAATGTACATAATGAAATAAACGGGACGGGTTCGAGGGTGAGTTCGGGGTGGGTATTAGTGTCCCCATTACCCGATCCGTCCCCATATTTTATAATCGGGGAAAACTCAAACCCGAATCCAAACTTAGTCAAAGCAGGTTTTCCTCGTCAACTTCGAGGCGGATTTGGATGGGTACCCGCGGGTACGGGTTATGTTGTCATGTCTAGATATTTGTTTTCATTATGAATGGTAATTTGGCTCATCATAAGTAGATATTTACAAAAGTATCCACTTAAATAAACGGAGATGGGTTTATCCACTTAAATAAACGGAGATGGGTGTGGGTATAAATACTTTAATACTCACCTGTTACATACCCGCATAATATATATTTATATATTTTAATTCATATTATTATATAAAAATAAATGTCTATCAATTTTAAAGTACTAGATATTTAATATAAATGATTTTTTATTTCAAAATTCAATAATAATTTTTTTTAAAAACTTTTTAATATTTTTAAAAATTTATACTTTATACTTGGTATATTAATTTTTAATTGAAATGTGAATAACATACTGGTACGGGCACTTATATACCTATAGAGTACATGTACGGATGTCAATGTTGATATTCAAGCGGGTATGAGTTCGGATACAAAAAAAAAATTCTAATTGCGAGTATGGAAACGGGTACGGTAGTATTCTATCCAAACTCTGCCCATTGTCATCTCTAACTCTCATTAACACATTTTTTCACAAATATAAAAAATTGTTATTTTATTGAAGTTGTAATAAAAAAATTATGTATGGAAGCTAACATCATTTGAATCAATTGTAGTTTTTTTTTCATTTATAAATATTATTTTTGTTTTAACATCGTTTATAAAAATATTTGGTTCAATAGTAAACTTCTATCAACAATATATACTTTTTGTTTATAAAAATATTTGTATTAAAAATATCTTTTTTCTCATTTATAAAAATCTTTATATCAACAATATGTTTTTTTTACCGTTTAGAAAAATATTATATCAATAATATATTTTTTCGTTTATAAATATTATTTTTGTTTTAACATCGTTTATAAAAATATTTGGTTCAATAGTAAACTTCTATCAACAATATATACTTTTTATTTATAAAAATATTTGTATTAAAAATATTTTTTTTCTCATTTATAAAAATATTTATATCAACAATAAGTTTTTTTTTACCGTTTATAAAAATATTGTATCAATAATATATTATTTCACGTAATTAAAATCTATTAAAATTATAACTTAAATATAGAGATTTAGTATCAGTGAAATAATAAATTTTAATTAAAAACTATTTAATATTATTATTAAATCATAAATTTTAATTTTAAAAAACTAATTAAAGTAATATTGATTAAAGCTAAGGGTGTACATGGGTTGGGTTAGACCGGGTTTGGTCTAACTCGTTATCCAACTCGTTCAAACTTTAATGGGTTGGGTTGGTCGTTCAACTTGCAATTTCATTGTCAAAACCAACCTGAACCGACTCGTTCATTTATGGGTTGGGTTGAGTTCGCGGGTTGTTTTTCAAATGAAAAATATATTTTTTATGATTCTTTTTATCAATTTAAAAAAAGGCTTAAATGCATTTTTGGTCTCCCTATTTTGAAGTTTTTAAAATTTTAGTCCCTCCATTTTAAAAATCAATTATTTGGTCCCTAAAGTTTACTTCCTTTGGGGTTTTCATTGTACCCCTCCAATTTTGTAAATATGACATTGATGATTAGCATTAAAAATAAATTTTTAATGATATGGATGAGTATAATAATTTATTATTTATTATTACTTTTTAAAGAATTAATTAATAATTATCCATTCTATTATTTTATTAAATTTTTTAAAATATTAATTAATTGAATTGTTAAAATTAAATGTTAGGCCTTAACCCAATTCATCATCTATTAGCCCAACAATCCAATTGCAAGTTAGTGTTAGTGTGACATATATAAACACTTAAGCAAAGTACAGATCAAATAATGTGGGACTCAACTTACCACTTGAAGTTGCTGCACCAATTTCACAACTCTTCTTCTTCATCAACAACAGACATTCCATAAATTCAACTTATCTCACCCTACACATATTACCCCAACTAGCAACAGTTGCTTCATCAACATAGATTAGACTTTGTCATAAAATTGAAAGAGTTACTTGATTTAAAGGTTGGTAAAGAAATGAAAGTGACACACAAGTCACCAACTTCATATGTGGTTGAAGCATGTGATGTGTATGAAATGGATAGTGATAAAGATGATAATGATAATATTGCATCCAGGTCAAAACACATGAGAAGCTTAACGTAACAATACATGTTGTAAGACCCCAATTTTGACCATAAGATCTCTCATGCCATCTCATCATATGCATTAGTCTTGGGATCATACCTTGGCATCCTCCTTACCCCTCATTCATTGGGTTTATATTGGGAGAGATCACCAAGTACCATGTGATTGTATTTTGTCATCTTTACTAACCAAAATACCAAAAATATGTCTTTGCATTTGTCTAACTATTTTATAGGTAAAGCACATGATCACTTTTGATCTATCAAGCTCACATCTAGGGTTTAAAGCCCTCTCTGCCAAGAGCACAATCAAGTAATGGTCCACAATGGCTTTAGACATCATATATGAGTCCCCATGAGCTTCGTATGTTATTTTGATCATTAAATCATCAAAAGTTTGGAATTGGTTTGCCTTGGAAACCCTAGTTCATCTGGGTATCTTGTGTAACTTCTTCACCAAGCTTATTCAAAAAATGGTCAAATATTTAAAGTTACACCTCAAATTTCATCATCTTATGCATATATGATCTCCCATGAGTCCCAAAAGTCAAGAGAATTGCAAGCTAGCAAGTTGGTTAATGGTGGTTGACCAGAGGAATTCATCTGATCAAAACTAGGGTCCCCTAGACCCTATCTCCTGCAATTTTTATCATATGAAAATTATTCCAAGAGAAAAGTTACTCTAAATTACATTCCAAACAACTTTCATGTTTAGGTCTAGAGCTATTTTTGCTTGGAAAGTCATTTTTTATGATGAAAGATTATAGGTCATTTTGTCTAAACCCTAATTTTGAGGTCAAATTACCAAGACCATAACCTGCTCAATTTTTATGAGATGAAAGATTTACAAGTTTCACAATCAAATTCAATATGTCTACTTCAACTTTTATTTTTGGAGGAAGAGCTAATTCAACTTTTATGAGCATGTGATATGATGATGCATTATAGGTCATTTTGGACCAATACCATTGAACAAGTGATTTTCCTCAACTTCAAAAATGAATAACTCATTCATTTTAAATCCAAATGAGATCAACTTTGTAAACATTTTGTAGGTTTTGAAAGATCTACAACTTTGATGAAGATACTTTTCTCATTTGAAGCTCACACAAAAAGTTAGCCAAGGTGGAATAAGTGAACATATAGTTTGACACTTAAAAAAAATTGATATGTTAAAATTTTCAAACTTCCACCTCAAAATTCATCATGATACAAGCTTCAAATGGAAAAGTGTTCAACATGGAAGTTGTTCCTCTTGATATAACCTTTCCAAAAAGTCCTATTTTATCCATTTTGGACAAGATTTGAATGGGTTGCGCATGGCTTGAACATGGCATCATCATTTGGCAAAATCAAAACTTCAAACAACCAAACACAATTGCCTTGCATTCCAAGTTGCTTTCAGACTCATTCACACTTGATTATAGACCTAAGAGAGTGACTTCATGGGCCTGTACACGCCCATGCAAGCATGCATCATCCATTTCCAAATTTGGAAGTTTAATTTGAAGATGCAAATAACATGAGCTACAACTATAAATAGAGGCCTTTGGCATCAGAAATAGAGATCCCCTCGCGCCAACTTTGCTCCAATATCCCAAACCCTTCCATTTGAAAGGAGAAACCTGAGAATTTTGTTTGAAAATTGAGTTTGAATCTCACTATTTTGAGATTCAAAACTCCAGGGTTCCAAAGCCTTTGGTTGATTCTAATCTACTTCTGCAAGCTTCCAGAGTGAGATCAAGCAAGAATCAAAGCAAGAGCAATCGAATTTTGCACTGCATTGAAGGTATTTTCCAGAATTTTTCATCTCTTTAATTCTCACTCAATTCTCCATAAATCTCTTGGTTCCTTGGTTGTCTGAAGTCCTACCAATGTAGGCAAGAAGATTGAGTTGCTTTGAGGTCAAATCGAAGCAACTCAGATCATGTACCTCAAATATCAACTCCATGTATCTCTCAATATACTTGGAGTTAGGATGAATTAGGCCAGATTCATGATCAGTGTCATTTTTACTTTAAAATCATGTCCTTCTTTTTTATTTTAGTGATGGTGATGGGTGGACCAGTCCGGCGAGGCTCGCTTGAGAAGGTGATCGGAGTTTTGCTCCGGTGGTAAGTTGGCATGGTCCAGAGCCACATGATCTTTTTGAATTAATCTAATCAAGAGCGTTGGTTTTGAATACCTTGTTTGTGGCACGCTGACTCAAGTCCATGGTGGAACGCATGTTTGAATCCACTTGATCTGTCACCTCAATTAATGAGGGAGATCAAGTGGTCCACATTTTTTCTGATTTTCCAATTTTCATTTTATTTGTGTTATTTTCATTAATTCATATTAATTTTAATATTGATCCAAAAATATAAGAGTTTCACCAAAAAAATTTAAATAAATTCCTCTTTCATTTGCTTAATTAAAATTATTTTTTGGATCATTATTAATATTTTTCATGATTTAATTGATTTTGTGAATATTTTTAATTGTTTAAAAATACTTTTAAGTTTCCAAAAATTATGATTTTTTTCTCCAAGGTCCTTTGACCTTGTTTGACCTATGATAAATCTCATGGCCATTTTTTTGGTGTTTTGATGAGATTTTAGGAAATTGACCAACCATGATTTAATTTAATACATATTTTAATTATTTTTAATTGTTTAAATGTCAAATAAATTGTGTATAGCCATTTTAATTGACTTGTTGAGTTTGATTGTGTTGTTGGACCTTGGTCAAGGTTGATTTGACTTTGTTAGGTTAAGATCATTGGATTTAGGGGATTGATGGAATGTACATTCCATCTTCCATCTCCCAAAATGAATGGATTAATTTGGTAAAAGTCCTCATTTGACCAATTTGTGTTTGATTCATTCCCCCTCCCTCTTCCTCTCATTCCCCTTCTTTATTCATTCATATCATGGACCTATGGTATCTCTATATCCTAAGGCTAGTTGATTGCAAAATCAACATGAGTATGGATGAGATTAGGTCCACCATTTTGCATATTGTGTGTGGTATGTTTCATGAGCATAGTCCATTATACTATGTCTCTAACATGCATTAACACCAAAATTCTATTGCCCGACCTCAAATAGTTGTGACTTCTACATAAGTCCAATTACGATTGCTTAACATAGCGCTAAATTTGTGACATAAAAGGCATAGCGTTCTAGTAAGTGAGATTGTAAGTCTCCTTTCTTTCATGGTATTGTGTGGAAACTTGACCTTTTTTCCTTCCTTTGGAATATGTCTTGGTTCAAGGATCCATGATTGTGATAAGTGGGTTGAGTGTTCTCCAAAGAATGACTTAAACAAAACAAAGCAAAAGCAATACTAACTTCTAATCAACTAACAACTAACATTTAATTTCAAGTCATTTACTTTTATGCACTTTAATTTTTAAACTTTACTCATTTGCCATTATTCATACCATTCAATTTGTTTACTTTAATGTCATTTTCACTTTACCCACTTGGGTCATATTTTGTGATATATTGTGCTTGTATATATTTGTTTGCTTGTGTGGTCTTTTGACCTTAATGTACATAATAAGAACAAAAAACCCTAAAAAATATTTTGTGTGGACTGTTGGTTTGATCTGAGACTATTGGACTTAGAATTTAGGCAACACTCCCTATGCAAAGGACTTGGACAATGCCAACTTTCATGAAACCAAGTGCTTGTGAAGTGAACATTCATCTGATACAATATTGAAGATCCATTTGAGTTCATCTGCTACATGATCATAATGAAGTTGTTATTTTGAACTTGTGCCTAATGTCATCTTTGAAGTCATCTGATGCATGGGAAATTTTGAAGAAGATCATGGAGTTGCTAAGCTTAGATGTGGCTATCTTTATTTGATGCCTTGATTTTCACCTTTCTATTTGTGTATTGATGTTGCTTGATTCTAAAGTCCAAGGGAAATCTGGGTTTCTATATGACATTCTTATCTATTGGATTGTAGCCCATTGGTCAGATCTTTTCAACTCTTAACTTTTAAGTTTGTGCTTAGGATTAATATCTTCATCTCCTCCCCATTTCTTTAATTTCAAATCTCTACCTCCTTTTAAAATCTTCTTTGCTTGTGTTTGTTTTTTCTAAACTTAGACCATTTTTGCAAATTAGAAACTCTGGCCTTATGCCATTGCTTTTTTAAACTCTTTTCTTAATCAAACTTGTAAATAAACTTAATTATACTTGACTTAAAATTTCAAAAGCCAAAAAGAACTAACACTCATTCAAACCATTTTAGGCCTTTTGTGCCTTTGTTAAATTTAAATTTTTGTTAAAAGCAACTCACTCACTTTGAAATTGTTACCACGAACTACGAGGTTTTGATCCCTCATTTTTATATTGGTACGTAGGCACAAGTCCGAAGTTCTTGTCAAATAGAAAAAAATATAGTTAATGAATTCTTTTCTCATTACTCCAATCTATTTTATTGCAAACATCATTTTGTACAAAAACACATATGCACACAAAAAAGGGCTCCCTAGGATTACCTAGGATACTTTGGATGCTAACACCTTTCCTCTGTGTAGCCAACCCCCTTAGTTGTAATCTCTGGCATTTTATTAGTTTTGATTTGTAAACTTCTTATCTTTTGGGTTTTGTTCGTACTTTTCCCTTTTCCCTTGGAAACAATAAAAGCGCGGTGGTGACTCTGGTTTCATTAACGTCTAGCTTATCCATAACTTGATGATCATGAATTTGCTGCTATAGAATTAAGTGGCGACTCTGTTGGGGAGTAGTCTCCAATGGGTTTAGCCTACTTTTTTGTGTGTATATAATTATATATTTGATGTATGTATATTTATTTGTATGATATAATCTGCTTGTTGTGCTTGGTGATCTCTGAGTGGTGAGATAAGTTCTAACCCGAACTTGAGTACAATTAAGATAGGAGGATGGTATAGTCATGTTCGACTTGTATGGAGTAGTCCTTAACAATTTGGCTTGAGACCCATCTCAGTGGAGACCCTTTTGGAGTTATGAATGTCACATAAGTTATTTGTGGTTAGGCATTACTATCTCTGATTTGGGGTCCGAGAAGTGATCACACCGAATTACACCGTGTTTTTGACTCGGATTTCACATGTTTATTAGGACTTTATTACCGTTTTATTTTGTATTATGCCCTCTTTTCTCTTGTTTTCAGATATTTAGCACTTTCAGACACTTTTGGAAGAAACGAAGCAAAAAGACCTAAAATTAGGGTTTTTCGGCGAAATTACACACATGGCGTTGCACATGGCGGCCGCTATAGGGGAAGCCATGAGTCACCAGCCCTTAACCAGGAGGTAACCGCCACGTCCCCATGATTCACCCCATTTACACACATGGCGGGCGCCATGAAGGGATGGCGGGTGCCACCTTTGGAAATCACGTTCCTACTAAAGCCCACTAATGGGAAGTTGGAGGGCACCATGGTCTTTACAAACTGCTCAGAATCTCTATAAATAGCTCATTTCATTTTGTTTTCTAGCATCCAACTTAGTTTTACAACACTAAGCATATAGTATCATTTGTAATAGCGATAATCCGTCACATCTGGGGGTTATCGCATCTTTGTGAGATTGAGTTGGATACTTCGAGTCGCTGTCGTCTTTAGCTTCAGGAGTCGGAGGTTTATTTTTGTATCAGAATCGAAGCTTCCGTTTGGAGCAAGTTCTTATTTATCGCTTTATTTATTTATTTCCCGCATCGCTTTTATTTTATTTATTTCCCGCATCGCCTTTACTTTATTTATTTTCCGCACTCGCTTTACTTTATTTATTTTTCGCACTCGCTTTACTATATTTATTTCCCGCACTCGCTTTACTTTATTTATTTTCTGCACTCGCTTTACTTTATTTATTTTCCGCACTCGCTTTACTTTATTTACTTTACGCACTTTACTCGCTCTCTACACCTCACATTCTAAAACAAACTTTTCATCATGATTAACACCGTTGTGTTCGTTTGTGTTACCATGTCTGGCTAAATCTTTTAAAGGTTAGAATGTAAGGATCGCGGTTAAAGTAATGTTTCACATATTCAAATCTGTAGAAATACTTAAAAGGTTGTTTTGATTTTTAACTTGAGTTTTCTAAAACAGACTTGGTTAGTTTTAACTATTCGAGGAGTGCAAAAGCACCCTGGCTTAGTAACTAGGAATCTTTATCACTTTAAGGAAAAACTGTTTTTGAAACTATTTTCGGACGCGTTGATAGGTTTAAAATTAGGAAACTCCTTGGGTAAACTTTCCAAATCAAAGTCACTTTTCAACTAAGTTTACGAGTCTCATTTCTTAAAAATAGGTTTACTACTTTAGCGTTCGGCGCACCTTTTATAAGTGACGATAAAAGGCCTTAATTTAAGGGTAAACTCGGTTCTGAATACGCGAAAGCGACAATTCCTGTTAAATGGATTCTTTTCAAGAGTAGAAAATATTGCCTCATAAGTAGTTCTATTTAGACGATCGAAACATCACTTAACTGACGTGAATTACATTCAACCTATCTTTACCTGCATTTATTATTTACTGTTATTTTGCAAACCCAATATCTCTTTTATACCGCCTTAGATAAACACCGTAATGATAGTATTCGATAGATTGACGATTGGTCTCTGTGGGATCGATATACTTTTATATTACTTTGACATTATTCGTGCACTTGCGAATCACAGCAAACAAGTTTTTGGCGCCGTTGTCGGGGACCAACTTCGTCAACTTTCGTACCCCGTTGTTACACCGTATAGACTAAGGCATTTTTAGTCGGTAAATGCGAAGAACCCGTAGTACCGGAAATTTAGTAGATCCTTTAGAGGAACCCGAACGTTATACTCGTACACGCCTCTTACTCATTAGAATCAAGAAAGCTATGGCCGAGAATCGCGATAGGCGACCTCTTAAGGAATTTGCCCAACCCTCTGATGAGGAACCTAGTTCGAGTATAGTAAACCCCCTTATACCTGCTAACAATTTCGAACTAAAACCGTCTTTGTTGCAACTAGTGCAACAAAACCAATACGCGGGTCTCGCAACCGAGAACCCGAATCAACATTTAAAAGTTTTTATCCAACTAGCCGACACCTTTAAATCTAACGGCGCTTCACCCGATGCGATCCGTTTAAGATTATTTCCTTTCTCCCTCAGGGATAGAGCACGTTCATGGCTAGATTCACTTCCAGCTAATTCAATAACTACCTGGGAAAACCTTAGGAGAGTATTCCTTGCTAGATAGTTCCCCCTAGCAAGACTGCTGTTCTTCGAAACTAAATAACTAGATTTGCTCAAAACCAAGGAGAATCGCTTTTTGAAGCTTGGGAGAGATATAAAGAGCTATTAAGAGTCTGCCCACACCATGGCCTAGAACAATGGTTGATCATTCACACCTTTTACAATGGACTCCATTATAACACCAAGATAAGCATCGATGCTGCCGCAGGTGGCGCGCTGATGAGCAAACCTTATCCAGAAGCCTGTGACCTAATTGAGGATATGGCCCAAAACCATTATCAATGGGGAACTAAACGAGCATCGATAGAGAAAAAGGAGACCCAAGATGGAATACATGAGGTGAGCTCTCTAGACATGATGCAGGCGAAAATGGACGCTTTAGCCCTTAGGATCGAACATATGTCTACAAACACTAACACCGTAGCAGTAGTCCACATAGAGTGCGAACTCTGTGGATCTAAAGGACACGAATCGGCGGAGTGTAACCTTTTGAACGAACTAAATACCGACCAAGTGAATTACGCCCAAGGTAACCCATTTTCAAACACTTACAACCCTGGATGGAAAAATCATCCAAATTTCTCTTATAGAAACCAGAACCCTATCCAAAATAATGCACCCTAGAGACCACAAGGTTATCAAGCCCAAAAACCAAATCAACCTATGCAAGTTGTCCCCAAAAGTCTAACCTTGAGAAGATCATGGAAAGCTTTATATTGGGCCAGACTCAGCAAAATAAAGAATTCCTAAACCAAAACATTCACGTAAACGAACTTATAACGCAATTAGGAACCAAAGTTGATCAGATAATCACTCACAACAAGATGCTTAAAACCAGATCTCACAGGTAGCACAAAACCAAGCCCCACCTGGAGGCCAATTTCCTGGACAACCTCAACCAAACCCTCGAGGGCAAGCTAATGTTATCTCGTTACGAAGTGGGACCGCTTACGAAGGGCCTCAGAACCCAGCAATGAGCGAGTCCAAAACTTCTAACAACCGAGAAGAGGAGCCAAAGGAATCCGAGAAACAAACCAACCAAGAAGGTGAAGCCAAGGATAAAACTTACAAACCACCACCCCCGTACAAACCACCAATCCCATATCCGCAAAGACTTAAACAAACCAAAGTCAATAACCAATATCAAAAATTTATAAAAGTGATATAAAAGCTTCATGTAGAGATTCATTTTACCGAAGCTATCACCCAAATTCTGTCTTACGCCAAATTTATCAAAGACATCTTAACTAACAAGCGTAGGCTCGACGATCCAAAACCCTTGGAATGCAACTTTATTTCTGAGGATAAACTTGCTAAGAAGGAGAAAGACCCTGGTAGTTTTTCTATACCTTGCATTTTAGGAAACCATGTGATCGACAAAGCTTTCCTAGACTTAGGCGCTAGTGTAAGTTTGATGCCTTTAGCTGTATGTAAGAGGTTAAACCTAGGAGAATTGCAACCAACTAAGATGTCCCTTCAATTAGCCGATAGATCTGTTAAGTATCCTGTAGGCATTTTAGAAGACATCCCAATTAGGATCGGTCAACTTTATATCCCAACAGACTTTGTGGTCATGGATATCAAAGAAGACGAAGATATCCCTATCCTTTTAGGTAGACTATTCTTATCAACAGTCGAAGCTATAATAGATGTCAAAAGAGAGAAATTAACCTTCGAGGTGGGGGGCGAAAAGATCAAGTTCATTCTTTCGAAATTCCTGATGGCACCAATTCTAGGAGACGCATGTTATGCGATCGATATCATAGATGAGTGCATAAGAGAATTTGATTAGGGAGAACCTAAGATCGAACCATTTTCAAACCCGAATGAAAAGGATGATGATTTAGAGGAAACGGAACCTCTCGATAACGAATGTCTGGATCTTACTCCAGACCCTTCACCTAATTCTCAAAAACCAACCCAAGAACTTAAGGAATTACCCAAGAACCTAAGATATGAGTTCCTGGATGAAGAAATGAACCGTCCAGTAATAGTTAGTGCCACCTTAAACCAAGACGAGACGAATCGACTCTTGAACATTTTAAGAAAATACCCCTTTGCCTTAGGGTACAACATCTCTGATTTAAAAGGTATTAGCCCATCCATGTGTATGCACCGGATCTCACTAGAGGAGGATTCAAAACCTTCCAGAGAACATCAAAGAAGAATAAACCTTGTGATAAGCGAAGTAGTAAAGAAGGAAGTCCTTAAACTACTAGAAGCTGGTATAATCTATCAGATCTCTGATAGTAAGTGGGTAAGTCATGTACATATGGTACCCAAGAAGGGAGGCATCACAGTCGTGCAGAACGAAAAGGGAGAGCATGTCGCTAAACGCATAGAAGGCGGATGGCGTATGTGCATAGACTATAGGAAGCTCAATAAGGCAACCAGGAAAGACCATTTCCCCCTTCCATTCATAGATCAAATGCTGGAGCGTCTTGCCAGACACTCTTACTTTTGTTATCTTGATGGATATTCTGGATTTTTCCAAATACCCATTCACCCCGAGGATCAAGAGAAAACAACCTTTACCTCTCCCTACGGAACGTTTGCTTACAAACGAATGCCGTTTGGACTTTGTAATGCGCCAGCTACTTTCCAATGTTGTATGATGTCAATCTTCGCGGATTATCTCAACGGAATCATGGAAGTATTTATGGACGACTTCTCGGTATGTGGATTAAACTTTGAAGACTGCCTTATTAACCTTGAGAAAATCCTAGAGAGATGCGTAGAAGTCAACCTAGTGTTGAACTGGGAGAAGTGCCACTTTATGGTCAAAGAAGGCATAGTATTAGGACACATAATATCTGAAAGAGGCATTGAGGTCGATAAAGCAAAAATAGAAGTTATAGAAAACCTAAACCCTTCTAAGACAGTTAGAGAAGTCCGTAGTTTCCTTGGACACGCCGGTTTCTACCGACGCTTTATAAAAGACTTCTCTAAAATAACGAAACCCTTGGTCGGCCTTCTGATGAAAGACATGAGAAATGAATCAAAGCCTTTAACCAGTTAAAACAAGCGTTAATCTCAGCACCCATTCTACAAACCCCAGATTGGACTAAACCCTTCGAAATAATGTGTGATGCTAGCGATTTCGCTATAGGAGCTGTTTTAGGGCAAAGAAAAGATAAGAAACTACACATAATATATTACGCTAGTAGAACCCTAGACGCCGCTCAATTAAATTATACAACAACTGAGAAGGAACTCCTAGTTGTAGTCTTCGCAGTCGATAAATTTAGGTCTTATCTTGTAGGATCTAAGATTATAGTCTATACAGACCATGCAGCTATCTGTTACCTTCTGAGCAAAAAGGATGCAAAACCTAGATTACTCAGGTGGATCCTTTTGCTACAAGAATTCAATTTAGACATTAGAGACAAAAAAGGAACAGAAAACGTAGTTGCTGACCATCTTTCCAGATTGGAGCATTTAAAGCCAGACCATTTACCTATAAATGATGACTTCACCTATGACAGACTAGTAGCTAAGATAGGTACTACTCCCCTTGAACCTGATAGAGACAACCTTGGGACGATTTCATAGATTAGCAAAGTACCGTGGTACGCTGATTTTGTGAACTATCTAGCCATTGATATCATACCACTTGACCCCAACTATCAACAGAAGAAGAAGTTCTTTAAAGATATAAGACACTTCTATTGGGACGAACCGCTCCTTTTAAAAAGAGGAACTGATAACATATTTCGATGTTGCGTCCCGGAAGAAGAAGTCAGAAACATCATAGAGCATTGTCATTCTTCACCCTATGGTGGACATTCAAGCACATCCAAGACATACGCTAAGATCCTTCAAGCTGGTCTTTATTGGCCGACATTATGGCATGATGTCCATGCTTATATTGTCCGATGTGACCAGTGCCAGCACGCTGGAAACATCTCAAGACGTGATGAAATGCCTTTGAAGAGCATTCAAGAAGTAGAACTATTTGACGTTTGGGGTATAGATTTCATGGGACCTTTTCCATCTTCATTAGGAAACAAGTACATTTTGGTAGCAGTTGACTATGTGTCAAAGTGGATAGAAGTTATAGCCGCACCCACCAACGACACAAGAGTAGTCATCAAGATGTTCAAGAACAATATCTTTCCCAGATTTGGAGTCCCACGACTTGTCATAAGTGATGGTGGATCGCATTTTATATCCAGAATATTTAACAAGCTCCTAAGGAAATATGGAGTAAAACACATAGTAACAACACCATATCACCCTTAGACTAATGGTCAAGTGGAAGTATCCAATAGAGAGATTAAGCAGATCTTGGAGAAAACTGTATCAATATCTAGAAAAGATTGATCTGAAAAGCTAGCAGAAGCACTGTAGGCTTACAAAACTGCTTACAAGACCCCCATTGGAACTACACCATACCAGTTGGTCTACGGGAAGTCATGCCACTTGCCTTTTGAACTCAAGCACAAGGCATATTGGGCCATCAAGACCCTAAATTTGGATTACCTAGCATCTGGCAAGAAGCGAATCCTTGATATTCACAAATTGGAGGAACTTCGCCAGAACGCTTACGAGAATGCCATTATATACAAAGAGAGAACCAAAGCTTGGCACGACAAGAGGATCGTGAAAAAGGAATTTAATATAGGAGACTTTGTTCTTCTCTTCAATTCGGATTACGTCTTTTTCCAAGTAAGTTGCGTTCGAGATGGACAGGCCCATTCGAGGTGTCCAGAATCCTGAAATCCGGAGTAGTTGAAATCCGAAACAACTCCTGTAATTCATTCGTGGTAAATGGACAAATATTGAAGCAATACTAAGGAGGTGACATACCCACAGAATGTCATGACCAGACTCTGACCGACCCTCAAGTTCCTACCTCTAACATATAAAGTTCGAATCGTCAAGCTAACAACGTTAAACAAGCGCTGCATGGGAGGCAACCCATGACTCCTTTTCCTTTACTTTTATTATTTTCATTTTATATTTATTTATATTTATTTTATATATGTATATCTATGTGGAGACTAACAATCATAATATTTGTGATTTCAGGTGTCCTCTGTTTCTAATATAACTTTTCAGGAATGGAGAATATCGACACCATGTCAGTAATCTTCCGTGACCCAATTCAAGAGCAGTGTTACACCATGCTGTCGCATTACGCGAAAAACCGGCGGGCAAGACAAAACAAACAGAGCCGCCACCGTGCGTTATTTATCCCAAAAGAGGGAAAGGAAACACTCGAAGTAAACCTGGAAAAGACATCGTCTCGCGACCAGAGAAAGATGGGATCGGGAGTCGGTTATGCGAAGGGAAGGTATTAGCACCCCTACGCATCCGTCATACTCGACGGGATCCACGCACAAAAGAATAGAAGAAAGGTTGCTAAACACTGCTCACAAACTGTACGAGGCTGGAAACAAACACAGAAAGACAAAAGAAATGGGACTCGGCAGGATATCGCATCATGGGCCTACGTAGTCTGTCAGACACAGACATCAGAGTCGACGTAGTTCGGGACCGGGGAAACGTGCTCGCTAGGATGTCGCATCCTATGCATACGTATCTTCTCTAACTAGAGAAGAATCAGAGCACTCGTAGCTCGGCTAACGCACGCCAAACAAAACCACACAGGAAACCGACTGCCAATCGCTAGACTTACGTCAGACTCCACACAAATAGGCAAACATGGAAACCGAATGCCAATCGCTGGACTTACATCAGACTCCAAACCAACAAACACACACAGGAAACCAACTGCCAATCGCTGGACTTACGTCAGACTCTAACAAGCAAACAAGACACAGGAAACCAACTGCCAATCGCTGGACTTACGTCAGACTCCAAACACACACAAAGGGTTGAAAAAGAAAAGGGCGCCCGGAGAGATCATCTCATCTCCTGCCTACGTACCTCATCTGGTATGAGGATCAGGGCAACGTAGTTCCCCTAAACAGGACATATAACATGATCATCATACAAAAAATCAGGAGCATTGGACATCATTAGGCATGGCAATCACATAGCATAATTCAAACAATCACATGTGTGACACAAATTGTCACACCAAACTAGCATGAACATAAAACAGAATGGGAGCATGGAAAAAATCTCAAACCAAAGCCAAAATATCACTCAACATGTCTAGAATCCACACACAAAATTTCAGAAGCATTGGATAAGAAACAAGCATTTTATGATCAAATGAATAAGGCACTATCATGAATGGATACATGTTCAAACACCCTAGGACAAATCATTTTTTAAGCCAGGCACAACTTGCAATTCAATAATCATAAAAAAAAGCAGACAAGATAAGGAACACAATGCAAAAAATTGGAGATCAATTGGAGCATTTTTCATTTTTATATAATTTTTTGAAGTTTGGAGAAATTTTGAAAATGAAAATGGAGCCAAGGTATGAAATGTGGAGGGAAAAGGAATAATGTATGGCAATTTGAAAAAGTCCTCTCGCTCAGATTCGAACCGGTGCCAGATTTGAACTACAAGCGCGCGCATCAACCAAACGACAGCGTTTGGACTCTAACCCTAAACCTGGCGCGCTTTGAATTTCGTAGCTAACCAAGAAGTTTCGTAGCTAAAACCTAGCCAATTCGTAGCAAAACTGGGAACAGTATGAGTTCACGCATGGAAGATGAAGATCATGAAGATCTTCATACGATTTTTTCCAGATTTCAGAAATTGTTCCAGAAACTAACAAAACCTATATCAATCAACTCATCCTTCCACATACATCAAGAATCCAACAATAATTCATGCAAAAACATCAATGCACGTTCAGATCGAAGGAATCAAAAATTGACATCAAAACTTTAATTGAACATAACTTTGTGTATAGGGCACCAAATCACTCGAATTTTACATCAGCATCATCACCAAACCATGATCTACACAAATATCACAAAGATTTTGAGAATTATTGAGATCAAAAAACTGACCTCTTGATGAACAGAACTGGATTCAGCTTGCTTCAAGGCTTGTGATGCTCCAGAACTCTTCCAATATGCTTAGTGAGGTGAATGATGATGAAATTGAAGCTCAAGGATGCACGACACCAGCTTAATCTTCAACTGCCATGGAACCTTCAAGCTTCAAATCCAGCTCAATATGCCACGGTTTCTCTTGATTCCACGTCCAAACCTTCTCAACAATACTTCAGGATGATGAATTGATCAATAGAGGATGCTCTTGTTTGAAGAAATTTGGAAAAAAGTTTGAGAGAAAAGTTTTGAGAATTTTGTGATTCTAGATCTGAAATGTTGCTCATGATCAAAACAGTTAGGGTTAAGTATATATACTCCATGCTAATCCTGTTTAAAACCAGCTTAAGCCAAATGCAATTGTGATTAGTAAGTTGGAAGGTGTTTGTGCAAAAATGAGATTTTCACTTCATGCACCCCCATGCACGTGAACAGTGCTCTTTCAAGGCCCAAATCCACTTAAAATGAGTTCATGCAAGGTTTTGGATTGATTTTATATGCTCATGATCAATCAAAAAGATGTTATGCAATTTTCTTCCAAAAACTTCATGAGTGAGCACATGCCTATGCAAACGAAATTCATGTCAAATAATGGTATGCTTGGAAAATACATGTTATAAGGATCAAAATGCAAAAAGAACCACTCATTTTGGAGTTTTGGTTTGAAAGTTATGTCCATTTGAACTTTTGAACACACTTTGCCATGATTTGACCATATCTCCTCAACCACACATGAGAAATTCATGATCTTGGACTTTTTGGAAATGGGAGAGAAAGATCTTCAACTTTCATGTTGGACAAAATTTCATTTGAAGCTTTCTTGATGATGTAATCGTGAGTTGAAGTTGGTCCAAAACCTTTCCATTTTTGGAAAGTTCAAAATTATAGGTCACTTGCTATTTTTGGAAAGTCTTGACCCGACTTCAAATTCTTCAATGTTGATGTTTGAAATGTCAAATGAGACTTGTTGGAACATGAATGAAACATCTCTAACCACTTCCCACCTTCAAATCCACAGTTGACTTTGCAGTTGACTTGTAGTTGACTTGGTCATGCACTGTGGTTCTGAGCCTTCAACACTTGATGAAATAACTCCAAAATGAAACCCTAGCTTATACAAGCTGAATAAAATCATATGATGATCTCCATCTCAATAAAGACCTCATCTCCTTGAAAGACCCTGACTGGTAGAATGCCATTGATTAGGGTTGACCAGAGGTCAAAACCCTAATCCCAAGGAATCTGATCAGAAATAATGAACCATGATGATGATGATGTACCATCTCAACCAAGATAATACCCAACCTCCTTGAGGAACCAAGAAACCCTAATTGAAGCACAAACCTCAGAGGATTAGTGATCAATTTATGAGACCCTCAGACTTGCATCTCTTAACCTCTCCATCTTCTGAGAAAGACCTAGGAGGATGACTTGCCTATTTCACATGATATGCAAAGATGTAATGCCTAATGTCCTACAAAATGAAATGCAATATGCTAAGCTAATCCCAAGAGAGGAGGGAAAATTTTGAGGTGTTACAGCTGCCCCTATTCAATCCACTATGAATTTGTCGATATGAATAGCCTCGGCTTTCAGATGATCAGGGTGAAGAGTGATTGAATACCAAGAACAGACGAACAATTTTCACTCCACGGGGAAATAATTAACAATGCCTGTCAGAATCGGCGAAGAAGCAATCTCAAAAGAAGAATCTGTCTGGTACGGAGAAATTCGGCCTGAATACCGAAAAGGAACGTTGACCTGGATATCGAAACAAATGGTAACACAGGAACTACCATGGCCTGAACGCCACTCATCAGCCTGAATACTGAGCATCGGAATAGGAGAGTATTAATGCCGGTCTGAACACCGAGAGATTGGCCTGAATGCCCGAAAAACTGGCCTGAATGCCACTTCAGTCTGGATACCACTTTAGTCTGAATACCACTTCAGTCTAAACACCGGAAAACTGGCCTGAACGCCGCAAGCTGCATCGATCTGAACTTCGGAAGCTTCTTCGATCTGAAAAATCGGAAAATCTGGTCTGAACACCCACCTCGGTCCGAACACCGGAAACCTAGCCTGAACGCCGCAAGCTGCATCGATCTGAACTTCGGAAGCTTCTTCGATCTGAAAATCGGAAAATCTGGTCTGAACACTCACCTCGGTCTGAACACCGGAAACCTGGCCTAAACGCCGCAAGCTACATCGATCTGAACTTCGGAAGCTTCTTCGACCTGAAAATCAGAAAATCTGGTCTGAACACCCACCTCGGTCTGAACACCGGAAATATGGCCTGAACGCCGCAAGCAGCATCAATCTGAACTTCGGAAGCTTCTTCGACCTGAAAATCGGAAAATATGGTATGAACACCCACCTCGGTCTGAACACCGGAAACCTGGCCTGAACGCCGCAAGCTGCATCGATCTGAACTTCAGAAGCTTCTTCGATCTGAAAATCGGAAAATTTGGTCTGAACACCCGAAAAACTTGTCATGCCTGTCAGCACCGGCAGAGATAAGGAATAGTAATAACTGAGGCGGCACGCGTGCCAACGACCCATGCTGGGATAACAAGCCATGCCTGCTATCCTCTATTCAACCCTAGCAAACGAACAATTTGCACTCAGCTGGAGATTATTCTCTTTTGGCTTTTCTTGAACCCCAAAACTTCTCTTGATTTTTTATTTTATCTCCATCTTCGCCCGACAGAAACTCCTCCTCCAATATCGCACTACTGGGGAATATTATGGGTCCGACATCATGATGCCAAACTCCTCAGAGTAACCTCTTCACCCTCTGGCGAAACCACCTCTCAAACAGTAACCACGGCTTGAGACTAGCTTATGCTTGCAATGCTGATGCATGATTTTTTTAGCGCAATGCTCCATAATCATGGAAATGTTACGCAATTAGCTATGCAATATGCTATGCTATGCTTATCTACATGATGAATGCATAAAAAAAAAGTATCCCCCTCAAGGGATTCTTCTGGGGAGCTCGAGGCACTCTGTTGAGGAACCCGACAACACTCCAATCTCCACCCTGCTGGGGAATAACGCTGCTGCTGGGGAAAGGACCACCCTTACCAGGGATGACCTCCACTGAACCCAATCCACGGGGGACTTTGTTGGGGACGAAACTCCCAACGCATTCTGCGGGGAAAACAACAACCTTTGACTTGCTGGGGGAAAAACTACCCACAGACACCTCCGCTGGGAAAATAGCAACCTTCAGGCCTGGCTGCTGAGGAAACACCGATCTAAAACCTGCTGGGGAGATAACCATCCCGACCCAGCTAGGGAAGTCACAGACCTTGAATCTGCTGGGGAGGTAACAATCCCAACTCTGCTTAGGGAAACAAGGAAAGTCTGGCACAGAACACCCGTCGACTCGTCGAACCCTGGTATTCAACATCTAAACCCAGTATCAGCTTTCCACTTTTGAGAGCTCCCAGGCTCGTCTGAACTTTTCTGATTCATCACCTTGTATTCTCGACTTCTTCGTACTCCACGGAGACCGAACCCTCTGGATTCATACAAACTTTCCAGTCTTCAGACTTTGAAGAGTCTTCTCGATTAATCCTCCAGGATCGTTGTCATCCCTCGCCGTCTTTTCACCATTCTTCAACGCCTTGTCCCTGATTGGACCCCACGGGGATCTTTTTGTCAAAACTTCACATCACAACCTGCAAGTGAGTGAAAATATCTAACAGCACCTGCAAAAGAGATCATTAGATAAAAACATGCGCCGGGTATGCCAAAATTTCAACACTTGGGTCACTCAACCTTCCGAATAAGGTTTCGAGTTTTCAATCTTATAAACATGCATTGGAAGGGACCTGTATGTCTTAAAATGCAAAGATTCTTTATCACAAACCATTGGATGTTTTTGCAATCAAAGCGGTAATGAAAACAAAAACAAAATTATTTGACTGAATATGCATTTTATTGATTGAAAAGGTGTGGCTCAAACTGAGCGATACAAAGGAAGCAATTCCTGAAAAGAGGTAATTGCGCACAAAAGGAAAATCTATCCTAATGGCAATGTGAAACCGCGATCTCATCGAGTTCCAACTCGGTTACACCCCATATATCCTCAGACTCTCCGCACTTTTCGCCTTCTGAACAAGATGTTTCCGACTGATCCCTGCCAGGGATTATCCAGGTGTCATAACCAAAACGTAAACGATCATGCCAGACACAGTTGTTCGTTTCAATCCCTCTTTTGCCTGGACCGCCCTTTCGGGTCTTCAGTCCACCGGGATACCCTTTTTTGCCCAAGCCGCCCTTGTGGGGTTTTTGACTTGCCGGGTGTACAATTTTTTTCTTTTTATCCCTAATTTTTGCCCGACCCTTCTCATTTTTCTTTTTGGTTCGCCAGGATGCCCATTTTTGCCTGGACTATTTTATTCTTTTCGTCCAGCGGGTCTCTTTATACGAAGTATTTTTTAACCGTGTCCGCATTCACAAGGGATGGAAAATCCTCGCCATCCATGGTCGTTAACAACAAGGCTCCGCCAGAGAAAACCTTCTTGACCACGAATGGACCTTCATAATTGGGTGTCCACTTGCCCCTACGATCGTTTTGAGGAGGAAGGATCCTTTTCAATACCATATCGCCTACGTGATATACCCGAGGTCGCACCTTTCGGTCAAAAGCACGCTTCATCCGTTGCTGGTACAACTGCCCATGACAGATGGCCGCCAGCCTCTTTTCCTCAATCAGGCTCAACTCTTCGTACCGAGTCCTTACCCACTCAGCCTCTTGCAACTTCACGTCCATCAGGACTCTCAGCGAAGGAATCTGAACCTCAACCGGTAGCACCGCTTCCATCCCATACACGAGTGAGAAAGGCGTTGCCCCAGTAGATGTACGCACTGAAGTTCGGTACCCATGCAATGCAAATGGCAACATCTCATGCCAATCTTTATAGGTCACGACCATTTTCTGCACAATCTTCTTTATATTCTTATTAGCTGCCTCAACCGCCCCATTCATCTTCGGACGATAAGGAGAAGAATTGTGATGCTCGATCTTGAATTCCCGGCACAATTCTGCCATCATCTTGTTGTTCAAATTAGAACCATTATCAGTAATGATTCTCTCGGGAACCCCATATCTGCAAATGATGTCTCTTTTCAAAAATCTGGCAACGACCTGCTTCGTCACGTTTGCATAAGAGGCTGCTTCCACCCACTTGGTGAAGTAATCAATAGCCACTAATATGAATCGGTGCCCATTCGAAGCCGTAGGCTCAATCTTTCCGATCATATCAATGCCCCACATAGCAAACGACCACGGAGACGACATCAAACTCAATGGATTTGGAGGCACGTGCACCTTGTCAGCATAAATCTGGCATTTATGACACTTCCGCACGAAATTGAAACATTGGGCCTCCATTGTCATCCAATAATAACCTGCCCTCAGCAGCTTCTTCACCATTGCATTCCCACTGGCATGGGTACCGAACGACCCCTCGTGAACCTCTTTCATCAATTGGCTTGCTTCTTTATCATCAACACATCTGAGCAAAACCCAATCGAAATTACGCTTGTACAAAACCCCATCCTTATTCAAGTAGAACACCATGGCCAACCTCCGCAGAGTCTTTCGGTCCTTCTTGGATGCTCCCTCAGGATATTCTTGGGTTTCCAAATAACGCTTAATGTCATAGTACCACGACTTCTCATCATCAGGCGCTGTTTCAACAGCAAACACATAAGCCGGTCTATCCAGACGTCCCACCTCAATGCTAGGGAACTGATTCCACCACCGCACCTTAATCAAGGCAGCCAGAGTAGCTAAAGCATCTGCTAAAGGATTCTCTTCTCTAGGCACGTGATGCATTTTCACCTTGGTGAAAAAAGTCAACAATCTTCTCGTATAATCCCGATATGGAATTAAATGGGATTGATGCGTATACCATTTCCCGTTAACCTGGTTCACAACCAAAGCTGAATCTCCATATATAACAAGGTTCTTGATCCTCAAATCAATCGCCTCTTCAATCCCCAAGATACAAGCTTCGTATTCAGCCACGTTGTTGGTGCACTCAAATGTTAGCCGGGCAGCAAAAGGAATGTGGGATCCTTTCGGCGTAACCAAAATAACACCAACACCGCTACCATTCACGTTAACGGCCCCATCAAACATCAGAATCCATTCAGATTCAGGATCAGGCCCCTCCTCCGGGATCGGTTCCTCACAATCTTTCGATTTGAGAAACATGATGTCCTCATCAGGGAATTCAAACTTCATCGGTTGATAATCCTCAATGGGTTGTTGGGCTAGGTAATCAGACAATACACTCCCCTTGATTGCTTTCTGAGAGGTATATTGAATATCATATTCAGTCAAAATCATTTGCCACCTCGCAACCCGTCCGGTCAATGCTGGCTTCTCAAATACATACTTGATTGGATCCATCTTGGAAATCAATAAAGTGGTATGAACCAGCATATACTATCTCAGTCGGCGAGCAGCCCAGACCAAAGCACAACAAGTTTTCTCGAGCAGTGAATATCTTGTTTCACAGTCGGTAAACTTTTTGCTAAGGTAGTATATGGCATGCTCTTTTCGACCAGACTCGTCATGCTGCCCCAATACACACCCCATAGACCCCTCGAGGACCGTCAAGTACAGGATTAACGGTCGTCCCTCCACAGGAGGCATCAGAATCGGAGGCTCCTGCAAATACTCTTTTATCTTTTCAAATGTCGCTTGGCAATCATTATTCCACCTGACCGTTTGATCTTTTCTCAATAACTTGAATATTGGTTCACACGTGGCTGTTAGGTGAGATATGAACCGTGAAATGTAGTTCAATCTACCTAAGAAACCACGAACCTCTTTCTCTGTTCTCGGTTCAGGCATTTCTCGTATTGCTTTTACCTTAGCAGGATCAACCTCGATTCCTCTTTCACTTACAATGAACCCCAGCAATTTACCGGATCGCACTCCGAAAGTGCACTTATTCGGATTCAACCTCAGTCTGAATTGTCTCAGTCGGTCAAACAACTTGGCCAGATCCATCAAATGTCCCTCCTCTGTCTGGGACTTTGCTATCATGTCATCAATATAGCATTCGATTTCATGATGAATCATATCATGAAACAAAGTCACCATGGCCCTCTGATACGTGGCACCAACATTCTTGAGACCAAATGGCATCACCTTATAGCAAAAAGTGCCCCATGGTGTGATGAACGTTGTTTTCTCCATATCATCTGGCGACATTTTGATTTGATTATAGCCAGAAAAGCCATCCATGAAGGAAAACACCGAGAACTGAGCTGTATTATCTACCAACACATCAATGTGAGGTAGCGGGAAATCATCCTTCAGGCTAGCTCTGTTCAAATCCCGGTAGTCCACACACATTCTCACCTTCCCATCCTTCTTCGGCACCGGCACAATATTAGCAACCCAAGGCGGATAATTGGTGACAGCGAGGAAACCAACATCCAACTGCTTCTGAACCTCCTCTTTAATTTTCATGGCCATCTCAGGTCGAGTTCTGCGCAACTTCTGCTTCACTGGAGGACAATCTGCTCTCAATGGTAGCTTATGCACAACGATATCGGTATCCAACTCTGGCATATCTTGATAAGACCAGGCAAAGATGTCGACATACTCTTTCAACAAGGCTACCATTCTGCTCTTAACACTTTCCTCCAACGCAGCCCCAATTTTCACTTCTTTCATGCACTCATCGGTACCCAGATTCACAATCTCAACTTGCTCCTCGTGCGGCTGAATCACCTTCTCCTCTTGTTTTAACAACCTGGCTAATTCCTCTGGCAGTTCACAATCTTCTTCGCCTTCTTCTTCAGCATGATAGATCGGATTGTCGAAGTCGTATGAGGGTGTAACAGGATTGTTATCAATGAGATCTGGAGAAAGATCGCATCTGCATGAATGTTGATTCATGCATTGCTTTAGAACCGGAGCAAAGCAAGAAAAAATGAAAATAAACATTGCCATTTTTATTTTTGTTTTTTAAACTGCAAAAATAAATGAAAAACAGGGAACACCGCTTTTAATTGAAAAACATCCATTTATTACTGATGCAAACTTTGCAAAATGAAACATGAGGTGGCCCTTACAATGAACCATTATGTTTCGGGCTACACGTATGGCTTCCATGCAGACAAAATTGAAAACAGAAAACATTACTCTTCAAGTAGAGTGACAGTGATGATCTTTTCAGCCTTCCAGTTCTGGACTTCCATCTCTGGTACGCACGGCTTTATCCATTGATCTATCTCGCAATCACTGTCAACTTCTTCACTCACCATACAGATGTGATATGGATCCAGCATTCCAGCACTGGTGAACGTGACTGACGGACGACGTCCCTTGTTCTGACCAGACGAGCCTCGGCTCGGCTGATAACCCACTCCGAATCGGTCTTTCTTGGCGGTGACGTCTATCATCTTCCCCCAACCGGGAGCTTCTCCACTCTTCACCACCTCAGCAGCCTGCTTGTACGAAGAAATGGACGGCTTCTCCTCTTCTTTGGCAAAAAGAGCATTCTCCACCCTAACGGTTTCGAATGCTTGACTTGGCGTTTCCCATATCTCACCGTCCATTTCCACGTATTTGAACGATGATAGGTGACTGACGAAGATGTCTTCTTCTCCACAGACTGTGACGACCTGCCCGTCCCAGATGTACTTCAGCTTCTGGTGTAAAGTCGAAGTTACTGCCCCAGCAGCATGGATCCATGGGCGACCCAACAGGCAACTGTATGCCGGCTGAATATCCATGACATAAAATACCGACTTGAACACCTCGGGCCCGATCTTTACCGGGAGCTCCACTTCCCCGAACACAACCCGCTTCTGTCATACCCCGATTTTGGTCCTGAATTTTTTATGTTTTCACTTTTGTTTAGCACGTTTGGCCTAACCTTACTCTGGTCTTATATGAGGATTGGTTTTTGATCCAAAGTCATGGTGTTGTGATTGTGGATACATCTATGGTCTGGGTCATCTGAAAAAAAACCAAGTTTCTTGTGTTTCTAGCCACTTGCCAGTCATATTATTGGTTCATGGATACTATATCAAAACCCTAACCTTATGGTCTTATTTCATGGCCTTGTTCTTGTACATTATCAGTCAAGTCATTCAAGTCATAAATAAACCAATGGTAAAACCAAATTTCAAATCATTTTTCAAACCATTTCAATCCATTTCATGTCATTTTAAGCCATTACATTTGATTCCACACAAGAAAATACAAGTCTTGACATTTTTGAGCAAATATTGATTTCGATCACTATTACAAGGAGCAGAACATAGTGTCCCTAGAAGAATGGGATTCATTTATGCAAGTCCTCAGAACTCCATTACCTGCAGCATTTAGAATCAATTCCAGTAGCCTTTTTCATGCCGATATTCGTTCCCAGCTGGAAAATGACTTTGCACGTGCTCTCCAGGCCATTGTTCTTGAAGGGGATGAGGAGGATGCTATTAGACCCTTGCCATGGTATCCTGAAAATCTTGCTTGGCATTCTAATTTTTCCCGTATGCAGCCCAGGAAGAATCAATCACTTAAGAGGTTTCATGAATTCTTAAAGCTAGAAAATGAAATTGGAAATATCACTAGACAGGAAACTGTCAGCATGGTGCCTCCTCTGTTCTTAGATGTACATTCGAATCACATTGTACTTGATATGTGTGCTGCCCCAGGTTCAAAAACATTCCAATTGCTTGAAATTTTACACCGATCAACTAAAGCAGGATCATTGCCTGATGGAATGGTTTTAGCAAATGATCTAGATGTACAAAGATGTAATCTTCTCATCCACCAAATAAAACGAATGTACACAGCAAACATTCTATGTCTACTATCAAAAACACTTATTGCATACAAGAAGTGAAAAACAAATGACTATTCAAACTGCGAAATTTAAGAAGTTGGTTTCAAAGAGTTTCCAATCTCAATCACAAATCGATACTTGACGTCTGCTTTCAGGAGCCGCTCAATTGCAGTGTTAACATAATCCATATCAATGACTTCGATTTCAGGTTTTATATTGTGTTTAGCAGAAAAATCAATCATCTCTTGAGTCTCTTTCAACCCTCCAATCGCACTTCCAGCAACCAACTTTCTGCCTTGAAGTAAAGGAAAGACAGGAAGCTCCAAAGGCTTATCTGGTGCACCAACCATTACAAGTTTTCCATGAGACTTCGGTAATCCAATTAGAGGCACAATTCGATGATTCGCAGAAACTGTATCAATGATACCATCTAAAGTGAAGTACTAATTACAGTAACATTAGCACCAAAAGCTTTGGCATACTTAACAACATGGAACCAATCCACCAACTGCAAAGCAACATTGATGCAAGCCACTGAGTACAAACTCCTGTCATGCAACACAAATGACAAACTTGGCATGGTACATCAACTGACAGTCGAAAAACTCACCATGTAAGTGGCCATGGCAGAAGAAGCTGGTCGAGATTAGCAAGGTTGCATATCATTCACATCACCCTGCGAAAGAAAGGTTGAGATTAACAAGCTGAAGAACCAAAATTGAAATTCATCAGACACCATTTTCACTGCAGTAAAAAGGTAAAGTTAATTAGCCAACAGTCAAAGTGCAAAAGTCAGAAAAATTCCCAAATTGGAATAGAGATAAAATTCAAGGAAGAAAGCACGAGCTCAGGATACCGTTTCTAGCCTAGCATCAAATAGGCAATTTGATTCTGAGAACACCAAAAGTGGTTTGCAAATTTACTCTTCTGCAACACAAAAGGGCACCCTTTGAAACCCTAATCAGCAGAGCATAAAAGGAGAGGAAAATTTGAGAGATGGGAGGCGGAATTGAATCAAAACCCTAAAAAAAAAAATTCAATACAAGGAAAACCAAAAGATAGAAGAACAGGAGAAGCGAGGACAAGAAATAACCGGCAGAACAAACTATACTTACTTTCCATCGGGATATCACTGAAATTGTAAGGCTCCGGTAAAGTCTTCTCTCCTTTACTCCTTTTCTTCAAACCTCCAAGAAGGTTGAAGCTCCATTTTTGTTTTCATTGATTCTTGGCTTTCGATTGTTTGCTTTGCCGGTACCCTGCTTGCTGGTTCCGGTGAACCTCTGAGTTGTAGCTCACTCCCCTTTTTAGATCCAGAAAGTTATGGCCTGTGTTGAAATTTGTTTTTAACTCAAGAACTCTCAGTACCGATTTTTCTGTGTTGGTTGTGTGTGAATCTGTTTGGCTTTATCAACAATCACTGTTTTAAGCCTTTTGAATATTGGGAGGAGGGTTTGTGTTTTGGAACTGGCACCATAGCATCAATGTTATTGATGGCGTTCAATTCCCTTGAATCCGTCACCCAACAGCCATGCGGCTAGGGTGACCGTTGGAATCTTTTCTCTGTTCACACGGTGGGATATTTTGAAATGGGCCTCTTTTGACCCGAATTTGGAACTTAGTTTTTTGGGCTCTAGCCAATCCTCAACCCGGCGGCCCAGGTTGGGGCCCTCTCGTTTTCTTCCTTGGGGAATTCTCGGTTAGAACTTATTTTTTGTTGGTCTTAATCTAGCAGTAAGCAAGTCATTGGCCTAGTGGAGGTGGGGATAACTCACTTCCTCTTTGGTCCTGGGTTCGATACCCAGGGGTGTTGTCTTGGTTTTCTTTTAACATTTTTTTTCATTTTTTCATATTTTCTTTAATTCTCATATTTGATTATGTGGTCTTGCTACTTAACTAACATGTTTATATGGTTTGTTCATTTTTATTATGTTATTTTTATATAACTTAGGTGATTATTTTTTCTTTGGGATTTATGTGAATTATTATACTCGTGCTTGCTATTTCGTTTGTACAAATTATTTGTTTTTATGTGTGAGTTGTGTTCCAATCATGATAAATCATCTCAATTCCATTGATAAAAAAAACATTTCAAAAAAGGATAATGATAAATGTCACTTTTTCTCGATTTAACATCGAGCCCATTTTTCCACACCCTTGTAAGTCGATTGCTTTTTAAGCATCGCCATCAACCTCACATAGCTTACTCTTGGGCTTCCTTACAATGAGACATGTCCCTTGCACTTACACTCATACATTGTTTAATGCTTCATTATTTCATTCTTTGATTATTTGATTCGATTATATACTTGTTTATATCTTACTTGTTTGATTAACTGTGGCCTACTTGTATGTGTAAGAACAAAAAGTGTTCTACAACAGACTCCATGATTTTGATGATAACAAAGGATGAAACCAAAAATGGCACCCTAACGAAAAGTTTCTAAGTGTGCAAGGTTCTAAAGAAAGAAGAAATAAATCTGATGATGTCATCAGATGCACAACAAGATCAGATACAAAATCTCAAGTATCAGAAGCATCTAAAGAGGAATCTCGTTTCAAGAAACTCTGACTCTGGACAAAACTGCAAAGTATCAGAAGCATCTGAACATGAAGTAAAGTCTAGAAGCTCTGACTCTGAACAAATGCCTTCTGTAAATTCTGAAGTTATCAGCGCCATCTGAACATTCAAGAAATAACATCAGAAGCAAGTTTCTCCAGATACACGAAGACTCTAATCAGAATTGTTAATCATGATGAAGTAACGTTTAAGCCAAGTTAAAGTTCTGCAAATGGATTTCCTCAATTAGAAAGAGACGTTAATCTCCACTTCCAAGAGAGAAGATACTAATTGTGGTAAGTAGTCACTTCTAAGTGAAAAAGTCTACTGCAGAAGCTATTAATGGAATGGCGTAATTACATCTCAATATCCAACAGATTCAACGCTACTTCAACTCTACTTCAACTCCTATAAATAAGAGAAGAAATCTCATTCAGTATACACGAAGAAATCACTAGCCAAAACTATACTGAAATCATATCACGCTCAAGAAAAACATCTTTGTTCTTCAAAGATTTTCACTAAGCTTTTGCTTATCAAGTGAAAAATTTGTTCTTAAGTTTGTAATATTTGCTTTCTTAGAAGCACTCTAGATTACACATCTTGTATCTATTTTTATTTGATTTCCTCAAGTGACTCTTTGTAGTCTGTAGACTTGAGAGGACTAAGAGATTTTCTTTTCTCTTAGGGGTTGTTTGTAATCTTTCAAGATTAGTGGATTAAGTCCTTGTTGAAGGCGAAATCACCTTGGCCGGGTGGACTGGAGTAGCTTTGTGTTATAAGCGAACCAGTATAAAATCATTGTGTGATTTCATTTTGCAAAAGCGCTTATTTTTTTTTAAACAATTCAAACCCCCCTTTCTTGTTTTTCTCACCTTCAATTGGTATCAGAGCTCCGGCTCTGTTATTGATTTTCAAATCAAACACTTAACCGTGTAGAGAGATCCAGTGCGAGAAAAACAATGGCCCACTCAAATGAGAAAGATTCTTACAATGCCAAGCCTCCTGTTTTTGATGGAGAAAAGTTTGATTACTGGAAAGATAGAATCGAAAGTTTCTTTCTGGGTTATGATGCTGACCTCTGGGACATTGTCACAGATGGATACAAACCTCCAACCTTAAATGGAGCTGAAGTTCCCAGAAGCAAAATGTCAGAAGATCAGAAACGTGAGTTCAAAAATCATCACAAGGCCAGAACAATACTTCTAAATGCTATATCATACAACGAATACGAAAAGATCACCAACAGAGAGACGGCTAAAGATATACTTGACTCTCTGAAGATGACCCATGAGGGAAACTCCCAAGTCAAGGAGACGAAGGCTCTGGCGTTGATCCAGAAATATGAAGCCTTCAAGATGGAAGATGACGAAGCTATAGAAGCTATGTTTTCCAGATTCCAAACTCTTATTGCAGGTCTTAAAGTGCTAGACAAAGGATACACGACTGCAGATCATGTTAAGAAGATAGTCAGAAGTCTGCCAAAGAAATGGAGACCAATGGTTACTGCTCTGAAGTTATCAAAGGATCTGAACAATATCAGCCTTGAAGAACTTGTTAGTTCTCTCAGAAGCCATGAGATAGAACTAGAGGAGGATGAGCCTCAGAAAAGGAACAAGTCAGTGGCGCTGAAGTCCAGACCTGAAAGACGGAAGTCAGACAGAACCAAAGCTCTCCAGGCAGAAACTGCAGATACTGACGACTCTGAACCTGAAGACTCTGATGATGAAGAAGAACTGTCCTTACTAACCAGAAGAGTTAAGCAACTCTGGAAAAGAAGGAACAACAACAACTTCAGAAGATCAAGACCCAGAGGGGATAGATCAGAGTCAACTTCAAAAGGTAAACCTAATAAAGATATTACCTGTTTTGAATGTAAAGAAACAGGTCATTATAGAAATGAATGCCCCAAGCTGAAGAAAGATAACTCTAAGAAAGAAAGCTTCAAGAAAAATGCCTTCAGAACAAAGAAGGGATTAATGGCCACCTGGGACGATAGTGAATCAGGATCATCAGAATCTGACTCTGATGAACAAGCCAACGTAGCATTTATGGCTACCACATCCAGCAGCTCAGATGAAGAATCTGAAGAGGTATTTTCTGAACTTTCTAGATCTGACTTAGAATCATGTTTATCAGAAACTCTTACCTCTCTTCAGAAATTAAAACAAAAAGTTAAAAGCATTAAAGGCCTTCTTAAAGCAAAATCTGAAGAATGTAGTGAACTTGAGACAACAATTCTAGCACATGAAGATACAATCAAATCTTTAACGTTAGAAAGAGATGGAGCTAAAACAAAAAGCTTAAAATTAGAAGAAGCGTTGTCTCAAGCACCACAAACTTCAAATGAAATTATTTATAAATATGAAGAAGCCTTTCAGAAGTTTCTGAAGAGTGGAATAGATAGGAGTATTATGGCATCCATGATTTATGGAGTAAGTCAGAATAATAAAAGGGGAATTGGGTATGATTCTGATTCTGATAAAACTTCTACCAGTAACCAGCTTAAATCTCCTTTTTCATATCATTACACACACACACAAGAACAAAAATTTAAGAATGCTAGAAGACCCAAAGTTGTAAGAAACTCTGGGAAAACTAATCTAAAAGGACCCAAGAGATTCTGGGTACCGAAAGATAAGATTATCTATGTTGCAGATATCCTATGCAGCAAAGTTCAGACACCAGTCATGGTACCTGGACTCTGGATGCTCGCGACATATGACGGGAAGAAAGTCTATGTTCCAAAGCCTGGAACTTAAAGACGCTGGCTTTGTAGGCTTCGGAGGAGATCAGAAAGGAAGGATCAGAGGCTCCGGAACTATTGGTAATGGTACTCTTCCCTCTATATCTGATGTTCTTTATGTAGAAGGATTAATGCATAACTTGTTATCCATAAGTCAATTAAGTGATAACGGTTATGATGTAATCTTTAATCAAAAAACGTGTAAAGCCATTAATCAGAACGATGGCTCTGTCCTTTTCACAGGCAAGAGGAAAAACAACATTTATAAAATAAATCTTTCTGATTTAAAAGATCAAAATGTTAAATGTTTAATGTCAGTTCACGAAGAGCAATGGGTATGGCATAGACGCTTAGGCCACATTAGCATGAGGAAACTTTCTCAGCTAACTAAACTTGAGTTAGTCAGAGGCCTACCTAAACTGAAGTTTTCTTCAGATGCTCTGTGTGAAGCTTGTCAGAAAGGAAAGTTTTCAAAAACATCTTTTAAAAAGAAAAATGTTGTTTCTACCTCCAAGCCTCTGGAGCTTCTTCACATTGACTTATTTGGTCCTGTGAAAACAGCATCAGTCAATGGAAAGAAGTATGGACTTGTAATCGTTGATGATTACAGCCGCTGGACATGGGTAAAATTCCTAAGGCACAAGAGTGAGTCTCACTCTGTATTCACCAGTTTCTGTTCTAAAGTGCAAAAAGAATTTGACTCTAAAATTGTTAGAGTCAGAAGTGATCATGGTGGAGAATTTGAAAATAAAGATTTTGAAGAACTATTTGATTCTAATGGAATATCCCATGATTTCTCCTGCCCTAGAACTCCACAACAAAATGGAGTTGTAGAGAGGAAGAATAGGACACTTCAAGAAATGGCCAGAACCATGATCAATGAAACAAATGTAGCAAAGCACTTTTGGGCAGAAGCTGTAAATACAGCGTGTTATATTCAGAATAGAATCTCTATTAGACCTATTCTGGAAAAGACTCCCTATGAACTGTGTAAGGGAAGAAAACCCAACATCTCATATTTTCATCCTTTTGGATGCATTTGTTTTATATTAAATACTAAAGAACATCTGAACAAGTTTGATTCCAAAGCACAGAAAGGTATTATGTTAGGATACTCAGAACGCTCTAAAGGCTACAGAGTATACAACACAGAAACCAAAATTGTGGAGGAATCAATTCATGTTAGATTTGATGATAAGCTTGACCCCGAAAAGTCAAAGCTAGTTGAAAAGTTTGCAGATTTAGAGATCACTCTGGTAGAATCTGAGAAAACTCCAGAAGCAACTGTCACTCCAGACTCTGAAGAAATTAAATCTCCAGAAATTCCAAGAAAAGTCAAGAGTCGTAGCAACGTATCTGAAGATTTGATTTTGGGAAACAAAGATGAACCTGTTAGAACCAGATCTACCTTCAGAACTTCTGAAGATATTCCTCTGGGACTAGTGTCTCTGATTGAGCCTACGTCCTGTGATGAAGCTCTTCAAGATAACGATTGGGTGGCAGCTATGCAAGAAGAGTTAGATCAATTCTCCAAGAATGATGTCTGGGATCTCGTTCCTAAACCCAGAGGCACTCATGTCATTGGAACCAGATGGGTTTTCAGAAACAAACTGAACGAGAAAGGAGAAGTTGTCAGAAACAAAGCACGACTGGTAGCTCAAGGTTATAGTCAACAAGAAGGTATTGATTATAATGAAACTTTTGCTCCAGTCGCAAGGTTAGAGTCTATTCGTCTTCTTGTATCATTTGCTATTAATCACTCTATAAAATTATACCAAATGGATGTCAAGAGTGCATTTCTTAATGGTTATATTTCAGAAGAAGTGTATGTAAATCAACCTCCTGGTTTTGAAAACTCAAATTTTCCAGAACATGTTTTCAAACTTAAGAAATCCTTATATGGACTTAAACAAGCTCCCAGAGTTTGGTATGAACGCTTAAGTAATTTTCTTCTAGAACAAAATTTTATCAGAGGGAAGGTTGATTCTACACTCTTCTGTAAAAATCATGAAAATGATCTCATGATATGCCAAATTTATGTTGATGACATTATTTTTGGTTCTGCTAATATCTCTGTTTGCCAAGAATTTTCTAAGTTAATGCAGGCAGAATTTGAAATGAGTCTAATGCAAGAACTAAAGTTCTTTCTGGGAATTCAAATCAATCAAACTCCAGAAGTCACGTACATTCATCAAAGCAAGTACATTAAAGACGTTCTGAAGAAGTTTGACATGACTGAATGCAATTCTGCAAAGACTCCCATGCATCCAACTTGCATTCTGGAGAAGGAAGAGGTAAGCAACAAGGTTTGTCAGAAGCTCTATCGAGGTATGATAGGCTCTCTTCTCTATCTGACTGCTACTCGTCCTGATATTCTCTTTAGCGTCTGTCTTTGTGCCAGATTCCAATCAGATCCTAGAGAATCTCATTTAACAGCTGTTAAGAGAATTCTTAAGTATCTGAAAGGAACTCCTAACCTGGGCCTGATGTATGAGAAAACATCAGAGTATAGGCTTTCTGGTTATTGTGATGCAGATTATGCAGGAGATAGAATAGAACGAAAAAGTACATCTGGAAATTGCCAGCTTCTGGGAAACAACTTAATCTCCTGGGCTAGCAAAAGACAGTCAACAATTGCTCTATCAACTGCAGAAGCAGAATACATCTCAGCATCACTGTGCACAACTCAGATGCTCTGGATGAAGCATCAGCTAGAAGATCTCCAGATATTTGAGAGTAACATTCCTATCCTTTGTGATAATACTGCTGCTATTTGTTTAAGTAAGAATCCCATTCTACATTCCAGAGCCAAACACATAGAAATTAAACATCATTTTATTAGAGACTATGTTCAGAAAGGGATAGTAACGCTGAAGTTCATTGATACAGAACATCAATGGGCAGATATCTTTACTAAGCCTCTAGCTGAAGATAGATTTCGTTTCATCTTAGAAAATCTGAACATTAAAAATTGTCCTGAGTAAAATTTGGCTCTGAACATGTAAAATGAGACTCTGATAAAAACAAATATACTTCTGCCTCTGACTCTGATACTTCTACCAAGTTAAGAAGATATCTGAGTTAGAAATCTTCAGAAATCCTTTGGTATTCCTGAAGATCAGAAACATCAACACGTGGGGAACATGCGTCTAACCCTAGAACTTCTAGACAGCTGTCAAAAGAAATCAAAGGTCAGAACGCTTGAAATCTCCTTGAGCAGTGTGCTTACTGTTGGGATTAGACATTCATTAATGAGCTGTAATCATTTTTCCCCCAAACGTGCTATTTTGGTTTTTGTGCTAACGCTGGTATGTGTGTCGTTTTGCATGTGTTTTTACCCTTAGTATATAAACACTTTTCTCACATTTCACACACTTATCACTCTCACTCACTCTTAAACCCTAAACCCTCTCTCGAAGTTTTCTCTGAAACCTTCTCAGTTCTTCATCTTCTTCATCAATCTTCGTCATGAATCCTCAAGAACAAGCAGTTTTTAACTTCTCCCAACAAATGGAAGCTGCTTCTAACCCCCAAACCTCAAACACTCAAACACCCATGGTTGTAGATGTTACCACGACCCCAGTTTACAAAGAACCTCACATTTTGGAACGTGAACAACACATTCATCTTTCAACTCCCTTTGAAGGTTTGGATGTACTGTGTGAATCGCTGGTGGATTTTGAGAATTTGAAAAGAAATGGCGTTGATTTAACTGAAGATCTTCGCAAGCAAGGTTGGGAAACCTACTTCAACAGATTGTATGGTCCAATCTATCCTCTTCTGGTGAAAGAATTCTGGAGATGTGCAGATGCTGATGATGAGTTCATTGTTTCTTTTGTTCTGGGTGTGAAGATCATTATCACAGAAGCGTCTATTGCTTCTTTGCTGAATATGGAAAAAGCTGGAGGTAAAAGGATTTACAACATTCCTCCAAGGTCCAAGCGCATCACAGAAGTCATTAACCCTACAATCTTCAAAGCAAATGTTGAAGGAAACCCATCTAAGAACAAGGAGCTTCATCAGAACCTCCGAGTTTGGTTGAAGATTATTCTGGGAACAATCCATCATCGTCCAGCCTCCAACTCTTCAGATTACATTAATGCTGATCAGAAATGCATCCTCTACTGTATTCAGAAGGGTATCCCTATCAACCTCCCTGTTCTCCTCTTCAGATATCTGAGGGATTCAGTCAGAGAAACAAGGAATAATATGAAGCCCAGATCCTACATTCCTCTGGGTAGATTGCTCTCTGACATCTTCATTGAGCATGGGCTGGTAGATGCTCTGGAGAAGACCAGATGTATGGATGATCTGGCAATTGACGTTGGAAAGCCTCTGAATGCCAAAAATCTGAGGAGTATGGGAATCATCAAAGACATCAGAGTCAAGCCCACTATGAATGTGACCTGGGAAGCTCTGAAGGATCAGAGGAAGATGCCTCATGGCCTTGAAAGGTTCTTCAAGAACGAACCCAGAGATGCCATTGCTATCTACCTTCAGGATCGTCTGGATGAAGGCATTGATATCTCCGATTTCCGCCTTGAAGACTGTCTGGATTCTGTAGAAGATCTGGTCAGATACAAAAGAGGTCTTTCTGAGAAGAAGATAGCTGAGGAAGCAAGGAAGGCAAAGAAAGCCAGACTTGGAGAAACCTCTGGCACCAAAGCTTCAGCACCTCTGAATGTCTCTTCTGGTAAGTCCCTTCCTCCTGTTACTTCTGTACCTGTAATGGCTTCTTCTACTCCTCTCCCAACACCTCCCATATTCACTACCTCTGAAATCCCTCCTTCAATCACCAGAACCTCTCAACCTCCACCTGTTCTAAAAATTGCTCGAAATTTCACAACAACCTCTGACCCTAATCAACTATACCACCACAGCTCCTCCTCATCCTCTGAATATGAATCACCCCCTTACCTTTCCCCTTCTTCTGACCAAGAGTTCTCTGATCATGAGTCCTCTGATCAAGAGCACTCTGACCCAAACTCCCCAACAATAGCTGAAATTTATGCTAAAAATTTCGCCCCACAAACTCAAACACAATCTGAAGTAACCTCTCCCCTCCGAACTTCTCTTCCACAACAAACAACCACCATCTCCTCTGAAAATCAAACCTCACTTCCACCACAAACAACCACCACACCCTCTGAAACCCAACCACCTGTGATTCAACCATCTGAACCTTATATCACTCCACCACTTATTCCCGCTGTACCTGGACCAGACTCTGACCCTTTAGACCTAAATCCATTATATGCTTCTTCTCCTAGTCTTCAACCAGACGCAGATTCTGAACTTCAAGCAGAATCTGAACCTCAACAATCTGAACCTCAACAAACTGAACCTCAACCTCTAAATCTCAGCCCTCAAAACTCTCCACCTCATTCACCTGAACCTGAACCTAAAATTATCATACCTACCCTTGAGGAGGCCATTATACAGGTTGCAGAAGCTTCAGTCCAGAAGATCAAGTCTCTGGCTAAAAACTCTGAAGTAAGTGATGATCCTAAATCTGTTAGGACACACTGGAACAGAGTCATTAGTTGGATGACCTCTGAGTCTTATAGGCTGAAGAGTATCTCTGAACAAGTCAGAAATGGCTACATCAGAGACTCTGAGGAAAGACTCCAAGAGAGACTGGCTAGAGAAGCTGAGGCCAGAAGGTTAGAGGAAGAGAGACTGGCTAGAGAAGCTGAGGCCAAGAGATTAGAAGAAGAAAGATTGGCTAGGGAAGCTGAAGAAGAAGCTAAGAGATTGGAAGAAGAACGCCTGGCAAAGGAAGCAGAACTTCTAAGGATTCAGGAAGCTGAAGCCAAGGCTAAGGCAGATGCAGAAGCCCAAGCTGCTGCTGAAGCTGAAGCTCAGCAGGCTCTGATTCAGGGGGAGTCTTCCTCTGCGATCCCTCTGATTCTTAACACTCTGAAGGAGATCAAGCAAGATCAGAAAGAGATCAAGCAAGATCAGAGTGAGCTCCGGGCAAGGATGGACAAGCAAGACGCTCTGAATGAAAACCTCCAGAATATGTTTGCTATGCTACTACAGAGACTTCCTCCTCCTCCAAACCCTTAGGCACTTAGGATTTCTTTTGTTTGCCTAGTGTTTTTGCTTCTGTCTTTTCTTTTTTAGCTCTGATATTTCTGTTGAATCTGATGTTTTGACTTCTGCTTGCCTTTGTGCTTTTGTTTAATGAAGTGTTTTTCTCTCTATTTTTTTTATGTTTTATGCCTTTTTGATTATGCCAAAAAGGGGGAGAAATTATTAAATAGCTCTGATGAAAATTATGTCTAAAACCTTAAGCATTCTGCAACAATTATAGAATTAGTTCTGATATAAATAGCTCTGATTAAATAATAGCTCTGATTAAATAATTCTAACATTAAATTAAGAAATTGCAGAAAGTTTTCAGAAATCTTATTGCTTGGAAAGCTCTGGTAAGAACTTCTGAACTCCCTAAGTACTAACTCAGGGGGAGCTTTTGTCTATCTGATCTAATATTTTTCATGTTTCATCTGATAATTTTATTTGTTTTGTCATCATCAAAAAGGGGGAGATTGTAAGAACAAAAAGTGTTCTACAACAGACTCCATGATTTTGATGATAACAAAGGATGAAACCAAAAATGGCACCCTAACGAAAAGTTTCTAAGTGTGCAAGGTTCTAAAGAAAGAAGAAATAAATCTGATGATGTCATCAGATGCACAACAAGATCAGATACAAAATCTCAAGTATCAGAAGCATCTAAAGAGGAATCTCGTTTCAAGAAACTCTGACTCTGGACAAAACTGCAAAGTATCAGAAGCATCTGAACATGAAGTAAAGTCTAGAAGCTCTGACTCTGAACAAATGCCTTCTGTAAATTCTGAAGTTATCAGCGCCATCTGAACATTCAAGAAATAACATCAGAAGCAAGTTTCTCCAGATACACGAAGACTCTAATCAGAATTGTTAATCATGATGAAGTAACGTTTAAGCCAAGTTAAAGTTCTGCAAATGGATTTCCTCAATTAGAAAGAGACGTTAATCTCCACTTCCAAGAGAGAAGATACTAATTGTGGTAAGTAGTCACTTCTAAGTGAAAAAGTCTACTGCAGAAGCTATTAATGGAATGGCGTAATTACATCTCAATATCCAACAGATTCAACGCTACTTCAACTCTACTTCAACTCCTATAAATAAGAGAAGAAATCTCATTCAGTATACACGAAGAAATCACTAGCCAAAACTATACTGAAATCATATCACGCTCAAGAAAAACATCTTTGTTCTTCAAAGATTTTCACTAAGCTTTTGCTTATCAAGTGAAAAATTTGTTCTTAAGTTTGTAATATTTGCTTTCTTAGAAGCACTCTAGATTACACATCTTGTATCTATTTTTATTTGATTTCCTCAAGTGACTCTTTGTAGTCTGTAGACTTGAGAGGACTAAGAGATTTTCTTTTCTCTTAGGGGTTGTTTGTAATCTTTCAAGATTAGTGGATTAAGTCCTTGTTGAAGGCGAAATCACCTTGGCCGGGTGGACTGGAGTAGCTTTGTGTTATAAGCGAACCAGTATAAAATCATTGTGTGATTTCATTTTGCAAAAGCGCTTATTTTTTTTTTAAACAATTCAAACCCCCCTTTCTTGTTTTTCTCACCTTCAGTATGGTGTATGAGGCATGTATTATTATTGTTTGTTTGCCATGAACAATCCCCATTCATAACAAATGTATCCCTCTCCCATGAAATGTATAATATTTTTTCATTCTTTATTCATCTGTAAATACAAGAATTAAAATGAGCATTCGATAACCATTTCAAAGCAAGATCAAAACCTCAATCCAACGTCGAGTAATCATTTTTTCAAAACCTAACAGAACCAGCACGTATTCATCCACCCTTTTGTAAGTCGATTGCTTTATGCATCGCCATCAACCTTGTAAGCCGATTGCTTTATGCATCGCCATCAACCTTGTAAGTCGATTGCTTCATGCGTCGCCATCTACCCTTATCCCTAACACTTCTCCTTGCTCCATTCGTCGATTCTTGTTCCGATTAGGTAGCACCCATTAGATAGAACCCTTTGTATGATAGCATAGGTAGGTTTCCCATAACCCTTTGTATGATAACATAGGTAGTTTTCCCATATCCTTTTGTATGATAACATAGGTAGGTTTTCCATATCCTTTTGTATGATAACATAGGTAGAATCCCCATGTCCTTTTGTCTGATAACATAGGTAGAATTCCCATATTCTTTGCATGCTAACATTAGGTAGATATTCCCATTTGTAAATCCTAACACTTAAGTACACATTGCATGACAACTCTAGGGCAGAGCTCCCCCACTTCTAGACCTCTCCGAGCGTCTCCGATCTTGTGGCATGTAGTCCGTTCTATTGCAAAGAGGTAACTGCCTAAGACTCGATTCAGCGAGCTGCGACACCTACTGCTAGGACGTGAACACATCGCCCACTCTCCTTTGACACGACTGGTGTCCTCCTTTGTAAGTCCATATTCAGATGGCAATCCCTATGTAGGGGAACTACGTTGCTCTGATCCTCATACCAGATGAGGTACGTAGGCAGAAGGTCGTACGAGATCTCTCCGGGCACTCTTTTCCTTTTTTGTGTGTGTTTGCTTGACAGCTAGCAGGCTCGAGTACCAGACTCCCTGTTAGCTTGTTTGTTCAACTCTGTTGTTGCTTCTGACGATTCAGCGTCCGGTTAAACCCTTTGTGTGTGTAGGAGTCTGACATAAGTCCAGCGATTGGCAGTTGGTTTCCTGTGTGTGTTTGTTGGTTCGGAGTCCGATGTAAGTCCAGCGATTGGCGTTCGGGTTCCATGTTTGCCTTTTTGTGCGTGTGTTTTGTTTGCCCTATGTAGCCGAACTACGACAACTCTGATTCTCATGTTCAGATGAGATACGTAGGCACAAGATGCGATGTCTTGCCGAGTTTGACTAACAACTAACAACTAATCCTTGTTTGCTTTCGCCCTCGTTGCGATCCTTTCTCTCGCCCTCGTTGCGATCGAGACCTTCCCTTTCTCTTGCCCTAGTTGCAATCGAGACTTTTGTTCCCGTTAGTTAGCCGAACTACATTATGATCTGATTCTCATTCCAGATGAGATATGTAGGCATAAGACGCGATGTCTTAGCGAGCACACATCTCTTTCACCCATAGGTACCCGAGCTACGAAGACTCTGATTCTCATATTCAGATGAGATACGTATGCAATGGATGCGATATCTGTGCGAGTCATTTTTCTCTTGACCCTTTTAGTAAATAGTATATTAGATAAACACACACCCTTTAGACAAGAAACAACAAGAGTGGATCCCGTAGAGTACTACGGATGCGTAGGGGTGCTAATACCTTCCCTTCGCATAATCGACTCCCGAACCCAAGATTTGGTTGCGAGACCTTGTCTTTTCCTTTCCTCTCTTCAGGTTTACTTCGAGCGTTTCCTTTCCCTCCTTTGGGATAAATAATGCACGGTGGCGACTCTTCTGTCTTTTCTTTCGCCGATTGTTTTTTCGCACCTCTGTATTTTTCAGGTTGCGACAGCTTCGAACCGTCAAAAGCTCTCACTATCAGGTCAGTGGGCGTCAAAATTAACCCTTCATAGTCCAGCTTCGCCAGGGCTTTCTTTGGCAACACATTTAAAGAGGAACCGGTATCAACCAACACGTGCGAAAGCACTGCTCCTTTACACTCCATTGCAATGTGTAAAGCCCGATTATGATTACGCCCATCCACGGTTAAATCAAGATCGGTGAAACCCAGCCCATGGCTGGCATTGACATTTGACACCACCGTCTCCAACTGATTAATTGTGATCTCTTGAGGAACATAGGCTCTCTTCAGGATTTTTAGCAAAGCCTCTCTATGCCCCTCGAAGCTCAGCAATAATGACAAGATCGAGATCTTGGATGGGGTCTATTGCAAATGGTCCACAAGCTTGTATTCTGACTTCTTGATGATTCTTAGAAAATCTTCAGCTTCATCATCAAGTTCTTTCTCTGACCCACCAGGCGCCGGTGTCACCACAGGAGTACCCTCATTTACCACTTGCTTCCCTCTCGCCCTGGCTAAAGCCTCGGCCTTATCTTTCTTTTCTTTTTCTCCTTCCCCACTTCTCAAAGCATCAGGGGCAAACAACCTTCCACTGCGAGTGAAACCACTAGGTCCGGCATTATCCACCTTTGAAACGGTGATTTCATCCGCAGTCTGATCATCCAACTTTTCCCCATTACAGTATACTTCTCCACCATAATGCCATGGCACGGCGTCATCTTTGTCATAAGGAATTGGCCCAGGTACCGTGATAGTAACTGGAGCCGCATCTGCCAGCGTTGACAAATCAACCGGATCAAAGTAGATGGTTATGGTGGAGACATCTTCCTTCACCAAATCAACCTTCTCAAATCTGAGGCCTCCCTCATCCATCATCTTCTGGACAACCTCCCTCAAGAAAACACACCCATTGATAGTAACAGTGCACGCAGCACAACAGTCATCACAACCCGGGAAGACCCCACTCTTCAACAATTGTCTTTTGACCTCAGCCAATGGAGTCTTCAACTGGTCTACACTCATCAGCCCGATTTTGCCCTCTTCAGAAATTGCATTCACCCCCATTTGACCATGCGCGGGCATGGGATTAGCATTCACATTTGGAGATGGAGCAAAGTTGATAGCTTTAGAATCCACCAAGTCCTGGACCACATGCTTAAAAGCTTTGTAATTTTCTACGTTGTGTCCAGGGGCACCTGAGTGAAATTCACATTTGGCGTTTCTCATCGAAACTGGCCGGCCTCTGATCAGGTCTCAACGGTGCCAACGTCCTCAGCTGAACCAACCCCAAGTCTTTCAACTTCTTCAGCAAGAATGAATAGGTCACAGGCGGCCTATCAAATTGACGATCATTCATTCGTCCTCTTACTTGATACCCGGCCCTCTGCGGTCTCTGTTGAAATGGCTGTCGTTGTTGTTGCGGTTGTTGATTATCAATAGGAATGGTTACTGCAGCAGTGTGATGGTAGTAACGATCCCTACTCTGTCCTTTTTGGGTATACACAGCGCTGGTATCACCCTCCTTCTTCCTCTGACCATTCCCAAAGGGCTTCTTCGATCCAAACGACGAAGCGTTACCCCGTATCTTCCCCAGCTTCAACCAACTTTCAATTCTTTCTCCAGCCACCACTATATCAGCAAAGTTAGTAACCGGGCAACCAACCATCCTTTCTGCAAATGTCCCCTGAAGGGTACCCATAAACAGATCCTACATTTCTTTATCCACCAAAGGAGGTTGGACTCGGGCAGCCAGCTCCCTCCACCTCTATGCATATTCCTTAAACCCTTCATTAGGCTTCTGAGACATACCCTGCAATTGGGTACGGCTATGAGCCATATCAGCGTTGAACTGGTACTGTTTAAAGAATGCATCACCAAGATCCTGCCAGCTCTTGATATCAGACGACCTCAGCTTGGTGTACCATTCCAAAGACCCCCCAGACAGACTGTCCTGGAAGAAGTACATCCATAGCTTCTGGTCCATTGTATAAGCAGAAATCTTACGGACAAAAGCCTAGAGATGGGTTTCCGGGCAAGAACTCCCATTGCATTTGTCAAACGCAGGCGCTTTAAATTTTTGTGGGATCACAATCCCCTCAACCAGCCCCATGTTCGACATATTAACAACCCCCAGAGTAACATGGCTTTCCAAGGCCCTTATCTTCTCCGCCAGCACCTGAATCTCTTTATTTGGCGGTTGAACACCGTATTGGCCAAATTGTTCATTCAACATGGAGAACTGATCTGCTTCTCTGTCTTCCTCTCTATCCTCCTCAGCCCCAAAGAAAGGAGGAAACAGACTGTCCTTCAAATTATTGCCCATCGGACCTGGTCTACCGCTTGTGGCAACACCAAAACCACCCCCATTGTTGATCACCATGCCAACAGTTGTCTTCTTTCCGAGATCTCCTCCATCCCTGGAACCACCAAGGCCATGGTTGGAGACACCCTCCAAATTAATACCACTGTTGGCAGCTGAAGCCCGCTCGAGCTTCTCCACTTTATCAGCAAGTGCTTTTTGCCCCATGGCAAACCCTTGCATAACATTGATCAGTTCGTTCATTTTCTCCTTCAGCTCAAGAATATCCGCGTTGGGTAGATCCATCAGCCTGGGTGTGTTGCGTCTGGTAAAGTATCTGTGTGGACGGGTTGTGTGCAAGGGAATGATTCTACGCGCACGAGCAATGATTCCTGTAACAATCAAGCACGTTAGAAACCGACACCTGCAAAATAGAAGACAAGTTATTATGATTATGCATGAATGCACTGTCTATCCATATGAGGAACACTCTGTCTTTCGATCCTGCCTTCATCGAGACAGATAATAATTCGACAGCAATATTCTGACATTCATCGATTGATTTTGTCATACAGTGCAGAGAATTATGATTTAGCAAAGATACCACCCAACCATGTGTGTGCTATGTGAGTGCATACAGGAAAGCAAATAAAGCTTGAAGATCGATCACTGAATGAAAATAACCATTGTATACCAAAAGTGCACAATAAGTGCGAGAATCATACATCAAGTCTGATACCAATCAAATACAATTCTCCAGAAACAGAAAGGAAATACAAGCAAGTGAATTCCGTCAACAGGCCTGACGGTAATCCAACACAAATAAGAAAGGTCTAGTCCGACGAAGGTCCCACAGAAGGCCCTACATCATCAACCATCCTGGTAAACTTCACGGCGAACCTGAGCTCGGTGTTCTCCTGCTGCAATCTCCCCACCTCCTTCTGGTGAATCTTCATCTGTCTGAAGTAATGATCCCTCTCATCAAGATAATGATCTCTCTCAGCAATAATCTTCGCTCTCTCAGCTTCCCATTCTGTGGCAAGGACTTTGGCTCTGGCATCTCTCCTATCCTTCACAAGGATTTGTCTCCTCTTCTCGTCTTCGATGACCTTCGAAGCTCTAGCCAACCTCTCCTTGGTGATGTCGTGCTCCTTTGTAGACGACTCCAATGCTTGGCTGATCTTGCCATAATAAGCGGTGTCTACCTTAAAGCGCTTCACTTCCATGACATGTCTCTTATCCTGGTCTTCCATTTTCCCTTTGATTTCCTGATTAGCTATCTGAATTCTAGCAACACTCATCTCCAACTCAGTCTTCTCTGCTTGCAGCTGATCTCTGGCTTTCTTCATCTCAAGGAGCTCTTCCATACTGACATAAGAACGTGGCCCCTCAATCAAAGGACACCAAGGATCACCTCCAGGAAATGGTAGATGTGTGAGCTCAATCCTCTTCCTAAGCCAATCATCAAATGGAGGAAAAGACCTGCTGTTAACCTTGCCAAAAGGAACCTTGCCCTTTCTCTGAATATCGCGCCATTCATCAGACACTTGCCTCAACTTTGGCTGATTACCCTCAATTGGGAAGTAGAAAGACTCCTGAATCTCTCGTCCAAGAGGAGGACCCTCCACAGCAAATCCCATCTGTCTCCTAAGAAGCACCGGGTTGTAATTAATGCAACCTTGAACTCCTATAAGAGGTACATTGGGAAGACTCCCACAACTGTAAATGAAATCTCGTCCAGCCATACCATTGTGAGTCCAAGCTATGTCCTTGGCTCGCAAACCCATCAGTCTGATTGACCATTTAACAGTAGGATCAAGAAAGACAAAGGCACCTCTGGAAGGCAAATACCCCATGAACCACTTGTACAACAACTGAGCACAACATCTGATCAATCCCCCACGCCGCTTCTCGTTCCGATTATGGACCGAGTAATAAACATCCCCAACCAGAGTAGGAATGGGATTCCTCTGCATAAACAACCTGATAGCATTAATGTCCACAAAGTTCTTCTGATTAGGAAACAGGATGGTCCCATAGATGCTCACAGCAATCAAAGCACAGACGGCCCTCCAATTACCCACAACAGCATGCTCCTTGGCTTTAGCCTCCAAGAAACTTAGATGAAAACCGGGTAACTTTCCTTTCTCCTTCAAATCCCCCTTGGTCACCTCCGGGCTCAAATAAAGAGCACGAGAAATCTCAGCAGCATCAGGTTCCCCCTTAGTGACATAGAATAGAATCTGATCTCTGATCTGAATACCTAGGATGCTAGCATAGTCCTCCATCAAAGGTCCCAACAGGTAATCCGGGAAGACGAAACATCTCAAACCAGGGTCATAAAACTGGAGAAGAGTATGGATGACGCTCCTATCACTGTCTCTAAGCCTGAAAACCAACTTCAGAATACCACCGTATGCCTCACGGAACATCCCCACATGGTCAGGTGTAATCAATGCTATCATATCTCTCAGCACACCAATCTCTGGGTCGAAGAAACTGTAGACAACATCGTTTTTCAAACCGGTCCTCATGTCTGGAACAAAGAAGTCTCTCAACCAGGATCTCAATCAAAAATGTCCCCTGCATATGGATAAACATGTGTTAGATGCACATAAATGCAAAATGTGAATGATGTTGATGTATGAATGCAATGCACTATGCCATCCTCCAAGTCATCTGAACATCCACTGCACTGAGTTACGGCCTCTGAACTGATCACAACCATCTGAAGGAATATGTAACCACAAATCCCACTCAAGGTTCCGAAATAAACGGAACCGAAGGATATATCACCATCATCACCAGAGATCCTCTGAACAGATAACCACAAGACCCTCTGAACCAGCCCAGGGAATCCTGAAATAAACGGATCCCCACTGATACATATCACGGACAGAATTCTGGCGTCTCAGAAATAAATGCCCATAAATCCGACTTATAAATATAACTCTGATCAACGGTTGAACCATTAGTCACCATCAAAGTCACCATCAGAACATGCATCTGTAAGAATCAACCCTCCCCTCACAGGTGAATTCTAATCAGGTCATCCTAAGGCGGATAATGGTCTAGACAATCAGGCAAAGATACTCAACAGGTTTGCCCTTTCGGGTGTGCCGTTGCAGCTCTAATAAGATCCTCTAAACCAAAGATCCGGGAAATATTGGTCACCGAAGTCACCAACTCAGATGAGGTGAATCAACCAAAGTGGATACTCCACAAAGGAAGAGCACTCTCAAATGAACCTCGTCCGGCTTGTGGTATGTCACGTCGCCAAAAACATGTTGACCTAACATGAGAGGCAACATGAGACCACACTAATCCTAGGTGTATACTCGGGCCTGGGTTTTAGCCCCACTCAGAACACCCACCCTAAATCAGAGGAACCACCTGTACAGAAGACAACACAATGATAGTATGATGCATGCAAACATTTATGCAAATATATACACAACATAATAATCATAAATGCAATAAATAGAGCAACACAAGCAACCTAAACTATCCTAGAGAACGCTAGGAGTGACTCGCTTAGGGAAGATGGACCAGCAAGAGGTCAACTCTCTATAAGTCCCCAGCAGAGTCGCCAGCTGTCGCATTACGCGAAAAACCGGCGGGCAAGACAAAACAAACAGAGCCGCCACCGTGCATTATTTATCCCAAAAGAGGGAAAGGAAACGCTCGAAGTAAACCTAGAAAAGACATTCCAGACGAGGTTTCTGTTGCGTGGCGTGTTGCTACGTTAAGTCGTTCATGAGACCCACATTCCAGACGAGGTTTCTGTTGGATATATTTTGTCCTATGGGTGTTCCATAACGACAGATATTCCTTTAGAAATCGTCGACTCTGGTGACCATTTCCCGAGAACTCAGTCGAGGCCTCTCCTCCGAGACGCATTTATGTTAGCTCTGGTGGGCGCATTCTCGCTGCTCAATCCGAGGACCCCGGGACTGGGAACTTGCTTTAGGATGTCCTGTTGAGGGGAGTCAGCATAGGTCTTTTATCCCGTAATAATGCCAAACCTTCAGTGGTAAACGTATTATTCTCGACTGAAGGGCTAAAGCTGACAAACTTCTGTTCTTAGAACCTACCAGTGAGGGGCGGGCTAAATTCAGGAAAACCTTAACCTCCAACCAACCCGGTTTTCTGGAGCAGAGTTTTGATCTTATTCTTCAGTGGGTTTTCTCTTCAGACAGTGCAACCCGACAGTTGCTCAAGCAGATACAGCAGTCCTGATTTCCATGTCACTGCATTGCATCGCATCATTCTGCATTCATATCATTTAACATATGTTTATCCATTTCTAGGGGGTTTACATCTTCTTCTTGATTCCGGTCGGGGTTTTCTGGTTCTCCTGAGATGGATATTGGCAGAAAGAGACATGTCGCCTACAAGTTTCCGGTGGTCTGTCTGGAGCCTATTCAACAGTTGATGAAGTTAATGGATCCTGATTCTCTAGAAGGATTCCGGAAGGAGTACGGTTTGATTCTAAGTTTCGTCACGGTTCTTTCCAAGGATCAACATGATGCTCTATTCACACTGCTGCAGTTCTATGACCCTCCATTGAGGTGTTTCACATTCCCGGATTATATTTTGGTCCCAACCTTGGAGGAGATTTCCAGTGTTCTCAGAGTTCCTATCAAGTCACAGTTGTTATTCTACAGTTCTGAGCTTCTGCCCGATCTCAGCATGGTTGCTTCGGCCACATATTTGGGGAAATCAGTCTTGAAGGCTAATATGTGTCAGAAGGGAGGAGTCAGTGGTTTTCATTTGAGTTTCTTATTGGGAGAAGCAAAGAAGAAACTTGAAGATGGTGACCAGAGGGGTTTCAATGCTGTGTTGGCTCTTTGTATGTATGGGATTGTCCTGTTCCCTAATGTTGCCAAATTTGTGGACATAGACGCAATACGCCTTTTTGTGTTGGGTAATCCAGTGCCGACCTTGTTGGGAGATTTCTTTCATTCGGTGCATCACAGGAATGAGAACAGAAGAGGAGGATTGGTGAATTGTTGTGCGCCTTTGTTTTGTAAGTGGTTCAGTTCCCACCTGCCCAAGTCAGGAGCGTTCGTTGATGTCGAGGACTCGTTGAGTTGGTCGAAGAGATTGATGGGGTTGAGAGCTGAAGATATTTCTTGGTGGTCTGACCGGAGCTTGCTTCGGGCGGATATTATTCACAGTTGTGGGAACTTCCCAAATGTACCGTTGGTAGGAAGAAGAGGAGGAATCAACTATAATCCTTCTCTAGCAATCAGACAGTTTGTATATGCTTTAAGAACTCCGCCTTTGGAAAAGGATGTGGAAGAATCTCTGTTTTTCCATTCTTCGCCTGATTTGACTGTACCCCGTAAGGCAGCTGAGGCCTGGCTCAAGGTGATCAAGAGAGGAAGAACTGTGCTTGGAAAAGGAGATTGTAGAACTTACCCTCAGTATGGAGAGTGGCTTCAAGGAAGAGTCGAAGAGTTGGGTCTGCCGTTTCCTATAGAAGAACCTTTGTATCCACCTACTCCTGCGCAGTCAACAATGGTGAGCCGAGAGGAGTATGACAAATTGAAGAAAGCCATGGAGGAGCTTCAAACTGAAAACTCGGAGTTAAGTGTGAAGTTGCAAGACTATATGCATCAATTCCATGAGGCAGAATATCAGAAGAGGGAAGCCGTCAGATTGCAAGAGGAAGCAGAGAGGAAATTAGCTGTGGAGGTGGAATTCTTCAGGAAGACAGACAAGGCCTTGGGATCATCCAGTTCTGAGTTGAAGCGAGTCAAGCAACAATTAATGGATGCTCATGGTAAATTGGCAGGGTGGCAAGAGCGATGGGATGCATTTTCAACTTCTCGGAAGGAAAAGGAGGAGGAGATGGTGACCGAACTGACTGGTCAGATGGAGAAATTGAAGACTTTGCTGAAAGAGAAAAACAATGAGCTTCTGTGCGCCCGTTCTACCAATGGTTACATCACCGATCAACTCAATGAGGCTTGAGGACAGATTGAAGAACTTAAGGTGTTGGCAGGTTTGAAGAAATCCAGACTTGAAGAGGTATTCGGAGAAGATGATGGGAATTACTACAGAGAGCACATCAACGAGTTGGATGGAGTTATTCACCAAAGGAATTTACTTATCCGGCGTTTGATAGAATTCCCAGATCATCCTGACACGATAGCATTGCTGGCTGAAGTGAGGAGCAGTCCTCATGGTTTGTACACAGGAGGCTGAGTCCTGATTATTGCTCCTCCCTTTACTTATTGCTTTGTTGTTGTGTAGTGATGATCCACAGGCTTGTTGTGGAGATCCTCTTTTGATGTATTTTCGGCTAAGGCCCCTTTCCTTGAACTCATTTGTATGAAGACCTTCTCTCTATTGCATCTTGATCTCCAAAGTTTATCTATGGCTCGATCTTCTCGTGAGACCGGAATCAAGGGGGTAGAATACCTTTTTGGAAGTGATAAATATGTCATTGCATTAACATATTCATTTGCATATTCTTGCATAACAGGTGTCGCCGCGGTGTTCTCATATTATTTGGTGTTCCACTAGCAGGATAGCTGATTCAGGAATTCACCGGTACGGTACCTGCAGAAACCAGCAGAAAGCAATGGAGGGTCTACAAGCAGAACTTGCTGAGATGAGGGTCCGCATGAACCAGTTCATGGACGTGGTTCAGGGAGTAGCGCAAGGACAGCAGGAGATTAGACAAATGATACAAAGGAATCCTGCAACTACTCAACCAAAGGTCGTGACTGATCCTCCAATAGCAGAGGTTAATGGACCGGGGCCTGTCCCGATCCCACATAACAACCACGATCAACAACCCATTCACGATGATCAAGATGATCAGTTCTTGCTGCCAGAAGACTTTGGCATGGGCCATGGCATGGATCCCATGTTCAGGAGATTAGAGGAGAGGCTGAAGGCGGTGGAAGGACAAAACCCTCTGGGGGTAGATGTTTCTGACTTGGGATTGGTCCCAGGCGTGAGGGTCCCACCAAAGTTCAAAGTCCCAATCTTTGACAAGTACAATGGTAGCTCTTGCCCGAAGACCCATGTGCAAGCCTACTTCCGAAAGATGGTTGCATACTCTGATGACGAGAAGCTACTGTCGCATCCTGCGAAAAATCAACCGGCGAGACTCGAAAATAAAAACACACAGAGCCGCCACTGCGCGTTATTTATCCCAAGATAGGGAAAGGAAACGCTCAGAGAAACCTGGAAAGACATGGTCTCGCGACCAGAGAGAAAAGGTTCGGGAGTCGATTACGCAAGGGGAAGGTATTAGCACCCCTCACGTCCGTCGTACTCGACGGGATCCACGTCCTAGAATAAAGAAAAGGTTGCTAAACATCACACACACACACGGGGAACGCAGGTGGGGATTAAGAGAAGGGAGCTCGATAAGGTATCGCACTTTATGCCTACATATCTTGTCTGGAACAAGAATCAGAGCCACTGTAGTTCGGCTTACGCACACCAAACAACACAAAACATACAAACAAGGGTGGCAAACAGGGAGCCCGACAACCACTGGATGGAATTACGTCGGCATCCGAACCAAAACGCACTCAAAGGGGCAAACGTGGAGCCCGACTGCCAATCACTGGGCTTACGTCGGCATCCGAGCCAAAACACACAGTCAGATAACAATTAAACACACGCAAAAAGAAAAAGGTTGCCCGGAGTGGTCTCGCACGACCACCTGCCTACATACCTCGTCTGGAACGAGGATCAGGGCGATGTAGTTCCCCTGAACGGGACTGAATTGCTAACCAGAAACCGGGGAAAACACGACACTAGGGAGCTGAGACTCGAGCCTAATGTTGTCATGCAAAGTCGCCCTAAGTTCAGTTTTCTATCCTACTTGCATAAGCAAACTATTCCTATCCAGGAAAGAAGCAAACATACAAGCATACAGAATAATTCAAGCATACATCAAATGAGAACAAGCATCTCAAACAGATATCCACACAGCACGCACTATAACCAAACAAGTGGCTCACACAATAGGTTTGACTGCCGAAGCGAGTCGTCTGTACGGGCTGGGTTTGCTCTTAACCTTGCCATTACGAGGCTAAGGTGAAGCAGATGAAAGGATGAAGTGAGGATCAGACCTCACAGCTCTTATCCCTAACCAGGGAGAGCTTCTGACAAATGAGCATGGGTCCAGAATAGGGGAACCCTTCTATACTCAGAGACTCTGACACAATGTGCACTGCACAAGATCTTGGGCTAGGATCTCAATGCTACAACCATGTAATGGGAGCAAGGAGAAGACTCAACTGAATAGTGGGGGGTAGACTGCATACCCCTACCTTCCACCAATTGCCTTATTTAAAGGACTTTCACCTGCTTGGCACGAAAAATAAACAACCACAATCATCGCCTCTTAAGGAGGACTTCAGACATTTATTTGCCCGGCCCGGTAACAGCCGGGTCTCCAGACTACATGAAGTCAAGAGGACCTACCTCAATGCAAGTTGCTTAAGCAACGCAAAGCAAAAGTTCACAAGGAACTGAGCAACTAAAAGTACCTGGAAACAGTCAAACACAGTTAGTACCCAGACAGACAAAACCAAACAGCAAGTGTTCAATCAATCAAACTATACAAAGCAATGCACAACAAAGCAAGCTCAAAGCTTAAGCCTAAGCTTCATCACCTACAAAACAATGTTATGTTAATGTACAAACATCAACAACATCAATTAAAATTGATTTGAATCATTCTCCATGTGCATTATGCCTTTGATCCTGAAAAATCAAGCAAACATTAGCAACTAGACCACTAGGCTAAGCCTAGGGTCCAAAGGCAATAAAAATTCCTAAACAGCAAGGTATTCACCAACCAAACTCAAATTAATGTCAAACAAGAGCAAACATCATTGGTCTCATGTTTATATCATTCATCATGTTCATGCTATGCACAAAATAAGGCAAACTAGTCCAAATGAGGCACCAAGCATATAAACAGAACTATTGCATTCAAATCCACATCAAAACAAATCCAAAAATTCTCAAATTAATTACACCTAAACAGGGGATCACCAAGGTCTACCATGTCAAATTTGAGCTCATTTGGGCAAATGGAACCATGTCAATGAAAATCAACAAAAACAGACACAATTTCATGCTTCAAACCACAACATCAATGCATACATTCACTTCAAAAATTCATAACTCAATGAAAACAATAAAGAAATGGATGAGACCAAAACAGGGAGGTCCTAACATGTGTCTATTACAAGCATGCCAAATTTCATGATCATACAATATAATGTGAGCATTTCTCAATCAATCTACCAACATGTATCATATGAGCTTGCAATTGTGACCAACAGAGATGAAAAATCATGATCAAATTGAAAATGCAATGTAAAATTCCACAAAAATTCTCATAGCTTCCTAACATGTTAACTAAGCATCATGCAAAATTTCAATCAATTTCAACATGTATAGGTCACTCAAATAATTCCAGCAAATTGACATCAAGAGGTGTGACACAAATTGTCACACCTAACTTCCAAAATTCATAACTACATGACCAGGTATCAAAAATGCATGAAATTTACATGGAAATAAACCTCAGCCAGTCAACAATCATCACAAAAATTGCCAAGAATTTATTTTACAATATGTGCATTTCATGAATCAATTGGCAAAGTGTAGCAAAAATGGATACATGTGAAACAAGCCTATGCCAAATGGAATTTCTACCAAGCACAACTTTGACCAATAGGTCAAAAAAGTCCTAAAGTCAACAAGGAAGTCCTAGAAAAAATCTCCATATTTTTCTGAATTTTCTACTATTTTTTATGCATTTTTTAAGGTGTTAAAATATTTGTTAATAATTAATTAAAATTAATTAAAATGCCAATGGCATTATTGTAATTAGTTGGCGCGGGCGGTAAACGCCGAGTTTGAATTTTCAAACAGAAAATTGGATCAAACACCAATTCGCGCAACACTATCATCGTCTTCCCCAGAATGGCTCAAGAACGCGAATTTCTCAAACCATCACCAAAATGGACAAGGCTATAGTCATTCGAACCGTCTCAACCTCTACAATCCAAATACGAACCTAATTTCTCCTAACAATTGCTACATCTTCCAAATCGATCGCCCTAGGGTTTTAGATCCAAACTTCAAACCTAGATTTCATGCGCTACAGTCAATCATTTCCTAAACCACAAGCAGTATTGGAACCTACGTGAAACGCTCTTTAAAACACATATATCTATCAAGCATTTGGTGAAAGTCGAATTTCACTCACCTGGAAGTTGCAGCGCGGGATTTGGACGAATTAACGTGTTTTGGCTTCAAACAGGTACGAAACAAACTTCAAGAAGTTGAATTCCAAGCTCAGGTTCAATCGATTCCACTCCTAAAGCTTGCAATTCGAATTCACCATGGAAGCACCTTCCTATGACAGCCACGATTCAAGCCTCTTCCACCTTCGAATTCCAAAAACAGTTGATGTTGATGATGATGTGAGTTCAGATCAAAAGGAATTTTGAAGTTTGGTTGAGGAATGATGAAGATTGAAGGATTTGAGGGTTTGGTGTTCTTGATGAAAATTGAGAGAATGTGAGAGGTTTTGATCTGGTTTTGGCAATTGTGAATTTCTGTTATGATTAGGAAGGGATTATGATTATATATGAGTCCTTAATCCATGCTTAATCCACTTAATTAGCCAAATTGGAATGTTAGTGTAAATGGTTATTTGTAAGAAAGGGCAAAAATGGAATTTCCATGTAACAGCCAATGCCACCTGTTTTGACAGCACATACACCTTCCAATTATCATATGTGAGCTGTAGAAACTTGCCTCATGCTCATTGGTTGTGTAAATCTCAAAATCACCATGTGGATGCATTTGTCCATTTTTAACCATTGCATTTTTCAAGCCAAATCTCAATTTACAAGGCCTATGCAAGAAATGATGATTCCAACACACTCCAAATTCCATTTATGAGGTGTAGCAAAAAGTCCCATCTCCAAATTCCAATTATTTTGAGAGTTGGACAATTTTGCCCCTGATCCAATTCAGCTGTCCAGTTGAAAAGTGACTTTTTGCCTTGGCCACTTTTGGGAAAATCCAATTATGCACCCTCAAATTACATGTTAAATGGAGTTTGTGCATATAAAGAACTTGCAATTTGGACAAAGCATGTGGAAATTATGGCCTCCTGATTACGGGTCATTTTTGAATTTCACTGAGCCATAACTTTCCAACCATACATTGGATTTTCAAGTTCTTGGACTTTTTGGAAAGGTGAGAACAAGATCTACAACTTTCATGTTGAACAAATTTTCATTTGAAGCTTCCTTGGACACGTGGCTTTGAGGTCCAAAACTTTCCATTTTTGGAAACTTCAATTACAAGTCACTTTCTATTTTTGGCAGTTTTTGTCCTGACTTGATTTTCTCCATTCTTAAGCTTTGAGATGTCAAATAACACTTGTTCCAACATGAATGAAGTGTCTCCAACTCATTTCCACCTCCAAATCCATCAGATCATGTACAGTTGACCACAGTTGACTTTTCCAACTGATAGATGAATTTGGCAATGCATAGATCAATCTGAGCCCCAATCTTCAACTGAAATGGCTCAAAGGTGAAACCCTAGCCTTAATAAGCACAAAATAATCACATAATGAACCCCATAACCATCATAGACCTCATCTCCTGATCCAGCCCTGACTGGCCCAATGCAACTGATTAGGGTTGACCAGTGGTCAAAACCCTAATCTCAAGGAATCTGCCTCCATCTCCTGATGAAACCCAACCATAATGATGATGATGTATCACCTCAATCAAGATGAAGACCAATACCCTTTGAGCATCACAAAAAACCCTAATTCACAGTCCAATCCTCAGATGGCTAATGATCAGTCAATAAACCCTAGGCTTGCACTTTGACCTCTTCATCTTCTGATCAAGACTTGGGGAGAATGGCTTGCACAATGTAACCACATGATATGCAATATGCAATGCCTAATGACCTAAAATGATATGCAACATGTTAATGCTAGTCCCAAGAGATGAGGGCAAATTTTGAGGTGTTACAGCTGCCCCTATTCAATCCACTGTGAACCTGTCGATACGAAATAGCCTCGGCTTTCGGATGATCAGGATGAAGAGTGATTGAATACCAAGAACAGACGAACAATTTGCACTCTGATGGGATAATAATTAACAACGCCTGTCAGCATCGGCGAAGGAACAAACTCGAAAATGTCGACCTGGGTACCAAAATAAATGGTAACGCAGGGATAACTATGGTCTGATCACCACTCATCCACGCGGGATTATTATTCTCTTCTTTTTTCATGCTTTTCTTGAACCCCGAAATTTTCTCTGCGCAAACGATCCTCGGATCTCTGCATCTGAACCCCAGAAAATGCCTCAGCACTCCTTTTTGCCAAAATAATGAACCCCAATCTCCAGTTTGAACCCCAGTCGCCTGACGATAACTCGCGATCGCCAATATGAACCCCGTTCTCCAGAAAATGCCTCAACATCTCCTTTTCTCCGTTTGAACCCCGTCTCCAGAAAATGCCTCAACATCTTCTTTTCTCCAATCTCTCGTGATAATTCCGCTGGCAACGTCGGAAATAACACCAAACCACTCTGAGGGCGACATGTCAGAGGGTAAACCTTCATAAAGAAGGCAGCATGTGTAACTCTTCCTCAGAAGACACCTATAACGACCTCCATTGGCCTCAGCCAGAGTCTAAGGTAACACATGAACAGAAGATAATCCTAAGGACCTCATCCCGGATATAATCTTCAACTCCATCTCCATTTGAACCCCAGAAAATACCTCAGCATTTCCTTTTCTCCATTTGAACCCCGGAATCGCGCTGATCGCGTAACGTCCTCTGGTTTTATTTCCATCTCCGTCCGACGGAAACATTTCCTCCAATATCGCACTACTGGGGAACATTGCTGATCTGACGTCATGATGCTAGACTCCTCGGAGTAACATCCAACTCCTGTCTCGCACGACAGAAATCTCCTCCAGTATCGCACTACTGGGGAACACCTTTGATCTAATCATGATGCTGAACTCCTCGGAGTAACACCTCTTCACCTTTGGGCAAAACCACTTCTCGAACAGTAACCACGGTTTGAGACTAGCTTATGCTTGCAATGATGAATGATCGATTTTTCTCTGCGTAATGCTCCATAATTATGGAAATGCTACGCGATTATTATTTTTCTATGCAATATGCCATGCTATTTTTTCATGATGAATGCATAAAAAGTATCCCCCTCAAGGGACTCTTCTGAGGAGCACGAGACACTCTGCTAAGGAACTCGTCATTGCTTCCGACTCCACCCGGTTGGGGAATAAGCACTGCTGCTGGAAAAGGTAACCCTTGCTGGGGAAAGAACCTCCTTTGCACCCAATCCACTCGAGGAACTGCTGGGGATAAGCACCACCAACACTCTGTGGGGATACACCAATCTTTGACTTGCTGAGGATATCAATCCGGACTCCGCTTCGGGAAAACCCTCACAGATACCTGCTGACTTCACTGGGGAAATGCTCACAGATACTCCGCTGGGGAAATAGCAATCTCCAGACTCATCTGGGGATGCATCACTCTATCACCTGCTGGGCAACCATCCTGACCCTGCTAGGGGAAACGAATGCCACTCCGCTGGGGACACCCATGCAATCCATACGTAGAATCAACTCAGCTGGGGATGCAGAAATCCGTCTGCTACGGGAACTTGTTCAATCCATCAGTAGGATGAACACTGCTGGAGATATATGTCATTGAAACCCGCTCCACTCGGGGAACAGCAATCTTCTGGCCTGGCTGCTGAGGAAACACCATTTTGAACCTGCCGGGGATAACCATCTTAACTCGGCTGGGGAATTCACAGACCTTGTATCTGCTGGGGAGCTAGTCCTATAATTCTGCTCGGGGACCTAGCTGGGACATGAGAACAGTAGGTACAGAACACCCGTCGAGTCATCGAACCATGGTATCCACCTCCAATACTCGCGTCAGCTTTCCACTTTTGAGAATTCCCAGACTCGTCTGGACCTTTTCTGCTCCATCATCTTGTATTCCAAATCGCTCCGCGCTTGACGGAAACGTACTCCTGGGAATTATACAGAAATTTCAATCATCAGACTTTGAAGAGTCTTCTTGATTAATTCCCAAGGTCGTCGGACGTCTCGTCGTCTCCCCGTTCCTTCTTCATGCACTCGTCCCTGCTCGGACTCTGCGGGGAATTACATACTTTCCAATTTTCCGATTTTGAAGAGTCTTCTTGGTTACCACCAAGGATCGTCGTACGTCTCAACGTCTTCGCCATTTCTTTCATTCCTGAGCCAACTCTCTGGGGATCTTGTTACAAAGCTTCCACATCACAACCTGCAAGTGAGTGGAAATATCCAACAGTTCCTGCAAAACAGACCATCAGATAAAACCGTGCCCCAGGCGTGTCAAGATTTCAACACTTGGGTCACTCAACCTTCCAAATAAGATTTCTAGCTTTCAATCTTATAAACACGCATTGGAAGGAAACCTGTATGTTTTAAAATGCAAAGATTCTTTATCAAAATAATCGGACGTTTTTGCAATCAAAGCGGTAATGAAAAACAAAAACAAAATTATTTGACTGAATATGCATTTTATTGATTTGAAAAAGTGTGGCTCAAATGAGCAATACAAAAGGAAGCAATTCCTGAAAAGAGGTAACTGCACAAAAGGAAAAATCTATCCTAATGGCAATGTGAAACCCGTGATCTCATCGAGTTCCAACTCGGTTACACCCCATATGTCCTCAGACTCTCCATACTTTCTGCCTTCTGAACAAGACGATTCCAACTGATCCCTCCCGGGTATTATCCATGATGCCATAACCAAAGTGCAAACGATCATGCTAGACGCAGTTGCTCGTTTCAATCCCTCTTTTGCCTGGACCGCCCTTTCGGGTTTTCAGTCCACCGGGATACCCTTTTTTGCCCAAGTCGCCTTCTCAGGTTTTCGACTTGCCGGGTGTACATTTTTCCATTGGTTATCCCTAATTTTTGCCCGAACCTTGCTTTCTGTTTTTGGTTCGCCGGGACGCCCATTTTTGCCTGGACTATTTTGTTCTTTTCGTCCAGCGGGTCAATTTATACGAAGTATTTTTTAACTGCGTCCGCATTCACAGGGGATGGAAAATCCTCACCATCCATGGTCGTTAACAACAAGGCTCCACCAGAGAAAACCTTCTTGACCACGAATGGACCTTCATAATTGGGTGTCCATTTGCCCCTTCGATCGTTTTGAGGAGGAAGGATCCTTTTCAGCACCATATCACCCACGTGATACACCCGAGGTCGTACCTTTTTGTCAAAAGCACGCTTCATTCTTTGCTGATACAACTGCCCATGACAGATGGCTGCTAGCCTCTTTTCCTCAATCAGGCTTAACTCTTCATACCGGGTCCTTACCCATTCAGCCTCTTGCAACTTCACGTCCATCAGGACTCTCAAAGAGGGAATCTGAACCTCAACGGGTAATACAGCCTCCATCCCATATACCAACGAGAAAGGAGTTGCCCCAGTAGATGTGCGTACCGACGTTCGATACCCATGTAATGCAAACGGCAACATCTCATGCCAATCTTTGTAGGTTACCACCATTTTCTGCACAATCTTCTTTATATTCTTGTTGGCTGCCTCAACCGCCCCATTCATCTTCGGACGGTAAGGAGAAGAATTGTGATGCTCGATCTTGAATTCCCGGCACAACTCTGCCATCATCTTATTGTTCAAATTAGAACCATTATCAGTAATGATTCTCTCGGGAACCCCATATCGGCAAATGATGTCTCTCTTGAGAAACCTAGCAACGACCTGCTTTGTCACATTCGTATAGGAGGCTGCTTCTACCCACTTGGTAAAGTAATCAATAGCCACCAATATGAATCTGTGCCCATTCGAAGCTGTAGGCTCAATCTTTCCAATCATATCAATGCCCCACATAGCAAACGGCCATGGAGACGACATTAAGCTCAACGAATTTGGAGGCACGTGCACCTTATCAGCATAAATCTGGCATTTATGACACTTCCGCACGAAGTTAAAACATTGGGCCTCCATTGTCATCCAGTAATAACCTGCTCTCAGCAGCTTCTTCATCATTGCATTCCCACTGGCATGGGTACCGAACGACCCCTCATGAACCTCTTTCATTAATTGGCTTGCTTCTGCATCATCAACACATCTGAGCAAGACCCAATCAAAATTCCTCTTATACAAAACCCCATCCTTATTCAGGTAGAATACCATGGCTAATCTCCGCAGAGTCTTTCTATCTTTCTTCGATGCTCCCTCAGGATACTCTTGCGTCTCAAGATAGCGCTTGATATCATAATACCACGGCTTCTCATCATCAGATGCTGTATCAACAGCAAACACATAAGCCGGTCTATCCAGACGACCTACTTCAACCCTGGGGAACTGATTCCATCTCTGCACCTTAATCAAGGCAGCCAGAGTAGCCAAAGCATCTGCCAAAGGATTCTCCTCTCTAGGCACATGATGCAACTTCACCTTGGTGAAAAACGTCAGCAATCTCCTCGTATAATCTCGATACGGAACCAAATGAGATTGATGCGTATACCATTTTCCGTTAACCTGATTTATCACCAGAGCTGAATCTCCATATATGACAAGGTTTTTTATTCTCAAATCAATCGCCTCCTCAATACCCAATATACACGCTTCATATTCAGCCACGTTGTTGGTGCACTCAAATGTTAGCCGGGCAGCAAAAGGAATGTGGGATCCTTTTGGCGTAACCAAAACAGCACCAACACCGCTTCCATTCACGTTAACGGCCCCATCAAACATCAGAATCCATTCGGATTCAGGGTCAGGCCCCTCCTCCGGGATCGGTTCCTCACAATCTTTCGATTTGAGAAACATGATGTCCTCATCAGGGAATTCAAACTTCATCGGTTGATAATCATCAATAGGTTGCTGGGCGAGGTAATCAGACAATACACTCCCCTTGATCGCTTTCTGGGAGGTGTACTGAATATCATATTCAGTTAAAATCATTTGCCACCTCGCAACCCGTCCGGTCAATGCTGGCTTCTCAAAAATGTACTTGATTGGATCCATCTTGGAAATCAATAAAGTGGTATGAACCAACATGTACTGCCTTAGTCGGCGAGCAGCCCAGACCAAAGCACAGCAAGTTTTCTCGAGCAGTGAATATCTTGTTTCACAGTCGGTAAACTTTTTGCTAAGGTAGTATATGGCATGCTCTTTTCGACCAGACTCGTCATGCTGCCCCAATACACACCCCATAGACCCCTCGAGGACTGTCAGGTACAGAATTAATGGTCTTCCCTCCACAGGAGGCATCAAAATCGGAGGCTCCTGCAAATACTCTTTTATTTTTTCAAATGCCGCCTGGCAATCATCATTCCACCTAACCGTTTGATCTTTCCTTAACAATTTGAATATCGGTTCACACGTGGCTGTTAGATGAGATATGAACCGTGAAATGTAGTTCAATCTACCTAAGAAACCACGAACCTCTTTCTCCGTTCTCGGTTCAGGCATTTCTTTTATCGCTTTTACTTTTGCAGGATCAACCTCGATTCCTTTTTCGCTCACAATGAACCCCAGCAATTTACCGGACCGCACTCCGAACGTGCACTTGTTCGGATTCAACCTCAGTCTGAATTGTCTCAACCGGTCAAACAACTTGGCCAGATCTACCAAATGCCCCTCTTCTGTTTGGGACTTTGCTATCATGTCATCAACATAGCATTCAATTTCATGATGAATCATATCATGAAACAAAGTCACCATGGCCCTCTGATAAGTAGCACCGGCGTTCTTGAGACCGAATGGCATCACCTTATAACAAAAAGTACCCCACGGTGTGATGAACGTTGTTTTCTCCATATCATCTGGCGACATTTTGATTTGATTATAGCCAGAAAAGCCATCCATGAAGGAAAACACCGAGAATTGAGCTGTATTATCTACCAGCACGTCAATGTGAGGCAGTGGAAAATCATCCTTCGGACTAGCCCTATTCAGATCTCGGTAGTCCACACACATTCTCACCTTCCCATCTTTCTTCGGGACTGGCACAATATTCGCGACCCATGGCGGGTAATTAGTGACAGCAAGGAAACCAGCATCCCACTGCTTCTGCACTTCTTCCTTAATCTTCATCGCCATGTCAGGTCGAGTTCTGCGCAACTTCTGCTTCACTGGAGGACAATCTGATCTCAACGGTAGCTTGTGCACAACGATATCGGTATCCAACCCTGGCATATCTTGATAAGACCAGGCAAAGATGTCGACATATTCTTTCAACAACGCTACCAATCTGCTCTTTACACTTTCCTCCAAAGCAGCCCCGATTTTCACTTCTTTCTTAACCTCGTCGGTACCCAGGTTCACGGCCTCAATCTGTTCTTCATGCGGCTGAATCACCTTCTCCTCTTGTTTTAACAACCTGGCTAATTCCCCTGGCAGTTCACAATCTTCTTCGTCTTCTTCTTCAGCAAGATAGATCGGATTGTCGAAGTCATATGAGGGTGTAACAAGATCGTTATCAATGAGATCCGGAGAGGAATCGCATCTGCATGAATGTTGATTCATGCATTGCTTTAGAACCGGTGTGAGAAATCAAAAAGAAAAATGAAAACATTGCCATTTTTATTTTGTTTTTATTTTTAAGCTGCAAAAATAAATGAAAAACAGGGAACACCGCTTTTGACTGAAAAACATCCTTTATTGATGATGCAAAATCTTGCAAATTTTAAACATGAGGAGGCCCTTACAATGAACCATTACGTGTCGGGCAACACGTATGGTTTGCATGCATATAAGAAGGAAACAAGAAAAATATTACTCTTCAAGGAGAGTGACCCGGATGATCTCTTCGGCCTTCCAGTTCTGGATTTCCATCCCTGGTACGCACGGCTTTATCCACTGGTCCATGTCGCAATCACTGTCAGTATCTTCACCCATCATACAGATTTGATCTGGATCCAGCATTCCAGCGCTCGTGAAGGTAACCGACATACGACGTCCTCTTCCTCGCCCTGAGCCTCGGCCCGGTTGATATCCAACTCCAAAACGGTCCTTCTTCTCGGGGACCTCCATCATTTTGCCCCAACCAGGAGCCTCTCCGCTCTTGACCACCTCGGCAGCTTGCTTATAGGAAGCGATGGATGGTTTCTCTTCTTCTTGCTTAGCGAACAGAGCATTCTCCACCTTAACGGTTTCAAATGCCTGGCTAGGCGTCTCCCATATTTCTCCATCCATCTCCACGTACTTGAACGAAGACAGGTGGCTGACAAAAATGTCCTCCTCTCCGCAGACGGTGACAACTTGACCTCCCCAGACATACTTCAGCTTCTGGTGCAAAGTCGAAGTAACTGCTCCCGCAGCATGAATCCATGGGCGACCCAACAGGCAACTGTATGCCGGCTGAATGTCCATGACATAGAAAGTCGACTTGAACACCTCTGGTCCAATCTTCACCGGCAATTCGACCTCCCCAAATACGGCCCGCTTTGACCCATCAAAAGCTCGCACAATCAGATCAGTCGGGGTCAAAATTAGCCCATCACAGTTCAGCTTCGCCAAGGCCTTCTTTGGCAACACATTCAATGAGGAGCCGGTATCAACCAGCACATGCGAAAGCACGGCTCCTTTGCACTCCATTGCAATGTGTAAAGCCCGATTATGGTTCCTTCCATCTACGGTCAAATCCATATCAGTAAAGCCCAATCCATGACTGGCATGCACGTTGGATACGACCGTCTCCAATTGGTTGATCGTAATCTCCTGGGGAACATAGGCTTTCTTCAGAATTTTCAATAAAGCCTCCCTATGACCCTCAGAACTCAACAGCAATGAAAGAATTGATATTTTGGAAGGTGTCTGCTGCAAATGATCCACCAGTTTATACTCGGACTTTTTGATGATTCTCAAAAACTCTTCAGCCTCATCATCAAATTTGTTATCCGACCCCGCAGGCGCCGGTGTCATCACAGGAGTACTTCCACTCTCCACCACAGCCTTCCCCTTTGCCCTGGCTAAAGCCTCGGCCTTTTCTTTTTTTTCTTTTTCTTCCTCCCCCCTCCTCAAAGCATCGGGAGCAAATAACCTTCCACTGCGAGTGAAACCGCTGGGACCGGCATTATCCACCTTTAGCACGGTGGTTTCACTAGCAGATTGCTCTTCAACTTTTTCTCCATTACAGTACACCTCTCCCCCATAATGCCATGGCACGGCATCCTCTTTGTCGTAGGGAATCGGCCCAGGTACCGTGATGGTAACTGGAGCCTCTTCAGTAAGATTCGACAAATCAACCGGATCATAGTAAATGGTTATGGTAGAGACCTCCTCCTTCTCTTCACCAGCCCTCTCAATCAAAATATCCCCACTGTCCATCAGACCCTGGACATGCTTCCTCAGAGGCTCACAACCGTTCCCCGAAATCGTGCACTCAGCACACTCAGACCCGCATCCCGGATAGACCCCATTCTTTAACAACTGCCTCTTGACCTCAGTCAAAGGCGTCCTCAACTGATCAACATCAAACAGCCCAACTCGACTTTCCGCAGAAATTGCATTCACCCCCCTCTGACCATGTGCTGGCATGGGATTTGCATTGACATTGGGAGATGGCGCGAAATTAATGGCCTTGGAATCCACTAAATCCTGAACTGTGTGCTTAAAAGCTTTACAGTTCTCAATATTATGCCCAGGCGCACCTGAGTGGAATTCACACTTCGCATTCTCATCATAGCTGGCCGGCCTTTGATCAGGTCTCAAAGGTGCCAGAGTTCTGGTCTGCACAAGGCCCAAATCTTGCAGCTTCTTAAACAAGAAAGCATAGCTCACCGGAGGCCTATCAAACTGACGATCCTGCGCTCTGCCCCGAATCTGATAACCAGCCCTTTGCTGCCTCTGCTGAAAGGGTTGTTGTCTCTGTTGCTGCTGTTGCTGTTGCGGTTGTGCTGGATGAGACTCAGCAGGAATTGTTACTGCAGCGTTGTGCTGGAAGTAACGGTCCCTACTAGGTCCGCGTTGAGTGTACACAGCGCTGGCATCGCCCTCCTTCTTCCTCTGCCCACCGCTATTACCAAACGGCTTTTTCGAACCTGAAGAAGATGCGGAAGCATTACCCTGAATTTTGCCTAATTTCAACCAACTCTCTATTCTTTCTCCTGCCACCACGATATCGGAGAAATTGGTGACAGGACAGCCCACCATCCTTTCTGCAAACGGCCCCTGCAGGGTCCCCATAAACAAGTCCGACATCTCGCGATCAACAAGAGGAGGTTGCACCCTCGCAGCCAGTTCTCTCCATCTTTGGGCATACTCCTTAAAGCCCTCGTTGTGCTTTTGAGACATACCCTGCAGCTGGGTACGGCTCGGAGCCATATCTGCGTTGAACTGGTATTGCTTGAAGAAAGCGTCTCCAAGATCTTGCCAACTCTTAATATCAGAAGACTTCAGCTTGGTATACCACTCCAGGGAGCCTCCAGACAGGCTGTCCTGGAAAAAGTACATCCACAACTTCTGATCTGCCGTGTATGCAGAGATTTTGCGGACGAATGCCTGGAGATGAGTTTCCGGGCAGGAACTACCGTTGTACTTGTCAAACGCAGGCGCTTTAAACTTCTGAGGGATCACAATCCCCTCCACCAGCCCCATGTTGGACATATTCACCACCCCCGGCGTGGCATAACTCTCCAAGACCTTTATTTTCTCAGCCAGTAGCTGAATTTCTTTGTTCTGCGGAGGAATGTTGTAAGGAACAAAAGGCTCGTTCTGCATAGAAAATTGGTCAGCCTCCCTGTCTTCTTCCTGATCTTCGTCAAAACCATAGAACGGAGGCACAAAATTGTCCTTCATATTTTGACTAGGCCCAGGTTGACCAGCAGCACCAGCATTGTTCACGAGGCCCACAGTCGTCCTCTTTCCACCATCGCGAGATCCCTGCCCCTGGTTGGAGACTCCATCCAGGTTGACCCCACTGTTCACAGCAGAAACCCGCTCGAGTTTCTCAACCTTGTCTGCGAGAGCCTTCTGACCAATTGCAAAGCCTTGCATTATATTGATCAGCTCATTCATCTTATCTTTCAATTCAAGCATATCTACACTGGGAAGCTCCATGAGTCTGGGCGTATTTCTTCGGGTATAATATCTGTGAGGGCGAGTTGCGTGCAAGGGTACTATCCTCCGAGCGCGAGCAATGATTCCTGTCACAAGCAAGCACGTTAGTAACAAACACCTGCAAAATAAAGCACAGTTATTATGATCAATGCATGGATGCAGTGTCTATCCATATGAAGGACACTTTGTTCCTCGATCCTGGTATCATTGAGACAAATAATAATCCGGTATCAATATTCTGATATTCAGCGTTTGATTTTATCGTGCAGATCGGAGATATGTGATTTAGCCTGATACCCCCAACCATGTGTGTGCTTGTGAGAGTGCATACAGTACAGTAAATAAAGCTTGAAAACCAATCACTGAATGAAAACAACCATCACATAGCAAAGAGTGCACAATCAGTGCCATAGTCATACATCAACTAGATAAAAATCAAATACAATCCTCCAGAATCGGAAAGAGATACAGACAAGTGAATTCCGTCAACAAGCCTGACGGTAATCCAACACAAATGAAAGATCTAGCCAGATGAGGGTCCCACAGATGGCCCTATCTCATCTTCCATCCTCGCGAACTCTGCGGCGAACCTGAGCTCTGTGTTCTCCTGTTGTAGTCTCCCCACTTCCTTCTGATGAATCTTCATCTGCCTGAAGTAGTGATCTCTCTCAGCCATGTAGTGGTCTCTCTCGGCAATGATCTTCAGATTCTCTGCTTCCTTGACCTTCAGCTTGGTCTCCCACTCAGCAATGAGGACTCGGACTCTGTCGTCCCTCTGATCTCTGACAAGTATTTGCCTTCTCTTCTCATCTTCAATGACTTTTGACGCTCTGAACAGCTTATCCTTAGTGATGTCGTGCTCCCGGTTGGATGATGCTAAAGCTTGGCTGATCTTCCCATAATAGGCTGTATCCATCTCAAAGCGTTTGGCTTCCAAGGCACGTCGCTTGTCTTGATCTTCCATCTTCACTTTGATCTCCTGATTAGCTGCCTGAAACCGAGCAACACTTCTCTCCAATTCAGCTTTCTCTACAAGTAGCTGATCTCTGGCCCTCTTCATCTCAAGGAATTCCTCCATGCCGACAGAAGAACTTGGACCCTCAATCATAGGACACACAGGATCACCCCCCGGAAATGGTAGAAATGTGGCTTCAATCCTCTTCCGCAACCAATCTTCAAACAAAGGAAAATACCGACTGTTGACTTTGCCAAACGGAACCTTACCCTTCCTTTGAATGTTGCGCCATGCCCCGGACACCTGCATCAGCTTGGCCTGATTACCCTCCACAGGAAAATAAAAGGACTCCTGAGTCTCACACTCTAGAGGAGGAACCTTCATAGCGAACCCCATCTGTCTCCTAAGAAGCGTCGGGTTGTAATTAATGCAACCCTGAACTCCTATAAGAGGCACATTGGGAAAATCCCCGCAGCTATATATAAAATTCCGTCCAGCCAAACCATTATGAGTCCAAGCGATATCATCAGCCCGCAAACCCATCAACCTGAACGACCACTTGACAGTGGGATCAATATGAGCAAAGGCACCCCGAGAAGGCAAATACCCCATAAACCATCGGAAGAGCAACTGAGAACAGCATCTGATCAAGCCACCACGCCTCTTCTCATTCCTGTTATGCACTGAGTAGTAAACATCTCCGACCAGAGTAGGAATAGGGTTTCTCTGCATGAACAATCTGATAGCATTATGGTCCACAAAATCCTTCTGATTAGGAAACAGAACAATCCCATAAATGCTCACGGCGGTCAGAGCACAAACCGTCTTCCAGTTACCCATAGCAGCATGCTCCTTGGCATTAGCCTCTAAGAAACTCAAATGAAAACCGGGTAATTTTCCTTTCTCCTTCAAACCCTCTTTGACTATTTCCGGACTCAAATAAAGAGCACGGGAAATCCCAAGGACGTCAGGCTCTCTCCTAATAGCACAAAAAGGAATCTGATCGCGGATCTGAACACCCAGGATACTGGCATAGTCCTCCATCAGAGGTCCCAACAAATAGTCCGGAATCACAATTCTGACCCACAGGTTCCGAAATAAACGGAAGACAGATACATCATCATCATCATCACTGGTCTCTGAGCAGACACACCATCGCCATCTGAATCGGCCCAGGGAATCCGAAATAAATGGATCCCCACTGATAAATATCTCGGCCCGGGGAATCCAGAAATAAACGGATCCCCACTGATAAATCACGGACAGCACTCCGGCGCCACGGCAATAAATAACCATAAATCCGACTTATAAACATGTCTCTGCATCACAGACCAAAAGTCACCATCTGATTATGCATCTGAAAGAATCACCCTCCCCTCACAGGTAAATTCTAAACAGGTCATCCTAAGGCGGACAATAGTCTCGACAATCGGGCAGAGATACTCAATGGGTTTGCCCTTTCGGGTGTGCCATTGCAGCTCTCCTGAGATCGTCTAAACCAAAGATCCGGGAAATGATCGGTCACCAGAGTCAATAGTTCAGATGAAGTAACTCAACCAAAGTGGAGTACCCCACAGAGGAAAGCACTATCAAATGAACCTCGTCTGGCTTGTGGTATGTCACGTTGCAACAATATGCTGATCCAGCAAATGAGGAACATGAGACCACACTAGTCCTAGGTGTATACTCGGGCCTGGGTTTTAGCCCCACTCAGAACACCCACCCCACACAGAGGAATCACCTGCAAAGAGGACGGCAACAACATGATAGTATGATGCATGCAGACATTAATGCAAATATAGATACACACTGGTTAGAATAATAAATGCAATAAATAACACAACAAGCAACCTAAACTAATCCTAGAACGCTAGGAAAGACTCGCTTAGGGACGATGGACCAGCATAGGTCTACATTAGTCCCCAGCAGAGTCGCCAGCTGTCGCATCCTGCGAAAAATCAACCGGCGAGACTCGAAAATAAAAACACACAGAGCCGCCACTGCGCGTTATTTATCCCAAGATAGGGAAAGGAAACGCTCAGAGAAACCTGGAAAGACATGGTCTCACGACCAGAGAGAAAAGGTTCGGGAGTCGGTTACGCAAGGGGAAGGTATTAGCACCCCTCACGTCCGTCGTACTCGACGGGATCCACGTCCTAGAATAAAGAAAAGGTTGCTAAACATCACACACACACACGGGGAACGCAGGTGGGGATTAAGAGAAGGGAGCTCGATAAGGTATCGCACTTTATGCCTACATATCTTGTCTGGAACAAGAATCAGAGCCACTGTAGTTCGGCTTACGCACACCAAACAACACAAAACATACAAACAAGGGTGGCAAACAGGGAGCCCGACAACCACTGGATGGAATTACGTCGGCATCCGAACCAAAACGCACTCAAAGGGGCAAACGTGGAGCCCGACTGCCAATCACTGGGCTTACGTCGGCATCCGAGCCAAAACACACAGTCAGATAACAATTAAACACACGCAAAAAGAAAAAGGTTGCCCGGAGTGGTCTCGCACGACCACCTGCCTACATACCTCGTCTGGAACGAGGATCAGGGCGATGTAGTTCCCCTGAACGGGACTGAATTGCTAACCAGAAACCGGGGAAAACACGACACTAGGGAGCTGAGACTCGAGCCTAATGTTGTCATGCAAAGTCGCCCTAAGTTCAGTTTTCTATCCTACTTGCATAAGCAAACTATTCCTATCCAGGAAAGAAGCAAACATACAAGCATACAGAATAATTCAAGCATACATCAAATGAGAACAAGCATCTCAAACAGATATCCACACAGCACGCACTATAACCAAACAAGTGGCTCACACAATAGGTTTGACTGCCGAAGCGAGTCGTCTGTACGGGCTGGGTTTGCTCTTAACCTTGCCATTACGAGGCTAAGGTGAAGCAGATGAAAGGATGAAGTGAGGATCAGACCTCACAGCTCTTATCCCTAACCAGGGAGAGCTTCTGACAAATGAGCATGGGTCCAGAATAGGGGAACCCTTCTATACTCAGAGACTCTGACACAATGTGCACTGCACAAGATCTTGGGCTAGGATCTCAATGCTACAACCATGTAATGGGAGCAAGGAGAAGACTCAACTGAATAGTGGGGGGTAGACTGCATACCCCTACCTTCCACCAATTGCCTTATTTAAAGGACTTTCACCTGCTTGGCACGAAAAATAAACAACCACAATCATCGCCTCTTAAGGAGGACTTCAGACATTTATTTGCCCGGCCCGGTAACAGCCGGGTCTCCAGACTACATGAAGTCAAGAGGACCTACCTCAATGCAAGTTGCTTAAGCAACGCAAAGCAAAAGTTCACAAGGAACTGAGCAACTAAAAGTACCTGGAAACAGTCAAACACAGTTAGTACCCAGACAGACAAAACCAAACAGCAAGTGTTCAATCAATCAAACTATACAAAGCAATGCACAACAAAGCAAGCTCAAAGCTTAAGCCTAAGCTTCATCACCTACAAAACAATGTTATGTTAATGTACAAACATCAACAACATCAATTAAAATTGATTTGAATCATTCTCCATGTGCATTATGCCTTTGATCCTGAAAAATCAAGCAAACATTAGCAACTAGACCACTAGGCTAAGCCTAGGGTCCAAAGGCAATAAAAATTCCTAAACAGCAAGGTATTCACCAACCAAACTCAAATTAATGTCAAACAAGAGCAAACATCATTGGTCTCATGTTTATATCATTCATCATGTTCATGCTATGCACAAAATAAGGCAAACTAGTCCAAATGAGGCACCAAGCATATAAACAGAACTATTGCATTCAAATCCACATCAAAACAAATCCAAAAATTCTCAAATTAATTACACCTAAACAGGGGATCACCAAGGTCTACCATGTCAAATTTGAGCTCATTTGGGCAAATGGAACCATGTCAATGAAAATCAACAAAAACAGACACAATTTCATGCTTCAAACCACAACATCAATGCATACATTCACTTCAAAAATTCATAACTCAATGAAAACAATAAAGAAATGGATGAGACCAAAACAGGGAGGTCCTAACATGTGTCTATTACAAGCATGCCAAATTTCATGATCATACAATATAATGTGAGCATTTCTCAATCAATCTACCAACATGTATCATATGAGCTTGCAATTGTGACCAACAGAGATGAAAAATCATGATCAAATTGAAAATGCAATGTAAAATTCCACAAAAATTCTCATAGCTTCCTAACATGTTAACTAAGCATCATGCAAAATTTCAATCAATTTCAACATGTATAGGTCACTCAAATAATTCCAGCAAATTGACATCAAGAGGTGTGACACAAATTGTCACACCTAACTTCCAAAATTCATAACTACATGACCAGGTATCAAAAATGCATGAAATTTACATGGAAATAAACCTCAGCCAGTCAACAATCATCACAAAAATTGCCAAGAATTTATTTTACAATATGTGCATTTCATGAATCAATTGGCAAAGTGTAGCAAAAATGGATACATGTGAAACAAGCCTATGCCAAATGGAATTTCTACCAAGCACAACTTTGACCAATAGGTCAAAAAAGTCCTAAAGTCAACAAGGAAGTCCTAGAAAAAATCTCCATATTTTTCTGAATTTTCTACTATTTTTTATGCATTTTTTAAGGTGTTAAAATATTTGTTAATAATTAATTAAAATTAATTAAAATGCCAATGGCATTATTGTAATTAGTTGGCGCGGGCGGTAAACGCCGAGTTTGAATTTTCAAACAGAAAATTGGATCAAACACCAATTCGCGCAGCACTATCATCGTCTTCCCCAGAATGGCTCAAGAACGCGAATTTCTCAAACCATCACCAAAATGGACAAGGCTATAGTCATTCGAACCGTCTCAACCTCTACAATCCAAATACGAACCTAATTTCTCCTAACAATTGCTACATCTTCCAAATCGATCGCCCTAGGGTTTTAGATCCAAACTTCAAACCTAGATTTCATGCGCTACAGTCAATCATTTCCTAAACCACAAGCAGTATTGGAACCTACGTGAAACGCTCTTTAAAACACATATATCTATCAAGCATTTGGTGAAAGTCGAATTTCACTCACCTGGAAGTTGCAGCGCGGGATTTGGACGAATTAACGTGTTTTGGCTTCAAACAGGTACGAAACAAACTTCAAGAAGTTGAATTCCAAGCTCAGGTTCAATCGATTCCACTCCTAAAGCTTGCAATTCGAATTCACCATGGAAGCACCTTCCTATGACAGCCACGATTCAAGCCTCTTCCACCTTCGAATTCCAAAAACAGTTGATGTTGATGATGATGTGAGTTCAGATCAAAAGGAATTTTGAAGTTTGGTTGAGGAATGATGAAGATTGAAGGATTTGAGGGTTTGGTGTTCTTGATGAAAATTGAGAGAATGTGAGAGGTTTTGATCTGGTTTTGGCAATTGTGAATTTCTGTTATGATTAGGAAGGGATTATGATTATATATGAGTCCTTAATCCATGCTTAATCCACTTAATTAGCCAAATTGGAATGTTAGTGTAAATGGTTATTTGTAAGAAAGGGCAAAAATGGAATTTCCATGTAACAGCCAATGCCACCTGTTTTGACAGCACATACACCTTCCAATTATCATATGTGAGCTGTAGAAACTTGCCTCATGCTCATTGGTTGTGTAAATCTCAAAATCACCATGTGGATGCATTTGTCCATTTTTAACCATTGCATTTTTCAAGCCAAATCTCAATTTACAAGGCCTATGCAAGAAATGATGATTCCAACACACTCCAAATTCCATTTATGAGGTGTAGCAAAAAGTCCCATCTCCAAATTCCAATTATTTTGAGAGTTGGACAATTTTGCCCCTGATCCAATTCAGCTGTCCAGTTGAAAAGTGACTTTTTGCCTTGGCCACTTTTGGGAAAATCCAATTATGCACCCTCAAAGTACATGTTAAATGGAGTTTGTGCATATAAAGAACTTGCAATTTGGACAAAGCATGTGGAAATTATGGCCTCCTGATTACGGGTCATTTTTGAATTTCACTGAGCCATAACTTTCCAACCATACATTGGATTTTCAAGTTCTTGGACTTTTTGGAAAGGTGAGAACAAGATCTACAACTTTCATGTTGAACAAATTTTCATTTGAAGCTTCCTTGGACACGTGGCTTTGAGGTCCAAAACTTTCCATTTTTGGAAACTTCAATTACAAGTCACTTTCTATTTTTGGCAGTTTTTGTCCTGACTTGATTTTCTCCATTCTTAAGCTTTGAGATGTCAAATAAAACTTGTTCCAACATGAATGAAGTGTCTCCAACTCATTTCCACCTCCAAATCCATCAGATCATGTACAGTTGACCACAGTTGACTTTTCCAACTGATAGATGAATTTGGCAATGCATAGATCAATCTGAGCCCCAATCTTCAACTGAAATGGCTCAAAGGTGAAACCCTAGCCTTAATAAGCACAAAATAATCACATAATGAACCCCATAACCATCATAGACCTCATCTCCTGATCCAGCCCTGACTGGCCCAATGCAACTGATTAGGGTTGACCAGTGGTCAAAACCCTAATCTCAAGGAATCTGCCTCCATCTCCTGATGAAACCCAACCATAATGATGATGATGTATCACCTCAATCAAGATGAAGACCAATACCCTTTGAGCATCACAAAAAACCCTAATTCACAGTCCAATCCTCAGATGGCTAATGATCAGTCAATAAACCCTAGGCTTGCACTTTGACCTCTTCATCTTCTGATCAAGACTTGGGGAGAATGGCTTGCACAATGTAACCACATGATATGCAATATGCAATGCCTAATGACCTAAAATGATATGCAACATGTTAATGCTAGTCCCAAGAGATGAGGGCAAATTTTGAGGTGTTACAGCTACTCATGTACTTCTTCCAGGACAGCCTAGCTGGGGCATCCCTGGAATGGTACATGAGGTTGGATAGAGCCCATATCCGTTGTTGGAGGGATTTGGCGGAGGCTTTTGTGAAGAAATACCAGTATAATGCAGACATGGCCCCGGACAGAACTCAACTCCAGAACCTGTCTCTTAAAAGCAATGAGTGCTTCAGGGAATACGCTCAACGCTGGAGGGAGACAGCTTCCCGTGTTCAACCTCCCATGTTGGAAAAGGAAATGGCCAACATGTTCATGAATACGTTGCCTGGACCTTACCTGGAGCGTCTGGTGGGGTGCAATGCCTCCAACTTTGCTGATGTGGTCTCTACCGGAGAGAGGGTAGAGAATTACCTGAAGACCTACAAGAGCCACAATGGAGGTGGATCTTCATCAGGAGTAAAGAAGCCATTTATGGGAGGACAGAAGCAGAGGGAAGGGGGTGTGAATTCCGTGTCTTCATATCAAAACAGGAGGAATAATTTTCAAAACTATCATCAACAACCGTATGTTGCGGCTGTGACCATTCCAGCTGCAGCACCACTACGCCACAATGTCAGCAAACTCAGTATCAACAACAACAACAACCAGGTAACAGACCCACCTATCAACAGAGGTAGTGGATGATGGACCGGCGTTTCGACACTCTTCCAATGTCGTGCGCTCAACTGCTTGCTAGTCTTCAACAGCTACAACTTGTGCAGCTACGCACTCTGGCTCCTCCGGTTGGTAGACTTCCGGCGGGTTACGATGCCAATGCTAGGTGTAGTTTCCACTCTGGGGCACCTGGCCACAATATCGAGAACTGCAAAGCTTTTAAGCACGTAGTTCAGGACCTCATAGATTCAAAGGCTATCAGCCTTGCACCGGCTCCAAATGTCGTCAACAATCCCATGCCACAGCATGGTGGTGCAAACGTTAATATGCTGGAGGAAGAAGCCAAGTCTGTTAAGGATGTGTTGAAGTTGAAGACTCCGTTGTTGGAAATTAAGGAATGCTTGCTGAAGGCCGATGTTTTCCCCGGTTGTGGGAAGGGTTGTTTGGATTGCGCTATACAGGGAAAGGGTTGCTTGAAGCTGCAGCAGGGTATCCAAGTCTTGCTTGACAATGGTATCCTCCAAGTTGAAGACTTGTCTGTCAAAGAGTTTGCTGAAGGGGTAGTTGAAGAGGTATTTGAAGATGCTGTTGAAGAATTCTCAGATGTTGTTCCTGCTGATTGTGTATTTCCCATTGATGTATTTAATTTTTCAAATGTTGTTGCTGATACACCAAACAATGTGTCTGATTTTGATGTAACTGAACTTGATTCCGGTGTTCCGGATGTTTTTGTTTCAATGAACGAGATTCCTGAGTACGACTATGATGTCGCTACTATCACCATCTTTTACCCGACTAATCAGATCAGTGTGCCAGAAGCGCAACCAGTGCCACCAGTGCGACCGGCCGCTATGACAATCACAACCCCTGGTCCTTTACCTTTCACTAGTGAAAGGGCCATTCCGTGGCATTATGGGGGGAGTGTATACACACACGATCATGGGGTGGAACGACCCTTGAAGGTAGAAGAGGGTCAAAAGTCTGAACTCGAAGTTGAAGGTCCCGCAGTGGACAATGTTGGTGGAATCGGGCGATTCACCAGGAGTGGTAGATTGTTCTCACCACCGGTTAGCCAAGCTGATAGCACTGATGCCGCGGTTAAGGCCAAAGGCAAGCAAGTTGTAAATGAGGGCACTTCTGCACCCCAGACTGGCTCAGAGCCTACTTTCTCGAAGGACGTGGACGAGCTCTTAAGAATTATAAAGAAAAGCGACTACAAAGTAGTCGATCAGTTGATTCAGACGCCGTCTAAGATATCCATTCTCTCACTCCTGTTGTGTTCAGAGGCACACAGGGAGGCACTTCTGAAGATCCTTAATGCTGCATATGTGCCTCAGGAGATCTCAGTAAACCAGCTAGAAGGGATCATTGCAAATGTTCATGCAAGCAACGGGCTGGGCTTTACTGATTCTGACTTAACACCAGCTGGATGCAACCATAACAAAGCTTTGCATATCTCAATGGAATGCAAAGACACCGTGTTATCTCATGTTCTGGTGGATACAGGTTCCTCTCTCAATGTGCTACCCAAGAGAGCCCTGTCAAGGTTAGAAGTAGAAGGTTTGATCTTGAAACCTTCCGATCTCATGGTGAGAGCCTTCGATGGTTCTAAGAGGTCGGTGTTTGGAGAGGTAGAATTGCCAATTCAGATTGGATCACAAACCTTCAACACCGTATTCTATGTGATGGATATCAGTCCCTCGTACAGTTGCCTTCTGGGTCGTCCTTGGATCCACAATGCTGGGGCAGTCTCCTCAACACTGCATCAGAAGATCAAGTTCCCGGTCAATGGAAGAATTATCACTGTCTGTGGTGAGGAGGACATCCTGGTCAGTAACCTGTCTACATTCAAGTATGTAGAGGTAGAAGGTGAAATTCAAGAGACTCTCTGTCAGGCCTTTGAGTCAGTTCAGATCAAGGACGCAGCTCCGGTGGAAGGGGTTAAAGCAGGAGCCCCTATCTCATCTTTCAAGCAGGCACAAGCCTTGGTGGATTCAGGTGTTGCTCCCGGTTGGGGACGTCTGTTGGAGTTACCAATGAAGGACGACAAGTTCGGGATTGGGTATCAACCAGCGCTGACTTCTACAACTTCAGCATTTCAGACTCGTCAGGGGCCGATTACTTTCTCCAGTGCTGGCGTCATCCAATATGGCCAGATCTCTGCGATCAACGATGAAAATGGGGATAGTGATTGCGACATCGACAACTGGGTGCATCCGAGGATCCCGGGTGAAGTCATCAACAATTGGTATGCCGAGGAAATTATCCAAGTCACTCTTCTAGAGGAGTAATTTTTCTTTGTTTATTCATGCATGTCCAAGTCTTACGTTCCGCCCAGGGCGTAATGACTCATTGTAGGGCTCATCTATGTGAATACCTGCATTGTTTATCATAAATGAAGGACGTCTTTTGCATTCAAATATTTTGTTCACTGTCTTTCTATTTTTGCAGTTTTTCAAAATTTCAAAAAAATAAAAATATTTGGCAATGTTTTGTTTAGTTCTCACTCACTGTCCACACTCATAAGCACATACCATCACTCATGTAGATGCACATCACCGGATTCTATTGATAACGATTCTGCTATGGCTCGCTTCGACTTCGAAAACCCAATCTTCCAAGCTGAAGAAGAGGGTGATGAAGACTGTGAACTCCCTGAAGAACTTGCCAGGCTGTTAAAATAGGAGGAAAGGGTCATTCAACCACATCAAGAGTCTACTGAAGTGATTAATCTTGGCACCGAGGACGTCAAGAAAGAAATCAAGATAGGGGCTGCTTTGGAAGATGATGTGAAGAAAGGGTTGATTGAACTGTTGCAAGAGTATGTTGACATCTTCGCATGGTCTTATCAGGATATGCCAGGGCTTGACACAGATATTGTGGTACACCGTTTTCCTCTCAAAGAAGGTTGTCCTCCGGTCAAGCAGAAGCTCAGAAGAACAAGACCAGAGATGGCTGTCAAGATAAAAGAAGAAGTGCAAAAACAGTTGGATGCAGGGTTTCTAGCAGTTACCAATTATCCGTCATGGGTTGCAAATATCGTTCCAGTACCTAAGAAGGATGGAAAGGTACGGATGTGTGTCGACTACCGGGATCTGAACAGAGCTAGTCCTAAAGATGATTTCCCATTACCTCACATCGACGTTTTGGTGGATAACACAACTCAGTTCTCGGTATTCTCCTTCATGGATGGCTTTTCTGGCTATAACCAAATCAAGATGGCACCAGAAGACATGGAGAAGACAACTTTCATAACCCCATGGGGCACCTTCTGCTACAAGGTGATGCCGTTTGGTCTGAAAAACGCTAGGGCAACGTATCAACGAGCTATGGTGACTCTATTCCATGATATGATTCATCATGAAATCGAGGTTTATGTGGACGATATGATTGCCAAATCTCAGACAGAAGAAGAACATCTGGTGAATCTGCAGAAGCTGTTTGAGCGTTTAAGGAAATTCAAGCTGAGGCTTAATCCGAACAAGTGCACTTTCGGGGTGAGATCTGGAAAATTGATGGGTTTTATTGTTAGCGGAAAAGGGATTGAGGTGGATTCTGACAAAGTGAAAGCAATACAGGAAATGCCTGAGCCAAGAACAGAGAAGCAAGTCCGTGGTTTCTTAGGGAGGTTGAACTACATTGCAAGGTTCATCTCTCACCTAACAGCCACGTGTGAGCCGATTTTTAAATTGCTGAGGAAAGATCAGGCTATCAGGTGGAATGACGATTGTCAAAGGGCTTTTGAAAAGATAAAAGAGTATTTGCAGAATCCTCCTATCCTTATGCCTCCAGTCTCAGGGAGACCACTGATTATGTACTTGACAGTACTTGACAATTCTATGGGTTGTGTTCTCGGTCAACACGACGAGACAGGCAGGAAAGAACATGCCATCTACTACTTGAGTAAGAAGTTCACAGATTGCGAGTCAAGATACTCAATGCTCGAGAAGACATGTTGTGCACTTGCATGGGCTGCTAAGCGATTGAGACAATATATGCTGACTCACACAACCTTATTGATCTCCAAGATGGATCCAGTCAAGTACATATTCGAGAAGCCAGCTCTCACCGGAAGAGTTGCTCGTTGGCAAATGGTACTGACAGAGTACGACATCCAGTATACATCCCAGAAAGCCATCAAAGGGAGTATTCTGTCAGACTATCTTGCTCAGCAGCCGATTGATGATTACGAGCCGATGAAGTTTGATTTTCCAGATGAAGACATCATGTTCCTCAAGATGAAAGACTGTGAAGAGCCAGTTGTTGGGGAGGGACCTGATCTAGATGAAAAGTGGATTTTAACGTTTGATGGGGCCGTCAACGCCAAAGGAAGTGGAATTGGCGCTGTCATTACTACTCCGAAAGGTGCCCACATGCCTTTCACCGCTCGTCTGACTTTCGAGTGCACCAATAATGAAGCTGAGTACGAGGCCTGTATCTTGGGTATTGAGCAAGCCATTGATTTGAGAATCAAGACTCTGGACATCTTCGGAGATCCAGCCCTAGTGATCAATCAAGTAAATGGTGATTGGAACACTCTCCAGCCCACTCTGGTCCCCTACAGAGATTACACGAGAAGACTGTTGACTTTCTTCACAACAGTAAAGTTGTATCATATACCTCGTGATGAGAACCAGATGGCAGATGCTCTTGCTACTCTATCCTCCATGATCAAGGTGGTTCGGTGGAACCATGCTCCTAGGATCGATGTTATGCGCCTTGATAGGGCCGCGTATGTGTTTGCTGCTGAACTGGTAGTCGATGACAAGCCCTGGTATCACGATATCAAGTGCTTTCTGAAGAATCAAGAGTACCCTGCAGGGGCATCCAACAATGACAGAAAAACTTTGAGAAGATTGGCAGGCAGTTTCTTCTTGAACAAAGACGATGTGCTGTATAAGAGGAACTTCGACATGGTTTTGCTCAGATGCGTGGACAGACACGAAGCAGACATGTTGATGCAAGAAGTTCATGAGGGCTCCTTCGGTACTCACGCCGGCGGGCATGCAATGGCTAAGAAATTGTTAAGAGCGGGTTATTACTGGATGACCATGGAATCTGATTGTTTCAAATATGCTCGGAAGTGTCATAAATGCCAGATTTATGCTGATAAGGTGCATGTACCGCCGAATCCTCTGAATGTGATGTCTTCGCCGTGGCCGTTTGCTATGTGGGGCATTGACATGATTGGAAAGATTGAGCCGACTGCTTCCAATGGGCATCGCTTCATCCTTGTTGCCATCGACTATTTCACCAAATGGGTCGAAGCAGCATCATTCGCGAATGTCACCAGACATGTGGTTGCCCGTTTCATTAAGAAGGAAATCATTTGTCGCTATGGGATTCCCGAGAGAATCATTACCGATAATGGTTCTAATCTCAACAACAAAATGATGAAGGAGTTGTGTCAGAACTTCAACATTCAGCATCACAATTCTTCCCCTTATCGTCCTAAGATGAACGGTGCTGTTGAGGCAGCAAATAAGAACATAAAGAAGATTGTGCAGAAGATGGTCGTTACGTACAGAGATTGGCACGAGATGCTACCCTTCGCCTTGCATGGGTACCGCACTTCAGTACGTACATCGACCGGGGCGACCCCTTACTCCCTTGTGTATGGTATGGAAGCAATCCTACCTGTTGAAGTTGAGATTCCCTCTCTAAGAGTCCTGTTGGATGTCAAGCTAGATGAAGCTGAATGGATTCGGACAAGGTTCAATGAGTTGAGTCTTATCAAAGAGAAGCGAATGGCAGCCATTTGTCATGGGCAGTTGTATCAGAGTCGGATGAAGAGAGCCTTTGATCAGAAAGTGCGTCCTCGTCGTTTCCAAGTCGGAGATTTAGTGTTGAAAAGGATCCTTCCTCCTCAGACGGATCACAGGGGCAAGTGGACTCCTAACTATGAGGGACCTTATATTGTCACCAAGGTTTTTGATGGAGGGGCCTTAATGCTCACAACGATGGATGGCGAAGACTTCACTTCCCCTGTGAACTCAGACGCAGTTAAAAAATACTTCGCATAAAATAGACCCGCTGGACGGTAAAAAGAACAGTCCAGGCAAAAATGGGCATCCCGACGAACCAAGAAGATGAAAAGGTTCGGGAAAAAATTAGGGATTTAAAAATGAAAAGATTGTACACCCGGTAAGTTGAGAACCTGAAAGGGCAACTTAGGCAAAAATGGGTATCCCGGTGGATTGAAAACCCGAAAAGGGCGATCCAGGAAAAAGTTAGGGATTAAGCGAATGACTGCGTTCTGAGTTAGTTCTGAATCTCATCTCATGTCGATGACTGGAAACTTTCAAAAGGAAGAAAACAATCTAATCACCTTTTCAGAAGGCTGATCATCTGGAGGATCTTGAAGACGAGCAAGTCATAGCAGAATTGGAACCCAATAGAAATCCATTTCACATTGCCATTAGATTAATTTCTGTTTTTATCTTTTGTGCGATTACCTCTTTCCAGGGATTGCTTCCTGATGTAAATGCCTATTCAGAGGCCATTCAATCAATAAAATCATGTTATTCAGTATATCTCTGTTTTCATTTTCATTTTACTGTTTTGTTTGCAAAAATGACGTCCGAATTTTTGATAAACATTGCATCATGACACATAAGGGCTTTACAGGTACATGCTTAATAAACATTTAAAATTGCTGTAAATTTTAAGTGCTTTGGATCGTCTATTCAGAACAGATACCCTTGGGGCATTTCCTTAAAATCCCCTGCAGATGATCGTGAATATCTTCCCCAGTGAAGTCGCCAACAGACGAATCCGGTGTCTTATCCCTGCAGAGCTGATCAGAGTGTTGGATTCTTCAATCCCCAGCAGTTTCTCACTACGGTGCTTCTCAAGCATGTGTTTCAGACTATACACTCCCTAGTAGAGTTAACAGTGCCAGACTGTATATCCCCAGCGGAGTTAACAGTGTCAGACTGTATATTCCCAGCGGAGTTGACAGTACCAGACTGTATATCCCCAGCAGAAGCAGCCGCTCCTCAGAGTTCGATGCCAGATCGAGGATTTCGATCCCAGATCGATGATCTCTTTCCTGGAAGTATAACCTCGGTACCGTACCGGTGGTTGCCCCCCCTGTTGAGTCACCTCTCGTAGATTATGGTTGCCAGAACCACTATCGCTTCCCCCAACAACAGGTTTCCAGCGCCGTTCTCTCCCCAGTCAGAGTCTCGGTATCTCGCCATTGCCAGAACACCGTGCGGCCGGTCATTTCCCCACATAGTTCATTATGTTGTGCATCTCCAACAGTAGTGCCAGGGTCCGGAAGATTATAATCATTTCCCCAACGGGATTCCTTGCTTCAGCTTGGCATTTTCCCCAGCATTTCGCATCCCTGCATGTAGAATCATATTGCATTGCATCCTCCCAAATCGCGTAGCATTTCCATTCTCATGGAGCATTACGCCATTGAAAAATTCAAACATACGCATGTAAGCATAAAACATTCTCGGCATCCCAAGTGACAAGCCAGAAGTTTATTTCCAGTGCTCAGACTGAAGGTTGTTCATGACTTATTATCCCCAGCAGGGATCGTTAGCCCACGTGCCGCCTCAATTATCATTTTCTTTTTGCCGATGCTGACAGGCATGAGAAGTTTCCGGTATTCAGACCGAAGTGGCATTCAGGCCAATTTTCCGGTATTCAGACCGAAGTGGCATTCAGGCCAATTTTCCGGTATTCAGACCGAAGTGGCATTCAGGCCAGTTGTTTCCGATATTCAGATCGAAGAAGTTTCCGACATTCAGGTCGATGCAACTTGTGGCATTCATGCCAGTTTCCGGTATCCAGACCGAAGTGGCATTCAGGCCAGTTTTTTCCGATATTCAGATCGAAGAAGTTTCCGACATTCAGGTCGAAGCAACTTGTGGCATTCAGGCCAGTTTCCGGTATCCAGACCGAAGTGGCATTCAGGCCAGTTTCCGATTTTCAGATCGAAGAAGTTTCCGACATTCAGGTCGATGCAACTTGTGGCATTCAGGCCAGTTTCCGGTATCCAGACCGAAGTGGCATTCAGGCCAGTTTTTTCCGATATTCAGATCGAAGAAGTTTCCGACATTCAGGTCGAAGCAACTTATGGCATTCAGGCCAGTTTCCGGTATCCAGACCGAAGTGGCATTCAGGCCAGTTTCCGATTTTCAGATCGAAGAAGTTTCCAACGATCAAGTCGAAGTACTTATGGCATTCAGGCCAGTTGTCCGATTTCCAGATCGAAGTGGTGTTCAGACCAGATTTCCGGTGATCAGACCAACATTTGATACTCTCATATTCCGATGCCTAGTGTTCAGACTAATGTGCGGCGTTCAGGCCATGGGTATTCCTGTGTTACCATTTATTTTGGTATCCAGGTCAACTTTCTGTTTCGGTACTCGGGCCGATTTTCACCGTACCAGACAGATTCTTCTTTTGAGATTGCTTCTTTGCCGATTCTGACAGGCATTGTTAATCATTTCATAGGGATTCAGGATCAAAATCCGGGCCTTCTTAGTATTTAATCATCTCCCACTATGATCATATGAAGAACGTCCTGCTTCATATTCTCTAGTTGAAGACGCTTAAATAGGGGCAACTGTCATACCCCGATTTTGGTCCTGAATTTTTTATGTTTTCACTTTTGTTTAGCACGTTTGGCCTAACCTTACTCTGGTCTTATATGAGGATTGGTTTTTGATCCAAAGTCATGGTGTTGTGATTGTGGATACATCTATGGTCTGGGTCATCTGAAAAAAAACCAAGTTTCTTGTGTTTCTAGCCACTTGCCAGTCATATTATTGGTTCATGGATACTATGTCAAAACCCTAACCTTATGGTCTCATTTCATGGCCTTGTTCTTGTACATTATCAGTCAAGTCATTCAAGTCATAAATAAACCAATGGTAAAACCAAATTTCAAATCATTTTTCAAACCATTTCAATCCATTTCATGTCATTTTAAGCCATTACATTTGATTCCACACAAGAAAATACAAGTCTTGACATTTTTGAGCAAATATCGATTTCGATCACTATTACAAGGAGCAGAACATAGTGTCCCTAGAAGAATGGGATTCATTTATGCAAGTCCTCAGAACTCCATTACCTGCAGCATTTAGAATCAATTCCAGTAGCCTTTTTCATGCCGATATTCGGTCCCAGCTGGAAAATGACTTTGCACGTGCTCTCCAGGCCATTGTTCTTGAAGGGGATGAGGAGGATGCTATTAGACCCTTGCCATGGTATCCTGAAAATCTTGCTTGGCATTCTAATTTTTCCCGTATGCAGCTCAGGAAGAATCAATCACTTAAGAGGTTTCATGAATTCTTAAAGCTAGAAAATGAAATTGGAAATATCACTAGACAGGAAGCTGTCAGCATGGTGCCTCCTCTGTTCTTAGATGTACATTCGAATCACATTGTACTTGATATGTGTGCTGCCCCAGGTTCAAAAACATTCCAATTGCTTGAAATTTTACACCGATCAACTAAAGCAGGATCATTGCCTGATGGAATGGTTTTAGCAAATGATCTAGATGTACAAAGATGTAATCTTCTCATCCACCAAATAAAACGAATGTACACAGCAAACATTCTATGTCTACTATCAAAAACACTTATTGCATACAAGAAGTGAAAAACAAATGACTATTCAAACTGCGAAATTTAAGAAGTTGGTTTCAAAGAGTTTCCAATCTCAATCACAAATCGATACTTGACGTCTGCTTTCAGGAGCCGCTCAATTGCAGTGTTAACATAATCCATATCAATGACTTCGATTTCAGGTTTTATATTGTGTTTAGCAGGAAAAATCAATCATCTCTTGAGTCTCTTTCAACCCTCCAATCGCACTTCCAGCAACCAACTTTCTGCCTTGAAGTAAAGGAAAGACAGGAAGCTCCAAAGGCTTATCTGGTGCACCAACCAATACAAGTTTTCCATGAGACTTCGGTAATCCAATTAGAGGCACAATTCGATGATTCGCAGAAACTGTATCAATGATACCATCTAAAGTGAAGTACTAATTACAGTAACATTAGCACCAAAAGCTTTGGCATACTTAACAACATGGAACCAATCCACCAACTGCAGAGCAACATTGATGCAAGCCACTGAGTACAAACTCCTGTCATGCAACACAAATGACAAACTTGGCATGGTACATTAACTGACAGTCGAAAAACTCACCATGTAAGTGGCCATGGCAGAAGAAGCTGGTCGAGATTAGCAAGGTTGCATATCATTCACATCACCCTGCGAAAGAAAGGTTGAGATTAACAAGCTGAAGAACCAAAATTGAAATTCATCAGACACCATTTTCACTGCAGTAAAAAGGTAAAGTTAATTAGCCAACAGTCAAAGTGCAAAAGTCAGAAAAATTCCCAAATTGGAATAGAGATAAAATTCAAGGAAGAAAGCACGAGCTCAGGATACCGTTTCTAGCCTAGCATCAAATAGGCAATTTGATTCTGAGAACACCAAAAGTGGTTTGCAAATTTACTCTTCTGCAACACAAAAGGGCACCCTTTGAAACCCTAATCAGCAGAGCATAAAAGGAGAGGAAAATTTGAGAGATGGGAGGCGGAATTGAATCAAAACCCTAAAAAAAAAATTTCAATACAAGGAAAACCAAAAGATAGAAGAACAGGAGAAGCGAGGACAAGAAATAACCGGCAGAACAAACTATACTTACTTTCCATCGGGATATCACTGAAATTGTAAGGCTCCGGTAAAGTCTTCTCTCCTTTACTCCTTTTCTTCAAACCTCCAAGAAGGTTGAAGCTCCATTTTTGTTTTCATTGATTCTTGGCTTTCGATTGTTTGCTTTGCCGGTACCCTGCTTGCTGGTTCCGGTGAACCTCTGAGTTGTAGCTCACTCCCCTTTTTAGATCCAGAAAGCTATGGCCTGTGTTGAAATTTGTTTTTAACTCAAGAACTCTCAGTACCGATTTTTCTGTGTTGGTTGTGTGTGAATCTGTTTGGCTTTATCAACAATCACTGTTTTAAGCCTTTTGAATATTGGGAGGAGGGTTTGTGTTTTGGAACTGGCACCATAGCATCAATGTTATTGATGGCGTTCAATTCCCTTGAATCCGTCACCCAACAGCCATGCGGCTAGGGTGACCGTTGGAATCTTTTCTCTGTTCACACGGTGGGATATTTTGAAATGGGCCTCTTTTGACCCGAATTTGGAACTTAGTTTTTTGGGCTCTAGCCAATCCTCAACCCGGCGGCCCAGGTTGGGGCCCTCTCGTTTTCTTCCTTGGGGAATTCTCGGTTAGAACTTATTTTTTGTTGGTCTTAATCTAGCAGTAATCAAGTCATTGGCCTAGTGGAGGTGGGGATAACTCACTTCCTCTTTGGTCCTGGGTTCGATACCCAGGGGTGTTGTCTTGGTTTTCTTTTAACATTTTTTTTCATTTTTTCATATTTTCTTTAATTCTCATATTTGATTATGTGGTCTTGCTACTTAACTAACATGTTTATATGGTTTGTTCATTTTTATTATGTTATTTTTAATATAACTTAGGTGATTATTTTTTCTTTGGGATTTATGTGAATTATTATACTCGTGCTTGCTATTTCGTTTGTACAAATTATTTGTTTTTATGTGTGAGTTGTGTTCCAATCATGATAAATCATCTCAATTCCATTGATAAAAAAAAACATTTCAAAAAAGGATAATGATAAATGTCACTTTTTCTCGATTTAACATCGAGCCCATTTTTCCACACCCTTGTAAGTCGATTGCTTTTTAAGCATCGCCATCAACCTCACATAGCTTACTCTTGGGCTTCCTTACAATGAGACATGTCCCTTGCACTTACACTCATACATTGTTTAATGCTTCATTATTTCATTCTTTGATTATTTGATTCGATTATATACTTGTTTATATCTTACTTGTTTGATTAACTGTGGCCTACTTGTATGGTGTATGAGGCATGTATTATTATTGTTTGTTTGCCATGAACAATCCACATTCATAACAAATGTATCCCTCTCCCATGAAATGTATAATATTTTTTCATTCTTTATTCATCTGTAAATATAAGAATTAAAATGAGCATTCGATAACCATTTCAAAGCAAGATCAAAACCTCGATCCAACGTCGAGTAATCATTTTTTCAAAACCTAACAGAACCAGCACGTATTCATCCACCCTTTTGTAAGTCGATTGCTTTATGCATCGCCATCAACCTTGTAAGCCGATTGCTTTATGCATCGCCATCAACCTTGTAAGTCGATTGCTTCATGCGTCGCCATCTACCCTTATCCCTAACACTTCTCCTTGCTCCATTCGTCGATTCTTGTTCCGATTAGGTAGCACCCATTAGATAGAACCCTTTGTATGATAGCATAGGTAGGTTTCCCATAACCCTTTGTATGATAACATAGGTAGTTTTCCCATATCCTTTTGTATGATAACATAGGTAGGTTTCCCATATCCTTTTGTATGATAACATAGGTAGAATCCCCATGTCCTTTTGTATGATAACATAGGTAGAATTCCCATATTCTTTGCATGCTAACATTAGGTAGATATTCCCATTTGTAAATCCTAACACTTAAGTACACATTGCATGACAACTCTAGGGCATAGCTCCCCCACTTCTAGACCTCTCCGAGCGTCTCCGATCTTGTGGCATGTAGTCCGTTCTATTGCAAAGAGGTAACTGCCTAAGACTCGATTCAGCGAGCTGCGACACCTACTGCTAGGACGTGAACACATCGCCCACTCTCCTTTGACACGACTGGTATCCTCCTTTGTAAGTCCATATTCAGATGGCAATCCCTATGTAGGGGAACTACGTTGCTCTGATCCTCATACCAGATGAGGTACGTAGGCAGGAGGTCGTACGAGATCTCTCCGGGCACTCTTTTCCTTTTTTGTGTGTGTTTGCTTGACAGCTAGCAGGCTCGAGTACCAGACTCCCTGTTAGCTTGTTTGTTCAACTCTGTTGTTGCTTCTGACGATTCAGCGTCCGGTTAAACCCTTTGTGTGTGTAGGAGTCTGACATAAGTCCAGCGATTGGCAGTTGGTTTCCTATGTGTGTTTGTTGGTTCGGAGTCCGATGTAAGTCCAGCGATTGGCGTTCGGGTTCCATGTTTGCCTTTTTGTGCGTGTGTTTTGTTTTCCCTATGTAGCCGAACTATGACAACTCTGATTCTCATGTTCAGATGAGATACGTAGGCACAAGATGCGATGTCTTGCCGAGTTTGACTAACAACTAACAACTAATCCTTGTTTGCTTTCGCCCTCGTTGCGATCCTTTCTCTCGCCCTCGTTGCGATCGAGACCTTCCCTTTCTCTTGCCCTAGTTGCAATCGAGACTTTTGTTCCCGTTAGTTAGCCGAACTACATTATGCTCTGATTCTCATTCTAGATGAGATATGTAGGCATAAGACGCGATGTCTTAGCGAGCACACATCTCTTTCACCCATAGGTACCCGAGCTACGAAGACTCTGATTCTCATATTCAGATGAGATACGTATGTAATGGATGCGATATCTGTGCGAGTCATTTTTCTCTTGACCCTTTTAATAAATAGTATATTAGATAAACACACACCCTTTAGACAAGAAACAACAAGAGTGGATCCCGTAGAGTACTACGGATGCGTAGGGGTGCTAATACCTTCCCTTCGCATAATCGACTCCCGAACCCAAGATTTGGTTGCGAGACCTTGTCTTTTCCTTTCCTCTCTTCAGGTTTACTTCGAGCGTTTCCTTTCCCTCCTTTGGGATAAATAATGCACGGTGGCGACTCTTCTGTCTTTTCTTTCGCCGATTGTTTTTTCGCACCTCTGTATTTTTCAGGTTGCGACAGCTTCGAACCGTCAAAAGCTCTCACTATCAGGTCAGTGGGCGTCAAAATTAACCCTTCATAGTCCAGCTTCGCCAGGGCTTTCTTTGGCAACACATTTAAAGAGGAACCGGTATCAACCAACACGTGCGAAAGCACTGCTCCTTTACACTCCATTGCAATGTGTAAAACCCGATTATGATTACGCCCATCCACGGTTAAATCAAGATCGGTGAAACCCAGCCCATGGCTGGCATTGACATTTGACACCACCGTCTCCAACTGATTAATTGTGATCTCTTGAGGAACATAGGCTCTCTTCAGGATTTTTAGCAAAGCCTCTCTATGCCCCTCGAAGCTCAGCAATAATGACAAGATCGAGATCTTGGATGGGGTCTATTGCAAATGGTCCACAAGCTTGTATTCTGACTTCTTGATGATTCTTAGAAAATCTTCAGCTTCATCATCAAGTTCTTTCTCTGACCCACCAGGCGCCGGTGTCACCACAGGAGTACCCTCATTTACCACCTGCTTCCCTCTCGCCCTGGCTAAAGCCTCGGCCTTATCTTTCTTTTCTTTTTCTCCTTCCCCACTTCTCAAAGCATCAGGGGCAAACAACCTTCCACTGCGAGTGAAACCACTAGGTCCGGCATTATCCACCTTTGAAACGGTGATTTCATCCGCAGTCTGATCATCCAACTTTTCCCCATTACAGTATACTTCTCCACCATAATGCCATGGCACGGCGTCATCTTTGTCATAAGGAATTGGCCCAGGTACCGTGATAGTAACTGGAGCCGCATCTGCCAGCGTTGACAAATCAACCGGATCGAAGTAGATGGTTATGGTGGAGACATCTTCCTTCACCAAATCAACCTTCTCAAATCTGAGGCCTCCCTCATCCATCATCTTCTGGACAACCTTCCTCAAGAAAACACACCCATTGATAGCAACAGTGCACGTAGCACAACAGTCATCACAACCCGGGAAGACCCCACTCTTCAACAATTGTCTTTTGACCTCAGCCAACGGAGTCTTCAACTGGTCTACACTCATCAACCCGATTCTGCCCTCTTCAGAAATTGCATTCACCCCCATTTGACCATGCGTGGGCATGGGATTAGCATTCACATTTGGAGATGGAGCAAAGTTGATAGCTTTAGAATCCACCAAGTCCTGGACCACATGCTTAAAAGCTTTGCAATTTTCTACGTTGTGTCCAGGGGCACCTGAGTGAAATTCACATTTGGCGTTTCTCATCGAAACTGGCCGGCCTCTGATCAGGTCTCAACGGTGCCAACGTCCTCAGCTGAACCAACCCCAAGTCTTTCAACTTCTTCAGCAAGAATGAATAGGTCACAGGCAGCCTATCAAATTGACGATCATTCATTCGTCCTCTTACTTGATACCCGGCCCTCTGCGGTCTCTGTTGAAATGGCTGTCGTTGTTGTTGCGGTTGTTGATTATCAACAGGAATGGTTACCGCAGCAGTGTGATGGTAGTAACGATCCCTACTCTGTCCTTTTTGGGTATACACAGCGCTGGTATCACCCTCCTTCTTCCTCTGACCATTCCCAAAGGGCTTCTTCGATCCAAACGACGAAGCGTTACCCCGTATCTTCCCCAGCTTCAACCAACTTTCAATTCTTTCTCCAGCCACCACTATATCAGCAAAGTTAGTAACCGGGCAACCAACCATCCTTTCTGCAAATGTCCCCTGAAGGGTACCCATAAATAGATCCTACATTTCTTTATCCATCAAAGGAGGTTGGACTCGGGCAGCCAGCTCCCTCCACCTCTGTGCATATTCCTTAAACCCTTCATTAGGCTTCTGAGACATACCCTGCAATTGGGTACGGCTATGAGCCATATCAGCGTTGAACTGGTACTGTTTAAAGAATGCATCACCAAGATCCTGCCAGCTCTTGATATCAGACGACCTCAGCTTGGTGTACCATTCCAAAGACCCCCTAGACAGACTGTCCTGGAAGAAGTACATCCATAGCTTCTGGTCCATTGTATAAGCAGAAATCTTACGGACAAAAGCCTGGAGATGGGTTTCCGGGCAAGAACTCCCATTGCATTTGTCAAACGCAGGCGCTTTAAATTTTTGTGGGATCACAATCCCCTCAACCAGCCCCATGTTCGACATATTAACAACCCCCGGAGTAACATGGCTTTCCAAGGCCCTTATCTTCTCCGCCAGCACCTGAATCTCTTTATTTGGCGGTTGAACACCGTATTGGCCAAATTGTTCATTCAACATGGAGAACTGATCTGCTTCTCTGTCTTCCTCTCTATCCTCCTCAGCCCCAAAGAAAGGAGGAAACAGACTGTCCTTCAAATTATTGCCCATCGGACCTGGTCTACCGCTTGTGGCAGCACCAAAACCACCCCCATTGTTGATCGCCATGCCAACAGTTGTCTTCTTTCCGAGATCTCCTCCATCCCTGGAACCACCAAGGCCATGGTTGGAGACACCCTCCAAATTAATACCACTGTTGGCAGCTGAAGCCCGCTCGAGCTTCTCCACTTTATCAGCAAGTGCTTTTTGCCCCATGGCAAACCCTTGCATAACATTGATCAGTTCGTTCATTTTCTCCTTCAGCTCAAGAATATCCGCGTTGGGTAGATCCATCAGCCTGGGTGTGTTGCGTCTGGTAAAGTATCTGTGTGGACGGGTTGTGTGCAAGGGAATGATTCTACGCGCACGAGCAATGATTCCTGTAACAATCAAGCACGTTAGAAACCGACACCTGCAAAATAGAAGACAAGTTATTATGATTATGCATGAATGCACTGTCTATCCATATGAGGAACACTCTGTCTTTCGATCCTGCCTTCATCGAGACAGATAATAATTCGACAGCAATATTCTGACATTCATCGATTGATTTTGTCATACAGTGCAGAGAATTATGATTTAGCAAAGATACCACCCAACCATGTCTGTGCTATGTGAGTGCATACAGGAAAGCAAATAAAGCTTGAAGATCGATCACTGAATGAAAATAACCATTGTATACCAAAAGTGCACAATAAGTGCGAGAATCATACATCAAGTCTGATACCAATCAAATACAATTCTCCAGAAACAGAAAGGAAATACAAGCAAGTGAATTCCGTCAACAGGCCTGACGGTAATCCAACACAAATAAGAAAGGTCTAGTCCGACGAAGGTCCCACAGAAGGCCCTACATCATCAACCATCCTGGTAAACTTCACGGCGAACCTGAGCTCGGTGTTCTCCTGCTGCAATCTCCCCACCTCCTTCTGGTGAATCTTCATCTGTCTGAAGTAATGATCCCTCTCATCAAGATAATGATCTCTCTCAGCAATAATCTTCGCTCTCTCAGCTTCCCATTCTGTGGCAAGGACTTTGGCTCTGGCATCTCTCCTATCCTTCACAAGGATTTGTCTCCTCTTCTCGTCTTCGATGACCTTCGAAGCTCTAGCCAACCTCTCCTTGGTGATGTCGTGCTCCTTTGTAGACGACTCCAATGCTTGGCTGATCTTGCCATAATAAGCGGTGTCTACCTTAAAGCGCTTCACTTCCATGACATGTCTCTTATCCTGGTCTTCCATTTTCCCTTTGATTTCCTGATTAGCTATCTGAATTCTAGCAACACTCATCTCCAACTCAGTCTTCTCTGCTTGCAGCTGATCTCTGGCTTTCTTCATCTCAAGGAGCTCTTCCATACTGACATAAGAACGTGGCCCCTCAATCAAAGGACACCAAGGATCACCTCCAGGAAATGGTAGATGTGTGAGCTCAATCCTCTTCCTAAGCCAATCATCAAATGGAGGAAAAGACCTGCTGTTAACCTTGCCAAAAGGAACCTTGCCCTTTCTCTGAATATCGCGCCATTCATCAGACACTTGCCTCAACTTTGGCTGATTACCCTCAATTGGAAGTAGAAAGACTCATGAATCTCTCGTCCAAGAGGAGGACCCTCCACAGCAAATCCCATCTGTCTCCTAAGAAGCACCGGGTTGTAATTAATGCAACCTTGAACTCCTATAAGAGGTATATTGGGAAGACTCCCACAACTGTAAATGAAATCTCGTCCAGCCATACCATTGTGAGTCCAAGCTATGTCCTTGGCTCGCAAACCCATCAGTCTGATTGACCATTTAACAGTAGGATCAAGAAAGACAAAGGCACCTCTGGAAGGCAAATACCCCATGAACCACTTGTACAACAACTGAGCACAACATCTGATCAATCCCCCACGCCGCTTCTCGTTCCGATTATGGACTGAGTAATAAACATCCCCAACCAGAGTAGGAATGGGATTCCTCTGCATAAACAACCTGATAGCATTAATGTCCACAAAGTTCTTCTGATTAGGAAACAGGATGGTCCCATAGATGCTCACAGCAATCAAAGCACAGACGACCCTCCAATTACCCACAACAACATGCTCCTTGGCTTTAGCCTCCAAGAAACTTAGATGAAAACCGGGTAACTTTCCTTTCTCCTTCAAACCCCCCTTGGTCACCTCCGGGCTCAAATAAAGAGCACGAGAAATCTCAGCAACATCAGGTTCCCCCTTAGTGACATAGAATAGAATCTGATCTCTGATCTGAATACCCAGGATGCTAGCATAGTCCTCCATCAAAGGTCCCAATAGGTAATCCGGGAAGACGAAACATCTCAAACCAGGGTCATAAAACTGGAGAAGAGTATGGATGGCGCTCCTATCACTGTCTGTGAGCCTGAAAGCCAACTTCAGAATACCACCGTATGCCTCACGGAACATCCCCACATGGCCAGGTGTAATCAATGCTATCATATCTCTCAGCACACCAATCTCTGGGTCGAAGAAACTGTAGACAACATCGTTTTTCAAACCGGTCCTCATGTCTGGAACAAAGAAGTCTCTCAACCAGGATCTCAATCAAAAATGTCCCCTGCATATGGATAAACATGTGTTAGATGCACATAAATGCAAAATGTGAATGATGTTGATGTATGAATGCAATGCACTATGCCATCCTCCAAGTCATCTGAACATCCACTGCACTGAGTTACGGCCTCTGAACTGATCACAACCATCTGAAGGAATATGTAACCACAAATCCCACTCAAGGTTCCGAAATAAACGGAACCGAAGGATATATCACCATCATCACCAGAGATCCTCTGAACAGATAACCACAAGACCCTCTGAACCAGCCCAGGGAATCCTGAAATAAACGGATCCCCATTGATACATATCACGGACAGAATTCTGGCGTCTCGGAAATAAATGCCCATAAATCCGACTTATAAATATAACTCTGATCAACGGTTGAACCATTAGTCACCATCAAAGTCACCATCAGAACATGCATCTGTAAGAATCAACCCTCCCCTCACAGGTGAATTCTAATCAGGTCATCCTAAGGCGGATAATGGTCTCGACAATCGGGCAAAGATACTCAACGGGTTTGCCCTTTCGGGTGTGCCGTTGCAGCTCTAATAAGATCCTCTAAACCAAAGATCCGGGAAATATCGGTCACCGAAGTCACCAACTCAGATGAGGTGAATCAACCAAAGTGGATACTCCACAAAGGAAGAGCACTCTCAAATGAACCTCGTCCGGCTTGTGGTATGTCACGTCGCCAAAAACATGTTGACCTAACATGAGAGGCAACATGAGACCACACTAATCCTAGGTGTATACTCGGGCCTGGGTTTTAGCCCCACTCAGAACACCCACCCCAAATCAGAGGAACCACCTGTACAGAAGACAACACAATGATAGTATGATGCATGCAAACATTTATGCAAATATATACACAACATAATAATCATAAATGCAATAAATAGAGCAACACAAGCAACCTAAACTATCCTAGAGAACGCTAGGAGTGACTCGCTTAGGGAAGATGGACCAGCAAGAGGTCAACTCTCTATAAGTCCCCAGCAGAGTCGCCAGCTGTCGCATTACGCGAAAAACCGGCGGGCAAGACAAAACAAACAGAGCCGCCACCGTGCGTTATTTATCCCAAAAGAGGGAAAGGAAACGCTCGAAGTAAACCTGGAAAAGACATGGTCTCGCGACCAGAGAAAGATGGGATCGGGAGTCGATTATGCGAAGGGAAGGTATTAGCACCCCTACGCATCCGTCGTACTCGACGGGATCCACGCACAAAAGAATAGAAGAAAGGTTGCTAAACACTGCTCACAAACTGTACGAGGCTGGAAACAAACACAGAAAGACAAAAGAAACGGGACTCGGCAGGATATCACATCCTGGGCCTATGTAGTCTGTCAGACACAGACATCCGAGTCGACGTAGTTCGGGACCGGGGAAACGTGCTCGCTAGGATGTCGCATCCTATGCATACGTATCTTCTCTAACCAGAGAAGAATCAGAGCACTCGTAGCTCGGCTAACGCACGCCAAACAAAACCACACAGGAAACCGACTGCCAATCGCTGGACTTACGTCAGACTCCACACAAACAGGCAAACATGGAAACCGAATGCCAATCGCTGGACTTACATCAGACTCCGAACCAACAAACACACACAGGAAACCAACTGCCAATCGCTGGACTTACGTCAGACTCCAACAAGCAAACAAGACACAGGAAACCAACTGCCAATTGCTGGACTTACGTCAGACTCCAAACGCACACAAAGGGTTGAAAAAGAAAAGGGCGCCCGGAGAGATCAGCTCATCTCCTGCCTACGTACGTCATCTGGTATGAGGATCAGGGCGACGTAGTTCCCCTACGCAGGGAAAGTACTTCTAACCTAACCAGAGACTGGGAAATGACAAACTAGAAGGGAGCCTGACTCGAGCCTAATAGTTATCATGTAAATCCACCATGGTCCTAGGTTGAGGTTTCTATCTAACTTGCACAGGGAGCAAGCTATCCTAAACAGCACAGTCAAACAAACACAAGCACAATAAACAATCACACACACTATATGCAAGCAATTAGGCTCATACAAGGCTAGGCTGCAAAAGCAAGCCAACTAGAATGGGGTGTGGTTAGCTCTTAACCCTAACATTGAGAGTTAGGGTGAAGCAGATGAAATGGGAAGTGAGGATAAGACCTCACAGCTCTTATCCCTGGCCTGGGAGAGCTTGACTCAAATAGAGAATGTGGGAGTTCAGAATGTAGGAACTCTTCTCCACAGATGACTGACTCAACAGGAGTTTGGGTTTTTTATTCACAATGCATCAACACATGGTGTGTGAGCAAAGTGAATGACACACTGAGTAGCAGGAGATGGATTACACATCTCTTTTATCTGCCAATTGCCTCTTAAGAGGTCTTTACCTGCTTGGCACAAAAGTAAACATTCACAAGCATTGCCTCTTAAGGAGGGCTTCAGACAGGTGCCTGCCCACATAACAGGACAGGTCTTCCAGACTACATGAAGTCAGAAGAATTATACCTCAGTGGTTAAGCAACCAAGCAAAGCAAGTTCAAAATGAACTCAAAGCCACTTAGGTACCTGTGAAAAATCTAAACCAATCAGTTCAACTGTACAGACAAACAATCAACAGGCAATAACAAACAGACAAACAATGTTCACAATGTGCAAGCCACAAGGCAAACTCAAATGAGTTAGCATCAACCTACAAAACACACAAGTGTTAGTGATCAAGAGCAAACATCAATGCTCAAATGAGGAAGCATCATCAACTATGGACTTGGATGTTTAAACCTGAAATCAAAGCCCACATGTAAGCCATAAACCACTAGGTCAAAGCCTAGGGTCAAATATGGAGAAAAAAGTCAAAACAGAACCTCAAATTTAACATGAATCAACCTTATCCAATCAAGAACAAATCTCAAAAAGTCCCACATCAAAATCATTAATCATATTCATTTCATGAGCAATACATGGCAAGGTATGCAAATGGTGATCACATTGAGACATCAGAAGAAACAAATGCACATCAAATCAAAAATGACTCAAATAATCTTGGAAAAATTCATGAGTAAACAGGACATATAACATGATCATCGTACAAAAAATCAGGAGCATTGGACATTATTAGGCATGGCAATCACATAGCATAATTCAAACAATCACATGTGTGACACAAATTGTCACACCAAACTAGCATGAACATAAAACAGAATGGGAGCATGGAAAAAATCTCAAACCAAAGCCAAAATATCACTCAACATGTCTAGAATCCACACACAAAATTTCAGAAGCATTGGATAAGAAACAAGCATTTTATGATCAAATGAATAAGGCACTATCATGAATGGATACATGTTCAAACACCCTAGGACAAATCATTTTTTAAGCCAGGCACAACTTGCAATTCAATAATCATAAAAAAAGCAGACAAGATAAGGAACACAATGCAAAAAATTGGAGATCAATTGGAGCATTTTTCATTTTTATATAATTTTTTGAAGTTTGGAGAAATTTTGAAAATGAAAATGGAGCCAAGGTATGAAATATGGAGGGAAAAGGAATAATGTATGGCAATTTGAAAAAGTCCTCTCGCTCAGATTCGAACCGGTGCCAGATTTGAACTACAAGCGCGCGCATCAACCAAACGACAGCGTTTGGACTCTAACCCTAAACCTGGCGCGCTTTGAATTTCGTAGCTAACCAAGAAGTTTCGTAGCTAAAACCTAGCCAATTCGTAGCAAAACTGGGAACAGTATGAGTTCACGCATGGAAGATGAAGATCATGAAGATCTTCATACGATTTTTTCCAGATTTCAGAAATTGATCCAGAAACTAACAAAACCTATATCAATCAACTCATCCTTCCACATACATCAAGAATCCAACAATAATTCATGCAAAAACATCAATGCACGTTCAGATCGAAGGAATCAAAAATTGACATCAAAACTTTAATTGAACATAACTTTGTGTATAGGGCACCAAATCACTCGAATTTTACATCAGCATCATCACCAAACCACGATCTACACAAATATCACAAAGATTTTGAGAATTATTGAGATCAAAAAACTGACCTCTTGATGAACAAAACTGGATTCAGCTTGCTTCAAGGCTTGTGATGCTCCAGAACTCTTCCAATATGCTTAGTGAGGTGAATGATGATGAAATTGAAGCTCAAGGATGCACGACACCAGCTTAATCTTCAACTGCCATGGAACCTTCAAGCTTCAAATCCAGCTCAATATGCCACGGTTTCTCTTGATTCCACGTCCAAACCTTCTCAACAATACTTCAGGATGATGAATTGATCAATAGAGGATGCTCTTGTTTGAAGAAATTTGGAAAAAAGTTTGAGAGAAAAGTTTTGAGAATTTTGTGATTCTAGATCTGAAATGTTGCTCATGATCAAAACAGTTAGGGTTAAGTATATATACTCCATGCTAATCCTGTTTAAAACCAGCTTAAGCCAAATGCAATTGTGATTAGTAAGTTGGAAGGTGTTTGTGCAAAAATGAGATTTTCACTTCATGCACCCCCATGCACGTGAACAGTGCTCTTTCAAGGCCCAAATCCACTTAAAATGAGTTCATGCAAGGTTTTGGATTGGTTTTATATGCTCATGATCAATCAAAAAGATGTTATGCAATTTTCTTCCAAAAACTTCATGAGTGAGCACATGCCTATGCAAACGAAATTCATGTCAAATAATGGTATGCTTGGAAAATACATGTTATAAGGATCAAAATGCAAAAAGAACCACTCATTTTGGAGTTTTGGTTTGAAAGTTATGTCCATTTGAACTTTTGAACACACTTTGCCATGATTTGACCATATCTCCTCAACCACACATGAGAAATTCATGATCTTGGACTTTTTGGAAATGGGAGAGAAAGATCTTCAACTTTCATGTTGGACAAAATTTCATTTGAAGCTTTCTTGATGATGTAATCTTGAGTTGAAGTTGGTCTAAAACCTTTCCATTTTTGGAAAGTTCAAAATTATAGGTCACTTGCTATTTTTGGAAAGTCTTGACCCGACTTCAAATTCTTCAATGTTGATGTTTGAAATGTCAAATGAGACTTGTTGGAACATGAATTAAACATCTTTAACCACTTCCCACCTTCAAATCCACATTTGACTTTGTAATTGACTTGTAGTTGACTTGGTCATGCACTGTGGTTCTGAGCCTTCAACACTTGATGAAATAACTCCAAAATGAAACCCTAGCTTATACAAGCTGAATAAAATCATATGATGATCTCCATCTCAATAAATACCTCATCTCCTTGAAAGACCCTGACTGGTAGAATGCCATTGATTAGGGTTGACCAGAGGTCAAAACCCTAATCCCAAGGAATCTGATCAGAAATAATGAACCATGATGATGATGATGTACCATCTCAACCAAGATAATACCCAACCTACTTGAGGAACCAAGAAACCCTAATTGAAGCACAAACCTCAGAGGATTAGTGATTAACTTATGAGACCCTCAGGCTTGCATCTCTTAACCTCTCCATCTTCTGAGAAAGACCTAGGAGGATGACTTGCCTATTTCACATGATATGCAAAGATGTAGTGCCTAATGTCCTACAAAATGAAATGCAATATGCTAAGCTAATCCCAAGAGAGGAGGGCAAATTTTCAGGTGTTACACATGCTTTCACAGCATCCGATGTTGCCTACTAGATATCCCAACTCGAGCTGCATGGAGGCATTGGGCATTGAGCCTAGTGTCAGGCACTTATGCAATCAGTTACAGTGGGATGAATATACAAATGCTATGCACGTGACTTACAAGAACCTGATTTTGGAGTTCCTGAGCTCGCTTGTCTACGAGCCTTATGTCGGTCACGCTAGTATGGAGGATACATTAACTTCAGATTATTTGGGGTAGAATATACCTTCAACCACAAGCGTTTCGGCGACTTGCTTGGTTTCCAGACTGCCTATGATGCTTCGTCCGAGCTCCCCATGAGCTATTTTTTGAGCCGAGACGTCGAGAAGTTTTGGAGCGATATCACATGTGGAGGTACTCCTGACCCTTCAACCCAGATCTCCAACAAAATTCACAACCCTGCTTTCCGATACTTCCAGATGATCATTGCCCATACCTTCATAGGGAAGAGTGACCCTGATGCGCAGGTGAGTGCTGAAGAGATTTTCTTCATGTACTGTACTACTCAGTCATGCCTGGTAGACTGTGGAGCTTTCTTGATCGAGAGCTTACACCTTAATGCTCGCTCTGCTGCAAGCCCCGTACATGTCGGAAGCACTGTGACTCACATAGCCTCAGCCCTGGGACTCGATAGGAGACTGTCTCACCTGACATCTTATTGCAGCTACACCACGATGGATGTTGATTTTTGTTTGGACCGTGGTCTGATGAGGAGATCCTCTTTCCATCCGGATCAATACAGGATGTTAATTGTGGATGAGACCATACACTACTTCACTTTACCTGACCCTCAGATAACTTGTGTCATTGATCAGGCCAACTGGGTCTACGCCATAGAAGGGCAGGGAGAGATAGTAGATACGCCGAAGATTGCACCGATCAGAATTAAAGTTCGTACCAACAATCCTAATCTCCAGACTCCGAGCATGCAGTCCGAATTGATTAAGCTTTGCATGGAGATAGCTGAGCTTCACCAAGAGCTTGCTGATGTTGCCCTGCAGGTCGAGGTAGCAGTTGCCTCACACGACACCGAGACTGACATGCTGCATGATGAGATCGTCGATCTCCGACGCCAGATCACGGAGCTCCGAGGCTACAAAGTCGAGGAGACTCCACTATATCCCGAGCGCTGATGCCATCATGGACCGAGAAATACCGTTTGAATTTCCCTATTTTTTCCATACTTATTATTCATGCCTATTTTTATCGTTTCCCATGACATTATGCTTGCTTTATTTCCTAAGATTTCTGGACTCGTGAATTATTGAATCTTCACATATATATCATGGACCGAGAAATACCGTTTGAATTTCCCTATTTTTTTCCGTACTTATTATTCATGCCTATTTTTATCATTTCCCATGACATTATGCTTGCTTTATTTCCTAAGATCTCTGGACTCGTGAATTATTGAATCTTCACATACATATATATATATATATATATATATATATATATATATATATATATATATATATATATATATATATATATATGTATATATATATATATATATATATATATATATATATATATATATATATATATATATATTATGTTTTTTTATATCCATTATTCTATTTTGTTTTATTTTGTTTTACTTTACTATTGTATTTTGTTTTATTTTGTTTTGTTTTATTTAATTTTGTTTTACTTTATTTTGTTTTATTTTATTTTGGCATGTACTATATTTAGCCGGGAAAATTCTAACAAAGTAAATGCCCGAGAATTACTATTTTAACAGGGTTGTCTCACTGATCGCAGGATCAATCCTGTTCCTTTCATGCTGGCTCATATGGCTGCCATCCTTAAGAAAGGAGGAACCATCTCTTTCGGTGGTTTGATCACCTCCATTGCTAGAGCGTTAAACCTACACGCTGAGTTGGCCACCTTGGAACCACTCCCTCACCGCACCATTAACTTAAAGTTTTTGAAAGATATGAAATTATGCAAGGTGCAGCGAGAAGGTGGTTTCTATCTTATGATACATGGTGCAGTTGTACCCAGCGTTGTCCTACCTTGCTCTCAGCGTACGGATGTGCGACATGAGAGGAATTGGACATACGATCTTGATGCTCCGCCATTTACCGGTCCTTTACCACCTAACGTCCCTATGGACGAAGGGCAAGGAACAGATGATGAGTATGACCGACGCGACCAGTCGCCAGCTCATGATATTCCTACTGCATCACCTACACACACCGCACCTTCTTCATCTAACCCTTTTGCAGGTACCACTCCCGATTTCTACATCACCGAGGAGATGTGGCGCGGGCACTTAGCTCGTGAGGAAAGGCGTGACACCCTTCTGAACACCATAAACCAACAAATGTCAGACAATACGAGTTTTATGGTAGCTTCCCAGCAACTTAGTGAGCGAGCACATCAGACTGTCACTGAGTCTTTGCTTGCGATCACTAACGAGCAGCAACGCATGTGACAGTCTAATGAGCATCACTTCGCTCTCATCGAGGCCACCCAAGGATCTCTCATAGGTCGCTCTCAGCAGTTGCAGGAAGGACTTAGTACTCGATCCAGACGTCGTCGACCCAGACATCCTGACCAGGGCGGTGACGGTACCAGTGCTCACCCCTAGCTCTCTCTCTCTCTCTCTCTCTCTCTCTCTATCTCTCTACCAGGTTACTCCTACCCTATCTCATATCGAAACATTGAGGACAATGTTCGGTTTAAGTGTGGGAGGAGATTTTATCGCTTTTCATCTTTCCTTTATTTTTATTGCTTTCCTTCACTTTTATTGCCTTTTATCGCTTTTTTTACTTTTAGTATGTTTTGTTTATTTTAGTTGGTTGTTTTTCCCTTTCAATAAAATAACATGTGTCTGACGAGTCATCAGTGTAAGTGTATCCTTATTTCCCCCATTTCTTTAACCTTACCAAAAAATGTTTAGCCAAGAAAACAGTACATCTTGAACATTCAGGCTACATGACAGGTTTATAATAGGATGTAAAAGACTTGGGAAAACTTTTTCAAAAATCGGTATTGTCTTAACACCTTAGGCTTCATGATTATAAGAGTAAATCCCGATACCCCATATGTTGTAGCCCCAGTTTTTGTTCCAAATAGGTCCTTAAGTAGTTTATCCTAGCAGTCAGCTCCGGCTTAAGCATGCTCTACGTAGGGGACCAATGAAAATAAGTAATGATCACAAAAATCCCTGCTTTGTTCCCAAACCGCATCAAAATCCAGGCTAGGTGACTCTCACACGGTCATTTAACCCAACAAAATAAAAACATATGCGGAACATGCAAGAGAAAAACAATAAAATAATAATAAGCCCATTTGTTTGTTGGTTCAGAGGTATCTGGTGCTGAACTTGGTAGGGTGGATCACGATCCAATCTCCCACAACTGCAAATTGGGTTAAATAAAGGGGTTACACCAACTTATGTACCGGAGTCCCATGCTTAAGAAAAAAATAAATTAATAAGCCTGTTTACTAGTTGGTTCAGAGGTATCTGGTGCTGAACTTGGTAGGATGGATTACGATTCAATCCCCCACGACCACAAATTAGGTTGAATAAAAGGGTTACACCGAGTTATGTACCAGAGCCTCGTGCTTAAGATCATAATCACTAACCGGTCACTTTACTATGAGTATGTACAGATAACGGGCTTAATGTGATTGCACTTGAATGAAAAGGACTTTAGGAAAACAAAAAGAAGGCTTAGGTATGATGGGGTGATGTGGATTGACTTGTATAGGAATGAAGCCTACGATCGCAATTGCGGGTAGTGTCACTATAATACCCTTAATTCGATTCGTTAGTACCTATCAACACATTCCTTTAATGAACTCGTAAGTCTTTTTGCCTCGAATTAACTCTAGATTGATACTGATTTTCTTGCATAAACTATAAAGAGTTTTGCTTGAGGAAAAACAAAGGTTTAAGTGTGGGAGAATTTGATCACACCGAATTACATCGTGTTTTTGACTCGGATTTCACATGTTTATTAGGACTTTATTACCGTTTTATTTTGTATTATGCCCTCTTTTATCTTGTTTTCAGATATTTAGCACTTTCGGACACTTTTGGAAGAAATAAAGTAAAAAGACCTAAAATTAGGGTTTTTCGGCGAAATTACACACATGGCGTTGCACATGGCGGCCGCTATAGGGGAAGCCATGAGTCACCAGCCCTCAATCAGGAGGTACCCGTCACGTTCCCATGATTCACCCCATTTACACACATGGCGGGCGCCATGAAGGGATGGCGGGCGCCACCTTTGGAAATCACGTTCCCACTAAAGCCCACTAAGGGGAAGTTGGAGGGCACCATGGTCTTTACAAACTGCTCATAATCTCTATAAATAACTCATTTCATTTTGTTTTCTAGCATCCAACTTAGTTTTACAACACTAAGCATATAGTATCATTTGTAATAGCGATAATCCGTCACATCGGGGGGTTATCGCATCTTTGTGAGATTGAGTTGGGTCACTTCGAGTCGCTGTCGTCTTTAGCTTCAGGAGTCGGAGGTTTATTTTTGTATCATAATCGAAGCTTCCGTTTGGAGCAGGTTCTTATTTATCGCTTTATTTATTTATTTCCCGCATCGCTTTTATTTTATTTATTTCCCGCATCGCCTTTACTTTATTTATTTTCCGCACTCGCTTTACTTTATTTATTTTCCGCACCCACTTTACTTTATTTATTTCCCACACTCGCTTTACTTTATTTATTTTCCGCACTCGCTTTACTTTATTTATTTTCCGCACTCGCTTTACTTTATTTACTCTACGCACTTTACTCGCTCTCTACGCCTCACATTCTAAAACAAACTTTTCATCATGATTAACACCGTTGTGTTCGTTTGTGTTACCATGTCTGACTAAATCTTTTAAAGGTTAGAATGTAAGGATCGCGGTTAAAGTAATGTTTCACATATTGAAATCTGTAGAAATACTTAAAAGGCTGTTTTGATTTTTAACTTGAGTTTTCTAAAACAGACTTGGTTAGTTTTAACTATTCGAGGAGTGCAAAAGCACCTTGGCTTAGTAATTAGGAATCTTTATCACTTTAAGGAAAAACTATTTTTGAAACTGTTTTCGGACGCGTTGATAGGTTTAAAATCAGGAAACTCCTTGGGTAAACTTTCCAAATCAAAATCACTTTTCAACTAAGTTTACAAGTCTCATTTCTTAAAAATAGGTTTACTACTTTAGCATTCTGCGCACCTTTTATAAGTGACAATAAAAGGCCTTAATTTAAGGGTAAACTCCTGTTAAATGGATTGTTTTCAAGAGTAGAAAATATTGCCTCATAAGTAGTTCTATTTAGAGAATCGAAACATCACTTAACTGACGTGAATTACATTCAACCTGTCTTTACCTGCATTTATTCTTTACCGTTATTTTACAAACCCAATATCTCTTTTATACCACCTTAGATAAACACCGTAATGATAGTATTCGATAGATCGACGATTGGTCTCTGTGGGATCGATATTCTTTTATATTACTTTGACGTTATTCGTGCACTTGCTAATCACAGCGAACAAGAAGCTGAGGGTTATAGAACATTTAACCCCTCTTAGCCTATTTAGGACGTAGTGCAGAGACGGTTCAGGTGTAGACTTGATAACAGTTGTTATGCGATACTACACTCAGACGAGTTTCTCTTGAGAATATTATGGGTTGATGAGTCAGTCATCCTAACCTGTAATATCTGATAGATGAAATTAAGACTCTGGGAACTTTTTAGAACATGATCTATAGGTTTTTATCCTTAGTTCACTCCTTTGGGATGGTTCTTACCCAGACTCCATGCTCGACTCACAACAAACCCTTGATTCTTGGTCGATCCAATCAAGTCTTGTCAATATCAATGGAACTTGGGTGTTGATAAGGTGAAAACCATAATCCACCAAAATGGATGATTGATCTTGACAATGACTTGATTCATCCCTTAACCTTTGTTTGTTTGCCTTGTGTGTGATCCCTTATTTGTGATTGTTGCATTCATGCGCATCATGACATTCATCACACAAAAATTTCAAGGAAGTGAGGTCTTATTTACAAATATTTTTAGACCACGGATTATGGACGAAGGAACACTAAGAAGTACAGTTTCAGATGTCTCGACTTGAAAGAGTTACGGAAGCTAGCATCCTTTGTATTAGATCCCTTGGACTTCAAGCAACGTCATGGGAAGCTTCTATCTATTCTGTCTGTTGATGTAGTTGAAGGACTCTTGAGAGTGTTAGTTCAATTCTATGACCCTTTCTACCGTTGCTTCACTTTCCATGATTATCAGTTTGTGCCTACGCTGGAGGAGTATGCCCATCTCTTGGGAATACCCGTTTCTGACAAAGTGTCGTTTAGTGGATTGGAAGAGATTACCAGATCTCATCTTATAGTTGAAGCCCTTCACTTGAAGAAGTCTGAGATAGAGGCTCATTGGGTGAAGAAAGGAGGATTGTTTGGGTTGACTTCTGAATTCCTCATCAAGGAAGTTGTTGCCTTTGCTCAAGCCAGTAATGTGGATGATTTTGAAGCTATCTTTGTGTTGCCCATCTATGGTTTGGATTTGTTCCATAACATTGACGGTTTTGTTGATGTTAACGCCATTAGAATTTTCTTAATTGGGAATCTTGTGCCTACTTTGTTGGGTGATATGTACTTTTCTTTGCATTTGAGGAATTTTAAAGGTGGTGGAACAATTGTGTGTTGTGTTCCTCTTCTGTGCAAGTGGTTTATTTTGCACTTGCCTCAGAGCCTACTTTTGTGGAGAACAAACAATGTCTAAGGTGGTCTCAGAGACTTATGTCTCTCGCTAATGATGATATAGTTTGGTATGATCCTTTATTAAGCAACTTGGAGATTATTGATTGTTGTGGTGAATTCTCTAATGTGCCTCTCATTGGTACACAAGAAGGAATCAACTATAACCCTGCTTTGGCTCGTCGTCAACTTGGGTTCCCCTTGAGAGACAAACCTAATAACACTCAGTTAGAAGGTCTTTTCTATCAAAAGGGTAAAGATCCCCAACGTTTGAAGCAGAATATTGTGCATGCTTGGCATAATGTGCATAGGAAGGGAAGATCCGAGCTTGGTCCGTGCAATTGTGTAGCTTTGGAGGCTTACATTCTTTGGGTGAATAAGAGAGCTCTGGAATTAAAGATGCCTTATGCTTGTCAAAGACCTATGTCTATGGTTATGGTTGAGCCATTAACTCTCCCTAACCAAGATGTAGAGGAGTTGGAAGACACACTCGCCATGATGAAGCAAGAGAAGGATATGTTGGAAGAGCGTTTCCATGCTTTGAGCAGAAAGCATGAAGAATTGCAGCTTGAGTCTAAGGATAAAGATGCACTTATTGAGCTACTTAAAGACCGAGTAACGAAGAGACAGAGAGAACCAGAGGTTTCATCTTCCTCTAGTATGCCTCAGTCTTCCGTTGCTTGAAAGAAGATTGTTGATCAGCTTGTCCTCGAGAAGACTCAGATGAAGGCTTCTTTTGAGACCGAGATTCGACGCATTCGAAGGAAGTAAGCGCACGTGGCCAGATGTTCTGACATTGTTGTTAGGGATCCTTAGGATGACTAGTTTCCTTTTCTCTTGTGTTTTATATTTTGGTTTCTGAAATTATACTCAGTATAATCCTTCCAATTATATAAATAAAAGAGATTTTTATGGTCATATCAATTTGTTGTAATTGTTATTAAATATATATATATATATATATATATATATATATATATATATATATATATATATTTGCAAATAATATAGTAAGTTCATTGGAAATAAAAACAATCAAGCATTGCATTTCATGCATCATTTGCATAGCAGATTTCTCTTTTGCCAGATGTCTCATTGGTGTTTCTTTTGTGCTTCAGCCAAGCTGACTCATCAATACAATACACGTGCCAATCACTCAAAGATTATGGAGCATCTAGAGCAAGAGAACAGAGATTTGAAGGACGAGATCGCCCGCCTGACTGCCATGATGGAGTCAGTCCTAGCTGCTCAAAGCCAATCTTCTCCAACGCCTGCAACTCCTCCTCCTCAGAGGACTGTTATTTTAGAGGTGTCTACCTCTACCATTCCTACTACTACCACTCATTTTGCGCCTAACATGCCTTTTGAATTCCATTGGGGAATGCCACCCAACTTCGTGCGTGAAGGTTTCGTGCCTACCTTTACTTTCATGTTAGTATCTAGCCCGATCATGTATATGCCGCCACCAGTTATGCATACTTTACCCTGCTTTGAAGACACCATATATCATTCCGAGTCGTCTGAGGGTCCGGATGTTTATGAGAAAATGGATGAAATGAAAGATCAATTCCTTGAGCTGCGAAAGGAGTTGAAAACATTGAGGGGTAAAGATCTGTTTAGTAAGAGTGCTGCGGAACTTTGTTTGGTTCCAAACGTGAAAATCCCGGTGAAGTTCAAAGTGTCTGACTTTGAAAAGTACAAGGGGAATACCTGTCCGCTCAGTCATCTTGTGATGTACGCCAGAAAGATGTCTACTCAAACTAATAATGATCAGTTATTGATCCATTATTTTCAAGATAGTCTGACCGGTGCCGCGTTGAGATGGTACATGGGCTTGGATAGTGCGAGCAGTTGCACATTCAATGATATGGGTGAAGTATTTGTGAAACAGTACAAGTATAACATAGACATGGCGCCAGATAGGGACCAATTGAGGTCATTGTCTCAGAAGGACAAAGAGACGTTCAAGGAGTATGCTCAAAGATGGAGGGAGCTTGCTACTCAGATTACCCCTTCTTTAGAAGAGAAGGAGATGACCAAGATCTTCCTCAAGACCCTGAGCTTATTTTACTATGAGCAGATGATTGCCAGTGCCCCTAGTGATTTTACCAAGATGGTAAACATGGGGATGAGGCTAGAAGAAGGTATCCGAGAGGGACGGTTATCTAAGGAGGAAGCATCGTCTAACAAGAGGTATGGTAATAGTTTTAGTAAGAAGAAGGAGAACGAAGCTAATGCAGTGTCTATTGGGAGGCAGAGGAGGCCTCATGTAAGAAGAAGTCAACCACAACGTCAACACCATCATCAAGTATCATCTGTAATCCCAGTATTTACTAACAATCAGTCAACACCAATTCAACAACAACATCAACAACCATCGCCGCAACAAACAAATACCTACAACAACAACAATACTAACAATCATCAACAACAATAAAACTTTGAGAGGAAGGAGGTGTCTTTCGACCCTATTCCTATGACATACGCAAAATTGTATCCATCATTGGTTCTCAAGAACCTTTTGCAACCGAGAAACCCACCTCAAATCCCTGAACCACTTCCATGGTGGTACAAATCGGAACTCCGTTGTGCCTTTCACCAAGGAGCGGTTGGTCATGACATTGAGAATTGCTACCCCCTGAAGTATGAAGTCTAAAAGTTGGTTAAGAGTGGAATGATGTCCTTCGAGGACCGTGCGCCAAACGTCAAATCTAACCCACTGTCTGCCCATGGAAATTCATCTGTTAATATGGTGGACGGTTGTCCTGGGGAGTTCAAGGTATTTGATGTACGCTTCATTAGAAGGTTGTTGGTGATGATGCACAAGGATATCTGTTTGGTAAACGATTGTGAGCATGACCATGATGGTTGTGCTATTTATAGTGTCAATCCTAAAGGTTGTATGGTTGTGAAGAGAGACATCCAGAGGTTGATGGATGAAGGTATAATTCAGATTATCCAGTCTCGTCATGTAGATGACGATGTGAATGTTATTGTTCCCATTTTCAAAACTCCGGAAAGAGTAGTAATCCAGTACGACAGCAACAACAGTAACATCATCAGCAACATATCAGTATCGCTATTGGTTATACGGTTAGTAGGTCCCGTTTTGTATGCATCCGATAAGACCGTCCCGTATCAGGACAATGCTACCATGCTAGAGAATGGTCAAGAGGTTCCTTGGCCTACGACCAATTCTATTGTGAGCATAGTTGATGTTACTAAGGTGAGCCGGAGTGGTCGTGTCTTTGGGCTGGTGTTCCCGAAGAATATGGAAGATTCATCTGTTAGCAAGATAACAGTCTTAAGCTAGCGGTAACAGTCTTGATCTTGGAAGATTATGGTTTTCAGTTCGAGCACATAGCATTTGTATTTTACTAAGAAGACAACTTGTAATAATATAACTAAAAAAATTATATATGCATCCCACCTTTTCAGTTTCTTAAAAATAAATTTTGAATAATATATAAAAATTATATTTAATTTATATTAAAAAATCTATCATTTATTATTAGATTTTTATGATAAAATATAATATATTATTATTATTTATGTCTGTCTAATTCTACTATTTTATATTTATTTTATAGAAAAATATATTATTATAATAATAAATTAAAACTTAAAAAGTTCAATTTTTTTTTATTAAGGCAACATAGTTAAATAGATAGCAAATTAAATTATTAAAATTAAAACATTTTTGAACAACTTAATTAGATTTAATCTAATTTATTATAATATTTATAAAATTTTATAATTTATTTAACTAATTTAACTTCCCTGATGTTTATATATCTATTTTAATAAAATCTTGACATTCTTATATCTTAAAGTTTTAAAGTTCTATTGAAATGCATATAATTAATTTTTAATTTTTAGTATTGTTTATAATTTAAATATAAAAAATACTTTTAAATTTATTTTCTTTATATTATAAGCTATTTTTTTAAAAATTCGAACAAAGACTCTGATTTGTTTGAGACGATCCTGAAAAAGAATGAAAGGGATATTATCTTATCCATGTGCGCCTCATATATTTAGTGTTTGGATACGTTAACAGAGAGAAAAAGATTAGAGAAATTTGACAAACAAGCATGGGAGAAATTTAATTGGCAAAGTCATTCGCGTGATTGTGACAAAATTTATTTCCTATCCTTTAGTTTTTTCCTTCATTTTATATCCTCAATTACAAACGACTTTTTTATATAATTTTTTGAAATTCATAATGAGCTCTCAAGTCAAGTGTACTCTTGAGTGGTTTTATTTTTTATTTTTATAATTTTATAAAATTAATGCATTAATTTCATTTTATATCTCTAACTACAATTGATTTTTTGATATAATATTTAAAATCGATAATGGATCATCAAGTCAAACTTTCTTCTTCATGATTATTTTTAAGTTTTATTTCAATTTTGTATACATTTTAATACTATTTATAGTTAAATATTTAAAAATTCATCACACAATAATATCATTTATTATCAAATATTTATAATTAAATATAAATTATTATCATTTGTGAAAGTAGATCTTGAACAACTGTTTTTTGTAACACTCTGTAACTCAATATATTAATTTGCTTTGATTACATTGAATTTAATATAAAATTCAGATCTCCTTCTTTGATATGTTTTCACATTTTCATGTATCTATCTCCTTTTTATCACTTCAATATCGAACTTTTGCCTCCCACGCAACATCCATCGCAGCGCCACCTCCACTGATAACCACATCCACCACCCTCCCCTTTGAGTCTTACCAAGTGACTCTCTACCCTCTCTCACAAATAAAAAAAAATAAAAATTTCAAGATCAATTACTCAGTATTTTATTGGAGTTTAATTTTTTATATTTGTCTAAAACTTTTAAAAAGTCTGAATAGATCATATATATATATATATATATATATATATATATATATATATATATATATATATATATATATATATATATATATATATATATATATATATATATATATATATAATACTGTCCACATTAGGGACATTATGGATATCAACTCTTAGCTAAAGAAAATAATTTTTGATATTTTTTTTGCCATAAATATGTTATGATAGTAATATGAGAAAATAAGTTTCATGTAAACGTTAAGGTAGGCATAAATATGTTATGATAGTAATATGAGAGAAGAGTGGTATGAATTGCAAACAAGATTTTTCATAGAACCTTTGTCCTATGGTTAAAAAGTTTCTTTATGCTTATAATGAAGAGTGGTAGAATAAGTTTCTTTTTCAAAACTTTTTTTTTCTTTCTTCAATAATGAATGAGAGTATGCATGCTAAGTCAACTCATATTTGGTAATGGGAACTGAAAATACGTACTTTCATATTTTCTCCGTCATCACGCAGTCATTTCTGACGAGTAACTAATAAGCCTACAACTCAATTCAAAAAGTTCTCACCAATAAGAGCTTTCCCTATCAGCTAGTAAGTGAGTAGTGTACAACTGCTATTACGACGTAAGACTTTAGAAGTTATACGATGATGTTTGCTTGCATTGCAAAAACTCGAACTTTGAATATATATCACTTCAATTTCAAACTAATTGGATTTTGGTCTATATATTATGGATATGGATGTATCCGTCGGAGACATAACTAACACATTTTAAAGACTTGCCATGAGACAAGTGGCTCAGCTTTTCTAGAATTCCTTCATCATTTATAGGTTATCTGAATTATAAGTTAAATCTTTTTTTTATTAGCTTTGTCATATATATATATATATATATATATATATATATATATATATATATATATATATATATATATATATATATATATATATATATATATATATATATATATATATATATATATATATATAAAATTAAAAAGTACAAATATGCGTGTTTCTCTTATAAGGTATGTGGATTCAGAGATTTTAGTAAGTTTATAAAAATTTAGATGGTTAGGGCTTGTCCACAACAGTGAGAAGCCTTGTATGATGGTTTCTTACGGTGGTATGTGAGGTGAGAGATACTGTTGATGGATGGTGTTCTTATGTATAAGCTTTTGAGAGGTGTGATCATAAGAGTTAGTGTCATGCTAAGCGCTATGATTTAGTGTGTAATGATATGTCCCATTCTCCTCTGAGGGAGATGTATTTATAGGGGTCTCTAGTGTCTAGGGTTCTCTTGAGAAGGGTCACTGGCCACTCAGTGGATGATGGACCGTTGAATCCTTATTTCTAAAGAAGTCACGAGTCAGTTAATGACCCCGACTTTATGTGTCCCAAAAACGTCTTTAACCATATTTCTTACGATAAGTAGATTTTGGGGGCGTGGTGATACCCCCTCTTGAAAGAAATTTTATTGTCGCCTCTCCTTGGGCGTCCTCTAGATATCCCCCTAAGATAATCACCCTACAAATATAACACTATATAGTCCCTCTATCATGAGATTTTTATGTATATGACGAAGTGTGTTTTAGATTGATTTCTAGAGGAGTATCCCGAGGACCCAGACCCTTTTAAGGATACATCTAGATGAAGTTTTTGTCAGCTTAAAGATCTAAGTCCCTCGGGCGAGATTATACATATCCCAACTAATGAGACTATAAGTCCCTCAAGCGAGACATTTTAACCTATCAGGCAGGACTTCCATCGAGCCCTTAGGCAAGACTTGTGATTAAGTCTCTCAGGCTGGATGTCTTTCGCGTCTCTCTGGAAATTTTCTTGAGTTTGGTCCCTCCATAGTAGATACTAAGTCCTTCAGGCGAGATTTTACATATCCTAGGGTACCATGAAGGGGACAATGGCCCTCATTATGAAGTCTAGCGTAAAGTATTGGCTCAGAGGCCGACAAGTTCTTTCATTTATGACATCCAACTTAGAAAAATGCCTCAAAGGGAAAAATGTTTTTGTTTATGAAGTCCACCATAAAACATTGCCTCAAAGGGCGACAAGAACTTTCGTTTATGAAGTCCAGCATAAAACATAACCTCAAAGGGTGGCAAGGACTTTCGTTTGTGAAGTCCAACATAAAGTATTACCTCAGAGGGTGGAAAGAACTTTCGTTTATGAAGTACAACCTAAAACATTGCTCCAAGGGCAACAAGGAATTTTGTTTATTAAGTTCATCATAAAACATTGCCTAAAAAACGGCAAGGACTTTCGTTTACAAAGTCTAGCATAAAACATTCAGGGAAAATATATCTCTTGGGAATAAATTTCTCAAGAGTTATGCATAAGTACATGATAAAGACACTTATTAAAGAAAATTACAAATACATTTAATTATAATAATATCTAAGATGAAGAGTATTCCAAGTTCTGAGAAATAACAGTTCTTCCAACTCCTGCAACTTGTATACCCTTTGAGGAAACTTCTGAAATATGTGATACGGTCCCTCCCAATTTGGATGTGGTTTTCCCTACTGCGTAGGTAGGATTACTTCCTTCTAGATCAGACCATCTTCTTGTATTTCTCTTGGTGTTACTCTAAAGTTATATCTTTTGGAGGCGTTGTGTTTGGTGGAAAACTTTGGGATGTGGACGACTTCCCTCACCTCATCGATTTGGCATGCGACACAGTTCAGGTCTACCTCATTCGCCTCTTTATTGAACTGGAATCATCTCTATGAGGACGCGTCGATCTCTACAAGTAGCATGGTGCCTGCTATGTAGACCATGAAAAACGGGGTTCCTTTGGTGATGGATTGCAGAGTGACATGGTATGACTATAACATCTCATGGAGTATTTCTGCCCATATGCCCTTGGAATCATCAAGTTTCTTCTTGAGTCCTTTCAGAATTACTTTATTTACCGACTCAGCTTGACCGTTGGCTTGAGGGTGTACAACAAACACAAATTTCGTATATACTCCCAAGTCTTTGCAAAATTATGTGACTAGAGTGCTGGTGAAGTGGGTCCCATTATTGTAGAGAATGGCTTCAACAAGTTTGTACATGCATATTATCTTTTGCTAGTAGAAACGACACACTCTTTCTGCCGTGATTTTGGCCACGACCTTCGCTCTTATCCATTTGTTGAACTAATCGAATCCTACTATTATGAATTTCAGTTGATCCGACCCCAAGGGGAACGGGCCTAGAATGTATACGCCCCATTGGTAGAAAGGTCAAGGTGAAGTCATCGGTTGAAGGAGCTGTGATGGGTCATGGTGAAGATCAACACGTCTCTGGAATTATATGCACCTCTTGACAAAGACAATACAATATTTCATTAGGGTAGGCCAATAATACCCCGCTCTTAACAGTTTATGAGTAAGTGCTTTTCCACCAATGTGACAGTTATAGGCCCTCTTGTGCACCTATTCTAGTACTAGGGAGATCACGCGCTCGCACGGACATCACAACATGGGCGAGGCTTGATCGGTAACCATTGTCACTATGTTTTCGTTAATTATCCGATAAGAAACCAAGGATTCGTGAACACTTTGTGCGCATTATGGTACCTTTGAAAATAATTTTCATTTCCGTAAGTTATTTAAGCATTTTATCAAATTTTAGTTTATTTTGTGTTTACGGGATTTTATGCTTTGGTTATCTATGTTTATGCCCTCCAGGTCCACGTAGAAGATCCAACGGACTCAATGCGAGAAAGTGGAAAGTTCCGGTATTTTAGAAAAGAAGATTTTCCAGTTCAGGAGGCCTGACACGGCCACCCGTGTCACCTGACACGGGCTGTGCCAGGAGGAAGGAAAAGAAAGAACAAACAATATCCAAGATAGGGGCCTGACACGACCGCCCGTGTCAGGTCACCTGGGGCGTGTCCGGAAAGAAATAGCAAGGCAGATGGCTGATACGGCCACCCGTGTCAGCTGACACGGGCCGTGTCAGCCCAAGCGCAAATTCTTCCAATTTTTGGGCTTTTTACTGTGTCAACCCATGCGCAAGTTTAACTTGATCGGAAATAGCAAGTGTACTATTTTGCCTGTTATAGTAATAAAGGGGAAATTCCCCGAATGTCGATCTCAAGGACTGCAAGTCAATATCGAGTTCAAATCATCGTTCAATTAAAAAAAACTATTTTTAGGGGTTTAGATTCAGATTTATAAAAATAAAGGCAAAAGAAAATAATACTGTAAAAATAAGGGTTTGCAAGGGAAGAGGAACAATGCCAGGGAAGGTGTATAATTTGTCTCTGTAACAACTCTGAGTCGCTATTGCTGAAGGAGAATTGCCATCCAAGGCGCAGCGGAATTTAAAATTTTCTCCATTTAGTGATCCTTACGAATGGGCATGATCAGTGATAGAATCGTTACCTCTTGTGGCGATTCAAACCTTTGGTGCAGATCTCTGATAATGATCAAAACCTTTGATACAGATCCACGGGGCGATCACGAACGTTGAACGATGACAACATCTCTACTCAGTCCACACGAACGGATTCCTTCAATCGCAGTGCTAGCTGTTATGAATGAAGGCTTTGAGTGAGAGAAAGAGGGAAACAAAATTCCAAGTCTCTACTTGAATTTCTGTCTGAGTGGATTGGAGTGACAATACTTCTACCCAAGGGGTTCTATTTATAGAACCACTTGTGTGGGCTTCAAGCTAAAAAGCCCACTTAAGTGTATTTTGACCCATATCTTATAATATGCCCAAAATCACTTAAGTATTTGGTACCTTACCATATTTCGTCTCCCACTTAAGTGCACCGTACCTTACGGTGTTCCTTAGTTACTCTATCTCTCATCAATCCGTCCTTTGTGTGTGACCCTATAGGTTTTCACGACGTTGGCAATTATATTAAATCACGCATTTAACATAATAAATAGTGAGCGGTATCTAGCAACACATCACTGCTACCCAAGTCACGAAAATGTCATGTGATCTGACAAAACCTCCTGTGATAATAATTATGTGTATAATTACCCCTTTGCCCTTATGTCTATATTGAACACAAGGTATAAACCGTGTCATCCTTGTCCAGTTCAATATTGGGCCCATAGACATTTATCCTGTTACGCAGGATGGGCAAATTACATCTAGGACACTCATGTCCCTCAGCATGCTTTGTGGAGTACCCATCAACTGTCTTTATGGTTATCCAGTTACGGACAACGTTGGATCAACAACAAAGCACTCGACTCTACATCTAGGATCCATAGTGGTTTCAGGTCGAAGAGTGGTATACACTATTATCACCATGAGAATAACTTATGACACTTCGCATAACTTTCTATATAGTATTCTCATAGCGGGTCAATCCGGTATAAATATTACTCCTAATATTCATACCTATGTTTAAGACTTGATAACTCTTTATCCATGATCCATGAGATGTGATCATCAGTCTACAAACATAATAGTCTTAATGCTTTAATGTTATCCCACTTCACACTAAAGCTCGACTACGGATACTTTAAGAATAGTGTCCTTGTGTTTAATGTGTTCTCATGATTAAGTCACACTTAATACATTAAACGGACTATCTATTCCAGGGACTTTATTAATCAACCATAATAAAGAAAATGCCTTTAAATAATTCGATACAAATACCAAAAGTATTGACCTCTAGGGCTTACACCAACAATCTCCCACTAGCACTAGAGCCAATCAGACATACCCCGTATGCCCATTGATCTAGTATGGCCATCATGCTTCTGCTGCGCAAGAGGCTTTGTCAGTGGGTCAACTATATTGTCAAGTGTAGGTACTTTACATATTTTCGCACAACGCCTAAGTATGTGTTTGGATCGTTGGTGAGATCTAGGATCCTTAGCTTGTGCGATAACACCATTGTTATCATAATAGAGACCAATGGGATCCACAATGCTAGGGACTATGCCAAGTTTATTGATCCAAACAGCTTCCTTTGCTGCACTTAAGGCAACAATATACTCGGCCTCAGTTGTAGAATCAGCAACTGCATCTTGCGTTGAACTTTTCAAGCTCACAGTGCCACCATTTAAGCAAAACACATAACCAGATTGGAATCATTCATATTAAAGTGTCTCAGCACTTTGTCTATGTACTCTGACTTAGGCCAAGCATTTCATGATCTATCTCTATAGATTCTGATAGGCTGCTTCACCCAGGTCCTTCATAGAAAAGCATTTCCCCAACCAAGACTTTACTTGTTGCAGGGTAGGGATATCGATTCCAATGAGTAATATGTCATCTACATATAATACCAGGAATACGATCATGCTCCCACTAACCTTCTTGTAGACACAAGGCTCATCTTCGTTCTTGATGAATCCATACAGTTTTACTGTTTCATCAAGGCGAAGATTCCATGAGTAGGTCACAGGCTCATCTTGATCCATGAGTAATACATCACCTTGATCAGATATCCATATATCTCAGGTAGGTGACGTATCCTGCCTGACCTATGCTGGTCTTGTTCTACTTGAGCAGGTCGCTCTTACACAACTACTTGTGTTTCCTGCTCTAAATTCCTCCATAGGTGTATCGATGCTTTGTGATTCTTGAATTTCTTCAAGCTCTACTTTCCTCCCACTGGTTCCTTTAGAATTAAAATCCTTTTCTAGGAAAACTCCAGTTCGAGCGACAAACACTTTGCCCTCTGAAGGATTGTAGAAGTAATATCCTCTTGTTTCTTTAGGATACCCCCACAAATAAGCATTGGTCAGATTTGGGCTTAAGCTTAGTTGAAATTTGTCGTTTCACATAAACTTCGCAACCCCAAATCTTCATGTAAGACATATGTGGTCTCTTACCACTCCATATCTCAAATAGTGTCTTTTCAACCTTTTGGATGGAACACGGTTAAGTGTGTAAGCTGATGTCAATGGTGTATGTCCTCAAAAGGAGTTTGGAAGATTGGTGTGACTCATCATGGATCGGACCATGTCCAACAGGGTTCGATTTCTTCTCTCAGACACACCCTTCCATTGGGATGTTCCAGGAGGAGTAAGTTGGGATAGGATCCCACACTCTTTCAGATGGTCATCAAACTCTAGGATTAAATACTCATCACTTCGATCTGATCGAAGAGTTTTAATATTCTTACCTAGTTGGTTTTAACTCGTTAGGTTTCACCCTTTTGTATTAATGTTATTAATAGGCATTTCAAGATCAAGGACATATAGTCCATTGTTCATTTGTGCAGTAGCATAGAATATATCATTCAAATAAATTGAGCAACAATTGTTCTTTATTATAAATGAAAAACCAAACTTGTCCAAACAAGCAATGGAAATGATATTCCTGCTAATTGCAGGTACATAATAACAGTTCTCTAACTGAATTATTAAACCACTAGGTAAAGTCAATACAAAAGTTCCTACGGCTAAAGCAGCAACCTTTGCTCCATAGCCAACTCGTAGGTCGACTTCACCTTTTGCCAAATCTCTACTCCTTTTTAGTTCCTTCACATTTGTACAAATGTGAGAAATGCATCCAGTATCTAATACCCATGATGTAGAAGTAGATAAATTAATAACAAAAATACCTGAAGTTGAAGTCTCTACTCCATTCTTCTTATCTTCCAGGTACTTTGGGCAGTTCCTCTTCCAGTGTCCGGTCTTACCGCAATGGAAGCAGGTGCCTTCTTTTGCTATGCCTCCACTAGGCTTCAAAATAGCAGTGGGTCTGGGATTGGCAACTTCCTTGCCCTTCCCCTTATCACTCTGCTTAGTGGGCCTTTTGTTCCGTCTCTTTCCATTTCCGATCATCAGAATGGACTTCCCTTTTGACTTCAGATTCTGCTCGGCAGTTCTCAACATGGCGAGTAGTTCAGGAAGAGATTTGTCCATATCAATCATATTGAAATTTAGGACAAATTGACTGAAACTATCTGGCAACGATTGCAAGATCAAATCAGTCGCAAGTTCCTTTCCGAGGGGAAAACCCAATCTCTCAAGGTTTTCCACATACCCAATCATCTTGAGTACATGGGGACCTACAGGGGCTCCCTCAGCTAACTTGCCTTGAAAAAGGGCTTTTGAAACTTCAAACCTCTCATGCCTTGCTTGCTCTTGATAGAGCAACTTCAGGTGTTCGATCATATCGAACGCTGACATGTTCTCATGTTGCTTTTGCAATTCTGAGTTCATGGTAGCCAGCATGAGACAAGCAGTTTCATTGGCATCATCGACATGCTTCTTATAAGCATCTCTTTCTGCCTTAGGTGTAGAACTAGGAGGTTCCTCTTCAGGAACAGGTGTCTCCAAGACATACAGTTTTTTATCATGTTTGAGGATAATCCTCAGGTTTCGGTGCCAATCCAGAAAATTTTGTCCCAGACAATTTTTCCTTATCAAGGATTGATCGCAGGATGTTGTTAGAGGTGTTTGCTGTCATGGTAATCTACATAAGGATTAATGAAAATATAAGTATCATTGACATATTCAATTAGGCCTTTAATTAAATATGCTCCCACTATTTTACTCAAAACAAATGACCCTCATCATTTGATTCAGAAAATCCCGTTGGAAGATTTTCTAGTGGGTCGAGATCCATATTTCACTTCGTTCTAAGTCCGCGTAGGCGGATTACACAAAACTAGGTTATTTAGGTAGGAACTCCTTCCAATTGTATCTCATACAACTCTCGAAAATTTCAGTTGGGTGAATAACTCCTTATTCCAATCCATCATATGGATTATTCCCAACTCTTGCTTCTAAACATATATAAGAAAATTATAATCAAGTTTGACTCATCGTTTTAGCAGTTGGATATTACAATTATCCCATCGCACCTTAACTAATACAAAACATGCACCTCGCGTAGGCGAAACCTACATTACTCGATACCAGTCTTGATGAGTGCTAAAACTTGGAAAGCAAACATATATAATATTCTCATAATTTGTTTAGTTAAGTTTCACCCATTGTTTTAACAGTTGGATATTACAATTATCCCATCGCACCTTACTAATATATAGATCATGCACCTCGAGTAGGCGAAACCTACATTATCCATTACTAGTCTTGATGAGTGTTAAAACTTGGAAAGCATAAACTTAATATTTAATTTGAGGGAATTGCAATTTTTATGATCTCACCGGCTTGTTTATCATATAAACCGTCTCTCACATGCATCAACATACATTCACATGCATCAACATACATACATACATAATGAAACAGTTATGGCCCCTAGCGCAATTGTTCTCCCAAGCCAATGAGAGAACCTAAGCTAACCTACAACGATCTAAGCTTCTTCAAGCAAGATCTTCAAGGTTGTCCTCCTTTGGCACTGACTTCTTTGCTTTCTTCACATTACATGAAAGAAACTCGTTTTACATACGAGGGAGTGAGATGAGAAAAGAAGTTACATTTGGGAGATTAAGAGAGAGGCACGACAAGCAGGTCGTATTTTAAAAACCCAAAACAAAACAAAGGAAAACTAAGGCCATAACCGATCACCACAAGACAATAATAAACACTTTATTATTATTATTATTAATTCCTTTAATTAATTAAAATCAAATTAAATTTCGACGACCGATCACACTACGCAGAGTTGGCCGGGGGTCCGCTGCCCGGACAGCGGGAACGGGTGTTCCACTGCCCGGTCAGCGGACGGTGGTTCCGCTGACCGTTCAGCGGACATGGGTCAAGGGGGCAGCGCCCCTTGCGGGGTCGAAGGGGCAACCCCCCTGCTCGAAAATTTTAATGAACAATTCATTTAAAATTGAGGTCGTTTTTCGTATCAACACTTGATACTTCAAAGCACTTTTTCTAGCCGAACGGGTGAATTTTTCCTTGCGTTAACCGGTTAACACTGTTTGAAATCTGAAAAAAAAATGTTTTCTGCCTTGCGTTAACCGGTTAACCAAATGCGTTAACCGGTTAACACTGTTTGAAAATGTCTTGGAAAACTGTTTTCCGCCTGCGTTAACCGATTAACCAAATGCGTTAACCGGTTAACACTGTTTGAAAACTTAAAAATTTTAATTTCGCATTGCGTTAACCGGTTAACCATATGCGTTAACCGGTTAACACTGTTCCAAAAAGTGTTTAGAAAGCACAACTCTTGTGCAGTCAAACCCTAATCGCATAACTCTCTAACAACACAACCCTTGTGCCGTCACTAACCCTGATGCACCAATTTCAGACCGTCAAACACATCTCGATTGTTAATTCAGTATGATTGATCAACACGTCATTGCTTCACCATACTAATGTCGGATCAAGAAGCAAACGACCATTGATCACTCAAAGGAAAACAATCATTGAGGGTTTGAATGAACGAAACAAGAACACTATATCATATATAATGTATTTTGCATCAGGGTTACATATATCACATATATGTAACTTGATCGATCTCAATTTAACCTTTGATTCATTCTGTCTTTAATCATATTATTACAGAACAAAAACAAATATCAGATTCATGGTTTCGTAAGTGGCTCTGATACCACTGAAGGAGAATTGCCATCCAAGGCGCAGCGAAATTTAAAATTTTCTCCATTTAGTGATCCTTACGAATGGGCATGATCAGTGATAAAATCGTTACCTCTTGTGGCGATTCAAACCTTTGGTGCAGATCTCTGATAATAATCAAAACCTTTGATACAGATCCACGGGGCGATCACGAACGTTGAACGATGACAACGTCTCTACTCAGTCCACACGAACGGATTCCTTCAATCGCAGTGCTAGCTGTTATGAATGAAGGCTTTGAGTGAGAGAAAGAGGGAAACAAAATTCCAAGTCTCTACTTGAATTTCTGTCTGAGTGGATTGGAGTGACAATGCTTCTACCCAAGGGGTTCTATTTATAGAACCACTTGTGTGGGCTTCAAGCTAAAAAACCCACTTAAGTGTATTTTGGCCCATATCTTATAATATGCCCAAAATCACTTAAGTATTTGGTACCTTACCATATTTCGTCTCCCACTTAAGTGCACCGTACCTTACGGTGTTCCTTAGTTACTCTATCTCTCATCAATCCGTCCTTTATGTGTGACCCTATAGGTTTTCGCGGCGTTGGCAATTATATTAAATCACGCATTTAACATAATAAACAGTGAGCGGTATCTAGCAACACATCACTGCTACCCAAGTCACGAAAATGTCATGTGATCTGACAAAACCTCCTGTGATAATAATTATGTGTATAATTACCCCTTTGCCCTTATGTCTATATTGAACACAAGGTATAGACCGTGTCATCCTTGTCCAGTTCAATATTGGGCCCATAGACATTTATCCTGTTACGCAGGATGGGCAAATTACATCTAGGACACTCATGTCCCTCAGCATGCTTTGTGGAGTACCCATCAACTGTCTTTATGGTTATCCAGTTACGGACAACGTTGGATCAGCAACAAAGCACTCGACTCTACATCTAGGATCCATAGTGGTTTCAGGTCGAAGAGTGGTATACACTATTATCACCATGAGAATAACTTATGACACTTCGCATAACTTTCTATATAGTATTCTCATAGCGGGTCAATCCGGTATAAATATTACTCATAATATTCATACCTATGTTTAAGACTTGATAACTCTTTATCCATGATCCATGAGATGTGATCATCAGTCTACAAACATAATAGTCTTAATGCTTTAATGTTATCCCACTTCACACTAAAGCTCGACTACGGATACTTTAAGAATAGTGTCCTTGTGTTTAATGTGTTCTCATGATTAAGTCACACTTAATACATTAAACAAACTATCTATTCCAGGGACTTTATTAATCAACCATAATAAAGAAAATGCCTTTAAATAATTCGATACAAGTACCAAAAGTATTGGCCTCTAGGGCTTACACCAACAATTGCATCAACAAATATCAATTACTACCAGTTCTCAAGGGTATTTTCTCCCAAGTCCTTGGTGAGAAAACCTTTAATCATTCTATCCTAATTTCTATGTCCATAGGAAATTATCGGTGAAATTAAGCCTTATTATATCAAGAATTCACTGATTCATACAGGGTATCCCTAGTCCTAGGTGATATCTATTGCAGAGTAATCTTATGAAAACCTTACCGATGGCGGTCCAACCTAATTGATAACCATACAACAATCTCGATTGGTCCAAAAGAAAAAGCATTAAGCACATCAAAAGATTACCGTAAAGACAACATTATAAATGCAATTGTAAACTCAAATCATTACAGATCTACATTAGGGACATCCCTAACATTAGGGGGTTTAGCTACTCACATTGTTCAAAACAGATTCAAGATAAAAAATACACATTACAAGTAATTGAATGACTTGGATCTTCAATCGCTTCTGCTCATGAAAATCTTCCACTCTCTGAATTCCTTGATCTCTGTAATTCTCGATCATCTGATGATTCTCGATGTTCTCCTCATTTCGAAGTGTCATCTTATCTTGTAGAAACTCTCTTAAAATAGTGAAAAATCCCTTGGCAAAGGTTGAAAATCCCCAAAACGTCCCTATTTTGTAAAGTATCCCAAAAAGTGTTGTGTACTTGCAAGCTTGTTTCTGGATTCTCCTTGCTTCTCCCTAGTCTAGTTAAAGTTCTTCATACTATAGATAACATAGTATGAGTGATATCCCACTATATTATGGGACAACTTCTAGGGAGTACACCTCGCCCGCTAGATTCTATTGAACCCCTCAGTCTTCGAAGTGGCAAGCTAGGATAGGAGGTCCGTTCAGAAGTTTCTCTCGTACGGGACATGCTCTATTTCAAAAGAAGTAAAAATGGAGCATAAGCTTTGTACCTTTTGTAGATATTTTATTATTTATGGCTCCTTGGATTGGTACTTCCAAGAGACATGTTTTATGACTAACTGGGAGTCACTTTTAGCCTTTAGTCTGGAGGCCTTGATCTATAAGGCGAGGATCATTCCAACAATGAGAGCCTCGTACTTTGCCTGGTTGTTGCTGGCGGTGAACTCGAATTTTAAGTACTACTCGATGAGTATGTCACCAGGTCCTTCCAGGACTATCGCAATGCCGCTTCCTTTAACGTTGGACGTGCCATCTACAGACAGCGCCCATTCTGGAGGTATTTCCTGGTTTATATGTGAGTTTAATTCCACCACAAAATCTGCTAGAGATTATGACTTGATGCTACCTCTCTAGACATATTGAATGTCGTATTCTGAGAGTTTTGCAGCCCAAGATACCATCCTTCCTGCCAAATATGGATTTTTTTAAGACTTTGAGGATAAGATAATTGGTCTTCAAAAAGATCTAGTAACCCTGAAAGTATGGTATCAGTTTCCTCGACACCCCTGAATACTTTGCATATGAAGTACACATGCTTTTTCGTCTTGTCTACCTCCTAAACAAGGATGGAGCTCGTCTCTTAGTATGCGACTGATAGGTAGATGAGTAGTGGAGACTTTATGTCAGGTGAATAAGGATAAGGGGAGATATGAGGAAATCCATTACCTTGGCGTAAGCCTTCTCGCACTCGGAGGTCTATTAAAATCTCTCAATCTTCTTTAAGGCGACGAAGAAAAGGAAAGCTTTGTCGCTTGCACAAGAAAGAAAGTGAGAAAGGCGGGCAAGGAGACTCGTAAGTTGTTGTGCTTCCTTTACGTTAGTGGGGCTCCTAATGGTGATAACTGCTTGATACTTATTTGGGTTAGCCTTGGTTCGTCTCCGTGTTAGCATAAAACCTAGGAATTTTCCTGCATGAACCCTAGAAGAACATTTGGCGGGGTTTAGGTGCATATCGTATTTCTTGACTGAATGAAGCACACCCTCCAGACCTTTTTTTGTGGCTCCCCATTTCAATGGTCTTGACTATCATGTCTTCGACGTATACATCTAGGTTTCGCCCTGTCTAGTGCGCGAAGACACTGTCAATGAGTCGCTGGTAGGTGGTACTAATGTTTTTGAGGCCGAAAGGCATGCCGTTATAGTAGTAGTTGTTATAGTTTGACATGAAGGTTATTTTAGGGGCATTCATGGGGTCCATCTGCCCCTGGTGGTACCCTGAGTACGCATTCATGAAACTCAACATGCGGTATCCCGAGGACCCATGATGCGCTTGATGCCTGGCAACATATATCGATCTTTAGGGAAGACGGTGTTGATATCAGTGAAATCTACACACATGCGCCACCTATTGTTAGCTTTTTTAATAGAACCACGTTGCCCATCCAGGTGGGGTATTTTGTCACTGTGATGAATCCGACAATAAATATTTTTCCACCTCTTCATTAATGGTGACCCTTTTCTCCTTGCCTACTTTCCACTTCCTCTGATCCACTAGTCCGATGGATGGGGAGGCGATGACTCACCACCTTGGTGTCTATTCCTAGAATGTCAGAGCGGGCCCGAGCGGATAATTCAACATTCTTAATGAGTTATCCGACTAGTTCTCGTTCCTCCTCTGTGGAAACGAAGTACCTATCTTCATCACCTGATGGGTGTGATGACCTATTTGGGGTTCCTTCAAATCTTTTGTGGGCGTGATCCCTTCTGCTTTTGCGCCCACTTTAGGGTCTTAAAACTAAAGTTTAGTGTTTGGAACTCCATAAAGGATGTCATCAACTAATGCAAGCTCTTCCATATCTTTTGCCACACTATCATGATAGCATTCTCGGGCTACCTATTGATCTCCTCAGATTATACCAACTCACCCTCTTGAAACTGAAAATTTTAGGGCTAGGTACGTGGTAGAAATTTTCCTCAAAGGCCCTAGGATGATGTTGTATGGCGACAAAGTGTCCATAATAAGATAGTTGACATCAATCACCTTGGAGTCCACGCCCTCGCCACATGTGGTCTCTAAGGTTACATAGCACATTATTCGCACTTGTTCCTTTAACAATCCCATTAAGGAACCCCTAAATTTTTTTAGGTCGTTAGGGTCTAGCTACAACTCATGGCAGGCGTCCCAAAATAAGGATTTCAGTAGAACCCAGATCTATCAAGACGGGCTAGATATCCCAGTTGCGATGCAACATCGTGATGACCAAAGGATCATCGTCATGAGGATTGATGCCAAAGGCATCCTCTTTAGAGAAAATGATGTTAACCTCTATTTTCCCTTGAGAGCTTATGGGAAACCATGGGATACTACATTTGCTGCAAACACCTGTCTTACGTACTTCCTTTAGGAGGATCTGAATTTACCTCCACCAGGAAAGCCTCTGACTATGGTGTTTGTATTGTAAGTTAGGGTTTTGTCGGACATCATCGCAAGAAATATGGAGGGCGTTAGAGTAGTAGTGTGGTCCAGGTTATTTTTACCGGGACCCATGGTGGACGGGACTGTACTGGTCAATAAGTACATGTGCACGTGTTCCTCTTATAAGGGCAGGGGAACTCAGAAGCCTTAATATGTTTTTAACAATTTGGGTGGTTAAGGCTTTCTCACGACGAAGAGAATCTATGTATGGTGATATTTTAGGTGGTTTAGGGGTCTTGCAAATGTGAGGTGAGAGGACCTGTTAATTGACGGTGTGCTTAGTGTAAGACCCTAATTTTGGCCCCAAGATCCCTCATGGCATCATAACATGGCATTTGCATAGCCTCAAGGATCATAAGCATCTTGGTTACCTTTGCCTTTGGGTCGGGACATCTTGTGAGTGGTTTGAGATCACCAAGCATGCTTGAATTGTATATTATTGCTTTTCTCATTTTTTATTAACTCAAAAGCACAAAAATATGTCACTAATATTTCTTGTTTGTAGCTTGAGCAATCACAAGGTCTAATAGCTTTTAGAAGATCCTATGTGCATTGATATGGTCAAGAGGAGATGGAAGAAAACATGGTAATGGTTCCCAAAGCTCTAAGCCATCAAATATTCCTCCCAATTATCTCAATTCATCATTTTGATCAAAGCAAGTCAAGGGGTTTGAGGTTTGTTTCCCAAGGAAACCCTAATTCATCTGTTCATCAACTGTGCCTTGCCCATGAAACAACCTCAACCCATGGTCAAAAACAATCAAGGGAAGTTATTTAATTCATAATTTCATGCATATTTGAATTCATTTGAGTGTCCTCAATCATCCTTTCATCAAGATATAAGGTGTAGACTTGAGAAGTTGATCAGTCAATTCATCTAACTAGTTTGAAATACACTGAGACCTAACTTTTTATGTGTTGGTCAAATGGAGATGACCCCAAGAGAAAAAATGTTCTTAAGGACAATATGAATAACTTTCATGTTCATCAAAAAATGATTTTAATCTTGGAAGGTCATCATCCATTCCAAGACATTATAGGTCATTTTGACTGAAACCCTAAATTTAGGTCAACTTCCCAAGAACATAACTCAATCATTTTTCATGATTTTGTGGTGATACTTAATGCATTGGAAAGCTTAATGTGTCTACTTCAAATTTTATGTTGAGAAAAATTATAAAATCTCAAAAGTAATACATGTGATAATGCAAAACATTATAGGTCACTTTGGGCCAAATGCATTGAAATGTGAAAAAATCCAACTTCAAGTGCCCATAACTTCATCAAATATCCAAATGATGCAAAATTTAAGTCCAAATTGATTGTATTGAAAATATATACAACTTTCATGTTGAAGATTTTATCATTTGAAGCTTGCATCATTGAGACAGAGGGGCTTGAACATTGGCCAAATTTGGAAATTTCACATATGCATGTTTTGCACCCTACACTTCAAGCTCAAATTTCATTAATTTCCAAGGCCCAATTGGAGTTTTGATCAACATAGCATTTGTTCCTTATGCAACAAGATTTCCAACCATTACCCATAAGCCTATGTTTCAATTTGGGAAATATCATTTTCGAAGAAGAGAATCTTTTAGTGCATTTTTGGAAATTCATTTCAAACACATTGCATGAGCTCATGATATCATATCTGCACGTCCATTCCTTCTAATTATGATATAAGCAACCAATTCCAATCAGAATTGGGCCTTCCATGCGCCTGACAGGCCCATGCATGGAGGCCCTCTTCTCCCATGCACACTTTGTTCATGCATATCAGATGGCTTTGGCTATAAATACATGGCATGTGAGCTCTCATTTCTCAACCTTCAGATCTAGAATTCAGTTTCCTCGACTGTTTTCTTAAGATCTAAAGTTCCTAGACCTCTTCACCTTGATCCATAGAAGCTTCTGTTTGCAAAAGAGCTCAAAGACAGTGACTCAATTCATCTCAATTCCAAGGTTTTGCTCAACTGCATTTTGCTTCGAAACAGCTTATGTATTGTTCCATTTGCCTTGATTTTGTGTGATCTGAAGTCCTCTGCATAGAGGCATCATTGTTGTGTTCTTAATTTTTGAAATCAAGCAAGTTCAGTTGAACACCACCAAAGTTCCATCTCTGATTTCTCTCTCAATAGGGATCTAGAGTGGAATTGAGTGGCATAGGAGTGATGTACATCACTCCACCTTTCATTTGGTACCTGGATCGTGCATTTTGGTGCACATTTGCTCTTCTGCAAATTTGAGCTCTCACCGGAGCTAGCCGGAGAAGACGGTGGCGCTGACCACCGTCTGGTCTCCTGATTCAATCGTGGCCGTCCATTTTCATTTCTAGATTAGATCTCATCCATCCAATGTTATGACTTTTCAATTGGCCATGTGTGATGCGTGGGCTAAGGAACTTGGTGGATGCGCGCCTGAGAGCCATGTGATATGCCAGCTCAATTAAAGAGCCATCATCCAACGCCTCTCCTTTTTTCTTATTTTTAATTTCTGATTTCTATTTTCTTTTATTTCTTTTAATTCCATTTTATTTCTAAAATCCATATCTCTTTCATTATTGGTCCAAAAATTATGGGACTAATTGCATCATTTCTCTTTTAATTTCTAGTTTCTAAAAATGATTTTTAATATTTTTTATTTTATCATTTGCTATTTTTTAATAATTTTCTCTTTTTTGTTTATTTTTAATTCATTTTAAATAGTTTTTGAGATCCAAAAAATACCAAAATATTTTCTCAACCTCTTTGAATGATGATAGATCTATGAAAAATATTCTCATCTATTTATTAATTGATTTGAGATTTATTTGAGATTTTAGTTCAATTAGGTTATTTTTATGCATTTTTTATTGATTAAAAATAGTTTCTGACTTTTAAAAATGCTGAATTTTTGTCAAACTTTGTTTGACCTTGTTGAACTTGGGATAATTCACTTGGACTTTTCAAAGTTGATTTGAAGTGAGTTTGAAGTTTGACCTTTCTTTAATATTTTAATTCAAGTTTTATTTTAAATATTAAAAATGCCAAAAATATTTTGTTTATTTCTTGACTTCTAATCTACATTTTGCTTCTGTTTTCTATTGTTTGACCTTGATCTTCTCTATCTTTGATCATAGCTTGTTGATTATCTCATTCCATTTCATTTAATGCACTTTAGTTCTTCATTTCTATTCTTCATCATCTTCTTCTTCTTTTCTTTTTTTGATCAATGAGTTAAAGGTTGATGGTTAGCAATGATTAGGGAGGTTTAATCTTCCTTGATTCAAATCTAATTCATCTTGATCAATGATCAAGTGAATGGCTTTGCATTAAGGATAAATTACTTTCTAAGTCATGCAAAAGACATAAATCAATACAAGACCATTTCTCATCTTCTTTTTTGGCATGGCAAGTTGTTAGAGTTTGATTCACTAATCAAGACCTTTAACTTGTGTTGTTGCCTACATTATTATTGACCGGCCTCAGATAGTTGTGACTTCTACATAAGTCCAATTACGATTGCTTAACATAGCGCTAAATTTGCCTTATGGCACACTAACTACTAACACTAACCATTAACCATTAACATTTACTTCTTGCTCTTTACTTTTATGCAATTTACTATTCTTGTACATATTACTCATTTGCTTTTCCCCCTTTGCTCACTTGAGCACATGTTTATGTTAATGCAATTTGCCTTTTGCTCATTTGAGCACATAATTGTGTATATATCATTGTGCTTGTGTTTTGTTTTGATTATTGTGGACCAAATGCAAAGAAATGGACAAATGGACTTAGTTTCTAGGACTTTCCCTATGCAAATTGGAGTAAAGAGACCCTAATGTTGAAGATGGATTAGAAGGACCAAACCTCTAAACTCACTCTTGTCCATTCTTGATTTACTTCATGGAACTTTTGATGTGTGTGCTTTTGTGCTAGGGGATCCTATGAGAGCTCAAATTGAAGAACCATTTCCATGTTCATACAAAGTGAAAGATACAAGACACATTGAGGATCTCCTAAGGAGCTTGTTTGGTTATGTTGATTGTTTGAGCTTACTATTATTTTGCTTGCATATTCCAAAGGATGGGAGCTACTTGGATCATCAATATGATCTCAAGAGAGGAACTCCATTTGTGGTCTTATTTCTTATCCCTTATCTCTTATATGATTAGGACTTTAGCCATTCTTCTTCTTCCCTCCACTCTAACCCAAGCCAAAACTTTTGTGCAAACATTAACACTTGTTTTCAAACATTAGAAACCTAAGTCTTATGCTTTTGATTTTCAAAACTTCCTTTCATAACACTTATTTTGAATTGAACTTTTAAATCAACTTTGACCATATTTTGTAAATACTTTTCATTGGTAATTACCACTCATTCAAATACCTTTTGTGGTTTCAATGGCCACTCTCTTAATCAAAACTTTTTCATAAGCTTTAGCCTATAGGTTTGAGTTATCCTTGAGGTAGATGTAATACTCACTTATATCTTTAGTGATGGACAATGAGTCTTCCATGCTTATTGTAGGGTTAACCCCTCACTAGCATGTTGAAGCTATCCTCACATGGTGGATTTGTGGTTTTAGGTTGATTTTTTTCCCTTGGATGACAAAAGACCTTAAGGCTTTTCGACCAATCAATTCACCAACTCATTTTTGAGATTTTTACCCCGAACTACGAGGTTTTGATCCTAATCTTTTTTAAGATGGTACGTAGGCAATGGGTTTATCCATCCAAACACAAAAATGTAAATAACTTGTATATTCTTTTCTCATCTCTTCAATCATGTTTGCACAAACAAATTTTCACAAAAATACCAACCTTACAACAAGTATGAAAAGGGCTCCCTAGGAGTACCTAGGATGTTTTGGGTGCTTAAAACCTTCCCATTGGATAACCAACCCCCTTACCCTGATCTCTGACATTTTTACTAGTTTTTGATTCGATAAAACTTTTAGGTTTTTGTTCGCTTTCTAACCATTCCTTTGGATAAATAGAAGTGCGGTGGCGACTCGACTTGTATGGGTTACCTTGGATTTAGTCAATATCTCTAATGGTAACGAATACCCCGCTACAGAAAAGTGGCGACTCTGTTGGGGACATTTGCCTAGTGGGTTTTGCCTACTTTTCATATTTGTTGTATTGTTGTGTATATTATTTTGTGACATATTTTTTGTGCAATTTGGGGTTACTGTATTGTATGTAATGATTGAATTGCTTGAATATTAATTCTTTGTATGCTTGGTAATCTTTGTGAGATGAGTTCTATACCCGAACTCGAGTGCACTTAGGATAGGAGAATGGCATAGTCTTGTTGACTTGTGTGGAGTTATTCCTTAGCAAGTTGACTTGCAAGCCCATTCACTTGGTGGAGGTCATGTTGGGATCAATAATGTCACACAAGTAGTTGTGATTAGACATTACTCTTTCCAATATAAACCTTAGAAGCCAAAGACCTTAGTTTACCAAGCCCATCTTGGCCTATTCTTAGGAGGTAGTGCGAAAGTCGGTCAAGTGTAAGATTTGATACGATTGTTACGCGATACTACACTCATAAGAGTCTCTCTTGAGAATATTTTTGGAATACGAGTAGTCGTTTATTTGATAATATCTGAAAGATGGGATGATGATTATGGGAACCTCTTGTAGAACATGTTTGGCAGGTTTAAACCCTAGTACACTCCCTTTGGGTGGTTCTTAACCAAGACTCCATGCTCGTGACTTTCCACAAACCCTTGATTCATGGTTGATCCGTTCTTGTATCCTTAATATCAATGGAACTTGGGTGTTGATAAGGTATAAACTATAATCCACCAAAATGGATGATTGATATTAAGGATGACTTGATCCATCCCATGACCTTTGTTTGGCGTGCTTTGCTTGATCCTTGAGTGTGGTTGTTGCATTCATGCATTCATGCACCCATTTGCATCCATATCATCAATAATGAGAAAATTTTCAAGGAACTTAAGAGGTCTATTTGCAAATTTTCAGACATGGAAAGACAAAGAAGGAATACAAAGAAGTACAGTTTCCGACAACCTGACCTGAAAGAGCTAAGGAATTTGACATCCTATGTATTAGATCCCTTGGGTTTCAAGGCTCATTTTGGGAAGCTTCTATCTGTTATAACTACTCAAGTGGATGAAGGATTGATGAGTGTATTGGTGCAGTTTTATGATCCCTTGTACCATTGCTTCACGTTTCCGGATTTTCAGCTTTTGCCCACGCTTGAGGAGTATGTCTACCTTGTGGGTATACCTATTCTAGACCAGTTGTTGTTCAGTGGCTTAGAGAATATTCCTATTTCTCAAGAGATAGCTGATATGTTGCATATAGATGAATCTCTGGTTGGTGCTCATATGACTACCAAAGGTGGAATTCAAGGTCTCCCTTCTGAGTTCCTCATTGCTCAAGCTACTATGTATGGGAAGGCCATGAGTGAGGACGCCTTTGAGACCATATTTGTACTTCTCATCTATGGGCTAGTGTTATTCCCCAACATCGACAAGTTTGTGGATGTGAACGGTATTAGGATTTTCGCTACTCTTAATCCCGTTCCGACTCTGTTGGGTGACACTTACTTTTCTTTGCATATGAGGAATGCAAAGGGTGGTGGTACCATTGTGTGTTGTTTGCCTCTGCTGTATAAGTGGTTTATTTCGCACTTACCGCAGACGGTCACCTTCAAGGAGAACAAAGGATGTCTACGGTGGTCCACGCGACTTATGTCTCTCACTAATGATGATATCTTTTGGTACAACCGTGTGTATGATGGTGTGCAGATCATTGACTCTTGCGGTGAATTCTCCAATGTGCCTCTTCTTGGTACATGTGATGGAATTAACTACAACCCTATTTTGGCACGTCGTCAGCTTGGGTTCCCCCTAAAGGATAAACCCAATAACATTATGTTAGAGGGTGTGTTCTTTCAAGAGGGTAAAGATCCCCAAGGCTTGAAGGGCAGGATGGTTCGCGCTTGGCGCAAGATCTATAGGAAAGGAAGGAAGGAGCTAGGTCCGAAGAATTGTATCGCTTTGGAGCCTTATACTTCTTGGGTGAGATGGAGAGCTTCCGAGTACCTGATGCCTTATGAATATCCAAGACCTACACCTTTGGTTGTGGCTGGGCCTTCAACCCCACCTGACCAAGGAGTAGAGGAGTTGAGAGACGAAGACTGTTCGCGTGCTTGGATCCGTGAACGAGAGGAGTTGCTTCAGCAGATGAAGGAGAAGGATGCTTTGATAGAGTTCCTCGAGCATCAGGTTATAAATGACCTGATGATGCATGGACTTCTCTACTTCTTCAGTCTTCCAAGTTTTGGAAAAGGAAGTACGATCAACTTGCCAAAGAGAAGGCAAACATGGAGGCAGCCTACGAGAGAGAAGTGAAGAGGCTTCGTGCATCTTATCTTCCTGTGTCCAGAGCTTTAGATGACTGCTTCTAGGGTTTCATAGGATGTTCATTTTCCTTTCCTCTTGTATTTGGTTACCAACACTGTACTTCTTTGGTGTAAAAATATTTTCCAGATATTATTGATGTGATATTTCCATATGTGGTAAATGTTTAATATTTCCAATATTTGCAAATAGAACTCTAAAAGTTCCTCTGATATAAAAATTAAATCATATGCCTTGCATGCATCATGTGCATCAGCAGGTTTTACTCCAGGCTTCTTGTTCTATGGTCTAACTCTGTGTTCTTCATTTATTTTAAAGACAAGCTGACTCACCGGTACTACACCCGAGCCAACTCTGCAAGACTGATGGATCATCTGGAATAAGAGAACCGCGAGCTAAAGGAGGAAGTAGCCAGATTGACTGCCCTGATGGAATCATTCATTGCTGCCCAGAGCCAGTCTTCTCTAACGCCTTTAACTCCTCCCCATAGGACAGTCATTTCTGAGATTGTCTCTTCAACTGTGCCTGCGGCCAGCGCACACTTTGCTCCAACGGCCATGCCAACCGGATTTCCGTGGGGGATGCCTCCTAATTTCATGCCTGAGGGTCCTGCACCCACTTTTGCTTCTCTGCCGGCATCTAGACCGGTCCTTGCTGTTCCTCCTCCTGTCGTGCATACTATGCCCAGAGTAGACGACACCATCTATCATTCTGAGTCGTCTGAGGGCCCAGATCTCTATGAGAAGATGGACGCTATGAACGATCAATTTCTTGAGCTTCGCAAGGAATTCAAAACTCTCAGAGGAAAGGATCTTTTCGCCAAGTCTGCTGCTAAACTCTGTCTGGTCCCTAATGTGAAGATCCATGTGAAGTTTAAGGTCCCTGACTTTGAAAAGTACAAGGGAAATACTTGCCCTCTCATCCACCTGGTCATGTATGCCATGAAAATGTCGACTCAAACCGACAACGACCAACTGCTCATCCATTACTTTCAGGACATTTTGTCTGGTGCTGCCCTACGTTGGTATATGGGCTTGGACAGTGCGAACATCCGATCCTTCAATGACCTTGGCGAGGCCTTCATCAAGCAATACAAGTATAATCTGGATATGGCTCCTGATAGGGATCAATTGAGAGCCATGTCCCAGAAGGACAAGAAAACGTTCAGAGAGTATGCCCAGAGGTGGCGAGAGGTAGCAGCACAGATAGTGCCCCTGCTAGAAGAGAAAGAGATGGCCAAGATCTTTCTGAAGACCTTGAGTTCTTTTTATTATGAGCGGATGATTGCCAGCGCTCCTTCTGACTTCACCGAGATGGTGAATATGGGGATGCATCTGGAAGAAGGAGTCAGGGAAGGGCGTCTGACCAGAGAAGAAGGCTCTTCTACCAAACGGTATGGGACGTTTGGGAAGAAGAAAGATGGCGAGGCACATGCTGTGACCTCCCATGTAAAACCAAGAAGACCCTCTGTGAGGAGGAAAACCGTGCGTCCTGCCGGTAACCAGCACCAGGTGGCTCACATAGCACCTGTTTTCCGAGATAATCAGCAGTATCAACATCACAACAATAATCAGTAACAACCACATCCGCAATATCATCAACAACAGCACCGTCCGCAACACCAGGCCTACCAGCCTCGAAACAGTAATCAAACCAGCACAAGTTACGAGAGGAAAAGGGTCACCTTCAATCCTATTCCGATGACATATGCAGAGTTATATGCCTCCTTGATAGAGAGGAAGTTGATTACTCCACGAGACCCATCGGTTATACCCACCAACCCCCAGTGGTGGTATAAGCCAGAATTACATTGTGTTTCTCATTCCGGTGCTCCCGGACACGACGTGGAAAATTGCTACCCTTTAAAGACCAAGGTTCAAGACCTTGTGAGATGTGGTATTCTGTGTTTCGAGGACGTAGGTCCTAATGTGAAGAAGAACCCATTGCCCGAGCATGGGAAATCTGCCAATATGGTCCAGGGTTGCCCTGGAAAATACAAGGTCAAATATGTCAGCCATATTTGACAATCTCTGGTCGAGATGCATAGATTGCTGTGTGATTACAGCCATTATGAGCATGACCACGATAGATGTCGAGTTTGTTCTGTTAACCAAAGAGGGTGTCGCCAAGTGCGCAAAGATGTTCAAGAAATGTTGGATGAGGGAGTCATTGAGATCCTTCAAAACAGAAACGTTGACGAAGATGCTGATGAAGTCAACGTGATTTCTCCAGTATTCCGGATCCCCGAGCCTGTTATTATCAAGTATGATGGTAGCAAGCAGAAGGCTTCTCCTGCTTTGATCATTAAGCCAGCTGGCCCTATACCGTATTCTTCTGAGAAAGCGGTTCCCTATCGCTACAATGCTGTAGCATTGGAGAATGGGAAAGAGGTGCCCATGCCCTCTTCATCTGTTGTTAATATTCCCGACGTCAGCGGCCTGACCCGTAACGGTCGTGTTTTCTCGGCTCCGCCGAAGCCACAAGCTGATGTTCGAAGGAATGATACTGCTGATTATGCTGAACGCCAGGTTGGGAATGCTGTAAATGCTCCGAATCCGACACTTGTTGCTAAACCTACCTCTACGTTGAAAACTTCTGTCTCTGTTGGCCAAAATGGCAATGCGAAAGAAGACTGTGATGAGATGTTGAGGCTAATCAAAAGAAGTGAGTATAACGTGGTAGATCAACTTCTACAGACGCCATCCAAAATCTCTGTACTATCCTTGCTGATGAATTCAGAACCACACCGAGATGCTCTGCAAAAGGTGTTGGATGTGGCGTATGTGGATCACGACGTCACAATTGAACAATTCGACAATATTGTTGCAAACATCATCGCTTGTAACAATTTAAGTTTTTGTGATGCTGATCTCCCTGAGGAGGGAAGAGACCACAACCTGGCATTACACATCTCTATGAGTTGCAAAGATGACGCCATGTCCAATGTGCTGGTGGACACTGGGTCATCATTGAATGTGTTGCCAAAGACCACTCTTGCGAAGTTATCATATCAGGGGCCTCCCATGAGGCAGAGTGGAGTGGTTGTGAAAGCTTTCGATGGGTTGCGTAAAACTGTGATTGGAGAGGTTGATCTCCCAGTTAAAATTGGACCAAGTGATTTCCAGATTACCTTCCAGGTTATGGACATTCACCCATCGTATAGCTGTCTCTTGAGCGGACCATGGATTCACGAGGCAGGCGCCGTGACATCCACCCTACACCAGAAAACTGAAGTTTGTGAAGAATAAGAAGCTGGTGGTGGTAGGGGGAGAAAAGGCTCTCCTGGTTAGCCATTTGTCTTCCTTCTCTTACATAGATGCTGAGGATGAGGTTGGAACGCCGTTCCAGGCTTTATCTATTGCTGAACCTGTTAAGAAGAGAACTTTTTCATTTGCTTCCTATAAAGATGTGAAGTTGGCCATTGAGCATGGTACAACTGCTGGATTGGGGCAAATGATTGAGCTGGAAGACAACAAATCCCGGCCTGGCATAAGCTATTCTTCTGGTGTCTTCAACAAGCAAGGGTTGTTCAAGAGTGGTGGATTTATCCACACCGGTCGAGATGAAGAAGCTGCTGCCATTTTGGAAGAGGATGTAGAGGATTCTGGCAACTTTGTCATCCCTGGAGGGATCTGCAATAATTGGGCCGTTGTGGATATTCCAACAGTTATCCATAAGTCAAAGTAATGTTCATTGTGTTTAAAAACCCTTCTCCCATGCCAAAAGGAGGAGTGATGACATTGCTGGCGCATAAATACAATGATATTTTCATTCAATAAATTCATGTTAAATGTTTGTTTTTCCAATTATTTTCCCTTTTCGCTTTTGCATGAAATTGGTGATCACATAAAACCCTAAATAAAATAAAATCAATCTTTTCATCTGCATAATGATTTGCCTTGCTTGAATTCTAAAATCTCTTTATATTCAAAATCATTATGCAGGTTAATCAAACCCATTGAACATAATGATCCAACACCATCTCCCAACTTTAAGTTCCCTGTATTTGAGGTAGAAGAAGATGATGTTGAAGAGATCCCTGACGAGATTACCCGTCTACTTGAGCATGAAGAGAAGATCATTCAGCCGCATCTTGAGAATCTGGAAACAGTCAACTTGGGGTCTGAAGACTGTGTGCGAGAAGTGAAGATTAGGGCACTCCTGGAAGAATCTATTAAGAAGGGGTTGATTGAGTTGCTATGAGAGTATGTCGACGTCTTTGCCTGGTCATATGAAGACATGCCTGGTCTGGATACTAATATCGTGCAACATTTCCTTCCTTTGAAGCCTGAGTGCGTGCCTGTAAAGCAGAAGCTCAGAAGAACTCATCCTGATATGGCAGTGAAGATCAAAGAGGAAGTTCAGAAGCAAATTGATGCGGGGTTTCTGGTGACTTCTACATATCCTTAATGGGTGGCCAATATTGTGCCCGTGCCTAAGAAAGATGGAAAAGTCCGAATGTGTGTGGACTATAGAGACTTGAATCAAGCTAGTCCTAACGATGATTTCCCTCTACCACATATTGATATGTTGGTAGATAATACAGCTAAATTCAATGTCTTCTCATTTATGGACGGATTTTCCGGATATAATCAGATCAAAATGGCACCCGAGGATATGGAGAAGACAACATTCATCACACCTTGGGGAACATTCTGTTATCGAGTGATGCCCTTGTGAGAAAATATTTTACTTTGAATAAATTTTGAATGATAGCAAATTGTGTGATCATCATCCAAATGTTGGCTGTGCATTACCTTACATGATACATTTGTGTTTTTACTGTGTTTTTATCCCATTCTATTGTTGCATGACTGTACATAAAGACCTACATTGATACATCTCTTAAAAGAACTCATAAAATCCATTTTGTGTCAGTATGCATCAACACATAAGCCTATGCATCGATACATACAGCATGTTGCAAATCACAAAACTTTTTTGTTCAGTATGCATCGATGCATACGAGTCATGTATCGATACATGGACAGGCAAAATGCTCTATGGATCGATCCATACGTGCCTTGCATCGATCCATGATTAGTTGAAATGTCATATGTATCAATGCATACGAATTATGCATCGATGCATGTTAGTTGAAATGTCATATGCATCAATACATACGAATTATGCATCGATACATGCTTAATTCAATTCACCAAAAACTCACTTATCTTACAGTATGCATCGATGCATACTCTCATGTATCAATGCATAAATCTGTTTTGTGCTCTAACAGTTTCTGTTTTTCAGCATATATAAGAGATGTTGTGACAGTAGTGAGAAACACGAATTCTTTGAGGGAAAAATAATTGAACACAAGATCAAAAAGCAGTGTTGTAGCAATTGTTGGAGAGCACATAGAAACCTGAAAGAGACTTCATCTTCTTCATCTTCTCAATCACTTTTCTTCAAGAACATCAACACATAACCATTCTTGTTCTCTGAATTAAAGATTTATCGAGATAACGTTCAGTGGTACGATCAAGGATCTAGCTGTGGTTTTCAATGGAACGATCGAGGATCTAGCTGAGTTGAAGATTGAAGGGGGTTTCGAGGAAAAACCTACTGGTTTATCCTTCAAGAACTGGAGTGTTCTTGAAGGTTTGTGAGTCACGTTTGCAGAACAGATTCAGCCGCAGCGTTGCGTTTGGAGATCGGGGGATTTCGCAAGCAGGTCGTGGAACCGGTGAATTGTTGGCAATTTCGTGCAGGAAATTCTTGATCGTGCTCAGATCAAGTGAAGGTTCATACAAGAAGAAGTTCTTGGAATTTAGAATTCTGTCTTTGTATCACAACCTTGTATCAACGAATTCGGCAATAATTGATAATCAAAGTTCTCAATTTCGTTTGAAATTGAGAGGGAGACGTACCCACACGCGAGGACGACGTGGGGAACTTCCTTACCAAATCTCTGCGTATCGTATTCTTACCTTACTCCTCTTTACGTTTAAAACAGTTTTCGCAATTTCAATTAGTGTGTTGTGATTGTTCCTTTTGCAAGACAACAGTGGCAAGAAAACCTTTTTAATTAAACTCTACTGCTGTTCACCATTGATCACACACACACCAACTGTTTGACAAAATTGTTAGCTAGGTTTTATTCATTGGAAATAGACTTTAATGATAAGTGCATTCAATTAGCTAAAATTATGGTGTTGATAGTTTCTGTCATTCTTATTCAAATCCAGCATTAAACTCGTGTGTCCGGTTTTCTAGTAGCGGTTCAGAATAGACGGAAGTCGATTCGGGACTGATATTTTCCGCCAACTTTAAAAACTCTGATAAAACTTTAAATCCGTTAAATTTTAAAGAGGTGATCTATTCACCCCCCCTCTCGATCACTAGCCACACCGTCTAACAAGTGGTATCAGAACGCCGGTTCGCTGGTGCTCTGTGGCTGCCTGTAACAGTATGGATTCTGAACCAAAGGGGGCGTATAATAGAGCGCCTATTTTCAACGGTGAAAATTACGGCTACTGGAAAGACTGCATGCGAGTTCATATAAATTCTGTGAATAGGCTAGTATGGGCTGCCATTGAAAATGGTCCGTTTCAAATTACTATGACAAATGCGGCTGGCGCCATAGTTCCTAAACCAGAAGCTGATTGGAATGAGAAAGATGAGAAAAAGTGGTCGTGTGATTGGAAAGCTCGAAATATACTAATTTCAGCACTTGGTGTTGATGAGTATTATCGAGTATCCCATTGCACGACAGCTAAAGAAATGTGGGATGCCTTAGAAGTTGCCCATGAGGGTACGACTGAAGTAAAACAGTCCCGCATTAACACACTCAATCAAGAGTTTGAGCTCTTTCGCATGAAACAAGGAGAATCTATCTCCGACATGCAAAAGAGATTCACTCATCTCACTAATAGGTTGAATGCACTTGGAAAACCTGTTTCCAATGAAATTGCTACTAATAAAATTCTGAGGTGTCTTAGCAGGGAATGGCTACCTAAAGTAACAGCTATTAAGGAAGCCAACGATCTAACGACACTTACGATTACAACTTTGTTTGGAAAGCTGGAAGAACATCAGCAAGCATTGGAAAGTCTTGAAAAATATGAGAACAAAAGTAAGAAGGAAAAGGAGAAGAAAAGAGACAAAGAGGGAGAGAAGAAGCCAATAGCTCTTGTGGCCTCTAGCTCTAAGTCCTCACGAAAAGAGCAAAGTGACAATGATTCTAGTAGTGACAAAGATTCGGATGATGAGGAAATGAGACATTTTGTGAGGAGATATAATAGATTCATTCGAAAGAACGGAGTCAAGCATTCCGACAAAAATCTCATGAAGTTTCGAAGACAATCTACAAATTCAAAGCAGGAAGAGAATAAGAAGAGTAGAGGAAGAGGATCTTGTTTTAATTGTGGTAAATCTGGACATTATAAAACAGATTGTCCTATGAAGTATAAGGATCAAGGAAAAGCTCCACCAAAAGGGTACAGCAAACAAAGAAGAGCTTACATTACATGGGAAAGTGATAGTGATTCATCAAGCACACAAAGTTCAAGTGATAGTGATGAAACCGCAAATCTGTGCCTTACGGCTCACACCAAAAATCTGTCCTACCACAAGAAGAAAATCAATGATAAAAAGGTAAAACAAGCCTATTATAATAATTTCTCTTCTATGACTTTTGCTGAACTGAAAATAGCTTTTGAAAAACTGCATAATGAAGCTGTAGATGCTTTTAAAAGATTATCTTCCGATAAACAAATTTTTTCATTTCTGGAAGGTAAAGTATACAAAGCTGAAAATGCTTTAGAATCATTAAAAGCTAGTATTGCAGAAAATTCAAAATATATTGACATTGATGGATATAGTAAAGTTAGGTATTGTGACGCTTGTCATATTTGGCAAAAAGAGGTAAACACTCTCAAGGTCAAATTAGAGAAAGCGTTACAACCTAAGGTTACTTATGCCGTTGACTCTAGGTTGTTTAAGAAGTCATTAAATCCTCCATATGCAAAATACTCTTTTATTCCAAAGGATTTAATGAACAAGAATAAACAAACGCATCATCATGGTTTATGTCATTATTGTTGTCGTGCTGGCCATACCATTGAGAAATGCAAGTTTAGGAGATTTCTTGTTCCTAAAGGTATTTATCAATGGAAGCCAAAAGGCAACCATGTTAGCACTTACCCACTCGGACCCAATGAAAATTGGGTACCAACTTCTCTCTTTTGATATTGTAGGATGAGTGCCTTGCTTCCGTAGATAGAAGATGGTTTCTTGACAGCGGCTGCTCAAGGCACATGACCGGTGACATATCGCTTTTCATAGACTTCAAAGCAAAGAAGAAGGGATATGTTACTTATGGAGACAATAACAAAGGAGCTATACTCGGCAAAGGTAGTGTAGGTAATCCCTCTACCACTACTATTTCTGATGTCCATTTAGTAGAGGGGCTTAAACACAACTTGTTAAGCATAAGTCAATTGCGTGACAAGGGTTATAAAGTTTCTTTCACAAAAACTTGCTGCATAATTGAACATGCTGAACAGAACATTGTGTTTAAGGGAGTAAGAGTAAATAATATAATAAGCGTTTACTTACTGTTGAAAAATCTGTCTATGTTTCTTTTGATGAGTCTTATCCGAAAAATGTCGGAAAAGGTATTTCTTTTGATGACGCAGGTGTATCTACAGAAGACATACTCAAGGAAGCTGTTGAGGAAACTGATCAGTCCAAAACAGCTGCCCATGAGAAGGAGGAAGATACTAGTCATGAAGAAAATGAGGAAGAAAAGACAGCTGAAGTGAAGGATCTTCCAACAGCTTGGAAATCCTCAAAAGACCATCCCATTGACAACATCTTGGGAGACATTTCAAAGGGAGTAATGACCCGTTCTAAGATAAGTAATTTTGTTCTCACTTCGCGTTTGTTTCACAAGTAGAACCTAAAAATGCCAAAGAGGCCTTGATTGATGAATTTTGGCTAATGGCCATGCAAGAGGAGCTTAATCAATTTAAAAGAAATGACGTTTGGGAACTTGTCCCTCGTCCGCGAGATCATCATATCATAGGTACTAAATGGGTTTTTAGAAATAAGCTTGATGAAAACGGAGTGATAACTAGGAACAAGGCACGTTTAGTAGCACAAGGGTATAACCAAGAGGAGGGCATAGACTATGAGGAAACTTATGCTCCAGTTGCTCGCCTTGAAGCTATACGTCTCTTGCTTGCCTATGCGTGTTCCAACGACTTTAAGCTTTACCAAATGGACGTAAAGAGTGCTTTTCTTAATGGTGTCATAAATGAAGAGGTATATGTTTCACAACCTCCTGGTTTTGAGAATGCTGAAAATCCAGATCATGTTTACAAATTAAAACGAGCTTTGTATGGTCTTAAACAAGCCCCTCGGGTTTGGTATGAAAGGCTTAGCAAATTTCTAATTGATCCTGGATATTCAAGAGGTAAAGTGGATAATACTCTCTTTATTAAGCACAAAGGAAAGCACATCCTTTTAGTTCAAGTTTATGTAGACGATATAATTTTTGGTTCAACTAACATACACTTGGTCGAAGAATTCTCTAAGGTTATGCAGGGTGAATTTGAGATGAGTCTCATGGGGGAGCTGAATTACTTCCTAGGAATGCAGATAAAGCAACTTGATGAGGGTACAACAGTATGTCAAACAAAATACTGCAGAGAACTACTCAAGCGCTTTGGAATGAATGACTCAAAATCAATTGACACCCCTATGCCTACCAACGGAAATCTGGATAAGGATAAGCATGTTTCTTCTTATTTTTATTATGCCTCACCTAGTTTAATGAGATTTGTTTTAGATTATACTTATTCCTCACAAGGTTACACCAACAGAGGTAATATCACTCCTATCTATATCTCATTTAGAATTATATGATTGTGTATGTTAGAACAATTTTTTTTTTTGCTTATACTGTTTGAACATTAAAAATTCTGATTTGTGAATCATACTTCTGGGCATAATGCAAATCCATACTGCACAAAAGTTTTTTTTGCTTATACATGTATGCATCGATTCATATCTTATGCATTTCAAATTTCTCAAAACTGGTTCAGGATGTATCGATCCATCCGTCGTTTGTATCGATACATAGACCCTTTAAAAACAAAATTGCATGCTATGGATCGATTCATGGCCATATGCATTGACACATACTGACTGCTATTTGGATTAAATGCATTCTTTTCATGTTGCTTAGGTTTTTTTTGTTGCACAATATATGGTTTAGCTTATGTAATTCTTAAACTCGTTCATACTACTTAAATGCTTATAACCTTCTGTTTACTTATGATGTTATTGCCCTTATTTGTCATTCTTTGTGAGTGATTCTTTACTTTGTAAGCTTCATTCTGTGTGATTGTTAGCTTATCTATCAATTTTGTTGTGTTCTGCTACATGTTGCCTTGATAAACCTGTTTTTTCTTCTTTTTGATGTTGACAAAGGGGGAGAAATGCAGATGTTGACAGACATGCACAAACTCAGGGGGAGTGCAGACATGCACAAACTCAGGGGGAGTATCACACATCTTGCCAAAAATTTGCCATCATCAAAAAGGGGGAGTTTGTGAGAAAATTCTTTACTTTGAATAAATTTTGAATGATAGCAAATTGTGTGATCATCATCCAAATGTTGGCTGTGCATTACCTTACATGATACATTTGTGTTTTTACTGTGTTTTTATCCCATTCTATTGTTGCATGACTGTACATAAAGACCTACATTGATACATCTCTTAAAAGAACTCATAAAATCCATTTTGTGTCAGTATGCATCAACACATAAGCCTATGCATCGATACATACAGCATGTTGCAAATCACAAAACTTTTTTGTTCAGTATGCATCGATGCATACGAGTCATGTATCGATACATGGACAGGCAAAATGCTCTATGGATCGATCCATACGTGCCTTGCATCGATCCATGATTAGTTGAAATGTCCTATGTATCAATGCATACGAATTATGCATCGATGCATGTTAGTTGAAATGTCATATGCATCAATACATACGAATTATGCATCGATACATGCTTAATTCAATTCACCAAAAACTCACTTATCTTACAGTATGCATCGATGCATACTCTCATGTATCAATGCATAAATCTGTTTTGTGCTCTAACAGTTTCTGTTTTTCAGCATATATAAGAGATGTTGTGACAGTAGTGAGAAACACGAATTCTTTGAGGGAAAAACAATTGAATACAAGATCAAAAAGCAGTGTTGTAGCAATTGTTGGAGAGCACATAGAAACCTGAAAGAGACTTCATCTTCTTCATCTTCTCAATCACTTTTCTTCAAGAACATCAACACATAACCATTCTTGTTCTCTGAATTAAAGATTTATCGAGATAACGTTCAGTGGTACGATCAAGGATCTAGCTGTGGTTTTCAGTGGAACGATCGAGGATCTAGCTGAGTTGAAGATTGAAGGGGGTTTCGAGGAAAAACCTACTGGTTTATCCTTCAAGAACTGGAGTGTTCTTGAAGGTTTGTGAGTCACGTTTGCAGAACAGATTCAGCCGCAGCGTTGCGTTTGGAGATCGGGGGATTTCGCAAGCAGGTCGTGGAACCGGTGAATTGTTGGCAATTTCGTGCAGGAAATTCTTGATCGTGCTCAGATCAAGTGAAGGTTCATACAAGAAGAAGTTCTTGGAATTTAGAATTCTGTCTTTGTATCACAACCTTGTATCAACGAATTCGACAATAATTGATAATCAAAGTTCTCAATTTCGTTTGAAATTGAGAGGGAGACGTACCCACACGCGAGGACGACGTGGGGAACTTCCTTACCAAATCTCTGCGTATCGTATTCTTACCTTACTCTTCTTTACGTTTAAAACAGTTTTCGCAATTTCAGTTAGTGTGTTGTGATTGTTCCTTTTGCAAGACAGCAGTGGCAAGAAAACCTTGTTAATTAAACTCTACTGCTGTTCACCATTGATCACACACACACCAACTGTTTGACAAAATTGTTAGCTAGGTTTTATTCATTGGAAATAGACTTTAATGATAAGTGCATTCAATTAGCTAAAATTCTGGTGTTGATAGTTTCTGTCATTCTTACTCAAATCCAGCATTAAACTCGTGTGTCCGGTTTTCTAGTAGTGGTTCAGAATAGACGGAAGTCGATTCGGGACTGATATTTTCCGCCAACTTTAAAAACTCTGATAAAACTTTAAATCCGTTAAATTTTAAAGAGGTGATCTATTCACCCCCCCCTCTCGATCACTAGCCACACCGTCTAACAGCCCTTCGGTTTGAAGAATGATGGAGCCCCGTATCAACGAGCTATGACTACCTTGTTTCACGATATGATGCACAAGAAGATCGAGGTATATGTTGATGATATGATTGCTAAGTCAAGAACGGAAGTTGAACATGTAGAGCACTTGTTGAAGCTTTTTCGACGTTTGAGGAAGTATAAGCTTCGTCTAAATCCTAACAAGTGTACATTTGGAGTCCGTTCCAGCAAGTTATTGGGCTTTATTGTCAGTGAAAAAGGTATTGAGGTTGATCCTGCAAAGGTCAAAGCAATACAAGAGATGCCTGCGCCTAAAACTGAGAAGCAAGTCCGAGGTTTTCTTGGCCGCTTGAATTATATTTCCATATTCATATCCCATATGACCGCCACATGTGCGCCGATATTCAAGCTCCTCCGGGAAGATCAGTCTCATGATTAGACCGAGGATTGCCAAAAGGCCTTCGACAGTATTAAGGAGTATTTGTCAGAGCCTCTGATTCTGTCTCCACTTGTAGAAGGGAGACCATTGATTATGTACCTGACGGTTCTTGAAGACTCAATGGGTTGTGTTCTTGGTCAGCAAGATGAGTCAGGAAAGAAGGAATATGCTATTTACTACATGAGTAAGAAGTTCACTGATTGTGAGTCTCGATACTCAATGCTTGAGAAAACATGTTGTGCGCCAGTATATGTTGAATCATACGACTTGGTTGATATCCAAAATGGATCCAATTAAGTATATCTTTGAGAAGCCTGCTTTAACTAGGAGGATTGCCCGTTGGCAGATGTTGTTATCTGAGTACGATATTGAGTATCGAGCTCAGAAGGCGATAAAAGGTAGTATCTTGGCTGACCACTTGGCACATCAACCAATTGAGGATTATCAGTCAGTTCAGTATGACTTCCCAGATGAGGAGATTCTATATTTGAAAATGAAAGATTGTGATGAGCCTACACTCAATGAAGGGCCAGAGTCTGGTTCCCGATGGAGCATGGTGTTTGATGGCACTGTAAATCAGTATGGAAATGGTATTGGGGCAGTGATTATTACTCCTCAGGGCACACATTTTCCTTTTACAGCAAGGCTAACTTTCAAATGCACGAATAATATGGCTGAGTATGAGGCCTATATTATGGGATTGGAAGAATGTATTGATCTTAGGATCAAGCATCTCGATGTGTATGGTGATTCGGCCCTTGTTGTTAATCAAATTAAGGGTGAATGGGAGACGAATCAGCCTGGCCTCATCCCATATAGAGATTATGCGAGGAGGATTTCAACCTTCTTTACTGAGGTTGACTTCCATCATATTCCTCGAGATGAGAATCAAATGGCAGATGCTCTTGCTACACTTGCTTCAATGATTATGGTAAGATTTTGGAATGAAGTTCCCAATATCACTGTGATGCGCTTGGACAGACCAGCTCATGTATTTGTAGTAGAAGAGGTACAAGATGATACGCCATGGTATTATGATATCAAGTGTTTTCTTCAGAGCCAGATTTACCAACCTGGGGCATCCATCAGGCAGTTTCTACCTCGATGGCGATGTGCTTTATAAGAGAAATTTTGACATGGTTCTGCTCAGATGCGTGGATAGACACGAAGCAAACCTGTTAATGACTGAGGTCCATGAGGGTTCATTTGGTACTCATTCCAATGAACATGCCATGGTTAGAAAGATGTTGAGAGCAGGCTATTATTGGCTGACAATGGAGTCTGATTGCTGTAAATATATGAAGAAATGCCACAAGTGTCAGATTTATGCGGACAAAATTCATATTCCCCCGACACTTCTGAATGTGATTTCATCACCATGGCCCTTCTCCATGTGGGGAATTGACATGATTGGCATGATAGAGCCGAAAGCGTCCAACGGTCACAGGTTTATTCTCGTAGCAATTGATTACTTCACCAAGTGGGTTGAAGCGACGTCATATGCAAACGTGACCCGGCAGGTGGTGGTGAAGTTCATTAAGAATCAACTCATATGCCGATATGGTGTGCCGGATAAGATCATTACTGATAATGGATCTAACTTGAACAACAAGATGATGAAAGAGCTGTGTAGTGAGTTCAAGATTGCACATCATAATTCTTCTCCTTACAGACCCAAGATGAATGGGGCTGTTGAAGCTGCTAATAAGAATACCAAGAAGATTATCTAGAAGATGGTTGTTACGTACAAAGATTGGCATGAGATGTTGCCATTTGCTTTGCATGGATATCGTACCTCTGTCCGTACTTCAACAGGGGCAACCCCTTTCTCTCTTGTTTACAGGATGGAGGTTGTGCTCCCAGTAGAGGTGGAGATCCCATCAATGAGAGTCTTGATGGAAGCCAAGTTGACTGATGCTGAATGGATTCAGAGTCGTTATGACCAATTGAATTTGATAGAAGAAAAGAGATTAACTGCTATGTGCCACGGTCAGTTATATCAGCAAAGGATGAAGAAATCCTTCGATAAGAAGGTCAAGCCTCGTGTGTTCCGAGAGGGTGACCTTGTGCTCAAGAAAGTCTTGTCTTTCGCGCCTGATTCCAGGGGCAAGTGGACTCCAAACTACGAAGGTCCATATGTTGTTAAGAGAGCCTTTTCAGGCGGTGCTTTGATATTTACAACTATGGATGGGGAGGATTTCACTCGTCCTGTGAATTTAGATGCAGTCAAGAAATACTTCGCCTAAAAATAAAAACAGAATAGCTCGCTAAGTTGAAAACCCGAAAGGGCGACTTAGGCAAAAATGAACGTCTCGGTGGATTGAAAACCCGAAAGGGCGATCCAGGCAAAAGTTAGAGACATAAAAAATAAATATGTATCCCGCTAGATTGAGTACCTCACCCTGGGGCAATCTAGGCAAAAAAATAGGGATTTGGCAAGTAACTGCATCCTGACAAGACTTTCTCGATCAGTCGTCGTCAACTAAAGCTTCAAATACATCGGATTCAAAGTTGGTGGAGAAATGTGTCGCAACCTGAAAAATACAGTGCGCGAAAAACAACCGGCGAGAGAAAATGACAGAAGAGTCGCCACCGTGCGTTATTCATCCCAAAGGAGGGAAAGGAAACGCTCGAAGTAAACCTGAAAAAGGAAAGGACAAGACGGGGTCTCGCAACCAAATCTTGGGTTCGGGAATCGGTTATGCGAAGGGAAGGTATTAGCACCCCTACGCATCCATAGTACTCTACGGGATCCACTTTTGTGGTTTTTGTCTAAAGGGTGTGGGTTTACCTAATGTGTTTATTTACTAAAAAGGTTAAGAGAAATGACTCGCGCGGATATCGCATCCACTGCATACGTATCTCATCTGAATATGAGAATCAGAGTCTTCGTAGCTCGGCTACCTATGGGTTGGGGGGATGTATGCTCGCTAAGACATCGCGTCTTATGCCTACGTATCTCATCTGGCCTGAGAATCAGAGCAAAACGTAGTTCGGCTAACTATGGGGTTATGGATTGGGTTTTGGACGAACGACGTCACTACGCAATCTACCGGATGCTCGACCTTTGGAGACTTACTCGCCTGTAGTAGAAGGAGTTAACGTGTTGCTTTGGGTTTTAGGGTTTGGGATGCTCAAGGGCAAAAAGGCAGTCCTTGATGAAGGAACCGCGCTACCTGCAGGGATACGAACACATACAAAACAAACATGTATAAAGTAAATGTGCCAACAAGGGGCTCAGAAGTAAATAAACAAAAGAAAACAAATGCCTCCTATCGAGGTCTTCCAGCTAAGAAAGCGATAAAATGCGGAAAAGAGGTAAAAGTACCACACGGATGAAGATCCGAAGTAACAGCAATTAAAGGAGTAAGAAACCCAGGGACCTCCCAAGCTAATGCCATCAAAGAAAGGTGAGTCAGTACAGGTAATTGGAATGAACCTCCAGGGGGTATCCCACAAATAAAGTGGGAAAACCACGCAAACTATCTCTGCAAGAGTCTGTGAGCCCTCACAAAAACTCAACAAAAGGGTTAGTGAAACACGATAAACATTTTTTTCATGGACAATAGTATGGTTTCAGAAACCTCAAACCCTGTGGCATATATTTCAGAAATCATGTGATTAAATATTCAAGGCATAGGTTTCACCCATTCATGCATAATTAAACCCGTGGGCAAAAACATAATGAAATTCATCTATCATACCTCATACATTCAGATGATCCAAATTAAGAGCATAAAATCATGGGAATGAGGCAAACCTGATGGGAGAGCTTGATTGAAATTGAGTTGCACCCGTGAGGCCCTTCAGGGTTTGGAGGCTGCTCTGAGTTCTCTGTCAGGTTTCTCTTCAGGTTTTGTTTCAAGGAAACCTCAGAGTATTTTGCTTCTCTTCCTTTTTCTCAAGTGAAGCCTTGGTATTTATAGACTGAATTTCATGGTTTTGTGGGCTCAAATGAGAGAGACCCAAGTCCAATTTTTTTTTATATATATATATTATTTTTTTTATTATTATTATTATTTTTTTTTTGTAAAAAATTATTATTATTATTATTATTTTTTTTTTCGTTTTTTTTTTCATTTTATTTTTTCGTTTTTTTTTTCGGATCTAATTCTGATTGACATGATGAAATGCAATATGAAATGAATGCATGAATGAGGAGGGCATTTTTTGGGGTGTTACAAAATGGTCATTATGTTCAATGTAGCCCTTTTCCAATATATATCACCAATTTCAAATTTGTAAAGATCTATGGAGTCTTTCCATTTGCAGACTACCATCCCATCAAATAAATTTGAGCCTTTATCCCATTATTTGCACTCTTATTTTTTTTTATTCAACAAATGTTTTGCATGTTTTAATTGAGAAATATCATTGTTAAATAAATAAATTTTTCATAACTTGTTTTTTAACAAAGTGAACATTCACAATGATAAAAAGATGCTTGGGATGTCTTCAGTGCTCTCCCGAGGATGGAATGATTCCCAACATGGTAAGGCATTTGTTCATATTCCTGGCATGCTTGTATCCTCTTCCTCTGGAGCCTTTTGTGGTTTTTCTCCCGAGCAGAGTGTTTGGTAAAGATATTCATCCCTCTCTTCTTCAGCAGAGTAGTGATCCTTCTTCCTCAGCAGATGCGGTCTATTTGGTAGTACAATATTTGGTGATCTTGGAAACTTCTGATTGGTGGTTGTTCCCCATAGAGACCTATCCTCCCCTTTGATAATTTCCCCAGTAGAGTTGCTTCTGCAGCGGATTTTATCTGTGCGATGATCCTGCCCCCAGCTAGAATGACTGATATTCGTTCTCCTGCAGAGATCCTTGTTTCCTAGTCCCCATCAGATTGGATGTTCTCCACTGGGCCTGGCTTTCTCTATCGAGATGTACTACCGGATGTTTGTTCGTCAATCTTCGAACCTGTTTGTGTTAGATATGTCTGTTTTGTTAGCATTCATCATACATAAACCACGCATATATGCATAATTTTAACATTCAGATATTCATGTTGCATTCTTTGCCATATATCTTTGTTTGTTATCTCCTGCTAGTTGGTAATATATTTCCCCAAGCAGATGTTTGTGTCTGATCTCCCCATGTAGAGTCATCCCCATAAGCAGAAAGTGTTTATCCTTCCTTCCATATTCCCCACTGAGTTATGTCCTCGTGGATGATGGTTGTTTTTGTTTCCCTTCCAACACATATACTGGGATGGAATCCCCCTGAGTTATATCCTCATAGGGATGAGTCTTGTCTTGTCGTGCCTATCTAGTTTGTTCCTAGATTGGTTTCTGGTGCTTTTCCTTGCACTTCCCCGTAGTTTAGATGAATGATCGCTCAGTAACGAGTAATTGTCCATCTTTTCCCCGGCGGAGTCTGTGGCCTTCTACCCTCATACCGGTAGTTATAAGTCCTATTTCTGTGGTTCTCTACCCTTATACCGGTAGTTGTAAACCCTATTTTATCCCCTTGCAGAGTTAACCTTTTTGTTTATCCTAACCGATGACGGTTACCCTTCCGTGGTTTTCTACTTAGTATCTGGTAGATGTAATCCCCTCCTTGTTGGTTATCTTTATCCAATATTCGGTATCGATATTCCTTCACTTGTGAGTATATCTCCTAGTAACCGGTGATATATCTCTCCCGGATCATTGCCTTTGTCAATGTATCCCCTGCGAGTCATCTTTCATTTGCCTTTTGTTAGCAATGATCGTCTCTCCCTTTGTTTGGTCATCATTTTATACCTAGTTTTTGGTATCCTGATGCCCCTTTTCTTTCGATCGATTTATCCTTTATTAACCCAGTAACCGGTTGTGGATAATCTTCCATGCGTGTATGTTATCTATGTTTTGACGGTAATAGATAATATATCTCATGCGCTCTTTGGTCGAAGCCTTTTGTTCTTTCCAGTCGAGTAAGATTCGTATCCCTCTTTGTGGAATCAAATGCCCATCCTGTAATCGAGTTTGCTTTTAGCCCTCTTTTGGATGATGAGTGTCTTGGAAATATTCCCCAATTCACGCCTTGGTTGGTCACCTATTATATGCCCAGTAACCGACATCCCTGGTGTTCCTTCCCTTCTACTCCCTATTATGACTTTTGTCCCCTGTGTAGCCAGATTTTCCTGAGTTGAAATATATCTTTTTAGGTTTTCCTCAGATGATTTCAGATGTTTGATATCTCTCACCCTTATACCGGTCTTAGATATTCATTCTCCCAGAGCATGTTGTTCTCTCACCCTTATACCGGTGTTCGGATCACATGTCTCTTTGAGCTTATTACCCAGTAACCGGTAATACCTCATTTTGTTGTTTCCTCAGTTGAGTTTCTCTTTGGACATTTCCCCATCAGGGTCCTTTGTGGTTTTTCCCCAGCGAAGTCCCTTAGTGGATTCTCCCAGCCTGAGTCCGGATTTTTATCCGAGGTATCCTTTATGGATAATTTTGCTGTATTGGCATATTCCCCAATACATGCATCTTTGAGTCAGCTCGAGTCCTTCCATTGATTTATTTTCATGGAATCTCTCTCATGTCTCAGCAAGTTCTAAGTTGTGACCTGCTCATGCAATTTATCTCCTTTTCTATCCCCATAAGAGTCCCAGAGTCTCTGTCCCATGGAGTGAATTACTCATATGGATTGTCAGTTTCTCCGGATTTCTTTTCTTCTTTGTGGACACATATCCCCATAGAGTACTACCCTTTTGCATACATACATTTGCATCATGAGGTCTCTTAGGGACCAAAATTCGTCTCTTTGTTATTATTTAAACCCATTCTACCTCGTCGAGACGAATATTTTAACCTTCACTTCTCCGGCTAGAATGACCTTAAATAGGGGCATCTGTAAGACCCTAATTTTGGCCCCAAGATCCCTCATGGCATCATAACATGGCATTTGCATAGCCTCAAGGATCATAAGCATCTTGGTTCCCTTTGCCTTTGGGTTGGGACATCTTGTGAGTGGTTTGAGATCACCAAGCATGCTTGAATTGTATATTATTGCTTTCCTCATTTTTTATTAACTCAAAAGCACAAAAATATGTCACTAACATTTCTTGTTTGTAGCTTGAGCAATCACAAGGTCTAAAAGCTTCTAGAAGATCCTATGTGCATTGATATGGTCAAGAGGAGATGGAAGAAAACATGGCAATGGTTCCCAAAGCTCTCAGCCATCAAATATGCCTCCCAATTATCTCAATTCATCATTTTGATCAAAGCAAGTCAAGGGGTTTGAGGTTTGTTTCCCAAGGAAACCCTAATTCATCTGTTCATCAACTGTGCCTTGCCCATGAAGCAACCTCAACCCATGGTCAAAAACAATCAAGGGAAGTTCTTTAATTCATAATTTCATGCATATTTGAATTCATTTGAGTGTCCTCAATCATCCTTTCATCAAGATATGAGGTGTAGACTTGAGAAGTTGATCAGTCAATTCATCTAACTAGTTTGAAATACACTGAGACCTAACTTTTTATGTGTTGGTCAAATGGAGATGACCCCAAGAGAAACAATGTTCTTAAGGACAATATGAATAACTTTCATGTTCATCAAAAATTGATTTTAAGCTTGGAAGGTCATCATCCATTCCAAGACATTATAGGTCATTTTGACTGAAACCCTAATTTTGGGTCAACTTCCCAAGAACATAACTCATTTATTTTTAATGATTTTTAGGTGAGACTTAATGCATTGGAAAGCTTAATGTGTCTAATTCAAATTTTATGTTGAGAAAAATTGCAAAATCTCAAAAGAAATACATGTGATAATGCAAAACATTATAGGTCACTTTGGGCCAAATGCATTGAAATGTGAAAAAATCCAACTTCAAGTGCCCATAACTTCATCAAAAATCCAAATGATGCAAAATTTAAGTCCAAATTGATTGCATTGAAAATATCTACAACTTTCATGTTGAAGATTTTATCATTTGAAGCTTGCATCATTGAGACAGAGGGGCTTGAACATTGGCTAAATTTGGAAATTTCACATATGCATGTTTTGCACCCTACACTTCAAGCTCAAATTTCATTAATTTCCAAGGCCCAATTGGAGTTTTGATCAACATAGCATTTGTTCCTCATGCAACAAGATTTCCAACCATTACCCATAAGCCTATGTTTCAATTTTGGAAATATCATTTTCGAAGAAGAGAACCTTTTAGTGCATTTTTGGAAATTCATTTCAAACACATTGCATGAGCTCATGATATCATATCTGCACGTCCATTCCTTCTAATTATGATATAAGCAACCAATTCCAATCAGAATTGGGCTCTCCATGCGCCTGTACAAGCCCATGCGTGGAGGCCCTCTTCTCCCATGCACACTTTGTTCATGCATATCAGATGGCTTTGACTATAAATACATGGCATGTGAGCTCTCATTTCTCAACCTAAAGGCACCTAAACCTCTGCCGAATTGATTCCACACCCATACCAAAGGAACAAATCTCAATTTTCTCTAAAAATTTCAGATCTAGAATTCAGTTTCCTCGACTGTTTTCTTAAGATCTAAAGTTCCTAGACCTCTTCACCTTGATCCATAGAAGCTTCTGTTTGCAAAAGAGCTCAAAGACAGTGACTCAATTCATCTCAATTCCAAGGTTTTGCTCAACTGCATTTTGCTTCGAAACAGCTTATGTATTGTTCCATTTGCCTTGATTTTGTGTGATCTGAAGCCTCTGCATAGAGGCATCATTGTTGTGTTCTTAATTTTTGAAATCAAGCAAGTTCAGTTGAACACCACCAAAGTTCCATCTCTGATTTCTCTCTCAATAGGGATCTAGAGTGGAATTGAGTGGCATAGGAGTGATGTACATCACTCCACCTTTCATTTGGTACCTGGATCATGCGTTTTGGTGCACATTTTCTCTTCTGCAAATTTGAGCTCTCACCGGAGCTAGCCGGAGAAGACGGTGGCGCTGGCCACCGTCTGGTCTCCAGATCTAATCGTGGCAGTCCATTTTCATTTCCAGATTAGATCTCATCCATCCAATGTTATGACTTTTCAATTGGCCATGTGTGATGCGTGGACTAAGGAACTTGGTGGATGCGCGCCTGAGAGCCATGTGATATGCCAGCTCAATTAAAGAGCCATCATCCAACGCCTCTCCTTTTTTCTTATTTTAAATTTCTGATTTCTATTTTCTTTTATTTCTTTTAATTCCATTTTATTTCTAAAATTCATATCTCTTTCATTATTGGTCCAAAAATTATGGGACCAATTGCATTATTTCTCTTTTAATTTCTAGTTTCTAAAAATGATTTTTAATATTTTTTATTTTTCATTTGCTATTTTTTAATAATTTTCTCTTTTCTGGTTATTTTTAATTCATTTTAAATAGTTTTTGAGATCCAAAAAATACCAAAATATTTTCTCAACCTCTTTGAATGATGATAGATCTATGAAAAATATTCTCATCAATTTATTAATTGATTTGAGATTTATTTGAGATTTTAGTTAAATTAGGTTATTTTTATGCATTTTTTTATTGATTAAAAATAGTTTCTGACTTTTAAAAATGCTGAAATTTTTTGTCAAACTTTGTTTGACCTTGTTGAACTTGGGATAATTCACTTGGACTTTTCAAAGTTGATTTGAAGTGAGTTTGAAGTTTGGCCTTTCTTTAATATTTTAATTCAAGTTTTATTTTAAATATTAAAAATGCCTAAAATATTTTGTTTATTTCTTGACTTATAATCTTCATTTTGCTTTTGTTTTCTATTGTTTGACCTTGATCTTCTCTATCTTTGGTCATAGATTTTTGATTATCTCATTCCATTTCATTTAATGCACTTTAATTCTTCATTTCTATTCTTCATCATCTTCTTCTTCTTTTCTTTTTTTGATCAATGAGTTAAAGGTTGATGGTTAGCATTGATTAGGGAGGTTTAATCTTCCTTGATTCAAATCTAATTCATCTTGATCAATGATCAAGTGAATGACTTTGCATTAAGGATATATTACTTTCTAAGTCATGCAAAAGACCTAAATCAATACAAGATCATTTCTCATCTTCTTTTTTGGCATGGCAAGTTGTTGGAGTTGATTCACTAATCAAGACCTCTAACTTGTGTTGTTGCCTACATTATTATTGACCGGCCTCAGATAGTTGTGACTTCTACATAAGTCCAATTACGATTGCTTAACATAGCGCTAAATTTGCCTTATGACACACTAACTACTAACACTAACCATTAGCCATTAACATTTACTTCTTGCTCTTTACTTTTATGCAATTTACTATTCTTGTACATATTATTCATTTGATTTTCCCCCTTTGCTCACTTGAGCACATGTTTATGTTAATGCAATTTGCCTTTTACTCACTTGAGCATATAATTGTGTATATATCATTGTGCTTGTGTTTTGTTTTGATTGTTGTGGACAAAATGCAAAGAAATTGACAAATGGACTTAGTTTCTAGGACTTTCCCTATGCAAATTGGAGTAAAAAGACCCTAACGTTGAAGATGGATTAGAAGGACCAAACCTCTAAACTCACTCTTGTCCATTCTTGATTTACTTCATGGAACTTTTGATGTGTGTGCTTTTGTGCTAGGGGATCCTATGAGAGCTCAAATTGAAGAACCATTGCCATGTGTCGCATTACGCGAAAAACCGGCGGGAAACGAAGAACAACAGAGCCGCCACCGTGCGTTATTTATCCCAAAAGAGGGAAAGGAAACGCTCAGAGTAAACCTGGAAAGAACATGGTCTCGCGACCAAAGAGAATGGGATCGGGAGTCGGTTATGTGAAGGGAAGGTATTAGCACCCCTACGCATCCGTAGTACTCTACGGGATCCACGCACAAAAGGAAGGAAAAATGGTTGCTAAACACTGCTCAAACTCACACACACTGGCTAAAAAGAGACAAAAGAAACTGACTGAAACTGACTCGGCAGGATATCGTATCCTGGGCCTACTTAGTCTATCAGGCATAGACATCAGAGTCGAAGTAGTTCGGACTGGGGAAACGACACATGCTCGCTAGGATATCGCATCCTATACATACGTATCTCCTTGGACGAAGGAGAATCAGAGCATTCGTAGCTCGGCTGACACGCACACAAACAAACACAGGCAAAGGCAAACGTGGAGCCTGAATGCCAATTGCTGGACTTACATCAGCATCCGAACCAAAACACACCCACACTGGAACCCGAATGCCACTCGATGGACTTACATCAGCTTCCAAGCACACAACAACACACACAGAAGGGTGGAAGACAAAAGGTGGAAAAAGAAAAGGGCGCCCGGAGAGATCAGCTCATCTCCTGCCTACGTACCTCATCTGGTATGAGGATCAGGGCGACGTAGTTCCCCTACGCAGGGAAAAAAGGACTAGCCTAACCAGATAACAGAGGGAGACACAACACTAGGGAGACTACGACTCGAGCCTAGATGTTGTCATGTAAAGTCGTCCCTAAGTTAAGGTTTCTAGCTAACTTGCACAGGAAGCAAGCCTATCCTAAACATGACTTGCACAGGAAGCAAGCCACACACACACCAAACTTGCACAGGAAGCAAGGGTCTCGATTGCAACTAGGGCAAGAGAAAGGGGAGGTCTCAATCGCAACGAGGGCGAGAGAAAAAAAAAAAAAGGTCTCAATCGCAACGAGGGCAAGAGAGGAGAATTAGTGTTAGTTGTTAGTCAAACTCGACAAGACATCGCATCTCGTGCCTACGTATCTCATCTGGACATGAGAATCAGAGTTGCCGTAGTTCGGCTAAACTATTCCCGTTGGTTTGTGTTTTTTAAGTGGACAACGTCACTGCGCAATCTACCTGATGCTCGACCTTTGGAGACTTACTCACCTGTAGTAGAAGGAGTTAACGTATCCTTAAGAGGGGATAATGTTTGTTTGTGTTTTAGGAAAGCTCAAGCAAGAAAGGAAGTCCTAGACGAAGGAACCGTGCTACCTTAATTGACATGCAAACGAGACTACGCGGAGTCTAGCAGACCTAGGGGATACAATCACACCACACAAACACATACAACATGAAATAAACACACCAACAAGGGGGCTCAAACATCAAGGCTAGGTTTTAGTCGAGGGGTCTTATCAACCTCAACAAACAAACCTCTGGAATTGGGTAGATGTTGCTCTTAACCTTGCCATTGAGGGGCTAAGGTGAAGCAGATGAAAGGTGAGTGAAGATGAGACTTCACAGCTCTTATCCCTGGCCTGGGAGAGCTCAAGACAAGAATGTGTGGGTTCAGAAAGTGGGAACCCTTCTACACATTTGATACTGACTCAACTGTACAATTGTACAAGATCTTGGGTTTGTATCTGCAATGCATCAACACAGTGGTGTGAGCAAAGCAGATGACACACAGAATAGCAGGGGATAGGTTGCATATCCCTTGGGTTCTTCCAATTGCCTCTTCACTTAGGAGGTCTTTGACTATGTACAGGGACAAGATTTAAACATACACAAACATTGCCTCTTAAGGAGGACTTCAGACAGTTGCCTGGCCAAGTAACAGGCCAGGTCTTCCAGACTACATGAAGAAAAAGGAATTATACCTCAAAGCAAATTGCTAAATAGCAAAGCAAAGCAAGTTCAAAGAACTTAAGCGACTAATGGTACCTGAAATAGTCAAACGAATCAGTACACAATTCAACAGTTTAAATCAGAAGGAGGTAGAAACCAACAATCAAAACAGACAGGCAAATGTGCAAAGCACAAGACTCAAATCATATGAGTCAAACCACCTACAAAACAAAGGTTAGCTCATGATAAACAGATAAACCCAATCAACTTGCAAAAGTTTCTTTGAAGCATTTGTAGCTTAACCTGAAACAACGAACTCAATTATAAGCCACAGGACCACTAGGACAAGCCTAGGGTCAAAAATGAATGAGAAAGCCAAAACAGCAAGCAATATCCAATCACAATCAAATTCAAACATTTAAGAAGCAAACCCAATTGGTTTCAAGTTTATATCATGCATCATCATCATTTCATAGACAAAAGAAGTCAAAGCATGGCAAATGAGGGCTCATAAAAGTCAACAGCAAGACTTAGCTCAAAAGCAAACATAGACAATTCAAAAAATTACCAAATAATTCATGCTCAATCATAATCCACAACATGACATGCATATAAAATTTCAGCTCATTTGGATCATGGGAAGATAGTCAATGAAAATCAGAAAGTCAAAACAATTTCAAGCATGTACAAAGAAGTCAAACAAACATGTATCAACTTCAAAAAATCATAACTCAGTGATAACATATGAGAAATGAATGGGATCAACACCATGGCAAAGCTTAAGATGTCTAGTATGCACATGTAAAATTTCATGATCATCCAATAAAGTATGAGAATTTCACAAAGGAAATGGCAACATGTATCAAACAAGTCAACATTTTGGTCAAACAGGGGAGAAAAATCTCAAACAATTAGGAAATGGCACAATTAATTCCAAGAAAAATCACAAGTCAACTAGACATATAAGAGAAGGCTCATGCAAAATTTCACATCAATTGGAGGTCAGGAAGCATGTCAAAAAAAAAAAATCATGAAATTGCATATCAATGGTGTGACACAAATTGTCACACCCTACTTCAAAAATTCACAACTCAACAACCAGATAAGATAAAATCATAAACTCTACATCAAAACAAACATGAATGAGTGTAGATTAAGCACAAAAAATTTCAGGGTCATTGGATATATCCTCATCATTTCACAATTGAATTGGCAAGATGTACAAAATATGCATACATGAGCAAAACCCTAATGCCATTAAAAATCCAGCCATCCAAAAAATCAGCAAAAATCATGATAAAAAAGTAGACATTCATATGAACATGATGCAAAAATTTTCATGAATTTTGGAATTGAAATGGTGATGTTATGATTTTTGTAAGTTGAGTAATGAAATGGAATAATTATTGAGAAAAAAAAATGAAATAACCATGATTAATTGGAAATAATAGGGCACAGTGGCAATATGGTAAATATGTTGGTCTTTTAATGAAACGGTGAGTATTGTCTCCCAGACGTGTCAAGCAGTAATTCGGCGTGGGCAATGGAACAGTGGAGGTTCAGGCAAAACAAAATGGAACAACAGACCAATCGTGTTTTCTAGATTCAAATGCATTTAGGGTTTTAGCAACAGGGCTTCATCTTCATGTTCATCATCACAAAAACGAGTTTCACCCAGAATTTTACAAATAGCATGGCAATGAAACAGTGTTATTCATGCAATCACAATACAAACAACAGCCAAACGTATTCACGAGTTCAAGAATTTTCTGGGCAGATCCTAGGGTTTCACTACTGTAGCTTCATCTTCATCATTCGAACATGAAAAAATCAAATCGCCCAGAACATTAAATCTAGCATGGCATTCGAATCAGCAAACCTTAAACATCACAAATCCAACAACCAAATGCATAGAAACACACTGAATGACATGAATCGAGTAAAATCAATAATGAACAACAAATTTCATTTCCAGATATTTCACTCAATACTCAACCATTTCATGTGATTTAAGTTGCATTGTAACCAGCAAGGAGTAATCTATCACAAGCATAGCATGGATCAGAGAAAGAAAGTGGTCGAAACCTTACTTGTTTTTGAAGAAAGTAGGGATTCAGTTGCTATTTGGCTAGTATGAGCTCGAACAGATGAAGGTCCTAGCCCCAAATGATGGATTCTTGAAGAAGTTTAGCTCAGCCCACTCAAATCTAGCTTAAATCAAAATTGGCCATTGAAGATGCTTGAAGAAAACAGAACATGAAGATGCTGTTCCAGTCGAGATTCAGGGCTCCAAACAGCTTCCAAATGATGGTCAGATGATGAAACAATGAAGGTGGCTCGTGGTCCTTTGGAGGTTTTAGCAGAAAAAAATGCAAAGTGAGAAAATGGAAATTGAGAGAGAATGAGAGTTTTCTGATGTCGGATGGCTGCTGCTAGCTCTAGGGTTGGAAATGGACAGAAAATATGTATATATACTTCTGTTTTAAGTCTGCTAAGTGAGTGTTAACCATGATTATCACAAATGAACCATTTTGCTAATTGTCCAATTTGGTTTGAGTGGTGGGGTGTATGGTACTATGCACGAATTTGGGCTTGCAAACATATTTCAAATGACATTTCAGACCTATTCCAAATGGCCAAATGGTTTAAAAATGATTACTTTGAAAAGTCAAAATTCAACTCACTTGAAATTAATTAAGGCAAGTTCAAAAAGGCCATTTTGCATGGTGATGTTTTGGTGCATGAAATTTACATTTTGGAAAGAGGAGGTTAAATGTGGTTTGTAGGAAAAAACCTCACCAATTTTGGCCAAATGGTTTGAGAGATATGGCCTTTTGAAGTTCAAGATTTTGTGAAAATGAATTGATCATATCTTGACAACCATACATGGGAATTGAGAGTTCTTGGACTTTTTGGAAATGGGAGAACAAGATCTTCAACTTTCATGTTGGGAAAAAATTCATTTGAAGCTTGTATCATGATGTAAGTTTGGGATCAAGAAGTTTCCATTTTTGGCAGTTAAAATTACAGGTCCAGTTTCTATTTTTGGAAATTTCTGATTTGGCTTCAAATTCTTCAATGATATTGTTTGCCATGATATATGAGGCCTATTGGGACATGAATAAGCTCTCTCAAACCAAATCCATCCATCAAAACCATAAAATCATCCACAGTTGACCAAGTTTGACTTTCTAGGGTTTCTGACTGATTGTGCATTGACTGATGACCTCTGAGCCTCCAATCTTTGACCTAAACACTTCAAATGGATCCTCAAGTCATGTGAACATGTTGGACCAACCCTAGGGCCTTGGCTCAATGAAAAACTCACTTGCTTGCTTGATTGACTGATCTCCTGATCAGTTTGACCTAATTCTCCTGATGATCTTGCACTTGAGGCAAATGGGACAATGCAATGCTATGCAGTGGACCATGATATGCTATGACCTAATATGAGAATGTATGTACAATGATAGGTGCAAATTTGAGGTGCTACAGCTGCCCCTATTCAATCATCTGGGAACCCGAACGGATGATAGCAATGGCTGTCAGACTTTCAGGGTAAACAGGGATTGAATACAAAAGAACCGTAGAAATTTGCACCGACTGGATATAATACAAGAAGAACCACGTCATTTACCGATGACAACTGCATGACAACTTCAGGCAAGCGAAACCATTTACCGATGGTTAACCACTGGAAACTTGATATTTACCGATATCAACTTCAGCCAAACCATTTACCGATGTCTGCTGGGAAAACAAACTTTGAAAAGCGAAACCATTTACCGATGGTTAAAACTTGATATTTACCGATATCAACTTCAGCAAGACCATTTACCGATGGCTGCTGGGAAAACAACTTGAGAAAAACAGAACCATTTACCGATGGTTAAAAACTTGATATTTACCGATATCAACTTCAGCACGACCATTTACCGATGGTTGCTGGGAAATAATTTGATGTAGAAAGGAAGCAAGACCATTTACCGATGGTGGCTTCAAAGCAACTTGATATTTACCGATATCAAGGCCATTTACCGATGGCTGCTGCAACTAGGAATTCGATATTTACCGATATCGAAGAAAACTGGGCCATTTACCGATGGCATCTCTGCTTGGAGAGGAACAAAATCTTTGTGGTAGAACCAGATAAGACGTTTACCGACGACTTCTGGGGATTTTGATTTTATTAACAAGAGAACAAAGAATGACCAGACATTTACCGATGACTGGGATGAGACTCGATGTTTACCGACATCGAAAGATGATGTTTACCGACATCAAAAGAATGACCAGACATTTACCGATGACTGGGAATGAGAAATTTATTGGGGAGAGACAAACAAATATTCGCAACCGGAAACCAGGTAGGACATTTACCGATGACTCTACTGGGGTTTTCTAGCTGGGGAGTTATCAGACATTTACCGATGACTGAGGGAAAGACTCGATGTTTACCGACACCGAAACAATGGTGTTTACCGACACCAAAAATGACCAGACATTTACCGATGACTGGGTGAGACTCGATGTTTACCGACACCGAAGCAATGGTGTTTACCGACACCAAATAAAGAAAAACACGCGCGGATGCTGATATGACACTTACTGGTATCTGAGATATGCCAAGGCAAGACTGATCACTCGCTGGGTATCTTACTGAGGAGAAACAATCTTTCTGTCACCATCGGGTGAGAAAATAAACCTCTGTGGGGATATTAATTCTGAATGCTGTCGAAGCAACTGTAACAGACGTGCTGTGCTGGTGTTGAATAAAGACGAACCGCCTCTGCCGGGGATACAGTCTGATGGGGTTCCGAACACATGAATGCATATGTTTGAATTTTTCTATGGCGCAATGCTCCATATGGAATGGAAATGCTACGCAGTTTTGAGGATGCGATGATTACTATATGCAAGATGCAAAATGATAAAAACTCCGCTGGGGAATACACAGGACGACTGTGCTGAGAAATCTTCAATACAATTCCGCTGGGGGAAAACAAGGCGACTGCCGGGGAACCAACAATACAAATCCACTAGGGGGGAACAAGGCAACTCGCTGGGGAGTAAGCAAACCACTTGCTACAGACAAAAGTACAATTGCTGAGGATATCCCAATCAATCCACAAAGATTTCGCCTGTGAAATAAATGCTCTGCTGGGGAAGATAAACCAGGTAACTTTCTGGGGATAAGGCTCAAACAAACCTCAAATACGGTAAACTCTGCTTTGGGAAATAACTGTTATTCTGTCGGGGACGACCCACAATATTCACAAGTAGAAACAACTCAACTGGGGATGCAGGTATCGACCTGCTATGGAAACTCGTCCAATCCACTGGTGGGATGAACTCTGCTGGAGAAATATTTCGTGAAACCCGTTCCACTCGGGGATCAAGGTCACGACAGCGAGCAAACAGGAAGGAACACCAAGGATACCGGGTTGTAGGTATGAAACGGGTGACCGACCAAAGCGTGAATTGGTTTGTTTTCCAAAACACTCAACATCCTGAAGAGGGCTAGAAAAGCAGTCTTTGTTAAATGATGGACATCCGATTCCATAGGGAATACGAACCTTACTCTGCTGGAGAAAACAATCAAAAGATTGACCAAAGAGTGCATGAGATATATTATCTATAGCCGTCAAAACGTAGATAATACACTCGCATGGAAGATTATCCATAACCGGGTTGCAGGTTGTTAAATGGATAAACGACCGAAAAGAAAGGCATCAGGGTACCAGGCTAAATATGCAAAAGATGACCAATCAAAAGAGGATAAAGTTGCTAACTCGGAGCAAATATCCAAAAAGAAGGGGAAGACCCAATGGGGACAATACTGCTTGATCAAGGCAAGTATCCAGAGGGGAAAGAATATCAACATCACAGACCGGATACTGATAACTGCAAAGAGGGGATTACATCTACCGGTTTGTAGGCAGAAAACCACGGAAAAGTAACCAGTCATCTATAGGATGAGCACAAAGGGTTAACTCCGACGAGGGGATGAAAGTGGGATTTTACAACTACCAGCTAGTGGGTAGAAAACCACAAAGATAGGACTTACAACTACCGGTTTGTAGGTAGAGGCCACAAATTCCGCTGAGGATGAAATGAACGAGTGCCGGTTAGTGAGCGACTATTCATTTATGCCCCAGGGAAGCACAAGAGACAGTCAACGGGTAGCCAATTTAGGATCGATCCAAAAAGGCAGACTGAAACAAGACTCATCCTAATGAGGAAAGAACTCAATAGGGAGAACCCATCCCGTGTAGGGAGGGAACGGAAATAACCGTCATCCACGAGGATGTATCTCAGTGGGGAAATGGCAGGAAAGGATAGACACTTTCTGCTTAAGGGGTTGGCTCTACATGGAGAGATCAGACACACCCACATCTGCTAGGGGAAAATCTACTGGAGAGATCTGTATCAACAAATAGCAGAAGGTAACAATCAACAGATACCCGGCGACAGCTGCAACATGAGTATCCAAATGCTATGATTATGCATGTATGCATTATGCATGATGAATGTATGATGAATGCTGACAAACAGACATGCTCAACACGCAGGTCCGGGAATCAACCGTCCGGAGAGAAAACCAAAGCCACCAGAGAGCAAAGAAAATCCACTGGGGACTGGGATATCAGGGAACATTTATCCTGCAGGGGAGGAAGGCCACCGGAGGCTTCCGGAGGGATCGTCAGTCACAACCGGAGAACAGAGTTCAACATACAGGCGTATGCGCCACAACAACTCGTGATGAAAATCTGAGATACCGAGAAGCAACCAGATCTCTGATGAGAAATACAAAAGCATTGATAAAGCTCCTTACGCGAACAACTCCACTGGGGGATCTATCTGAGGGAATGCCGGATTACGGGGATGTCGATCCTCCAAATACTGAATCTTCCAAGAAAAGCACCCATGCTGGGGGAAGATGAAGACTGCTCTGCTGGAGAGGCGAAAGTTGAAGTCTTCAGTAAACACTTTGCTAGGGGAGCTGCCCCACAATAATGTCCGAAACAGCAAACTTGCTGGGGATGCCCCACGATAGGGCTCAAACAACACTCTACTGGGGATGCCCCATAATAGAGCTAACAGGGATTTGGAGGAAGAATCTGTACTGCCGGGAACATGAAGATGAATAACTTCAAACGACACTACATCGGGAAACTTCACTGAGGAGAGACCATACGAGGTTCTGCAGGACAAAGATACAGTCATGCTCGAGATACGAACAATTGTCTTACCTGTTGGTAATCATACCACCCCCGGGAGAGCACTGTGGGTCTCCTAAGTATTCTTCCATCATTGTGAATGTTCACTTTGTTTAAGAACAATTTTGTGAAAAATTTGTTTATTTTGAAAACAATGATACTTTATCAATTAAAACATGCAAAACGTTTGTTGAGTTGAAACAAATAAGAGTGCAAATAATTGGGTAAAAGCTCAAATAGATGTAATGGAATGGTAGTCTGCAAAGGGCGAGACTCCATGGATCTGTACAAGTTTGAAATCGATGATATATATTGGAGAGGGCTACATTGAACATAATGACCTTTCCTCTACCATTCTGAATTTTCGATGTATTCAAAGCTTCAGTCGACGACGAATCGAGAATCCCTGACGGATGACAGATATAGAGCACAGTCTTGTCAAGATGCAGTTACTTGCCAAATCCCTAATTTTTGCCTAGATTGCCCCAGTGTGAGGTGCTCAATCTAGCGGGATGCGAATTCTCTCTTTTTTTTCAATGTCTCTAACTTTTGCCTGGATCGCCCTTTCGGGTTTTCAATCCACCGAGACGCTCCTTTTTGCCTAAGTCGCCCTTTGGGGTGTTCGACTTATCGAGCTTTTGCTTTTTTTTTTGTTTTTAGGCGAAGTATTTCTTGACTGCATCTGGAATTCACAGGACGAGTGAACTTCTCCATCCATTGTTGTAAGTGTCGAAACATTGCCTGAAGAGGCTCTCTTATCAACACATGGACTTTCATAGCTTGGAGTTCACTTGCCCCTGGAATCGGGCACGAAAGACAAGACTTTCTTGAGCACAAGGTCCCTCGGAACACACGAGGCTTGATCTTCTTATCGAATGCTTTCTTCACTCTCTGCTGATATAACTTGACCATGACACATGGCAGTTGATCTTTTCGTTCTTTCCGTCGAATTCAGCATTAGTCAACTTGGGACTTTGAGGGTGCTATCTTTCTTTTGTTTTTTTTTTCTTTTGATTTTGCTTTTGATTTTGCTTTATTTTGATTTCTTTTGATTTTGCACCCTCCTCTTTCTTTTTTTCTTTTTTTTCTTTTTTTTCTTTTTTTTTTTGATAATGCCCCAGTTGGCTGTTCTGCTGATTCTCGAGATGCAGCTGAGTGTGATCTTCTTTTCTCGCTCAAGAAGTCGGGAAATCTCGTCAGGAATCCCTTCAACATCATCTTCTTCCGCTTCGAATACAGGGAATTCAAAATTGGGAGATGACGTCCGATCACTATGTTCAATGGGTTTAAGAAACAACCTGCATAATGATTTTGATATGAAAAGCTTTTTGAAAATCAAACAAGACAATCGTTATGCAGATGAAAAGATTGCTTTTATTCTTGTTTTTTTTTTTTTTTTTTTTTTTTTTGTGATCACCAATTTCATGCAAAAAGCGAAAAGGGAAAACAAAAGGAAAAACAAATGTTTAACATGAATTTATTTGAATGAAAATATCATTGCACAAAATGTTGCCAACAATGTCATCACTTCTCCTTTTGGCATGGGAGAAGGGTTTTTAAACAAAGTGATTGTTACTCTGACTTATGAACAACTGTAGGAACGCCCACAGTGACCCAATTGTGACAGACACCACCAGGAATGATGAAATTGTTCAAGTCCTCTGCGTCCTCTTCCAAGATAGCAGCATCCTCTTCTTCAGGTTGATCGTCATGGATGAATCCTCCACTTGCAAACAAACCTTGCTCCTTAAGTGCCCCAGAACAGTAGCCAATGCCAGCCGGGATTGGTTAACCAGGAATAAATCCATCAACAGCACTAAGTCTGGCAAAATCTCCCTCGAGTTCACAATTCTCTTGCTCAGGATGATCCATCAATCTGGCAGAGTCGGCTCTGGTATAATACCGGCAAAGTGCGTCTTCAAAATAAATGAAGATCGCAGGGTCAGACCACAGGACGGGAGACCGGAACAAAACACCCGCTGATGCAAATGATGCATGAAGTGTTTATGCATATGCTTGTTTATTTCAAAGGAACTCGAGGGTTTTATTTGCAAACTTTGAAATATTTAGCATTTTGATCATATATGAGAATATCTCATCAGATATATCAGGTGAAAAAATTTCCCGGTTTTTTCATGTTTTGAATTTTTTTGCAGATAAACTCCTTTGAGTTCCTTGAAAATTTTCTTTTTTTCTGATGATATGGATGCAGATGAATGCATGAATGCATGAATGCAACAAACACACTCAAGGATCAAGCAAAGCACGCCAAACAAAGGTCGTGGGAAAGCTCATTGTATCCCTAATATCAATCATCCATTTTGGTGGATTTAGGTTTTCACCTTATCGACACCCAAGTTCCATTGATATTAACGGTACATGAACCAGCTCAAACATCCTTAATATCAACCAGCCGCTTTGGTGGATTTTAGGTTTTACCCCTGATCCGGGATCCATTGATATTAACAATGTTTGAACGACTCAACCACGAATCATGGGTTTGTTGAGAGTCACGAGCATGGAGTCTCGGTTAAGAACCACCCAAAGGGAGTGTACTAGGGTTTAAACCTGCCAGACATGTTCTATCAGAGGTTCCCATAATCATCGTTCCATCTCTCGAATATTATCGGAGGAACGAATACTCGTATTCCAAGAATATTCTCAAGAGAAACTCTTATGAGTGTAGTATCGCGTAACAATCGTATCAGAACTGACATCTGAACGACCTCCGCACTACGGTCCTAAAAAATAGGCCAAGATGGGTTTGGTAAACTAAGGTCCTTGGCTTCTGCGGCACATGATTGAAAGAATAATGCCTAACCACAAATAACTTGTGTGACATTATTAGTTCAACATGACCTCCACCAAGTGAATGGTCTCGCAAGTCAACTGGCTAAGGAATACTCCACACCAGTCAACAAGACTATGCCATTCTCCTATCCTAGAGTGCACTCGAGTTCGGGTATTGGACCTTTTACCTCAACTGACTCCCACCCCACAAAGAAAAACAGACAACCAGCCAGGCAGAATGAATAATGAATATGAATGCAAACATTAATGCACACAATCAATGCAATCAATAAATGAAATGAACAAATAATGAATGCAATAAATAAATAGAGCACAAAGCAACCAAAACCCTAACCTAGAGAGCGCTAGGAGAGACTCGCTCAGGGAAGATGGACCAGCATAGGTCAACTTCTCTATATCCCCAGCAGAGTCGCCAGCTGTCGCATTACGCGAAAAACCGGCGGGAAACGAAGAACAACAGAGCTGCCACCGTGCGTTATTCATCCCAAAAGAGGGAAAGGAAACGCTCAGAGTAAACCTGGAAAGAACATGGTCTCGCGACCAAAGAGAATGGGATCGGGAGTCGGTTATGCGAAGGGAAGGTATTAGCACCCCTACGCATCCGTAGTACTCTACGGGATCCACGCACAAAAGGAAGGAAAAATGGTTGCTAAACACTGCTCAAACTCACACACACTGGCTGAAAAAAGACAAAAGAAACTGACTGAAACTGACTCGGCAGGATATCGTATCCTGGGCCTACTTAGTCTATCAGGCATAGACATCAGAGTCGAAGTAGTTCGGACTGGGGAAACGACACATGCTCGCTAGGATATCGCATCCTATGCATACGTATCTCCTTGGACGAAGGAGAATCAGAGCATTCGTAGCTCGGCTGACACGCACACAAACAAACACAGGCAAAGGCAAACGTGGAGCCTGAATGCCAATTGCTGGACTTACATCAGCATCCGAACCAAAACACACCCACACTGGAACCCGAATGCCACTCGATGGACTTACATCAGCTTCCAAGCACACAACAACACACACAGAAGGGTGGAAGACAAAAGGTGGAAAAAGAAAAGGGCGCCCGGAGAGATCAGCTCATCTCCTGCCTACGTACCTCATCTGGTATGAGGATCAGGGCGACGTAGTTCCCCTACGCAGGGAAAAAAGGACTAGCCGAACCAGATAACAGAGGGAGACACAACACTAGGGAGACTACGACTCGAGCCTAGATGTTGTCATGCAAAGTCGTCCCTAAGTTAAGGTTTCTAGCTAACTTGCACAGGAAGCAAGCCTATCCTAAACATGACTTGCACAGGAAGCAAGCCACACACACACCAAACTTGCACAGGAAGCAAGGGTCTCGATTGCAACTAGGGCAAGAGAAAGGGGAGGTCTCAATCGCAACGAGGGCGAGAGAAAAAAAAAAGGTCTCAATCGCAACGAGGGCGAGAGAGGAGAATTAGTGTTAGTTGTTAGTCAAACTCGACAAGACATCGCATCTCGTGCCTACGTATCTCATCTGGACATGAGAATCAGAGTTGCCGTAGTTCGGCTAAACTATTCCCGTTGGTTTGTGTTTTTTAAGTGGACAACGTCACTGCGCAATCTACCTGATGCTCGACCTTTGGAGACTTACTCACCTGTAGTAGAAGGAGTTAACGTATCCTTAAGAGGGGATAATGTTTGTTTGTGTTTTAGGAAAGCTCAAGCAAGAAAGGAAGTCCTAGACGAAGGAACCGTGCTACCTTAATTGACATGCAAACGAGACTACGCGGAGTCTAGCAGACCTAGGGGATACAATCACACCACACAAACACATACAGCATGAAATAAACACACCAACAAGGGGGCTCAAACATCAAGGCTAGGTTTTAGTCGAGGGGTCATATCAACCTCAACAAACAAACCTCTGGAATTGGGTAGATGTTGCTCTTAACCTTGCCATTGAGGGGCTAAGGTGAAGCAGATGAAAGGTGAGTGAAGATGAGACTTCACAGCTCTTATCCCTGGCCTGGGAGAGCTCAAGACAAGAATGTGTGGGTTCAGAAAGTGGGAACCCTTCTACACATTTGATACTGACTCAACTGTACAATTGTACAAGATCTTGGGTTTGTATCTGCAATGCATCAACACAGTGGTGTGAGCAAAGCAGATGACACACAGAATAGCAGGGGATAGGTTGCATATCCCTTGGGTTCTGCCAATTGCCTCTTCACTTAGGAGGTCTTTGACTATGTACAGGGACAAGATTTAAACATACACAAACATTGCCTCTTAAGGAGGACTTCAGACAGTTGCCTGGCCAAGTAACAGGCCAGGTCTTCCAGACTACATGAAGAAAAAGGAATTATACCTCAAAGCAAATTGCTAAATAGCAAAGCAAAGCAAGTTCAAAGAACTTAAGCGACTAATGGTACCTGAAATAGTCAAACGAATCAGTACACAATTCAACAGTTTAAATCAGAAGGAGGTAGAAACCAACAATCAAAACAGACAGGCAAATGTGCAAAGCACAAGACTCAAATCATATGAGTCAAACCACCTACAAAACAAAGGTTAGCTCATGATAAACAGATAAACCCAATCAACTTGCAAAAGTTTCTTTGAAGCATTTGTAGCTTAACCTGAAACAACGAACTCAATTATAAGCCACAGGACCACTAGGACAAGCCTAGGGTCAAAAATGAATGAGAAAGCCAAAACAGCAAGCAATATCCAATCACAATCAAATTCAAACATTTAAGAAGCAAACCCAATTGGTTTCAAGTTTATATCATGCATCATCATCATTTCATAGACAAAAGAAGTCAAAGCATGGCAAATGAGGGCTCATAAAAGTCAACAGCAAGACTTAGCTCAAAAGAAAACATAGACAATTCAAAAAATTACCAAATAATTCATGCTCAATCATAATCCACAACATGACATGCATATAAAATTTCAGCTCATTTGGATCATGGGAAGATAGTCAATGAAAATCAGAAAGTCAAAACAATTTCAAGCATGTACAAAGAAGTCAAACAAACATGTATCAACTTCAAAAAATCATAACTCAGTGATAACATATGAGAAATGAATGGGATCAACACCATGGCAAAGCTTAAGATGTCTAGTATGCACATGTAAAATTTCATGATCATCCAATAAAGTATGAGAATTTCACAAAGGAAATGGCAACATGTATCAAACAAGTCAACATTTTGGTCAAACAGGGGAGAAAAATCTCAAACAATTAGGAAATGGCACAATTAATTCCAAGAAAATCACAAGTCAACTAGACATATAAGAGAAGGCTCATGCAAAATTTCACATCAATTGGAGGTCAGGAAGCATGTCAAAAAAAAAATCATGAAATTGCATATCAATGGTGTGACACAAATTGTCACACCCTACTTCAAAAATTCACAACTCAACAACCAGATAAGATAAAATCATAAACTCTACATCAAAACAAACATGAATGAGTGTAGATTAAGCACAAAAAATTTCAGGGTCATTGGATATATCCTCATCATTTCACAATTGAATTGGCAAGATGTACAAAATATGCATACATGAGCAAAACCCTAATGCCATTAAAAATCCAGCCATCCAAAAAATCAGCAAAAATCATGATAAAAAAGTAGACATTCATATGAACATGATGCAAAAATTTTCATGAATTTTGGAATTGAAATGGTGATGTTATGATTTTTGTAAGTTGAGTAATGAAATGGAATAATTATTGAGAAAAAAAAATGAAATAACCATGATTAATTGGAAATAATAGGGCACGGTGGCAATATGGTAAATATGTTGGTCTTTTAATGAAACGGTGAGTATTGTCTCCCAGACGTGTCAAGCAGTAATTCGGCGTGGGCAATGGAACAGTGGAGGTTCAGGCAAAACAAAATGGAACAACAGACCAATCGTGTTTTCTAGATTCAAATGCATTTAGGGTTTTAGCAACAGGGCTTCATCTTCATGTTCATCATCACAAAAACGAGTTTCACCCAGAATTTTACAAATAGCATGGCAATGAAACAGTGTTATTCATGCAATCACAATACAAACAACAGCCAAACGTATTCACGAGTTCAAGAATTTTCTGGGCAGATCCTAGGGTTTCACTACTGTAGCTTCATCTTCATCATTCGAACATGAAAAAATCAAATCGCCCAGAACATTAAATCTAGCATGGCATTCGAATCAGCAAACCTTAAACATCACAAATCCAACAACCAAATGCATAGAAACACACTGAATGACATGAATCGAGTAAAATCAACAATGAACAACAAATTTCATTTCCAGATATTTCACTCAATACTCAACCATTTCATGTGATTTAAGTTGCATTGTAACCAGCAAGGAGTAATCTATCACAAGCATAGCATGGATCAGAGAAAGAAAGTGGTCGAAACCTTACTTGTTTTTGAAGAAAGTTGGGATTCGGTTGCTATTTGGCTAGTATGAGCTCGAACAGATGAAGGTCCTAGCCCCAAATGATGGATTCTTGAAGAAGTTTAGCTCAGCCCACTCAAATCTAGCTTAAATCGAAATTGGCCATTGAAGATGCTTGAAGAAAACAGAACATGAAGATGCTGTTCCAGTCGAGATTCAGGGCTCCAAACAGCTTCCAAATGATGGTCAGATGATGAAACAATGAAGGTGGCTCGTGGTCCTTTGGAGGTTTTAGCAGAAAAAAATGCAAAGTGAGAAAATGGAAATTGAGAGAGAATGAGAGTTTTCTGATGTTGGATGGCTGCTGCTAGCTCTAGGGTTGGAAATGGACAGAAAATATGTATATATACTTCTGTTTTAAGTCTGCTAAGTGAGTGTTAACCATGATTATCACAAATGAACCATTTTGCTAATTGTCCAATTTTGGTTTGAGTGGTGGGGTGTATGGTACTATGCACGAATTTGGGCTTGCAAACATATTTCAAATGACATTTCAGACCTATTCCAAATGGCCAAATGGTTTAAAAATGATTACTTTGAAAAGTCAAAATTCAATAATCAATTCTCGCTGGCCACGCCCTATAGGGATCATAGAATCAATAACAATAAGTCCTGTTTGAAGAGGCTCATACACGGAACGTCTGGAAATAATACCGGGAGCGGGAGATTCAATTAACCGAGATTCCGAAGTTGAAATTTCTCCTCGACCGTCAATAGGTTTAGCTAGGGCATTTACAACACGACCCAAATAACCCTCACTTACTGGTATCTGAGCAATTCTTCCTGTTGCTTTTACGGAACTTCCCTCTTGTATCATCAAACCATCACCCATTAATACAACACCAACATTTTTTGATTCCAAATTCAAAGCAATGCCTACGGTACCCTCTTTAAATTCTACTAATTCACCTGCCATTACGTCATCAAGACCATAAATACGAGCAATGCCATCGCCTACTTGAAGTACGGTACCTGTATTTACAATTTTTACTTCGGTATTATATTGCTCAATACGTTTACGGATAATTTGACTAATTTCATCTGCACGACTGGTTACCATGAATATTTCTAAATTTGATTCTTTTTCGAAGAAAAACAAAAATAAGTCTTCCCTATACTCTCTATTATAGTAGAACAACTAATCAGTTCTATAGTAGAACAACTAATCAGTTATTTTTTGCTTTCATCGACCCAAACATACCAATAGTAGCACCGATCGTACGTAAATGTAACTCGTTGTTTAAGCAACTATTAAGAGTTCCCAGAGCTCCTTGTAATGCTTGTTGAAAAACACTTTGTTGGACTTGATTAATCGCCCTTTGTTGTTCAAAATGAATGGTTTTATTTTTGTCATTTTCGAATTGTTCCAAACTTGTATAAATTGAATTAATTAAATTCAATTTTTCTCGTTCATGAACTATTTGGGTCAATGGATTGGTTAGATCTAAAACTTGAGATAATGGATGTAATCCAAAAAAAGATTCATAAGTGGTTGTTAATGGCGTTGAAGTCACTAAATTCTGAGGAGTCGGTCTCAATTTAGATCTAATTGCTCCACATATAGTTCCTCTAATTATATGTTCTAAACGAACGAGAGCCAATCCAAATTGATCTTGTAAGAGATCTGCTATGGAACGAATACGTTTATTTTTCAAATGATTCATATCGTCAAGTGTACCCATTCCAAATTTCATTCGAATCAAATGATCTGCAGCTGTCAATATATCTCGCGGTAACAAAAATGTATTGAAATTAATTAAGGCAAGTTCAAAAAGGCCATTTTGCATGGTGATGTTTTGGTGCATGAAATTTACATTTTGGAAAGAGGAGGTTAAATGTGGTTTGTAGGAAAAAACCTCACCAATTTTGGCCAAATGGTTTGAGAGATATGGCCTTTTGAAGTTCAAGATTTTGTGAAAATGAATTGATCATATCTTGACAACCATACATGGGAATTGAGAGTTCTTGGACTTTTTGGAAATGGGAAAATAAGATCTTCAACTTTCATGTTGGGAAAAAATTCATTTGAAGCTTGTATCATGATGTAAGTTTGGGATCAAGAAGTTTCCATTTTTGGCAGTTAAAATTACAGGTCCAGTTTCTATTTTTGGAAATTTCTGATTTGGCTTCAAATTCTTCAATGATATTGTTTGCCATGATATATGAGGCCTATTGGGACATGAATAAGCTCTCTCAAACCAAATCCATCCATCAAAACCATAAAATCATCCACAGTTGACCAAGTTTGACTTTCTAGGGTTTCTGACTGATTGTGCATTGACTGATGACCTCTGAGCCTCCAATCTTTGACCTAAACACTTCAAATGGATCCTCAAGTCATGTGAACATGTTGGACCAACCCTAGGGCCTTGGCTCAATGAAAAACTCACTTGCTTGCTTGATTGACTGATCTCCTGATCAGTTTGACCTAATTCTCCTGATGATCTTGCACTTGAGGCAAATGGGACAATGCAATGCTATGCAGTGGACCATGATATGCTATGACCTAATATGAGAATGTATGTAAAATGATAGGTGCAAATTTGAGGTGCTACACCATGTTCATACAAAGTGAAAGATACAAGACACATTGAGGATCTCCTAAGGAGCTTGTTTGGTTATGTTGATTGTTTGAGCTTACTATTATTTTGGTTGCATATTCCAAAGGATGGGAGCTACTTGGATCATCAATATGATCTCAAGAGAGGAACTCCATTTGTGGTCTTATTTCTTATCCCTTATCTCCTATATGATTAGGACTTTAGCCATTCTTCTTCTTCCCTCCACTCTAACCCAAGCCAAAACTTTTGTGCAAACATTAACACTTGTTTTCAAACATTAGAAACCTAAGCCTTATGCTTTTGATTTTCAAAACTTCCTTTCATAACAGTTATTTTGAATTGAACTTTTAAATCAACTTTGACCATATTTTGTAAATACTTTTCATTGGTAAATACCACTCATTCAAATACCTTTTGTGGTTTCAATGGCCACTCTCTTAATCAAAACTTTTTCATAACCTTTAGCCTATAGGTTTGAGTTATCCTTGAGGTAGATGTAATACTCACCTATATCCTTAGTGATGGACAATGAGTCTTCCATGCTTATTATAGGGTTAACCCCTCACTAGCATGTTGAAGCTATCCTCACATGGTGGATTTGTGGTTTTAGGTTGAGTTTTCTCCCTTGGATAACAAAAGACCTTAAGGCTTTTGGACCAATCAATTCACCAACTCATTTTTTGAGATTTTTACCCCGAACTACGAGGTTTTGATCCTAATCTTTTTTAAGATGGTACGTAGGCAATGGGTTTATCCATCCAAACACAAAAATGTAAATAACTTGTATATTCTTTTCTCATCTCTTCAATCATGTTTGCACAAACAAATTTTCACAAAAATAACAACCTTACAACAAGTATGAAAAGGGCTCCCTAGGAGTACCTAGGATGTTTTGGGTGCTTAAAACCTTCCCATTGCATAACCAACCCCCTTACCCTGATCTCTGACATTTTTACTAGTTTTTTGATTCGATAAAACTTTTAGGTTTTTGTTCGCTTTCTAACCATTCATTTGGATAAATAGAAGTGCGGTGGCGACTCGACTTGTATGGTTTACCTTGGATTTAGTCAATATCTCTAATGGTAACGAATACCCCGCTACAGTTAGGTATAAGCTTCTTAGGGGTGTGATCATAGGAGTTACGATCTTGCTAAGCGTTATGATTTAGGGTGTAATGATTTATCCTTTTATCTTCTAAGGGACATGTATTTATAGAGGCCTTTAGGACCTAAGGTTCTCTTGGGAAGGGTCACCGCCCACTCAGTCAATGATGGACCGTTGAATCCTTATTTCCAAGGAAGTTGTGGGGCAATTAATGATCCCGACTTTTCTCTTCTCCAAAAACGTCATTCTCCATGTTTTCCACAATAATGAGATTTTGGGAGCAAGGCGATACCCCCTATTGGTTGACATTTTATCGTCGACTCTCCTTGGGCGTCCTCTTGATATCGCCCTAGGAGAGTCAACCTACAAATATAACACTACAATATACTCAGTAGAGGTAAATACTGATAAGTTGAAATTGATTAAAGGTAACAAGGATTACCAAGGTTCCATTATTAAACCACATTCAACTAGTCATTATACTTATTGAGAGCAAGAGAGACCGATAGCTATGGTAGCATTCCAATTTAGGTGATATGTTCCTTAAAGAAGCTTACATTTTCTATGCTCTTGTATTTACACTCAGAAATCTTGGCCTAAGCTTATCTGGAATATTGTTATTCCACCTGCAAAGTCTTTCATGGTTTGGATATTAATGCATAAAAATGGCTATTGATGTGAACCTTAAAAAAAAAAGCAACAATAAATCATCTGTTCATTCGCTGTAAATTTTCAACCGACATTTGAAACTGGTTTCAGGTTGTGATCAATCATCTTTGATGTTTGCAATAGAAGTTGGAGCCCTCAGTGCAAATTAGTCATCTACTAAGCTATTGTTAACATTCTCAACAACATTTGGCTCACTAGAAACAATTTCAGATACAATAACATCAAGCCAAATATGAATTCAGTCATATCACTGATTTGTGTTAATGTCCATTTGCCATGCAACCACACAAAAGAAGCAACATGGCCTTCAATGCAAGATTTCATGGTCCTAAAAGCTTTCAATATCACTATTCATCAAGCTAAAGCTCCTAGAATTATGAAAGTTATTTGGCAGCCTCCTTTGGTTGGATTTGATAAAATATAATACAAATGGCTTAACTTTGGGAAGTCCTAGTGACTCTGTCTATGGTGGTCTCTTTAGAAACAAGCATGGAGATTACAAGGGGTATTTTACAATCAATTTAGGTATATCCAACTCTCTCTTTGTTGGGATCATGAGAGTCATTTTGACAGTAGAAATTGGTTATGATAAGAACCGGAAATATTTGTTGATATAATATGACTCAATTCTATCTACCTTGTCCATCAAGTCACCTCATATCATTCATGATAAGTTAAGGAATAGATAGAACAATTGTTTCTTAATCTGTGCTAAGCAACTCTACCTTATATATTGAAAATGAGTAATAAGTCTACCAAATATCTAAACAACTAATTTTACAACATTATACCAAAACCTCGTAATTGGCATCACATGAACCCAAGTTACTGAAGTTAGAACGACAAGACAATGGAGAATATTGCGAAACTGAACTATGTTTGTGACCCTCTATCTCCACAAGTGCTTCATAGAACAAGTCAACATCACATGGAAGCCATAGAGGACCATCATTTCTATAACCATATTCATTCTCAACACCTTCCAAAAGAATTTTGAACAAAGGGTGATTGAATACTTTGATCTTGATTACGAATCTCTGTCTCTCAGGTCCAACGTAAACACAAAGACAGCCATTTGGTGGTTTCTTAGTATTATCTTTTTGCTTTTTGTGACACTTGTCTGATAATTTGCCATAGCTTCCACTACCACTGCCAGTAGTGTCTTGTGGATCATACAATCTCTTGCTGCTTCCCCATACTCTCTTACACTTCTTCATTAAATTCATCTATATAGTTTGTTTCTATATATCTATAGTCGTAGGGGAAAAGCAAAGAGAGAAGAATAATGTGTATGAAAGTGTCCTAAGATTACCCAACAAGTTATTAAGCTACTTATATAGACCACTAAAGTCTCATGGGGTCCCCACCCTATTATACACATATATCTCTTCTACAATTATTGGTCTAATATTTCGCTCTATTTTTTATTTTCATTATTATTTATTTTAACTAATCCGTTCACACATGCTGTTGAATTTTGAATATCATTTACGAATTTTCCTAATACCATTGACATGATGCCATTCAAAAAAATGAGGCACATTAGATATTAAACACTAATAGTTCTTAATGGTGGAACTAGAATAACAATTTATCATGTTAGTCTAGTTCATTCTAATTCTAGTTTTAAAGATTAAATTTGTATTTTAATCTATGAACCAATGATCAAACAATAAAAATATAGGAAAATTACACTCACCTTCCTTGAGGTTTGTTAAAATGACAATGACACTCCTCTCTAATTTTAAAATATACACAAACCTTCCATAAACATACGTATGCAAACAAAAATTTTTAATGACAGATGAAAAGTTGTAGGTAAATGTCATATATACTTACAATTTATGATTGTCACTAAAAGTTAGACAGGATGTTAGTGTCGTTTTAATAGATCTCAAGGGAGGTCTGTGCATATTTTAAAACTAAAGGGGATGTCAGTGTCCTTTTAATAGACTTTAGAGGAAGTGAATGTAATTTCTCCTAAAAATATATTATATACGGAAAAAAGGCGAATGATTGTGTATCCCATTAAGATAAATGAATTTTGGATAATATTAACGTGTGTTCTTAGCGTACAAGTTAAGAATTAAATGTAGGTTACTATTATTATTTTTTGAAAATTGTGTTTTGATTTTATTATGATTTGGATAAAGGCCTAATAAAGAAGACTCACATGTTGTTCCAAAGAAAACCTATTATATATGTTTCTACACACGCAAGAGTCAAGGTATACACACATTTTTAATTCTTCATTATACCATTTATTGGACTCATGAAATGACTTGCGCGTTGATGTTCTAACTTTACAAGTCCACCTGCGTGTTCAACCGCGTCGGAGACATGCAACACCCCACAAGGAGTCCAATTCAATTTTGACCTTGAGAGCTTCTTCGAACAACCTGACCTGGAAACATCGTCGAGTTTTATGGACAATGATATCAAAGAAGCATCGTCGAGGCAAAAAGATCTTCTCATGCAGAATTTCACCTTATATGCGACGCATATCGAAGAACAAGAATATGATAGGTCGATGTTCGATTTCGTGACCACGAGAAGGTACTTTGAGATATTAACAAGATTAAGTCTATGGATGCAAGATCTAAGACCAAGTGAAGACACAAGTCTTTCGGCATTCAATGATTCCACTACTTGATCGAGAGGAGGTGTGGGCATGGCAATTTTACTCGGGGAAGGAGAAGACGAAAGAGGAACAAGTGTACACTTCTTGGTAATTCCTTATGAAAGCATTTTCAACTGCATTCATGAAAGGCCTTTCCTAGCAGCATTGGACGCATTGGCCTCTCCAATCCACCTTAATAAAAATATCAAGGTAATGGCAGAAAACCAGTCACCAACACCTCTTATATGATCAGAGAGCCTCATACCCATGAAGTTATACTCAAAAGATCATTAAGGAAACCCTAGGGAAAGTCAATGTGGCTGACCTTAGTGTCATGGAGGACGAGGTCAATACATATGCTGAACCTAAATCGCTCGTAGGCATCAGGAAAAAGGCGTTAAGGCTAGTGCCTAACGATGAATTTGAAGTTTTCCAGCTCAGCAACAATCATTCTTGGCCGATAAAGATAGACGTTGGCCTCTTGGATGAGGTGAGGGAAGGACTTATCGAATTCCTAAGATCCAACTTTAACCTTTTTTCTATCTCACCGCGTGATGTATGACAATAATCTGAGTGTAGCTTGTCAGAAATTGAGTGTAGATCCTGAAGCCCGACACCTCTCTTAGTGAAGAAGGTGCTAGTCTTTCGAGAAGGCCAGTGCAACAATCAAGACCATTCAAGGATTGTTGGACGCCAAATTTATCTCCAAATTAAGATAAACCAAATGGTTTTTGTAGCGGGGTATTCGTTACCTTTAGATTTATTGACTAAATCAAGAGTAAATCATACAATTCGAGTCGCCACCACACTTCTATTTATCCAAAGGAAAAGTTAGAAAGCTAACAAAAACGAGAAGTTTTATCAAATCAAAAACCAATAAAAATGTCAGAGATCTGGGTAAGGGGATTGGTTATGCAATGAGAAGGTTTTAAGCACCCAAAACATCCTTAGTACTCTAAGGGAGCCCTTTTTGCAAGTGTCGTAAGATAGGTTGGTATTTGTGAAAATATTTGTGCAAACATGATTGGGGAGATGAGAAAAGAATATACAAATTATTTACAATTTTGTTGTTTGAACGGATAAACCCATTGCCTACGTACCATCACAAAGGTAGGATCAAAACCTCGTAGTTCGGGGTAAAAATCTCAAAATAAGTTGGTGAATTGATTGGTCAAAAGCCTTAAGGTCTTTTGTTATCAAAGGGAGAAAACTCAACCTAAACCACAAATCCACCATGTGAGGAGAGCTTCAACATACTAGTGAGGGATCCACCCTATAATAAGTATGGAAGACTTATAGTCCAATCACTAAGGATACAAGTGAGGTTTATATCAACCACTATGATAACTCAAACCTAATAGCTAATGTTTATGAAGAAGTTTGGCAAAAGTGGCCATTGGAACCACAAAAGAATTTGAAGTGAGTTGCATTTACAATTTTGAAAACAATGTCAATGTTTGCACAAAATAAGTTTCTAATAGCTAATGTTTATGAAGAGCTTTGGAAAAAGTGGCCATTGGAACCACAAAAGGCATAGTGCCTAGGTTTCTAATTTTGAAAACAATGTCAATGTTTGCACAAAATAAGTTTGGTTTGGGTTAGAGTGGAGAGAATAAGAGAATAGCTAGGTCCTAAACATGCAAAGATGAGGGAGGAGAAATAAAACCCTTTGGAGTTCCTTTCTTGAGATCATAAAGATGATCCAAGTTGCTCCTTTCCTTTGGACTTAGCAAGCAATAATCAATTAACTCATGCAATCAAGCAAATATTCAATCAAGCTCCTAGGAATCTTCCAATTGGCTTTTGTCTCTCTTATCTTGGATGTCCATGAGAATGGTCCTTCTAATTAGCTCAAGTTTAGGATCCCTATCACACAAGAACAAACAAATCAAAAAGTTCCACAATGCAATAATAGAATGGACAAGAGGGAGTTTAGAATAGGAGTCCTTTCAATTCATCTTCAAGATTAAGCATTCTAAAGGCATGAGGCCTAGTTGCTCTTCAACATATTTAGCATTCTAAAGGCATGAGGCCCAGTTGCTCTTGAAACTCCATTTAGCATAGGTAAGGTCCTAATTCTAAGTCCTTTCTTCTTTTGCATTGGTTCACACAAACAAAACAAAGCAAACACAAAGCAATAATATATACACAATAATGTGCTCAAGTGAGCAAAAGGCAAATGGCATAAACATAAACATGAGCTCAAGTGAGCAAAGGGCAAAAGACAATATGAATAGATGAACAAGAAATTAAATTGAATTAAAGTAAATTGCAAGAATTAAAGGCTTGAATTAAAAGTTAGTAATTAGTAATTAGTGTTAGTGTGCCATAAGACAATTTAGCGCTATGTTAAGCAATCGTAAGTGGACTAATGTAGTAGTCACACCTATCTGAGGCCGATAAATAAAACTATAGGCAAATAAGCACAAGTTAGAGACCATGACTAGTAAGCCAAGCTCCTATAACTTTCCATGCCAAAAGAAAAGAAGAATGACCTTGTATGGATTTTAGGTTTTTTTCTTGACCAAGAAGCAACCTATATTTGACCCAAAGCAATTCACTTGATCTTTGATCAAGATGAATTTGATTTGGATCAAAGAAGGTTAAGCCTCTCATATGTCAAGGCTAACCACAAATCATTAACTCATTGGTAAAAAGAAAAAGAAGAAGATGAAGACGGAAATGGAATGTACAAAATTGGAATTCAAAAGACATAACCAAAATACATTGATCAAACATGAAGGGAATCAACATCAATCAATGGTAAACAGAAGTGAAATGAAGATTAGAGGTCAAGAAAGGTCAAACATATTTTTGGTATTTTTTTGGAATTAAAAGAATACATAAAATAAAATGAACAAATAAAGGTCAAACTTCAAAGCCAATTCAAATAAACTTGGATAAGTCCAATTGGATCATCATAAGTCTAACATGGTCAAACAAGGTTTGACAAAATTTCTCAACATTTTTTGAAAACAGAAACTATTTTTAAACAATTAAAAATGAAGAAAAATAACATAATTGGACTAAAATCTCAAATAAATCTCAAATCAATTAAGAAATTGATGAGAATATTTTTCATAGATTATCATCATCCAAAGATGTTAAGAAAATATTTTTGGCATTTTTGAATATCAAAAAGTATTTTAAATGAATTAAAAACAATCAGAAAAGAAATAATTCACAAAAAATATTAAATGGAATCATAAATATAATTAAAAATCATTTTATGAAACTAGAATTTAAGAGAATTTTTTTGCAATTGGTCCCATATTTTTGTGATTCCAAATAAAGAAGTTATGAATTTTTAAAATAAAATGGAATAAAAGAAATTAAAACAGAAATTAAAAAATAGCAAAAATCCACAAGCGTCTGATCAACGCTCATTAATTGATGTGGCTGATCAGATGGCTATCAAGCGCGCGCGTATGGTGAGTATCAGTCAACAGCGAAACACGTTGCATTAAATAAAGTCATAACAATCAACAATCAAGATTAGATCTGGAAGAGTGGATCCAAGGGCCAAGGTTTGGATGCGTGGGGACGATGGTGGAAACCACCGTCTTCTCCGATGAGAAGCCATAATCCGGCCACCAGTTGCAGGTTTTCAAACCTCAACCATATCACGCGATCCATATACCATTCAAAAGCTGGGGTGATGTACATCACCCCTGTGACCTTAGTTTTCACTCAAGATCCCTTTAGAGGAAGAAATCTGAGCTTGAAAAATGAGGTGTTCCATCTGAAGTTAACTAATTCTCAAAATTAAAACCACAAATCAATTGTCTCTCACATGAGGACTTCAGAGATGCCAACCAAACCAAGCAATGCACAATAATAAGAGAGATTTGAATCAAAATAGTTATGGTGAAAACCTTTGAAGTGCAGCTTTTAAGAGCTTGATCCGATCCAATCCTCGAGTGCAGCTTGATCTTGAAGTAACAATGAAGCAAGGCTAAGGAATTAGAAGCTGAAGATCAACCAGGGAAGTTGAAATTCAAGCTTGAAAAGTGAAGTGAAATTTCAGAATTCCTTTGAGTGAGAGGTTAGGGAAGCAATCCAGCAGGGTTTCAGGCGCCTTCAGGTTGAGAAATGAGCAAGGCAAGACATTCTATTTATAGGCACAGCTGATGCAAGGAAGTAGAAAACTCGTGTGCATGTGAAGTTGGATCCTCCATGCATGGGCCTGTACAGGCGCATGTGAGGCCCAAAAGCAATTGCATTTGAGTGCTGAACATCAAACAAATGGATTTGGACATGCAGATTTCAATGTAATGAGTTGTGTAACAAGATTTAACATGTTATGCATAATTGATCACAAAACTTCACCTCTTCGAAAATGCCAATTAGAAAATCCAAACATAAGCATGTGGGTAATGGTTGGAAAGGTCTTACATAAGGAACAAATGTTATGTTGAACAAAAATCCATTTGGAGTTTGGAAAATATTGAAAACTGGCCATGAAGTTCAAGGTACAAAACATGTATTTGAAAATTTTGCCAAAATGGACCAACTTCAAGCCCTTCTGTTTCAATGATGAAAGCCTCAAATGACAAACCCTCCAACATCAAAGTTGTAGATATTTTCAAGAAAATCAGTTTGGGATTAAATTTTGCATCATTTGGATTTTTGATGAGAAAGTTATGGGCACTTGAAGTTGGTGTTTTTCAAGATTCAATGGCTTTGGTCCAAAGTGACCTATAATGTTTTGTATTATCACATGTGTTTCTTTTAGGATTATGAAAATTTGTCCAACATAAAAATTTAATTAGACATCTTAAACTTTCCAATTCACTTGGTCTCACATCAAAATAATAAAATATGAAGGAGTTATGTCCTTGGCAAGTTGACGCAAAATTAGGGTTTAAGTCAAAATGACCTATAATGTTTTGAAATGAATGATGACCTTCCAAGTTTCAAATGTATTTTTGATGAAGATTAAAGTTATCCATATGGTTCTTAAGAACATTTTTTCTCTTGGGATAATCTTCATTTGACAAACACATCAAAAGTTAGGTCTCAATGGATTTCAAAATAGTCAAATGAATTGACTGATCAACTTCTCAAGTCCAAACTTCATATCTTGATAAATAAATGATTGAGGACACTCAGATAGGCTCATATATGCATAAAATGATTAATTAAAGAACTTCCCTTGATTGTATTTGATCATAGGTTGAGGTTGCTTCATGAGCAAGGCACAGTCAATGCACAGTTGAATTAGGGTTTCCTTGGGAAACAATTCTCAAGCCCTTTGGGTTATCTTGATAAAATTGAAAAATTGAGATACTTGGGAGGCATATATGATGATTGAGAGCTTTGTGAACCATTTTCATGCTTTCTTTCATCTTTATCTGGCCATATCAATGAGCATAGGGGCCTCCTAGGAGCCTTGGATCACATAAATGCTTAACCTTCAAAACAAAAGATGTTAGTGACATATTTTTATGCTTTTGGTTAGTAAACAAAAATGAGAAAAAAATAATATACAATTCAAGCATGCTTGGTGGTCTCCAACCAATTCACAACAATTCCTAACCCAAGGGTAAATGAGCTAAGATGTTATGATCCTCGAGGCAAATGCAAATGAGCAATGTTATGATGCCATGAGGGATCTTAGGGTCAAAATTAGGGTCTTACAGATGCCCCTATTTAAGGTCATTCTAGCCGGAGATATGAAGGTTAAAATCTTATTCTCGACAAGGTAGAATGGGCTTAAATAATAACAAAGAGACGAATTTTGATCCCTAAGAGACCTTATGATGCAGATGTATGTATGCAAAAGTAAATACTCTGTGGGGATATATGTCCACAAAGGAAAAAGAAATCAGGAGAAACTGAAAATCCATAAGAGTAACATACTCATTAGGGAGACAGAGACTCTGGGGGAGAAATAAGGGTACAATGCATGAGCAGGTCACGACTTAAGACTTGCTGGGAGACACGAAGAGATTCCTCGAAAATAAATCGATGGAGAATATGCCAATACAGCAAAACTATCCACAAAGGATACTTCGGATAACAATCCAGATTCAGATGGGGATGTCCACAAAGGACTCAACTGAGGAAACAACAAATGAGGTATTACCGGTTACTGGATAATAAACTCAAAGAGACATGTGATCCAAAACACCAGTATAAGGGTGAAAGAACAACATGCTCAGGAAGAATGAATATCTAAGACCGGTATAAGGGTGAGAGATATCAATCGTCCAAAACATCTGAGGAAAACCTAAAAGGTATATTTCAACTCAGGAAAATCTTACTCCATAGGGGACAAAAAGTCATAATAGGGAGCAGAAGGAAGGAACACCAGGGATACCGTTTACTGGGCATATAATAGGTGACCAACCAGGCGTGAATTAGGGAATATTTCCAAGACACTCACCATCCGAAAGGAGGTCTGCAAAAGCAAACTCAATTACATGATAGATATTCGATTCCATAAGGAAATACGAATCTTACTCGACTGGGGAAGAAAAAGACTTCGACTGAAGAGCGCATGAGATATATTATCTATTACCATTAGAACGTAGATAATATACTCTCATAGAAGATTATCCACAACCGGTTACTGGGTTAATAAAGGATAAATCGACCGAAAAGAAAGGACATTCGGATACCGGTTACTAGGGGAGAAACAATCATTTCTAGACAAGGGTAAATGAAAGACGACTCGCTGGGGATACATTGACAAGAGCATTGATCCAAGAGATATATCACCGGCTACTGGATGGTATACTAAAAAAATGAAGGAGTATCAATACCGAATATTGGATAAAGATAACCAACAACAAGTGGATTACATCTACTGGTTACTGGGTAGAAAACCAAAGGCGAGAGTAACCGTCATCGGTTAGGATGAAAAAAAATCAAGGATTAACTCTGCAAAGGGACAAAATGGGGTTTACATCTACCGGTTACTGGGTGGTAAACCACAGAAATAGGACTTACAACTACCGGTTACTGGGTAGAAGGCCACAACATCCGCTGGGGAGAGAATGAACAATTACTGTTTACTGAGCAATTGGTCACCTGAACCACAGGGAAATGCAGGGGAACTCAGGGGGGTAATTCCATCCCAATACATGTTTTGGGAGGAAACTGAAATAATAATCATCCACGAGGACATAACTCAGTGGGGATGTGAAGGAAAGGTAGACACTTTCTGCCTACGGGGCTGACTCTATATGGAGAGATCAGACACAAACATCTGCTTGGGGAAGAACATTTCACCACTAGCAGGAGATAACAAGCAAAGATGTATGGCAAATAATGCAACATGAATATCTGAATGTTATGATTATACATGTATATGCATGGTTTATGTATGATTAATGCTGACAAACAGGCATAACTAACACAAACAGGTCCAAGCATCAAAGGACAGACTTCCGGTACAACATCTCAAAGAGAAAAGCCAGGTCCACAGGAGAAACTCCAATCTGGTGGGGAGAAGCAAATACCAGGAAACACCAATCACCGCTGAGAACCAAATAGGGTCGCTGCCGGGGATCAAGACTACTGCTAGGGGAACAAGCAGGATCGTTGGGGATCAGAGACCGCTGTTGGGGATCAGCCAAAGGGCACCACTACCAAAAGCTGGGGATTTTCCAACAGTTCTCGGGAACTTGCAGAGATGTGGATAATATCAGTCGAAGAAGAACTCTACTGGGGATCTTATCAGGCAATAATATGAAATTCTATGGGGAACAACCACCAAACAGAAGCACATCAAACAAACATTCACTTCTAACTACTGAAGGAACCTCTGCAGCGGAGAAAGAACAATCACTCCACTGGGAAGCTAGCAACACATCCTCCTCGAAGTTCCAACGCCAAACCAGGATCAAGTAAAGTCTCAGCTGGGGAAGCTATAGAGCCAACGCCAGGGATTTGCTGTTGAACAAACAAAATATCCGATGCAGAGGAAACTCTATCAGGAAGCTCAACATGGATAAGATCCATCATAGAAGAAACTCTACTGGGGAACTTATCAGGGAAAGGTATGAAACTCTGTGGGGAACAACTACCAAACAGAAGTTCCAAAAAATCACAAAATTTTTCACATCTATTGGAGAAACATCTCTACCAAGGAGAGAGAACCACTGCTCCACTGGGGAAGGAAACTATCCAATAAGGAGAGAAGCGCGGATATATCATGCTCTGATCGGGCAACTCTACTGGGGAAAAACTGCTGACGACTGAACTGAGGGCAACCTGCAGGCGATCATGTTGGAGATAATCTGCTGGCGAACCAACTGGGGCAGTCTAACGTGAGCAACCCTACCGAGGATGAGTGGTAGGCAAACTTGCCGAGAAAAAATGTATGCGAATCCGCTGAGGATAAGCTACAAACCAACCTGCTGAAAATTTCCACTCATGCTGGGAATTTCTGCTCAACTTGCGGGAGATTTCCACTCGTAATGAGGGAAGACCAACTTCCTCGAAGAAAATAGCATATCAATTTTTATAAATCTATACAGGATTTTAGGTCAGTCCACACAAGGGGTGACAACCATATAATTGATAAAACACAGATGCTAGACCCAGACTCACTGGGTAGTTAGAAGACCGAGACCAAAACTCCAGACTCTCTGGGGAATTTGGTGGTGATAGTAGTGTACCCATCTCTAAAAGAATCAAGGGCAAAACTCCAGAATCTCTAGGGACTTGATGGCGTATCACCCTTCTCTGCGCTCACGGAGGAGACAACCTGAAAGATGATGAAGAGGATACAAACATGCTAGGAATATGAACAAATGTCTTACCCTTTTAGAAATCATACTATCCTTGGGAGAGCACTGAAGACGTTTCAATTATCCTTTCAGTCATTGTGAATGTTCATTTTGTTTAAAACAATTTTACAAAAAACTTTATTTGTTTAAAACAATGATATTTATCAATTAAAACATGCAAACATTTGTTAAATAGAAACAAATAAGAGTGCAAAGAATTGGATAAAGGCTCAAATTTATTTGATAGAATGGTAGTCTGTAAATGGCAAGGCTCCATGGATCTTTACAAATTTGAAATTGGTGATATATATTGGAAAAAGGGCTACATTGAACATAATGACCATTTCTCCACCAACTCTAAATCCAATGTATTCGAAGCTTCAGTAGACGATGACTGAGCGAGATTCTTTGACAGATGACAGCTGTAGAACAAAGTCTTGTCAGGATGCAGTTACTTGCCAAATCCCTAATTTTTGCCTAGAGTTCCCCAGGGTGAGGTACTCAATCTAGCGGGATATATATTCATCATTTTTTTTATGTCTCTAATTTTTGCCTGGATCTCCTGTAAGACCCCAATTTTGGCCCTAAGATCCCCCATAGCATCATAACATTGCATTTGCAAAGCCTCAAGGATCATGAGCATCTTGGTTCCCTTTGCCTTTGGGTGAGACCTCTTGTGAGTGGTCTGAGATCACCAAACATGCTTGAATTGTATATAATTTCTTTTCTTATTCTATTTATTAACCAAAAGCACAAAAATATGTCACTAACATTTCTTGTTTGTAGCTTGAGCAATCACAAGGTCTAAAAGCTTCTAGGAGATCCTTTATACAATGATAAGGTCGAGAGAAGATGAAAGCAAGCATGTCAATGGTTCCCAAATCTCTCATCCATCAAATATGCCTCCCTAGTATCTCAATTCACCATTTTGATCAAAGCAAGTCAAGGGGTTTGAGGTTTGTTTCCCAAGGAAACCCTAATTCATCTGATCATCAACAATGCCTTGCTTATGAAGCAACCTCAGCCCATGGTCAAATACAATCAAGGGAAGTTCTCTAATTCATAATTTAATGCATATTTGAGCTTATTTGAGTGCCCTCAATCACTAATTCATCAAGATATGAGTTGTGGACTTGAGAAGTTGATCAGTCAATTTATCTGACTATTTTGAAATGCACTAAGACCTAACTTTTTATGTGTTGGTCAAATGGAGATGATCCAAAAAGCAAAAATGTTCTTAAGTACAATATGAACAACGTTTATGTTCATCAAAAATTTATTGGAAGCTTGGAAGGTCATCTCCCATTCCAAGACATTATAGGTCATTTTGACTAAAACCCTAATTTTTGGTCAACTTCCCAAGAACATAACTCATTCATTTTTTATGATTTTAAGGTGGGATCAAATGAATTAGAAAGTTTAAGATGTCTAATGCAAATGTTATGTTGAACAAAATTTCAAAATCTCAAAAGAAATACATGTGATAATGCAAAACATTATAGGTCACTTTGGACCAAATGCATTGAAAGGCAAAAAAGTCCAACTTCAAGTGCCTATAACTTCTCCATAAAAAATCCCAATGATGCAAAATTTAAGTCCATCTTGATTGTCTTGAAAATATATACAACTTTGATGTTGGAGGTTTTTTCATTAGAGGCTTGCATCATCAAAACAAAGAGGCTTGAAGTTGGTTCATTTTGACAAAATTCTCAAAGGCATGTTTTGCACTATGAACTTCATGGCCTGTTTTCATAAATTTCCACACTTCAAATGAGTTTTTGTCCAACATAACATTTGTTCCTTATGTCAATACCTTTCCAACCATTACTCATATGCTTATGTTTGGATTTTCTAATTGGCATTTTCGAAAAGGTGAATATTTAGGCATAATTATGGAATCCGTGATGAAGCTTCATGCACAAGCAAATACCATTCAAAATGCACGTCCATTTCACTTCAGAATGAGCTCAACTTGCATTTGCACTTGATCTTGGGCCTCACATGCGCCTGTACAGGCCCATGCATGGAGGACCCAACTTCATCCACACGAGTTTGATCACCCTTGCCTTGCCTTTCCATCTATAAATAGAAGCACCGTTTCATTCAATTGGCATCCTTGAATCAACCTAAAACTCTGCAGAAATTATTCCAAACCATACACTAAAGGAATTTTGCGTTTTCACTTGAAATTTTCAGATCCAATTCTCAACTTCCTTGGTTGATTATTGGATTCTAATTCCTCAGCCTGTCCTTATTTCCATCTCCAGAACAAGCTGCAAGCAAGGGTGTTGAAGGATCGTGCTCCACAGATATGCATTTAGAAGGTTGATGTTCAAACTTATTTGCTTCGAAACTCTTCATTTATAGCCTGTTTCTTGTGTCCATTTGCTTGGCTGAAGTCCTCTCAACAGAGACAACTTGTTGGTGCTTTTAATTTTACAAATCCATGAAGTTTCAGTTGAACACCATATTTTTCAACTCCTGATTTCTCTTACCATGGAGATCTAGGGTGAAAATAGATGGTACAGGGATGATGTACATCACCCCAGCTTTCCAATGATATGAGGATCGCTCGTTTTCATCAAGTTTTTATGACCTGCAACTCTGGCCAGAATCTCCATGCTCGCCGGAGAAGATGTTGGTGTACACCACCGTCCGTATGCCAGTTTGAATCCTAGTCGTTGATGATGATTTCCAGATTGAATCATGGCTCTTGGATCTTATGACTTATTTTAATGCCTCGTGTGTCTCATTGACTAAGGCCTATGGTGAGCGCGGGCATGTGGAGCGTTTGATCCTCCACGTCAATTAATGAAATCCCATCCAACGCCTCTCCTTTTTCTGATTTTCTTAATTTCCATTTTATTTCCTTTAATTCCATTTTATTTCAAAAATTCATAACTCTCTCATTTTTAATCCAAAAAATATGGGACTAATTGCATTATTTCTCATTTTAATTCTAGCTTTTAAAAATGATTTTTAATATTTTTTATTTCATCATTTAATATTTTTTGTGAATTTTCTCTTTTCTGGTCTTTTTTTAATTCATTTTAAATAGTTTTTGATATTCAAAAAATACAAAAATATTTTCTCAATCTATTTAAATGATGATGGATCTATGAAAAATATTCTCATCAATTTATTAATTGATTTGAGATTTATTTGAGATTTTAGTTGAATTAGGCTATTTTTATTCATTTTTAATTGTTTAAAAATAGTTTCTGACTTTTAAAAATGCTGGAATTTTTTGTCAGACTTTGTTTGACCTTGTTGAACTTAGGATAAATCACTTGGACTTTTCAAAGTTGATTTGAAGTGATTTTGAAGTTTGACATTTCCGTAATATTTTGATTCAAGTTTATTTTGAATATTAAAAAATGCCTAAAAATATTTTGTTCATTTCTTGACTTCCAATCTCCATCTCACTTCTGTTTTTGATTGTTTGACCATGATCCTCAATGTCATTGGTCAACACTTGTTGATTGGTACATTCTATTTCATCTAATGCTCTTTATTCTTTTCATTTCCATTTCCATTATTCATCTCCTTCTTCTTCTTCTTTTCCTTTTGATCAATGAGTTAAAGGTTGATAAGTTAGTATTGATTAGGAAGGTTTAATCTTCCTCAATCCAAATCTAATTCATCTTGATCAAATGATCTAGTGAGTGGCTTTGTATTAAGGATAAGTTGCTTGCTAAATCATACAAAAGGCTTAAACCAATACAAGATCATTTCTCTTCTTCTTTTTGGCATGGCAAGTTGTTGGAACTTGGTTCACTAATCAAGACTTCTAACTTGTGTTGTTGCCTACATTATTATTGACCGGCCTCAGATAGTTGTGACTTCTACATAAGTCCAATTACGATTGCTTAACATAGCGCTAAATTTGCCTTATGGCACACTAACTACTAACACTAATCATTAACCATTAACATTTACTTTTTGCACTTTACATTTATGCAATTTACTATTCTTGTACATATTATTCATTTGCTTTTTTTTCCTTTGCTCATTGGAGCACATGTTTATGTTAATGCAATTTGCCTTTTGCTCACTTGAGCACACAATTTTGTATATACTCTTGTGTTTGTGTTTTGTTTGATTATTGTTGATCAAATACAAAGACTTGGACAAAATGGACTTAGACTTTAGGACTTTCCCTATGCAAATTTGGAGTCAAAGAGCAACTAGGCATCGGGCCTTTAGAGTGCTATAAAAGTCAAAGAGCAACTAGGCATTGGGCCTTTAGAATGCTTAATGTTGAAGATAACCTTGAAAAGGACCAACTTCTAAACTCTTCTTGTCCATTCCTTGTTTGTTTTGCTAGAATCTTTTAATGTGTGTGTTCTTGTGCTAGGGATTCCAACTTGATCCAAATTAAGGAACCATTGCCATGAGCTTCTAAGAGAGAGGGACCTAAGATACATTGAGGAGCTTTCCAAGAGTTCATTTGATTGTTGATTGCTTGAGTTTATGCTTATGTGATTGCTTATTCCAAAGGATGAGAGCTACTTGGATCATCAATATGATCTCAAGAGAGGAACTCCATTTGTGGTTTTACTTCTTATCCCTTACCTCTTGTATGTTTAGGACTTTAGCCATTCTTCTTCTTCCCTCCACTCTAACCCAAGCCAAACTTATTTTGTGCAAAAATTGACATTATTTTCAAAATTAGAAACCTAGGCACTATGCCTTTGATTTTCCAAACTCTTCTCATAATACTTATTTTGAATTGAATCTTAAGTCAACTTTGACTTTATTTTGTGAATACTTCTAATTTGTAAATACAACTCACTCAAATGTTTTTGTGGTTCCAATGGCCATCTTTTCCAAATCTTTTCATAAATATTAGCTATTAGGTTTGAGTTATCATAGTGGTTGATATAAACCTCACCTATATCCTTAGTGATGGTGTTCGCAGTCTATTTTGGCGAACAACCTTTGGTTTTCCAAAACTTGTCGAATTGGGTTACTTGCAGGATCAACCACACAAATCCTAGGACATGTGCAAATTTAAACAACTTTGTAACTCTTTAGAACGACCTTTGTATCCTCTATTTGGTTCACTAAATCTTTCATGTCGAAAGATACTAACTAAAAATGCTTAAATAAAAGCAAACTTAACAAGACTAAGAAAAATGGCGAAAAATAAATGACGAAGCATAAATTGTCGAAAAGAAAATGCAAAGGATAAATGACTTGTATATGTAAAGGAGAATTGGTAAAGAACTTTGAAATTTATAAGATAAAACTTTAAAGAAATGGTGTTTGTTCACACGTACATTTTCCAGATATGACTCTTTTCTCTCACACGGGTACTTTGAGTATTTTGCAGGAATTTTGTACAAGTTTTCACACACACATTCTGATAACAACTATCCTATTTATATACAAACAAAATAACTGTCACTAACGAATAAATCCTAAAACTATGACACTTGGCTCTCTGCATGACTTCCTTTCGCCAGGTGCTTCCATGCATCTTCTGCCAAACGTTATAACTCTTTTGAATTTGAATTTCCACTTTACATCGAAACGACGCGTCTCCTCAGACTTTTCGAATTTGTCGAACCACCAATCTGTCGAAGTGTCGAAAACACTTATCAACTAAACTGTTAATTTCATGGCATCATTTGTCGAAAGAATTATTCTGCATACTAATCTCATGGCGTCAAAAACGCATGTATACAAATTGCCCCCCAGCAAAGATGTTTTGACTGTTTTGGAAAAACAATCATTTGTTGTCAACCAGTGTTTTTGATGCCATGTCATTTAATTTCATTATTTCCAAGTTTTTGTAAGCTCAAGTTCCCATACGGATTCATCATTACACTTTCTCCAAGATGTCACGTCTAGCCCACGTTTAGACCTTACCTCCATCATTTCCTAACATCATGGCCTTTTTCAACTTCCACCTCTTCATCATCACCATGAAAATCAGCCACGTGTCCCACGATCATCATTAAAATTTTAAAGCGTTTTTATCATCTTCCTTCTATAAATACCCATAACCTATTTTCTCTGAACTTTTTTTAACACTTCAGAACTCCTTTCTTCATACCCATTTTTTAAACTTTCAACTTTCTTGAGAAAAAGTTTCTTTGTTCTTCTTCAACAATGGCTCCTCAAAAATCTTCCAGCAGCAAACATTCTAAGAAGAATCAAGGTTCAACTCTTCCTCCTGCGCATGATTTGAAGGGACCAATGACTATTCGAAACCAACAATATGTTCCTGAACCTCCCAATGAGAGAGAGAGAGAAGGAATGTATCTACAAATCCCAGGTATTAATTCATGTTCTTGTTGTGAGCAAATTCTTTACTTTGAATAAGTTTTGAATGATAGCAAATTATGTGATCATTGTCCAATTATTGGTTGTGCATTATTTCGCATGTTTCAATTGTGTTTTTAGCCTATACTATTGTTTCGTGTCTATACATAAAGATCCACATTGATACAATTCTTCAAAGAACTCATAAAAACTGTTTTATGTTAGCATGTATCAATACATGTTCTTTTGCATCGATACATACACCTGTTTTAAATCACAAAACGTTTTTGCTTCAGTATGTATCGATCCATACGAGCCTTGCATCGATACATAAACTTATTTTAAATCACAAAAAGTTTTTGCTTCAGTATGTATCGATCCATACGAGCCTTGCATCGATACATAAACTTGTTTTAAATCACAAAACGTTTTTGCTTCAGTATGTATCGATCCGTACGAGCCTTGTATCGATACATGTTAGTTAAAATGTTCTATGGATCGATACATACGAGCTTTGTATCGATACATGCTTGTATTAATTCTCAAAAATTAATCAAAGCTACAGCATGTATCGATGCATAACCTTTTGTATCAATACATAATTCTGTTTTGTCTACTAACAGCTTCTGTCTTTCATATAAGAAGCATTTTTGACAGTTCAGACAGGTGACGAATTCACAAGTGGAAAAACAGTTGTAACACCAATCAAAGGAGTGTGTAGCAGCAATTGTTTGAGCAGTTAGAAACCTGAAAGATACTTCATCTTCTTCATCTTCTCAATCACTTTTCTTCAAGAACATCAACACATAATCATTCTTGTTCTTTGGATTAAAGGATCAACAAGAGAACGTTCAGTGGAACGATCAAGGATCTAGCTGAGGTGTTCAGTGGAACGATCAAGGATCTAGCTGAGTTGAAGGTTGAAGGGGGTTTCAAGGAAAAACCAGTTGGTTTGTCCTTCAAGAACTGGAGTGTTCTTGCAGGTTTGTTAGTCACGTTTGCAGAACAGATTCATCCGCATCGTAGGGTTTGGAAATTGGTTAATTTCGCAAACAGGTCGTGGAACCGGTGAATTGTTTGCAATTTCTTGCAGGAAATTCTTGATCGAGCTCAGATCAAGTGGAGGTTTTATACAAGAAGAAGATCTTGGGATTTAGAATTCTGTCTGTGTATTGAAACCTTGTATCAACGAATTCGGCATTATTGATAATTACAGTTCTCAATTTCATTTGAAATTGAGAGGGAGACGTACCCACACGCGAGGAAGACGTGGGGAACTTCCTTACCAAATCTCTGCGTATCGTATTCTTTCCTTATCTCTCTTTACGTTTTCAACAGTTTTGTGAATTCAGTTGGTGTATTGTGGCTGTAATTTTAGTGATACAACAGTGGCAAGAAAACTTCTTTATCTAAATGCCACCACTGTTCATCACTGATCACATACACACCAAATGTTTGACAAAACTGTTAGCTGAGTTTTATTCATTGGAATCAGAATTTAATGATAAGTGCATTTGATTAGATAATATTCTGGTGTTAATTTTCTCTATCGTTCCTATTCAAATCCAGCAATAAATTCGTGTGTCTGGTTTTCTAGTAGCGGTTCAGAATAGACGGAAGTCGATTAGGGACTGTAATTTTCTGCTAAAGTTCAATAACTCTGAAAAGATTTTTAAATTCGTTTATTACAAAGAGGTGATCTATTCACCCCCCTCTCGATCACTAGCCACACCGTCTAACAAGTGGTATCAGAGCACCGGTTCGCTGGTGTTCTGTGGCTTCCTGTAACGATATGGATTTTGAACCAAAGGGGGCATATAATAGAGCGCCGATTTTCAACGGTGAAAATTACGGCTACTGGAAAGACTGCATGCGAGTTCATATAAATTTTGTTGATAGGCTAGTATGGGCTCCCATTGAAAATGGTCCTTTTCAAATTAATATGACAAATGCGGCTGGCGTCATAGTTCCTAAACCAGAAGCTGATTGGAATGAGAAAGATGAGAAAAAGTGGTCGTGTGATTGGAGAGCTCGAAATATGCTAATTTCAGCACTTGGTGTTGATGAGTATTATCGGGTATCCCATTGCACGACAGCTAAAGAAATGTGAGATGCTTTAGAAGTTGCCCATGAGGGTACTACTGAAGTAAAACAGTCCCGTATTAACACACTCAATCAAGAGTTTGAGCTCTTTCGCATGAAACAAGGAGAATCTATCTCCGACATGCAAAAGAGATTCACTCATCTCACTAATAGGTTGAATGCACTTGGAAAACCTATTTCCAATGAAATAGCTACTAATAAAATTCTAAGATGTCTTAGCAGGGAATGGCAACCTAAAGTAACAGCTATTAAGGAAGCCAACGATCTAACGACACTTACGATTACAACACTGTTTGGAAAGCTGGAAGAACATCAACAAGCATTAGAAAGCCTTGAAAAGTTTGAGAACAAAAGTAAGAAGGAAAAGGAGAAGAAGAGAGACAAAGAGGGAGAGAAAAAGCCAATAGCTCTTGTGGCCTCTAGCTCTAAGTCCTCACGAAAAGAGCAAAGTGACAATGATTCTAGTAGTGACAAAGATTCAGATGATGAGGAAATGGGACTTTTTATAAGGAGATATAATATATTCATTCGAAAGAACGGAGTCAAGCATTCCGACAAAAACCTCATGAAGTTTCGAAGACAATCTACAGATTCAAAACAGGAAGAGAATAAGAAGATTAGAGGAAGAGGATCTTGTTTTAATTGTGGTAAATCTGGACATTATAAAACAGATTGTCCTATGAAGTATAAGGATCAAGGAAAAGCTCCACCAAAAGGGTACAGCAAACAAAGAAGAGCTTACATTGCATGGGAAAGTGATAGTGATTCATCAAACACACAAAGTTCAAGTGATAGTGATGAAACCGCAAATCTGTGCCTTATGGCTCACACCAAAAATCTGTCCTACCACAAGAAGAAAATCAGTGATAAAAAGGTAAAACAAGCCTACTATAACAACTTCTCTTCTATGACTTTTTCTGAACTGAAAATAGCTTTTGAAAAACTGCATAACGAAGCTGTAGATGCTTTTAAAAGATTATCTTCCGATAAACAAATTTTTTCATTTCTGGAAGGTAAAGTATACAAAGCTGAAAAAGATTTAGAATGGTTAAAAGCTAGTATTGCAGAAAATTCAAAAGATATTGACATTGATGGATGTAGTAAAGTTAGGTATTGTGAAGCTTGTCATATTTGGCAAAAAGAGGTAAACACTCTCAAGGCCAAATTGGAAAAAGCTTTACAACCTAAGGTTACTTATGCCGTTGACTCTAGGTTGTTCAAGAAGTCATTAAATCCACCGTATGCAAAATACTCTTTTATTCCAAAGGATTTAATGAACAAAAATAAACAAACACATCATCATGGTTTATGTCATTATTGTTGTCATGCTGGCCATACCATTGAGAAATGCAAGTTTAGGAGATTTCTTGTTCCTAAAGGTATTTATCAATGGAAGCCAAAAGGCAACCATGTTAGCACTTACCCACTTGGACCCAATGAAAATTGGGTACCAACTTCTCTCTTTTGATATTGTAGGATGAGTGCCTTGCTTCCGTAGATAGGAGATGGTTTCTTGACAGCGGTTGCTCAAGGCACATGACCGGTGACATATCGCTTTTTATAGACTTCAAAGCAAAGAAGAAGGGATATGTTACTTATGGAGACAATAACAAAGGAGCTATACTTGGAAAAGGTAGTGTAGGTAATCCCTCTACCACTACTATTTCTGATGTCCATTTAGTAGAGGGGCTTAAACACAATTTGTTAAGCATAAGTCAATTGTGTGACAAGGGCTATAAATTTTATTTCACAAAAACTTGCTGCATAATTGAACATGCTGAACAGAATGTTGTGTTTAAGGGAGTAAGAGTAAACAATATCTATATGCTTGACCTTTTTGATGTATCTTTAACAAGTACTAAATGTCTAGTTACCTTGAATGATGATTCTTGGCTTTGGCATAGACGTTTAGCGCATGTTAATTTCGATTTGCTTAATAAGGTTGTATCTAAGGATCTAGTAGTCGGTCTTCCAAAAATAAAATTTTCAAAAGACCACCTATGTGACGCGTGCCAAATGGGAAAGCAAACGAGGGTCTCTTTTAAATCTAAAAGTGTAATTTCAACTTCACGACCCCTTGAGCTTCTCCATATGGATCTCTTTGGACCTTCTAGGACAAAGAGCTTAGGTGGAAATTATTATGGTTTTGTAATTGTTGACGACTATTCTAGATTTACTTGGACTATATTCCTTCATAGCAAAGATGAAACTTTTTCCGCTTTTAAGAATTTTGCAAATCTGTCCCAAAACAAAATGAATTCCAAAATAGTTACAATTCGTAGCGATCATGGTGGTGAATTTCAAAACTATCACTTTGATAAGTACTTTGACAAGTATGGTATTGAGCATAACTTTTCAGCTCCTCGAACTCCACAACAAAATGGCGTTGTGGAGCGTAAAAGTCGTGTTTTAGAGGAGTTGGCAAGAACAATGCTAAATGAGGGTGGATTACCAAAATATTTTTGGGCTGATGCAGTTAGCACAGCTTGTTATGTTTTAAACAGGATCGTAATCCGTCCTGTTTTAAATAAAACCCCTTATGAGCTTTTAAAAGGAAGAAAGCCAAACTTGTCACATCTTCACGTATTCGGTTGTAAGTGTTTTATTTTGAATAATGGTAAGGAAAATATTGGGAAGTTTGATGCAAAAGCGGATGAAGGTATCTTTCTTGGATACTCACATTCAAGTAAAGCATATAGAGTATATAATAAGCGTTTACTTACTGTTGAAGAACCTGTCCATGTTTCATTTGATGAGTCTTATCCGAAAAGTGTCGGAAAAGGTATTTCTTTTGATGAAGCAGGTGTATCTACAGAAGACATACTCAAGGAAGCTGTTACGGAAACTGATCAGTCCATAACAGTTGCCTATGAGAAGGAGGAAGATACTTGTCATGAAGAAGATAAGGAAGAAAGGACAGCTGAAGTGAATGACCTTCCACCAGCTTGGAAATCTTCAAAAGACCATCCTATTGAAAACATCTTGGGAGATATTTCAAAGGGAGTAATGACTCGTTCTAAGATAAGTAATTTTTGTTCTCACTTCGCTTTTGTTTCACAAGTAGAACCTAAAAATTCCAAAGAGGCCTTGATTGATGAATTTTGGCTAATGGCCATGCAAGAAGAGCTTAATCAATTTAAAAGAAATGACGTTTGGGAACTTGTCCCTCGTCCGCGAGATCATCATATCATAAGTACTAAATGGGTTTTTAGAAATAAGCTTGATGAAAACGGAGTGATAACTAGGAACAAGGCACGTTTAGTAGCACAAGGGTATAACCAAGAGGAGGGCATAGACTATGAGGAAACTTATGCTCTAGTTGCTCGCCTTGAAGCTATACGTCTCTTGCTTGCCTATGCGTGTTCTAATGATTTTAAGCTTTACCAAATGGACGTAAAGAGTGCGTTTCTAAATGGTGTCATAAATGAAGAGGTATATGTCTCACAACCTCCTGGTTTTGAGAATGCTGAAAATCCAGATTATGTTTACAAATTAAAACGAGCTTTGTATGGTCTTAAACAAGCCCCTCGGGTTTGGTATGAAAGGCTTAGCAAATTTCTAATTGATCATGGATATTCAAGAGGTAAAGTGGATAATACTCTCTTTATTAAACACAAGGGAAAGCACATTCTTTTAGTTCAAGTTTATGTAGACGATATAATTTTTGGTTCAACTAACATACACTTGGTCGAAGAATTTTCTAAGGTTATGCTGGGTGAATTTGAGATGAGTCTTATGGGGGAGCTGAATTACTTCCTAGGTCTTCAGATAAAGCAACTTGATGAGGGTACAATAGTATGTCAAACAAAGTACTACAGAGAACTACTCAAGCGCTTTGGAATGAACGACTCAAAATCAATTGACACCCCTATGCCTACCAACAGAAATCTAGATAAAGATGAGCATGGTAAGAGTGTAGATGTCAAAAAGTTTAGAGGTATGATTGGGTCTCTTCTGTATCTTTCTGCTTCTAGACCTGACATCATGTTTAGTGTTTGTATGTGTGCACGATATCAATCAAATCCTAAGGAATCACACCTGAAAGCTGTTAAGCGTATATTTAGATATCTTCATGGAACATCTAAATATGGGCTTTGGTATTCCAAAGGAAGTGATTGTAGCTTAGTAGGTTATTCCGATTTTGATTTTGCTGGCTGCAAATCAGATAGGAAAAGCACGAGTGGTACATGTCACCTGTTTTCAAACTCCTTGGTAAGTTGGCATAGCAAAAAGCAGGTATCTGTGGCTTTGTCAACTGCAGAGGCTAAGTACGTTGCAGCCGGTAGTTGTTGCGCTCAGATTTTGTGGCTAAAGCAACAACTACAAGACTTTAACATTCAACTCAAACGTATTCTAATAAAATGTGACAACACTAGTGCCATAAACCTTACTAAAAATCCTGTTTTACACTCACGCACTAAACACATAGAGATTAGACATCACTTTCTTCGCGATCATGTTGAAAAAGAAGACGTTGTATTTGAGCATGTTGATTCTAAAAACCAGCTTGCTGACATTTTCACTAAACCTTTGGCAACGAAACCGTTCTTCAACATTCGTCGTGAATTAGGGATCTTAGATCTATCTCCATTGTTGTCTTAAGCATGTTTGTTCTTATTTATATTATACCTCACCTTGGTTGATGAGTTTTGTTCTAGATTTCATTTATACCTCACAAGGTTACATCAACAGAGGTAATATAATTTCTTTCTACATCTCTTTTAGAACTATGTGATTGTGTATGTTAGAACAAAATTTCTTATTTTCGTTTATGTGAATTTCTTTGCATATATTGTTTGAACATTAATATTTGATTTGTGAATTATACTTGGGCATCACTATCATGACATACTTCATAATGCATAACCATACTGCATAAAAATTAATTAAAATTTGGTTTGGCATCAGTATGTATCGATTCAAAGATGTATGTATCGATTTATATCCTCTTTATTTCACATCTGTTAAAATCGGTTAAGTATGTATCGATTCATCCGTCGTTTGTATCGATACATAGACCCTTTAAAAACAAAAAATGCGTGACATGGATCGATCCATTCCCATATGCATCGACACATATTGATTGTTTTTGGATTAAATGCATTTTATTTCACTCATGGATCAACACATCATCAACTCTTATCACATCCTTTCACAAACTTGGTATCAGCAATTCCCATACCTCCCAAAAACCTGCGGCTAACCCTAATTTCCTTCATCATCACTCTCTCCAAAACCCTAAATTCATCCCACTTTTCTTCAACATTTCATCACCATGCCTCCAAGAACCATTCCAGCTAGAGCAAAGGGAAAAGGAAAAGGAAAGGAACCGGTTGGCACCTCTCAGCAGTTACCAGAAATTCCTCCAAATACCTTAGATTTGCTTCATCCTGCAATTGCTACTGAGTTTGAGGATTCTTTCAAGACAACGTTAGTTATGAAACCCCATGTCTTCGATAGACATGATGCTTTTCGTCTGCATCTCAATGATGAGCTTGAACTGCTTAATGCACAAAAACTCGGTTCATTTTTGACTATAGAGGATGATTACCATGAGGATTTTATCCGTGCATTCTATGCTGGCTTACAATCTGGTAAAGGATATATGTTTAAATGTTCTATTGGTGTCAGAACCTATACCTTTGAAGCTGGTGACTGGGAAACAGTGTTTCAAATTCCGCTTCCGTCGCATAATTTCAAGAATTGGCATGACTTGAAGTTTGACACTGAATTTAACCTGAAGGAGTTTACTCCATCTATCTTGAAACTGGACAGACCGCTGAGTGAGGATGAACATGTTACGTCTGGTATGATAAAGAAAATTCCTCGTATACTCCATTAGATTATCTCGCACATTCTGCGTCCAGCAAACAGTGGACATTCTAGGTTAGACATGGCAAGCATTCATCTCCTGTATATTCTTCAAAATAAGGTTCCATTGAATTGGGCAAATTACTTTATGAAGCGCCTCGTTTTCGTGCGTAACAATGCCAAGAATGTTGCTCTTGGTTATGCGTCTCAAATCATGAAAATTCTTAAGTTCTGGAATGTTGCAATCCCTCTAGTTCCTCTCATATCACCATCTGCTGCTCAAGAGTTTGACTCTTCCACTTTATCTCATATGGGATATCGGTGGGACAAGGATCGTCAGTGTTTCTATTTCTTTGAAAGGAAATCCAAAACAAGGATCTATAACTTTGATGTGCCTTCTGAACGGATTCATGTAGTTGAAGACCAACCTGATGAAGAAATGCATGATGTGAATGAAGCAGATGTGCCTGCAGCTGATGACAATGCTGGTTGGGGTGATTGGGTGCCACAAAGGTGGTCTCCAACCAACTATGTACCTGAACCAACGGCTCTTCCGTTCTCCGGCGGTACTTCATCTTCAACATCCACTGCGCACCTAACTCAAATGCTTCAACAAATGGAGATTGCCAACCAAGAACGTCATGAAGAGGCACGATCTTGGCATGTACAACAAAGTGAGTGGCATAAGGAGCATCGTGAGTGGCATGACGATCATACACAGATGTACCATAACCAACACTCTTGGCACACGGACTTGGTTAAGTGGCACCAAGTCTTCTACAATGAAATGTCTGGTTTTATGGACAACTGCCGTGCCAACCCTGGTATTATGGACAAATTCAGAAGTGTTGAAGTTCAGGACCGGTTTAGGCACTACACCTTCATGGGCCAGAATCCAGATGCAATGCCTCCTCCTCCACCTCCGCCAAGCTTCAGAGATCCTGATAGAGATGACGAGGAGTCCTGTGGTGGCTATAATCCACATTAAACCATCATCATTTCATTTCACTGCATTTCATTGCATATTGCTTGAGTTTTTCTTTCGGATTAGTTGCACAATATATGTCTTGGCTTATGTAATTGTTAAACACTTTCTACTAGTTAAATGCTTATTTCCTATTGCTTACTTCTGGTGTTATTGCCTTTATTTGTCATTCTTTGTGAGTGATTCTTTACTTTTTAAGCTTCCTTCTTTGTGATTGTTAGCTTCTTTATCATTTTTGCCATGTCCGGCTACAACATGTTGCTTTGATAAAATTGTTTTGTTTCTTTTTGATGTTGTCAAAGGGGGAGAAATGCAGATGTTGATAGATATGCACAAACTCAGGGGGAGTATCACACATCTTGCTAAAAATTTGTCATCATCAAAAAGGGGGAGTTTGTGAGCAAATTCTTTACTTTGAATAAGTTTTGAATGATAGCAAATTATTTGATCATTGTCCAATTGTTGGCTGTGCATTATTTCGCATGTTTCAATTGTGTTTTTAGCCTATACTATTGTTTCGTGTCTATACATAAAGATCCACATTGATACAATTCTTCAAAGAACTCATAAAAACTGTTTTATGTTAGCATGTATCAATACATGTTCTTTTGCATCGATACATACACCTGTTTTAAATCACAAAAAGTTTTTGCTTCAGTATGTATCGATCCATACGAGCCTTGCATCGATACATAAACTTATTTTAAATCACAAAAAGTTTTTGCTTCAGTATGTATCGATCCATACGAGCCTTGCATCGATACATAAACTTGTTTTAAATCACAAAACGTTTTTGCTTCAGTATGTATCGATCCATACGAGCCTTGTATCGATACATGTTAGTTAAAATGTTCTATGGATCGATACGTACGAGCTTTGTATCGGTACATGCTTGTATTAATTCTCAAAAATTAATCAAAGCTACAACATGTATCGATGCATAACCTTTTGTATCAATACATAATTCTGTTTTGTCTACTAACAGCTTCTGTCTTTCATATAAGAAGCATTTTTGACAGTTCAGACAGGTGACGAATTCACAAGTGGAAAAACAGTTGTAACACCAATCAAAGGAGTGTGTAGCAGCAATTGTTTGAGCAGTTAGAAACCTGAAAGATACTTCATCTTCTTCATCTTCTCAATCACTTTTCTTCAAGAACATCAACACATAATCATTCTTGTTCTTTGGATTAAAGGATCAACGAGATAACGTTCAGTGGAACGATCAAGGATCTAGCTGAGGTGTTCAGTGGAACGATCAAGGATCTAGCTGAGTTGAAGGTTGAAGGGGGTTTCGAGGAAAAACCAGTTGGTTTGTCCTTAAAGAACTGGAGTGTTCTTGCGGGTTTGTTAGTCACGTTTGCAGAACAGATTCAGCCGCAACGTAGGGTTTGGAAATTGGTTAATTTCGCAAACAGGTCGTGGAACCGGTGAATTGTTTGCAATTTCTTGCAGGAAATTCTTGATCGAGCTCAGATCAAGTGGAGGTTTTATACAAGAAGAAAATCTTGGGATTTAGAATTCTGTCTGTGTATTGAAACCTTGTATCAACAAATTCGGCATTATTGATAATTACAATTCTCAATTTCATTTGAAATTTAGAGGGAGACGTACTCACACGCGAGGACGACGTGGGGAACTTCCTTACCAAATCTCTGCGTATCGTATTCTTTCCTTATCTCTCTTTACGTTTTCAACAGTTTTGTGAATTCAGTTGGTGTATTGTGGCTGTAATTTTAGTGATACAATAGTGGCAAGAAAACTTCTTTATCTAAATGCCACCACTGTTCATCACTGATCACATACACACCAAATGTTTGACAAAACTGTTAGCTGAGTTTTATTCATTGGAATCAGAATTTAATGATAAGTGCATTTGATTAGATAATATTCTGGTGTTAATTTTCTCTATCGTTCCTATTCAAATCCAACAATAAATTCGCGTGTCCGGTTTTCTAGTAGCGGTTCAGAATAGACGGAAGTCGATTCGGGACTGTAATTTTCCGCTAAAGTTCAATAACTCTGAAAAGATTTTTAAATCCGTTTATTACAAAGAGGTGATCTATTCACCCCCCTCTCGATCACTAGCCACACCGTCTAACACTTGTTTCTGGAATTTGTCACGCTATGTTAGGTTCAGTCCTTAATCCAGATATTAAACCAGATCGTCTGAAAGAATTTTTTCCCACCTATTTCCATACCAAACCCATAGGTTCTGGAGTGAAACCTCAACCTCAAAAGAAAGCTGTAGAACAAAATGACCCACAAAGTTCAACTGATGATGGAAAGTTGAGTTTAACTTATTTGAATTACACTAGGATCTTTAGAACTTGTCCCTGGTCGAAAGACCCCTCAGACTATTTATCTTGGCTAGATAAAGTTGAAAAGATTAAAGGAGATTTCTGGAAGGAAATAGGTATTTTCGACCTCATTCAATTGTCGAGAGTAGGACCCAACATTTTCCCCAATATGCTTTTAGCTTCCCTCTATTTTTGGGACAGTACTTATAACACTTTCCACCTTCCTTGTGGGATGGTTACGTCCACTCTCTTTGACGCAACAACCATCGTCGGCCTTCGCCCCAACGGAATAGATTTCAACCCCACCAACCTAAATGAAGATACTATAGCTTTCGACACTAGCTTTGCTCCGTATTCTTTATCCATGTCTCATTATCATGACAAGGATACCACAGAAGTCTCAGATGTCGAACATATAGCCTTTTTGACTCTGTGGCTATCAAAATATGTGTTTTGTTCCCGTTCCCTCCAAGTTGCCAAAAGATTCATCGCTATAGCCAATCAGCTTCATGCAGGAACCAAACTATGCTTAAGTGAAATGATTTTGGCGAATCTTTACGAATCCTTGAGTGAGAGTGTAAATCTTTTGAAAACCATCAAAGACCAAGGTAAAATCAATTTGTCAGGACCTTTCTGGCTTTTACAATTATGGCTCAATGCCACCTTTGAAGCTTCTTTTCCTATAGAACAAGAAGTGGACGAAGAAGAAGTGAAGGATAGGACTGTCGAATGGCCTAGGTTGGTGCAACTAACGCCAACTGATGAAGGAATTAGCCTTCGACAAGCTTTCAAAAGTTATGTCATGATGTTTGCCAAAAGGTATCATTTTACTTCGACTATGGCACCCTTTGCTAATAGAAAAATTGAACCTGAATGGTTTACCCAACAACTGCCCTTGGAAATGCAAAAGGATGAAATTATATTTTTGGATGTTTGGGAATCATTTTTAACCCCCAGGCTCCTTTTTTCTTATTGTAACGCAAATAAAACCCAAATAGCTTTGATAGTCTTTCAACCCAATCTCGTTGCTAGACAGTTTGGCTTGATCCAAATAAAACCTCGACCCATATTCCCCAAGAAAGGATCCATCATTTTTTACAACTCCCTTCATACTAAAGATGAGAGCAAAGAACTGTCGAAGAAGCTGACTGATGACTCTCTTGACATTCGACCAGTGATCTTTTGACCAACTTTTCTGTGTACTCCTGAGTTTGATGAGTGGTGGAAGGATTATTATTCTACCAGATTTTTTGACGTAACAACCTTCACTACAAATTTTACAAATGCTTTTGCTTTTGTGCAGGATCGGACCAAAAAAGGTATTCAAAGACACATTAAAGAAATACAAAAATTTAAAAAATATTTCGAAACTGCGTATAGACCTGATGATCTTAGTCGAACCATACACGAAGCAACAGCAGAATTAAAACGTAAATTGACGGAGAAGTTTGAAAAATTGTCATTGCCTTCAAATGTTCGACCAGAGGCGCGCTATGACCTGGCTTTCAGTTATCATCTACCAAAGTTTCCTCCTCTGCCAACTGCTGAATTTGGCGTGGCATTTAGCCCTCCATTTCCAGATTGGTTTGTTTGTGGGGACTATATGAAAATCCTTCGTCAACATTACAAAAAACCTGCTGAGCGTGTGGTTCCGACTAAGTATCATCTGGACGAATACCAAGGACACCTTCATATTGGAATAGAACACGTTCGCGTGGAGGATCCCATTCTTGAAGGTGTTCACAGAAAAACATGATTTTTCCTTTGTTATTCTAACTGTATTATCATGTATTTCTTATATTTGTTTCTAAATCTTCTTTCTTTCCCTAGCCGTAAGGATTCCTACCAAGAAAACTTCTGTCGAAGCATCACCAAGTGCTGCTAAGAAACCTTCGACAAAGGTACAAAACTTACTCTTTTAATTTATTCTTTTTCCTTTTAAGAAACTAACTGGCTTTGGTCTGCATGACTAGGTAAGTCGAAAACCCCCACCAGTCCAAAAAATAAAGAAAGAAGAGGAGAAAGAATAAAAAAGAGTTTCCAATGAAGAATCTGATGATGAATCCCCAGAGCCAAACCCCCTCCTCCTCAGAAGAAGAAAATCAAGAGGGTCTCTTCCCAAAGATCCATTGTTAAGTCGACTAAAAAGGATTCTCCAAGTACTCCAACTGCCAAACTTCCGTCGAAGGATACAGAGAGTGGGAAATCCAGTTTTAATATTGAGATTCCTGAGGTAAATCCTTATTTCGACTACCTATGTTCGTCTTCATTGCATTTCTTTTTCTAACTTAGAATTATTTTCAGAAACAATTGGCTGTCGAAGGAAGCCCTGAGAGAATTCTGGAAAAGACAGTCCAAGAAGAAGACATCCCCAAGAATGATCATGACAGGAAGACTGTAGCAGATTTCGACGCTCCCACGAGTGAAGCTTCTGAAGACCATTCCCCTTCTCATCCGAAATTAAATGCTGCCAATAACGGCGATGACACTGACATGGAAACTGAGGTCGAAGATGACCATGAAGAAGAAACTTCTAAAGATGAGGATGATCAGTCAAAACAAACAGATGTTGGGCAAACTTTAGGGCGAAGCACTCAACCTGCTCCTGACCAGACCAAAGGCAGTGCCAAATCAACTGGTTCGACTAGTTTCTCTCGCGAAGAGCTTGAGAGTCTCAAGGTGCAGAAACCCTTAGAATATCTGAAAGCCATGCTTAGCGCTCGTTTTAATTTTCAAGATTCTTCGCAAAGCAGTTCGACTACCTCTAGGGCTACTTCTGAAGCGCAATCTCTTGACAACATCTTGACAAAGATTAAGACGAAAATCCTTGATGTTGATTTGTTCAAAGTTTTAGAAGAAAATGCTCTTACTCATATTGAACTCAAAAAGATTTTAAAACAAATAAACGTCTTGGAAACTTCTGTTGAGGTTAGCAACTTTGTGATGGAGCTGATGACCCTCATTGACTTGGCGACTGCAGACCTTCATCGTCAAAGAGATCTCTCCCAACAAATCTCCATAAAATCTGAGACTCAAATTGCTGAATGGGATGATGTTGCAAATTCGACTGACAAAGTTTCAAAGCTGCAGCAGCTTTCTGAAACTTATATCAAAGAAGTTGCTGTTTGTGATGATAATATCCAGAAATGGGAGAAACAAATAGCTGCTCTTCAAGAAAAAATCTCCCAAGAGAAAAAACGCAGAGCATCCATACAACAACCTAAGCAAAATGAGATTGACGACGAACTGAAGGTGGGTATTCGACTTGCAGAAAGGGCTCAGCAACTTAGTCAAGAGATTGAGACTCTCTCTACTCACAAAAGTCTTTGTGATCATCGACTCCAGTTTCAGAGAAAGAAATTCGCCACGTTGAAGGAAACTTTTGCTAGTATCAAATTGTAGTCGAATTAGTTTAACAATTCTCAGCCCTTTGAGGCTTTCTTTGTAATAACTTTAGTGCCATTTTCGTTTGGCAAAGCTATCACAATTATGTTTACAATTATTCTACTGCTATCTTTACTTCTTGCAATATTGGCTTATATTTTTTCAAATACTTGCCATTTATCTTTAAGATTCTTTCATCTTTTCCTATCTCTTCGATCTCATACACACCATTTGAAAAACTTTTCAAAATTTGGAAAGGTCCTTCCCACTTAGGAGACCATTTTCCCATTAATTTATCTTTTCGATCCATAGGAAGGATTACTTTCCAGACAAGATCACCAATTAAAAAGGTCTTGAATTTTACTTTCTTATTGTAAAACTTTTCGACTCTTTCTTTTTGTCTCTTTATTAGATCCAGCGCACGCAGCCTTTCTTCGTCTAGATCAACTAATTCGTCCATCATCATACTCCAATATATATCTGATGGGATTTCATGATGCCTTTGCACTCTAACTGACTGCAAATATATATCGACTGGTAAAACTGCATCATGTCCATAGGTCAACTTAAATGGAGTCGAATTCGTTGCTTCTTTTGGAGACGTTCGACAAACCCACAAAACTTGATCTAAAGTTTTATGCCAGTTTCTAGGTTTTCTCCCCACATGCTTATTGATCAAATTTATCACTACCTTGTTGGCTGCTTCAACTTGTCCGTTGGCTTGAGCATAGTAAGGTGTCAAAGTAAGGAGTTTAAATCCAGTTTCTTGTGCAAATTTCTGCATATTTTTACCAGTGAACACAGATCCTTGATCTGTTGTTATTGTTTCAGGTATCCCAAATCTGTAAATTATGTACTTTTGGATAAAATCTATAACTGCTTCTTGATCCACATTTACCAATGGTATAACTTCAATCCACTTAGTGAAATAGTCTATCCCAACCAAAATGTACTTTTGCTCTTTTGAAGAGGCTGGTCGAATTTCACCAATCAAGTCTAAAGCTCAACCTCTAAATGGCCAAGGCTTTATAATTGAATGCAACTCACTTGCAGGAACATGGGGTATGCCTGCATGTACTTGACATTCCTGACATCCTTTTGCAAATTCGACACAGTCCTTCAGCATTATAGGCCAATACATTCCTTGTCGAAATAATAACCATTTCATTTTATGACCTTCTTGGTGTGCGCCACACGCTCCACTGTGCACATCCGACAAAGCTATGTAAGCTTCATCTTCGCCTAAGCATTTCAACAAGACTCCTTCTGCAGTCTTTTTGAACAATTCGTTTCCAAAAAGTACATAACTTAAAGCTCTGTATTTTATCTTTCTTTCGACTTTCTGATTTGGGTCTTGTAGATAATCCTTGATGGGCTTTCTCCAGTCTTCAATTCCTAAATCATCTATATTGAATATTTCAAAATTTTCTTCGTCACCGTATCCTAATCTTATTGATTCCAAATCTGATGGGGACAACTTGGTAGATACGACTCTTCCTCTGACTTCAATAGCCTCTTCTAACTTTTCCTTCGACACTTTGTATCCAGACGCCAGTTGAGCAAGGTCATTCTCCTCTTGATTCTCCACCATGGGAATGTGCCTAAAGGCCACATTGTCGAATTCCTTGAGAAGTCTATTGGCTATTACAAAGTACATGATTAAATTTTCTTTCACACATTTATATTCTTTAGTCAACTGCTTTATCACCAGTTCAGAGTCACCCATTATTTCGAATCTTGTTGCCCCCAATTTCAACAATATTTCAAGTCCAGCAATCAAAGCTTCATATTCTGCTTCATTATTTGAACACAGACTTTCAACTTTGTACTTGAATTTTGTTGGAATTCTGTCAGGAGAAATAATCAACATCCCAACACCAATTCCATTCTTATGTCTGGAACCTTCGAAATACAGTTTCCATGGTTCTAATTCGACATACTCTACATTCTCATCTATAGAGTGGTCAGCTATAAAATCAGCAACCACTTGTCCTTTCACATCCTTTAAAGGCAAATATTTCAAGGAATATTCTGTTAATGCTAAAGCCCATTTTCCAATTCGACTATGTAAAATAGATTTAGATAACATATATTTTATTACGTCGAAATGGGAAGAAATGTATACATCAATAGGCTTTATATAATGCTTTAATTTCATACAAGAAAAATATACACATAAACATAGTTTTTCTATAATACTATATCTAGTTTCAGCATCATTTAGGATTCTACTGAGATAATAGATGGCCCTTTCGACGCCATTCTCATCTTCCTGACACAGCATACTTCCTAATGTTTTGTCTGATGCCGAAATGTACAATCTCATACTTCTTTTTCTACAAGGAGATATTAGAATTGGATGACTAGCCAGGTATTCCTTGATTTTGTCAAAGGCAGCTTGTTGTTCTTGCCCCCATGCAAAGTCTTCCTTCTTTAGTCGAAGTAGAGGAGAGAAAGCTTGCGTTTTTCCACTAAGGTTGGAGATAAACCTTCTGAGAAAGTTGATTTTCCCCAGCAGAGACTGCAGCCCCTTTTTCGTTGATGGCGCTTTCGCCTCCATTATGGCTTTGGATTTATTTTCATTTATTTCGATCCCCTTCTTGTGGACCACAAAACCTAAGAAATCACCCGCCTGCACACCAAAAGCACATTTAAGGGGGTTCATTTTTAAACCAAACTTCCTCATCCTTTCAAAGGATTGTCGAAGATGATCTATATGACTTTTTCCTGAAATAGACTTGATCACAATATCATCAATGTACACTTGCATGAAAGTTTCAATAAAGTCATGAAAAATGGAATTCATAGCCCGTTGGTAAGTTGCTCCAGCATTTTTTAAACCAAAGGGCATTACTACCCATTCGTACGTTCCTATTGCTCCAGGACAACGGAAAGCTGTTTTAGGAACATCTTCTTCAGCAATAAAAATTTGATTATAGCCAGAGTATCCATCTAGCATACTTAAATACTTGTGGCCTGCTGCAGAATCTATAAGCATTTCTGTCACTGGCATAGGATATTCATCCTTTGGGGTAGCTGAATTTAAGTCTCGAAAATCAATGCATACCCTAAGTTTGCCATTTTTCTTAATTACAGGAACAATATTTGCAATCCATTCGACATACCTGGTTGTTCGGATGAACTTGCATTTTAGAAGTCTTTCGACCTCTTCTTTTATTTTTGACAGAATCTCTGGTGCGAAGCGTCTTGGAGTCTGCTTTACTGGCTTCTTTCCTTCCATTATTGGCAACTGCAATTCGACCAAACTTCTGTCTAGACCAGGCATCTCGTCATAATCCCATGCGAAGCAGTCTTTGAACTCTTTCAGCAACTGGACTATTTCGACCTTGAACTGGGGATCCATCTTTGCGCTTATGTAGGTTGGTCTACTTTCTGCCCCCACTCCTAAATTTATTTCTTCTAATGGATCGTGCGCCACCATCTTCACGTTAGTTAACACTGGATCTTTTTCGAACCCCAGAGGTTCGTCATCATAAATGGCATCAAGCTTTTGGTGTTGCCATTCGCCCATCTGGTTGCTATCGTCATCTTCTGCAACGTCTCTTTTGGGACATTGTTCGTTGGGATTTTCTTTGTTGGCTTTGACAGCCATATATTTTACTTCAGCCTCAAGGGCCTCTTTGAGTTTGTTTTCGGCTATGTAAGCCGTAATTCTTTCGAGCGCTGATTCTTTACTCATCATCATCAAATTCGCTTCCCCATCCTGTTGGCGCTATATGAGTAGTTCCCCACATATAAGATTCACCAATCACTTCTTTGTCCCACTGAAAACCATATGTAGGATGAAGGTACATGGAGCAATAGGCGTTGTCTATTGCTTTTAGGTCGAACTCGGATGGGCTGCATGGAGGTATGTGAGCCAGGTTCTTGTCGAAGCTTCGACTGTCAACATTGTTCACTTCTGTCATGAAATAACTTTGATCAGCTTCAATGTTTTCGACAATCCCGTCTGGTCTCCAGATGGCTATTCGCTGGTGCATTGAAGAAGGTACGGCTCCTACACCATGAATTCACTCCCTTCCAAGTAGTAAGTTGTAATTCGCCCTTGAAGCAATGACCATGAACATTGTTGGCCTTGTTATGGTTCCAACAGTCAAATTCACTTGGATAACGCCCATAGTGGTTCCTATTTTTTCTTCATAGTTCGACAACACCATGTTGTGAGGTTTTGCGTCTGAATCATCTTTCCCAATCTTCTTGTGCATGAAATGAGGCATCAAATTTACCGTTGCTCCGCCATCTACTAGTATCTTGTTTACACCAATATTCTCCACCTTTCCTTTTATGAACAAAGGCTTTAAATATGCTTTCATGGAATCATCTGGTCTTTCGAAGAAAGTATTCTGTTCTTCGACGCAACCATTGTTCATGACGTAGTAGCAAACGGGCCTATGTACCATTGTTTCCTCTTCCATCTCATCTTCCTCGTCTTCTACCTCTATGATTCTATCATAATCTTTAGGGAGGACAGAAACCACATTGCAGATCACATTAAAAGATGCTTCTGAGTCAGATTCGAAGTTGTCAGTTATTTCGTCGTCTTCCTGCATCTTCTCTTTCGACACCACTGGTTCGCCCACGCCGCCAGGATTGATCTGGTGGGAAGCCTCCTTTCTGTTTACTATCTGAGCATTGTTACTGGATTCTGCTTTACTATGCTGTCAGCATCTTTTCCATTCACGCTTTTTTCTGCAGCTTCTTTTTCTACCCTCTTCTGCCTCTGGAATCTTCTCCATTGGGACCTTGACATAAGGTTTTTTCCTTTGTAGTTTTCTGAAGGGTATGGTCTTGGCTTGTGCTTCTCCACTCCCTTCTTACCTTCCATCGAAGTGCCTCTCTGAACTTCAAAACTTTTCCATTTTTTCTATCCTTGGGCATCTCTAATGGGTTGAACCCATTTGTCATCCCTTGCCCTGTTGGATGGTTTGTAAGTGCTATGGTGTCTCTCTCCACGCCTCCACTGGTGATGATCACTTTTTCTTGGGTCATATCCTGTTGTCCCTCAATTTTCTTTTCTCTTGGCTTTATCCACTGCTTCCAGATTGGTTGTTGCCTTCCTGTCGAAGATTGCACTGCAACGTGGGCATAATATCACTTCAGTCCCCATCTTTTGGCATCTTTTGATGAATTCCACTAGATTTTCCTCTTCTTTAGGATATGCCAGCCTTTGGTACTCCTTTCGACGATGATCTTCATCCACTTCTGCCTGGTTTCTCTGAGACACTTCCACCATATTTACCCCAACATTTCATCCGTCAGCAATGCTTAATTCGTTCATTTTTTTAATGAGTCTTTCTTCTTCAACTTCGACATCTCTTGGTAACTGGTCAAACTCCTTTTCTGGGCAGCAACACCAAGATATGTTCCTGGGACCATGTTTGCAACAACACTTGTTCCAATTTCTTTTGGGGTCCTCTATTATCCTACGCAGGATTCCACTGATCACAGGCTTCATAGGACCATCCACAACTTCTGCTTTGATTCTTGTGACCTCTTTACTGAAAGGTCCCATAGTGTTGACGTAGTTTGCGACATTACCTATCTTCATTTGATCAGGATCAAGGCCTTCAGTAGCCTTGTCTTCAATAGTGAGGTCTTCAGTAACCTTCTTTTTTATGATGGGGAGATTCGCAGTTGTTTTTCCATTGTTGCTCAAAGGTAAATTCCCCCACCCTGTTGGCTGGATTGCGTTGATGTCGATACGAGAACTTGCAGGCGCAGTGTATTTCACAAGATAATCGTACTTCCCACTTGGCTGTCCCAAGCGATCCCAATTTGCCCCTTGTCGAACCAAAACACCTTCAACAATATTGTCATTGTCCTCTTTGTCGAAACCTTCAGTAGTTTCCATCTTTTTTCTGGTCGTCAAAGCCTTCAGCAACTTCAACTCTGTTCTGGTTTGTAAGGTTATCAGCAATCTCAACCATGTTGATATTAGTGTCGAAACCTTCAGCAGCTTCCACCATCCCAAAACTGCCGCCAGAAGCTACTTCGACTGCCACCATATTCACGATGGATGGTTCAGCATAATGGGCTTCCACTGGCTGCATGGGATTTGAATCAATCCTCATCTGTTGTTTTGGCTTATCACCAAACTTCAGCCTTCCGTCACAGATAGCATTTTGAACGAGATCCTTGAAAAGGAAACAACGAGACGTTTTATGGCCCAGAAAGTTATGGTATTTACAAAAACCCCTCTTTTTCTGTTGTTCCACAGGCGGTTCTTTAGCGCCTGGTGGTTTTATTAATTGACCATCTTTAACCAATAAGTCAAAAATCTCGTCACATTTGGTGATGTCGAATGTATAAGTTCTTTTAGGAAAGTTATCATTTGTTTCGACTGGGTTTCCGTTCGACGGAGTTAATACTTTACACGAATATGGTGGGGCTTGCTTTAGTTCTACTAAGTCAATCTCTTGTTCGTCGAAGCTACTTGGTTCGTTTTCGTCATATTCATCATCCTGACGGACCCCTACATAGGCCACCCTTTTTTTTTTGCTCTAAATTTTTCGTCCCTTAACCTTTCGACTTGTCTCACCCTATCTTCTAATTGCACCATATCCCTTAAATACTGAGTGTATAGTTTCTTTCTTATAGAATAATCTAGATCCCCCGCGGCCATTTCGACTAACTCATGTTCTGGAACTTTAGTGAAACACCTAACTTTTAGCAATCTGAACCTGTTTAAATAATCGTCTATTGGTTCTGAGTACTTTCTCTTAACACTGGCTAATTCCTTCAGACTAATTTTGGTTTTCCCCATGTAAAATTGTTCATGGAATAACCTCTCTAATTAGGTCCACGTATACACTGAGTTTGTAGGCAAGGATGTAAACCAAGTAAACGCGTTTTTCGTCAATGAACTAGGAAAGTATTTTATTTTCAAATTTTCATTACGGGCTATCTCTCCCGCTTCAATCAGATAACGTGCTACATGTTCTATGGTGGATTCACTAGTATCCCCTGAGAATTTGGTGAACTTAGGAACTTTCCATCTTAGGGGTAATTCTTCTTGCAGAATATATTCCGACAGTGGGGAAGCGTAACTGGGCCTTTGTAATCCTATGTTTACCCCGTTTTGTGCCATTATCGTCTCGACCATGGCCGCTAAATTGTTTTCGACAGGCAAGTTATTATACTGAATTCGCTGTTGCAACACAACATCAGCATCTTGGCCTCTCTAGATTACTATCCTTCTAGGCTTTTGTGGAGTAGGGATTTCGACACGAGGCTGTTCGACTACGTCCCCTTGGTTTCTGACGTTTGCCTAGGGATTATCTAAAGGAATTTGATTTATTGTAGGCTCTTCTTGGACCGCCACTACTGGGTCCTGAACCACTTGCTCTCTGTGTCGATTCTGAGGGACCCCAAAAAAGTCATCAATGCGCGTCATTTGCGCTGCCAATAATTGGTTTGTTTGGGTGGTGTTTTGTATTAGAGGATTAAACACCGCCCCCATTTGTTGTGTCAATATTTGGACCATATCATGATTACTCTCGTCCATTTGTTGTCTAACTACTTGCGCATAATTATTTGTTATTGCCGGCATGTAAAGTGGTTGTTGGTTCAGTCTACTCATGTTTCCGCCATATCCTGACCCTTGTAATGGTGAAGACATATTAGCCATAGAATCAGAATACAATACTGGCGAATTGTGTAAATTTGCCATTACCGAAGTTGGCATTCCAAATGGTTGCTCCCTACCAGGAAGAGGCATGGTGAAATTTGTCACAAAAGGCCTAGAAGTATTCCCTATAGGAGGAGGTGTCCAACCAGGCATTTGTTGCGCCCTAATGGACGAACTAGGCGCATTTTGCGATATTGAAACCGCTGGTATTGACCCTGTTGACGAAGGCACATCCTCTGACACAGGGACTGATCCTACATTGCCTCCTGTCGAAGGGACAGGGTTGGATAATGGGATGGCTTCATTTGGATTAGAATTATTTGGATTATTTGGCTGACTTGCCATTTTCCTTACTCTCGTTCTTTTGGATCTTTCTACGTCAGATACGGCTAATTTACCGCTTCTTAGTCTCATACAACGAAGAAAAACCTTGGCTAAAGATTATTCAAGTTTTAGATTTTGCACAGTCCCACTGGGCGTGCCAATTTGTTCGCAGTCTATTTTGGCGAACAACCTCTGGTTTTCCAAAACTTATCGAATTGGGTTACTTGCAGGATCAACCACACAAATCCTAGGACATGTGCAAATTTAAACAACTTTGTAACTCTTTAGAATGACCTTTGTATCCTCTATTTGGTTCACTAAATCTTTCATGTCGAAAGATATTGACTAAAAGTGCTTAAGTAAAAGCAAACTTAACAAGACTAAGAAAAATGGCGAAAAATAAATGACGAAGCATAAATTGTCGAAAAGAAAATGCAAAGGATAAATGACTTGTAAATGTAAAGGAAAATTGGTAAAGAACTTTGAAATTTATAAGATAAAACTTTAAAGAAATGGTGTTTGTTCACACGTACATTTTCCAGATATGACTCTTTTCTCTCACACGGGTACTTTGAGTATTTTGTACAAGTTTTCACACACACATTCTGATAACAACTATCCTATTTACATACAAACAAAATAACTATCACTAACGAATAAATCCTAAAACTATGACACTTGGCTCTCTGCATGACTTCCTTTCGCCAGGTGCTTCCATGCGTCTTCTGCCAAACGTTATAACTCTTTTGAATTTGAATTTCCGCTTTACGTCGAAACGACGCGTCTCCTCAGACTTGTCGAATTTGTCGAACCACCAATCTGTCGAAGTGTCGAAAACACTTATCAACTAAACTGTTAATTTCATGGCGTCATTTGTCGAAAGAACTATTCTGCATACTAATCTCATGGCGTCAAAAACACATGTATACAGATGGACAATGAGTCTTCCATGCTTATTATAGGGTTAACCCCTCACTAGCATGTTGAAGCTATCCTCACATGGTGGATTTGTGGTTTTAGGCTGAGTTTTCTCCCTTTGATAACAAAAGACCATAAGGCTTTTGGACCAATCAATTCACCAATTCATTTTTGAGATTTTTACCCCGAACTACGAGGTTTTGATCCTAATCTTTTTTAAAGATGGTACGTAGGCAATGGGTTCATCCATCCAAACACAAATGTAAATAAACTTGTACATTCTCTTCCCGTCTCTTCAATCATGTTTGCACAAACAAATTTTTCACAAAATACCAACCTTACAACCAATGTGAAAAGGGCTCACTAGGAGTACCTAGGATGTTTTCGGTGCTTAAAACCTTCCCATTGCATAACCAACCCCCTTACCCAGATCTCTGACATTTTTACTAGTTTTTGATTCGATAAAACTTTTAGGTTTTTGTTCGCTTTCAAACCATTCCTTTGGATAAATAAAAGTGCGGTGGCGACTCGACTTGTATGGTTTACCTTAGATTTAGTCAATATCTCTAATGGTGACGAATACCCCACTACATCGCCCTTTCGGGTTTTCAATCCACCGCGACGCTCATTTTTGCCTAAGTCACCCTTTCAGGTTTTCAACTTAGCGAGCTATTCTGTTTTTATTTTTAGGCGAAGTATTTCTTGACTGCATCTGAATTCACAGGACGAGTGAAATCCTCCCCATCCATAGTTGTAAGTATCAAAGCACCGCCTGAAAAGGCTCTCTTAACAACATAGACCTTCATAGTTTGGAGTCCACTTGCCCCTGGAATCGGGCGCGAAAGATAAAACTTTCTTGAGCACGAGGTCACCTTCTCGGAACACACGAGGCTTGACCTTCTTATCAAAGGCTTTCTTCATCCTTTGCTGATACAACTGACCAAGGCACATGGCAGTTAATCTCTTCTCTTCTATCAAATTCAGTTGGTCATAACGACTCTGAACCCATTCAGCTTCAGTCAACTTGGCTTCCGTCAAGACTCTCATTGATGGGATCTCAACCTCCACGGGGAGCACAGCCTCCATGCCATATACAAGGGAGAAAGGGGTTGCCCCTGTTGAAGTGCAGACAGATGTACGATAACCATGCAAAGCAAATGACAGCATCTCATGCCAATCCTTGTACGTAACAACCATCTTCTGGATAATCTTCTTGATATTCTTATTAGCAGCTTCAACAGCCCTATTCATCTTGGGTCTATAGGGAGAAGAATTATGATGTGAAATCTTGAACTCGCTGCACAACTCTTTCATCATCTTGTTGTTCAAGTTAGATCCATTATTAGTAATGATCTTGTCTGGCATACCATAATATCTGAAAGATGGGATGATGACTATGGGAACCTCTTGTAGAACATGTTTGGCAGGTTAAACCCTAGTACACTCCCTTTGGGTGGTTCTTAACCGAGACTCCATGCTCGTGATTTGCAACAAACCCTTGATTCATGGTTGATTCATTCATGTATCCTTAATATCAATGGAACTTGGGTGTTGATAAGGTGTAAACCATAATCCACCAAAATGGATGATTGATATTAAGGATAATATGATCCATCCCATGACCTTTGTTTGGTGTGCTTTGCTTGATCCTTGAGTGTGATTGTTGCATTCATGCATTCATGCACGCATTTGCATCCATATCATCAACATAATGAAGAAAATTTTCAAGGAACTTAAGAGGTCTATTTGCAAATTTTCAGACATGGAAAGACAAAGAAGGAATACAAAGAAGTACAGCTTTAGACAACCAGATTTGAAAGAATTAAGGAATTTGACATCCTATGTATTAGATCCCTTGGGTTTCAAGGCTCGTTTTGGGAAGCTTCTTCCTCTTCTGACTACTCAGGTGGATGAAGGATTGATGAGTGTATTGGTGCAGTTTTATGATCCTTTGTACCGTTGCTTCACATTTCCGGATTTTCAGCTTTTGCCCACGCTTGAGGAGTATGCCTACCTTGTGGGTATACCTATTCTAGACCAGTTGTCCTTCAGTGGCTTGGAGAGTATTCCTAATTCTAGAGAGATAGCTGACATGTTGCATATAGATGAATCTCTGGTTGGTGCTCATATGACTACCAAAGGTGGAATTCAAGGTCTCCCTTCTGAGTTCCTCATTGCCCAAGCCACCGTGTATGGGAAGGCCATGAGTGAGGATGCCTTTGAGGCCATATTTGTACTTCTCATCTATGGGTTAGTGTTGTTCCCCAACATCGACAAGTTTGTGGATGTGAACGCTATTAGGATTTTCTCTACTCTTAATTCCGTTCCGACTCTGTTGGGTGACACTTATTTTTCTTTGCATATGAGGAATGCAAAGGGTGGTGGTGCCATTGTGTGTTGTTTTCCTCTGTTGTATAAGTGGTTTATTTCTCACTTACCGCAGACGGTCGCCTTCAAGGAGAACAAGGGATGTCTACGGTGGTCCACGAGACTTATGTCTCTCACTAATGATGATATCTCTTGGTACAACCGTGTGTATGATGGTGTGTAGATTATCGACTCTTGTGGTGAATTCTCCAATGTACCTCTTCTTGGTACATGTAGTGGGATTAACTACAACCCTGTTTTGGCACGTCGTCAACTTGGGTTCCCCCTAAAGGATAAACCCAATAACATTCTGTTAGAGGGTGTGTTCTTTCAGGAGGGTAAAGATCCCCAAGGCTTGAAGGGCAGGATGGTCCGCGCTTGGCGCAAGATTCATAGGAAGGGAAGAAAGGAGTTGGGTCCTAAGAATTGTGTCGCTTTGGAACCTTACACTGCTTGGGTTAGGAAGAGAGCTTCTGAGTATCTCATGTCGTACAAGTGTCCGAGACCTACACCTTTGGTTGAGGATGGGCCGTCAACCCTCTCTGACCAAGGAGTAGAGGAGTTGAGAGACGAAGACCGTTCACGTGCCTGGATCCGTGAACAAGAAGAGTTGCTTCAGCAGATTAAGGAGAAGGATGCTTTGATTGAGTTTCTCGAGCATCAGGTCATTGATGATCCTAATGATGCATGAACTTCTCTACTTCCTCAGTCTTCTAGGTTCTGGAAGAGGAAGTACGATCGACTCGCCAAGGAGAAGGCAGATATGGAGACAGCCTATGAGGAGGAGGTGAAGAGGCTTCGTGCATCTTATCTTCCAGTCTCTCGAGCTTTAGATGATTGTTTCTAGGGATCCATAGGATGATTATTTTCCTTTTTCTCTTGTATTTGGTTACCAATGCTGTACTCCTTTGGTATAAAAAATATATTTTCCAGATATTATTGATAAGATGTTTCCATATGTGATAAAAATGTAGTATTTCCCAAAATTTGCATATAGAACTCTAAAGTTCCTCTGAAATAAAAAACAAATCATATGCACAAACATTGCATGCATCATGTGCATAAGCAGGTTTTTGCTCCAGGCTTCTCGTTTTGTGGTCTAACTCTGTGTTCTTCATTTATTTTGAAGACAAGCTGACTCACCGGTACCACACCAGAGCCAACTCTTCAAGACTGATGGATCATTTGGAACAAGAGAACCGCGAGCTGAAGGAGGAAGTAGCCAGATTGACTGCCCTGATGGAGTCATTCTTAGCCGCTCAGAGACAGTCTTCTCCAACACTCTCAACTCCTCCCCAGAGGACGGTCATTTCTGAGGTTGTAACTTCTACTGTGCCTGCTGCAACAGCTCACTTTGCACCATCTATGCCAGCCGGGTTCCCTTGGGGAATGCCCGCCAACTTTATGCCAGAGGGTTTTGCTCCTACTCTTGGTTCTTTGCCGGTATCTAGCCTGGTCCTTTCAGTGCCACCTTCTATAGTGCACACTTTACCAAGAGACGAAGATGCCATCTACCATTCTGAACCATCTGAAGGTCCAGATGTTTATGAGAAGATGGATGATATGAAAGACCAATTCCTTGAACTTCGCAAGGAACTGAAGACTCTGAGGCGGAAAGACCTCTTTGGTAAGAGTGCTGCTGAGTTGTGCCTTGTGCCCAACGTGAAAATCCCCATTAAATTCAAAGTGCCGGACTTTGAAAAGTATAAGGGAAACACATGTCCTCTCAGTCATCTTGTGATGTATGCTTGCAAGATGTCGACATAAACTGACAATGACCAATTGCTCATCCACTATTTTCAGGACAGTCTGTCCGGTGCCGCTCTCCGGTGGTACATGGGTCTGGAAAGTTTGAACATCCGCTCTTTCAACGATATTGGCGAGGCTTTCATCAAGCAATATAAATATAATATGGATATGGCTCCTGATAGGGACCAGCTGAGAGCAATGTCCCAGAAAGAGAAAGAGACCTTCAAAGAATACGCCTAAAGGTGGCGCGAGTTGGCAGCTCAGATAGTGCCACCCCTTGAGGAGAAAGAGATGACCAAGATCTTTTTGAAGACCTTGAGTTCATTTTACTATGAGAAAATGATAGCCAATGCTCCCTCAGACTTCACGGAGATGGTGAATATGGGAATGAGATTGGAAGAGGGGGTCCGTGAAGGACGTTTGACTAAGGACGAAGGCTCTTCAGCAAAGAGATATGGAAGCTTTGCGAAGAAGAAAGAGGGAGAGGCACACGATGTGTCTTCCCATGTTAAGAGAAGACCCTCTGTGAAGAGGAATATTGCCCGCCCCAATAACAACCAGCATCAGGTGGCTCATATAGCACCTGTTTTCAGAGAAGCTCAGCATTATCAACAACAAAAATCTCAGCAATATCAGCAACAACAATAGCGTCCACAACAACAGGCCTACCAGCCTCGAAACAATAACAACAATGCCAACACCAGTTACGAGAGGAAGAGGGTCACCTTTGATCCGATTCCAATGACTTATGCTGAACTCTATCCATCTTTGATTGATAGAAAATTAATCACTCCACGAGACCCTCCCGCTGTACCTGCTAACCCCCAGTGGTGGTACAAGCCAGAACTTCATTGCGTATATCATTCTGGTGCCCCCGAACATGACGTGGAGAATTGTTATCCCTTGAAGACCAAGGTGAAAGACCTTGTGAGAAGCGGGATTTTATTTTTCGAGGGCGTAGGTCCGAATTTGAAAAAGAATCCATTGCCCGAGCATGGGAAATCTGTCAATATGGTCCAGGGCTGCCCTGGCAAGTACAAGGTCAAATACGTCAGCCATATTCGACAATCACTGGTTGAGATGCATCGTTTGCTGTATGATTATAGCCATTATAAACACGACCACGATGGATGTCGAGTCTGTTCTGTTAATCAGAGAGGATGTCCCCAGGTACGCAAGGATGTCCAGGAAATGCTTGACGAGGGAGTCATTGAGATCCTTCAAAATAGAAACATTGATGAAGACGCTGTTGAAGTCAACATAATTTCTCCGGTGTTCCAAATACCCGAGCCTATTGTCATCAAGTATGATGGTAGCAAACAGAAGGTCTCTCCTGCTCTGACTATTAAGCCAGCCGGTCCTGTACCGTACTCCTCCGAAAAGGCAGTTCCCTATCGCTACAATGTTGTAGTAGTGGAAAATGGGAAAGAGGTGCCCTTGCCCTCTTCATCTATTGTTAACATTGCTGACGTTAGTGGTTTGACCCGTAGCGGTCCCGTTTTTTCGGCCCCGCCAAAACCGCAAGCTGACGCTCGAAGAAATGACGATGCTGAAAGCCCGATTGGGAATGCTGTGAGCGCTCCGAATCCGGCACTTGTTGCTAATCCCTCCTCTACGTTGAGAACTCCGGCTTCCGTTGGCCCGAGTCGCAATACGAAAGAAGATTGTGATGAGATGCTAAGGCTCATCAAGAGAAGCGAGTACAACATTGTAGATCAGCTTCTACAAACACCATCCAAAATATCTGTGTTATCATTGCTATTGAATTCAGAACCACACCGAGAAGCTCTGCAGAAGGTGTTGGATGTGGCGTATGTGGATCACGATGTCACGATTGAACAATTCGACAGTATTGTTGCAAACATCACCGCTTGTAACAATTTAAGTTTTTGTGATGCTGATCTCCCTGAGGAGGGAAGAGACCACAACTTGGCATTACACATATCCATGAACTGCAAGGATGAATCCATGTCCAATGTGCTGGTGGACACTGGGTCATCACTAAATGTATTGCCGAAGTCCACTCTTACAAAGTTGTCATATCAGGGGCCTCCCATGAGGCAGAGTGGAGTAGTTGTGAAGGCTTTCGATGGGTCTCGCAAAATTGTGATTGGTGAGGTTGATCTCCCAGTCAAAACCGGACCAAGTGATTTCCAGATTACCTTCCAGGTTATGGATATTCACCCATCGTATAGTTGTCACTTAGGCAGACCATGGATTCACGAGGCAGGTGCCGTGACATCCACCCTACACCAGAAACTGAAATTTGTAAAGAATAAGAAGCTGGTGGTAGTAGGGGGAGAAAAGGCTCTCCCGGTTAGCCATTTGTCTTCTTTCTCTTATATAGATGCTGAGGATGAAGTTGGAACTCCCTTCCAAGCTTTATCTATTGCTGAACCTATTAAGAAGGGAACTCTTTCATTTGCTTCCTATAAAGATGCGAAGTTGGCCATTAAGCATGGTGCAACTGCTGGTTTAGGATGAATGATTGAGTTGGAAGACAACAAATCCCGGGCTGGCATAGGCTATTCTTCTGGGGTCTTCAACAAGCAAGGTTTGTTCAAGAGTGGTGGATTTATCCACACCGGTCAGGATGAAGAGGCTGCAGCCATTCTGGAAGAAGAGGAAGAGGATTCTGGCAATTTCATCATCCCTGGAGGGACCTGCAATAATTGGGTCATTGTTGATATTCCGACAGTTATCCATAAGTCAAAGTAATGTTCATTGTGTTTAAAAACCCTTCTCCCATGTGTAGCGGGGTATTCGTTACCATTAGAGATATTGACTAAATCCAAGATAAATCATACAAGTCGAGTCGCCACCGCACTTCTATTTATCAAAAGGAATGGTTAGAAAGCGAACAAAAACCTAAAAGTTTTATCGAATCAAAAACTAGTAAAAGAGAGTCAGAGATCTGGGTAAGGGGGTTGGTTATGCAATGGGAAGGTGTTAGGCACCCAAAGCATCCTAGGTACTCCTAGGGAGCCCTTTTCACACTTGTTGTAAAGGTTGTTGTCTTGTGAAAAATTTATTTGTGCAAACATGATTGAAGAGATGAGAAGAGAATATACAAGTTATTTACATTTTTGTGGATGGATAAACCCATTGCCTACGTACCATCTTATAAAAAGATTAGGATCAAAACCTCGTAGTTCGGGGTAAAAATCTCAAAACAAGTTGGTGAATTGATTGGTCCAAAAGCCTTAAGGTCTTTTGTTATCCAAGGGAGAAAACTCAACCTAAAACCACAAATCCACCATGTGAGGATAGCTTCAACATGCTGGTGAGGGGTTAACCCTATAATAAGCATGGAAGACTCATTGTCCATCACTAAGGATATAGCTGAGTATTACATCTACCTCAAGGATAACTCAAACCTAATAGCTAAAGGTTATGGAAAATTTGGTTAAGAAGGTGGCCATTGAAACCACAAAAGTATTTGAATGAGTTATATTTACCAATGAAAAGTATTTACAAAATGGTCAAAGTTGACTTAAAGATTCAGCTCAAAATAAGTATTAAGAAAAGAGAGTTTGAAAATCAAAAGCATAAGGCTTAGGTTTCTAATGTTGAAAACAAGTGTTAAACGTTAGCACAAAAGTTTTGGCTTGGGTTAGAGTGGAGGGAAGAAGAAGAATGGCTAGAGTCCTAATCACACAAGAGGTAAGGGACAAGAAGCAAAACCACAAAAGGAGTTGCTCTCTTGAGATCATATTGATGATCCAAGTAGCTCCCATCCTTTGGAATAAGCAATCACATAAGCAAAAACTCAAGCAATCAACAATCAAATGAACTCTTGGAAGGCTCCTTAATGCATCTTGGATTCCTTTCTCTTAGAAGTTCATGGTAATAGTTCCTCAATTTGGGCTCAAAGTTGAAATTCCTAGCACAAAGACACACACATCAAAAGATTCTATTAACAATTAAAGAATGGACAAGAGGGAGTTTAGAATATGGTCCTTTCAATGTTCATCTTCAAGCCTTAAGCACTCTAAAGGCATGAGGCCTAGTTGCTCTTTAAATTCCATTAGCTTGGGTAAAGTCCTAAGATCTAAGTCCATTTTGTCCAATTCTTTGCATTTGGTTCACAACAAACAGACAAACACAAGCACAAAAGATATATACACAATTATATGCTCAAGTGAGCAAAAGGCAAATGACATTAGCATAAACATGTGCTCAAGTGAGCAAAGGAAAAAGCAAATGAATAATATATACAAGAATGGTAAATTGCATAAAAGTAAAGTGCAAAAAGTAAATGTTAATGGTTAATGATTAGTGTTAGTAGTTAGTGTACCATAAGGCAAATTTAGCGCTATGTTAAGCAATCGTAATTAGACTTATGTAGAAGTCACAACTATCTGAGGCCGGTCAATAATAATGTAGGCAAACAACACAAGTTAGAAGTCTTGATTAGTGAACCAAGTTCCAACAACTTGCCAAGCCAAAAAGAAGAAGAGAATTGATCTTGTATTGGTTTAAGTCTTTTGCATGATTTAGGAAACAACCTATCCTTAATGCAAAGCCATTCACTTGATCAATTGATCAAGATAAATTAGATTTGAATCAAGGAAGATTAAGTCTCCCTAATCAATACTAACTTATCAACCTTCAACTTATTGATCAAAAAGAAAAAGAAGAAGAAGAAGAAGAAGAAAGAGATGAATAATGGATAATAGAAAAGGAAAGAATAAAGTGCATAAGGTGAAATAAAATATACCAATCCATGTGTGTTGACCAAATGACATTTGAAGTCAAAGTCAAACCATGAGAAACCAGAAATGGGATGAAGATTGGAGGTCAAATAATAATCAAAATATTTTTGGCATTTTTAATATTAAAATAAACTTGAATTAAAAATAAAAGAAATGTCAAACTTCAAAATCACTTCAAATCAACCTTGAAAGGTCCAAGTGATTTCTCCCAAGTTCAACAAGGTTAAACAATATTTTCCAAAAAATTTCAGCATTTTTAAAAGTCAGAAACTATTTTTAATCAATTAAAAATGAAAAAAAATAACCAAATTGAACTAAAATCTCAAATAAATCTTAAATCAATTAAAAAATTGATGAGAATATTTTTCATAGATCCATCATCATTCAAATAGGTTAGGAAAATATTTTTGTATTTTTTGAATATCAAAACCTATTTAAAATGAATTAAAAAAAACCAGAAAAGAGAAAATTCACAAAAAATATCAAATGACAAAATAAAAAAATATTAAAAATCAAAATTAGAAACTAGAAATTATTTGGAGAAGAATGCAATTGGTCCCATATTTTTTGGATTTAAAATGAAGAAGATATGAATTTTTGAAAATAAAAGAAATAAAAGAAATTAAATCAGAAAATAGGAAAATCAAAAAAACAAGGAGCGTCTGATCAAGCCTCATTAATTGACGTGGCTGATCAAACGCTCCACATGCGCGCTTCCATGGTAGGCTTCAGTCCACGCATAACACAATGAATTATTAAAAGTCATAAGAAGCAAAGGCCAGGATTAGATCTGGAAATAAGAATGGACGACCACAATTGAATTTGGAGACCAGACGGTGGCCAGCGCCACCGTCTTCTCCGGCTAGCTCTGGCGAGGTCCAAAAAATGCAGGTAATGAAAACTTAACCAAATTAAGCGATCCTCATATCATTGGAAAGCTGGGATGATGTACATCATCCCTGTACCATTGGTTTCTTCTCTAGATCCTCATAGAGAGAGAAATCAGAGAGAGAAAATCATGGTGTTCATACTGAACTTCATGGATTTCAACAATTGAGCACTCAAAATAATTGCCTCTATGAAGAGGACTTCAGCCAACACAATATCCAAGCAAATAGACCGAGAAATAGTGAGTTTCGAAGAAAAAACCAGTTGAAGAGAACCTTTGAATTGTGGTGATCTGAGTTTGCTTCCTTGCTTCCTTTGGCCAAACAGAAGTATAATGGACTATGAGAGAGAGGTCTAGGAACTTTAGATCTAGAAATTCAACCAAATTTAGTTGAATTTCAGATCTGAGAAATTTGAGTGAAAATGAAATAGTTCCTTTGGTGAGAGGTTTGGTTTTCAGTTCAGCAGCATTTCAGGTTGATTCATGGATCGAAAATGAATGGAATGATGCTTTTATTTATAGCCAAGCATGGTGCAAGCAATGAGAAATCCGTGTGTGCATGGCAAGTGGATACTCTTTGCATGGGCTTGCATGATCATGTAGAAGGCCCAAATTCAATGTCAAATGCAATCTGAAGTATAATTGAGCTGAAATGGACGTGTAGTTGGCAATGCACAAGTTTGTGTAATGAGTTTCAACATGTTATGCACAATTATGCCTAAAACTTCTCCTCTTCGAAAATGTCATTTGCCAAATCCAAACATGAGCATGTGAGTAATGGTTGGAAAGGTCTTGATGTAAGGAACAAATGTTATGTTGGGCAAAAATCCATTTGAAGTGTGGAAATTAGTGAATTTTGAGTTTAAAGTGTAAGGTGCAAAACATGCAAAGGCAAAGTTTCCAAATTTGGACAATGTTCAAGCCTCTATGTTTGATGATGCAAGCTCCAGATGGAAAAACCTCCAACATCAAAGTTGTAGATCTTTTCAAGAAAATAAAAATGGACTTAAATTCTGCATCATTTGGATTTTTGATGAAGAAGTTATGGGCACTTGAAGTTGGACTTTTTTGACTTTCAATGCATTTGGTCCAAAGTGACCTATAATGTTTTGCATTATCACATGTATTTCCTTTGAGATTTTGAAATTTTGTTCAACATAACATTTTAATTAGACATCTTGAGATTTCCAATTCATTTGATCCCATCACAAAATCATAAAAAATGAGTGAGTTATGCTCTTGGGAAGTTGACCCAAAATTAGGGTTTCAGTCAAAATGACATATAATGTCTTGGAATGGGAGATGACGTTCCAAGTTTCAAATCAATTTTTTATGAACATGAAAGTTGTTCATATTGTCCTTAAGAACATATTTTCTTTTGGGATCATCTCCATTTGACCAACATATAAAAAGTTAGGTCTCAGTGCATTTCAAAATAGTCAGATGAATTGACTGATCAACTTCTCAAGTCCATGACACATACCTTGATGAATTGATGATTTAGGGCACTCAAATAAGTTCAAACATGCATGAAATGATGAATTAAAGAATTTTCCTTGATTTTATTTGATCATGGGTTGAGGTTGCTTCATGAGCAAGGCACAGTTGATGAGTAGATGAATTAGGGTTTCCTTGTGAAACAAAACTCAAGCCCCTTGATTTGCTTTGATCAAAAATGATGAATTAAGATGCTAGGGAGGCATATTTGATGGGTAAGAGCTTTGGGAACCATTACCATGCTTGCTTTCCTCTCCTCTTGGCCATATCTTTGCACCAATGATCTCCTTGAAGCTTTTGACCTTGTGATGCTCAAGCTATAAACAAAAGATGTTAGTGACATATTTTTGTGCTTTTGGTTATTAAGAAAAATGAGAAAAGCAATAATATACAATTCAAGCATGCTTGGTGATCTCAAACCACTCTCAAGAAGTCCCACCCAAAGGTAAGGGGAACCACAAACTGGGGATGAGGACAAAAGCTCCAAACGTCTTCCGTACGAACGTTTTCCACTACTCTGAGGAAACACAGTAGAGAGAAAGAGAGGAGATTAGTGATATATAAGGAGCATCAGCAAAAAAACCCTAGGAGATAATCCTTTGACGGCGAAACAAAGAAAAAAACCCTCCATACTCCACGCTTCAGCTGTAAAAACCACAAAACCATTCCGGTGACGTTTTTTGACGAAAGTTTCACGCAACGACGTCTTACGCACGACCACACGCGGACAACCTGAGTACCTCGTCTTCATTCCTTTGACGGAGTCGGGATTCGATCTTGAGCTTGCCGTCGTGGGTTTCGATTGCCACCGGAGACGCGATTTGGAAAAGAAGAAGAAGACGTTTGATTCGGTGCAAACAGGTCCATTTCTTGGCTTTGATTTTATGTTATTATTTATTTTTGTTTCGTTAATGCTGTTTGTTTTCTATTACTATTAGATTGCTTCTTTTTATTCTATTACCATTGCTTTCATTTTTTTATTCTATTACTGTTAGTTAGTTTGTTTTTTATTTGTTTTTTCCATCATTTGATTTTATATATTATTTTTTTGGTTCACCCGTCTAGTTTTTTTTGAAAATTTATGAGTGACTTTGTAGTTTCCATGTATGTATTAATAACCTTGTAAGTTTTATGAACAACATTTGGGTTGCTACTTTTATTCTTGTTTGTGATAAGTCGGATTTTTAATTCGTGGATTCGGTAAACTCATACCGTTAGGCCACCAAGTTGCAACAAATTAAGGGAGTATTTCGCCGCGTTGATTTTACGGACGACATTATCATATTGTCATTTCGTATAAGTCGGTTTATGAGCACATGGTGCCCAATTTATTTTGTTTATTTTATATTCAGTATCATTGTTTGTTTCTCTTAAAACTATTAAATTAATTAAAGTTGATTAATTGGATAATTTCATTAACTGATTTTAATTAACTTATTTATTTGATTATCTTAAGCCTTAATCAAATAATTTTGATAATTAAATTTAATTACCTTAATTAGACGACTCAACTGAATTTTAATATTTTTTACCAATAAAAAGGGTCCGATTTATTCCACATTCAGAGTTCCATTATCACTTGATAACACAACTTTGATTTCATTTAATATTCATCACCGCTTTTAAACCACCAAAATCAAATAATTCTCGATTCAATGTCGAGTCTATTTCCATACCCTTGTAAGTCGATTGCTTTTAAGCATCGCCACCAACCTCAAATGGCTTACTCTTGGGCCTTCTTACAATGAGACAGTTCTCTTGCACTTACACTCATACATTGCATTGCTTGTTGTTTGGGTCCGATTTAATTATTTCATTACTTTGAATCCCCATTCAACATAATATACCCCCACTCCCATGGCATGTAATAATTTTATCACTTTTTATTTCTTTATTTGCTTGACTGTTTAGTTAGCTACTAACACAAGAATAAAATCAACCATTTCCAAAAGATCAAAAATAATGACTCGATCCAACGTCGAGTATTTTCTCAATAAACAAATCAATCCATTTCTTCCTCCCATTCTATTCCATTTCTTTCAAACCTTCATCAAATGCTTGATCCAACGTCAAGCCATTTTTCATAATAAAAACTCAAAAAATATTAATTCATATTTAAGACCTTTTCAATAAAGATGGAATTGGAACGTGGTGGATACCATGCACTCCTGAGATTAGGGTTCGAGATGGATGTCTCGCCTATCCTAGTTCTCGCCATCATCCAAATTTATCTATTTTGTTTCTCTCAAACATTCATTCAAATCTCTCTTAAACATCCATCAATGCTTGATCCAACGTCAAGTCATTTTTCATAATAAAACTCAAAAATACTTAATTCTTTATCAAACATTTTTTTCAATAAAGATGGAAATGGAACATGGTGGATACCGCGCACTCATGAGATTAAGATTCGAGGTGGATGCCTCGCCTATCTTAGCTCTCGCCATCATCCAAAATTGTCAATGCGGTTTCTTCAAACCCTTTCTCAATTAAATTCAAAACACTTAATCCTTATTAAACACTTTTGCAAATAAAGATGGAAATGGAACATGGTGGATACCATGCACTCTTGAAACTAGGATTCGAGATGGATATCTCGCCCATCCAAGTTCTCGCCATTATTCAAAACACATCAAACCAATCAATTTTTTTCTCGCCGCCGTGCGATTGACTCTTTAAACCTTTCTCAAATGAAAGGTACTTTGTTTCAAAACAATGCGAGGCAATGTTTCTCCACCTATTTTGGGTAGTCCAACAATGTTTTCGTCGATTTGACACAAAGTAGCTTTCGCTAAAATCGACCAACAAACAAACATTTTTCTACCCAGAACTACGTAAGCCTTGACTTCTCTATTGAGATACGTAGGAGCAGGATTTGTAAATCTTGTCAGGCCCACTAATAAAAAACTTAGGTTTAGCCCTTCGTCAAAAATCCAAAAATATTCTCCTCTCATCCTTTCTTTCTTTCCCACCTAATAACTTAAAGCCTAACATTTCAAACTAACACTAATGCGCACAACTAACCTAACGGTTCCCATTGAGTACAATGTACGTGAGGGGTGATAATACCTTCCCCTTGCGTAATCGACTCCCAAACCCTGATTTGGTTGTGACGACCAATATCATTGTCGTTCTTTCTTGGGTTTTATCGATATTTCCCCTTTCCTTTTTAGGAATAAATAAAGTTCGGTGGAGACTCTGTTCAGTCCATCATTGCAAGCGTGCGATTGCGCTTCGCTAGGTCGTATTCCCATTTTCTGAGGTACGACAGTTACATTTGCATACAATGCCGCTTCAACCCACTTTGTGAAGTAGTCAATAGCCACTAAAATGAAACGATGTCCATTCGACGCTTTGGGCTCAATCATGCCAATCATGCCAATCATATCGATTCCCCGCATGGAGAAGGGTCATGGAGAGGAAATGACATTCAATAATGTCGGTGGAACATGAATCTTATCTGCATAAATTTGACACTTGTGGCATTTCTTCACAAACTTGCAACAGTCAGATTTCATTGTCAGCCAGTAGTAACCTGCTCTCAACATCTTCTTTTCCATAGCATGTCCATTGGAATGAGTACCAAAGGAACCTTCATAGACTTCAGTCACAAATAAGTCTACTTCGTGTCTATCCACGCATCTGAGCAAAACCATATTGAAGTTTCTCTTGTAAAGCACATCACCATTCAGGTAGAAGTTGCCAACTAATCTTCTCAAAGTCTTCTTATCTTTCAAAGATGCCCCGGGCGGATAAATCTGACTTTGGAGGAAACATTTGATATCAAAATACCACGGCTTCTCATCTTTGATCTCTTCAACAGCAAAAACATGAGTTGGCCTATCAAGACGCATCACAGTCAGATTAGGAACTTCATTCCAATACTTCACGATGATCATTGAATCCAACATTGTGATAACATCTACCATCTGGTTTTCATCTCGAGGGATATGATGAAATTCAACCTTTGTAAAGAAAGTTGAAATTCTCCTTGCATAATCTATATATGGTATCAAACTGGGTTGATTCGTCTCCTATTCACCTCTGATTTGATTGATAACCAAAGTTGAATCTCCATAGACATCCAAATACTTGATTCTGATATCAATGGCCTCTTCAAGCCCCATAATGCAAGCTTCATACTCACCCTTATTATTTGTACACTTGAAAGTCAATCTAGTTGTAAATGGAAAATGAGTTCCTTGAGGAGTAATAATCACTTCCCCAATGCCATTACCATACTGATTAACAACTCCGTCAAATACCATGCCCCAACGGGAACCAGGTTTTGTCCCTTCTTCAAGCAATGGTTCATCACAATCTTTCATTTTCAAGTACAAAATCTATTCATCAAGAATGCCATACTGCACTGATTGGTAATCTTCAATCGGTTTGTGAGCCAAGTGGTCAGCCAAAATACTACCTTTGATCGCTTTTTGAGATCGGTATTCAATATCATACTCGGACAACAACATCTGCCAATGGGAAATCCTCCCAGTTAAAGCAGGCTTCTCAAGAATATACTTGATTGGATCCATTTTTTATATCAACCAAGTGGTATGATTCAACATATATTGACGTAGACGCTTAGAAGCCCAAGACAATGCGCAATAAGTCTTCTCAAGCATAGAATATCGAGTCTCACAGTCGGTGAACTTCTTACTGAGGTAGTAAATAGCATATTCTTTCTTACCAGTTTCGTCTTGCTGACCTAGAACATAACCCATAATTTCTTCAAGCACAGTCAAATACATGATCAAAGGTCTTCCTTCAACAGGTGAAGATAGAATCAGAGGCTCAAGCAGATATTCCTTGATACTGTCAAAAGCTTTCTGGAAATCTTCGGTCCAATCACAAGACTGATCTTTCTGAAAAAGCTTGAATATAGGCGCGCATGTGGCAGTCATGTGTGAAATGAATCTTGAGATATAATTCAAGCGGCCGAGAAAACTGATGACTTGCTTCTCAATTTTGGGTGCATGCATTTCTTGTATTGCTTTGACATTGGTAGGATCAACTTCAATACCCTTCTCACTGAAAATAAAGCCCAACAACTTACCAGAACGAACATCAAAAGTACACTTATTGGGATTCAAGCGGATTTTATACTTCCTCAAACGTTGGAATAGCTTCAATAAATGCTCAATATGCTCTTCTTCGTCACTGGATTTAACAATCATGTCATCAACATAGACTTCGATCTTTCTATGCATCATATCATGAAAAAGAGTGGTCATTACTCTCTGGCAGGTTGCACCAGCATTCTTTAGACTGAAAGGCATCACTCTATAACAGAATGTTCCCCAGGGTGTAATGAATATGGTCTTCTTCATATCCTCGGGTGCCATTTTGATCTGATTATAACCGAAAAATCCGTCCATAAACGGAAATACTTTGAATTTAGCTGTATTGTCTACCAACATATTAATGTGTGGCAGAGGGAAATCATCTTTTGGACTAGCTTTGTTCAAATATCTATAATTGACGCACATGCGGACTTTTCCATCTTTCTTTGGAACAGGCACAATGTTGGCCACCCATTGCGGATACTCAGCAGTAACAAGGAAACCAACATCAATTTGCTTCTGCACTTCTCCTTTGATTTTCACTGCCATATCAGGATGGGTTCTTCTAAGCTTCTGCTTGACTAGCGGGCATTCTGGCTTCAACGGAAATCTATGCTCCACAATCTCATAATCTAAACCAGACATGTCTTGATAGGACCAAGCAAACACATCTAAATATTCTCGGAGAAGATCAACCAACCCCTTCTTAGCTTCTAGACACAGTTGAGACCCAATTTCGACTTCCTTTACATCATCCTCAGAACCCAAGTTGACTAAGTCAATCTGCTCTTCGAATGGTTGAATGGCTTTTTCCTCGTGCTCAAGCAGGCGATACAATTCATCAGACACTTCTTAATCACTTTCTTCCTCAGCCTTAAACACAAGGAGTTCAAAGTTTGAAGAAGGAGTAGGATCATTGTATTCAATGGGTTTAGGAACCAACCTGTATAATGATTTCATATTTTGATTTTAGAGAAGTGAATTGTGACCAAATATTATGCAGATGGACAATTATTACTTATTTATGTTTTTTGTGATTACCATTTTCAAAAAAGCAAAAGGTAAAAATAAAACATCATAGATGTGGATGAATATAATTGCATTTTCTTGATGATCGAATTAAAAGATGCCAAACAATATTCACTTCTCCCTTAGGCATAGGAGAAGGATTTTCAAAAACAATAAAATCAATTACTTAGAATGATGAACAATAATAGGAACATCGACATCGGTCCAATTGTTTCAAGCTTTTCCATGCGTCACAAAATTGGCGCAATCTTCATCTTCATCTCCCTCGATCACTACAGCTGAGTATTATTCATTACCATGAATGAACCCTCAGCTACGGAAACTAGGTTGCACATCTTCAACCGACGATCCTTACTGAAATCCCAAACCAGCTCGACTCTTGTTCTTGGCGACCTCTACCATCCGGCCCCACTGATCAGAATTACCGTCTTCAACAATCTTATGTGTGTCTTTAAAAGAGGACATGGGTGCCCCAACTCTCTTTTCTTCAGTAATAGATAGAGCCTGGAACGGAGTTCCAATCTCATCTTCAGCTTCAACATATGAGAAAGACGACAGGTGGCTTACCAACAGAGCTTTCTCTCCATCGACGATAACAAGTTTACCATTCTTCACAAACTTCAACATCTGATGCAAAGTGGATGTAACAGCTCTTGCTTCATGTATCCACGGCCTTCCCAACAAGCAGCTATAGGCCGGGTGGATGTCCATTACCTGGAAAGTAATTTGGAAATCACTCAGACCTATCTTCCCCGGAAGGTCCACTTCTCCTATAACAGTTTTGCGAGAACCATCAAAAGCTTTGACGATCACGCCACTGTATCTCATCGAAGCTCCTTGATACGACAATTTGGAAAGAGTTGACTTTGGGAGTACATTCAAAGAAGAGCCGGTATCAACCAACACATTTGACAGAGCATCCTCCTTACAATTTATCGATATATGCAATGCCAAGTTATGATTTCTGCCTTCCTCGGGAAGTTCTTCATCACAAAAGCTCAAATTGTTGTAGGAAGTGATGTTAGCCACAATATGATCGAACTGATCCACTGTTACATCATCATTTTCTAAATCAATTTAAATGAATGCATGTTCAATGAGGAGTTATTGAAATAAGCAATCTACATACGATATAATAAACTCAACTGGAATTAAAAAATGAGAAAAATATTTTGAACAACAATAATATAACAACTCATAAAATGTTTCACAAACATACATTTTATTGAAAATGTTCTTGGAGATTGAAGACGAAGAAATGATCTACTTGATTCAGAATGGCATCCAACATGAAAATAGGATTAAGCTAAAGTGAGAGTGGCAAACTTGTGTTTCATGATCTGGGCCTTTCGCACATGTTTGGAGCTTTGACATTAGATATTTCCTCCTTGTATTTTTTCTTCATAGCAACACAAATAATCTATAAACCGCACCTATAAGTCAAAATGTATATTAGTTTGTTAACCTGATTTGGAAACATAAACTAGCATAACATTGTAATTCTACAAACAACATGTTAACCCGATTTGAAAATATAAACTGGCATAAACTAGCATAACATTGTAATTCTACAAACAACATGTCTAATACAATGATGTCTCTATTGAACTAGTGTCTTAAATGTAATAAAATTGAACTAGACATAAATTAAATTTTTAACAAGAACACGAAAATAGAGTGTTAGAACAAGAATTTGGTTATGCAATATATCTCTAAGTTTTGATGATAACAAAGAATGAAACAAATTGGTACCCTAATAATTTTCTCTAAGTGTGCAGGCTTCTAAGGAAAAATGAATATTAGGAAACTAATATCTGACATCTGGCGCAGTCCAGAAAAGCTGATCCAACACGAAGAAAGAAAATCTGACTCTAAACAAGAACCCTCTAAGAAGCAAACACAGATAAAATTTGACACTGCAATTCAACTCTGATATCTGAAGACTATTCAAAAGGATATCTGAATACTATTCAAAAGGATATCTGAAGACTACTCAAAAGAATATATATGAAGAATATTCAAAAGAATCTATCTGAAGACTACTCAAAAGAATCTATCTGAAGACTATTCAAGATATATCTGAAGACTACTCAAAAGAATATATTTTAAGACAATTCAAAAGAATCTATCTGAAGACTACTCAAAAGAATATATCTGAAGACTATTCAAGATAACATCTGAAGACTATTCAAAAGAATCTTTTTGAAGATTATTCAGGAGAATATTGGAAGACTACAATTTTCTGCTCAAAGACTCTAATTCCCCTCACTCTGATTCACGCTCAACACTCTATCTGATATCACCAAATCAGAAGACTTAATCAAGAAGCATTCTAAGTATGGCACGGTTCTCTTTAAGGAAATTATAGATTATGTTCTAAGACTGCTATGGAAAGGGCAAGAAAATTAATAACATTAATGCCAATAGTTGGCAAGAAATATCCTTTGATTTACCTCCAACGGTATCATCTCAAAGCAATATATAAAGGCCTCATCGCATCATACTTAAAATACACGATTCAACAACATCTTCGATATACAATACTCAACATACTTTCATTGTAATATTCAATAATCACTGTAAGACCCCATATTTGACCCTAAGATCCCTCATGTTATTCTCATCATATGCATTAGCATTGGGATCAAACATTGGCATCCTCCTCGCCCCTCTTTCATTGGGTTTGCATTGGGAGAGATCAACAAGCACCATTTGATTGTATCATACTTCATTTTTTCTTTATTTACTAACCAAAATACAAAAAATATGTCATTGTATAGTTTAACTCTTTTGTAGGTAGTGCACATGCTCACCTATGCTCTATCAAGTTCATATCTAGGGTTTGAGACCCTCATTTCAAGAAGCTCAATCAAGAAATGGTTTACTATGGCTCTAAGTATCATATTCGAATCCCCATGATCTTCACATGTTATTTTGATCAGGAAATCATCAAGAGTTTGGAGTTGGTTTGCCTTGGAAACCCTAATTCATCTGGGTATCTTATGTGACTTCTTCAGCAAGTTTCTTCACCAATTGAATAAATATTTCAAGGGATACTTCACATTTCATCATCTTATGCATATTCGATCCTCCACGAGTCCCAAAAGTCAAGAGAATATCAAGCTAGCAAGTTGGTTCATGGTAGTTGACTAGAGGAATTCAACTAGTCAAAATTGGAGTTCCCTAGACCATATCTCCTACAATATTTGTCATATGAAAATGATTCTGAGAGCAACTTTACTCTAAATTAAATTCCAAACAACTTTCATGTTTAGGTCAAAAGCTAGTTTTTCTTGTAAAGTCATTTTTTATGGTGAAAGATTATAGGTCATCTTGTCTAAACCCTAATTTGGAGGTCAACTTTCCAAGACCATAACTTGCTCAATATTTATGATATGGAAGCCATTCAAGTTGCATGATCAAATTCAATATGTCTACTTCAACATTTATGTTTGGAGGACATGCAAATTCAACATTTAAATACATGTGATATGGGGAAACATTAAAGGTCATTTTGGGCCAATACAATTGAATAAGTGATTTTCCTCAACTTCTAAAATGCATAACTCCTTCATGCTATATCCAAATGAGGTCAAATTTGTGACCAATTTGAAGGACTTTGAGATAGATACAACTTTTATGAAGGAACATTTCTCATTTGAAGCCCATAGAAAAAGTTACTCAAGGTGGAAGAAGTGAACATATGGCTTGATACTTAGAAATGTTTTTTAATATGTTTGATTTTCCAAACTTGCACCTAAAAATTCATCATGATCCAAGCTTCAAATGAAAACATGTTCAACATGAAAGTTGTTCCTCTTGATCTAACCTTTCCAAAAAGTCCAAATTACTCCCATTTGGACAAAGAATGAATGACTTGCGCATGACTTAAAGTTGAAGGACCATTTGGAAGATTTGAAGTTCCATTTCTCTCACACAAATGCATGGCCTTTCCACATGACTTCAGCATTGCTTACACTCATTTTTGGACCTGAATGCATCATTACATGGGCCTATCACACACCCATGCATCCATGGAAAGAGGATTTGCTATTTTTGAATTTTTGAAGAGGTGTGAAATTATCAATGATCTTGGCTATAAATAGAAGCCCTCTCACTCAGAATTGAGGACCCTTGCGCGCCAACTTTGAATCAGCAACTCTAAACCTCCATATTCAAAGGATAAACTTGGTGATTTTAATTGAAAATCGAGTTTGAAATATCCAACTATTTTGAGATTCAAACTCCAAGAGTCCTTCTTCTTCCTTGATCCATTTTCACTCCATCAAGTATCCAAAGCAAGGCCAAGCACAATTGAGAGCAAGATCGTGTCCATCTGAACCTGTAGTGAATGTGAATTTCTGAATTTTTCATCTCTTCGATTCTCACTCAATTCTCCACTATTCTTGTTTATTTCTGGTTGTCTTAGGTCCTACCAATGTAGGCAACAAGATTGATTTTCTTAGAGGTCAAATCGAAGCAACTCATATCATGATCCTCAAAATTAAACTCCCTGTATCTTTCTATATACTTGGAGTTAGGTGAAATTGAGGCTAGATTCGAGCTACTGAGCATTTTTACTTTAAATCCATGTCCTCATTTTTTATTTTGGTGATGGTTGAAGGTGGACCAGTCCGGTGAGGTCCACCGGAGAAGAAGAGCGGAGCTCTGGCTCCGGCGATGCGTTGGCATGTCTCAGACCACATGATCCTTCTATTTTATTTTAATCTTGAGCGTCCAAATTGATTACCACGCGTGAGGCACATTGGCTGAGGTTCGCCATGGATAACGCACTCTAATCCACTTGATCTGCCACCTAAATTAATGAGGGAGATCAAGTGGCCCACGTTTTTTAGCATTTTCTGATTTTTATTTTAATTCACTTATTTTCATTAATTCATATTAATTTTAATATTGATCCAAAAAATATGGGATTTTCACCAAAAATTCTAAAATAATTTTCTCTTTCATTTTCTGAATTAAAATTATTTTTTGAATCAATATTAATATTTTTCATGATTTAATTGTTTTTGTGTATATTTTTAATTGTTTAAAATACTTATAAGTTTCCAAAATTTATGAAATTTTTTCTCCAAGGTCCTTTGACCTTGTTTGACCTATGATAAATCTCTTGGCCATTTATTTGATGTTTTGAAGAGGTTTTAGGATTTTGACCAACCATAATTGAATTTAATGCATTTTTTAATTGTTTTTTAATTGTTTAATTGTGAATAATTTGTGTTGAGCTATTTTGATTGACTTGTTGAGTTTGACTTTTGTTGTTGGGTCTTGGTCAAGGTTGATTTGACTTTGTTGGATTAAAATCATTGGATTTAGGGGATTGATGAAATGTACATTTCATCTCCCAAAATGAATGAATGGTTTTAATTTGATAAAAGTCCTCCCATGACCAATTTGAGTTTATTTCATTTCCCCTCCCTCTTCATCTTCAATCTCATTCTATCCCATCCATTTTATTGACCTATGATATCTTTATATCCTAAGGCTAGTTGATTGCAAAATCAACATAAGTATGGATGAGATTAGGTCCACCCTTTTGCCATTTTCTTTTTTAAGTGTGGTATATTTTAGGAGTATGATTCATTATACCATATCTCTAACATGAATTAACACTAAAATTTCTATTGCCCAGCCTCAAATAGTTTTGACTTCTACATAAGTTCAATTACGATTGCTTAATATAGTGCTAAATTTTGACCCAAAAGCATAGCATTCTAGTAAGTGAGATTGTAAGTCTCCCCCCTTTCATGGTATTGTGTAGAAACTTGGCCTTTTTCCTTCCTTTGGAAGATGTCTTGGTTCAAGGATCCATGCTTGTGAATAGAGGGTTGAGTATTCTCCAAAGAATGACTTAAACAATAAAAAAAGCAAAAGCCATACTAACTTCTAATCAACTAACATTTGACTAACTTCTAATTTCAAGGCATTTACTTTTTGCACTTTAAATTCAAGTCTTTATCATTTGCCATTATTCATGTCATTTAACTTGTTTACTTTAATGCCATTTTCACTTTGTTCAATTGAGCCATATCTTGTGATTATATTGTGATTGTATATACTTGTTTGTGTATTTTGTTTGTGTTTGTGGTCTTTTGACCTTAATGTACATAATAACAACAAAAACCCTAAAAAAGATTTGTGTGGACTGTTGAATTTGATCTGAGACATTGGACTTAGAATTAGGCAACATTCCCTATCCAAAAGGACTTGGCCAATGCCAACTTTTCTGAAGCCAATCATTGTGAAGTGAACTTTCATCTGAACAAGTATTGAGATCCCTTTTGAGCTCATCTGCTACATCGCCTTGATGCAATTGTTACTTTGAACTTGTGTCTAATTCCTTATTCTAAGTCATTCAAGGAGTATGTCATCTGATACATGGGAGATTATGAAGAATATCATGGAGTTGCTAAGCTTGGATGTGGCTATCTTTATTTGATGACTTGCTCTTCACCTTGCTATTTGTGTATTGATATTGCTTGATTCTAAAGTCCAAGGGAAAATTGGGTTTCTATACGACATTCTTGGCTATTGGATTGCCTCCCATTAGTCAGATCTTTTCAACTCTTAACTTTTAAATTTTTGCTTAGGATTAGTCTCTTCATCTCCTCCCACTTCTTAAATTTCAAATCTCTCCCCCCTTTCAAAATCTTATTTGCCTGTGATTTCTAAACTTTGACCTTTATTGCAAATTAGAAACTTTGGCCTTATGCCATTGCATTTTCAAACTTCTTTTTCTTAATCAAACTTGTAAATGAACTTAACCTTACTTGACTTAAAATTTCAAAAGACAAAAAGAACTAACACTCATGCAAATTCTTTTAGGCCTTTTGTGCCTTTGTTAAACTTAAAATTTTGTTAAAATCAACTCATTCACTTTGAAATTGTTACCACGAACTACGAAGTTTTGATCCCTCATTTTATGTTGGTACGTAGGCACAAGTAAGAAGGTCTTGTCAAACACAAAAATATAATTAATGAATTCTTTTCTCATCCCCACCCTCTATTTGTTGCAAACATCTTTTTATACCAAAATACATGTACATACAAAAAAAGGTTCCCTAGGAGTACCTATGATACTTTGGGTGCTAACACATTCCCTCTGTGTAACCAACCCCCTTACCTGTAGTATCTGGCATTTTATTAATTTTGATTTGAAAACTTCTTATCTCTGGGTTTTGTTCGTACTTTTCTGTTTTCCCTTGGAAACAATAAAAACGCGGTGATGACTCTGGTTTAACTGACGTCAAGCTTATCCATAGCTTGATGGTCATGAATTTACTGCTACAGAAATTAAGTGGCGACTCTTTTAGGGAGTAGTCTCCAGTGGATTTAGCCTACTTTTTTGTGTGTATATAATTGTATATTTGATGTATGTATATTTGTTTATATGATATAATCTTCTTGTTGTGCTTGGTGATCTCAGAGTGGTGAGATAAGTTCTAACCCAAACTTGAGTGCAATTAAGATAGGAGGATGGTATAGTCATGTTCGATTTGTGTGGAGTAGTTCTTAACAAGTTGGCTTGAGACCCATCCACTCAATGGAGACCCTTTTAGAGCTATTGATGTCACATAAGTTATTTGTGGTTAGGCATTACTTTCTCTGATTTGGGGTCCGAGAAGCTGAAGACCGTAGAATATTTAACCAAACTTGGCCTATTTAGGACGTAGTGCGGAGACTATTCAGGTGTAGACTTGATAACAATTGTTACGCGATACTACACTCATACGAGTTTCTCTTGAGAATATTATGGGTTGATGAGTCAGTCATCTTAATCTGTAATATCCGATAGATGAAATTAAGACTCTGGGAACTTTTTAGAACATGATCTAAAGGTTTTATCCTTAGCACACTCGTTTAGGATGGTTCTTAACCTGACTTCATGCTCGTGACTCACAACAAACCCTTGATTCTTGGTCGATCCAATCAAGTCTTGTCAATATCAATGGAACTTGAGTGTTGATAAGGTGAAAACCATAATCCACAAAAATGGATGATTGATCTTGACAATGACTTGATTCATCCCTTGACCTTTGTTTGTTTGCCTTGTGTGTGATCCCTTACTTGTGATTGTTGCATTCATGCATTCATGCGCATTATAACATTCATCACACGAAAAAAAATAGCTTCAAGGAACTGAGGTTTTATTTGCAAATATTTTCATACCATGGATTATTGACGAAGGAACACTAAGAAGTACAGTTTCAGATGTCCGAAATTGAAAGAGCTAAGGAAGCTATCATCCTTTGTATTAGATCCCTTGGACTTCAAACAACGACATGAGAAGCTTCTATCTGTGTTATCTGCTGGTGTGGTCGAAGGACTCTTGAGTGTATTGGTTCAGTTTTATGACCCTCTCTACCGTTGCTTCACTTTTCCCGATTATCAGTTCGTGCCTATGTTGGAAGAGTATGCCCATCTCTTGAGAATACCCGTTTCTGACAAAGTGCCTTTTAGTGGATTGGAGGAGATTCCCATATCTCATATTATAGCTGAAGCTCTTCACTTGAAGAAGTCGAAGATTGAGGCTCATTGGGTGAAGAAAGGAGGAATGTTTGGGTTGAATTTTGAGTTCCTCATCAAGGAAGCTATTGCCTTTTCCCAAGCTGGTAGTATGGATGATTTTGAAGCCATCTTTGTGTTGCTCATTTATGGTTTGACTTTGTTCCCTAACATTGACGGTTTTGTTGATGTTAACGCCATTAGAATTTTCTTGATTGGTAATCATGTGCCTACTCTGTTAGGAGATATGTACTTTTATTTGCATATAAGGAATTCTAAAGGTGGTGGGGCGATTGTGTGTTATGTTCCTCTTTGTCGCAACCTGAAAAATACAGTGCGCGAAAAAAAAACAACCGGCGAAAGAAAAAGACAGAAGAGTCGCCACCGTGCGTTATTCATCCCAAAGGAGGGAAAGGAAACGCTCGAAGTAAACCTGAAAAAGGAAAGGACAAGACGGGGTCTCGCAACCAAATCTTGGGTTCGGGAGTCGGTTATGCGAAGGGAAGGTATTAGCACCCCTACGCATCCGTAGTACTCTACGGGATCCACTTTTGTAGTTTTTGTCTAAAGGGTGTGAGTTTATCTTGTGCTGTTTACCAAAAAAAAGGGTTAAATGAAAATGACTCGCGCGGATGTCGCATCCACTGCATACGTATCTCATCTGAATATGAGAATCAGAGTCTTCGTAGCTCGGCTGGCCTATGGGTTGGGGGGATGTGTGCTCGCTAAGACATCGCGTCTTATGCCTACGTATCTCATCTGGAATGAGAATCAGAGCAAGCCGTAGTTCGGCTAACTACGGGGTTATGGATTGGGTTTTGGACGAACGACGTCACTACGCAATCTACCGGATGCTCGACCTTTGGAGACTTACTCGCCTGTAGTAGAAGGAGTTAACGTGTTGCTTTGGGTTTTAGGGTTTAAGGGTTACTCATGCAAAAGGGCAAAAAGGCAGTCCTCGACGAAGGAACCGCGCTACCTGCAGGGATACGAACACATACAAAACAAACATGTATAAAGTAAATGTGCCAACAAGGGGCTCAGAAGTAAATAAACAAAAGAAAACAAATGCCTCCTATCGAGGTCTTCCAGCTAAGAAAGCAGTAAAATGCGGGAAAAATGTAAAAGTACCACGCGGATAAAGATCCGAAGTAACAACAATTAAAGGAGTAAGAAACCTAGGGATCTCCCAAGCTAATGCTATCAAAGAAAGGTGAGTCAGTACAGGTAATCGGAATGAACCTCCAGGGGTTATCCCCACAAATAAAGTGGGAAACCACGCAAGTTATCCCTGCAAAAGTTATGTGAGCCCTCGCAAAAACTCAACAAAAGGGTTAGTGAAACACCATAAGCATTTTTTTCATGGATAACAGTATGGTTTCAGAAACCTCAAACCCTGTGGCATACACTTCAGAAATCATGTGATTAAACATTCAAGGCATAGGTTTCACCCATTCATAATACATCACACATTTAGAACATTCAAATTGAAGGCGTAAAATAATGGGAATAGGGCAAACCTGATTGGAGAGCTTGATTGAAATTGAGTTGCACCCGTGAGGCCCTTCAGGGTTTGGAGGCTGCTCTGAATTCTCTGTCAGGTTTCTCTTCAGGTTTTGTCCAGGGTTTTGTTCCAAGGAAACCTCAGAGTATTTTGCTTCTCTTCCTTTTTCTCAAGTGAAGCCTTGGTATTTATAGACTGAATTTCATGGTTTTGTGGACTCAAATGAGAGAGACCCAAGTCCAAAATTTTTTATTATATTTTATTTATTTTTTTATTATTATTTTTATTTATTTATTTATTTTGTAAAAAATTATTATTATTATTTTTTTTTTTCCGGATCTAATTCTGATTGACATGATGAAATGCAATATGAAATGCTAAATGAATGCATGAATGAGGAGGGCAAATTTTGGGGTGTTACAGCTGCCCCTATTCAATCATCAGCTAAACCGAGTAGGATGAAAGCGAACAGCTTATCAGACAAACGGGGTGAGCTGTGATTGAATACCAAAGACAGACCGAAAATTTGCGCTCCGAGAACACCACAAAAACGCGGAAATACACCGTGCTGTTTATTTTCTTCCGATCCTCTGGCTTAATCTGGAGTTTCGATCCTCTGGCTGAACTTATACTCAATTTAGTCCTCTGGTTGGATATTAATTTTGATCCTCGGGCTGGATACGATTTTGATCTTCTGGCTAGATCTTCTTCGATCTTCTAGCTAGATCTCCTCCGTTTCGATTCTCTGGCTGAATCTATTTCCTTTGATTCTCTGGCTGAATCTACTTCGATCTTCTGGCTAGATCTGTATTGTTGCGATTTTCGATCTTCTGGCTAGATCTTCTTTGTTTCGATTCTCTGGCTGAATCTACTTCGATCTTCTGGCTAGATCTGGATTGTTTTGATGATAAATTCCCGTCATTAGGATCCCGCATCTGAGGCATGCGCTGGTTGACCCTCTTTTGAAATCTACACCCAACCTTCATATTAGATATGCAGCTTCGAGAATATTCCACTTTTGGGCTTCGTACATGTTGTAACGACTCCTCAATTAGACTTGGGCTTGCTGGGGAAATAAAGCTTGTAGGCGACTTCACTGGGGAATCTTCAAATTGAGCCTTAGGCTGGCTTACTGGAACACGATTCTCAGGCTGAATCTTCGAAATGACCCTCAGGCTGGATCACTGGAACACGATTCTCAGGCTGAATCTTTGAAATGACCCTCAGGCTGAATCACTGGAAAACGATTCTCAGGCTGAATCTTCAAAATGGACCCTCAGGCTGGATCACTGGAACACGATTCTCAGGCTGAATCTTCAAAATGAACCTCAGGCCGGATCACTAGAACACGATTCTCAGGCTGAATCTTCAAAATGACCCTCAGGCTAGATCACTGGAAAACGATTCTCAGGCTGAATCTTCAAAATGACCCTCAGGCTGGATCACTGGAAAACGATTCTCAGGCTGAATCTTCAAAACGACCCTCAGGCTGGATCACTCACGCTTGATCCTCTGGCTGGATCTCATGACCTTGGTTGTAAAGTAATTCTTCAGTCTGCTTGGAAGAAACTGTTTATCAGCTTATGTGTATGCTTGATATGATATGCATGCAAATGCAAATGTTATGCATGGTGTAAAAAGAAATCTGCTTGGGGAAGCAAACTCCGGTAGGGAACAGATCGCTGTATCAATCTTTGAATGCTCTGTGGGGAATGATCCATCTGCCAGGACCAATGAGCCACCAAAAATAAATTGGCTGCTTGAAAAGTTGACCTTGCGGGGGGAGTATCAACTATGGAAACTTTGTTCGGCGATGCTCTGTGAGGAGAGTCTGTGGGGAAAACACTTCTTGGGGAAATGTCGTAGGAAACGGCCTTTGCTGGGGATATGAACTTGCTAATCGCCCTCAAGCTGGGGATTAACAAATCTGTTAAAAATAATCTGCTGGGGAATGAGATGAACACTAGGAACACCACCCTCTTGTCCGTTGGGAATGCAACCACTCCGTTGTTGCTAGGAAGATACAGTCTGACACTGTCAACTCCGCTGGGGATATATAGTCTGGATACTGTCAACTCTACTGGGGATAGACAGTCTGGATTTTGTCAACTATGTTGGGGAACATGCTCTGCTGAGGAGAGACTTTGTCAACCGCTTGGGGATGAGGATTCATGACTTGGCATCCGGTTCCTGTGACCTGCAACCAAAAATACACGTATGCCTCGGGGGAATTACTCGGTTTGAATTCACCGTTCGGGATTAAGCACATTTAAAGCAATTTTAAATGTTTTCCTGTGCGAATCATCTGCAAAAGCCACCATTATGTTCATATGCAATATGTTTTATCAAAAATTCGGACATTTTTGCAAACAAACTGATAAATGAAAAATAAAGAGGCTCTTTAACTGAATTATTCGACTCTTAATGGGGAGAAAATTTGTGCCAGGAATAGGCGAGGGTATCAGGAAGCTGATCCCTGAAAAGAGGTGATCGCTATAAAAAGAGAACTATCCTAATGACAACGGGGATACGGGGTCCCACTGAGTTTCGACTCTGCTATGACTCGTATGTCCTCAAGACGCTCTGCTCATCTTGCTTTATGAAGTGGATGATTAGTCGATCTTTAACCTTCGAAGATTGTCGGATTGAATGAAACGGTGATATAACACTGATGAACCCAGATCGCAGTCGTTCGCTTATTCCCTAACTTTTGCCTGGATCGCCCCCTTTTTCGGGTTTTCAATCCACCGGGATACCCATTTTTGCCTGAGCCGCCCTTTTGGGTTTTCGACTCATGGGGTGTACTCTTTTTTTATATCCCTAATTTTTGCCCGAACCTCTTTATTCTCTTTTTTTTTGTTCGTCGGGATGCCCTTTTTCTGCCTGGACTATTCTTTTTATCGTCCAGCGGGTCTATTTTATGCGAAGTATATTTTTTTTACTGCGTCTGAGTTAATAGGGGACGGTAATCCTTCTCCATCCATGGTTGTTAGCATCAAAGCTCCGCCATAGAAAATCCTTTTAACCACCTACGGACCCTCATAGTTCGGTGTCCATTTGCCCCTGTGATCTGTGTTGGGAGGAAGAAATCTTTTGAGTACCAATTCACCGACTCGATACTCCCGAGGGCGCACTTTCTGACCAAATGCTTTCTTCATTCGTCTCTGACCGAGATACGTCAATTCTGGGTACGTAGTTCCAGCATAGCACCTTAATCATCGAAGACAAGGTAAACAAAGCATCAGCAAATTGGTTTTCTTCAAAAGAAAGTCAACAATCTTCTCGTGTAGTCTCTGTAAGGAGCCAGATGAGGCTGAGGTGTATACCGTTTCCCGTTGGTTTGATTGATGACCAAAGCTGAATCCCCGTATACATCCAGGGTTTTAATCTGTATATTGACGGCTTCCTCAAGTCTTAGGATACAAGCTTCGTATTCGGCTTCATTGTTGGTGCAGGGAAAAGTTATTCTGGCACCAAATGGCATATGAACCCCCTTCCGGTGTGATCAATACTACACCAACTCCGCGACCATTAACGTGGACCGCCCCATCAAACATCATAACTCATTTGGATTCAGGGTCAGGCCCCTCCTCCGGGAGTGGTTCCTCTCAATCTTTTGATTTGAGAAACATGATGTCCTCATCAGGAAAGTCAAACCTCATAGGTTGGTAATCATCAATCGGTTGCTCTGCAAGATAGTCTGACAAGACACTTCCCTTGATGGCTTTTTGTGAAGTGTATTGGATGTCATACTCTGTCAGTATCATTTGTCACCTAGTAACCTTTCCAGTAAGTGCTGGCTTTTCAAAAATATACTTGACTGGATCCCTTTTTGATATCAATAGAGTCGTGTGAGTCAACATATACTGTCTTAGTCGGCGAGCAGCCCATGCCAAAGCGCGGCAAGTTTTCTCGAGCAATGAGTATCTTTGTTCACAGTCGGTAAACTTTTGCTAAGGTAGTATATTGCATGCTCTTTTCGACCTGACTCGTCATGCTGACCGAGCACACAACCCATTGACCTTTCTAACACAGTCAAGTACATGATCAACGGTCTTTCCTCTCGGCCTATAGACTGGCCCCGATCTTGATCTCTTTCTTGTCGTCTTCGGTACCAACGTTGATGGTCTCAACCACCTCCTGATAAGGTGTAATAGCTCGGTCCTCCTGTTTCAACAATCTGGCTAACCCTTCAGGCAATTCACAATCTTCCTCAGCCCCTTCTTCGGCTTGATAGATAGGATTGTCGAAGTCATACTTGGCCATAACAGTGTCGTTAGCAGTGAGATCCGAGTGGTCGGCTCTGCATGATGGAGGATCATGCTTTACCTTAGAATGAGAGATTTTTTTTTTGGAAAGAAAGAAAAAACGAAAAAAGAAACATTGCCATTTTTTTTTTGTAAAAGTAAAAAAAACTGAAAGAAAGAGAACACAAAATTGTTTGCAAAAGCCGTCCTTTATTGATGATAAAAATAATTGCGAAATGTAACTAAATGGATGGCCCTACAAATGAGTCGTTACACCTTGGGCAAAGTGTAAGACTTTATTATGCATGTAATAAAGGAAAACAATAAAAATCACTCTTTCAGTAGAGTAACCCGGACGGTTTTTTCAGACGACCAATTGTCGAGCTTTTCTCCCGGGACACACGGGCGAATCCAGCTATCTAAGTCACAGTCGCTGTCAGCCTTGTCTTCATCTGCAGCATTAACGATGTGGGGGGAAACCAAACCCCCGCTGGAGAGAGTACCGGTTTCATTCTTCTGAGATCCCGGAGCATACCCCAATCCAAACTTGTCTTCTTTGATGACTGACTCCAAAATTTGCCCCAGCCTTGGGCATTACCAACTTTAACCACTTCGACAGCTTGCTTGTATGAAGAGATAGAAGTCCCGACCTTCTCAAACTCAGGTGAAAAGACAGCTTCGGGCGCGACCTCATTGATGTTTGTAGTTTCGAAGCCCTGACACAGCATCTCATGCATCTCGCCATCCATCTCTACATACTTAAATGTAGATAGGTGGCTAACAAAAATATCCTCTTCACCACATACAGTGACGATCTGACCTTCTAGTTCATATTTGAGCTTCTGGTGGAGGGTAGAAGTAACAGCACCGGCAGCATGAATCCAAGGCCAACCTAGCAGACAGCTGTAGGCAGGCTGGATATCCATCACATAAAAGGTGCTCTTGAACACCTGCGGTGCAATCTTAACTGGCAACTCAACTTCGCCAAAAACAGCTCTCTTAAAGCCATCAAAAGCCCTCACAACTAAGTTACTTGGCCTCAGGATGATGCCATCGCAATCCAACTTCATTAAGGCTTTCTTTGGAAGAACATTCAGAGAAGAGCCTGTATCAACCAAAACATGGGAAAGCACCACCCCTTTGCACTCCATTGTGATATGCAAGGCTTTGTTGTGATTCCTGCCCTCAGGTGTCAGGTCATTATCGGTGAAACCTAGCCCCCGGCTAGCGTTTACATTGGAAACTACCGACTCCAGCTGGTTAACAGTTATCTCCGGTGGAACATAGGCCATATTTAGTACTTTCAACAAGGCTGCTCTGTGCGCCTCAGAGCACAGCAATAGTGAGAGTATGGAGATCTTTGAGGGTGTCTGATTTAGCTGGTCGACTACCTTGTAGTCACTTTTCTTGATAATCCTCATAAACTCATCCACTTCCTTCTCGAATGCGGTCTTAGGAGGATCTTCCTCAGTAGTAACCTCTTCGGTGGATACCTGTTTCCCTTTAGCCTTGGCAGCTACCTCGACTTCAGTATTCGCGCGTAATGTTGATGGTGCAAATAGGCGTCCACTGCGAGTGAAGCCACCAACCCCTCCAACATTGTCTACAGCGGAGCTACCAATGTCTATGTCTTCTTCGTTAACTTTCTGCCCCTGGCAGTAGATATCAGCCCCATAGTGCCACGGGATAGCACTATCTTTCTCATACGGAACAGGTCCTGGTACCGTGATGGTGATTGGACCAACCAAAGTCGGTTGAGGGCTGTCAGAGTAAATTGCGACTGGTGCTGAACTTTCGATGTTCACCGCTGCTGGTTCTGTACTTTCTGGGAAATATATTGTTGTCGGAGCGAGTCTCTCGGGAACATATATTTCTTCAGGAGTGAAATAAAACGTCACCGTCGATACATCATTCTTCACCGGACGGGCCTGATCGAACTGAAGACAACCTTCATCTATCAGCTGCTGAATACCCCTTCTCAAACTGTCACATTCGTTTTCGGCAGCTTGACAATTTCTGCATTCTTCCCCACAGCCCGGGAAAATCTGTCCTTTCAGAAGTCGGTCTTTAACCACCGATAGCGAAGTCTTCACCTTAGTCACATCAGAAACCAAATTCAAAGTTTCCCCACTATCAACAACATTAATCCTCTGCCCGCCGTGAGCCGGCATCGGGTTCTGGATAACATTAGGCACCGGAGCAAAATTGATAGCCTGGGCATCTCTCAAATCTTGTACCTTTAACTGGAGAGCCTTGCAATTATCTGTAGTATGGCCAGGTGCGTTGGAGTGAAAAGCACATCTGGCGTTGACATCATAACCTCTAGGCAAATTATTGGGATCGATTGGTGGGGCCAGAGTTCTCAATGTAACCAGATTCATGTCAATCAGCTTGGGAAGTAATACTGAATAAGGCATTGGGATTGGCTCGATGACCCGGTCCGTCTGCCTTGGACGTTGTTGATAGTGTCTCTGCTGACCCGGATTACCTCCTTGTTGTTGATTGTTGTACCTGGGTTGTTGTTGCGGATGATATTGCGGTTGAGGAACAGGTGTTGGAATAGTGACTACGGCCACTTGATCTTGATAATAATTAGGGCGTCCTTTACTCCTGCCTCTGCCGGCATACACAACGCTTGCCTCGCCTTCTTTTCTTTGCTGACCGTTACCAGCAAACGGTCTCTTGGGACCTGATGGGTTGGAAACACTATTGTCTTGAATTCGGCCCATCTTCAACAGACTCTCGATTCTTTCTCCAGCAATTACTATCGCTGCAAAGCTGATTGACGGGCAAGCAGCCAATCTCTCAATATAATTGCCTTGAAGAGTGTTCATGAACATGTCTACCATCTCCCTTTCAGACATAGGGGGTTGGACGGACGCAGCAATCTGTCTCCAACGCTGAGCATATTCTCTAAAGGTCTCCTTGGCAGTCTGGGACATACCTTGCAACAAGGTCCGATTTGGAGCCATGTCCAAGTTGTATTGATATTGCTTGACAAAAGCCTCTGCCAAGTCTTTCCAGCTCTTGATGGTAGTACGAGACAAATGAGAATACCACTCACGAGAAGCTCCAGTTAGACTGTCTTCAAAATAGTACATCCACAGCTTTTCATCTTCCGTGTGAGCTCCCAACCTTCCCAAATAAGATTGGAGATGAGTGCGTGGGCAAGAAGCCCCGTTGTATTTCTCAAAAGTAGGGGGTTTGAACTTGTGAGGAATCCTTACTCCCTGAACCAGATCAAGATTTGTGACATCAAAGCCTAAGGAATTTTGAGACTCCAAAGATTTGAGCTTCTCAGCAAGCTCATCCATAGGGCGAGTGGTCTCGAGGGCCTCGTCGTGCAAAGAAAATTGATCATACTGATAATCTTCAGTAACGGGGTGCCCGTTAATCCGAATTCCTTGATTCACATTGTACCTTCCGCCAATACCATTTCCAACATTCCCTGTGTTGCCAACATTACCCGGGTTTCCATCAGCATTTGCGTTACCCGCGTTACCAGTGTTCACAGGGTTATCAGCGTTCCCAGGGTTACCAGGGTTTCCCTCAGCATTTAGTATCTCCACCTCCGGATCAGGCCTCGGTTGCCCAACCAATTCCCTCAGCTTTTCTTGACCTGCTGCCATACCAGTCATCAATGTCATGAACTGATCCATCCTTTCACGCATATCAGCCAGCTCTTTCTGTACTTGGTCCATCGCTAGTCGTGGACGGTTTTCCTTTGTCGGGTATCTGTGAACTCGCTTGGGTCCAATAACTGCCTGATACAGGGAACAAACATTAGACACTGCGGTGACACCTGCAAAACAGACAAGGGTTAATATGCATGGTATGCGATGCACTGCTTGTTCAGTTTTAAGGCACCCCCGTTTTGAAAGGGAATACCCTGCAAATGAATAAGCATGAGATGTTGGATGCAAATATGCAGATGATGTTATGCAATGCAAAGGCATGTCAATCAGAATTGATGGATCCGCTTGAACATATGTCAGGTTGCACTTCCTGGAGAGAAATTCACTGAGGAATATAATACAAGACCAAAACTCTGCTCCATAAAACCGGGTTGGTTGGAGGTTAAGGTTTCCTGAATTTAGCTCACCCCTCACTGGTAGGTTCTAAGAACAGAAGTTCGTCAGCTTCAGCCCTTCAGTCGCGAATAATACGTTTACCACTGAAGGTTTGGCATTATTACGGGATAAAAGACCTCCACTGACTCCCCTCAACAGGACATCCTAAAGCAAGTTCCCAGTCTCGGGGTCCTCGGATTGATCAGCGAGAATGCGCCCACCAGAGCTAACATAATCACGTCTCGGAGGAGAGGCCTCAATTGAGTTCTCGGGAAATGGTCACCAGAGTCGACGATTTCTAAAGGAACACCATGTCGTTACGGAACATCCGTAGGACATAATATATCCAAAAGAAACCTCGTCTGGGTGTGGTTCTTCACGAACGACTTAACGTAGCAACATGCCACGCAAGCCTCATGATCATCCACTCTAAAACCTGTGTGTACACTTAAGCCTGGGTAATGGGCTTATCTCTCATAGAACATCCCATCCCAACAAACAAACAAACAAACAGATCCAATAGATACAACAGATGCATGCAAGCAGGTAAGCAAATAAATGTACAAAAGCATGAACACCCAATAAACAAGAAATCACACAAGCTAAGAGGGACTCGCTTAGGGAAGATGGACCAGCAAGAGGTCAACTTCTTAGTCCCCGGCAGAGTCGCCAGCTGTCGCAACCTGAAAAATACAGTGCGCGAAAAAAAAAACAACCGGCGAAAGAAAAAGACAGAAGAGTCGCCACCGTGCGTTATTCATCCCAAAGGAGGGAAAGGAAACGCTCGAAGTAAACCTGAAAAAGGAAAGGACAAGACGGGGTCTCGCAACCAAATCTTGGGTTCGGGAGTCGGTTATGCAAAGGGAAGGTATTAGCACCCCTACGCATCCGTAGTACTCTACGGGATCCACTTTTGTAGTTTTTGTCTAAAGGGTGTGAGTTTATCTTGTGCTGTTTACCAAAAAAAAAAGGGTTAAATGAAAATGACTCGCGCGGATGTCGCATCCACTGCATACGTATCTCATCTGAATATGAGAATCAGAGTCTTCGTAGCTCGGCTGGCCTATGGGTTGGGGGGGATGTGTGCTCGCTAAGACATCGCGTCTTATGCCTACGTATCTCATCTGGAATGAGAATCAGAGCAAGCCGTAGTTCGGCTAACTACGGGGTTATGGATTGGGTTTTGGACGAACGACGTCACTACGCAATCTACCGGATGCTCGACCTTTGGAGACTTACTCGCCTGTAGTAGAAGGAGTTAACGTGTTGCTTTGGGTTTTAGGGTTTGAGGGTTACTCATGCAAAAGGGCAAAAAGGCAGTCCTCGACGAAGGAACCGCGCTACCTGCAGGGATACGAACACATACAAAACAAACATGTATAAAGTAAATGTGCCAACAAGGGGCTCAGAAGTAAATAAACAAAAGAAAACAAATGCCTCCTATCGAGGTCTTCCAGCTAAGAAAGCAGTAAAATGCGGGAAAAATGTAAAAGTACCACGCGGATAAAGATCCGAAGTAACAGCAATTAAAGGAGTAAGAAACCCAGGGATCTCCCAAGCTAATGCTATCAAAGAAAGGTGAGTCAGTACAGGTAATCGGAATGAACCTCCAGGGGTTATCCCCACAAATAAAGTGGGAAACCACGCAAGTTATCCCTGCAAAAGTCATGTGAGCCCTCACAAAAACTCAACAAAAGGGTTAGTGAAACACCATAAGCATTTTTTTCATGGATAACAGTATGGTTTCAGAAACCTCAAACCCTGTGGCATACACTTCAGAAATCATGTGATTAAACATTCAAGGCATAGGTTTCACCCATTCATAATACATCACACATTTAGAATATTCAAATTGAAGGCGTAAAATAATGGGAATAGGGCAAACCTGATTGGAGAGCTTGATTGAAATTGAGTTGCACCCGTGAGGCCATTCAGGGTTTGGAGGCTGCTCTGAATTCTCTGTCAGGTTTCTCTTCAGGTTTTGTCCAGGGTTTTGTTCCAAGGAAACCTCAGAGTATTTTGCTTCTCTTCCTTTTTCTCAAGTGAAGCCTTGGTATTAATAGGCTGAATTTCATGGTTTTGTGGGCTCAAATGAGAGAGACCCAAGTCCAAAATTTTTTATTATATTTTATTTATTTTATTATTATTATTTTTTTTTATTTATTTTTTTTGTAAATATATATATATATATATATATATATATATATATATATATATATATATATATATTTTTCCGGATCTAATTCTGATTGACATGATGAAATGCAATATAAAATGCTAAATAAATGCATGAATGAGGAGGGCAAATTTTGGGGTGTTACACTCTTCTACACAAGTGGTTTATTTCTCACTCGCTTCAGACGCCTGCTTTTATGGAGAACAAACAATGCTTAAGCTGGTCCCAAAGGCTTATGTCTCTCACTAATGATGATATAGTTTGGTATGACTCCACATTAAGTAGCTTGAATATTATTGATTGTTGTGGTGAATTCTCTAATGTGCCTCTCATTGGTACACAAGGAGGAATCAACTACAACCCTTCTTTGGCTCTTCGTCAACTTGGGTTCCCCTTAAGAGACAAACCTAATAACACTCAATTAGAAGGTATTTCTATCAAGAGGATAAAGATTACCAACATTTGAAGCAGAAGATGGTACATGCTTGGCATAATATGCATAGGAAACGAAGATCCGAGCTTGGTCCGGGCAACTGTGTAGCTTTGGAAGCATACACTCTTTGGGTGAAAAAGAGAGCTTTGGAGTTGAAGATGCCTTATGCTTCTGAGAGACCTATGTCTATGGTTGTGGTTGAGCCATCAACTCTCCTTAACCAAGATATAGAGGATTTGGAAGACACACTCGCCAAGATGAAGCAAGAGAAGGATATGTGGGAAGAGCGATTCCATGCTTTGAGCAGAAAGCATGAGGAGTTGCAGCTTGAGTCTAAGAACAAAGATGCACTTATTAAGCTTTTTGGAGACCGAGTAGTGAAGAGACAGAGAGAGCCAAAGGTTCCATCTTCCTCTAGTATGCCTCATCCTTCCGATGCTTGGAAGAAGATTGTTGAATTGTCCTCGAGAAGGCTCAGATGAAGACTTCTTTTGAGTCCGAGATTCGACGCATCCGAAGGAAGTATGCACCTGCAGCCAGATCATCTGATATTGTTGTTAGGGGATCCTTAGGATGATTAGTTTCCTTTTCTCTTGTATTTGTATTTTGGTTTCTGAAATTGTACTCAGTGTAATCCTTCCAAATTATATAAATAAAAGAGATTTTTATGGTCAATTAAATTGTTACGATTGTTATTATATATTTGTGAATAAAATAGTATGTTCCTTGAAAATAAAAACAATCAAAGCATTGCATTTCATGCATCCTTTTCATAACAGGTTTTCTTCCGCCAGATGTCTTATTGGTTATTCTTCTGTGCTTCAGCCAAGCTGACTCATCGATACAATACTCGCACCAATCATCTGAGAATCATTGAGCACTTGGAATAAGAGAACAGAGAACTGAAGAACGAGATTGCCCACCTGACTTCCATGATGGAGTTAGTGTTAGTTGCTCAAAGTCAATCTTTTCCAACACCTACAACTCCTCCTCCTCCTCAGAGGATTGTCATTTCAGAACTTGTTAATTCAATTGTGCATGCCACTCAGTTTGCTCCTGTCATGCCTGCCGAATTCCCTTAGGGAATGCCGCCCAACTTTGTGCCTGAAGGTTTTACGCCTACATTTTCTTCCATGTCGGCATCTAGCCTGGTCATGTCTGTTCCTCCTCCAGTTGTTCACACGCTGCCTCGTGTTGAAGACATTATCTATCATTCCGAGCCGTCTGAGGGGTACAAATGTTTATGAGAAAATGGACGAAATGAAAGACCAATTCGTTGAGCTGCGAAAGGAGTTGAAGACCTTGAGGGGAAAATATTTGTTCGGTAAGAGTGTTGTGGAACTTTTCTTGGTTCCCAATGTCAAAATCCCGATGAAGTTCAAAGTCCCTGACTTTGAAAAGTATAAGGGAAACACATGCCCATTCAACCATCTCGTCATGTATGCTAGAAAGATGTCAACACAAACTGATAATGATCAGTTACTGATTCATTACTTTCAAGATAGTCTGACTGGTGCCGCTCTGAGGTGGTACATGGGTTTGGGTAGTGCGAGTGTCAGCATGTTCAATGATTTGAGTGAAGCTTTTATGAAACAATACAAGTATAATGTGGATATGGCACCAGATAGGGACCAGTTGAGGTCATTGTCTCAGAAGGACAAGGAGACATTTAAAGAATATGCCGAGAGATGGAGAGAGCTAGCCGCTCAGATTACCCCGCCGTTGGAAGAAAAGGAGATGACCAAGATTTTCCTCAAGACCCTGAGCTCGTTTTACTATGAGCGAATGATTGCTAGTGTCCCCAGTGATTTTATCGAAATGGTAAATATGGGGATGAGATTAGAAGAAGGTGTTCGTGAGGGACGGTTGTCGAAGGAAGAGGCATCTTCGAGCAAGAGGTATGGTAACAGTTTCGCTAAGGAGAAGGCAGCTGAAACCAATGCACTATCAGTTGGGGGGCATATGAGGCCTTATGTCAGAAGAAGTCCGCAACCCCTTCAACATCATCATTAAGTATCATCTGTTATTCCAGTATTTTCCAACAATCAATCAGTACTAGTTCAACAACAACGTCAACAACAGCCACAACAAAGAACAAACAACTACAACAACAACAACAACAATAATCAACAACAACAGAACTTTGAGAGGAAGGAGGTCTCTTCGACCCGATTCCTATGTATTATGCTGAATTGTACCCATCTTTGGTTCTCAAGAACCTTCTTCAACCAAGAAATCCGCCGCAAATTCTAGAACCACTTCCATGGTGGTATAAGCCAGAGCTTCATTATGCCTTTCATCAAGGAGCTCTTGGCCATGATATTGAGAACTTCTACCCGCTGAAATATAAGGTCCAGAAGCTCGTGAAGAGTGGGATGGTGTCCTTTGAGGACCGTGCGCCAAATGTGAAGGCAAACCCATTGCCTGCTCATGGTAATTCCTTTCTTAATATGGTAGATGGTTGTCCAGGAAGTTTTCGAGTATTTGATGTGCGGCGTATTCGTCGATCTTTGGTTGAGATGCATAATACCTTGTGTACCATTAGTGATTGCGAGCATGATCACAACAGTTGTGCAATCTGCAGTGTGTACCCCCGTGGGTGTTCGGTTGTCAAGAGAGATATTCAGAGGTTGATAGACGGGAATGTAATCCATATTCAATATTTGAGGGATATAGATGATGTCAACGTAATAGTACCAGTGTTCAAAACTTCTCAGAAGGTGGTAATTCAGTTCGATAGCAGCAGCAGTAACAACAATAATAGATCGGTATCACCGTTGGTAATACGGTTAGCGGGTCTAGTCCCATACGCATCCGATAGAGTTGTTCTGTATCAGCATAATGCAACTATGTTAGAGAATGGTCAAGAGCTTTCATTGCCTACGACCAGTTCTGTTGTGAGTATTGCTGATGTAACGAAGGTGACCCGTAGTGGTCGTGTTTTTGGGCCTGTATTCCTGAAGGATGTAGAGAATGTCAGTAAGTAGGTTGATGTTCCTGTAGCAAATCTGGTTAGTGCTCCAAAGTGTCAGTCTGGTGAGTCCAGCAGTTTGAAGCCTAATGATGACGATGAGGTACTCCGTTTGATAAAGAAATATAAATTTAATATAGTGGAGCAGCTGCTCCAAACTCCTTCCAAAATTTCAGTGTTGTCTCTACTCATGAACTCTGAAGCGCACAGAGAAGCATTACAAAAGGTATTGGAGCAAGCTTATGTGGAACGTGATTTAGAAATTAAGTTATATTTGAATATCAACTTAGATCAATCACTGTTTTTCGAATTGCATGCATCTTGTAATTCATCTCTCGTTCTTTACCATATATAATTTGGTTCAATGTTCCAAGTTCTTCTAAGCAACGATTCATTATCTTCTTTTTTATATTGCAAAACATGAAATTTGTTGAGAAATTTTGAATCATTTTCATCAATGTCATCATAATAATCATCATCATCAATTAAAATAATGATGATGATAGTGATGTTGATGACTTGAAATTAGTCAACAAATTGATGCTTTCAAAATAAAATATAAGAGACTGAACCGTTGCTCTGGAGAACTTGAGGCGTTGAACCAAACTCTATATATTAAAAAGCGAGAGATACATTACAAGATGCATGCAATTTAAAAAATAGTGGAACGTCTAAGTATTTTTTCAAGAATAATTTAAATTTTCAGATTATTATCTTCTGAATCAATTCGAATGATTCTATATGTTTATTGAAGGGTAACGAAAAACAAGCAATCCACATATTTTATGATAAACTCATATATATACCACCATAGTTGGTATATATAACCGAGGTGAAATGTTAATTTTATTTGCGCTTTAATTAAATTGTTGTTGCTGAGTTTTGAACCAATTGCCTATATATATCACAACTATTATTTATGGTAACTGTTGTGATAGGTGGTGCACTACCTTGTTTATCACAACGGTTAGACGCCCATGATGGAAACAACATACTTACAATCATACCCTACCTCACAATGGTTGTAAACTGTGATGGTATCCATTTTCCAATCGTTGTGAGAAGGGTTTTCCGTAGTAGTGGATCTTTGTGAACATCCCCAGATTTCAAAGAAAACACATAGCTGAAGCAATGAATGAAAGAAGATGGGAGATTCGAAGGGAGCAAGGAAATAGTCATTAAAATGAGAAAGATATATCACATATAGTGATTGTGCATGGAAAACAGAAAACGTAGATAATGAAATGGTGGCGTGGGTGAAATGCTACGATGTTCATTGCCATGCATGGAACCCTAGTTTCTTTGAATTTATTGTGGAACCATTACATGTGTATATGTGTGCGGATGATGTATCTAGAAAACAAAGAAAGATGGATGTTGCTCGCATTTTAGTCAGAATAATGAGAAAAATCTTTTTGGCGGTAATTCTAAAACACCGAGGTTAAGAGACAAGCAACAAACACTTGATGACATGTGTGATTCTTCCTCAAACAATTTTCATAATATCTTGAATACTCTTCATATAAGGAGAATAGATAATACACTTATATACGGTATATTGAGGACTATAACATATATCTATGGTGATGATTAATTAGAGTTTTTTTATAAACAAAATATGAATTAATATGATTACAAAAGGTACTCTACCCAATACAAGAGAGTTTAAGAAATTGGTCACTGACATTCATTCATATTTGAATTCATATTCAATTAATTAATTAATTTTTAAATAAAAATTTATTTAACTTTTTTATCTTTATTTAATCAAAAGTGTGTATGTGTGTGTATGTGCGTGTGTGTGCGTGTGTTCGTGCGTGCGTGCGTGCATGTGTGTGAATCAGAATCCGTTGACATCATGTGTAAGTCTAAAAGACTTACATCAAATCTCAATCGTTAATAGTATTAAATCAAATAGTTATATTAAATAAAAGAAATACATAATCATTTTTTTCTTCTAAAAAATAGACTATTTATTTGACAATTATATTTATTCATATTAATCGTTAAAGATTTGGTGCCAATTGATCTAATAATGATTGGTTTAATATTAAAATACTTGAAAAAATAATTATTGGAAATATTACAATATTATTCCAAGTCAACTCATGGTGGTAATGGGAACAGAAAATACGTACTATCACATTTTCTCCGTTTTTTTTTTCATATATATTCTCTAATTTTTTTTCCAAAAGTCAAAGAAAAATAAGCAGAAAAGGTTATGGGTGAGAAGTTCCTTCGCAGTCATTTCTGACTGGTAATTAATAAGCCTACAGTTCAATTCAAATAATTCTCACCAATAAGAACTTTCCCTATCAACTAGTAGCAAGTAAGTAGTGTACTACTACTAGTACAACGTAAGACTTGGACGTAATACGATGATGTTTGCATACATTACAAAAACTGGAATGTTAAATACCTATCACTTCATTTCAAACTAATTAACTTTTGGCTCAACTTTTCTTGAATTTATTCATCATTTTTAGGTTGTATGCATTATAAGTTAAATCGTATTTCTTCATTAGCTTTGACCGTTTGCACAACGGCCCATTTATTTTAAATATATACGAGAAATAAGAGCACTTAATGATATACGAGTGAGGCCTAGCAATCCTCCCATTGGTATCTTCCAACATTGACTCGGCTTAAATATGTAAAACTTTTGGAACAATATGTATTGTGAAATGAAAATTTTCTATGTTTCACATTGTTCAATTCATACCTTATGATTAACTTTGAACATTATATAAGAATCAAAGAATACAAATTGAACTGTACTGACCGATTCGATCCGTTAAACCGAGAACTTGACTTGCATCTAGTCCAACAATCCTACAAACCGATATATGCCTAAAAAAATAAAAATCGATAAATCCTTGAAAAACCGAATAAATTAGACATAAGTAGTAGTCTAGATAATTGCTCAAATTGAAATGCTTTTTCTTAAAAGCAATCGAATGATTGGATTTTTCTCATATACATATTGCAACGTCCTTCATTCATAAGTGGTCAACAATCGAGAACTTGACTTGCATCTAGTCCGTTAAACCGAGAACTTGACTTGCATCTAGTCCAACAATCCTACAAACCGATATATGCCTAAAAAAATAAAAATCGATAAATCCTTGAAAAACCGAATAAATTAGACATAAGTAGTAGTCTAGATAATTGCTCAAATTGAAATGCTTTTTCTTAAAAGCAATCGAATGATTGGATTTTTCTCATATACATATTGCAACGTCCTTCATTCATAAGTGGTCAACAATCGAGAACTTGACTTGCATCTAGTCCGTTAAACCGAGAACTTGACTTGCATCTAGTCCAACAATCCTACAAACCGATATATGCCTAAAAAAATAAAAATCGATAAATCCTTGAAAAACCGAATAAATTAGACATAAGTAGTAGTCTAGATAATTGCTCAAATTGAAATGCTTTTTCTTAAAAGCAATCGAATGATTGGATTTTTCTCATATACATATTGCAACGTCCTTCATTCATAAGTGGTCAAACAAAAGAAAGAAGTGTAGATATACAAATCACACAACAAAAATGAGTAATGAAAGATATCGCATTTACTTCAATCGAATTTTTCTACAAAAGCTTTTATTTTAAAAACGTTCATGTTTGTATAAACAAACAAATTGAGATATAGTAGTGAAATAATGAGAAGAAGAGAGAAACGTAACAGAAAGAAAATAAACAAAAGAAAATAGAGAGAATTGATAGAGAAATTGCACTAAATATTTATACAAGTCTGATCTAACCATTTGACCTTGTCCCCAAGAGTTTTCTCTTGAGAGTTTTCAAAAATGAACTTTGAGCTTTTTTATGATTATCTCAAATAATTTTCAACGCGTGGATCTTTTACACGAGATCAACCATAAACCAACAAATAAAGTTTTTACACAAACTTAACTCAAGAACCTTTTAACAGCAAACAGACCTTTTACACACGTTTTTTTCCAATGTTTCTCTTTCAACCATCAAATCCTTTGCAAAGATATTACCTAAGAACGAGTGAAAGATGACCAAGTAAGGAAGAATGAGACTTAGTGAAAGTTCTGGTGAAAATGGTGATTTTTTATGCAGCTACAAGAATAATCATGCGCGCCACCAAGTGCACGGTAAGGTTGTTCAGGATGCATCGCATGCACGGTGCTTGTATAATGCGCGCGATGAAGCTTTTTTCTGGGCTTTTTTTTTACGCGTTCTGACCCGTTTTGAGTGTTTTTTAGGGGATTTTCAACAGTTTGTAAGGGTTACAAATTTTGACACTAGAAGCACGAATTTACAGAACCAAAGGATGATTTTGAGGACACTAGAAGCCATTAAAGGCCAATCCTTGAAGAGAATTCTTATGTTCTTCTTCTTTATTCAATTAGTATTGTAATTTTCATTATGAGTAGCTAAAACTCCTATAGGTTAGGTTGTGTGATAGTGAACCTTATTTAATATTGTTGGAATTATATGTTGGTTTGACTTTGTATGAATCCTTTGAATTATAATTTTATTCAGTTGTTGCTTGTTCTCAATTCTTTTTATTTGAGATACTCTGTTAATATGATATTGGACACAGAAGGATTCCTGACCCGTAGCCTATGTGTTGGACCTAGAGAAATTGTTCTACTTATATTGGTTAACTAGGGATAGGAGACCCCGAGTAGTGATATATGGAATTAACGGTCTGTACATCGCCTAACATTGCTTACGCCGGAGGACTAGGAATAGAAAGCTATGAATAGTTGTTAGTGATTAATTTTGTGGGGGACTGACTATAACGGTTTTGTTAATTCTCCGTGAGATTATAAGGATAAGACCATTCATACAAGACATCATATATCAACTTGAGAGGATAAATGGATTCTAATATACAACCTAATCTTCTTAGTTACTTATGTTTTAAACTCTTATTTTCTTTTTCGTTCTGCAATCTACCCCCCCCCCCCCCAATTTACTGTTTTTCAATTATATTGCACAATTATTGGTTTGTTTGAACACAGTCATTGTGGCTTCGAACTTTTTATTATTGCGACATTATTGGTACACTTGCCGATAAGTCATCAAGTTTTTAGTGTCTTTATTAGGGACTATTGATTGCAATAGGGCAACGCTTTATGCAACATATTTTATTTTTTATTTCTTTTTATTTTCTTGTTATCATAGTGTTACTGAGATATTTCTTGATTGTGTATACGCAACTCAAGTAGAAACACGCGCCATGGGCGAACTAACAACACAAAGCATGAGATAATATTTTTGACCTACTGATGCATCACACGTTTCCCGGGGTTTCATTCCTGCAACCCGGTTAATTTCAGCATCAAACACTTTGTGCTATTGGGTTTGAGGGATAAGAAATTCGATGGAAACACAAATAATGACCCGTGCGAACATCTGGCTAGATTCTACGAGGCATCATTAATGTGTCAACCGGAAGGTATTACGAAGGATCAGATCAAACTAAAGTTATTCAGCTTCTCGTTAATTGGAAGAGAGAATGATTGGTTATCATGTCTTCTGAATGGGGTGATAAGAACTTAGAGAGAATTGGAAGATAAATTTTTAGAAATATTTTTCACTACCACACAATTCACCGAAAGAAAAACCGAAATCACACAGTTTGAACAAAATAAACGTAATCTCTCTATGATGCTTGAGAGAGGTTTAAACTGTTATTATACGGTGTCCGAATCACAATATGAGCAATATGGAAAAATGAAAAGTTTTATGAAAGACCTTCAAATGCAAGCACAAATGTTTTTAGATGCATCAGTCGGAGGAATAATCAGGACATTGATCGAACCATGGGTGAATGAGCAGATAGAGAAAATAAGTCTAAATGAATATAACTTTGCAAATACCAGTGGAATTCAAAGCGTGGTCACAAAAAAACGATTATCATAGTAAGTTGACTTTAGAAGGATATGAAGAGCTTCTCACAAAGTTGGAAGTGTTGAATCAAAAGTTGAATGGAGCAAAGAAAACGCCATAATCTTTAAGTGAGGTAATGTTTGGTTTATGTACTAACTGTGAGGAAGAACATTTTTAGGTAATTGCACCAGAGCGCAAGTTACCGGAGATATACATGAAGGAGAATTGTGATCCAAAATGTAGTGGAATTAAAAAAAATCTCCTTTAGTGATCCTTACGAATGAGCATGATCGGTGATAGAATCGTTACCTCTTGTGGCGATTGAAACCTTTGATGCAGATCTACGGAGCGATCACGAACGTTGAATGGTGACAACGCCTCTACTCAGTCCACACAAAAAGATTCCTTCAATCTCAGTGCTAGCTTCTATGAATGAAGGCTTTGAGTGAGTGTGTGTGTGTGTGTGTGTGTGAGAGAGAGAGAGAGAAAATGAAATTACAACTGCATAAATGCTTCTGCACAAGGGTTCTATTTATAGAACCACTTGTGTGGGCTGCAAGCTAAAAATCCCACTTAAGTGTATGTGACCCATATATTATAATATGCCAAAATTACTTAAGCGAGTGGTACCTTACCATATTTCATATTTTACTTAAGTACACCGTACCTTACGATGTTCTATAATTCAGTTAAGTGCATTGTACCTTACGATGTTCCTTAGTTACTATATCTCTCATCAATCCGTCCTTTTGTGTGTGACCCTGTAGGTTTTCCGGCATTGGCAATTATATTAAATCACGTATTTAACATAATAAACAGTGAGCGACATCTAACAACACATCACTGCTACCCAAGACACAAAAATGTCATGTGATTTGACAAATCCTTTTATGATAATACTTATGTGTATAATTACCCTTTTGCCCTTATGTCTATATTGAACATAAGGCATAGACCGTGTCATCCTTGTCTAGTTCAATATTGGGCCCATAGACATTTATCCTGTTATGTAGGATGGGCAAATTCCATCTAGGTCACTCATGTCCCTCAACATGCTTCGTGGAGTACCCATCAACTGTCTTTATGGTCATCCAGTTACGGATAACGTTTGATCAGCAATAAGGCACTCGACTCTACATCTAGGGTCCATAGTGGTTTCAGGTCGAAGGGTGGTATACACCATTATCCCCATGATAATAACTTATGACACTTTGCATAACATTCTATATAGTATTCTCATAGCGGGTCAATCTAGTATAAATATTACTCTTAATATTTATACCTATGTTTAAGACTTGATAACTCCTTATGCATGATCCATAAGATGTGATCATCAGTCTATATACATAATAGTCTTAATGCTTTAATGTTGTCCCACTTCATAATAAAGCTCGACTACGAATACTTTAAGAATAGTGTCCTTATGTTTAATGTGATCTCATGATTAAGTCACACTTGATACATAAACGGACTAGCTATTCTAGGGACTTTATTAAACAAACATAATAAAAAAAAAGCCTTTTATTGTTAATAAATAATTCGATACAAGTACCAAAAGTATTGGCCTCTAGGGCTTACACCAACAGTACAAGCTATCACCATTAGTGTTAATCCGAAAGTACAACAAACTAATGCGGAATGCAAGCTCTCATCATTAGAGGATACACTTACTCAATTTATGTTGGTAATTTAAAGTGAATTAGTGAGGATCACTGAATCATAATACTTGTTAAGTGAAAAGCATGAGGAGTCAGTGGGAAAAATGGAAGGGCAAATGTCTAATCTGTCAGAACAAATCACATTGTTAATGCAAGAAAGAGAAAGTTGTGATGCAACCGAGTTGAGAAATAGAATAATCACATCAGTCCAAAAGGAAAAGGCCGAGAAAAAAAAGAGTGGAAAAGAGTAATGAGAGGGAGGAGAATCATAAATACACCACAACTGACGAAGAAGTTTCTAGGGAAAACTATGAGGGGGGAAAGACACTTGATAAGGTTATTGATAATGATTCACCTTACCCTTTGAACAAGAAGAAACCTAAGAGAGAATTGGAAGTAAGGTAGTTTAACACTACGCCAAAAAGGTTTTTTAACATCGCATCTTAGACAGCGCTTTTAAAAGAAAGCGCTGTCTAAGGTTAAAATAAAAATAAAACACGGAAAATGTTCTAAAAAAATAATGAAAGCGCTGTCTAAGGGGGGGTCTTAGACAATGCTTTTAGAAAGCGCTGTCTAAGACCCCCCCCCCTCCCCCTTAGACAGCGCTTTTAGAAAGCGCTTTTAAATATAGACCTTAGTCAGCGCTTTTGAGAAAGCGCTGTTTAAAGTCTTTCAATTAAAAAAAAAATTAAAACCAAAAGCGCTGTCTAAGGTGGGGGTTTAGAAAGCGCTGTCTAAGGCATATCTTAGAAAGCGCTTTCCACAAAAGCGCTGTCTAAGGTCTAATTAAAATTAAATTTCGTTCTCAGTTCTTTTTGTTTTCCCTCCTGCGATTAAACCCCTCCAGCGAACCCTAACAGCGAACGAGAATACATTGTAATCATTCGGTTTCAATACCAAAAGTGTTTGAAGAATCGGTTTCAGAACGTCATTTCTACTGCGGTATGTTCTTCATTTCTGCATTTTTTCATTTCTGATTCAGTTCGTCATTTCTACTGCGTTTTGTTCGTCTTTCACCGTTTCCGAAACCCGCAATACGTGAAACAAATTACACAAAGGTTATTCGTTATCGATTGCATAATTTTGTAATTTTGTAATTAAGGTATGCCCATAATTTTGAAACAAATTATGCCCATTAGGTTCCATAATTTTGTAATTTTAACTCATTTTGATTTAGAGCTCAAAATTGAAGGGGAGCAGAAAATAAAGAAAATGGTGGAAGGGACTATGTCTCTTGATGCTGTTATAAAGGAAGCTGTTGATTTGGTATGTCAAAACATGACACTGATACATGTGTCTGTGTCTGTATTGCGTCGATGTGAAACACTGAGACGTGTCAGACACTATACACACCTTCCATCAGAAGTATTAGACATTTGATAAATTTGGAATTTGTTGTATGTATAGGAGAACATTCCTATTGAGGAGGTATTTGATAATCTAAAATGCACAAAAGAAGGTTTAACCTCTGAGGAAGTACAAGAGAGGCTTGACATGTTTGGATACAATAAACTTGAAGAAAAAAAGGTTAGAATCCTGACTTAAGTGCTTATATAGTTTCTTACCAAATTGTTATGTAACTTTAACTTCTTGTACAGGAAAGTAAAATACTGAAGTTTTTAGGGTTTATGTGGAATCCTTTGTCATGGGTTATGGAAGCTGCTGCTCTCATGGCCATTGCTATGGCACATGGAGGGGTAAGTCTCTTCCTTTTTTTGTTTGTTTTGTTATTTCTCAATGGTTTTCATTATTTCAAATCATACAAAATTAGAATAACTATGAAACTGTACTCTTATAACCTTTGGTTAACTTAATTTGAAAGTTACAAATGTTATTCATTTTACAAAAGGATTATGGAATACATACAAGAAAGATTTTGGTGGTAGAAGTTTGTTAAGGTGAAAAGTCATGTTTGAACTTTCAACTAGTGTTTTTAAAACCAGACCGTCCAGTTTAACTGGTTGAACTAAGAACCGATTAGTCCGTCTGCTGGTTCAATCAGTGTGTTTCAACTTATTGAACCATTATCTAGAAGTCTCACCGCTAGATCTTCGGTCCTGGTTTTAAAACAATGGTTTTTAATATCAACCGGTTTAATATAACAACGCTTTGATTATGCAGGGAAAGAGAGGAGATTATCAAGATTTTGTTGGCATAATTATTTTGCTAATTATAAACTCAACCATAAGTTTCATAGAAGAAAATAATGCTGGTAATGCAGCTGCTGCCCTTATGGCAAGATTGGCTCCAAAAGCAAAGGTTCTTCTTCTTCTTCTCTTATAATCTCTTTGTTATCTTGTCTTGCTCATAGTTTCTTTGATTTCTAATTATATTTGATTAATAGGTACTTCGTGACGGAAAATGGAGCGAAGAAGATGCTTCGGTATTGGTCCCTGGAGACATAGTTAGCATCAAGCTAGGGGACATCATTCCTGCCGACGCACGTCTCCTTGAAGGTGACCCTTTGAAGATTGATCAGGTAAAATCTATAAAGTACTTTGAAATTACTGATGCATGATTCAAGCGTCACAACGAATAATATCTTCCACGAGTTTATTGATGTTGATATCAGATTCTAGATTTCTTGTAATTGAAGTTATGTTTTTGCTGTTTGTACTTTTAGTTTGCTCTTACCGGAGAGTCACTCCCTGTGACTAAACATCCCGGAGAAGGAGTATATTCTGGTTCAACTTGCAAGCAAGGAGAAATTGAAGCCGTAGTCATAGCAACTGGAGTTCACACATTTTTCGGAAAGGCAGCTCATCTCGTCGAAAACACAACACACGTTGGACATTTCCAACAGGTACATAATATACTAAATAATGTATCGCAGACAAAAGCGATTTGTTCAAATTCCACTATACTTACATTGTTATAGCCACTATTTGACATCACCGAATGTTGTGATAGTAATGCTCACTGCGTGACAAATATTATTACAGGTTTTGACATCTATTGGAAATTTCTGCATCTGTTCAATTGCTATTGGAATGATTATTGAAATCATTGTGATATACGGCGTCCACGGATATGGTTACAGAAATGGTATTGATAACCTTCTAGTGCTACTAATTGGAGGAATCCCTATTGCAATGCCAACTGTTCTTTCAGTTACAATGGCTATTGGCTCACATAAGTTATCTCAGCAGGTTTGCAATTAGTACATTGATTATTCCAACATTTCAGTAGCTTTTTAAAGATGTTGTCAAGTTTTGATCATATGCATCATTGTTGCAGGGTGCTATAACAAAGAGAATGACTGCTATTGAAGAAATGGCCGGAATGGATGTGTTATGCAGTGACAAAACAGGCACATTAACTCTTAACAAGCTTACAGTGGACAAGGAAATGATTGAGGTTTTAATCTTATTCTTTCTAAAGATAAAATAGAACATCGCAATTACTTGAGACATAAGTTTCTTTTTTTGTCAAAAGTATACAAACAGATAAATATTAGTATTCGGAAAAACCCGAGTTTGAATTCTGACTGAAACAATCTTTGACCAGGATGTATATTAACTTTGTTTCCCCTAACAATCATGAATATCTGGCAGGTTTTTGCCAAAGGTGTTGGCAAGGATTTGGTTGTACTTATGGCTGCAAGAGCATCAAGGATGGAGAACCAAGATGCAATTGATTGCGCAATCGTTTCAATGTTGGCAGACCCAAAGGAGGTACAGACTCTTCAAAGTTTGTTTTCCATCATGTTGTGTAGTTGAAATTTGGTTAGTCTACTAATAGTCCTTTGGTTTCGCAAGGCACGAGCTGGAATAAAAGAAGTTCATTTCCTTCCGTTTAATCCAACTGATAAAAGAACTGCCCTTACATACATTGATGGTGCTGGTAATATGCACAGGGTTAGCAAAGGTGCACCAGAGCAGGTAATACATAATTCATTCTCGCTTTTCAAGAACCACGCAACCTACCGATCATTGATAAACTTTTCTCATATACTGTGTAGATTCTCAATCTTGCACAAAACAAGGCAGAAATCGAACGGAAGGTTCATGCGATGATTGACAAGTTTGCAGAACGTGGACTTCGTTCTCTTGGGATTGCAAGACAGGTTTATTTCCCTCTTACGAATTCTTCATAATCGGATAAGTCAATTATCATGTATTCTTTCCTTAGCACCAAAGTTTTTTTTTTCATATAGGAAGTACCGGAGGGAAGTAAGGAAAGTGCAGGAGGACCATGGGAGTTTGTTGCTCTTCTCCCTCTTTTTGACCCTCCGAGACATGATAGCGCAGAAACAATCAGAAGAGCTCTTGATCTTGGCGTTAGTGTCAAAATGATCACTGGTACGTTGTATCACAGTACCACCGTCATTTGAAATTGAGTCAATGATTTTATATAATGCAAACTATACTCATGCTACAAAAAAAACTTTCAGGTGATCAACTCGCAATAGGTAAGGAAACGGGAAGGCGTCTAGGGATGGGGACTAACATGTAGCCTTCTTCATCACTGCTCGGTGAAAATAAAGATCAATTAGGTGCTGTTTCCATTGATGATCTCATTGAGAAAGCTGACGGTTTTGCTGGTAAAAAGCGCTGTCTAAGGGGGGGATTAGAAAGCGCTTTAGGCAAAAGCGCTGTCTAAGGGGGGGGCTTAGACAGCGCTTTTTGAAAAGCGCTGTCTAAGGTATACCTAAAAAAATTAAAATAGGAGGGTCTTAGAAAGCGCTTTTGGCCAAAGCGCTGTCTAAGGGGGTGGGGCTTAGACAGCGCTTTTCAAAAGCGCTGTCTAAGGTATACCTAAAAAATTTAAAATAAGAGGGTCTTATAAAGCGCTTTTGGCCAAAGCGCTGTCTAAGGGGGGGGGGGGGGGCTTAGACAACGCTTTTAAGATTTAAAAAAGCGCTGTCTAAACCTTTAGCAGCGGAGGTTTAGACAGCGCTTTAAAGCGCTGTCTAAGGCTAAAAAAAGCGCTGTCTAAGGTCTTGTTTGTTGTAGTGTAAAAAATTCATGGAGATGCTCACTGCGTTACAAGTGAACATTCCTTTTTGTGATGCTTTGGAATAAATGCCCGTTTGTGCTAAATTCATGAAGGAACTGTTGAATGGTTAGCTCAAGTCGAGGGATAATGAAAATGTTGCTTTAGTAGAGGTATGTAGTGCAATTATTCAGTAGAAACTACCACCTAAGCTAACAGATCAAGGAAGATTTACTATTTTGATCTCTATAGGTCCATTAAAAATTGGCAAGACACTTTGCGATCTAGGAGCAAGCATAAATTTTATGTCGTTATCTATGATGAGGAAACAAAATTGTGGGGAACCGAAACCTACAAAAATGACCTTGACTTTAGCCAACCAATATGTCACTTATCCCTATGAGGTTCTAGAAGATGTATTATTAAAAGTTGATGACTTATGGTTTGTGGCCGATTTCGTCATTTTAGATATGCTAGAAGACACTGAGACACCTTTATTGTTAGAAAGACCTTTTCTAGCCACGGGTAGAGAATTAATTGATGTGGAAAGAAGAGAGCTAATCCTACGATTTAATAAAGAGCAAGTAACATTCAATGTTTTTTAAGCCATGAAGCACGCTCAAGAGGATTTACAATGCTACCAAATTAACTTAATCGATAAGTTGATAGAAAATGTTTCAAAATAAAATGGCCCATCTTCACCAACGGTAAAGGTGCTAGTACAATCCATTGAAGAGACTGTATCAAGAGATGAGCATGAAGAAGTAAACAAGGTGGTACTCTAATTACAAGCAACTCAGTTGGATCGTGCTTATAAGAAATTTGAATAACTATGAGGAACTAGTGTGGAAAAACCAACAGATCCCGAACTAAACGAACTCCCATAGCATTTGAAATATATTTTTCTAAGTCCAGGGCACAAGCACCCTGCAATTATTAGTAGTACTTTATCAAAAGTTAAAGAAGAAAAATTATTGCGAGTACTTAGAGAAAACAAAGAAGCATTGGGATGGAGAGTGTCAAATTTGAAGAGAATCAACCCATCCTATTGTATGCATAAAATCAAGCTTGAGGAAGAACTCAAATCAGTTATTCAACCTCAACGATGATTAAATCTAGAAATGAAGGAAGTGGTAAGAAAATAAGTCCTTAAATTGTTGGAGGTAGTTATGATTCATCCTATTTCTCATAGTTCATGGGTAAGCTCAATGCACATAGTCCCGAAAAAAGGGGGCACCACTGTTATTTGAAATGAAAAAAAATGAATTGAGCCCAACTTGTACTGTTACGGGGTGGAGGATGTGTATTGACTATCGCGGGTTAAATGTAGCAACCTGAAAGGATCATTTTCCATTTCCATTTATGGATCAAATGCTTGAAAGACTAGATGGGAAAGCCTACGATTGCTTTCTAGATGGATATTCGGGATACAATCAAATAGTCGCCGATCCCGTAGATCAGATGAAAACTGCATTCACATGTCCATTTGGAATGTTGGCATATAAACAGATGCCTTTTGGATTATGTAATGCGCCCGCAACATTTCAAAGGTGCATGCTTTCTATTTTCTATGACATGATTGAAAATTCAATAGAGGTATTTATGGATGATTTATCTGTTTTTGGTAAGTCGTATGATAGTTGTCTTGATTGATTGAACAATGTCCTTAAGAGATGTGTCGAGACAAACTTAGTGCTAAATTGGGAAAAGTGTCACTTCATGGTCATTAGGGGTATTGTTCTCGTCCATAAAATTTCTGAAAAAGGTATAGAGATCGATCAAGCAAAAATTGAGGTGATGGAAAAACTCCCACTTCTGGTAAATGCCAAAGGAATTAGGAGTTTTCTAGGGCATGCAACTTTCTATATGAGATTTATTAAAGACCAAGATTGCTATGATGGGTGCTTTTGTTGCAAGAATTTGATATGAAAATCAAGGATAAAAAGGGTGTGGAGATTGCGGTGTTGGATCACCTTTCTAGATTAGAGAATGACGAGGTGACCAAAAATAAGGACAATATCACAGAGACATTTCCTGATGAAAATCTAATGGCCATTAATGAGAGACCCTGGTTTGCAGACATGGAAAAATTTAAAGCAACAAATGTTGTACCAGAAGAATATACATGGCAACAAAGAAAACTCTTCTATAAAGAAGCCAATTGTTATCTTTGGGATAATTTTATCTCTTTAAGAGAAGTCCCAGTGGTTTACTTCGCAGGTGTGTTACGGGTAAGGAAGCCGAAAAAATCATATGGCATTTCCATAGTTCCGCATATGGAGGACACCACAACGGCGAGGGAACGACTGAGAAAATTTTACAAATTGGGTTTCGATGGCCTGTCTTATTTAGTAACTGTAAGTTATATGTGTCTACATGTCCGAAGTGCAATGAAACAGGTAACATTTGATTGTTGGAGTATTTATTTTGTGGGTCCATTTCCCTAATAAAATAAATATCTTTATATTTTTGTATGAGTTGATTATGTTACTAAATGGGTGGAAGCAGTTGTGTTGAGTGTTAATGACACCCAAACCGTTACTAACTTTTTGAAAAAGAATATTTTCGCTAGGTTTTGAGTGGCCAGAGTCTTAATTAGTGATGGTGGGACACACTTTTGCAACAAATACTTGGAAAATTTTCTTGAAAAGTATAATTTGAAGCATAAAGTGTCAACACCATATCATCCTCAGACTTGCGGTCAAGTGGAAGTATCAAATAGGCAATTTAAGCAAATTTTGGAGAAGACCATGGAAACCTCAAGAAAAGATTGGGCAACTAAATTAGATGATGCTCTATAGGAATACAAAACAACCTTCAAACCACGTTTAGGGTTCTCTCCATACCAACGGTGTATGGAAAAGCATGACATCTCCTAGTTGAATTGGAATATAAAGCTTATTAGGCCGTAAAATTTCTGAACTTTGATGAGAAGTTAGCTGGTAAGGAGAGATTATTGAAACTGGACGAATTGGAAGAGATGTGATTATCTGCGTATGAAAATGCACTCATTTACAAGGAACGGACTAAGATATACCATGACAAAAAGCTTGTTAGAAGACAGTTTCAAGTAGGGCAACATGAATTGTTGTTCAATTCGAGGCTGAGATTATTCTCAAGAAAGTCGAAGTCAAAGTGGTATGGTCCGTTTGTGGTCACGAAAGTATGTCAAAGTGGAGCCATTGAAATTTAGGATCCGGTAGATATGAGACGGTTTAAACTCAATGGAAAACGGCTGAAGCATTATTATGGAGGAGAAATTTTTGAAGAAACAACCTCCCTTTTACTATCTGACCCCTGATGTCAAGCTTCAAGCAATTGATATAAAAGAAGCGCTGGATGGGAGGCAACCCATCAATTTATTTAATCAATTTTTATTTTTCATAATTTATTTTATTTTTATTCAAGGCCAGCCTAAGAGGAAATAGCTACTCAATCATCAATTTTTCCATTAAAATCTCTATGTTATTAATTAATAAGTTTGTAGTTGCTTATGTTTTTTCCAGATTGCAAGTTCTAACTTTAGACTTGAACAAATGTTCTAAGAAAAATACAAAAAAAAGGACTTGATCATAATGAAATAAATTGACAACTTGAAGGCAAAGGAAGAGAAAAGAATCGACAAACTTGTATTCAAACTTCAGATACCTCATCTGGTAAGGTTTGAGCCAAAATATTTCCATTGTTCACTTTTTCTTTCTTAGGGTGTATTCGTGTAATTTTATTTTATCTGGTTTGATCTATTTTCGATTAAATTTTCTAGATTGATTGAAACACATTGATGCGTGTTCTTTGTTTATAACTTTAAGCCTTTGTAGCCACATTGTAGTATTAGGACCATCATATGCTAGCCACTTTGAGCCTAAGCCTGTCTTTCGGTGACGTAGCCTACAACACTTAACCGTTTCACTTGAAAGAGTATTTTTGTCTACCCTCTTTTTGAAGTTAGGTAGAATTTTGGTTCTTAAAGTTGAGGGAAAAATATTAAGTTTGGGAATGCTCTTGGAAGTGAGCAAAGTTCTAAGTTTGGGGTTGGGGTACTTGAGTGAAGTGGTCAAAATTTTCAAAAATATTCAAAAATATTGAGAAAATAAGAAGTGAAAAAAAACACCACTTCTTTAAAAAAATGAGAAAGAAAGAAAAAAAGAAAATGACTGAAACTCTAGTAGCAGCAAGAAAGAACAAAGCGGTAAGATGACAGAAGGAGAACTAGGCACCTACCTAAATCCAAAGATTTAAGCCTACTTTCCTAAAAATATCCTACCCGAACATAAGCCAAGTTACAACCAAAAAAGACCTCTTATGTGTGTGTTACAATTTTTATGATGAACTATATTAGAACATGATCAAGCTAAGTATAATTTATCTTGCATGTTGATTGAGTGATAACCCTATCCATTGAGTGAGTAAAGTGAGATGAGAGACGAGTTGAGTACTCGTCAATGTTGAGGATATTTTCCGAATTTTCCTGATAAAAGTTGGAAGTTGGAACAAATGTCAGGTAACGAAAAAATATGTTGATGTTTAATTGTTATTGTACGACTTATTGTCTGTTGAAATATGCAGTTGCATGTGAGTGGCTTGAGGACAAATAAAGATTCAAGTTTGGGATTATGATGACAGTCCGTCATTACATATAATTAGGTGAAGAATTGGGGGAAAACAAGCGAAAGCTGATACAAAATGAAGAAGGAAGACCAAAGAACGAGTGAAAAATGACTAAGTATGGAAGAATTAGACTTAGTGAAAAATGACTAAGTATGGAAGAATTAGACTTAGTGAAAATTCTACTGAAAAAGGATGATTTTTTATGAAGCTACGGGAATAACCATGCGTGAAATCGTGCACCATTGCGTGTGCGATGCTTGTTTAATGCGCACGATGGAGCTTTCTTCTAAGCTTTTTCTGACGCGTTATGATCCGGTTTGAGTGTTTTTAACGGGATTTTCAGCAGTTTGGCATGGGTTATGAATTTTGACACTGAAACCACAATTTTACAACATCAAATGGTTATTTTTAGAGCATTGGAAGCCATTAGAGGTCAATCACTTAAGGGAATTCTTATGTTCTTCTTCTTTATTCAATTGGTATTGTAATTTTCATTATGAGTAGCTAAAGCTCCTCTAGGGTAGGTTATGTGACGATGAACCTTATTTAATCTTGTCGGCATTATATGTTGGTTTGACTTTGTATGATTCCTTTAGATTATAATTTTATTCAATTATTGCTTATTCTTAATGATTTTTATTTGAGATACTCTGTTAATCTGATATTGGACACACATGGATTCCTGACCCGTAGCTTATGTGTTGGACCTAGGGCAATTGTTCTACTTAGGTGTGTTAACTAGGGATATGAGGACCTAAGTAGTGGCATAGGGAATTAACGATCTGTAAATCGCCTAACACTGCTTACACTGGCGGACTAGGAATAGAAAGCTCTGAGTAGTTGTTAGTGAGTTATTTCGTGTGTGACTGGTTATAACGATTTTGTTAATTCGTCATGAGATTATAAGGATAAGACCCTTCATACAAGGCATCATACATCAACAAGAGAGGATAAGGGGATTCTAATACATAACCTAACCATCTTAATTACTTTTGATTTAAACTCTTATTTTGTTTTCCGTTCTACAAACTGAACCTCTCCCCCCCCCCCCATTTACTATTTTTCAATTACATTGCATAATTGTTGGTTTATTCAAACATAGTCCTTGTGTATTCAATCTTTTTATTACTGCGACATTATCAGTACACTTGCAGAGAAGTCATTAAACACCAAAACAATTTGACATTTGGAGTTGTCATCTTTTATAACCAGAATCTTAATTATAGAGAGCATGGAATAGGGAGTGAAAATTATGTAATGCAGAAGCAGGTAGTCAGTTAACTAAATATGTGGATGTTGTAAAATTATGTTCCCAAAAATTTAGAGGTATATGTAGCGGGGTACTCGTTACCTTTAGATTTATTGAATAAATCAAAAGTAAATCATACAATTCGAGTCGCCACCGCACTTCTATTTATCCAAAGGAAAGGTTAGAAAGCGAACAAAAACCGAGAAGTTTTATCAAATCAAAAACTAATAAAAATGTCAGAGATCTGGGTAAGGGGGTTGGTTATGCAATGGGAAGGTTTTAAGCACCCAAAACATCCTTAGTACTCTAAGGGAGCCCTTTTCACTAATGTTGTAAGGTAGGTTGGTATTTGTGAAAACTGTTTGTGCAAACATGATTGGGGAGATGAGAGAAGAATGTACAAATTATTTACAATTTTGTGTTTGAATGGATAAACCCATTGCCTACGTACCATCTTAAAAAAGATTAGGATCAAAACCTCGTAGTTCGGAGTAAAAATCTCAAAACAAGTTGGTGAATTGATTGGTCAAAAGCCTTAAGGTCTTTTGTTATCAAAGGGAGAAAACTCAACCTAAAACCACAAATCCACCATGTGAGGAGAACTTCAACATGCTAGTGACGGGTTAACCCTATAATAAGCATGGAAGACTTATTGTCCATCACTAAGGATACAGGTGAGTATTATATCATCCACTAAGATAACTCAAACCTAATAGCTAATGTTTATGAAAAAGCTTTGGCAAAAGTGGCCATTGAAACCACAAAAACAATTGAGTGAGTTGAATTTACCAATGAAAAGTATTTACAAAGTAAGGTCAAACTTGACTTAGGATTCAATTCAAAATAAGTGTTATGAAAAGAAGTTTGAAAAAATCAAAAGCATAGTGCTTAGGTTTCTAATTTTGAAAACAATGTTAATGTTTACACAAAAGTTTTGGCTTGGGTTAGAGTGGAGGGAAGAAGAAGAATGGCTAAGTCCTAAACATAATAAGATGAAGGAGAAGAACTAAAACCACATTGGAGTTCCCTTCTTGAGATCATAGTGATGATCCAAGTTGTTCCCTTTCCTTTGGAATTAGTAAGCAGTAAGCAAATAACTCAAGCAATCAAGCAAACAAGCAAGCTCCTAGGAATCTTCCAATGGCTTTTGTATCTCTCACTTTGGATGCTCATGACAATGGTTCTTCTATTTGGCTCAAGTTTAGATCCCTAGCACACAAGAACACACAAATCAAAAAGTTCCACAATGCAATAGAAAGAATGGACAAGAGTGAGTTTAGAAATTAGGTCCTTTCAAGTCATCTTCAACATTAAGCACTCTAAAGGCATGAGGCCTAGTTGCTCTTTGACATTTTATAGCATTCTAAAGGAATGAGGCCTAGTTGTTCTTCAAACTCCATTAGCATAGGTAAGGTCCTAAAAACTAAGCCCTTTGTCCATTTGCATTTGGTTCACACAATCAAAACAAAACAAGCACAATAATATATACACAATAATGTGCTCAAGTGAGCAAAAGGAAAATTGCATTTACATAAACATGAGCTCAAGTGAGCAAAGGGCAAAAGCAAATGAATTAATATGCAAGAAATTAAATAAAAGTAAATTGCAAGAATTAAATGCTTTAATTAAAAATTAGTGGTCATTAGTTAGTGTTAGTGTGCCATAAGGCAATTTAGCGCTATGTTAAGCAATCATAAGTGGACTAATGTAGTAGTCACACCTATCTGAGGCCGGTCAATAAAAATATAGGCAACAAACACAAGTTAGAGACCATGACTAGTAATCCAAGCTCCTACAACTTGCCATGCCAAAAGAAAAGAAGGATGATCTTGTATTGATTTAGGTTTTTTGCTTGACCAAGAAGCAACCTATCCTTAATGCAAAGTCATTCACTTGATCTTTGATCAAGATGAATTAGATTTGAATCAAGGAAGGTTAAGCCTCTCATATGTCAAGGCTAACCACCAATCTTTAACTCATTGATCAAAAGGAAAAAGATGAAGAAGAAGAAGAATAAGAATGTACATAAATTGAAATCCAAATGAAACAACCAACACACATTGATCAAACATGAATAGAATCAAAGTCAATCAATGGTAAACAGAAGCAAGATGAAGTTTAGAAGTCAAGAAACAAATAAAATATTTTTGGTATTTTTGAAAATTAAAATAATACTTGAATTAAAATAAACAAATAAAGGTCAAACTTCAAATCCATTTCAAATCAACTTGGAAAAGTCCAAATGGATCTTCCTAAGTTCAACAAGGTCAAACAAAGTTTGACAAAAAATTTCAACTTTTTTGGAAATCATAAACTATTTTTAAACAATTAAAAATGAATAAAAAATTACATAATTGAACTAAAATCTCAAATAAATCTCAAATTAATTTGTAAATTGATGAGAATATTTTTCATAGATTCATCATCATTCAAAAATATTAAGAAAATATTTTTGCATTTTTTGAATATTGGAAACTATTTAAAATGAATTAAAAATAACCAGAAAAGAGAAAATTCACAAAAAATATCAAATGACAAAATAAAAAATATTAAAAATCATTTTCAGAAACTAGAATTAAAAAGAAGAATAATGCAATTGGTCTCATATTTTTTGGATTTAAAATGAAAGAGATATGAATTTTTGAAATAAAATGAAATAAAGAAAATAAAATGAAATAAATCAGAAAATGCAAAAAGCCTGGCGCGTTGGATCTCATTTCATTAAATGAAGTGGCACATCCAAAGGTGGAGAGGCGCGCGCGCACGATGAACCAGAGTCAAAGGCGAAACATGTAGACTTATTAAAAGTCATAAGATCTAAAGGCCACGATTCAAACTGGAAACACAATCAAACGGTCCAAATGAAATCTGGCATGGTGGACGGTGGTGTACACCACCGTCTTCTCCGGCGAGCATGTTAACTCCGATGATATTTGTAGGCCATGAAATCTCAACCAAAATGGACGAACCTCATATCATTGGAAAGCTGGGGTGATGTACATCACTCCTGTGCCATTGGCTTCCACTCAAGATCCCTACATTAAGAGAAATCTGAGATGGAAGTTTATGGTGTGCAATCTGAACTTGATGAATTCGTGAAATTAAGTACACCAATCAATTGCCTCTTATGAGAGGACTTTAGAGGAGCCAACAAACACAAGAAATGAGCAATATATTTGGAGTTTCGAATCAAAACAGTTTGAGGGAAAACCTTTAAAGAGCAGCTTTCAAAAACTTGATCCACTCCAATTCTCTTGTACAGCTTGTTCTTGAGATGGAAATAGAGCTAGGCTAAGGAATTAGAGTTCAATAATCAACCAAGGAAGTTGAAAATTAAAACTGAAAAAACGAAAGTCAAATGCAGAATTCCTTTAGGTGAGGTGTGAGGATTCAGTTCTACAGCATGTAAGGCGCCTTAAGGTTGGTTTAGAATGAAGCTGAGCATCTATATTTATAGCACAAGGTGATATAAGTCATGGAAAAATCATGTGTGCATGAGATGAGGGCCTCCATGCGTGGGCCTGTACAGGCGCATGGGAGGCCCAAATGCAATGGCAATTGAGTGTTCAGATGTAAGCAAGATGGAACGGACGTGCAAATTTGATGGAATTGGCTTGTGCATAAATATTTGACATGGTTTCCATAAATGCACATAAACTTTCACCTCTTCGAAAATGCACCTTGCAAAAATGAAACATGGCCTTGTGGGTAATGGTTGGAAAGGTATTGACATGAGGAACAATTGTTATGTTGAAAAAAAAATCCATTTGGTGTTGGGAAATTAATGAAAACAGGCCTTGAAGTTCAATGTACAAAACATGTGTATGAAAATTTTGCCAAAATGGACCAACTTCAAGCCCTTCTGTTTCAATGATGCAAGCCTCAAAGGACAAAACCTTCAACATCAAAGTTGTACATATTTTCAAGAGAATAAATTTGGACTTAAGTTTTGCATCATTTGGAATTTTTATGAGAAAGTTATGGGCACTTGAAGTTAGACTTTTTCACATTTCAATGACTTTGGCCCAAAGTGACCTATAATGTTTTGTATTATCACATGTACTTATTTTAGGATTATGAAAATTCGTTCCGCATAACAAATTAAGTAGACATCTTAAACTTTCCAATTCATTTGATCCCACCTCAAAATCATGAAAAATGAGTGAATTAGGTCCTTGGGAAGTTGACCCACAATTAGGGTTTCAGTCAAAATGACCTATAATGTTTTGAAATGGATGATGACTCTCCAAGATTCAAATTAATTTTTGATGAACATGAAAGTTGTTCATATGGTTATTAAGAACATGTTTTCTCTTGGGATAATCTTCATTTGACAAACACATCAAACATTAGATCTCAGTGGATTTCAAAATGGTCAGATGAATTGACTGATCAACTTCTCAAATCCAAACTTCAAATCTTGATGAATGAATGATTGAGGACACTCAAATAAGCTCAAATATGAATTAAATGATGAATTAAAGAACTTCCCTTGATTTTATTTGAACATGGGTTGAGGTTGCTTCATGAGCAAGGCACAGTCAATGCACAGTTGAATTAGGGTTTCCTTGGGAAACAATCCTCAAGCCCTTTGGTTTGCTTTGATAAAATTGACAAATTGATATACTTGGGAGGCATTTATGATGAATGAGAGCTTTATTAACCATTGCCATGCTTGCTTTCACCTTCACCTGGGCATTCTTTGAGCATAGGGGCCTTCTAGGAGCCTTGGATCACATGATTTCTCAAGCTACAAAACAAAAGATGTTAGTGACATATTTTTGTGCTTTTGGTTAGTAAGCAAAATAAGAAAAGCAATAATATGCAGTTCAAGCATGCTTGGTGGTCTCAAACCAACTCTCACAAGTTCCAACCCTAGGGTTAAGGAGCCAAGATGCTATGATCCTTGAGGCAAATGCAATGTGCAATGATATGATGCCATGAGGGATCTTAGGGTCAAAATTTGGGTCTTACAGATGCCCCTATTTAAGGTCATTCTAGCAGGAGAAGTGAAGGTTAAAATCTTCGTCTCGACGAGGTAGAATGGGCTTAAATAATAACAAAGAGACGAATTTTGGTCCCTAAGAGACCTCATGATGCAAATGTATGTATGCAAAAGTTAATACTCTGTGGGGGATATGTGTCCACAAAGGAAAAAGAGATCAGGAGAAACTGAAAATCCATACGAGTAATACACTCATAAATAGGACAGAGACTCTGGGGAGTAAAGGGAAAAAAATGCGTGAGCAGGTCACGACTTGAAACTTGCTGGAGACACGAAGGGATTCCATGAAAATAAATCGATAGAAAGACTCGAGTTGACGCAAAGATGCATGTATTGGGGAATATGCCAATACAGCAAAATTATCCAAAAAGGATACTTCGGATGAAAATCCAGACTCAGATGGGGAAAACCCACTAAGGGACTCAGGCTGGGAAAGTCCACAAAGGACTCAGCTAAGGACAGGGAAAATGAGGTATTACCGGTTACTAGGTAATAAGCTCAAAGAGACATGTGATCAAAACACCGGTATAAGGAAGAGAGAACAACACGCTCAGGGAGAAAAAATATCTAAGACCGGTATAAGGGTGAGAGATATCAATCATCCAAAACATCTGAGGAAGACCTAAAAAAAGGTATATTTCAACTCAGGAAAATCTGACTCCACAGGGGGACAAAAAAGTCATAATAGGGAGCAGAAGGAAGGATACCCAGGGATGCCGGTTACTTGGCATATAATAGGTGACCAGCCCGGAGTGAATTGGGGAATATTTCCAAGATACTCGTCATCCGAAAGGAGGGCTGAAAAAAGCGAACTCGATTACAGGATGGCATTCGATTCCATACGGAAATACGAATCTTACTCGACTGGGGAAGAACAAGACTTCGACTGAAGAGTGCATGAGATATATTATCTATTATCGTCAGAACGTAGATAACATACTCGTGTAACACCCCTTTTTCTACTCCAAAATACTTAACATATAATCAGAGTAAATAAGCATGCATTTAACAAAAGGGCGTCACATTGACGTTTTCAAAAACTAAAAGCTTTCAAAAACCAAACATCAATATACAATACACCCGGTCATTTAAAATAACACATTTCACTTATCATGAATATTCAAGAATATGCGTTCGCAGCGGAAAATAACGAATATCCATGCATTTCATCAAATGATCCATGTCCCATACCATGATCACCAAATAACCATGTTCACATAATCAGAATATTTGGCACTGTGGCCTCTCAACAGCAATTGCAATTAAGCAAATAGGATACGAGTTCAATACTACTAATCTACCCAGTGTTACATGACCAGAGCATTAACTCATTACCTAGTCTTCAAACTAAAATACGGGAACTCTCCAGCTAATCTCGAGCGAGCTACCGTCCGCTTACTTCAGCGCTACTACTTCTGAGTATCTGCGCGATACCCATGTAAAGGTAACATTAAAACAGAAAGGGTGAGAATTCAAATCATTATGAAGAAGTATAATCAAACACAATGATTAAATCAACAATTAAAGGAATTCATCACACTTCATATAACCATGTAAATAATATTACCCAACATTTATTTCACATGTTTCAAGCATCCATCAAAATTCAAGAAGTATAATATTCAAATCCAATATTATATTCTCAAATATACACATAACTACAATTATCACATAATCACATATTCAGTCAAGTATGTATCCAAACATCACCAAATTCAATTACCATATCTCTTACACACATCACAATCACATCAATGCATACACTCAATTATCACATGACTCTAATGTGACTCAATGCAAGACATGTGACTCTATGCATGCGATACCTCAATTTGAACCCAACGTTTCACCGCTTTCCGATTGAATATCTAGAATCCAAGCGACGCTTCCGATCCGGACAAGATCAAAGCACTACGCCTATTTCCAATTAAGGATCAACGTCTATATGGACCCAACGTTCCACCGCTTTCCGATTCATATCTAGAATCCAAGCCACTACGTCTATTTCCAATTAAGGATCAACGTCTGCTAGGCCTATTTCCAATTAAGGATCAACGTCTAATACCATGTGAACCCACAGTTTCACCGCTTCTATAATGAAGCCAACCATGCCATGAATGAATGTACAAATACCAACACATATGCAATTAAGATCATCTCTACCATCTTAACATTCCACATATCACCATAATTCAACTCTATGAATTATCCACCAATGGTCCATATACACATTCATAACAAATACACCATTCACAACCACATTCATAACAATATATTCATTCACAATCCACCAATGGTACATATACACATTCATAACAATATATCATTCACAATCCACCAATGGTACATATACACATTCATAACAATATATATCATTCACAAATATAGGCTAATTATCAAATGCACACACATAAATCTCATTCCAAAACAAATACAACATTTAAATATCTAATTTTCACTTTTCAAACAGGGGTAACCGGTTAACGCTCGGTGAGTAACCGGTTACTGTAAAACAGAATTAACAGATTTTTAAGCAAGTAACCGGTTACTGCTCGGTGGGTAACCCGTTACTAAGTTTAACAGAATGCAGATTTTTAAGCAAGTAACCGGTTAACGCTCGATGAGTAACCGGTTATTGTAAAACAGCATGCAGAATTTTCTGCATTTTTCATCGTTGGAGGACTTCCGGACCTCCGATTTCGATTCCGTAAAAAGCTACACGTTCAGAAAATTATCACTCACACCATACTCTAAATATATAAAATTAATTTGCATTTTTAACACAATCAATCACCACAATCAAGCATACTCATCAAAATCTAACAATTCCAACAATCATATAAAATTAGGGATTTTAACCTAAACATACTTCTACCCATTGACCCCATCATACTAACCCATAATAATAAGGATTCCCCCTTACCTCTTCAATTTTCTGGAAACCCTAGCTCCTCTCTTGTTCTTCCCCTCTTCTCCTCGCTTTTCCTCTTCTCTTTCTCTATTGTTGTCAAATGATCAAGTGAATCTCAATTCTCACTCTCCTCCCTTTTATATACTAGTATTCTATTTGGGCGTAAATCATGATACCTCTCATTTCATTAGTAGGCCCAATAAGACCTAATATTTAAATATCTCTATTTAATTCAAATAAGTTAAACCAACTCAATTAACACTCCAAATTAATTAATATAATTAATTATTATACTACCTAACAACCAATTAATTAATTACCACTCCACATAATTAAAATAAAATATAATAATAATAGTATAATAAATAATTACTAAAGTTGGGTTGTTACAACTCTCCCCCACTTAAAAGATTTTCGTCCTCGAAAATTCACCTCAAACGAACAACTCCGGATACGATTCCCTCATCTTATCCTCGAGTTCCCAAGTAATATTGCCATTGGGGACTCCGCCTCATATCACTTTCACCAATGATACTACTAATGTATCAGACAAACATTATCGATCGTGTCAGATACACGAATCAAATACAACGGGATGGAAAACCCAAACGACTATGGACCAACTGGTCGACCATGCTCTGATACCACTAATGTAACACCCCTTTTTCTACCCCAAAATACTTAACATATAATTAGAGTAAATAAGCACGCATTTAACAAAAGGGCGTCACATCGACGTTTTCAAAAACTAAAAGCTTTCAAAAACCAAACATCAATATATAATACACCTGGTCATTTAAAATAACACATTTCACTTATCATGAATATTCAAGAATATGCGTTCGCAGCGGAAAATAACGAATATCCATGCATTTCATCAAATGATCCATGTCCCATACCATGATCATCTCTCAGTAATCTCTTCAAATAACCATGTTCACATAATCAGAATATTTGGCACTATGGCCTCTCAACAGCAATTGCAATTAAGCAAATAGGATACGAGTTCAATACTACTAATCTACCCAGTGTTACATGACCAGAGGATTGACTCATTACCTAGTCTTCAAACTAAAATACGGGAACTCTCCAGCTAATCTCGAGCGAGCTACCGTCCGCTTACTTCAGCGCTACTACTTCTGAGTATCTGCGCGATACCCATGTAAAGGTAACATTCAAACAGAAAGGGTGAGAATTCAAATCATTATGAAGAAGTATAATCAAGCACAATGATTAAATCAACAATTAAAGGAATTCATCACACTTCATATAACCATGTAAATAATATTACCCAACATTTATTTCACATGTTTCAAGCATCCATCAAAATTCAAGAAGTATAATATTCAAATTCAATATTATATTCTGAAATATACACATAACTACAATTATCACATAATCACATATTCAGTCAAGTATGTATCCAAACATCACCAAATTCAATTATCATATCTCTTACACACATCACAATCACATCAATGCATACACTCAATTATCACATGACTCCAATGCGACTCAATGCAAGACATGTGACTCTATGCATGCGGTACCTCAATGTGAACCCAACGTTTCACCGCTTTCCGATTCAATATCTAGAATCCAAGCGACGCTTCCGATCCGGACAAGATCAAAGCGCTACGCCTATTTCCAATTAAGGATCAACGTCTATATGGACCCAACATTCCACCGTTTTCCGAATCATATCTAGAATCCAAGGCACTACGTCTATTTCCAATTTAGGATCAACGTCTGCTACGCCTATTTCCAATTAAGGATCAACGTCTAATACCATGTGAACCCACAGTTTCACCGCTTCCATAATGAAGCCAACCATGCCATGAATGAATGTACAAATACCAACACATATGCAATTAAGATCATCTCTACCATCTTAACATTCCACATATCACAATAATTCAACTCTATGAATTATCCACCAATGGTCCATATACACATTCATAACAAATACACCATTCACAACCACATTCATAACAATATATTCATTCACAATCCACCAATGGTACATATACACATTCATAACAATATATCATTCACAATCCACCAATGGTACATATACACATTCATAACAATATATATCATTTACAAATATAGGCTAATTATCAAATGCACACACATAAATTTCATTCCAAAACAAATACAGCATTTAAATATCAATTTTTCACTTTTCAAACAGTGGTAACCAGTTAACGCTCGGTGAGTAACCGGTTACTGTAAAACAGAATTAACAGATTTTTAAGCAAGTAACCGGTTACTGCTCGGTGGGTAACCCGTTACTCAGTTTAACAGAATGCAGATTTTTAAGCAAGTAACCGGTTAACGCTCGGTGAGTAACCGGTTACTGTAAAACAGCATGCAGAATTTTCTGCGTTTTTCATCGTTGGAGGACTTCCGGACCTCAGATTTCGATTCCGTAAAAAGCTACACGTTCAGAAAATTATCACTCACACCATACTCTAAATATATAACGTTAATTTGCAGTTTTAACACAATCAATCACCACAATCAAGCATACTCATCAAAATCTAACAATTCCAACAATCATATAAAATTAGGGATTTTAACCTAAACATACTTCTACCCATTGACCCCATCATACTAACCCATAATAATAAGGATTCCCCCTTACCTCTTCAATTTTCTGGAAACCCTAGCTCCTCTCTTGTTCTTCCCCTCTTCTCCTCGCTTTTCCTCTTCTCTTTCTCTATTGTTGTCAAATGATCAAGTGAATCCTAATTCTCACTTTCCTCCCTTTTATATACTAGTATTCTATTTGGGCTTAAATCATGATACCTCTCATTTAATTAATAGGCCCAATAAGACCTAATATTTAAATATCTCTATTTAATTCAAATAAGTTAAACCAACTCAATTAACACTCCAACTTAATTAATATAATTAATTATTATACTACCTAACAACTAATTAATTAATTACCTCTCCACATAATTAAAATAAAATATAATAATAATAGTATAATAAATAATTACTAAAGTTGGGTTGTTACAACTCTCCCCCACTTAAAAGATTTTCGTCCTCGAAAATTCACCTCAAACGAACAACTCCGGATACGATTCCCTCATCTTATCCTCGAGTTCCCAAGTAATATTGCCATTGGCGACTCCGCCTCATATCACTTTCACCAACGCAATTTCCTTATCGCGAAGCTTCTTCACTTCCCGATCTTCTCTAATCTCGTAAAAAATGCCACACGTGAGTTTCAACATACCAAGCTTAACACACGAAGACGTCGCTTCATAAACAAATCTTCCTTAGCACTAACCTCAGGAAAATAACCTTCTTCTCCAAAACAGTTAACTAGCGAACACTGCACATGCAAGAGTGCATAATGTCAAAGCTCGATACAATTGGAACATCCAAGACAAGCCGACGCTCCTCCCCCACTTATTTCATTCCCAACCTGCAAATGGAAAATAAAACAAGCATCGACAGTGTTCTCACACACTGTCGCATACTAGGGAACAAACCTAATTAAACAACCTAGCAGGATGGACCGACCTGCTCTGATACTACTAATGTATCCGACAAATAGTATCGATCGTGTCAGATACACGAATCAAATACAACGGGATGGAAAACCCTAACGACTATTGACCAACTGGTCGACCATGCTCTGATACCACTAATGTAACACCCCTTTTTCTACCCCAAAATACTTAACATATAATCAGAATAAATAAGCACGCATTTAACAAAAGGGCGTCACATCGACGTTTTCAAAAACTAAAAGCTTTCAAAAACCAAACATCAATATACAATACACCTGGTCATTTAAAATAACACATTTCACTTATCATGAATATTCAAGAATATGCGTTTGCAGCGGAAAATAACGAATATCCATGCATTTCATCAAATGATCCATGTCCCATACCATGATCATCTCTCAGTAATCTCTTCAAATAACCATGTTCACATAATCAGAATATTTTGCACTATGGCCTCTCAACAGGAATTGCAATTAAGCAAATAGGATACGAGTTCAATACTACTAATCTACCCAGTGTTACATGACCAGAGCATTGACTCATTACCTAGTCTTCAAACTAAAATACGGGAACTCTCCAGCTAATCTCGAGCGAGCTACCGTCCGCTTACTTCAGCGCTACTACTTCTGAGTATCTGCGCGATACCCATGTAAAAGTAACATTCAAACAGAAAGGGTGAGAATTCAAATCATTATGAAGAAGTATAATCAAGCACAATTATTAAATCAACAATTAAAGGAATTCATCACACTTCATATAACCATGTAAATAATATTACCCAACATTTATTTCACATGTTTCAAGCATCCATCAAAATTCAAGAAGTATAATATTCAAATTCAATATTATATTCTCAAATATACACATAACTACAATTATCACATAATCACATATTCAGTCAAGTATGTATCCAAACATCACCAAATTCAATTATCATATCTCTTACACACATCACAATCACATCAATGCATACACTCAATTATCACATGACTCCAATGCGACTCAATGCAAGACATGTGACTCTATGCATGCGGTACCTCAATGTGAACCCAACGTTTCACCGCTTTCCGATTCAATATCTAGAATCCAAGCGACGCTTCCGATCCGGACAAGATCAAAGCGCTACGCCTATTTCCAATTAAGGATCAACGTCTATATGGACCCAACATTCCACCGTTTTCCGAATCATATCTAGAATCCAAGGCACTACGTCTATTTCCAATTTAGGATCAACGTCTGCTACGCCTATTTCCAATTAAGGATCAACGTCTAATACCATGTGAACCCACAGTTTCACCGCTTCCATAATGAAGCCAACCATGCCATGAATGAATGTACAAATACCAACACATATGCAATTAAGATCATCTCTACCATCTTAACATTCCACATATCACAATAATTCAACTCTATGAATTATCCACCAATGGTCCATATACACATTCATAACAAATACACCATTCACAACCACATTCATAACAATATATTCATTCACAATCCACCAATGGTACATATACACATTCATAACAATATATCATTCACAATCCACCAATGGTACATATACACATTCATAACAATATATATCATTTACAAATATAGGCTAATTATCAAATGCACACACATAAATTTCATTCCAAAACAAATACAGCATTTAAATATCAATTTTTCACTTTTCAAACAGTGGTAACCAGTTAACGCTCGGTGAGTAACCGGTTACTGTAAAACAGAATTAACAGATTTTTAAGCAAGTAACCGGTTACTGCTCGGTGGGTAACCCGTTACTCAGTTTAACAGAATGCAGATTTTTAAGCAAGTAACCGGTTAACGCTCGGTGAGTAACCGGTTACTGTAAAACAGCATGCAGAATTTTCTGCGTTTTTCATCGTTGGAGGACTTCCGGACCTCAGATTTCGATTCCGTAAAAAGCTACACGTTCAGAAAATTATCACTCACACCATACTCTAAATATATAACGTTAATTTGCAGTTTTAACACAATCAATCACCACAATCAAGCATACTCATCAAAATCTAACAATTCCAACAATCATATAAAATTAGGGATTTTAACCTAAACATACTTCTACCCATTGACCCCATCATACTAACCCATAATAATAAGGATTCCCCCCTTACCTCTTCAATTTTCTGGAAACCCTAGCTCCTCTCTTGTTCTTCCCCTCTTCTCCTCGCTTTTCCTCTTCTCTTTCTCTATTGTTGTCAAATGATCAAGTGAATCCTAATTCTCACTTTCCTCCCTTTTATATACTAGTATTCTATTTGGGCTTAAATCATGATACCTCTCATTTAATTAATAGGCCCAATAAGACCTAATATTTAAATATCTCTATTTAATTCAAATAAGTTAAACCAACTCAATTAACACTCCAACTTAATTAATATAATTAATTATTATACTACCTAACAACTAATTAATTAATTACCTCTCCACATAATTAAAATAAAATATAATAATAATAGTATAATAAATAATTACTAAAGTTGGGTTGTTACAACTCTCCCCCACTTAAAAGATTTTCGTCCTCGAAAATTCACCTCAAACGAACAACTCCGGATACGATTCCCTCATCTTATCCTCGAGTTCCCAAGTAATATTGCCATTGGCGACTCCGCCTCATATCACTTTCACCAACGCAATTTCCTTATCGCGAAGCTTCTTCACTTCCCGATCTTCTCTAATCTCGTAAAAAATGCCACACGTGAGTTTCAACATACCAAGCTTAACACACGAAGACGTCGCTTCATAAACAAATCTTCCTTAGCACCAACCTCAGGAAAATAACCTTCTTCTCCAAAACAGTTAACTAGCGAACACTGCACATGCAAGAGTGCATAATGTCAAAGCTCGATACAATTGGAACATCCAAGACAAGCCGACGCTCCTCCCCCACTTATTTCATTCCCAACCTGCAAATGGAAAATAAAACAAGCATCGACAGTGTTCTCACACACTGTCGCATACTAGGGAACAAACCTAATTAAACAACCTAGCAGGATGGACCGACCTGCTCTGATACTACTAATGTATCCGACAAATAGTATCGATCGTGTCAGATACACGAATCAAATACAACGGGATGGAAAACCCTAACGACTATTGACCAACTGGTCGACCATGCTCTGATACCACTAATGTAACACCCCTTTTTCTACCCCAAAATACTTAACATATAATCAGAATAAATAAGCACGCATTTAACAAAAGGGCGTCACATCGACGTTTTCAAAAACTAAAAGCTTTCAAAAACCAAACATCAATATACAATACACCTGGTCATTTAAAATAACACATTTCACTTATCATGAATATTCAAGAATATGCGTTTGCAGCGGAAAATAACGAATATCCATGCATTTCATCAAATGATCCATGTCCCATACCATGATCATCTCTCAGTAATCTCTTCAAATAACCATGTTCACATAATCAGAATATTTTGCACTATGGCCTCTCAACAGGAATTGCAATTAAGCAAATAGGATACGAGTTCAATACTACTAATCTACCCAGTGTTACATGACCAGAGCATTGACTCATTACCTAGTCTTCAAACTAAAATACGGGAACTCTCCAGCTAATCTCGAGCGAGCTACCGTCCGCTTACTTCAGCGCTACTACTTCTGAGTATCTGCGCGATACCCATGTAAAAGTAACATTCAAACAGAAAGGGTGAGAATTCAAATCATTATGAAGAAGTATAATCAAGCACAATTATTAAATCAACAATTAAAGGAATTCATCACACTTCATATAACCATGTAAATAATATTACCCAACATTTATTTCACATGTTTCAAGCATCCATCAAAATTCAAGAAGTATAATATTCAAATTCAATATTATATTCTCAAATATACACATAACTACAATTATCACATAATCACATATTCAGTCAAGTATGTATCCAAACATCACCAAATTCAATTATCATATCTCTTACACACATCACAATCACATCAATGCATACACTCAATTATCACATGACTCCAATGCGACTCAATGCAAGACATGTGACTCTATGCATGCGGTACCTCAATGTGAACCCAACGTTTCACCGCTTTCCGATTCAATATCTAGAATCCAAGCGACGCTTCCGATCCGGACAAGATCAAAGCGCTACGCCTATTTCCAATTAAGGATCAACGTCTATATGGACCCAACGTTCACCATTTTCCGAATCATATCTAAAATCCAAGGCACTACGTCTATTCCCAATTTAGGATCAACGTCTGCTACGCCTATTTCCAATTAAGGATCAACGTCTAATACCATGTGAACCCACAGTTTCACCGCTTCCATAATGAAGCCAACCATGCCATGAATGAATGTACAAATACCAACACATGCAATTAAGATTATCTCTACCATCTTAACATTCCACATATCACCATAATTCAACTCTATGAATTATCCACCAATGGTCCATATACACATTCATAACAAATACACCATTCACAACTACATTCATAACAATATATTCATTCACAATCCACCAATGGTACATATACACATTCATAACAATATATCATTCACAATCCACCAATGGTACATATACACATTCATAACAATATATATCATTCACAAATATAGGCTAATTATCAAATGCACACACATAAATTTCATTCCAAAACAAATACGGCATTTAAATATCAATTTTTCACTTTTCAAACAGTGGTAACCGGTTAACGCTCGGTGAGTAACCGGTTACTGTAAAACAGAATTAACAGATTTTTAAGCAAGTAACCGGTTACTGCTCGGTGGGTAACCCGTTACTCAGTTTAACAGAATGCAGATTTTTAAGCAAGTAACCGGTTAACGCTCGGTGAGTAACCGGTTACTGTAAAACAGCATGCAGAATTTTCTGCGTTTTTCATCGTTGGAGGACTTCCGGACCTCAGATTTCGATTCCGTAAAAAGCTACACGTTCAGAAAATTATCACTCACACCATACTCTAAATATATAACGTTAATTTGCAGTTTTAACACAATCAATCACCACAATCAAGCATACTCATCAAAATCTAAAAATTCCAACAATCATATAAAATTAGGGATTTTAACCTAAACATACTTCTACCCATTGACCCCATCATACTAACCCATAATAATAAGGATTCCCCCTTACCTCTTCAATTTTCTAGAAACCCTAGCTCCTCTCTTGTTCTTCCCCTCTTCTCCTCGCTTTTCCTCTTCTCTTTCTCTATTGTTGTCAAATGATCAAGTGAATCCTAATTCTCACTCTCCTCCCTTTTATATACTAGTATTCTATTTGGGCTTAAATCATGATACCTCTCATTTAATTAATAGGCCCAATAAGACCTAATATTTAAATATCTCTATTTAATTCAAATAAGTTAAACCAACTCAATTAACACTCCAAATTAATTAATATAATTAATTATTATACTACCTAACAACTAATTAATTAATTACCTCTCCACATAATTAAAATAAAATATACTAATAATAGTATAATAAATAATTACTAAAGTTGGGTTGTTACAACTCTCCCCCACTTAAAATATTTCTGTCCTCGAAAATTCACCTCAAACGAACAACTCCGGATACGATTCCCTCATCTTATCCTCGAGTTCCCAAGTAATATTGCCATTGGCGACTCCGCCTCATATCACTTTCACCAACGCAATTTCCTTATCGCGAAGCTTCTTCACTTCCCGATCTTCTCTAATCTCGTAAAAAATGCCACACGTGAGTTTCAACATACCAAGCTTAACACACGAAGACGTCGCTTCATAAACAAATCTTCCATAGCACCAACCTCAGGAAAATAACCTTCTTCTCCAAAACAGTTAACTAGCTAACACTGCACATGCAAGAGTGCATAATGTCAAAGCTCGATACAATTGGAACATCCAAGACAAGCCGACGCTCCTCCCCCACTTATTTCATTCCCAACCTGCAAATGGAAAATAAAACAAGCATCGACAGTGTTCTCACACACTGTCGCATACTAGGGAACAAACCTAATTAAACAACCTAGCAGGATGGACCGACCTGCTCTGATACTACTAATGTATCCGACAAATAGTATCGATCGTGTCAGATACACGAATCAAATACAACGGGATGGAAAACCCTAACGACTATTGACCAACTGGTCGACCATGCTCTGATACCACTAATGTAACACCCCTTTTTCTACCCCAAAATACTTAACATATAATCAGAATAAATAAGCACGCATTTAACAAAAGGGCGTCACATCGACGTTTTCAAAAACTAAAAGCTTTCAAAACCAAACATCAATATACAATACACTTGGTCATTTAAAATAACACATTTCACTTATCATGAATATTCAAGAATATGCGTTTGCAGCGGAAAATAACGAATATCCATGCATTTCATCAAATGATCCATGTCCCATACCATGATCATCTCTCAGTAATCTCTTCAAATAACCATGTTCACATAATCAGAATATTTTGCACTATGGCCTCTCAACAGGAATTGCAATTAAGCAAATAGGATACGAGTTCAATACTACTAATCTACCCAGTGTTACATGACCAGAGCATTGACTCATTACCTAGTCTTCAAACTAAAATACGGGAACTCTCCAGCTAATCTCGAGCGAGCTACCGTCCGCTTACTTCAGCGCTACTACTTCTGAGTATCTGCGCGATACCCATGTAAAAGTAACATTCAAACAGAAAGGGTGAGAATTCAAATCATTATGAAGAAGTATAATCAAGCACAATGATTAAATCAACAATTAAAGTAATTCATCACACTTCATATAACCATGTAAATAATATTACCCAACATTTATTTCACATGTTTCAAGCATCCATCAAAATTCAAGAAGTATAATATTCAAATTCAATATTATATTCTCAAATATACACATAACTACAATTATCACATAATCACATATTCAGTCAAGTATGTATCCAAACATCACCAAATTCAATTACCATATCTCTTACACACATCACAATCACATCAATGCATACACTCAATTATCACATGACTCCAATGCGACTCAATGCAAGACATGTGACTCTATGCATGCGGTACCTCAATGTGAACCCAACGTTTCACCGCTTTCCGATTCAATATCTAGAATCCAAGCGACGCTTCTGATCCGGACAAGATCAAAGCGCTACGCCTATTTCCAATTAAGGATCAACGTCTATATGGACCCAACGTTCCACCATTTTCCGAATCATATCTAAAATCCAAGGCACTACGTCTATTTCCAATTTAGGATCAACGTCTGCTACGCCTATTTCCAATTAAGGATCAACGTCTAATACCATGTGAACCCACAGTTTCACTGCTTCCATAATGAAGCCAACCATGCCATGAATGAATGTACAAATACCAACACATATGCAATTAAGATCATCTCTACCATCTTAACATTCCACATATCACCATAATTCAACTCTATGAATTATCCACCAATGGTCCATATACACATTCATAACAAATACACCATTCACAACCACATTCATAACAATATATTCATTCACAATCCACCAATGGTACATATACACATTCATAACAATATATCATTCACAATTCACCAATGGTATATATACACATTCATAACAATATATATCATTCACAAATATAGGCTAATTATCAAATGCACACACATAAATTTCATTCCAAAACAAATACAGCATTTAAATATCAATTTTTCACTTTTCAAACAGTGGTAACCGGTTAACGCTCGGTGAGTAACCGGTTACTGTAAAACAGAATTAACAGATTTTTAAGCAAGTAACCGGTTACTGCTCGGTGGGTAACCCGTTACTCAGTTTAACAGAATGCAGATTTTTAAGCAAGTAACCGGTTAACGCTTGGTGAGTAACCGGTTACTGTGAAACAGCATGCAGAATTTTCTGCGTTTTTCATCGTTGGAGGACTTCCGGACCTCAGATTTCGATTCCGTAAAAAGCTACACGTTCAGAAAATTATCACTCACACCATACTCTAAATATATAACGTTAATTTGCAGTTTTAACACAATCAATCACCACAATCAAGCATACTCATCAAAATCTAACAATTCCAACAATCATATAAAATTAGGGATTTTAACCTAAACATACTTCTACCCATTGACCCCATCATACTAACCCATAATAATAAGGATTCCCCCTTACCTCTTCAATTTTCTGGAAACCCTAGCTCCTCTCTTGTTCTTCCCCTCTTCTCCTCGCTTTTCCTCTTCTCTTTCTCTATTGTTGTCAAATGATCAAGTGAATCCTAATTCTCACTCTCCTCCCTTTTATATACTAGTATTCTATTTGGGCTTAAATCATGATACCTCTCATTTAATTAATAGGCCCAATAAGACCTAATATTTAAATATCTCTATTTAATTCAAATAAGTTAAACCAACTCAATTAACACTCCAAATTAATTAATATAATTATTATACTACCTAACAACTAATTAATTAATTACCTCTCCACATAATTAAAATAAAATATAATAATAGTATAATAAATAATTACTAAAGTTGGGTTGTTACAACTCTCCCCCACTTAAAAGATTTCCGTCCTCGAAAATTCACCTCAAACGAACAACTCCGGATACGATTCCCTCATCTTATCCTCGAGTTCCCAAGTAATATTGCCATTGGCGACTCCGCCTCATATCACTTTCACCAACGCAATTTCCTTATCGCGAAGCTTCTTCACTTCCCGATCTTCTCTAATCTCGTAAAAAATGCCACACGTGAGTTTCAACATACCAAGCTTAACACACGAAGACGTCGCTTCATAAACAAATCTTCCTTAGCACCAACCTCAGGAAAATAACCGTCTTCTCCAAAACAGTTAACTAGCTAACACTGCACATGCAAGAGTGCATAATGTCCAAGCTCGATACAATTGGGACATCCAAGACAAGCCGACACTCCTCCCCCACTTATTTCATTCCCAACCTGCAAATGGAAAATAAAACAAGCATCGACAGTGTTCTCACACACTGTCGCATACTAGGGAACAAACCTAATTAAACAACCTAGCAGGATGGACCGACCTGCTCTGATACTACTAATGTATCAGACAAATAGTATCGATCGTGTCAGATACACGAATCAAATACAACGGGATGGAAAACCCTAACGACTATTGACCAACTGGTCGACCATGCTCTGATACCACTAATGTAACACCCCTTTTTCTACCCCAAAATACTTAACATATAATCAGAATAAATAAGCACGCATTTAACAAAAGGGCGTCACATCGACGTTTTCAAAAACTAAAAGCTTTCAAAAACCAAACATCAATATACAATACACCTGGTCATTTAAAATAACACATTTCACTTATCATGAATATTCAAGAATATGCGTTCGCAGCGGAAAATAACGAATATCCATGCATTTCATCAAATGATCCATGTCCCATACCATGATCATCTCTCAGTAATCTCTTCAAATAACCATGTTCACATAATCAGAATATTTTGCACTATGGCCTCTCAACAGCAATTGCAATTAAGCAAATAGGATACGAGTTCAATACTACTAATCTACCCAGTGTTACATGACCAGAGCATTGACTCATTACCTAGTCTTCAAACTAAAATACGGGAACTCTCCAGCTAATCTCGAGCGAGCTACCGTCCGCTTATTTCAGCGCTACTACTTCTGAGTATCTGCGCGATACCCATGTAAAAGTAACATTCAAACAGAAAGGGTGAGAATTCAAATCATTATGAAGAAGTATAATCAAGCACAATGATTAAATCAACAATTAAAGGAATTCATCACACTTCATATAACCATGTAAATAATATTACCCAACATTTATTTCACATGTTTCAAGCATCCATCAAAATTCAAGAAGTATAATATTCAAATTCAATATTATATTCTCAAATATACACATAACTACAATTATCACATAATCACATATTCAGTCAAGTATGTATCCAAACATCACCAAATTCAATTACCATATCTCTTACACACATCACAATCACATCAATGCATACACTCAATTATCACATGACTCCAATGCGACTCAATGCAAGACATGTGACTCTATGCATGCGGTACCTCAATGTGAACCCAATGTTTCACCGCTTTCCGATTCAATATCTAGAATCCAAGCGACGCTTCCGATCCGGACAAGATCAAAGCGCTACGCCTATTTCCAATTAAGGATCAACGTCTATATGGACACAACGTTCCACCATTTTCCGAATCATATCTAAAATCCAAGGCACTACGTCTATTTCCAATTTAGGATCAACGTCTGCTACGCCTATTTCCAATTAAGGATCAACGTCTAATACCATGTGAACCCACAGTTTCACCGCTTCCATAATGAAGCCAACCATGCCATGAATGAATGTACAAATACCAACACATATGCAATTAAGATCATCTCTACCATCTTAACATTCCACATATCACCATAATTCAACTCTATGAATTATCCACCAATGGTCCATATACACATTCATAACAAATACACCATTCACAACCACATTCATAACAATATATTCATTCACAATCCACCATTGGTACATATACACATTCATAACAATATATCATTCACAATCCACCAATGGTACATATACACATTCATAACAATATATATCATTCACAAATATAGGCTAATTATCAAATGCACACACATAAATTTCATTCCAAAACAAATACAGCATTTAAATATCAATTTTTCACTTTTCAAACAGTGGTAACCGGTTAACGCTCGGTGAGTAACCGGTAACTGTAAAACAGAATTAACAGATTTTTAAGCAAGTAACCGGTTACTGCTCGGTGGGTAACCCATTACTCAGTTTAACAGAATGCAGATTTTTAAGCAAGTAACCGGTTAACGCTCGGTGAGTAACCGGTTACTGTAAAACAGCATGCAGAATTTTCTGCGTTTTTCATCGTTGGAGGACTTCCGGACCTCAGATTTCGATTCCGTAAAAAGCTACACGTTCAGAAAATTATCACTCACACCATTCTCTAAATATATAACGTTAATTTGCAGTTTTAACACAATCAATCACCACAATCAAGCATACTCATCTAAATCTAACAATTCCAACAATCATATAAAATTAGGGATTTTAACCTAAACATACTTCTATCCATTGACCCCATCATACTAACCCATAATAATAAGGATTCCCCCCTTACCTCTTCAATTTTCTGGAAACCCTAGCTCCTCTCTTGTTCTTCCCCTCTTCTCCTCATTTTCCTCACCTCTTTCTCTATTGTTGTCAAATGATAAAGTGAATCCTAATTCTCACTCTCCTTCCTTTTATATACTAGTATTCTATTTGGGCTTAAATCATGATACCTCTCATTTAATTAATAGGCCCAATAAGACCTAATATTTAAATATCTCTATTTAATTCAAATAAGTTAAACCAACTCAATTAACACTCCAAATTAATTAATATAAATAATTATTATACTACCTAACAACCAATTAATTAATTATCACTCCACATAATTAAAATAAAATATAATAATAATAGTATAATAAATAATTACTAAAGTTGGGTTGTTACAACTCTCCCCCACTTAAAAGTTTTTCGTCCTCGAAAATTCACCTCAAACGAACAACTCCGGATACGATTCCCTCATCTTATCCTCGAGTTCCCAAGTAATATTGCCATTGGCGACTCCGCCTCATATCACTTTCACCAACGGAATTTCCTTATCGCGAAGCTTCTTCACTTCCCGATCTTCTCTAATCTCGTAAAAAATGCCACACGTGAGTTTCAACATACCAAGCTTAACACACGAAGACGTCGCTTCACAAACAAATCTTCCTTAGCACCAACCTCAGGAAAATAACCGTCTTCTCCAAAACAGTTAACTAGCCAACACTGCACATGCAAGAGTGCATAATGTCCAAGCTCGATACAATTGGAACATCCAAGACAAGCCGACGCTCCTCCCCCACTTATTTCATTCCCAACCTGCAAATGGAAAATAAAACAAGCATCGACAGTGTTCTCACACACATGTCGCATACTAGAGAACAAACCTAATTAAACAACCTAGCCGGACGGACCGACCTGCTCTGATACTACTAATGTCTCAGACAAACAGTATCGATCGTGTCAGATACACGAATCAAATACAACGGGATGGAAAACCCTAACAGTAGCGGGGTATTCATTACCATTAGAGATATTGACTAAATCCAAGGTAAATCATACAAGTCGAGTCGCAAACGCACTTCTATTTATCCAAAGGAATGGTTAGAAAGCGAACAAAAACCTACAAGTTTTATCGAATCAAAAACTAGTAAAAATGTCAGAGATCTGGGTAAGGGGGTTGGTTATGCAATGGGAAGGTATTAGGCACCCAAAGCATCCTAGGTACTCCTAGGGAACCCTTTTCATATTTGTTGTAAGGTTGTTGTTTTTTTTTTTGTGAAAATTTATTTGTGCAAACATGATTGAAGGGATGAGAAAAGAATATACAAATTTATTTACATTTTGTGTTTGAATGGATGAACCCATTGCCTACGTACCATCTTAAAAAAAGATTAGGATCAAAACCTCGTAGTTCGAGGTAAAAAAATTCAAAAAAAAGTTGGTGAATTGATTTGTCCAAAAACCTTAAGGTCTTTTGTTATCAAAGGGAGAAAACTCAACCTAAAACCACAAATCCACCATGTGAGGATAGCTTCAACATGCTAGTGAGGGGTTAACCCTATAATAAGCATGGAAGACTCATTGTCCATCACTAAGGATAAAGGTGAGTATTATATCTACCTCGAGGATAATTTAAACCTAATAGCTAATGGTTATAAAAAAGGGGTTTGATTAAGAAGGTGGCCATTGAAACCACAAAAAGTATTTGAATGAGTTATATTTACCAATTAAAAGTATTTACAAAAATATGGTTAAAGTGGATTAAAAGGTTCAATTCAGAATAAGTGTTATGAAAAATAAGTTTTGAAAATCAAAAGCACAAGGCTTAGGTTTCTAATGTTGAAAACAAAAGTTATTGTTTGCTCAAAAAGTTTTGGCTTGGGTTAGAATGGGGAAAAAAAGGGTTAAATTCCTAAACATACAAGAGATAAGGGAAAAGAAAATAAAACCACATTAGGAGTTCCCCTCTTGAGATCATATTGATGATCCAAGTAGCTCCCATCCTTTGGAATGAGCAGTCGCAAACAAATATCTCAAGTCATTAAGCACAGGTAATCGGAATAAACCTCCAGGGGGTATCCCACAAATAAAGTGGAACACCAGGCCATCTCTGCAAGAGTCATGTGAGCCCTCACAAAAAAACTCAACAAACAGGTTAGAGAAACAAGATAGGGTAATCAAGAGTTGCCCCCAAATCAAAATGTAACCACATGAATCATGCCATTAAAATTCACAAAAAAAAAGCTCACAAAAAGCAACCAAGGGTAGGAGGCCTAAACCTTCTGTCAAACACATACATTAAAAGGGTATCAAAAAATTTTAGGTTGAAAGTATAAAGTAGTCAAAATAGGGCATACCTGATTGGGGAGGATCGATTGAAATTGAGTTGCACCCGTGAGGTTTGCAGAACAATCTGAGGGTTTATATGAGAGGGAATTGGTTCTTTGCCGATGAGTTCCCTTCAGCCTCTAGAGGTTGCTCTGAACTTTGTTAGCTCTTCTCTCACTTTCTTTTTCCTGCCAGGGTAATAGGAATGGCATGTCCTTTTGTTTCACTGAAACTCTGAATTTATAACCTGGTTTTTGTGGACATGTGGGCTCAAATGAGAGAGACCCAAGTCCAATTTTTTTTTTGTTATATTTTATTTATTTATTTATTTTATTTTTTCTTTTTTTTTTATTTTCTTTTTTATTTTCTTTTTTATTTTATTTTTATTATTATTATTTTTTTCTTCTTTTTTTTTTTAGTAAACAAAAGTAAGAGAACACAATGATGTATAATTCAAGCATGCTTGGTGATCTCAAACCAATCACAAGGAGTCCCACCCAAAGGCAAAGGGAACCAAGATGCTCATGATCCTTGAGGCTATGCAAATGCAATGTTATGATGTCATGAGGGATCTTAGGGTCAAAATTGGGGTCTTACAGATGCCCCTATTTAAGGTCATTCTAGCCGGAGAAGTGAAGGTTAAAATCTTCGTCTCGACGAGGTAGAATGGGCTTAAATAATAACAAAGAGACAAATTTTGGTCCCTAAGAGACCTCATGATGCAGATGTATGTATGCAAATAGTACGAACTCTGTGGGGATATGTGTCCACAAAGAAGAAAAGACATCCGGAGAAATTGACAATCCATATGAGAAATACACTCAATGGGACAGAGACTCTGGGGACTCTTATGGGGATAGGAGAGGGAATAAAATGCGTGAGCAGGTCATGACTCAACGCTTGGGGAACAGAATTCCAAAGGGAAAATATCCAATGGAAAGACCCGAGCTGACTCAAAGGTGCATGTATTGGGGAATATGCCAATACAACAAAAACTATCCACAACGGATGCTTCGGATAAAAATCCGGATGAAAACAATCCACTAAGAGACTTCGCTGGGGATGCCTAAAAGGACACTCCAGGGGAAGCAGCGGGACGAGGTATTACCGGTTACTGGGTAATAAGCTCAAGGAGACATGTGATCTGATCGCCGGTATGAGGGTGAGATACAACATGATCGGGAAGAATGAATATCTAAGACCGGTATAAGGGTGAGAGATATCAATCAACCAAATCATCTGAGGAAGACCTAAAAAGGTATATCTCAACTCCGGAAAATCTGACTCCACAGAGGATAAAAAGTCATAATAGGGAGCAGAGAGGAGGGAACACCAGGGATACCGGTTACTGGGCATATAATAGGTGACCAACTAAGGCATGAATTGGGGAATATTCCCAAAACACTCATCATCCAAAAGAGGGCTAAAAGCAAACTCGATGATAGGATGGATATTCGACTCCGTAAAGGGGGTACGAATCTTACTCGATTGGGGAAGAACAAAAGCTTCGACCAAAGAGTGCATGAGATATACTATCTATTACCGTCAGAACGTAGATAATATACTCGCATGGACGATTATCCACAACTGGTTACTGGGTTAATAAAGGATAAATCGACCGAAAAGAAAAGGCATTGGGATACCGAAACTAGGTAAATAATGATGACCAATCAAGGCGTGAATTAGGGAATATTCCCAAAACACTCATCATCCAAAAAGAGGGAAAAAAGCAAACTCGATTATGGGATGGACATTCGACTCCGAAAAGGGGGTACGAATCTTACTCAACTGGGGAAGAACAAAAGGCTTCGACCATAGAGTGCATGAGATATACTATCTATTACCGTCAAAACGTAGATAATATACTCGCATGGACGATTATCCACAACCGGTTACTGGGTTAATAAAGGATAAATCGACCGAAAAGAAAAGGCATCGGGATACCGAAACTAGCTATATAATGATGACCAATCAAGGCGTGAATTGGGGAATATTCCCAAAACACTCATCATCCAAAAAGAGGGCAAAAAGCAAACTCGACTATGGGATGGACATTCGTCTCCGAAAAGGGGGTACGAATCTTACTCGACTGGGGAAGAACAAAAGCTTCGACCAAAGAGTGCATGAGATATACTATCTATTACCGTCAGAACGTAGATAATATACTCGCATGGACGATTATCCACAACCGGTTACTGGGTTAATAAAGGATAAATCGACCGAAAAGAAAAGGCATCGGGATACCGAAACTAGGTATATAATGATGACCAATTCAGGGAAGGAACAATCATTACTAACAACAACAAGATAGACGAGAGATGACCCGCTGGGGATAAATTGCGTAATTAGAGCAATTATCCAAGAGATATATCACCGGTTACTGGGTGGTATACTAAAAAATTAAGGAATGTCAATATCGAATTTTGTATAAAGATAACCAACAAGGAGGGAATTACATCTACCGGTATGAGGGTAGAGAACCACAAAAGAGAGTACCCGTCATCGGTTAGGATGAACAACAATCAAGGTTTAACTCTGCACGGGGACAAAATGGGGTTTACAACTACCGGTTACTCGGTAGTAGACCACAAAAATATGACTTACAACTACCGGTATGAGGGTAGAGAACCACAGACTCCGCCGGGATAATAATTACTAATTATTGAGCAATTATTCATTTACCACGGGGAAACAGGAAAAGAGTCTCAAGAGACCGATCTATGATCAAACTAGATAGGCACACCAAATCAAGACTTGTCCCGGTGAGGATATAAGTTAATGGGGAAAACCATCCTAGTATATGTGTTGGGAAGGAACAAAAACAATCAACATCCACGAGGATATGACCCGATGGGGAATATGGAAGAAAGGATAGACGCTTTCTGCTTATGGAGCTGACTCTATATGGAGAGATCAGACACACACATCTACTTGGGGAAGTGTAGCACCTCAAATTTGCACCCTACCCTTTGTACATACATTCTCATATTAGGTCATAACATCAACATAGTTCACTGCATAACATTGCATTGTCCCTTTTGCCCAAGTGCAAGCCATTCAGAAGACTTAGGTCAAACTGGTCAGGAGATCAGTCAATCAAGCAAGTCAGTGCATTTTCCTTTGAGGCAAGGCCCTAGGGTTGGTCCAACATGTTCACATGACCTAGGGGTCCTTTTGAAGTGTTTTGGTCAAAGATTGGGTGCCCAGAAGTCATCAGTCATGGCTCAGCTCACCAGAAACCCTAAAAAGTCAACCATGGTCAACTGTGCCTGATTTTATGAATTTCAAGGTGGGAAATGGTTTGAAGGGGTTCATTCATGTCCATATAGGCCTCATATAACATGTCAAACATCATCATGGAAGAATTTGAAGTCAAACAAGAAATTTCCAAAAATAGAAAGTTGACCTGTAATTGGAATTTGCCAAAAATGGAAAGTCTTGATCCTCAAAATTACATCATGATACAAGCTTCAAATGAATTTTTTCCCAACATAAAAGTTGAAGATCTTGTTCTCCCATTTTCAAAAAGTCCAAGAACACTCAATTCCCATGAATGGTTGGCAAGTTACGATCAAATCATTCTCAAAAATTTTTGAACTTCAAAGTGGCATATCTTCCAAACCATTTGGCCAAATTGGGTGGGTTTTTTTGCTACAAGTCACATTTGATGCCCTCTTTCCAAATATGTCATCACAATTTACCAAAAATTCACCAATCAAAATGGCACTTTTTGAAGTGACTTGAATTATTTCAAGTGAGGTGAAAAAGTGATTTTGCAATTTAAGCCTTTCCAATATATTTTGCCAATTGAAATTGCTAAGAAATCATATTTGGAGTGTGTACAAGGCCCACTTTCGCAGCTGTAACCACAGACCTTGCCATTTGAGTGAAAATTGACAAATTAGCAAAAACACCTCATTTTACAAAATCCAATTACCACATAGCTAACCAAGCTTAAGGACACTAAGACACAATATATATTCTTGATTTTCTGCAGAAGAAACCCTAGCAGCCAACATTCCAAAAGAGAAAAACCATTTTTCTCTCAAATCTTCATTTTGGCATTTTTGAAATTTTCTTGAAGAAATCTCACAGAGCACGACTCTTCCTTGTTTGCTTCATCATTCATCATCCTTTTGGAGCTCATTGCAAGCCTTATTCCTTTACTGTAAAGCATTCTTGCAACTGTTCCATTGAAGAACACATCCATGGCAAATTTCGAGCTGAGCCATTTCAAGCTTTGTTGAGCCAAAATACTTCAACCAGTCACCTCTTGGAAGCTTATAGCACATCTGTTTCAACAAGTTACATCCAAACAACACTTGTTTCATCATTTTCTTCAAAATCAAGTGAGGTTTCGAATCTCATTATTCTCAAAATGTTGCTATGCTTTGTGTAGAGTTTGCCTTGCTGATTATTTTGCACTTTGAATCGTGTTGAATGGTTGCCTATGCTGAAAGAAATGTTGAGTTGAAGTTTCACATCCAAACTTGTTTTTGCTTGTTGCTTCTTGGTTAGCTCGATTTAGGATAAATAATGTTGGATCATGAATGTACATTGCCTGATGGTTCGAATTCCATGTTTAATTCCATTTTCTGGGTGTTTTTTTTGGCACGATTTTGGTTGGATGAAGATGATACACTGTTGCTTGCAAACCCTAGTTCTTCATGCCATTTCCCAGAACTTGTTTTCACGTTGCATGCTGTTTCCCCTGTTACATTAGCCTGGCCAATCACAACATTTCCTTCTCATGTATCATACGCCGCGTTTCATTAACCGGTTCCAATAAGTACAAAATTGCCACCATGCCCAATTTAACCATTAAACCATGTTTTATTTCATTTATTTCTTCACTATTCATTTCAATTTTGTGCTCAACTTACAAAAATCATAGCATCTTCATTTGTGATCCAAATTTCATGAGAATTTTTGCCAAATGTTCATCATAATCTCTAGTTTTTTATCATAGTTTTTCCAGATTTTTTGGATGAATGGTTTTTAAATTGTGCTAGGGTTTGTGACATGTGCTCATTTTTTGTACACTTTGCCAAAACATTTGTGAAATGATGATGCTTTGTCCAATGGCTTTGAAATTGTTTGTGCTTAAAATAGATACATTCATGGTGATTTTGGTATAGAGTTTGTGAATTTATCATCTCTGGTTTGTGAGTTATGATTTTTTGAATTAGGGTGTGACAATTTGTGTCACACCATTGATGTGCAACTTCATGATTTTCAATACCATGCTTCTTGACCTCAAATTGCTTTGGATTTTTGCATGAATGAACTTGTGTATGTCTAGTTTACATGTGATTTTTTGTGGATTTGTTTATGGCATTTTCCTAATTGTTTGGGATTTTCTCCCCTATTTGACCAAAATGTTGACTTTTTTGACACATGTTCCCATTTCATTTGTGAAATTCTCATACCTTATTAGATGGACATGAAATTTGATATGTGATTAGTAGACATCTTAAGCTTTGCCATGGTTTTGATCCCATTCATTTCTCATATGTTATCACTGATTTATGATTTTTTCAAGTTGATGCATGTTTGGTTGACTTCTTTGAGCATGCTTAAACTTGCCTTGCCTTTCTGATTTTCATTGACCAACTTCCCATGATCCAATTGAGCTGAAACTTTACATGCTTACCATGCAATGGATTATGTTTGACCATGATTTATTTGATGATTTTTGGAATTGTTTATGATTGGTTTTGAGTTGAGTCTTGCTGTTGACTTCTATGAGCTTCCATATGCCATGCTTTGACTTCTTTTGCTTATAAAATGATGATGATGATTGATATGAATGTGAACCCAATTGAGTTTGTTTCTTGATTGTTTGAATATGATTTTGATTGGATTTCATTTGCTGTTTTGACTCTCTCATCCCCTTTTGACCCTAGGCTTGTCCTAGTGGTCCTGTTACTCATGTTTGAGCTCATTTTTTCAGGTTAAGAAGCAATTGCCTTAGAGAGATCAATACAAATTGATTGATGCTTGATTGATTATCATGACTAACATGTTTGTTTTGTAGGTTGCTTGGCTCATATGCCTTGAGCCTTGTGCATTGCACATTTAATTGATTGTGTGGCTGTTGATCTCTATCTCTTTCTGCTTTAACTTTGAGTTGTGTACTGATTTTGTCTGACTGGTTTCAGGTACCTTTAGTTGCTTTTAGTTCCTTGTGAACTTTGCTTTGCTTTGCTTAAGAGCAATTTGCATTGAGGTATTTTCTTATCTTCATGTAGTCTGGAAGACCTGGCCTGTTACTTGGCCAGGCAACTGTCTGAAGTCCTCCTTAAGAGGCAATGTTTGTGACTGTTTACATTTGTCCTTGTATAGAGTCAAAGACCTCCTGAGTGAAGAGGCAATTGGCAGAACCCAAGGGATATGCAACCTATCCCCTGCTATTCTGTGTGCCATCTGCTTTGCTCACACCACTGTGTTGATGCATTGCAGATACAAGCCCAAGATCTTGTACAATTGTACAGTTGAGTCGGTTTCAAATGTGTAGAAGGGTTCCCCCTTTCTGAACCCACACATTCTTGTCTTAAGCTCTCCCAGGCCAGGGATAAGAGCTGTGAAGTCTCATCTTCACTCACCTTTCATCAGCTTCACCCTAACTCTCAATGTTAGGGTTAAGAGCTAACACTACCCAGCCACAGTGGTTTGTTTGTTGAGGTTGATATGACCCCTCGACTAAAGCCTAACCTTGATTGAGCCCATTGCTTGCATATAGTGTGTGCTGCTTGTGTTTGTGTGTTTGTTTGACTTGCTTCCTGTGCAAGTTAGGTTTAGTTTGACTTGCTTCCTGTGCAAGTTAGGTTAGGTGTGGCTTGCTTCCTGTGCAAGTCATGTTTAGGATAGGCTTGCTTCCTGTGCCAGTTAGCTAGAAACCTTAACTTAGGGATGATTTTGCATGACAACATCTAGGCTCGAGTCGTAGTCTCCCTAGTGTTGTGTCTCCCTCTGTTATCTGGTTAGGCTAGTCCTGTGTCCCTCCGTAGGGGGAACTACGTCGCCCTGATTCTCATACCAGATGAGGTACGTAGGCAGGAGACCGTGCGAGGTCTCTCCGGGCGCCCTTTTTCTTTTTCAACCTTTGTGTCTCAACCCCCTTGTGTGTGTTGTTGTGTGCTCGGAAGTTGATGTAAGTCCATCGAGTGGCATTCGGGTTCCGGTGTGATTTTGTTTGGTTCGGATGCTGATGTAAGTCCAGTGATTGGCATTCGGGCTCCACGTTTGCCTTCTTGTGTGTGTTTTGGTTCGGATGCTGATGTAAGTCCAGTGATTGGCATTCGGGCTCCACGTTTGCCTTCTTGTGTGTGTTTTGGTTCGGATGCTGATGTAAGCCCAGTGATTGGCATTCAGGCTCCACGTTTGCCTTTGCCTGTGTCTGTTTTGTTTGCGTGTCGGCCGAACTACGGCAACTCTGATTCTCATGTTCAGATGAGATACGTAGGCACAAGATGCGATGTCTTGCCGAGTTTGACTAACGACTAACAACTAATCTTTGTTTGTTTTCGCCCTCGTTGCGATTCTTTTCTCTCGCCCTCATTGCGATCGAGACATTCCCTTTCTCTTGCCCTAGTTGCAATCGAGACTTTTGTTCCCGTAGTTTAGTTTGAACTACGTTTTGCTCTGATTCTCATTCCCGATGAGATACGTAGGCATAAGACGCGATGTCTTAGCGAGCACACTTCTCTTTAACCCGTAGGTACCCGAGCTACGAAGACTCTGATTCTCATATTCAGATGAGATACGTATGCAATGGATGCGATATCTATGCGAGTCATTTTTTCTTCACCCTCTTAGTAAATAGTACATTAGATATAACACACACCCTTTAGACAAGAAACAACAAGAGTGGATCCCGTAGAGTACTACGGATGCGTAGGGGTGTTAATACCTTCCCTTCGCATAATCGACTCCCGAACCCAAGATTTGGTTGCGAGACCTTGTCTTTTCCTTTCCTTTCTCCAGGTTTACTTCGAGCGTTTCCTTTCCCTCCTTTGGGATAAATAACGCACGGTGGCGACTCTTCTGTCATTTCTTTCTCGCCGGTTGTTTTTTCGCATACCGTATTTTTCGGGTTGCGACAGGAAGTATATCACCAAATAGCAGGAGACAAAAAACAACGATATATGGCAAAGAATGCAACATGGATACCTGAATGTTATAATTATGCATGAATATGCGTGGTTTATGTATGATGTATGCTGACAGACATACATATCTAACACAACCAGGTCCAGGAATTAACCACCCGGTACTACATCTCAAGAGAGAAAGCCAAGTTCACCGGAGAGTATCCAATCTGTTAGGGATCAGAGATACCAGGAAGCAAAGAACTCTGCAAGGGATGAATCATCAATCATTCCAGCTGGGGACGAGAGTTATCACAGACAAGGTCCACCACACCAACAATTCTACTGGGGAATCTATCCGAGGAGATAAAGGATTTATCGGGATCAACCACCAAATACCGCTCTTGCCCAAAGAGATCCAAGCTGCTGAGGAAGAAAGATTGCTACTCTGCTGAAGGGAAGAGAGGTGACTCTTAACAAGAAATCCATTTGGTAGGATAAACCACAAGGGGTTCCGGAGGGAGGAGATACAGTCATGCCAGGAATATGGACAAAAATCTTACCCTGTTGGGGATCGTACCACCCTTGGGAGAGCACTGAGGATCTCCTAAGTATCCTTTCGTCATTGTGAATGTTCACTTTGTTTAAAAAGAAATTATAAAAAATTTGATCGTTTAAAACAATGATATTTTCTTAATCAAAACATGCAAAACATTTGTTGAATAGAAACAGATAAGAGTGTCAATAATTGGATAAAAGGCTCAAATTTATTTGATAGAATGGTAGTCTGTGAATGGCAAGACTCCATAGATCTTTACAAATTTGAAATTGGTGATATATATTGGAAAAGGGCTACATTAAACATAATGACCATTTCTCCACCAATTCTGAATCCAATGTATTTGAAGCTTTGGCTGATAATGAGCAAGGATCTCTGACGGACAACAGTTGTAGAACACAGTCTTGTCAGGATGCAGTTACTTGCCAAATCCCTAATTTTTGCCTAGATTGCCCCAGGATGAGGCACTCAATCTAGCGGGATACATATATCATTATTATATATTTTTTGTGTCTCTAACTTTTGCCTGGACCGCCCTTTCGGGTTTTCAATCCACCGAGACGCTCATTTTGTCCTAAGCCGCCCTTTCGGGTTTTCAACTTAGCGAGCTATTTAGTTTTTTTTTTGTTTTTTTTTTAGGCGAAGTATTTCTTGACTGCATTTGAATTCACAGGACGAGTGAAATCCTCCCCATCCATAGATGTAAGTATCAAAGCACCACCTGAAAAGGCTCTCTTAACAACATACGGACCCTCATAGTTCGGAGTCCACTTGCCCCTGGAATCGGGCGTGAAAGACAAAACTTTCTTGAGCACAAGGTCACCTTCTCGGAACAAACGAGGCTTTACCTTCTTATCAAAAGCTTTCTTCATCCTCTGATGATATAACTGACCGTGGCACATGGCAGTCAATCTCTTTTCTTCTATCAAGTTCAGCTGGTCATAACGACTCTGAACCCATTCAACATCAGTCAACTTGGCCTCCATCAAGACTCTCATTGATGGGAGCTCCACCTCTACAGGGAGTACAGCCTCTGAGCTTGACTTAACGATCATATCGTCATCGTACACCTCAATCTCCTTATGCATCATGTCATGGAACAAGGTAGTCATAGCTCGTTGATACGTGGCTCCGGCGTTCTTCAAACCGAAGGGCATCACTCGATAACAGAATGTTCCCCAAGGTGTGATGAATGTTGTCTTCTCCATATCCTCGGGTGCCATTTTAATCTGATTATATCTGGAAAATCCATCCATAAACGAGAAGACTTTGAATTTAGCTGTATTATTTACCAACATATCAATATGTGGTAGAGGGAAATCATCTTTCGGAATAGCTTTATTCAAGTCTCTATAGTCGACACACATTCGGACTTTTCCATATTTCTTAGGCACGGGCACAATATTGGCCACCCATTGAGGATATATAGAAGTTACCAGGAACCCTGCATCAATTTGCTTCTGAACTTCCTCTTTGATCTTCACCGCCATATCAGGATGAGTTCTTCTGAGCTTCTGCTTTATAGGCATGCACTCAGGCTTTAGAGGTAGGAAATGTTGCACAATATCAGTATCTAGACCAGGCATGTCTTCATATGACTAGGAAAAGACGTCAACATATTCTCGTAGCAATTCCATCAGCCCCTTCTTAACAAATTCTTCCAGAAGTGCCCCAATCTTTACCTCTCCCACACAATCTTCAGACCCCAAGTTGACTGTTTCCAGATTCTCAAGATGCGGCTGAATGATCTTCTCTTCATGCTCAAGTAGCCGGGTGATCTCATCAGGAATCTCTTCAACATCATCTTCCTCTGCCTCAAATACAGGGAATTCAAAATTGGGAGATGGTGTTGGGTCATTATGTTCAACGGGTCTAGAAATCAACCTGCATAATGATTTTTGGATATGAAAAGCTTTTAGAAATCAAACAAGGCAAATCATTATACATATGAGAAGATTGATTTTATTTTATTTTTTTAGGGTTTTATGTGATCACCAATTTCATGCAAAAAGCGAAAAGGGAAAATAAATGGAAAAACAAACATTTAACATGAATATATTGAATGAAAATATCATTGTGTTTATGCGCCAACAATGTCATCACTCCTCCTTTTGGCATGGGAGAAGGGTTTTTAAACAAAGTGATCATTACGTTGACTTATGGACAACTGTTGGAATATCCACAACGACCCAATTGTCGCAGACCCCTCCAGGGATGATGAAATTGCCAGAATCCTTTGTATCTTCTTCTAAGACGGCAGCAGCCTCCTCATCTAGACCAGTGTGGATAAAACCTCCACTCTTGAATAAACCTTGCTTGTTGAAAGTACCAGAAGAAAAACCTATGCCAGCCCGGGATTCGTTGTCTTCTAACTCAATCATTTTTCCTAAACCAGTGGTTGCACCACGCTCAATGGCCAACTTTGCATCTTTGTAGGAAGCAAATGAAGGAGTTCTCTTCTCAATAGGCTCAACTATAGATAAAGCTTGGAAAGGAGTTCCAATTTCAACCTCAGCATCTATATAAGAGAAGGAAGAAAAATGGCTAACCAGGAGAGCCCTTTCTCCCCCTACCACCACCAGCTTCTTGTTCTTCACAAATTTCAGTTTCAGGTGTAGGTTGGACGTCACGGCGCCTGCCTCGTGAATCCATGGTCTGCCTAAGAGACAACTATACGATGGGTGAATGTCCATAACCTGGAAGGTAATCTGAAAATCACTTGGTCTGATCTTGATTGGGAGATCAACTTCCCCAATCACAGTTTTGCGAGACCCATCAAAAGCCTTCACAACTACTCCACTCTGCCTCATGGGAGATCCTTGATATGATAGCTTTGAGAGAGTGGACTTTGGAAATACATTCAATGATGACCCAGTGTCCACCAGTACATTGGACATGGCGTCGTCTCTATAATTCATAGATATGTGTAAAGCCAAGTTGTGGTCTCTTCCCTCCTCAGGGAGATCAGAGTCACAAAAGCTCAGGTTGTTACAAGCAGTAATATTTGCAACAATGCTATCGAATTGCTCCAAAGTGACATCGTGATCCACATATGCCACATCCAACACCTTCTGCAGAGCCTCTCGGTGTGGTTCTAAATTTAAGAGTAAGGATAACACAAATATTTTGGATGGCGTTTGTAGAAGTTGGTCTACGACATTGTACTCACTTTTCTTGATGAGCCTCAGCATCTCGTCACAGTCTTCTTTCACATTGCCACTCGGGCCAACAGAAGTAGGAGTTTTCAGTACGGAGGAGGGCTTAACAGCAAGTGCCGGATTCGAAGAATTCACAGCGTTCCCAATCGGGCGTTCAACAAAATCAGCATTAATTTGAGGCTTCAGCAGCGTTGAAAACACACGGCCACTACGGGTCAAACCGCTAACATCGACAATATTCACAACAGAAGAAGAGGGCAATGACACCTTTTTCCCATTCTCTACTGCTACGGCGTTGTAGCGATAGGGAACTGCTTTTTCAGAAGAGTAAGGCATAGGACCAGCAGGCTTAATGATCAGAGCGGGAGAAGCCTTCTGCTTGCTACCATTGTACTTGATGATAATAGGCTCGGGTATCCGGAACATTAGGGAGATCACATTGACCTCAGGCTCATTTTCATCAACACTCCTATTTTGAAGGATCTCAATGACTCCTTCATTCAGCATTTCCTGAACATCCTTGCGCACCTGGCAACAACCCAATCGGTTAACAGAGCAGACTCGACATCTATCATGGTCATGCTCATAATGACTGTAGTCACACAACAAACGATGCATCTGGACCAGAGATTGTCGGATATGACTGACATACTTGACTTTGTATTTTCCAGGGCACCCCTGGACCATTTAACAGATTTCCCATGCTAGGGCAATGGGTTCTTCTTCACATTAGGACCTACGTCCTCAAAACACAGAATTCCACACCTCATAAGGTCCTGAACCTTGGTCTTCAAAGGGTAACAATTCTCCACGTCGTGGCCGGGAGCACCAGAATGGTAAACACAATGTAACTCGGGCTTATACCACCAATGGGGGTTAGCAGGTATAGCCGATGGGTCTCTCGGAGTAATCAACTTCCTCTCTATCAAAGAGGGATATAACTCTACGTACGTCATAGGAATAGGATCGAAGGTGACCCTTTTCCTCTCGTAACTTGTATTGGTCTGATTACTGTTTCGAGGCTGGTAGGCCTACTGTTACGGACGAAGCTGTTGTTGCTGATATTGTTGATTGTCTCTAAAAACAGGTGCTATATGAGCCACCTGGTGCTGGTTACCGGCGGGACGCTCGGTCTTCCTCATCACAGAGGGTCTTCTTGGTCTCTCATGGGAGGTCACAACATGTGCCTCTCCATCTTTCTTCTTTGCAAACGCCCCATAACGTTTGGCAGAAGAGCCTTCTTCTCTGGTTAATCGTCCTTCACGGACTCCTTCTTCTAGACGCGTCCCCATATTTATCATCTCGGTGAAGTCAGAAGGAGCGCTAGCAATCATCCGCTCATAATAAAAAGAACTTAAAGTCTTCAAAAAGATCTTAGTCATCTCTTTCTCTTCTAGCGGAGGCACGATCTGTGCTGCCACCTCTTGCCACCTCTGGGCATACTCCTTAAATGTTTCTTTATCCTTTTGGGACATGGCTCTCAATTGATCTCTATCGGGGGCCATATCCACGTTGTACTTGTACTACTTGGCGAAGGCCTCGCCAAGATCATTGAAGGATCGGATGTTCGCGCTGTTTAAACCCATGTAACAATGCAAAACGGCACCGGACAGACTATCCTAAAAGTAGTGGATGAGTAGTTGGTCATTATCGGTTTGAGTTGACATCTTCCTGGCATACATGACCAGGTGGCTGAGAGGACAAGTATTTCCTTTGTACTTTTCAAAGTCAGGGACCTTGAATTTCACAGGGATCTTCACATTTGGAACCAAGCAGAGTTCGGCAGCAGACTTGCCGAAAAGATCCTTCCCTTTGAGAGTTTTCAATTCCTTGCGAAGCTCAAGAAACTGATCGGTCATAGCATCCATCTTCTCATAAACATCTGGACCCTCAGACGGCTCAGAATGATAAATGGTGTCGTCTACCCTGGGCAAAGTATGCACGACAGGAGGAGGAACAGCAAGGACCGGACTAGATGTCGGCATAGAAGCAAAGGCTGGAACAAGACCCTCAAGCATGAAATTGGGAGGCATCCCCCACGGGAACCCGGTTGGCATGGCTGTTGGAACAAAGTGCGTACTGGCAGCGGGCACAGTTGAGGAGACAATCTCGGAGATAACTGTCCTCTGGGGAGGAGTTGAAGGTGTCAGAGAAGACTGGCTCTGGGCAGCCATGAGTGACTCCATTAGGGCAGTCAATCTGGCCACTTCCTCTTTCAGCTCGCGGTTCTCTTGCTCTAAGTGATCCATCAGTCTTGAAATGTTGGCTCTAGTGTAGTACCGGTGAGTCAGCTTGTCTTCAAAATAAATGAAGGACACAGAGTTAGACCACGGGGCAAGGGACCGGAAACAAAACCTGCTTATGCATATGATGCATGCAATGCTTGTGCATATGATTTGTTTTTTATTTCAAAGGAACTTTAGAGTTTTATTTGCAAACTCTGGAGATATTAAGCATTTTATCACATATGGAAATATCTCATCAAATAATATCAGGGAAAAGAAGTGCAACATCGTCAATCATATACAAGAGAAAAGGAAAATAATCATCCTATGGATCCCTAGAAACAATCACCTAAAGCTCGGGACACAAGAAGATAAGATGCGCGAAGCCTCTTCACCTCCCTCTCATAGGCTGCCTCCATATCGGCCTTCTCTTTGGCGAGTCGATCATACTTCCTCTTCCTGAACTTAGAAGACTGAGGAAGTAGAGAAGTCCATACATCATCAGGGTCATCAATAATATGATGCTCAAGAAACTCAATCAACGCATCCTTCTCCTTAATCTGCTGAAGCAACTCTTCACGTTCACGGATCCAGGCACGTGAACGGCCTTCGTCTCTCAACTCCTCTACTCCTTGATTAGGGAGGGTTGAAGGCCCAACCATAATCATAGGTGTAGGTCTCGGATACTCGTAAGGCATGAGATACTCAGACGCCCTCTTCCTAACCCAAACAGTGTAAGGCTCCAAAGCGATGCAATTCTTAGGACCCAACTCTTTCCTTCCTTTCCTATGAATCTTGCGCCAAGCACGGACCATCCTAGCTTTCAAGCCTTGGGGACCTTTACCATCCTGAAAGAATACACCCTCTAACAGAATGTTATTGGGTTTATCCTTTAAGGGGAACCCAAGCTGCCGACGTGCCAAAACAGGATTGTAGTTAATCCCATCACATGTACCAAGAAGAGGTACATTGGAGAATTCGCCACAAGAGTCAATAATCTGCACACCATCATACACACGGTTATACCAAGAGATATCATCATTAGTGAGAGACGTGAGTCTCGTGGACCACCGTAGACATCCCTTATTCTCCTTGAAGGCGACCGTCTGCGGTAAGTGAGAAATAAACCAATTATACAACAGAGGCAAACAACACACAATGGCGCCACCACCCTTTGCATTCCTCATATTCAAAGAGAAGTAGGTATCACCCTACAGAGTCGGAACGGGATTAAGAGTAGAGAAAATCCTAATAGCGTTCACATCCACAAACTTGTCAATGTTGGGGAATAATACTAGCCCATAGATGAGAAGTACAAATATGGCTTCAAAGGCATCCTCACTCATGGCCTTCCCATATATAGTAGCTTGAGCAATGAGGAACTCAGAAGGGAGACCTTGAATTCCACCTTTGGTAGTCATATGAGCACCAACCAGAGATTCATCTATGTGCAACATGTCTGCTATCTCTTGTGAAGTAGGAATACTCTCCAAGCCACTGAACGACACCTGATCCAGAATAGGTATACCCACAAGATAAGCATACTCCTCAAGGGTAGGCAAAAGCTGGAAATCCGGAAACGTGAAGCAACGGTACAAGGGATCATAAAACTGCACCAATACACTCATCAATCCTTCATCCACCTGAGTGGTCAGAAGAGGAAGAAGCTTCCCGAAACGAGCCTTGAAACCCAAGGGATCTAATACATAAGATGTCAAATTCCTTAACTCTTTCAAGTCTGGTTGTCTGAAACTGTACTTCTTTGTATTCCTTCTTTGTCTTTCCATGTCTGAAAATTTTGCAAATAAACCCCCTTAAGTTCCTTGAAAAGTTTCTTATTATTTTGATGATATGAATGCAAATGGGTGCATGAATGCAACAATCACACTCAAGGATCAAGCAAAGCACACCAAACAAAGGTCATGGGATGGATCATGTTATCCTTAATATCAATCATCCATTTTGGTGGATTATGATTTACACCTTATCAACACCCAAGTTCCATTGATATTAAGGATACCTGAACGGATCAACCATGAATCAAGGGTTTGTTGAAAGTCATGAGCATGGAGTTTAGGTTAAGAACCACCCAAAAGGGAGTGTACTAAGGTTTAAACCTGCCAAACATGTTCTACAAGAGGTTCCCATAGTCATCATCCCATATTTTGGATATTATCGAGAAACGACTACTCGTATTCCAAAAATATTCTCAAGAGAGACTCTTATGAGTGTAGTATCGCGTAACAATCGTATCGAATCTTACACTTGAACAACCTTCGCACTACATCCTAAGCATAGGTCAAGATGGGTTTTGTAACACCCCGATGAAATAAGGCTAATTATTTAATTTAAATTAATATAATATTTATTAATTTAATTAATTAATTGGAAATATTATTGGATTATTATTATTATTGGAAAATATATATATGTTGGAAATAAGGAAAAGAGCCCATTTGGAGTAAAAAGGTTTTTACGTGAAAAGCAGAGAAACGATCGTGAAAGAGGAAAAGGGCAAAGAGACAGAGCAAGGGCTGAAGGTTGAAGAGAGAAAAGCTTAGAGCTCAAAGATTTGCCGGATTAATCAGGTAAGGGGGGTTTATCGTCGACTAATGGGTATTATGGGATAATATGTAATGGGTAGTGATAAGCCGTTGATTTGACCCTAATTGGGATTGTGAATGCTGAAAATGATGCTGGATAAACTGTGTTAAAAACTGAAATTTGATCCGTAATTGTGTGAGTCGTGTTTTCCCGAACGTATAGCGTTTTACGGAATTGGAATCGGAGGTCCGGAAGTCCTCTAATGGCGGAAAATGCGGAGAATTCTGCATTCTGCTTGAGTTAGCGCAGGAACAACTTCTGTCTTGCGTTAACCGGTTAACCCAGGGTGTTAACCGGTTAACACTGTTTTGAATTGTGAAAATTTGCTATTTTGTCTGCGTTAACCGGTTAACCCAGGGTGTTAACCGGTTAACACTGTTGTGATTGCTGAAATATTGTTGTTTGTGTTGCGTTAACCGGTTAACCCAGGGCGTTAACCGGTTAACACTGTTAAGTTTTGGGACAGGAAGCGTGTTGTGCTGCGTTAACCGGTTAACCCAGGGCGTTAACCGGTTAACGCTGTTGCAGAGTGGAAAAGGTGTTAATTTAAAGTGTTGTGTGCCTAATTGGTGGTTGCCTATATCGGTGTGTGATATAGTAGGGATTATTTCCCGCTGTTTTGAGCAGTATAGGTATTAGTAGAGTGTGCTAATACTGTGTTTAATTATTTGACATGATATGATGTGTTGATACATGTGTTGATGATGTATGATGATATGCATAATACTGTGAATGTATATATTATGCATGTATTTGTGAATGGACTGTTGTATGGCTTAGAGTGTGAGCATATGTCCATTGTGGATTGTTGTTGATGTTGCATTGCTAGATGATTAGCGTGCATAGCATAGCCTGTGGGGCTGTAGCTAATTCCCATGGTGAGGAATTAGTGAGTGAATCATTGTGGATTTGTTGTTGATGTTTGCATGCTAGATGATTAGTGTGCATAGCATAGCCTTTGGGGCTGTAGCTAATTCCCATGGTGAGGAATTAGTGAGTGAGTCACTAGGTCTCAAATGAGTGGGACTAGTGAGCTTAGTAGCCGTATCTGGATTTGATCGGTGAGCTTGAACTATATGTTCAAGAATAGTCGGTACCGCATGTGTGGAGTCTCATTGCATAATGTATGTATGGCGTATAATATGAATGGATGTATTCCAATATTATACGCGTGTTTGTGTTGTTATGGAGTATGATTTGAGATTATACTTGTGCTTTATGTTGGTGTTGAATACGATATTGAGCTGATGTGCTGTTACTGATTGTATGTTGTGATTAGGGTGATTAATGTGTCAAATTACTTAACATGACATGAGATTCTATAATGCTTATTATATCGATTGAGGAACTCACCCTTACAACTATTTTTTTTCAGGTAACGAGCAATGAGTTGAGTAGAAGCTAATACTTGGAGTCTAGTGTAGTCTCCTTAGTGGGTCATGCTCTGATAGATGTAACATCGGGATGGGATGTTTCTTTCTTGTTTTCATTGATGGTTGTTGAATAAGCTTACATGTATTGTGTTACATGTTTTGTATTGATGATGGATTTTATCCCGCTGCGAATTATGCAAATGTTTTATTTGATTAAATAAATGAGCATGACAGTTATGGTGTTGAATGGTGTGAAACATTGTGTGACACCCTTAAATTGCATATTTACTCTGATTAATATATGTTGTTATTTTAATTAAATATTTGGGGGTATTTTAGGAGGGTGTTACAGGTTTCGTAAACTAAGGTCCTTGGCTTCTAAGGTCTATATTGGAAAAGTAATGTCTAACCACAACTTACTTGTGTGACATTATTGATCCCAACATAACCTCCACCAAGTGAATGGACTTGCAAGTCAACTTGCTAAGGAATAACTCCACATAAGTCGACAAGACTATGCCATTCTCCTATCCTAAGTGCACTCGAGTCCGGGTATAGAACTCATCTCACGAAGATCACCAAGCATACAAGGAATTAATATTCAAACAATTCAATCATTACATACAATACAGTAATCCCAAATTGCGCAAAAATATGTCACAAAACAATATACAATATAATACAACAAATATGAAGAGTAGGCAAAACCCACTAGGATTTCATTTCTCCCTAGCAGAGTCACCATTTTTCTGTAGCGGGGTACTCATTACCATTAGAGATATTGACTAAATCCAAGGTAAATCATACAAGTCGAGTCGCCACCGCACTTCTATTTATCCAAAGGAATGGTTAGAAAGCGAACAAAAACCTAAAAGTTTTATCGAATAAAAAACTAGTAAAAATGTCAGAGATCTGGGTAAGGGGGTTGGTTATGCAATGGGAAGGTATTAGGCACCCAAAGCATCCTAGGTACTCCTAGGGAGCCCTTTTCATATTTGTTGTAAGGTTGTTGTTGTTTTTTTTTTTGTGAAAATTTATTTGTGCAAACATGATTGAAGGGATAAGAAAAGAATATACAAATTTATTTACATTTTGTGTTTGAATGGATGAACCCATTGCCTACGTACCATCTTAAAAAAAGATTAGGATCAAAACCTCGTAGTTCGGGGTAAAAAAATTCAAAAAAAGTTGGTGAATTGATTGGTTCAAAAACCTTAAGGTCTTTTGTTATCAAAGGGAGAAAACTCAACCTAAAACCACAAATCCACCATGTGAGGATAGCTTCAACATGTTACTGAGGGGTTAACCCTATAATAAGCATGGAAGACTCATTTTCCATCACTAAGGATAAAGGTGAGTATTATATCTACCTCGAGGATAATTCAAACCTAATAGCTAATGGTTATAAAAAAGGGGTTTGATTAAGAAGGTGGCCATTGAAACCACAAAAAGTATTTGAATGGGTTATATTTACCAATTAAAAGTATTTACAAAAATATGGTTAAAGTGGATTAAAAGGTTCAATTCAGAATAAGTGTTATGAAAAATAAGTTTTGAAAATCAAAAGCATAAGGCTTAGGTTTCTAATGTTGAAAATAAAAGTTATTGTTTGCACAAAAAGTTTTGGCTTGGGTTAAAATGGGGAAAAAAAGGGTTAAATTCCTAAACATACAAGAGATAAGGGAAAAGAAAATAAAACCACATTAGGAGTTCCCCTCTTGAGATCATATTGATGATCCAAGTAGCTCCCATCCTTTGGAATGAGCAGTCACAAACAAATATCTCAAGCCATTAAGCACAGGTAATCGGAATAAACCTCCAAGGGGTATCCCACAAATAAAGTGGAACACCAGGCCATCTCTGCAAGAGTCATGTGAGCCCTCACAAAAAAACTCAACAGGTTAGAGAAACAAGATAGGGTAATCAAGTGTTGCCCCCAAATCAAAATGTAACCACATGAATCATGCCATTAAAATTCATAAAAAAAAAGCTCACAAAAAGCAACCAAGGGTAGGAGGCCTAAACCTCATGTCAAACACATACATTAAAAGGGTATCAAAAAATTTCAGATTGAAAGTATAAAGTAGTGGAAATAGGGCATACCTGATTGGGGAGGATCGATTGAAATTGAGTTGCACCCGTGAGGTTTGCAGAGAAATCTGAGGGTTTATATGAGAGGGAATTGGTTCTTTGCCGATGAGTTCCCTTCAGCCTCTGGAGGTTGCTCTGAACTCTGTTAGCTCTTCTCTCACTTTCTTTTTCCTGCCAGGGTAATAGGAATGACATGTCCTTTTGTTTCACTGAAACTCTGAATTTATAACCTGGTTTTTGTGGACATGTGGGCTCAAATGAGAGAGGCCCAAGTCCATTTTTTTTTGTTATATTTTATTTATTTATTTATTTATTTTCGTTTTTTTTTCTTTTTTTCTTTTTTTTCTTTTTTTTTTCTTTTTTTTTTTAGTAAACAAAAGTAAGAGAAACAATGATGTATAATTCAAGCATGCTTGGTGATCTCAAACCAATCACAAGGAGTCCCATCCAAAGGCAAAGGGAACCAAGATGCTCATGATCCTTGAGGCTATGCAAATGCAATGTTATGATGCCATGAGGGATCTTAGGGTCAAAATTGGGGTCTTACACTAACGACTATTGACCAACTGGTCGACCATGCTCTGATACCACTAATGTAACACCCTTTTTTCTACCCCAAAATACTTAACATATAATCAGAGTAAATAAGCACGCATTTAACAAAAAGGCGTCACATCGACGTTTTCAAAAACTAAAAGCTTTCAAAAACCAAACATCAATATACAATACACCTGGTCATTTAAAATAACACATTTCACTTATCATGAATATTCAAGAATATGCGTTCGCAGCGGAAAATAACGAATATCTATGCATTTCATCAAATGATCCATGTCCCATACCATGATCATCTCTCAGTAATCTCTTCAAATAACCATGTTCAGATAATCAGAATATTTGGCACTATGGCCTCTCAACAGCAATTGCAATTAAGCAAATAGGATACGAGTTCATTACTACTAATCTACTCAGTGTTACATGACCAGAGCATTGACTCATTACCTAGTCTTCAAACTAAAATACGGGAACTCCCCAGCTAATCTCGAGCGAGCTACCGTCCGCTTACTTCAACGCTACTACTTCTGAGTATCTGCGCGATACCCATGTAAAGGTAACATTCAAACAGAAAGGGTGAGAATTCAAATCATTATGAAGAAGTATAATCAAGCACAATGATTAAATCAACAATTAAAGGAATTCATCACACTTCATATAACCATGTAAATAATATTACCCAACATTTATTTCACATGTTTCAAGCATCCATCAAAATTCAAGAAGTATAATATTCAAATCCAATATTATATTCTCAAATATACACATAACTACAATTATCACATAATCACATATTCAGTCAAGTATGTATCCAAACATCACCAAATTCAATTACCATATCTCTTACACACATCACAATCACATCAATGCATACACTCAATTATCACATGACTCTAATGCGACTCAATGCAAGACATGTGACTCTATGCATGCGGTACCTTAATGTGAACCCAACGTTTCACCGCTTTCCGATTCAATATCTAGAATCCAAGCCACGCTTCCGATCCAGACAAGATCAAAGCACTACACCTATTTCCAATTAAGGATCAACGTCTATATGGACCCAACGTTCCACCGCTTTCCGATTCATATCTAGAATCCAAGCCACTACGTCTATTTCCAATTAAGGATCAACGTCTGCTACGCCTATTTCCAATTAAGGATCAACGTCTAATACCACGTCTATTTCCAATTAAGGATCAACGTCTGCTACGCCTATTTCCAATTAAGGATCAACGTCTAATACCATGTGAACCCACAGTTTCACCGCTTCCATAATAAAGTCAACCATGCCATGAATGAATGTAAAAATACCAACACATATGCAATTAAGATCATCTCTACCATCTTAACATTCCACATATCACCATAATTCAACTCTATGAATTATCCACCCATGGTCCATATACACATTCATAACAAATACACCATTCACAACCACATTCATAACAATATATTCATTCACAATCCACCAATGGTACATATACACATTCATAACAATATATCATTCACAATCCACCAATGGTACATATACACATTCATAACAATATATATCATTCACAAATATAGGCTAATTATCAAATGCACACACATAAATTTCATCCCAAAACAAATACAGCATTTAAATATCAATTTTTCACTTTTCAAACAGTGGTAACCGGTTAACGCTCGGTGAGTAACCGGTTACTGTAAAACAGAATTAACAGATTTTTAAGCAAGTAACCGGTTACTGCTCGGTGGGTAACCCGTTACTCAGTTTGACAGAATGCAGATTTTTAAGCAAGTAACTGGTTAACGCTCGGTGAGTAACCGGTTACTGTAAAACAGCATGCAGAATTTTCTGCGTTTTTCATCGTTGGAGGACTTCCGGACCTCCGATTTCGATTCCGTAAAAAGATACACGTTCAGAAAAATATCACTCACAGCATACTCTAAATATATAACGTTAATTTTCAGTTTTAACACAATCAATCACCACAGTCAAGCATACTCATCAAAATCTAACAATTCCAACAATCATATAAAATTAGGGATTTTAACCTAAACATACTTCTACTCATTGACCCCATCATACTAATCCATAATAATAAGGATTCCCCCCTTACCTCTTCAATTTTCTGGAAACCTAGCTTCTCTCTTGTTCTTCCCCTCTTCTCCTCACTTTTCCTCTTCTCTTTCTCTATTGTTGTCAAATGATCAAGTGAATCCTAATTCTCACTCTCCTCCCTTTTATATACTAGTATTCTATTTGGGCTTAAATCACGATACCTCTCATTTAATTAATAGGCCCAATAAGACCTAATATTTAAATATCTCTATTTAATTCAAATAAGTTAAACCAACTCAATTAACACTCCAAATTAATTAATATAATTAATTATTATACTACCTAACAACCAATTAATTAATTACCACTCCACATAATTAAAATAAAATATAATAATAATATCATAAGAAATAATTACTAAAGTTGGGTTGTTACAACTCGCATGGAAGATTATCCACAACCGGTTACTGGGTTAATAAAGGATAAATCTACCGAAAAGAAAGGACATCGGGATACCGATTACTGGGTATATAATGATGACCAATCAAAGAGAGAGACAATCATTACCGAACAAGGGTAAATGAAAGATGACTCGCTAGGGATGCATTGACAAAAGCAATGACCCGGGAGATATATCACCGGCTACTGGGTGGTATACTCAAAAGGTGAAGGAATATCAATACAGAATATTGGATAAAGATAACCAACAAGGAGGAGATTACATCTACCGATTACTGGGTAGAAAACCACAGAAGAGACTAACCGTCATCGGTTAGGATGAACAAAATCAAGGGTTAACTCTGCAAAGGGGATAAAAAGGGGTTTACAACTACCAGTTACTGGGTAGAAAACCACAGAAAATAGGACTTATAACTACCGGTTACTGGGTAGAAGGCCACAAAACTCCGTCGGGGAAAAGATGGACAATTACTGGTTACTGAGCAATCATTCATCTAAACTACGGGGAAGCTGCAAGGGAAATAACAAGAGGAGTCAATCTAGGAACAAACTAGAGAGACACAATGAAACAAGACTCAACCCAATGAGGATATAACTCAGGGGAGTAATTTCATCCCAATACATATTTTGGGAGGAAACTGAAATAATAATCATCCATGAGGACATAACTCAGTGGGGATGTGGAAGAAAAGATACACACTTTCTGCCTATGGGGCTGACTATATATGGAGAGATCAGACACAAACAAACTGCTTGGGGAAATATTTCACCATGTAGCAAGAGACAACAAACAAGGATATATTTAGAAGAATGCAACATGAATATCTGAATGTTATAATTATGCATGTGTATGCGTGGTTTATGTATGATTAATGCTGACAAACAGACAAATCTAACACAAACAGGTCCAAGAAATCAATGGACAGACATCTGGTACTACATCTCAAGAAAGAAAGCCAGGAAGCACTGATCTCCACAAGGGATAAAGACCAATGTTGAGGATCAAACAGAGTCACTGCCGGGAACAAAAGCTACTGCTAAGGAAACAAGCAGGATCGTTGGGGATCAAGAACTGTTATTGGGAATAAGCAAGGGATCATAGTCACCAAAGTTGGGGATCTTCTAACAGTATCCAGAGATATGGATAAGATCGGCCAGAGAAGAAATCTGCTGGGAATCTTATCAAGGGATGATGTGGAATTCTTGTGGGGAACAACTACCAAAACGAAGCACATCAAACAACACTCACTTCTAATCACAGAAGGAAACATCTCTGCTACGGAGAAGGAGAACCAGTCACTCCGCTGGGGAAGAAAACAACACATCTGCCTCGAAGTTCCAACGCCGAACTGAAATCATGCAAAGTCTTAGTTGGCGAAGCCAAATGCGGATAAGATCCGCCGTAGAAGCAACTCTACTGGGGAAATTATCAAGGAGAGAGATGAAACTCTGTGGGGAATAACCACCAAATAAAAGTTCCAATAACCATCACAATTCCTCATAAAGATGGAGAAATAATCTCTGCCGAGGAGAGAGGAAACAACGCTCCACTGGGGATAGGAAAATAAACATTTTCATTACCCGCTCTGCTAAAGGAGAAACTGTAGGCGCTCGGCTGGGAATAACCTGCTGGTAACCAGACTGGGGAAGTCTAAGATGAACAATCCTGCCGAGGATGAACAAGAGGCAAACTTGCTGGAGATTAATGTAAGCGAATCCACAGGGGATAAGCTATAAACCAATTGCTCATGAGGGGAGTTTCTGCTCACTCTGCGGAGGATTTCCAATCTAAATGAGGGAAAACCAACTTCCTCGAAAAGATAGCATATCAATTTATCAATCTATAAGAGATTTTAAGTCAATCCACACAAGGGATGACAACCATATAATTGATATCACAAATGCTAGATCCAACCTCACTGGGGAGCCAGAAGATTAAGACCAAACTCCAGATTCTCAGGGGATCTGGGTGGTGTTATAGATATACTTCTCTAAACAAATCAGGGTTAAAGTTCCAGATTCTCTGGAGAATTTGGTGATGCATAATCTTCTTCTGCGTTCGTGGAGGAGACAACCTGAGAGATGATGAAGAGAATACATATATGCTAGGAATATGAACAAATGTTTTACCCTTTCGGAGATCATCCTATCCTTGGAGGAGCACTGGAGGTGTCCCAATCATCATTTTCAGTCTTTTGTGAATATTCACTTTGTTTAAAAAATAGTTTATGAAAATTTTATTTAAAACAATGATATTTATCAATTAAGACATGCAAACATTTGTTGAACGGAAACAAATAAGAGTGCAAAGAATTGGATAAAGGCTTAAATTTATTTGATGGAATGGTAGTCTGCAAACGGAAAGACTCCATGGATCTTTACAAATTTGAAATTGGTGATATATATTGGAAAAATGCTACATTGAACATAATGACCATTTCTCCACCAACTCTGAATCCAATGTATTTGAAGCTTCAGTTGACGATGCCTGAGCGAGAATCTTTGACAAACGACGGTTGAAAAACAAAGTCTTGTCAGCATGCAGTTACTTGCCAAATCCCTAATTTTTGTCTAGATTGCCCCTAGGGTGAGGTACTCAATCTAGTGGGATATATATATTCATTCATTTTTTTATGTCTCTAACTTTTTCCTGGATCACCCTTTCGGGTTTTCAATCCACCGAGACGCTCATTTTTACCTAAGCCGCCCTTTCGGGTTTTCAACTTAGTGAGTTATTCTATTTTTATTTTAGGCGAAGTATTTCTTGACTGCATCTGAATTTACAGGACGAGTGAAATCCTCCCCATCCATAGTTGTAAGTATCAAAGCACCGCCTATAAGGCTCTCTTAACAACATATGGACCTTCATAGTTTGGAGTCCACTTTCCCCTGGAATCGGGCGCGAAAGACAAGACTTTCTTGAGCACAAGGTCACCTTCTCGGAACACACGAGGCCTGACCTTCTTTTCAAAGGCTTTCTTCATCCTTTGCTGATATAATTGACCATGGCACATGGTAGTCAATCTCTTCTCTTCAATTAAATTCAGCTGGTTATGACGACCCTGAACCCATTCAGCCTCAGTCAACTTAGCTTCCATCAAACTCTCATTGATGGGATCTCAACCTCCACGGGGAGCACAACCTCCATGCCATAAACAAGAGAGAACGGGGTTGCCCCTATTGAAGTGCGGACAGATGTACGATAACCATGCAAAGCAAATGGCAGCATCTCATGCCAATCTTTGTACGTAACAACCATCTTCTGGATAATCTTCTTGATGTTCTTATTAGCAGCTTCAACAACCCCGTTCATCTTCGGTCTATAAGGAGAAGAATTATGATGTGCTATCTTGAACTCGCTACACAGTTCTTTCATCATCTTGTTGTTCAAGTTAGATCCATTATCAGTAATGATCTTATCTGGCACACCATAACGGCATATGAGTTGATTCTTGATAAACTTCACAACCATTTGCCTGGTCACATTTGCATATGACACTGCTTCAACCCATTTGGTGAAGTAATCAATTGCTACGAGAATAAACCTGTGACCGTTGGACGCTTTTGGCTCTATCATGCCAATCATGTCAATTCCCCACATAGAGAAAGGCCATGGTGATGAAATCACATTCAGAAGTGTCGGGGGAATATGAATCTTATCCGCATAAATTTGACATTTATGGCATTTCTTCACATACTTGCAGCAGTCAGACTCCATTGTCATCCAATAGTAGCATGCTCTCAACATCTTTTTAGCCATGGCATGTCCATTGGAATGAGTACCAAATGAACCCTCATGGACTTCAGTCATCAACAGGTCCGCTTCATGTCTATCCACGCATCTGAGCAAAATCATGTCAAAATTCCTCTTATAAAGCACATCGCCATTGAGGTAGAAACTGTCAGACAATCTCCTCAAAGTCTTCTTATCTTGAGCAGATGCCCCTGGCGGGTAAATCTGACTCTGAAGAAAACATTTGATATTGTAATACCATGGCTTGTCGTCTTTCACTTCTTCTACTGCAAATACATGAGCTGGTCTATCCAAGCACATCACAGTAATATTGGGGACTTCAGTCCAGAATTTCACCACAATCATCGAAGCAAGTGTAGCAAGAGCATCTGTCATCCGATTCTCAACTCGAGGAATATGACAGAAGTCAACCTCAGTAAAGAAAGTTGAATGCCTCCTCGCATAATCTCTATATGGGATGAGGCCAGGCTGATTCGTCTCCCATTCCCCCTTAATCTGATTAACAACAAGGGCCGAATCACCATAAACATCAAGATGATTGATCCTAAGATCAATACACTCTTCTAAACCCATAATACAGGCCTCATACTCCGCCATATTATTCGTGCATTTGAAAGTTAGCCTTGTTGTAAAAGGAAAATGTGTGCCCTAAGGGGTAATAATCACTGCCCCAATACCATTTCCATATTAATTTACAGCGCCATCAAACACCATGCTCCATCGGGAACCAGGCTCTGGCCCTTCATCGAGCGTAGGCTCATCGTAATCTTTCATCTTCAAATACAGAATCTCCTCATCAGGGAAGTCGTACTGAACTGACTGATAATCCTCAATTGGTTGATGTGCCAAGTGGTCAGCGAAGATACTACCTTTAATAGCCTTCTGAGCTCGATACTCAATATCATACTCAGACAACAACATCTGCCAACGGGCAATCCTCCCAGTTAAAGCAGGCTTCTCAAAGACATACTTGATTGGATCCATTTTGGATATCAACCAAGTCGTATGATTCAACATATATTGGCGGAAGCGGTTAGCAGCCCAAGCCAAAGCACAACATTTTTTCTCAAGCATCGAGTATCGAGACTCACAATCAGTGAACTTCTTTCTCAGATAGTAGATGTCATACTCCTTCTTCCCTGATTCATCTTGCTGACTAAGGACACACCCCATAGAGTATTTAAGAACGGTCAGATCCATAATCAAGGGTCTCCCTTCCACAGGCAGAGACAGAATCGGCGGCTCAGACAGATACTCTTTAATACTGTCAAGGGCCTTTTGGCAATCCTCGGTCCAATCATGACACTGATCTTTCCAGAGGAGCTTGAATATAGGCGCACATATGGCAGTCATGTGGGATATGAATCTGGAAATATAATTCAAGCGACCAAGAAAACCTCGGACTTGCTTCTCAGTTTTAGGCACAGGCATTTCCTGTATTGCTTTGACCTTGGCAGGATCAACTTCAATACCTCTTTCACTGATAATAAAGCCCAATAACTTGCCGGAACGGACTCCAAATGTAGACTTGTTCGGATTCAGACGAAGCTTGTACTTTCTCAAACGCTGAAAAAGCTTCAACAAGTGCTCTATATGTTCAATTTCCTTTCTCGACTTTGCAATCATATCGTCCACATATACCTCTATCTCCTTGTGCATCATATCATGAAACAAGGTAGTCATACCTCGTTGATACGTGGCTCCAGCATTCTTCAAACCGAAGGGCATCACTCGATAACAGAATGTTCCCTAAGGTGTGATGAATGTTGTCTTCTCCATATCCTCGGGTGCCATTTTGATCTGATTATATCTGGAAAATCCGTCCATAAATGAGAAGACATTGAATTTAGCTGTATTATCTACCAACATATCAATATGTGGTAGAGGAAAATCATCTTTCGGACTAGCTTTATTCAAGTCTCTATAATCCACACACATTCGGACTTTTCCATATTTCTTATGCACGGGCACAATATTGGCCACCCATCGAGGATATGTAGAAGTCACCAGAAACCCCGCATCAATTTGCTTCTGAACTTCTTCTTTGATCTTTACTGCCATATCAGGATGAGTTCTTCTGAGCTTTTGCTTCACAAGCACGCACTCGGGCTTTAAAGGCAGGAAATGTTGCACGATATAAGTCTCTAGACCAGGCATGTCTTCATATGACCAGGAAAAGACGTCGACATATTCTCGTAGCAACTCAATCAACCCCTTCTTCACAAATTCTTCAAGGAGTGCCCCAATCTTCACCTCACGAACACAATCTTCAAACCCCAAGTTGATTGTTTCCAGATTCTCAAGATGTGGCTGAATGATCTTCTCTTCGTGCTCAAGCAGACGGGTAATCTCATCAGGAATCTCTTCAACATCATCTTCTTCGGCCTCAAATACAGGGAACTCAAAGTTGGGAGATGGTGTTGGATCATTATGGTCAATGGGTTTGATCAACCTGCATAATGATTTTGGATATAAAAGAGATTTTAGAATTCAAGCAAAGCAAATCATTATGCAGATGAAAAGATTGATTTTATTCTATTTTTAGGGTTTTTTGTGATCACCAATTTCATGCCAAAAGCAAAAAGTGAAAATAATTTGGAAAAACAAACATTTAACATGAATTTATTGAATGAATATCATTGTATTTATGGGCCAACAATGTCATCACTTCTCCTTTTGGCATGGGAGAAGGGTTTTTAAACAAAATGAACATTACGTGGACTTATGGACAACTATTGGAACATCAACAGCGAACCAATTATTACAGACCCCTTTAGGGATGCAAAGTTGCCAGAATCTTCCTCTGCATCATCCTCCATAATAGCAGCAGCTTCCTGGTCTTTGACCGTGTGGATGAAACCACCACTCTGAAACAACCCATGCTTGTTGAAAGTGCCTGAAGAGTACCCTATGCCAGCCCGATATTTATTGTATTCCAGCTTGATCATTTGTCCTAAACCAGTAGTTGCGCCATGCTCAATGGCCAACTTCGCATCATTGTAGGACGCAAATGAAGAAGTTCCTTTATTAGAAGGCTCAGCAATAGACAAAGCTTGGAACGGTGTCCCAACTTCGTCCTCAGCATCAATGTAAGAAAAGGAAGACAGATGGCTAACCAAGAGAGCCTTCTCTCCCCCTACCACCACCAACTTTTTGTTCTTCACGAACTTCAACTTTTGGTGTAGGGTGGATGTCACGGCGCCTGCCTCGTGAATCCATGGTCTGCCCAACAAACAGCTATATGATGGGTGGATATCCATGACCTGAAAAGTGATCTGGAAATCACTAGGTCCTATCTTGACTGGAAGCTCAACCTCGCCAATCACTGTCTTGCGCGATCCATCAAAAGCTTTGACGACCACTCCACTCTGCCTCATGGGAGGCCCCTGGTAAGAAAGTCTGGCCATAGTGGATTTTGGCAACACATTCAGCGATGATCCAGTGTCTACCAGCACATTAGACATGGCATCGTCCTTGCAATTCATGGAGATGTGAAGTGCCAAATTGTGGTCTCTTCCCTCCTCAGGGAGATCAACATCATGGAAACTCAGATTGTTGCAAGCAGTAATGTTTGCAACTATGCTATCAAATTGCTCTATTGTGACATCGTGATCCACATACGCCACGTCTAACACCTTCTGCAGAGCTTCACGGTGTGGCTCAGAATTCATCAACAAAGAGAGCATAAATATCTTTGAAGGCGTTTGTAGCAACTGATTTACAACATTGTATTCACTCCTCAGCATCTCATCACAGTCCTCTTTCATCATGCCATTTTGACCAGCAGGGACAGAAGTTCTAAAAGCAGTGACAGGTCTGTCAACAGCAAGTGCCGGATTCAGAGAATTGGAAGAATTCCCAACAGGACGGGTAGCACTATCAGCAGCATCAGCTCTTCTGGTGTTAGCCTGGGGTTTCGGCGGCACCGAGAATACACGACCACTACGGGTCAAACCACTGACATCAGCAATGTTTACAACAGAAGTGGAGGGTAGGGGCACCTCCTTCGCATCTTCCAATGCCACAGCATTATAACGATAGGGAACAGCTTTGTTGGAAGAGTAAGGCACAGGGCCGGCTGGCTTAATTATGAGAGTAGGAGAAGCCTTCTGCTTGCTGCCATCGTATCGAACGATAACTGGCTCAGGTATCCTGAATACAGGTGATATCACATTAACTTCATCATCCTCATCACGATTCTGAAGTATCTCTATTACACCCTTATCCAACATTTCTTGGATGTCCTTTCTGACCTGACGACATCCTCTCTCATTGACAGTGCAAACATGGCAACTGTCATGGTCATGCTCGTAGTGACTGTATTCACACAACAATCTATGCATCTCGACCAGTGATTGTCTGATATGGCTGATATATCTGACCTTGTATTTTCCAGGGCAACCCTGAACCATGTTGACAACAAATTTCCCATGCTCGGGCAATGGGTTCTTCTTCAAATTAGGACCTACGTCCTCGAAAAATAATATACCGCTTCTAACAAGGTCTTGAACCTTGGTCTTCAACGGGTAGCAATTCTCCACATCATGTCCGGGAGCACCGGAATGATAAACACAATGAAGCTCAGGCTTATACCACCACTGAGGGTTGGTAGGTATAGGAGGTGGGTCACGTGGAGTGATCAATTTCCTTTCAATTAAAAAAGGATAAAGCTCGGCATAAGTCATTGGAAAAGGATCAAAAGTAACCCTTTTCCTATCATAGCTTGTGCTGGTCTGATTGTTGTTTCGAGGCTGGTAGGCCTGCTGTTGAGGACGGTGCTGTTGTTGCTGATATTATTGATGTTGTTGTTGCTGGTTCTGATTATGATGCTGATATTGCTGATTTTCTCTGAAAACAGGTGCTATATGAGCCACCTGGTGCTGGTTACTGGCTGGACGCACAGTCTTCTTCTTCACAGAGGGTCTTCTAGACTTAATATGGGAGGTCACAGCATGTGCCTCGCCATCTTTCTTCTTCACAAACGCCCCATAACATTTGGCAGAAGAGCCTTCTTCTCTAGTCAGGCGCCCTTCCCTGACTCCTTCTTCTAGACACATCCCCATATTCACCATCTCGGTGAAGTCAGAAGGAGCGCTTGCAATCATCCGCTCATAATAGAATGAACTCAAGGTCTTCAGAAAGATCTTGGTCATTTCTTTCTCTTCTAGAGGAGGCACGATTTGTGCAGCCAATTCTCGCCACCTCTGGGCGTACTCCTTAAAAGTTTCCTTATCCTTCTGGGACATGGCCCTCAGTTGGTCCCTATCGAGAGCCATATCAACGTTGTATTTGTATTGCTTGACGAAGGCTTCGCCAAGGTCGTTGAAGGAGCGGATGTTCACACTATCCAGGCCCATGTACCATCTCAATGCGGCACCGGACAGGCTATCCTAGAAATAATGGATCTGGAGTTGATCGTTGTCGGTCTGAGTTGACATTTTTCGTGCATACATAACCAGATGGATGAGAGGGCAAGTGTTTCCTTTGTACTTTTCAAAGTCAGGCACTTTGAACTTGACAGGAATCTTGACATTGGGAACAAGGCAAAGCTCAGCAGCAGATTTGCCAAAGAGGTCCTTCCCTCTGAGAGTTTTGAGTTCCTTGCGAAGCTCAAGGAATTAATCGTTCATAGCATCCATTTTCTCATACACATTTGGGCCCTCAGATGGCTCAGAGTGGTAAATGGTGTCATCTACTCTTGGCAAAGTATGCACGACTGGAGGTGGCACAGCAAGGACCGGGCTAGATGTCGGAAAAGAAGCAAACGTTGGGGCGAGACCCTCTGGAACGAAGTTCGCGGGCATCCCCCAGGGAAACTCGGCTGGCATAGTAGTAGGCGCAAAATGGGAACTGGCAGTAGGCACAGTTGAGGAAGCAATCTCAGAAATGACTGTCCTCTGGGGAGGAGTTGAAGGCGTTGGAGAAGAATGGCTTTGGGCGGCCAAGAAAGACTCTATCAGGGCAGTCAATCTTGCCACTTCCTCCTTCAACTCTCTATTCTCTTGCTCTAGGTGATCCATTAGCTTTGATGAGTTGGCTCTGGTGTAGTACCGATGCGTCAGCTTGTCTTCAAAATAAATGAAGAACATAGAGTTAGACCACTGAACAAGAAACCCTAGAACAAAACCTGCTTATGCACATGATGCATGCAATGCTTGTGCATATGATTTTATTTTTATCAGAGGAACTTTTTAGAGATCTACTTGCAAATATTGGAAATATTAATCATTTAGACATATATGGAATAATCATATCAATAATATCTGGAAAAAAGTGTTACACCAAAGAACTACAGTCTTGGTAACCAAATAATACAATACAAGAGAGAAGGAAAATGAACATCCTATGGAACCCTAGAAACAATCATCCAAAGCTCTTGAGACCGGAAGATACGCTGCACGAAGCCTCTTCACCTCTCTCTCATAGGTTGCCTCCATATCTGCCTTCTCCTTGGCGAGTCGGTCGTACTTCCTCTTCCAAAACCTGGAAGACTGAGGAAGAAGAGAAGTCACCACATCATCGGGCTCGTTGATAACCTGATGCTCAAGAAACTCTATCAAAGCATCATTATCTCTAAGATGTTGAAGTAACTCCTCTCGCTCACGGACCCAAGCACGCGAACGATCTTCGTCTCTCAACTCCTCAACTCCTTGGTCAGGGAGGGTTGAAGGCCCAACCATAACCATAAGTGTAGGTCTTGGATATTCATAAGGCATAAGGTACTCAGAAGCTCTCCTCCTAACCCACGAGGTATAGGGTTCCAAAGCAATACAATTCTTCGGACCAAGCTCTTTCCTTCCCTTCCTATGAATCTTGCGCCAAGCGCGGACCATTATGCCCTTCAAGTTTTGGGGATCATTACCCTCTTGAAAGAACACACCTTCTAACAAAATGTTATTAGGTTTATCCTTTAAGGGGAACCCAAGCTGACGACGTGCTAAAATAGGGTTGTAGTTAATCCCACCACATGTACCAAGAAGAGGTACATTGGAGAATTCACCATAAGAATCAATAATCTGCACACCATCATATACACGGTTATACCAAAAGATATCATCATTAGTGAGAGACATAAGTCTCGTGGACCACCGTATACATCCTTTGTTCTCCTTGAAGGCGACCGTCTGTGGCAAGTGCGAAATAAACCACTTGTACAACAGAGGTAAACAGCACACAATGGTACCACCACCCTTTGCATTCCTCATATGCAAAGAGAAATAAGTGTCACCCAACAGAGTAGGAACGAGATTAAGAGTAGATAAAATCCTAATGGCGTTCACATCCACAAACTTGTCGATGTTGGGGAATAACACTAGCCCATAGATGAAAAGTACAAATATGGCCTCAAAGGCGTCCTCACTCATGGCCTTCCCATACATAGTAGCTTGAGCAATGAGGAAATCAGATGGGAGACCTTGAATTCCACCTTTGGTAGTCATATGAGCACTCACAATAGATTCATCTATATGCAACAGGTCAGTAATCTCTTGAGAAGAAGGAACCCTTTCCAAGCCACTGAACGACAACCGATCTAGAATAGGTATACCCACAAGATAGGCATACTCCTCAAGCGTAGGAAAAAGCTGGAAATCCAGAAATGTGAAGCAACGGTACAAGGGATCATAGAACTGCACCAACACACTCATCAGACCTTCATCCACTTGAGTAGCAAGAATAGACAGAAGCTTCCCATGGCGAGCCTTGAACTCCAAGGGATCTAATACATAGGATGTCAAACTCCTTAACTCTTTCAAGTCTAGTTGTCTGAAACTGTACTTCTTCGTATTCCTTCTTTGCTTATCCATGTCTATAAATTTGCAAATAGACCTCTTAATATCCTTGAAAATTTTCTCATTGTTGATGATATGGATGTGTATGAATGCATGAATGGATGGATGCAATAATCACACTCAAGGATCAAGAAAAGCACACCACACAAAGGTCATGGGATGGATTAAGTAATCCTTAATATCAATCATCCATTTTGGTGGATTACGGTTTACACCTTATCAACACCCAAGTTCCATTGATATTAAGGATATACAAGAACGGATCAACTATGAATCAAGGGTTTGTTGCAAGTCACGAGCATGGAGTCTTGGTTAAGAACCACCCAAGGGGAGTGTACTGAGGTTAAACCTGACAATCATGTTCTACAAGGGGTTCCCTTAGTCATCATCCCATCTTTCGAATATTATCGGATAAACGACTACTCGTATTCCAAAAATATTCTCAAGATAGACTCTTATGAGTGTAGTATCGCGTAACAATCATACCAAATCTCACACTTGAACGACCTTCGCACTACGTCCTAGAAAATAGGCCAAGATGGGCTTGGTAATCTAAGGTCCTTGGCTTCTAAGGCATATATTGGAAAGAGTAATGCCTAACAACGACTACTCGTGTGACATTATTGATCCCAACATGACCTCCACCAAGTGAATGGGCTTGCAAGTCAACTTGCTAAGGAGTAACTCCACACAAGTTGATAAGACTATACCATTCTCCTATCATAAGTGCACTCGAGTTCGGGTATAGAACTCATCTCGCAAAAGACCACCAAGCACAGAAGCAATTAATATATCAAGCAATTGATACATTACAAACAATACAGTAATCCCAAATTTGCACAAAAATATGTCACAAATAATATAAACATACAATACAACAAATGTGAAAAGTAGGCAAAACCCACTAGGCAAATGATCCCCAGCAGAGTCGCCACTTTTCTGTAGCGAGGTATTCGTTACCTTTAGATTTATTGACTAAATCAAAAGTAAATCATACAATTTGAGTCACCACCGCACTTCTATTTATCCAAAGGAAAGGTTAGAAAGCGAACAAAAATCGAGAAGTTTTATCAAATCAAAAACTAATAAAAATGTCAGAGATCTGGGTAAGGGGGTTAGTTATGCAATGGGAAGGTTTTAAGCACCCAAAATATCCTTAGTACTTTAAGGGAGCCCTTTTCACTAATGTTGTAAGGTAGGTTGGTATTTGTGAAAATTGTTTGTGCAAACATGATTGGGGAGATGAGAGAAGAATGTACAAATTATTTACAATTTTGTGTTTGAATGGATAAACCCATTGCCTACGTACCATCTTAAAAAAGATTAGGATCAAAACCTCGTAGTTCGGGGTAAAAATCTCAAAACAAGTTGGTGAATTGATTGGTCAAAATCCTTAAGGTCTTTTGTTATCAAAGGGAGAAAACTCAACCTAAAACCACAAATTCACCATGTGAGGAGAGCTTCAACATGCTAGTGAGGGGTTAACCCTATAATAAGCATGGAAGACTTATTGTCCATCACTAAGGATACAAGTGAGTATTATATCATCCACAAAGATAACTTAAACCTAATAGCTAATGTTTATGAAAAAGCTTTGGCAAAAGTGGCCATTGAAACCACAAAAACAATTGAGTGAGTTGTATTTACCAATGAAAAGTATTTACAAAGTAAGGTCAAAGTTGACTTAGGATTCAACTCAAAATAAGTGTTATGAAAAGAAGTTTGAAAAAATCAAAAGCATAGTGCTTAGGTTTCTAATTTTGAAAACAATGTTAATGTTTGCACAAAAGTTTTGGCTTGGGTTAGAGTGTAGGGAAGAAGAAGAATGGCTAAGTCCTAAACATACAAAGATGAAGGAGAAGAAATAAAACCACATTGGAGTTCCCTTCTTGAGATTATAGTGATGTTCCAAGTTGTTCCCTTTCCTTTGGAATTAGCAAGCAATAAGCAAATAACTCAAGCAATCAATCAAACAAGCAAGCTCCTAGGAATCTTCCAATGGCTTTTGTATCTCTCACTTTGGATGCTCATGACAATGGTTCTTCTATTTGGCTCAAGTTTAGATCCCTAGCACACAAGAACACACAAATCAAAAAGTTCCACAATGCAATAGAAAGAATGGACAAGAGTGAGTTTAGAAATTAGGTCCTTTCAAGTCATCTTCAACATTAAGCATTCTAAAGGCATGAGGCCTAGTTGCTATTTGACATTTTATAGCATTCTAAAGGCATGAGGCCTAGTTGCTCTTCAAACTCCATTAGCATAGGTAAGGTCCTAAAAACTAAGCCCTTTGTCTATTTGCATTTGGTTCACACAATCAAAACAAAACAAGCACAATAATATATACACAATAATGTGCTCAAGTGAGCAAAAGGCAAATTGCATTAACATAAACATGAGCTCAAGTGAGCAAAGGGCAAAATCAAATGAATTAATTTGCAAGAAATTAAATAAAAGTAAATTGCAAGAATTAAATGCTTTAATTAAAAATTAGTGGTCATTAGTTAGTGTTAGTGTGCCATAAGGCAATTTAGCGCTATGTTAAGCAATCGTAAGTGGACTAATGTAGTAGTCACACCTATCTGAGGCCAGTCAATAAAAATATAGACAACAAACACAAGTTAGAGACCATGACTAGTAAGCCAAGCTCCTACGACTTGCCATGCCAAAAGAAAAGAAGGATGATCTTATATTGAATTAGGTTTTTTTCTTGACCAAGAAGCAACCTATCCTTAATGCAAAGCCATTCACTTGATCTTTGATCAAGATGAATTAGATTTGAATCAAGGAAGGCTAAGTCTCTCATATGTCAAGGCTAACCACCAATCTTTAACTCATTGATCAAAAGGAAAAAGATGAAGAAGAAGAAGAATAAGAATGTACATAAATTGAAATCCAAATGAAACAACTAACACACATTGATCAAAGATGAATAGAATCAAAGTCAATCAATGGTAAACAGAAGCAAGATGAAGTTTAGAATTCAAGAAACAAATAAAATATTTTTGGTATTTTTGAAAATTAAAATAATACTTGAATTAAAATAAACAAATAAAGGTCAAACTTCAAATCCATTTCAAATCAACTTGGAAAAGTCCAAATGGATCATCCTAAGTTCAACAAGGTCAAACAAAGTTTTACAAAAAAATTCAGCATTTTTGGAAACCAGAAACTATTTTTAAACAATTAAAAATGAATAAAAAATAACATAATTGAACTAAAATCTCAAATAAATCTCAAATCAATTTGTAAATTGATGAGAATTCTTTTCATAGATTCATCATCATTCAAAGATGTTAAGAAAATATTTTTGCATTTTTTGAATATTGGAAACTATTTAAAATGAATTAAAAATAACCAGAAAAGAGAAAATTCATAAAAAATATCAAATGACAAAATAAAAAATATTAAAAATCATTTTCAGAAACTAGAATTAAAAAGAAGAATAATGCAATTGGTCTCATATTTTTTGGATTTAAAATGAAAGAGATATGAATTTTTGAAATAAAATGAAATAAAGAAAATAAAATGAAATAAATCAAAAAATGCAAAAAGCCTGGCGCGTTGGATCTCATTTCATTAAATGAGGTGGCACATCCAAAGGTGGAGAGGCGCGCGCGCACGATGAACCATAGTAAAAGGCGAAACATGTAGCATTATTAAAAGTCATAAGATCTAAAGGCCACGATTCAAATTGGAAACACAATCAAACGGTCCAAATGAAATCTGACATGGTGGACGGTGGTGTACACCACCGTATTCTCTGGCGAGCATGCTAACTCCAATGACATTTGCAGCTCATGAAATCTCAACCAAAATGGACGATCCTCATATCATTGGAAAGCTGGGGTGATGTACATCACCTCTGTGCCATTGGCTTCCACTCAAGATCCCTACATTAAGAGAAATCTGAGATGGAAGTTTATGTTGTTCAATCTGAACTTGATGAATTCGTGAAATTAAGTACACCAATCAATTGCCTCTTATGAGAGGATTTCAGAGGAGCCAACAAACACAAGAAATGAGCAATATATTTGGAGTTTCGAATCAAAACAGTTTGAGGGAAAACTTTTAAAGAGCAGCTTTCAAACACTTGATCCACTACAATTCTCTTGTGCAGCTTGTTCTTGAGATGGAAATAGAGTTAGGCTAAGGAATTAGAGTTCAATAATCAACCAAGGAAGTTGAAAATTGAAACTGAAAAAACGAAAGTGAAATGCAAAATTCCTTTAGGTGAGGTGTGAGGATTCAGTTCTGCAGCATGTAAGGCGCCTTAAGGTTGGTTTAGAATGAAGCTGAGCATCTCTATTTATAGCACAAGGTGATGTAAGTCGTGGAAAAATCATGTGTGCATGAGATGAGGGCCTCCATGCATGGGCCTGTACAGGCGCATGGGAGGCCCAAATGCAATGGTAATTGAGTGTTCAGATGTAAGCAAGATGAAATGGACGTGCAAATTTGATGGAATTGGCTTGTGCACAAATATTTGACATGGTTTCCATAAATGCACATAAACTTTGACCTCTTCGAAAATGCACCTTGCAAAAATGAAACATGGCCTTGTGGGTAATGGTTGGAAAGGTATTGACATGAGGAACAATTGTTATGTTGAAAAGAAATCTATTTGGTGTTGGGAATTTAATGAAAACAGGCCTTGAAGTTCAATGTACAAAACATGTGTATGAAAATTTTGCCAAAATGGACACACTTCAAGCCCTTCTGTTTCAATGATGCAAGCCTCAAATGACAAAACCTTCAACATAAAAGTTTTAGATCTTTTCAAGACAATCAATTTGGACTTAAAGTTTGCATCATTTGGATTTTTTATGAGAGTGTTATGGGCACTTGAAGTTAGACTTTTTCACATTTCAATGACTTTGGCCCAAAGTGACCTATAATGTTTTGATACCACCTCAAAATCATGAAAAATGAGTGAGTTAGTTCCTTGGGAAGTTGACCCACAATTAGGGTTTCAGTCAAAATGACCTATAATGTTTTGAAATGGATGATGACCTTCCAAGCTTCAAATTAATTTTTTATGAACATTAAAGTTGTTCATATGGTTCTTAAGAACATTTTTTCTCTTAGGGGCATCTTCATTTGACAAACACATCAAAAGTTAGGTCTCAGTGGATTTCAAAATGGTTAGATGAATTGACTGATCAACTTCTCAAATCCAAACTTCAAATCTTGATGAATGAATGATTGAGGACACTCAAATAAGCTCAAATATGCATTAAATGATGAATGAAAGAACTTACCTTGATTGTATTTGATCATGGGTTGAGGTTGCTTCATGAGCAAGGCACAATCAATGCATAGTTGAATTAGGGTTTCCTTGGGAAACAATCCTCAAGCCCTTTGGTTTGTGTAAGACCCCAATTTTGTCCCTAAGATCCCTCATGGCATCATAACATTGCATTTGCATTGCCTCAAGGATCATAAGCATCGTGGTTCCCCTTACCTTTGGGTGGGACCTCTTATGAGTGGTTTGAGATCACCAAGCATGTTTGAATTGTATATCATTGCTTTTCTTATTTTGTTTACTAACCAAAAGCACAAAAATATGTCACTAACATCTTTTGTTTGTAGCTTGAGCAATCACAAGGTCAAAAGCCTCTAGGAGATCATAAGTACAAAGATATGGCCAAGAGGAGATGAAAATAAGCATGGTAATGGTTCCCAAAGCTCTCATCCATCAAATATGCCTCCCTAGCATCTCAATTCATCATTTTTGATCAAAGCAAGTCAAAGAGTTTGAGGTTTGTTTCCAAAGGAAACCCTAATTCATTTGTGTACCACAATGCCTTGCTCTTGAAGCAACCTCAGCCCATGATTAAATACATTCAAGGGAAGTTCTCTCATTCATCATTTCATGCATATTTGGACTTATTTGAGTGTCCTCAATCATCAATTCATCAAGATATGAGTCATGGACTTGAGAAGGTGATCAGTCAATTCATCTAACTATTTTGAAATGTACTGAGACCTAACTTTTTATGTGTTGGTCAAATGGAGATGATCCCAAACGAAAACATGTTCTTAAGGACAATATGAACAACTTTCATGTTCATCAAAAATTGATTTGAAGCTTGGAAGGTCATCTCCCATTCCAAGACATTATAGGTCATTTTGATTGAAACCCTAATTTTGGGTCAACTTCCCAAGAACATAACTCATTCATTTTTTATGATTTTAAGGTGGGATCAAATGCATTGTAAAGCGCAAGATGTCTACTTAATATGTTATGTTGAACAAAATTTCAAAATCTCAAAGGAAATACATGTGATAATGCAAAACATTATAGGTCACTTTGGACCAAATGCATTGAAAGGCTAAAAAAATCCAACTTCAAGTGCCCATAACTCTTTCATCAAAAATCCAAATGATGCAAAATTTAAGTCCATTTTGATTTTATTGAAAAGATCTACAACTTTGATGTTGAAGTTTTTTCATTTGAAGTTTGCATCATCAAAACAGAGTGGCTTGAACATTGGCCAAATTTGGAAACCTCACCTTTGCATGTTTTGCACCTTACACTTTAAACTCAAAATTCACTAATTTCCACACTTCAAATGGATTTTTTCCCAACATAACATTTCTTCCTTACATCAAGCCCTTTCCAACCATTACTCACATGCTCATGTTTGGATTTGGCAAATGGCATTTTTGAAGAGGAGAAGTTTTAGGCATAATTGTGCATAACATGTTGAAACTCATTACACAAGCCTATGCATTGCCAACTACACGTCCATTTCAGCTCAATTATACTTCAGATTGCATTTGGCATTTGATTTGGGCCTTCTACATGATCATGCAAGCCCATGCAATGCATATCCTCTTGCCATGCACACGGATTTTCCACCTCCTTGCATCAACTTCCACTATAAATACACTTGCTTGCTTCACTTGAAATCATCCATGAATCAACCTGAAATGCTGCCGAACTGAAAACCAAACCTCTCACCAAAGGAACTATTTCATTTTCACTCAAATTTCTCAGATCTGAAATTCAACTAAATCTGGTTGAATTTCTAGATCTAAAGTTCCTAGACCTTCATCCTATAGTCCATTGTACTTCTGTTTGGCCAAAGGAAGCAAGGAAGCAAGCTCAGATCACCACAATTCAAAGGTTCTCTCCAAATGGTTTTTTCTTCGAAATTCACTATTTCTTGACCTATTTGCTTGGATATTGTGTTGGCTGAAATCCTCTTCATAGAGGCATTTGTTTTGAGTGCTCAATTGTTGAAATCCATGAAGTTCAGTATGAACACCATGATTTTCTCTCTCTGATTTCTCTCTCTATGAGGATCGAGAGGATAAACCAATGGTACAGGGGTGATGTACATCACCCCAGCTTTCCAATGATGTATGGATCGTAAATTTTGGTTAAGCTTTTGAAACATGCAATTTTGGCCGGAATCTTCATGCTCACCGGAGAAGACAGTGGCTCCTGTCACCGTCCCTTTGCCAGATGCATCGTGAGCCCTCGGATCTGATCTTCAGATTTAATCTCCAATGTCCAATGTTATGACTTTGTTTTAATGTTTGTGTGACGCATTGACTTGGACGTACCATGGAAGCGTGCATCTGGAGCGTTTAATCAGCCACGTCAATTAATGAGGCTTGATCAGACGCTCCTGGTTTTTTTTTTTTTCCTATTTTCTGATTTAATTTCTTTTATTTCTTTTATTTTCAAAAATTCATATCTTCTTCATTTTTAATCCAAAAAATATGGGACTAATTGCATTCTTATCCAAAAAAATTCTAGTTTCTAATTTTGATTTTTAATATTCTTTATTTTGTCATTTGATATTTTTTGTAAATTTTCTCTTTTCTGGTTATTTTTAATTCATTTTAAATAGTTTTTGATTTTCAAAAAATACAAAAATATTTTCCTAACCTATTTGAATGATGATGGATCTATGAAAAATATTCTCATCAATTTTTTAATTGATTTGAGATTTATTTGAGATTTTAGTTCAATTAGGTTATTTTTATTCATTTTTAATTGATTAAAAATAGTTTTTGACTTTTAAAAATGCTAAAAAAAATTGTCAAACCTTGTTTGACCTTGTTGAACTTGGGATAAATCACTTGGACCTTTCAAGGTTGATTTGAAGTGATTTTGAAGTTTGACCTTTCTTTTATTTTTAATTCAAGTTTATTTTGATATTAAAAATGCCAAAAATATTTTGCTCATTATTTGACCTCCAATCTTCATCCCATTTATGGTTTCTCATGGTTTGACTTTGGCTTCAAATGTCATTTGGTCAACACACATGGATTGGTACATTTTATTTCACCTTATGCACTTTATTCTTTCCATTTCCTTTTCCATTATTCATCTCTTTCTTCTTCTTCTTCTTTTTCTTTTTGATCAATGAGTTGACGGTTGATAAGTTAGCATTGATTAGGGAGACTTAATCTTCCTTGATTCAAATCTAATTCATCTTGATCAATTGATCAAGTGAATGGCTTTGCATTAAGGATAGGTTGTTTCCTAAATCATGCAAAAGACTTAAACCAATACAAGATCAATTCTCTTCTTCTTTTTGGCATGACAAGTTGTTGGAACTTGGTTCACTAATCAAGACTTCTAACTTGTGTTGTTGCCTACATTATTATTGACCGGCCTCAAATAGTTGTGACTTCTACATAAGTCCAATTACGATTGCTTAACATAGCTCTAAATTTGCCTTATGGCACACTAATTACTAACACTAACTATTAACCATTAACATTTACTTTTGCTCTTTACTTTTATGCAATTTACTATTCTTGCACATATTATCCATTTGGTTTTTTCTTTGCTCACTTGAGCACATGTTTATGTAATGTAATTTGCCTTTTGCTCACTTGAGCACATAATTGTATATATACTATTGTGCTTGTGTTTTGTTTTGATGGTTGTGAACCAAATGCAAGTGGAAAAAGGAACTTAGATTTTAGGACCTTACCTAAGCTAATGGAGTTTGAAGAGAAACTAGGCCTCATGCCTTTAGAGTGCTATAAATGTCAAAGAGCAACTAGGCCTCATGCCTTTAGAATGCTTAAAACTTGAAGATGAACATTGAAAGGATCATATTCTAAACTCCCTCTTGTCCATTCTTTGATTTGTAAATAGAACCTTTTGATGTGTGTGTTTCTTTGTGCTAGGGATTCCAACTTGATCCAAATTGGGGAACCATTACCATGTGCTTCTAAGAAAGAGAGATTCAAGAGACATTGAGGAACCTTCCAAGAGTTCATTTGATTGTTGATTGCTTGAGTTTATGCTTATGTGATTGCTTATTCCAAAGGATGGGATCTACTTGGATCATCCATATGATCTCAAGAGAGGAACTCCTTTTTGTGGTTTTGTTTCTTATCCCTCACCTTTTGCATTGCTTAGGATCTTAGCCATTCTTCTTCTTTCCTCCACTCTAACCCAAGCCAAAGCTTTTGTGCAAACTTTTAATACTTGTTTTTAAAATTAGAAACCTAAGCCTTATGCTTTTGATTTTCAAACTCTCTTTTCATAATACTCATTTTGAATTGAATCTCTAAGCCAACTTTGACCATATTTTGTACATACTTTCCATTGGTAAATATAACCCATTCAAATGTCTTTTGTGGTTTCAATGGCCACTCTCTTAATCAAAACTTTTTCATAACCTTTAGCTATTAGGTTTGAGTTATCCTTGTGGTAGATGTAATACTCACCTATATCCTTAGTGATGGACAATGAGTCTTTCATGCTTATTCTAGGGTTAACCCCTCACTAGCATGTTGAAGTTATCCTCACATGGTGGATTTGTGGTTTTAGGTTGAGTTTTCTCCCTTGGATAACAAAAGACCTTAAGGCTTTTGGACCAATCAATTCACCAACTCATTTTGAGATTTTTACCCGGAACTACGAGGTTTTGATCCTAATCTTTTTATAAGATGGTACGTAGGCAATGGGTTTATCCATCCAAACACAAAATGTAAATAACTTGTATATTCTCTTCTCATCTCTTCAATCATGTTTGCACGAACAAATTTTTTCCACAAAACAACAACCTTATAACAAATGTGAAAAGGGCTCCCTAGGAGTACCTAGGATGTTTTGGGTACCTAACACCTTCCCATTGCATAACCAACCCCCTTACCCAGATCTCTAACTCTCTTTTACTAGTTTTTGATTCGATAAAACTTTTAGGTTTTTGTTCGCTTTCTAACCATTCCTTTGGATAAATAGAAGTGCGGTGGCGACTCGACTTGTATGATTTACCTTGGATTTAGTCAATACCTATAAAGGTAACGAATACCCCGCTACAGAAAAATGGCGACTCTACTGGGGAGTTTTTGCCTAGTGGGTTTTGCCTACTTTTCATTTTTGTTGTATTGTTGTGTATATTATTTTGTGACATATTTTTGTGCAATTTGGGATTACTGTATTGTATGTAATGATTGAATTTCTTGAATATGAATTCCTTGTATGCTTGGTGATCTTTGTGAGATGAGTTCTATACCCGAACTCGGGTGCACTTAGGATAGGAGAATGGCGTAGTCTTGTTGACTTGTGTGGAAGTATTCCTTAGCAAGTTGACTTGCAAGCCCATTCACTTGGTGGAGGTCATGTTGGGATCAATAATGTCACACAAGTAGTTGTGGTTAGACATTACTCTTTCCAATATAGAACCTAGAAGCCAAGGACCTTAGTTTACCAAGCCCATCTTGGCCTATTCTTAGGATGTAGTGCGAAAGTCGTTCAAGTGTAAGATTTGATACGATTGTTACGCGATACTACACTCATAAGAGTCTCTCTTGAGAATATTTTTGGAATACGAGTAGTCGTTTCTCCGACAATATCCGAAAGATGGGTTGATGACTATGGGAACCTCTTGTAGAACATGTTTGGCAGGTTTAAACCCTAGTACACTCCCTTTGGGTGGTTCTTAACCGAAACTCCATGCTCGTGACTCGCAACAAACCCTTGATTCGTGGTTGATCCGTTCATGTGTCTTTAATATCAATGGAACTTGGATGTTGATAAGGTGTAAACCATAATCCACCAAAATGGATGATTGATATTAAGGATAACATGATCCATCCCATGACCTTTGTTTGGTGTGCTTTGCTTGATCCTTGAGTGTGATTGTTGCATTCATGCATTCATGCACCCATTTGCATCCAGATGTACTTCTTTGATGAAAAACAATTTTCCAGATCTTAGTGACAAGATACTTTCATATATGATAAATGTTTAATACTTCCAAATATTTGCAAATAGAACTCTAAAATTCCTCTGAAATAAAAACAAATCATATGCACAAGCATTGCATGCATCATATGCACAAGCAGGTTTTGTTCCCGGTTTCTTGTCCTTTGGTCTAACTCTGTGTTCTTCATTTATTTCAAAGACAAGCTGACTCACCGGTACTACACCAGAGCCAAATCTTCGAGACTGATGGATCATTTGGAACAAGGGAACCATGAGCTAAAGGAAGAAGTAGCCAGGTTGACTGCCCTGATGGAGTCATTCTTGGCCGCTCAGAGCCAATCTTCTCCAATGCCATCAACTCCTCCCCAGAGGACGGTCATTTCTGAGATCGTGGCTTCTACTATGCCTGCTACAACGGCTCATTTTGCACCATCTATGCCAGCCGGGTTCCCTTGGGGAATGCCCCCCAACTTTGTACCAGAGGGTTTCGCCCCTACTCTTGCTTCTCCGCCGACATCTAGCCCGGTCCTTTTAGTGCCACCGCCCATTGTGCACACGTTACCAAGGGTCGAAGATACCATCTACCACTCTGAGCCATCTGAGGGCCCAGATGTTTATGAAAAGATGGATGATATGAAGGACCAATTCCTTGAGCTTCGCAAGGAACTGAAAACTTTGAGGGGGAAACACCTCTTTGGTAAAAGTGCTGTTGAGTTGTGCCTTGTGCCCAACGTGAAGATCCCTATTAAATTCAAAGTGCCTGACTTTGAGAAGTATAAGGGAAACACATGCCGACTCAGCCATCTTGTGATGTATGCTCGCAAGATGTCAACGCAAACTGACAACGACCAACTTCTCATCCATTATTTCCAGGACAGTCTGTCCGGCGCCACTCTCCGGTGGTACATGGGTTTGGAGAGTTCGAACATCCGATCTTTCAACGATCTTGGCGAGGCCTTCGTCAAGCAATATAAATACAATGTGGATATGGCTCCTGATAGGGACCAGTTGAGGGCGATGTCCCAGAAAGAGAAAGAGACCTCCAAAGAGTACGCCCAGAGATGGCGCGAATTGGGAGCTCAGATAGTGCCTCCCCTAGAGGAGAAAGAGATGACCAAGATCTTCTTGAAGACCTTGAGCTCATTTTATTACGAGAGAATGATAGCCAGTGCTCCCTCAGATTTCACCGAGATGGTAAATATGGGGATGAGATTGGAAGAAGGGGTCCGTGAAGGACGCTTAACTCGAGAGGAAGGCTCTTCAGCAAAGAGATATGGAAGATTTGCAAAGAAGAAGGAGGGAGAAGCACATGATGTGTCTTCCCATATCGAGAGAAGACCCTCTGTGAAGAGGAAGATTGCTCGCCCAGTCAACAATCAGCATCAGGTGGCTCATATAGCACCCGTTTTTAGGGAAGCTCAACATTATCAGCAACCCCAAACTCAGCAATATCAACAACAACAACAGCGTCCACAACAGCAGGCCTACCAGCCTCGAAATAACAACAGCAATGCCAGCACCAGCTATGAGAGGAAAAGGGTCACCTTTGATCCAATTCCCATGACTTATGCCGAACTCTATCCATCCCTGATCGATAGAAAGTTGATCACGCCGCGAGACCCTCCCGGTGTACCTGCTAACCCTCAGTGGTGGTACAAGCCTGAGCTTCATTGCGTGTATCATTCCGGTGCTCCCGGACACGACGTAGAGAACTGTTATCCCCTGAAGACCAAGGTGCAAGACCTTGTAAGAAGCGGGATTTCGTTTTTCGAGGACGTAGGTCCGAATGTGAAGAAGAACCCATTGCCCGAGCATGGGAAGTCTGTCAATATGGTCCAGGGTTGCCCTGGCAAGTACAAGGTTAAATATGTCAGTCATATCCGACAATCGCTGGTTCAGATGCATAGATTGTTATGTGACTATAGCCATTATGAACATGACCATGATAGATGCAGAGTCTGTTATGTCAATCAGAGAGGATGTCGCCAGGTGCGCACAGATGTGCAAGAGATGTTGGACGAAGGAGTCATTGAGATCCTTCAAAATAGAAATGTTGAAGAAGATGAGCTCGAAGTCAATGTAATTTCCCCGGTGTTCTGGATACCTGAGCCTGTTGTCATCAAGTATGATGGTAGCAAGCAGAAGTCTTCTCCTGCTCTTGTCATCAAACCAGTCGGACCTGTACCGTACTCTTCTGAGAAGGCGGTCCCCTATCGCTACAATGCTGTAGCAATGGAAAGTGGGAAAGAGGTGCCCTTGCCCTCTTCGTCTGTTGTTAACATTGCTGATGTCAGTGGGTTGACCCGCAGTGGTCGTGTATTTTCAGCACCGTTAAAGCCTTAAGCTGATGCCCGAGGAAGTGTTGATACTGATTTTGTTGAGAGCCCGATTGGGGATGCTATGAGCACTCTGAATCTAGAACTTGTTGTTAAGCCCTCCTCTACGTTAAAAACTCCTGCTTCTGCTGGCCCGAGTGGCAATGCGAAAGAAGACTGTGATGAGATGCTGAGGCTCATCAAAAGGAGCGAGTACAACGTTGTAGACCAGATTCTACAAACGTCATCCAAAATATTTGTGTTGTCATTGCTTTTGAATTCAGAACCACACCGAGAGGCTCTGCAGAAGGTTTTGGATGTGGCGTACGTGGATCACGATGTCACGATAGAACAATTTGATAGCATTGTTACAAACATTACTGCTTGTAACAACTTGAGTTTTTGTGACTCTGATCTCCCCGAGGAGGGAAGAGACCACAACTTGGCTTTACACATATCTATGGGTTGCAAAGATGACGCCATGTCCAATGTTCTGGTGGACACTGGGTCATCATTAAACGTATTGCGAAAATCCACTCTTGCGAAACTGTCATATCAAGGGCCTCCCATGAGGCAAAGTGGAGTAGTTGTGAAGGCTTTCGATGGGTCTCGCAAAAATGTGATTGGCGAGGTTAATCTCCCAGTCAAAATCGGACCAAGTGATTTCCAGATTACCTTCCAGGTTATGGATATTCGCCCTTGTATAGCTGTCTTTTGGGCAGACCATGGATTCACGAGGCGGGCGCCGTGACATCCACCCTACACCAGAAATTGAAATTTGTAAAGAATAAGAAGCTGGTAGTGGTAGGGGGAGAAAAGGCTCTCCTGGTTAGCCATTTGTCTTCCTTCTCTTATATAGATGCTGAGGATGAAGTTGGAACTCCGTTCCAAGCTTTATCTATTACTGAGCCTATTAAGAAGGGAACTTCTTCATTTGCTTCCTACAAAGATGCGAAGTTGGCCATTGAGCATGGCGCAACTGCTGGTTTGGGGCAAATGATCGAGTTAAAAGACAACAAGTCCCGGGCTGGCATAGATTATTCTTCTGGGGTTTCCAATACGCAAGGGTTGTTCAAGAGTGGTGGATTCATCCACACCAATCAAGACGAGGAGGCTGTTGCCATCTTGGAAGAGGACGAAGAGGATTTTGGCAACTTCGTCATCCCTGGAGGGGTCTGCAATAATTGGGTCGCTGTGGATATTCCAACAGTTATCCATAAGTCAAAGTAATGTTCATTGTGTTTAAAAACCCTCTTCCCATGCCAAAGGGAGGAGTGATGAGATTGTTGGCGCATAAATACAATGATATTTTCATTCAATAGATTCATGTTAAATGTTTGTTTTTCCAATTATTTTCCCTTTTCTCTTTTGCATGAAATTGGTGATCACATAAAACCTCAAAATAGAATAAAATCAATCTTTTCATCTGCATAATGATTTGCCTTATTTGAATTCTAAAAGCTCTTTATATCCAAAATCATTATGCAGGTTAATCAAACCCATTGAACATAATGATCCAACACCATCTCCCAACTTTGAATTCCCTATATTTGAGGCGGAAGAAGATAATGTTGAAGAGATTCCTGACGAGATTACTCGTCTACTTGAGCATGAAGAGAAAATCATTCAGCCACATCTTGAGAATCTGGAAACAGTCAACTTGAGGTCTGAGGATTGTGTGCGAGAAGTGAAGATTGGGGCACTCCTGGAAGAGTGTGTTAAGAAGGGGTTGATTGAGCTGCTACGAGAATATGTTGACGTCTTTGCCTGGTCATATGAAGACATGCCTGGTCTAGATATTGATATTGTACAACATTTCCTACCTCTGAAACCTGAGTGCGTGCCTGTGAAACAGAAGCTCAGAAGAACTCATCCTGATATGGCAATAAAGATCAAAGAGGAAGTTCAGAAGCAGATTGATGCTGGGTTTCTGGTGACTTCTACATATCCTCAGTGGGTGGCCAATATTGTGCCCGTGCCTAAGAAAGATGGAAAAGTCCGGATGTGTGTGGACTATAGAGACTTGAATAAAGCTAGTCCGAAAGATGATTTCCCTCTACCACACATTGATATGTTGGTAGATAATACAGCTAAATTCAATGTCTTCTCATTTATGGATGGATTTTCCGGATATAATCAAGTCAAAATGGAACCCGAGGATATGGAGAAGACGATATTCATCACACCTTGGGGAACATTCTGTTATCGAGTGATGCCCTTCGGTTTGAAGAACGCCGGAGCCACGTATCAACGAGCTATGACCACCCTGTTTCATGACATGATGCATAAGGAGATCGAGGTATATGTTGATGATATGATTGCTAAGTCGAGAAAGGAAGTTGAGCATGTAGAACACCTGTTGAAGCTTTTTCAGCGTTTGAGGAAGTATCAGCTTCGCCTGAGTCCCAACAAGTGTACATTTGGAGTCCGTTCCGGCAAGTTATTGGGCTTTATTGTCAGTGAAAGAGGTATTGAAGTTGATCCTGCAAAGGTCAAAGCAATACAAGAGATGCCTGTGCCTAAGACTGAGAAGCAAGTCCGAGGTTTTCTTGGCCGCTTGAATTAAATTTCCAGATTCATATCCCACATGACTGCCACATGTGCACCGATATTCAAGCTCCTCCAGAAAGATCAGTCTCATGATTGGACCGAGGATTGCCAAAAAGCATTTGATAGTATTAAAGAGTATCTGTCTGAGCCTCCGATCCGGTCTCCTCCCGTGGAAGGAAGACCATTGATTATGTATCTGACTGTTCTTGAAGACTCAATGGGTTGTGTCCTTGGTCAGCAAGACGAATCAGGAAAGAAAGAGTATGTTATTTACTATCTGAGCAAGAAGTTCACTGACTGTGTGTCTCGATACTCAATGCTTGAGAAGACATGTTGTGCTTTGGCTTGGGCCACTAAGCGCTTACGCCAGTATATGTTAAATCATACGACTTGGTTGATATCCAGAATGGATCCAATCAAGTATATTTTCGAGAAGCCTGCTTTAACAGGGAGGATTGCCCGTTGGCAGATGTTGTTATCTGAGTATGATATTGAGTATCGAGCTCAGAAGGCTATTAAAGGTAGTATCTTGACTGACCACTTGGCACATCAACCGATTGAGGATTATCAGTCAGTTCAGTATGACTTCCCAGATGAGGAGATTCTGTATTTGAAAATGAAAGATTGTGATGAGCCTACACTTGATGAAGGGCCAGAACCAGGTTCCAGATGGAGCATGGTATTTGATGACGCTGTAAATCAATATGAAAATGGTATTGGAGCAGTAATTATTACTCATCAGGGCACACATTTTCCTTTTACAGCAAGGCTAACTTTCAAATGCATGAATAATATGGCTGAGTATGAGGCCTGTATTATGGGGTTGGAGGAGTGCATTGATCTAAGGATCAAGCATCTTGATGTATATGGTGATTCGGCCCTCGTTGTTAATCAGATTAAGGGTGAATGGGAAACGAATCAGCCTGGCCTCATTCCATATAGGGATTACGCGAGGAGGATTTCAACGTTCTTTACTGAGGTTGACTTCCATCATATCCCTCGAGATGAGAATCGGATGGCAGATGCTCTTGCTACACTTGCTTCGATGATTGTGGTTAGACTCTGGAATGAAGTTCCCAATATCACTGTGATGCGCTTGGACATACCAGCTCACGTATTTGCAGTAGAGGAAGTGCAAGATGATAAGCCGTGGTACTATGACATCAAGCGTTTCCTTCAGAGCCAGATTTACCCGTCTGGGGCATCTATGAAAGATAGGAAGACTCTGAGGAGATTATCAGGAAGTTTTTACCTCAATGGTGATGTACTCTACAAGAGAAACTTTGACATGGTTCTGCTCAAATGCGTGGATAGACACGAAGCAGACCTGTTAATGACTGAGGTTCATGAGGGTTCATTTGGTACTCATTCCAATGGACACGCCATGGCCAGAAAGATGTTGAGAGAAGGCTACTATTGGCTGACAATGGAGTCTGACTGCTGCAAGTACGTGAAGAAATACCATAAGTGTCAGATTTATGCGGATAAGATTCATATTCCCCTGACACTTCTGAATGTGATTTCATCACCATGGCCTTTCTCCATGTGGGGAATTGACATGATTGGCATGATAGAGCCAAAAGCGTCCAATGGACATAGATTTATTCTCGTAGCAATTGATTACTTCACAAAGTGGGCTGAAGCGGCATCATATGCTAATGTGACCAGGAAGGTGGTCGTGAAGTTTATCAAGAATCAACTCATATGCCGTTTTGATGTGCCAGATAAGATCATTACTGATAATGGATCTAACTTGAACAACAAAATACTGAAAGAACTGTGTAGTGAGTTCAAGATTGCTCATCATAATTCTTCCCCTTACAGACCCAAGATGAATGGGGTTGTTGAAGCTGCCAATAAGAATATCAAGAAGATTATCCAGAAGATGGTTGTCACGTATAAAGATTGGCATGAGATGCTGTCATTTGCTTTACATGGATATCGTACATCTGTTCGCACTTCGACAGGGGCAACCCCTTTCTCCCTTGTTTATGGCATGGAGGCTGTGCTCCCAGTAGAGGTGGAGATCCCATCAATGAGAGTCTTGATGGAAGCCAAGTTGACTGATGCTGAATGGGTTCAGAGTCGTTATGACCAGTTGAATTTGATAGAAGAAAAGAGATTGACTACCATGTGCCATGGTCAATTATATCAACAAAGATTGAAGAAAGCCTTTGATAAGAAGGTCAAGCCTCGTGTATTCCGAGAAGGTGACCTTGTGCTCAAAAAAGTCTTGTCTTTCGCGCCCGATTCCAGGGGCAAGTGGACTCCAAACTATGAAGGTCCATATGTTGTTAAGATAGCCTTTTCAGGCCTTGCTTTGATACTTACAACTATGCATGGGGAGGATTTCACTCGTCCTATGAATTCAGATGCAGTCAAGAAATACTTCGCCTAAAAAATAAAAATAGAATAGCTCGCTAAGTTGAAAACCCGAAAGGGCGGCTTAGGCAAAAATGAGCGTCTCGGTGGATTGAAAACCTGAAAGGGCGATCCAGGAAAAAGTTAGAGACATAACAAAAATGAATGTATGTATCCCGCTAGATTGAGTACCTCACCCTGGGGCAATCTAGGCAAAAAATAGGGATTTGGCAAGTAACTGCATCCTGACAAGACTTTGTTCTACAACTGTTATCCGTCAGAGATTCTCGCCCATTCATCATTAACCAAAGCTTCAAATACATCGGATTCAGAATTGGTGGAGAAATGGTCATTATGTTCAATGTAGCCCTTTTCCAATATATATCACCAATTTCAAATTTGTAAAGATCTATGGAGTCTTGCCATTTGCAGACTACCATTCCATCAAATAAACTTGAGCCTTTATCCAATTATTTGCACTCTTATTTGTTTCTATTCAACAAATGTTTTGCATGTTTTAATTGAAAAAAATGTCATTATTTTAAATAATCAAATTTTTCATAATTTGTTTTTAAACAAAGTGAACATTCACAATGACATAAGGATACTGGGAATGCCTTCAGTGCTCTTCCAAGGATGGTAAGATTCTTGACAGGGTAAGGCAGTTGTTCATATTCCTGGCATGTTGGTGTCCTCTTCCTCCTGAGCCTTTTGTGGTTTCTCCCCCTAGCAGAGTGTTGGGAAGATTTATTCCTCCCTCCTTCTTTCAGCAGAATAGTGATTCTTCCTCCTCAGAAGATGTGATTTCATTATTTGGGAAAGTGTTTGATGACCTTTGGAAATTTATAATTTGGTGGTTGTTGCCCACAGAGTTCCATGATCCCCTCTGATGATTTCCCCAGTAGAGTGTTTCCATTGTGGAGATCTTTGTTATCCTGGCTTTCTCTCTTGAGATGTAGTACCGGATGTTTGTACTTGTTCGATGGACTTGTTGGTGTTAGAGATACCTGTTTGTCAGCATTCATCATATATAAAACTACGTATGTGTGCATATAGTTTTCAAACATTTGGATATTCATATCGCATTCTTTGCCATATATCTTTGTTTGCGATCCCCTGCTAGTTGGTAGTACATTTCCCCAAGCAGATGTCGGTGTCTGAACTCCCCATATAGAGTCAGCCCCTTAAGCAGAAAGTATTTATCTTTCCTTCCATATTCCCCACCGAGTTATATCCTCGTGGATGATGGTTGTTTCTGTTTCCTCCCAACACATATATTGGGATGGGAGTCTCCATTGAGTTATATCCTCACTGGGATGAGTCTTGATTCAGCTTGCCTCTTTAGTTTGATCCTATATTGGCTTCTTGTGACTGTCTCCTGCGCTTCCCTGTGGTATAAATGAATAATTTCTCAGTAGTCAGTAATCATTCATCTTATCCCCGGCGGAGTCTGTGGTTTTCTACCCTTATACCAGTAGTTGTAAACCCTATTTCATCCCCTTGCAGAGTTAACCGCTTGTTCATCTTAATCGATGACGATTACCTTTCCGTGGTTTTCTATCTAGTATCCGGTAGATATAATCCCCTCCTTGACGGTTATCATTATCCAATATTCGGTATTTATAAGTCCTTCACCCCCGGTGATATATCTCTTGGATGATTGCTCTGATCAGGCAGTTTATCCCCAGCAAGTCATCTTTCATATACCGATTGCCGGTAATGGTTGTTGCTCCCCTTGAATGGTCATCATTATATACCTAGTTTCGGTATCCCGATGCCTTTCTTTGACGGTCGATTTATCCTTTATTAACCCAGTAACCGGTTGTGGATAATCTTCCATGCGAGTATATTATCTACGTTCTGACAGTAATAGATAATATATCTCATGCACTCTTTGGTCGAAGCCTTTTGTTCTTCCCCAGTTGAGTAAGATTCGTATCCCTTTTTGGAATCGAATGTCCATCCTATAATCGAGTTTGCTTTTAGCCCTCTTTCGGATGATGAGTGTCTTGGGAATATTCCCCAACTCACGTTTTGGTTGGTCACCTATGATATGCCCAGTAACCGGTATCCTTGGTGTTCCTTCCTTCTGCTCCCTATTATGACCTTGTGTCCCCCTGCGGAGTCAGTTTTTTTCCTGAGCCAAAGTTTACCTTTTTAGGTATACCTCAGATGATTTTGGATGTTTGATATCTCTCACCCTTGTACCGGTCTTAGATATTCATTCTTCCCAAGCTTGCTGTTCTCTCACCTTTATACCGGTGTTCAGATCGCATGTCTCCTTGAGCTTATTACCCAGTAACCGGTAATACCTCATTTGTTATTTCCCCACCTGAGTCTGGATTTTATCCGAAGTATCCGTTATGGATAATTTTTGATGTATTGGCATTACTCCCCAATACATGCGCCTTTGAGTCAGCTCGGGTCTTTCCATGGATTTACTCCTTTTGGAATTTTGCTCCCCAAGCTTTGAAGTCGTGACCTGCTCACGCATTTTATTCCTTTCTTATCCCCATGAGAGTCCCAGAGTCTCTGTCCCATGGAGTAAATTACTCATATGGATTATCAGTTTCTCCTGATTTCTTTTCCTTCTTTGTGGACGCATATCTCCACAGAGTGTTACCTTTTGCATACATACATTTGCATCATGAGGTCTCTTAGGGACCAAAATTCGTCTCTATTATTATTTAAGCCCATTCTACCTCGTCGAGACGAAGATTTTAACCTTCACTTCTCCGGCTAGAATGACCTTAAATAGGGGCATCTGTAAGACCCCAATTTTGTCCCTAAGATCCCTCATGGCATCATAACATTGCATTTGCATTGCCTCAAGGATCATAAGCATCGTGGTTCCCCTTGAAGGTGAGAAAAACAAGAAAGGGGGGGTTTGAATTGTTTGGAAAAATAAGCGCTTTTCAAAATGAAAATCACACAAGGATTTTATACTGGTTCGCTTATAACACAAAGCTACTCCAGTCCACCCGGCCAAGGTGATTTCGCCTTCAACAAGGACTTAATCCACTAATCTTGAAAGATTACAAACAACGCCTAAGAGAAAAATCTCTTAGTCCTCTCAAGTCTACAGACTACACTAAGTCACTTGAGGAAATCAACAAACAAAAGATGAAAGATAAATTGTAATCTAGAGTGCTTCTAAGAAAGCAAATATTACAGTGTTAAGAACAAGAGTTTTTCACGTTATAAGCAAAAGCTTCGTGAATATCTTAGAGAGAAAGAGTGTTTTTCTTGACTTGGTGTTTCAGTATAATTTTGGCTTGTTGGCTTACTGATTGTTCTCTCGTGTGTTGCTGAAAGTTGATTTGCAATCCTTTATATAGATCAGTTGAAGTAGTAGTTGAAACTGGTGAATATTGAGATGAAGTTACGCCATCACATAATTAGCTAATGCAGGATGACTTTTTCTTCTTGAAATGACTACTTACCACAAGTAGTATTTTCTTTATTGAGATTGGAGATTAACGTCTCTTTCTCAATTAGGAAATCCATTTGAAAATCTTTACTTGTCTTCAACGTTACTCTTTCATGATTATAAAATCCATAATCAGAGTATTTGTGTTTCTGGAGAACCTTGGAATCTTGCTTCTGATGTTGATCTAAATAGATTCTTCAGAAAGCGTTGTTCAGAGTCAGAGGTTCTAGGACTTACTTCCTGTTAAGATGCTTCTGATACTTGTTGTTTAGTTCAGAGTTTGACTTTCTTGAACTTGTTTCTTCTTCAGAGCTTCTGATCATTTGATAATATACTTCTGATCTGGTACTCTATCTGATGATGTCATCAGAGTCCTGCACACTTAGAAACTTTTCGTTAGGGTGCCATTTTTGGTTTCATCCTTTGTTATCATCAAAATCAAGGAATCTGTTGTATCACAATTTTTGTTCTTACAATCTCCCCCTTTTTGATGATGACAAAACAACTTTAATTAACAGATGAAACATGAATAAAAATAGATCAGATAGACAGAAGCTCCCCCTGAGATAGTACTAGGGAGTTCAGAGGTTCTGAAGTTCTTACCAGAGTTTCTTAAGTAAAGAGGTTTCTGAGATTTTCTGCAATTTCTTAAGTCCAAGTTAGATAATTTTGTTTATATAAAAAAGATGTTGCAGAATGCTTGATGGTTTTAGACAATATTTTCATCAGAGCTAATAATTACTTTCTCCCCCTTTTTGTCAGAATCAAAAAGACATAGTAAAAATAAGTAAAAAAAATAGATAAAGAGAAAAACTTAAAATTCATAGATAGAAGCACAAAGGCAACAAACAAAACATCAGGTTCAAAAGAACAAGAAAAACATCAGAGTCAAAAGAAGACAGAAGCAAAAATAATAGGCAAGCAAAATAAATCCTAAGTGCCTAAGGGTTCGGAGGTGGAGGCATTCTCTGAAGCAGCATAGCAAGCATGTTCTGGATGTTTTCGTTGACAGTATCTTGCTTGTCCATTCTTGCCTGGAGTTCATTCTAATCTTGCTTGAGTTCTTTCAGAGTCTGAAGAACCGTAGGAATCACAGAAGATGACTCCCCCAGAGTCAGAGCTTGCTGAGCTTCAGCTTCAGCAGCAGCTTGAGCTTCTGCATCTGCCAGAGCCTTTGCTTCAGCTTCCTTTTGCCTTAGGAGTTCAGCTTCCTTAGCAAGTCTTTCTTCTTCTAGCCTTTTTGCTTCTTCTTCAGCTTCCTTGGCCAACCTCTCTTCTTCTAGCCATCTGGCTTCAGCCTCTCTGGCAAGTCTCTCCTGGAGTCTTGCCTCAGCATTTCTGATGTAGTCATTTCTGACTTGTTCAGATATGCTCTTCAGCCTAAAGGACTCAGATGTCATCCAGCCAATGACTCTGTTCCAGTGTGTCCTTACAGATTCAGGATCATCACTGATTTCAGAGTTAGTGACCAGAGAATCAACCTTTCGAGCTGAAGCCTCTGCAATCATAAAGATGGCTTCCTTAAGGGTAGGTTTAGAAAGCTCTGGTTCAGGTTCTGGTTCAGAGGTGTGAGGTGGAGAGTTTGGAGGGCTGAGATTTAAAGTGAGAGGTTCTGGTTCAATTTTTGGTTCAGGTTGAGGTTCAGAAGATTGGGATGAAGCGTAAAGAGGGTTTAAGTCTAAGGGTTCAGATTCTGCTTCAGGTGCAGCGGGAATTTTTGGTGGGGTGATATCAGAGGTGTGGGGATCAGATGGTTGAATTTCAGAGGGTTGAGTTTCAGAGGGGATGGTGGTTGTTTGTTGTAGTGGTGAAGTTATTTCAGGTTCTGTGGTTTGTGTTTGTTGTGAAGCAAGTCTATGAGCGTAAAGTGTGGCTATAGTTGGGGATTCAGGGTCAGAAAATGCAGGGTCAGAAGAGACAGAAACATATGGAGGTGACTCAGGTTCAGAGGATGAAGAAGATGAAGTGCTCTGGTGAGTTTGTGCAGGTTTAGAGGGAGGAATGAAAGTACGGGCTATATTTAAAACTGGTGTAGGTTTGGAGGTTCTGGTGATTGAGGGTGTAATGTCAGAGGTGGTATAAATGGGTTGTGAAGAGAGAGGATTAGAGGAAGCCATCATGAATTCAGAGGTAGCAGGAGGAACAGACTTACCAGTAGAAAATTGCAGAGGAGCTGAAGATCCGCTTCCAGAAGCTCCTTCATGTCTGGCCTTCTTTGCTGGAGGTGTTATCTTCTTCTTAGAAATACCTCTCTTGTATCTGACTAAATCTTCTTCAGAGTCCAGACAGTCATCGAGGCTGAAATCAGAGATGTCAATACCATCATCCAGCAGACGCTGAAGATAGATAGCAACAGCGTCTCTGGGTTCGTTCTTGAAGAATCTGGCAAGGCCATGAGGCATCTTCCTCTGATCTTTCAAACTATCCCAGGTTGTATCCAGAGTTGGCCTGACTTGTATTTTCTTGATTATCCCCATACTCTTGAGGTTTCTGGCATTCAGAGGCTTCCCCACATCAATTGCCAGATCATCCATCAACTTGGTCTTTTCCAGCTCATCTACCAGTCCATGCTCAATGAAGACGTCAGATAGCAATCTTCCCAGAGGAATGTAGGATCTGGGCTTCATGTTATTCCTGGTCTCTCTGACTGAATCTCTCAGATATCTGAAGAGGAGAGCAGGGAGATTGATCTTCACACCCTTCTGAATACAGTACAGAATGCATTTCTGGTCTGCATTAATGTAATCAAAAGAGTTGGAGGCTGGACGGTGGTGGATAGTTCCCAGAATAATCTTCAGCCACACTCTGAGGTTCTGGTGTAGCTCCTTGTTCTTAGATGGGTTTCCTTCAACATTTGGTTTGAAGATTGTTGGGTTTATCACATCTGTTATGCGCTTTGACCTAGGAGGAATGTTGTAGATCCTTTTTCCTCCACTTCTTTCCATATTCAACAGAGAGGCAATGGATCCTTCTGTGATAACTATCTTCACTCCCAGAACAAATGAGACGATGAAGTTGTCATCTGCATCTGCATGTCTCCAGAACTCCTTGACCAGAAGTGGGTAAATTGGACCATACAACCTTTGGAAATAGTTCTCCCACCCTTGTTGACGCAGTTCTCCAGTTAGATCAACGCCATTTCTTCTTAGGTTGTCGAAATCAACCAACGATTCGCACAACACATCCAAGCCTTCAAAGGGGGTTAAAAGGTTAATGTGGCGTTCACGGTCAAGAACGTGAGGTTCTTTGTAAACAGGGGTTATGGTGACACCAGTAACCGTTGGTGTTTGAGTGTTTGAGGTTTGGGGATTAGAACTTGATTCCATCTGTTGAGAGAAGTTAAAAACTTCTTGTTGTTGAGCATCCATGAAGAAGAAGATGAAGATTGAAGAAGAACTTGCAGAGAATGCTTTGAGCGAGGGTTTAGGGTTTTAGAGTGAGTGAGAGTGATAAGTGTGAAAAGTGAGAGAAAGTGTTTATATACTCTAAGTAAACACATGCAAAACGACACACATTCCAGCGTTAGCACAAAAATCAAAATAACACGTTTGGGGGGAAAAATGATTACAGCTAATAAATGAATGTCTAATCCCAACAGTACGCACACTGCTCTAGGAGATTTCAAACGTTCTGACCTTTGATTTCTTTTGACATCTGTCTAGAAGTTCTAGGGTTAGACGTTTAGATCTCCTCGTGTTGATGTATCTGATCTTCAGGAATACCAAAGGATTGGTTTCTGAAGATTTCTAACTCAGATATCTTCTTAACTTGGTAGAAGTATCAGAGTCAGAGGCAGAAGTACATTTGTTTACATCAGAGTCACATTTTACATTTTTCAGAGCCATTTTTCACTCAGGGCAATTTTTAATATTCAGATTTTCTAAGATAAAAAGAAATCTATCTTCAGCTAGAGGCTTAGTAAAGATATCTTCCCATTGATGTTCTGTATCAATGAACTTCAAGGTTACTATCCCTTTCTGAACATAGTCTCTGATAAAATGATGTTTTATTTCTATGTGTTTGGCTCTGGAATGTAGAATGGGATTCTTACTTAAACAAATAGCAGCAGTATTATCACAAAAGATAGGAATGTTACTCTCAAATATCTGAAGATCTTCTAGCTGATGCTTCATCCAGAGCATCTGAGTTGTGCACAGTGATGCTGAGATGTATTCTGCTTCTGCAGTTGATAGAGCAATAGTTGACTGTCTTTTGCTAGCCCAGGAGATTAGATTGTTTCCCAGAAGCTGGCAATTTCCAGATGTGCTTTTTCGTTCTATTCTATCTCCTGCATAATCTGCATCACAATAACCCAAGAGTCTATACTCTGATGTTTTCTCATACATCAGGCCCAGGTTAGGAGTTCCTTTCAGATACTTAAGAATTCTTTTAACTGCTGTTAAATGAGATTCTCTAGGATCTGATTGGAATCTGGCACAAAGACAGACACTAAAGAGAATATCAGGACGAGTAGCAGTCAGATAGAGGAGAGAGCCTATCATACCTCGATAGAGCTTCTGACAAACCTTGTTGCTTACCTCTTCCTTCTCCAGAATGCAAGTTGGGTGCATGGGAGTTTTTGCAGAGTTGCATTCAGTCATGTCAAACTTCTTCAGAACGTCTTTAATGTACTTACTTTGATGGACATACGTGACTTCTGGAGTTTGATTAATTTGAATTCCCAGAAAGAACTTTAATTCTTGCATTAAACTCATTTCAAATTCTGCCTGCATTAACTTAGAAAATTCTTGGCAAACAGAGATATTAGCAGAACCAAAAATAATATCATCAACATAAATCTGGCATATCATGAGATCATTATTAAGGTTTTTACAGAAGAGTGTAGAATCAACTTTCCCTCTGATAAAATTTTGTTCCAGAAGAAAATTGCTTAATCATTCATACCAAGCTCTGGGAGCTTGTTTAAGTCCATATAAGGATTTCTTAAGTTTGAAAACATGTTCTGGAAAGTTTGAATTTTCAAAGCCTGGAGGTTGATTGACATACACTTCTTCTGAAATATAACCATTAAGAAATGCACTCTTGACATCCATTTGGTATAATTTGATAGAGTGATTAATAGCAAAAGATACAAGAAGACGAATAGATTCTAACCTCGCGACTGGAGCAAAGGTTTCATTATAGTCAATACCTTCTTGTTGACTGTAACCTTGAGCTACCAGTCGAGCTTTGTTTCTGACAACTTCTCCTTTCTCGTTCAGCTTGTTTCTGAAAACCCATCTGGTTCCAATGACATGAATGCCTCTGGGTTTAGGAACGAGATCCCAGACATCATTCTTTGAGAATTGATCTAATTCTTCTTGCATAGCTGCCACCCAATCGTTATCTTGAAGAGCTTCATCACAGGACGTAGGCTCAATCAGAGACACTAGTCCCAGAGGAATATCTTCAGAAGTTCTGAAGGTAGATCTGGTTCTAACAGGTTCATCTTTGTTTCCCAAAATCAAATCTTCAGATACGTTAATACGACTTTTAACTTTCCTTGGAATTTCTGGAGATTTAATTTCTTCAGAGTCTTGAGTGACAGTTGCTTCTGGAGTTTTCTCAGATTCTACAAGAGTGATTTCCAAATCTGCAAACTTTTCAACTAGCTTTGACTTTTCAGGGTCAAGCTTATCATCAAATCTGACATGAATTGATTCCTCCACAATTTTGGTTTCTGTGTTGTATACTCTATAGCCTTTAGAGCGTTCTGAGTATCCTAACATAATACCTTTCTGTGCTTTGGAATCAAACTTGTTCAGATGTTCTTTAGTATTTAATATAAAACAAGAGCATCCAAAAGGATGAAAATATGAGATGTTGGGTTTTCTTCCTTTACACAATTCATAGGGAGTCTTTTCTAGAATAGGTCTTATAGAGATTCTATTCTGAATATAACACGCTGTATTTACAGCTTCTGCCCAAAAGTGCTTTGCTACATTTGTTTCATTGATCATGGTTCTGGCCATCTCTTGGAGTGTCCTATTCTTCCTCTCTACAACTCCATTTTGTTGTGGAGTTCTAGGGCAGGAGAAATCATGGGATATTCCATTAGAATCAAATAATTCTTCAAAATCTTTGTTTTCAAATTCTCCACCATGATCACTTCTGACTCTAATAATTTTAGAGTCAAACTCTTTTTGCACTTTGGAACAGAAACTTGTGAATACAGAGTGAGACTCACTCTTGTGCTTTAGGAATTTTACCCATGTCCAGCGACTGTAATCATCAACAATGACTAGTCCATACTTCTTTCCATTAACTGATGCTGTTTTCACAGGACCAAATAAGTCAATGTGAAGAAGTTCCAGAGGCTTAGAGGTAGAAACAACATTTTTCTTTTTAAAAGATGTTTTTGAAAATTTTCCTTTCTGACAAGCTTCACACAGAGCATCTGAAGAAAACTTCAGTTTAGGTAGGCCTCTGACTAACTCAAGTTTAGTTAGCTGAGAAAGTTTCCTCATGCTAATGTGGCCTAAGCGTCTATGCCATACCCATTGCTCTTCGTGAACTGACATTAGACATTTAACATTTTGATTTTTTAAATCAGAAAGATTTATTTTGTAAATGTTGTTTTTCCTCTTGCCTGTGAAAAGGACAGAGCCATCGTTTTGATTAATGGCTTTACATGTTTTTTGATTGAAGATTACATCATAACCGTTATCACTTAATTGACTTATGGATAACAAGTTATGCATTAATCCTTCTACATAAAGAACATCAGATATAGAGGGAAGAGTACCATTACCAATAGTTCCGGAGCCTCTGATCCTTCCTTTCTGATCTCCTCCGAAGCCTACAAATCCAGCGTCTTTAAGTTCCAGACTTTGGAACATAGACTTTCTTCCCGTCATGTGTCGCGAGCATCCAGAGTCCAGGTACCATGACTGGTGCCTGAACTTTGCTGCATAGGATATCTGCAACATAGATAATCTTATCTTTCGGTACCCAGAATCTCTTGGGTCCTTTTAGATTAGTTTTCCCAGAGTTTCTTATAACTTTGGGTCTTCTAGCATTTTTAAATTTGTGTTCTTGTGTGTGTGTGTAGTGATATGAAAAAGGAGATTTAATTTGATCACTTGTAGAAGTTTTATCTTCCTTAGGATCATACCCAATTCCCCTTTTATTGTTCTGACTTACTCCATAAATCATGGATGCCATAATACTCCTATCTATCCCATTCTTCAGAAATTCTTGAAAGGCTTCTTCATATTTATAAATAATTTTATTTGAAGTTTGTGGTGCTTGAGACAACGCTTCTTCTAATTCTGAGCTTTTTGTTTTTGCTTCATCTCTTTCTAACATTAAGGATTTGATTGTATCTTCTTGTGATAGAATTGTTATCTCAAGTTCACTACACTCTTCAAATTTTTCTTTAAGACAGCCTTTAATATTTATAAACTTTTGTTTTAATTTCTGGTAAGAGGTAAGAGTTTCTGACAAACATGATTCTAAGTCAGATCTAGAAAGTTCAGAAAATACCTCTTCAGATTCTTCGTCTGAACAGTTGGATGTGGTAGCCATGAGTGCTACGTTGGCTTGTTCATCAGAGTCAGATTCTGATGATCCAGATTCACTGTCATCCCAGGTAGCCATCAGTCCTTTCTTTGTTCTGAAGGTGTTTTTCTTGAAGCTTTCTTTTCTAGGGTTGTCTTTCTTCAACTTGGGGCATTCATTTCTGTAATGACCTGTTTCTTTACATTCATAACAGGTAATATCTTTGTTAGCTTTACCTTTTGAAGTTGACTCTGATCGATCCCCTCTGGGTCTTGGTCTTCTGAAGTTGTTGTTCCTCTTTTTCCAGAGTTGCTTGACTCTTCTGGTTAGTAGGGACAACTCTTCTTCATCATCAGAGTCTTCTGGTTCAGAATCGTCAGTATCTTCAGCTTCTGCCTGGAGAGCTTTGGTTCTGTCAGGCTTCCGTCTTTCAGATCTGGACTTAAGCGCTATGGACTTGTTCCTTTTCTGAGGCTCATCCTCCTCTAGTTCTATCTCATGGCTTCTAAGAGAACTAACAAGTTCTTCAAGGCTGATATTGTTCAGATCCTTTGACAGCTTTAGAGCAGTAACCATAGGTCTCCATTTCTTTGGCAGACTTCTGACTATCTTCTTAACATGATCTGCAGTCGTGTATCCTTTGTCTAATACTTTAAGACCTGCAATAAGAGTTTGAAATCTAGAAAACATAGCCTCTATAGCTTTGTCATCTTCCATTTTGAAGGCTTCATATTTCTGGATAAGCGCTAGAGCCTTCGTCTCTTTGACTTGGGAGTTTCCTTCATGAGTCATCTTCAGAGAGTCAAGTATATCTTTGGCTGTCTCTCTGTTGGTGATCTTTTCATATTCGTTGTATGATATAGCATTTAGAAGTATTGTTCTGGCCTTGTGGTGATTTTTGAAGACACGTTTCTGATCTTCTGACATTTTGCTTCTGGGAACTTCAGCTCCATTTAAGACTGGAGGTGTGTATCCATCTGTGACAATGTCCCAGAGGTCAGCGTCATAACCCAGAAAGAAACTTTCGATTCTGTCTTTCCAGTAATCAAATTTTTCTCCATCAAAAACAGGAGGCTTGGCATTGTAGGAATCTCTTTCATTTGAGTGGGCCATTGTTTTTCTCGTACTGGATCTCTCTACACGGTTAAGTGTTTGATTAGAAAATCAATAACAGAGCCGGAGCTCTGATACCAATTGAAGGTGAGAAAAACAAGAAAGGGGGGGTTTGAATTGTTTGGAAAAATAAGCGCTTTTCAAAATGAAAATCACACAAGGATTTTATACTGGTTCGCTTATAACACAAAGCTACTCCAGTCCACCCGGCCAAGGTGATTTCGCCTTCAACAAGGACTTAATCCACTAATCTTGAAAGATTACAAACAACGCCTAAGAGAAAAATCTCTTAGTCCTCTCAAGTCTACAGACTACACTAAGTCACTTGAGGAAATCAACAAACAAAAGATGAAAGATAAATTGTAATCTAGAGTGCTTCTAAGAAAGCAAATATTACAGTGTTAAGAACAAGAGTTTTTCACGTTATAAGCAAAAGCTTCGTGAATATCTTAGAGAGAAAGAGTGTTTTTCTTGACTTGGTGTTTCAGTATAATTTTGGCTTGTTGGCTTACTGATTGTTCTCTCGTGTGTTGCTGAAAGTTGATTTTCAATCCTTTATATAGATCAGTTGAAGTAGTAGTTGAAACTGGTGAATATTGAGATGAAGTTACGCCATCACATAATTAGCTAATGCAGGATGACTTTTTCTTCTTGAAATGACTACTTACCACAAGTAGTATTTTCTTTATTGAGATTGGAGATTAACGTCTCTTTCTCAATTAGGAAATCCATTTGAAAATCTTTACTTGTCTTCAACGTTACTCTTTCATGATTAGCAAATCCATAATCAGAGTATTTGTGTTTCTGGAGAACCTTGGAATCTTGCTTCTGATGTTGATCTAAATAGATTCTTCAGAAAGCGTTGTTCAGAGTCAGAGGTTCTAGGACTTACTTCCTGTTAAGATGCTTCTGATACTTGTTGTTTAGTTCAGAGTTTGACTTTCTTGAACTTGTTTCTTCTTCAGAGCTTCTGATCATTTGATAATATACTTCTGATCTGGTACTCTATCTGATAATGTCATCAGAGTCCTGCACACTTAGAAACTTTTCGTTAGGGTGCCATTTTTGGTTTCATCCTTTGTTATCATCAAAATCAAGGAATCTGTTGTATCACAATTTTTGTTCTTACACCCCTTACCTTTGGGTGGGACCTCTTGTGAGTGGTTTGAGATCACCAAGCATGTTTAAATTGTATATCATTGCTTTTCTTATTTTGTTTACTAACCAAAAGCATAAAAATATGTCACTAACATCTTTTGTTTGTAGCTTGAGCAATCACAAGGTCAAAAGCCTCTAGGAGATCATAAGTACAAAGATATGGCCAAGAGGAGATGAAAACAAGCATGGTAATGGTTCCCAAAGCTCTCATCCATCAAATATGCCTCCCTAGCATCTCAATTCATCATTTTTTATCAAAGCAAGTCAAAGAGTTTGAGGTTTGTTTCCAAAGGAAACCCTAATTCATCTATGTACCACAATGCCTTGCTCTTGAAGAAACCTCAGCCCATGATCAAATACAATCAAGGGAAGTTCTCTCATTCATCATTTCATGCATATTTGGACTTATTTGAGTGTCCTCAATCATCAATTCATCAAGATATGAGTCATGGACTTGAGAAGGTGATCAGTCAATTCATCTGACTATTTTGAAATGTACTGAGACCTAACTTTTTATGTGTTGGTCAAATGGAGATGATCCCAAAAGCAAAAATGTTCTTAAGGACAATATGAACAACTTTCATGTTCATCAAAAATTTATTTGAAGCATGGAAGGTCATCTCCCATTCCAAGACATTATAGGTCATTTTGACTGAAACCCTAACTTTGGGTCAATTTCCCAAGAACATAACTCATTCATTTTTTATGATTTTGAGGTGGGATCAAATGCATTGGAATGCTTACGATGTCTAATTCAAATGTTATGTTGAACAAAATTTCATAATCGCAAAGGAAATACATGTGATAATGCAAAACATTATAGGTCACTTTGCACCAAATGCATTGAAAGGCAAAAAAAGTCCACCTTCAAGTGCCCATAACTCTTTCATAAAAAATCCAAATGATGCAAAAGTTAAGTCCATTTTGATTGTCTTGAAAATATCTACAACTTTGATGTTGAAGATTGTTTCATTTGAAGTTTGCATCATCAAAACAGAGGGGCTTGAACATTGGCCAAATTTGGAAACCTCACATTTGCATGTTTTGCACCTTACACTTTAAACTCAAAATTCACTAATTTCCACACTTCAAATGGATTTTTGCCCAACATAACATTTGTTCCTTACATCAAGACCTTTCCAACCATTACTCACATGCTCATGTTTGGATTTGGCAAATGGCATTTTCGAAGAGGAGAAGTTTTAGGCATAATTGTGCATAACATGTTGAAACTCATTACACAAGCCTATGCATTGCCAACTACACGTCCATTTCAGATCAATTATACTTTAGATTGCATTTGGCATTGGATTTGGGCCTTCTACATGATCATGCAAGCCTATGCAATGCATATCCTCTTGCCATGCACACGGATTTTCCACCTCCTTGCATCAGCTTCCACTATAAATACACTTGCTTGCTTCACTTGAAATCATCCATGAATCAACCTGAAATGCTGTTGAACTGAAAACCAAACCTCTCACCAAAGGAACTATTTCATTTTCACTCAAATTTCTCAGATCTGAAATTCAACTAAATCTGGTTGAATTTCTAGATCTAAAGTTCCTAGACCTTCATCCTATAGTCCATTGTACTTCTGTTTGGCCAAAGGAAGCAAGGAAGCAAGCTCAGATCACCACATTTCAAAGGTTCTCTCCAACTGGTTTTTTCTTCAAAACTCACTATTTCTTGACCTATTTGCTTGGATATTGTGTTGGCTGAAGTCCTCTTCATAGAGGCATTTGTTTTGAGTGCTCAATTGTTGAAATCCATGAAGTTCAGTATGAACACCATGATTTTCTCTCTCTGATTTCTCTCTCTATGAGGATCAAGAGGAGAAACCAATGGTACAGGGGTGATGTACATCACCCCAGCTTTCCAATGATGTATGGATCGTGAATTTTGGTTAAGCTTTTGAAACCTGCAATTTTGGTCGGAATCTTCATGCTCACCGGAGAAGGCGGTGGCTTCGGTCACCGTCCCTTTGCCAGATGCATCGTGAGCCCTTGGATCTGATCTCCAAATTTAATCTCCAATGTCCAATGTTATGACTTTGTTTTAATGTTTGTGTGACGCATTGACTTGGACGTACCATGGAAGCCCGCATCTGGAGCGTTTAATCAGCCACGTCAATTAATGAGGCTTGATCAGACGCTCCTGGTTTTTTTGATTTTCCTATTTTCTGATTTAATTTCTTTTATTTCTTTTATTTTCAAAAATTCATATCTTCTTCATTTTTAATCCAAAAAATATGGGACCAATTGCATTCTTCTCCAAATAAATTCTAGTTTCTAATTTTGATTTTTAATATTTTTTATTTTGTCATTTGATATTTTTTGTGAATTTTCTGTTTAAATAGTTTTTGATATTCGAAAAATACAAAAATATTTTCCTAACCTATTTGAATGATGATGGATCTATGAAAATTATTCTCATCAATTTTTTAATTGATTTGAGATTTATTTGAGATTTTAGTTCAATTAGGTTATTTTTATTCATTTTTAATTGATTAAAAATAGTTTCTGACTTTTAAAAATGCTGAAATTTTTTGTCAAACCTTGTTTGACCTTGTTGAACTTGGGATAAATCACTTGGACCTTTCAAGGTTGATTTGAAGTGGTTTTGAAGTTTGACCTTTCTTTTATTTTTAATTCAAGTTTATTTTGATATTAAAAATGCCAAAAATATTTTGCTTATTATTTGACCTCCAATCTTCATCCCATTTCTGGTTCCTCGTGGTTTGACTTTGACTTCAAATGTCATTTGGTCAACACACATGGATTGGTACATTTTATTTCACCTTATGCACTTTATTCTTTCCATTTCTTTTTCCATTATTCATCTCTTTCTTCTTCTTCTTCTTTTTCTTTTTGATCAATGAGTTGAAGGTTGATAAGTTAACATTGATTAGGGAGACTTAATCTTCCTTGATTCAAATCTAATTCATCTTGATCAATTGATCAAGTGAATAGATTTGCATTAAGGATAGGTTGTTTCCTAAATCATGCAAAAGACTTAAACCAATACAAGATCAATTCTCTTCTTCTTTTTGGCATGGCAAGTTGTTCGAACTTGGTTCACTAATAAAGACTTCTAACTTGTGTTGTTGCCTACATTATTATTGACCGGCCTCAGATAGTTGTGACTTCTTCATAAGTCCAATTACGATTGCTTAACATAGCGCTAAATTTGCCTTATGGCACACTAATTACTAACACTAACTATTAACCATTAACATTTACTTTTGCTCTTTACTTTTATGCAATTTACTATTCTTGCACATATTATCCATTTGTTTTTTTTCTTTGCTCACTTGAGCACATGTTTATGTTAATGTAATTTGCCTTTTGCTCACTTGAGCACATAATTGTGTATATACTATTGTGTTTGTGTTTTGTTTGATTGTTGTGGACCAAATGCAAAAAATGGACAAAAGGACTTAGACTTTAGGACCTTCCCTATGCAAAATGGAGTCAAAGAGCAACTAGGCCTCATGCCTTTAGATTGCTATAAATGTCAAAGAGCAACTAGACATCATGCCTTTAGAATGCTTAAAGCTTGAAGATGAACATTGAAAGGACCATATTCTAAACACCCTCTTGTCCATTCTTTGATTTGTAAATAGAACCTTTTGATGTGTGTGTTTCTTTGTGCTAAGGATTCCAACTTGATCCAAATTGGGGAACCATTGCCATGTGCTTCTAAGAAAGAGAGATTCAAGAGACATTGAGGAACCTTCCAAGAGTTCATTTGATTGTTGATTGCTTATTCCAAAGGATGGGAGCTACTTGGATCATCCATATGATCTCAAGAGAGGAACTCCTTTTTGTGGTTTTGTTTCTTATCCCTCACCTTTTGCATTGCTTAGGATCTTAGCCATTCTTCTTCTTCCCTCCACTCTAACCCAAGCCAAAGCTTTTGTGCAAACATTTAATACTTGTTTTCAATATTAGAAACCTAAGCCTTATGCTTTTGATTTTCAAACTCTCTTTTCTTAATACTCATTTTGAATTGAATCTCTAAGTCAACTTTGACCATATTTTGTACATACTTTCCATTGGTAAATATAACCCATTCAAATGTCTTTTGTAGTTTCAATGGCCACTCTCTTAATCAAAACTTTTTCATAACCTTTAGCTATTAGGTTTAAGTTATCCTTGTGGTAGATGTAATACTCACCTATATCCTTAGTGATGGACAATGAGTCTTCCATGCTTATTATAGAGTTAACCCCTCACTAGCATGTTGAAGCTATCCTCACATGATGGATTTGTGGTTTTAGGTTGAGTTTTCTCCCTTGGATAACAAAAGACCTTAAGGCTTTTGGACCAATCAATTCACCAACTCATTTTGAGATTTTTACCCCGAACTACGAGGTTTTGATCCTAACCTTTTTATAAGATGGTACGTAGGCAATGGATTTATCCATCCAAATACAAAATGTAAATAACTTGTATATTCTCTTCTCATCTCTTCATTCATGTTTGCACGAACAAATTTTTTCCACAAAACAACAACCTTACAACAAATGTGAAAAGGGCTCCCTAGGAGTACCTAGGATGTTTTGGGTGCCTAACACCTTCCCATTGCATAACCAACCCCCTTACCCAGATCTCTGACTCTCTTTTACTAGTTTTTGATTCGATAAAACTTTTAGGTTTTTGTTCGCTTTCTAACCATTCCTTTGGATAAATAGAAGTGCGGTGGCGACTCGACTTGTATGATTTACCTTGGATTTAGTCAATATCTCTAATGGTAACGAATACCCCGCTACAGTTTGCGTTGATCAAATTGATAAATTGAGATACTTGGGAGGCATATATGATGAATGAGAGATTTTTTAACCATTGTCATGCTTGCTTTCACCTTCACCTGGCCATTCTTTGAGCATAGGGGCCTTCGAGGAGCCTTGGATCACATGATTGCTCAAGCTACAAAACAAAAGATGTTAGTGACATATTTTTTATTCTTTCAGTTAGTAAAAAAATAAGAAAAACAATAATATACAATTCAAGCATGCTTGTTGGTCTCAAACCAACTCTCACAAGTTCCAACCCTAGGGTTAAGGAGTCAAGATGCTATGATCCTTGAGGCAAATGCAATGTGCAATGATATGATGCCATGAGGGATCTTAGGGTCAAAATTAGGGTCTTACAGTATAGAAGCATGTGACAACAAGGTCAATCCTATTTCAACTACATGTTTATCTTAGCATTCAACTAACCCATTTTGCTAAATATTTGGTGAAAGGTATAAACTCACCACCATAGTCAAATTGAAATGTCATAATGGCGGTGTTAAACTGAGTTTTGACAAATGTTTGGAAAAGTTTGAAACCATAAGAAGATTTATACTTTTGTTTTAAAAAGTATAGTCAATTGTACATGGTATGAGTATTAAGTATCAACAAATGTTATATAATACCTACAACCAAAATTAGATATAAATAGGGAGAAAGTCCACAAATCAATATGAACTACATCAAAAACATTATGATAAATAGATATAGACATGAGTTAATGAAGTCCATGAGTTTATCAAATACATCAACATTTACACAAATAAAATTTATCTTTACTTAATATGGGAACATTATAGAAACTAAGTACATTCTTGACAAAATTACAGTTGGTATGGCCAAGTCTATAATGCCAAAGAAAATAAGAATTAGAATGATATAATTTAGCTAAAATATAATTAGAAGAAACATAATTATGAAGAAAAATTGGTAGGATATGATTAATAGAGCTTGACAAATCCAATGGTAGCTTGGGAAAGCAGTATCAAACCCTGACATCTAGAAATTCTTCAATGAGAATTTTCTATGAACCTTGAGATTTTACACACCACTTATCAGGAAAGAATTCAAAAACAAGATTGTTATCTTTAGAAAATTTTGCAACAGAAAAAATATTTCAAGTAATAGATGGAACATGTAGAAGTCATTAAGATTTATTTGACTACTAGGTGTCGCATTACGCGAAAAACCGGCGGGAAAACGAAACAACAGAGCCGCCACCGTGCGTTATTTATCCCAAAAGAGGGAAACGAAACGCTCGAAGTAAACCTGGAAAAGACATGGTCTCGCGACCAGAGAGAGATGGGATCGGGAGTCGGTTATGCGAAGGGAAGGTATTAGCACCCCTACGCATCCGTCGTACTCGACAGGATCCACGCACAAAAGGAAGGATAAAGGTTGCTAAAAACTGCTCACAAACATCACACACACTGGCTGAAAGGAGACACAGAAAACAAAAGAAACTAACTCGGCAGGATATCGCATCCTGGGCCTACGTAGTCTATCAGGCATAGACATCAGAGTCGACGTAGTTCGGGATGGGGGAAACGTGCTCGCTATCGCATCCCATGCATACGTATCTTCTCGGACTAAAGAAGAATCAGAGCACTCGTAGCTCGGCTAACGCACGCCAAACAAAACCACACAGGAAACCGACTGCCAATCGCTGGACTTATGTCAGACTCCACACAAACATGCAAACATGGAAACCGAATGCCAATCGCTGGACTTACATCAGACTCCGAACCAACAAACACACACAGGAAACCAACTGCCAATCGCTTGACTTACGTCAGACTCCAACAAAGAAACTGGAAACCGAATGCCAATCGATGGACTTACATTGGACTCCAATAAAGAAACTGGAAATCGAATGCCAATCGCTGGACTTACATCGGACTCCAACAAAGAAACTGGAAATCGAATGCCAATCGCTGGACTTACATCGGACTCCAACCAGAAAAGGAGAAATAACTCACACAAACAAAACAAAAGGGCGCCCGGAGAGATCAACTCATCTCCTGCCTACGTACCTCATCTGGTATGAGGATCAGGGCGACGTAGTTCCCCTACGCAGGGACAAAGGACTAGCCTAACCAGATACAAAGGGAGACACAAACTACTAGGGAGACTATGACTCGAGCCTAGAAGTTGTCGTGCATACGATCCCTAAGTTAAGGTTGCTATCTAACTTGCATAGGGAGCAAGCTATCCTAAACAGCACAGATAAAGCAATCATACAAAAGCAAGCACACACACTATATACAAACAAAGTGGGCTCACACAAGGTTAGGTTGTGAAACACAAGCCAACTGGAATCGGGTGATGTTAGCTCTTAACCCTAACATTGAGAGTTAGGGTGAAGCAGATGAAATGGGAAGTGAGGGTAAGACCTCACAGCTCTTATCCCTGGCCTGGGAGAGCTTCAAGACAAAGAAGGTGTGGGAGTTCAGAAAGTTGGAACTCTTCTCCACATGACTGACACAACAAAGATCTTGGGCTATTATCCACAATGCATCAACATGTAATGTGAGCAAAGGGATGACACACTGAATAGCAGGAGATGGATTGCACATCTCTTTTTGTAAGAACAAAAATTGTTCTACAACAGATTCCTTGATTTTGATGATAACAAAGGATGAAACCAAAAATGGCACCCTAACGAAAAGTTTCTAAGTGTGCAGGATTCTAAAGAAAGAAGGAAGAAATCTGATGATGTCATCAGATACAAAACCAGATCAGATACAAATTATCAAATTTTCAGAAGCATCTGAAGTGAAGACAAGTTCAAGAAAGTCTAACTCTGAGTAATACATCAGAAGCATCTAAACAAGAATACGCTCTAGAAGTTCTGACTCTGAACAACGGTTGTCTAACTCCAGAAGTTATCAGCGCTATCTGAAGAAATCCATCAGAACTCAAAAGAGATTTACATCAGAAGCAAGATTCCAAGATTCTCAAATACTTGAAGACTCTGATCATGGAATTGCTAATCATGAAGGAGTAACGTTTAAGTCAAGAAAAGATTTGCAAATGGATTTCCTAATTGAGAAAGAGACGTTAATCTCCAATCTCAATAAAGAAAATACTACTTGTGGTAAGTAGTCATTTTAAGAAGAAAAAGTCATCCTGCAGAAGCTATTTATGTGATGGCGTAACTTCATCTCAATATCCACCAGTTTCAACTACTACTTCAACGAATATATAAATAGGCTGCAAATCAACCTTGAAAAAATTAGCAAGCCAAAAAGCCAAAATTATACTGAAACATCAACACTCAAGAAAAACACTCTCTAAGATCTTCACAAAGCTTTTGCTTATAACGTGAAAAACTCTTGTTCTTAATACTGTAATATTTGCTTTTTTAGAAGCACTCTAGATTACATAAATCTTTCATTTATTGTTTGTTGATTTCCTCAAGTGACTTAGTGTAGTCTGTAAACTTGAGAGGACTAAGAGATTTTTCTCTTAGGCGTTGTTTGTAATCTTTCAAGATTAGTGGATTAAGTCCTTGTTGAAGGCGAAATCACCTTGGCCGGGTGGACTGGAGTAGCTTTGTGTTATAAGCGAACCAATATAAAATCCTTGTGTGATTTTCATTTTGAAAAGCGCTTATTTTTCCAAACAATTCAAACCCCCCCTTTCTTGTTTTTTCTCACCTTCAATTGGTATCAGAGCTCCGGCTCTGTTATTGATTTTCTAATCAAACACTTAACCGTGTAGAGAGATCCAGTACGAGAAAAACAATGGCCCACTCAAATGAAAGAGATTCTTACAATGCTAAGCCTCCTGTTTTTGATGGAGAGAAATTTGATTACTGGAAAGATAGAATCGAAAGTTTCTTTCTGGGTTATGATGCTGACCTCTGGGACATTGTCACAGATGGATATACACCTCCAGTCTTGGAAAATGAAGCTGAAGTTCCCAGAAACAAGATGTCAGAAGATCAGAAACGTATCTTCAAAAATCATCACAAGGCCAGAACAATACTTCTAAATGCTATATCATACAACGAATATGAAAAGATCACCAACAGAGAGACAGCCAAAGATATACTTGACTCTCTGAAGATGACCCATGAAGGAAACTCCCAAGTCAAGGAGACGAAGGCTCTGGCGCTTATCCAGAAATATGAAGCTTTCAAAATGGAAGATGACGAAGCTATAGAGGCTATGTTTTCCAGATTTCAAACTCTTATTGCAGGTCTTAAAGTGCTAGACAAAGGATACACAATTGCAAATCATAGTCAGAAGTCTGCCAAAGAAATGGAGACCTATGGTTACTGCTCTGAAGCTGTCAAAGGATCTGAACAATATCAGCCTTGAAGAACTTGTTAGTTCTCTCAGAAGTCATGAGATAGAACTAGAGGAGGATGAACCTCAGAAAAGGAACAAGTCCGTAGCGCTAAAGTCCAGATCTGAAAGACGGAAACCTGACAAAACCAAAGCTCTCCAGGCAGAAACTGAAGATACTGACGACTCTGAACCTGAAGACTCTGATGATGAAGAAGAGTTGTCCCTACTAACCAGAAGAGTTAAGCAACTCTGGAAAAAGAGGAACAACAACTTCAGAAGACCAAGACCCAGAGGGGATCGATCAGAGTCAACTTCAAAAGGTAAAGCTAACAAAGATATTACTTGTTATGAATGTAAAGAAACAGGTCATTACAGGAATGAATGCCCTAAGCTAAAGAAAGACAACCCTAGAAAAGAAAGCTTCAAGAAAAACACCTTCAGAACAAAGAAAGGACTGATGGCTACTTGGGATGACAGTGAATCTGGATCATCAGAATCTGACTCTGATGAACAGGCCAACGTAGCACTTATGGCTACCACATCCAACAGCTCAGACGAAGAATCTGAAGAGGTATTTTCTGAACTTTCTCGATCTGACTTAGAATCATGTTTGTCAGAAACTCTTACCTCTTATCAGAAATTAAAACAAAAGTTTAAAAACATTAAAGGCTGTCTTAAAACAAAATTTGAAGAATGTAGTGAACTTGAGATAACAATTCTAGCACATGAAGATATAATCAGATCTTTAACGTTAGAAAGAGATGGAGCAAAAACAAAAAGCTTAGAATTAGAAGAAGTGTTGTATCAAGCACCACAAACTTCAAATAAAATTATTTATAAATATGAAGAAGCCTTTCAAGAATTTCTGAAGAATGGGATAGATAGGAGTATTATGGCATCCATGATTTATGGAGTAAGTCAGAACAATAAAAGGGGAATTGGGTATGATCCTAAGGAAGATAAAACTTCTACAAGTGATCAAATTAAATCTCCTTTTTCATATCATTACACACACACACAAGAACAAAAATTTAAAAATGCTAGAAAACCCAAAGTTATAAGAAACTCTGGGAAAACTAATCTGAAAGGACCCAAGAGATTCTGGGTACCGAAAGATAAGATTATCTATGTTGCAGATATCCTATGCAGCAAAGTTCAGACACCAGTCATGGTACCTGGACTCTGGATGCTCGCGACACATGACGGGAAGAAAGTCTATGTTCCAAAGTCTGGAACTTAAAGACGCTGGATTTGTAGGCTTCGGAGGAGATCAGAAAGGAAGGATCAGAGGCTCCGGAACTATTGGTAATGGTACTCTTCCCTCTATATCTGATGTTCTTTATGTAGAAGGATTAATGCATAACTTGTTATCCATAAGTCAATTAAGTGATAACGGTTATGATGTAATCTTCAATCAAAAAACATGTAAAGCCATTAATCAGAACGATGGCTCTATCCTTTTCACAGGCAAGAGGAAAAACAACATTTACAAAATAAATCTTTCTGATTTAAAAGATCAAAATGTTAAATGTCTAATGTCAGTTCACGAAGAGCAATGGGTATGGCATAGACGCTTGGGCCACATTAGCATGAGGAAACTTTCTCAGCTAACTAAACTCGAGTTAGTCAGAGGCCTACCTAAACTGAAGTTTTCTTCAGATGCTCTGTGTGAAGCTTGTCAGAAAGGAAAATTTTCAAAAACATCTTTTAAAAAGAAAAATGTTGTTTCTACCTCTAAGCCTCTGGAACTTCTTCACATTGACTTATTTGGTCCTGTGAAAACAGCATCAGTTAATGGAAAGAAGTATGGACTAGTCATTGTTGATGATTACAGTCGCTGGACATGGGTAAAATTCCTAAAGCACAAGAGTGAGTCTCACTCTGTATTCACAAGTTTCTGTTCCAAAGTGCAAAAAGAATTTGACTCTAAAATTATTAGAGTCAGAAGTGATCATGGTGGAGAATTTGAAAATAAAGATTTTGAAGAATTATTTGATGCTAATGGAATATCCCATGATTTCTCCTGCCCTAGAACTCCACAACAAAATGGAGTTGTAGAGAGGAAGAATAGGACACTCCAAGAGATGGCCAGAACCATGATCAATGAAACTAATGTAGCAAAGCACTTTTGGGCAGAAGCTGTAAATACAGCGTGTTACATTCAGAATAGAATCTCTATAAGACCTATTCTAGAAAAGACTCCCTATGAACTGTGTAAAGGAAGAAAACTAAACATTTCATATTTTCATCCTTTTGGATGTTCTTGTTTTATATTAAATACTAAAGAACATCTGAACAAGTTTGATTCCAAAGCACAGAAAGGTATTATGTTAGGATACTCAGAACGCTCTAAAGGCTACAGAGTATTGTAGCGGTGTATTCGTCGCTATATGATCTATCGATTAAATCATAAGCTAGAGATACATTGAAATTTTCGAGTCGCCACCGCACTTTTATTTATCCAAAGGATTGGCTAAAAAGCGAACAAAAGCCTAAGAAGTTTTACACGTAGAAAACTAATAAAAAGATCAGAGATTCTGGGTAAGGGGTAAATTACGCAATGGGAAGGTGTTAGGCACCCACTACGTCCTAGGTACTCCTAGGGAGCCCTTTTCACACTTGTTATGCTAAATTGTTATTTGTTATGACATAAAGATTGTGCAAACATGATTGGGATGATGAGAAAAGAATGTACATTTTTTTATTATTATTGGGTTCGAACGGATGAACCCGTTGCCTACGTACCTTCCATCAAAGGTAAGGATCAGAACGCCGTAGTTCGGCTAAAAGATTTCCAAAAAGTTGGTGGATTCAGTTTTAAACACAAGCACTGAGGCTTTTCATTATCAATGGGAGAACACTCGACCAAGAACAACATCCACCACGCGAGGATAGCTTCGACGTACTAGAGGGGTTAGCCCTGTTTGAAGTACGGAAGTCTTACTGTCGACTCACTAAGGATAGGCAAGATTTACATCAACCACAATGATAATTGAAACCTATGGCTAATGTGAAAAGATTAATGGACAAAGCCAAAACAAGTGAATGAGTGAAGTTAATTGATTGTGATTATGAAAGTGAAGTCAAAGTATGATTAAGATTGATTCAAAGAAGTATTATGAAATGGAGTTTTGAAAAAGTCAAGGACTTGGGGTCCAGGTTTTTAGTTAGAAAACATGAAGATGTTTGCACAACACTTATGTCAAGTTTGAAAAGATAAAGTGTGAAAAGGTTTAGGACATAATGGATGATGAATGGATGAAGGATGGATAGTAAAACTTCTTAGAAGGTTCACTTCTTGAAATCATATGGGAGATGATTCAAGTGTGGCCTTTGGAATAGCAATTAATAATAACAAACAAGCAAAGCAAGCAAAAGTGGATATCGGATGCCAATCACTGGTCTTATACCAATCTCCTAAAACAGAACAGGATATCAGATGCCACTCAATGGACTTACACTAATCTCCTCAGAAGAAAACAAGAATGAAATGTGGAAATCAACTGCCAATCTATCTGGACTTAGGTTAACTCCACAGTATGGTCCTAGGAAATCCAATGCCACGTTACAGGGACTTACAATGGATCCTCACATACAAGAACAAAAGCAACAATATGATCGCAGGAATGCAAATGCCAACTTACAAGGACTTATAATTGCAACCTCTCATACAAACAGATGAAACAAACTATGATCACAGGAAAGCAGATGCCAACTTACAGGGACTTATAACTGCAACCTCACATACAAATCAAACAGATCAAATTATGATCATAGGACAACAGATGCCAGCTTACAGGGACTTATAACTGTATCCTCACATACAAACAGATAAAACAGAAGATATGAGTGATTAATGAGGTCTTACACTCTATCCTTCCATATCATAGGAGCAAATGCCAAAGCAATGGAGTTACAATTGACCTCAATGGGCAAACAATAATGATAACATCACAAAACAAATGAGATGATCATGTACTAATGGCAATTGATGATGATGATAAATGCATAGCATACAGGCAAGCAAGTGCATATGAAGCAATCAAACAATCAATGAATAGCAAACAACACACTCTATAGCCAAACAATGGGGGCTCACACAAGAGGGTTTGACTTTGAAAGTCCACTGTAATGGGTAAAGGTCGCTCTTAACCTGGCCATTGAGGGGCTCAGGTGAAGCAGATGAAAAGGAGATGAGGGGTGTGCCTCATTGCTTCTATCTCATATCAGAGAGAGCATCAAAGAAAGTGTGGGAGTTCAGAAAGTAGGAACTCTCTCCACATTATAGACTCGATTAGATCTTGGGTATTTATCTCATTGCTTCAACCATGTAATGGGAGCAAAGAGAGGACACACTGAATAGTGGGGGATAGATTGCGTATCCCTACCTTCCACCAATTGCCTTACTTGAAGGACTTTTCCTGCTTAGGACAAATTTAAACAAACACAGGCATTGCCTCTTAAGGAGGACTTCAGACAGTTTGCCCGGTCAAATAACAGACCGGGTCTCCAGACTACATGAAGAAGAAGTAATTATACCTCAAAGCAAATGCTAAATAGCAAAGCAAGCAAGTTCAAAGAACTTAAGCAACTAAAGTACCTACGAAAGTCAAACCAATTAGTAAACAGCTCAACAGTCAAAATCAAAAGAAAATGAACCAAAAGTCAACCACAGAGGGACCAATTATGCAAGGCACAAAGACTCAAGCATATGAGTCACCTACAAAACAAAGGTTAGCACATTAAACAATCAAACTAAAACACATTTGAATGATCCTCAAGGCATTGATGCTTAACCTGAAACAGAAGAACTCAACATAAGCTCAGAAGACCACTAGGACTAGCCTAGGGTCAAAGGTGGAAGAAAAAGTCAAGGCAGCAAGGAAAAGTCAACCCAAACCAAGTTTAAACATTCAAGAAACATTCTCAATTAGATTCAAACTTATATCATGCATCATTGTCATTTTGTATGCAAAAAAGGATGCAAAGCATGGTAAGAGAAGCATACAAAAGTCAACAGCAATGACTTCATTCAAAAGTCAACTCAAACAATCTCAAAAATTATGAAATAAATCACACTCAATCCTAACATCTAAAATGGTATACATGTAAAATTTCATGGCATTTGGATGAGAGGAAGGCAGTCAAGTAAAATCATGAAGTCAAACTAAGTTCAAGCAAGCATGATGAAAGTCAACAAGCATGGGTCAACTTCAAAAAATCATATCAATTTGAAAACAGAAGAGAAATGAATGAGATTAACACCAATGCAAAGCTTGAGGTGTCTAGTTATCACATATGAAATTTCATGATCATACAATAAGATTTGAGAATTTCATAAAAGATTTGGCAAGGCATAGCACAAAAAAGTCAACAAATGACCAAATATGGAAGAAAATTCTCAATCAAATGGAAAACAGCAAGATTAAATCCAAGAAAATTCATACACAAACTAGACATGTAAAGGATCATTCATGCAAAATTTGGGATTAATTGGATGAGAGGAAGCATGTGAACAAAATTAGGGAAAATGCATGATCATGGTATAGCACCAAATGTAACACATAACTTCAGAAAATCATAACTCTCAATCCACAAATGATAAATGCACAAACCTTATATGGAAATGAAGGTCAATGTGTCTAGTTTCACCACAAAAAATTTCAAGCCCATTGGATATGAAATGACAATTTCACAAAAGGAATGGCACAATGTATCATTTTGGCATACATGTTGAAAAAATCATTTATCATTTAAAATTCAGAACATGGAAAATTAATTAAAATTCACCATAAAATAGAGGACACATTCATGAGTTTAATGCAAAAAATCCCACAATTTTTGGAGTTAAAATGAATTAAAAATGAATTGTGGAAGTTGGATGATGTTTGAAGCAAAAATGAACAAAATGCATGGCAATGTTGGTCAACCAAGTCAACGGATGGCAATTGTGTAAATAATGCAGTCACTAATTAAAACTACAGCGTTTTGATGGGGGAAACGAAATGTTCTCATTGGCTCTCAGCCAATGGAACAGTGCACGCAGGTGAAAAGCAAACAACATCAACCAATTGCAATTCAAGTTCTGGGAATTTACACACAGCATTAGGGTTTAACAGCCAGGCAATCATTCAACTTCATGGTATCGATCCAAAACAAAACAAACAACAGCCATGGCTCATCATTCAGCTTGATCAATCAACCAGAAACAACAACAACTGAACAGCAACATGTAACAATACACAAGTCAAGCATCCACAACCAACACATCCAAATATCAATCATGTGGATTTTACAAGCAAGTTTAAAGGTTTTTCAAACAGCAGGGCATTGACAGCATTGGTATTCATCATCATGTTTCATCATCAATTTGCAGCATGGTTAATAGCATAACAGCACTCATTTTCAAACAGCATAATCCATTGTCATGAACAAAAACATATCCAGCATGAAACAATCGAGCATGGTCATGAACACCTATCATTTAGCAAACATAGCTAACAGCAAAACAACATAATCATGGGAGTTTCTAGTCATGGTTCATGGTTCAAATAACAGCAACATTCATCATTATTTATCAACCAAACCAAATAAACAACAGCATGGCAAGAATTTCAACATGCAGTCTCAACTAATAAATACAAAACATAAATCATGGAAATCTGGACAGAGCTAGGTTTTCAAACAAAAGCACATAAACAGCATGGCTTAGCAGCATCATGTCATCAACCTCATAACACGAAATTTGAGCAAGCAATCACAACAGCACATAAACAGCATGGCCTTCAGCATTTAAACTCATGTAACTTCATGAAATTGATCAAAATGAAGTCCAACAAAAATTCACAAACAGCAAGGCAATGGTTTCATCATCATTATGTACTCATCATAACAAACAGCATGGTGTTCAAAGTGTTTCAAAACTGCAGCAAGGTTATGTCAGCAATGGTATCATGTTATCGACCAAAACATCACCAGGTAAAACAGCAACAATAAACAAGCATGGTCAAGGAACACTGTCATCATTAAGCAATATCAACCAATAACCAAGCAAACATTACTCATGTGAAAATCTGGACAAGGAAGTTTTGCAAAACAGCAGTATGTCATATTCAAACAATCAGCATCGTGAACAAAGCTAGACCAAGCATACAACAGCATAGCATAATTATGGACAAGGTAATTGGTTTAAATAACAGCAGCAACAAACATCATTATCATGTAATCAAAACAACAGCACATAGCAGCATCTATTTCATCATCATGAACTCAATCAAAAATGAGCATCGAGCAAGCAGCATCATGACATGAACAACAACACAACACCAGCATGAGGAATTCTAGGCAAGTTTATGATTCATACACAACAGCAGGGGTAGACATTCAACATCAATGCTCAACATTCACACAGGCAACTTCAGACAGACATAATGAACAGCATGGCCAATGGAACATCAAGCAAACTTTAACCAACAATCCAAACAAACAGTAATCCTGGAAATTCTGGGCAGCATAGGTTTGAACAGCAAGGCAATGGTTCAAACTCATGATTCAACAACAATCAACATTCCAATCATCATGGCAATGAGACAATAATAATCATCCAACAACAGACAAACAAATCGACCAAACACAATCCATGTAAATGTGCTGGAAAAACAAATAGGGTTCATTATAACAGAAGCAGATATTCATCACCTTCATGAGTTCAAAATTTCCACATGCCCAGAAATCAAACATATGCATATCAATAGTTTCATCAAACTAAGTACAAGCATTATATGGCAAGGGTTTTCATGAAATCACAACCATGTGAGCAAATCGAAGGAAAATAACTTCAAGCATAAAAAATGAAAACCATGTTTCTCTCAGCATAACCAACCATTTCAAGCAAATGAACACTCATTAGAATCAGCATCATGTAATCTATCTAAAGCATATCATGGCATAAAGAAAGAAGAGATCGAGATTTTTACTTGGTTATGAAGGAATGGATGAAACAGTGGTATTTTGAGGTTGCTATACTCGAACAGATGGCCTTTGTGCTTTGCAATGTTGAATGTTTGAAGAAAACCAGCTCACCCTTGCTTGAAACTCTCAAATCTTGAGTTCACCATTGTCATGCTCATTGAAAACAGAGCCAGGAGGGAGCTGCACAGGTGTGGTTTCACACTTGGAATGGGCTTGTTATGATGATGGATGATGAAGAAAACAAGAGGAAGCTCGAGGGTTTTGGGATTTTTGCCGAAAATCACTTTGAGCAAAATGCACTATGTGAGAGTGAGAGAGAATTCTGGTTGGTGGCTGCAGCTTCTAGGGTTGTCAATTGGCAGAAAAATGGTTTATATGCATCTGTTTTACCTTACTAATCCAAGTGCTAAGCTAGTTTTATGTAAAATGAATCAAATGCCAAAAATGCTAAGTGTGAGCAAATGGAAATGGAGGTGTGAATTTGGCACGGGCTGGGCTGGGCACAGGCTGCAGAAGGACATTGCAAAATGCTGTTTGTGGTTGTACATGTACTGCTGTACCTGCCTTTTGCTTTATGAAGCTTCTTGCCAATTTTCAAGTTTTAGCATTTGGTCAAAGAATGATGGCATAAGGGTGAAATGAACATGGTTTAGGAATTGGAACAAGTCACAAATATAATTTAGAACATTTCCCAATTGGCAAAATCAAGAAAAAGTCAAAGAAACAAAAAGTCAAAGTTTGGTCAAACTTTGATTTTAAATGCAAAAGGTCCAAAAATGCCATTTTGAATGGTAAGGTTTTAGGTCATGAAATTTATATTTTTGGAAAGAGGATGAAAAATGTGGTTTGTAGGAAAAAACCCCACCAAATTTGGCCTTATGGTTTGAGAGTTATGGCTTGTTGAAGTTCAAAAATTGGTGAAAATGATTTGATCATATCTTGACAACCACACATGGGATTTTGGTGTTCTTGGACTTTTTGAAAATGGGAAGCCAAGATCTTCAACTTTCATGTTGGGCAAAAATTCATTTGGAGCTTGTATCATGATGTAAGTTTAAGATCAAGAAGTTTCCATTTTTGGCAGTTGAAATTACAGGTCCACTTTCTATTTCTGGAAAATTTTCTGATTGGCTTGATTTTCTCCCATGATGAGGTTTGACATGATAGATGAGGCTTATACAAGCATGAATGAGCTCCTTCAAATCAATTCTATCCATCAAATCTCTGATTAAATCAACAGTTGACCAAGCTTGACTGTCTGTTGACTTTTCTAGGGTTTTGGATGACTGGAGCATTTCTGATGAATTCCAAACCCTAATTCCTTGAGAACTTGACTTCAAATGATGTCCTAAGATGTATGAATCTTTGATTATTGATCATGGTGCCCAAATTCTGCAAGAATGGCCACCATCCATTGCTTTGACTGACTGTTGACTGATTTTGACCTAATTGCTGATGATTGCTTCAACTGCAAGCAAAAAGGTTAGACTGACAATATTTTTGTACTTTTTGGAAGATAAACATATGAAAGCAAAGATATACAAATGCAAAGTATGCTTGGTGATCAAGAAACAAACCTACAAGGCAATCTACCCACTAGGAGGGAACAAAGGCATGCAATGATCCTTGAGGTTATGATATGATATGATATGGGCCATGAGGGATCTTAGGGCCCAAAATTGGGGTCTTACAGATGCCCCTATTTAAGGTCATTCTAGCCGGAGAAGTGAAGTTTAGAAATCTTCAACTCGACGCAGTAGAATGGGCTTAAATAACAGTAATGAGACAAATTTTGGTCCCTAAGAGACCTCATGATGCGAATGTATGTATGCAAAAGACACAAATTCTGTGGGGAATATGATTCACACAGAAGAAGAGACGATCCATCGGAGTAATACACTCACCAGGAACAGAGACTCTAACAAGACTCTATGGGGATAATAAAAGAAAAAGAAATGTGTGAACAATACACGACTCCAAACTGGGGAAGACAAAACTGACACAACGTGAACAAAACACGACTCTGATTAAGGAAAACAGAAAAACAGACTGGAGAACTCACTGGGGAGTGAAGGACTCACACTGGGAAAAGATTTCCAAATGGAAAATAAATCCATTGGAGAGACAGAAGCTGACTCCTGGAGGAGAAGCAACAGAAAACTTCACTGGGGAAGTAACAAAGAAATGAGATGTTACCAGGCATACGGGTAACAAACTCAGGAAGGAACACCAAGGATACCGGGTTGTAGGTATGTAACAGGTGACCGACCAAAGACGTGAATTGGTGTGTGTTCCAAAACACTCATCATCCTGAAGAGAGCGAAAGCAAACTTGTTTATAGGATGGATATTCGATTCTACAAAGAATACGAATCTTACTCTGAGGGGAAAGCAACAAAGGATTGACCCAAGAGTGAACGAGACATATTATTCATTACCGGCAGACCGTGAATAATATACTCGAAAGGAAAATTATCCTGAACCGGTTACTGGGTTGTTTAAGGATAAAATCCGAAGACGTGAATTGGTTTGTGTTCCAAAACACTCATCATCCGAAAGAAAGCTAGAACAGCAGACTTGTTTAAAGGATGGACAAAAACGCGTGAATTGGTGTGTGTTCCAAAACACTCATCACCCGAAAGAAAGCTAGAACAGCAGACTTGTTTAAAGGATGGACAAAAAACGTGAATTGGTGTGTGTTCCAAAACACTCATCACCCGAAAGAAAGCTAGAACAGCAGACTTGTTTAAAGGATGGACAAAAAACGTGAATTGGTGTGTGTTCCAAAACACTCATCACCCGAAAGAAAGCTAGAACAGCAGACTTGTTTAAAGGATGGTCAAAAAACGTGAATTGGTGTGTGTTCCAAGACACTCATCATCCGAAAGAAAGCTAGAACAGCAGACTTGTTTAAAGGATGGTCAAAAAAGCGTGAATTGGTGTGTGTTCCAAAACACTCATCACCCTGAAGAAAGCTAGAACAGCAGACTTGTTTAAAGGATGGCTGAAAAAACGTGAATTGGTGTGTGTTCCAAAACACTCATCATCCAAAACGCAAACTGGTTAAAGGATGGGCAAAAAACGTGAATTGGTGTGTGTTCCAAGACACTCATCATCCTGAACACAAACTGGTTAAAGGATGGCTATTCGATTCTACAAAGAATACGAATCTTACTCGACTGGGGAAGATCAACAAAGGACTCCAACCAAAGAGCGCATGAGACATATTATTCATTACCGGCGGACCGTGAATAATATACTCGCATGGAAGATTATCCTGAACCGGTTACTGGGTTGTTTAAGGATAAAAATCCGAAAAAGAAAGGCATCGGGATACCAGAATAGGTGTACAATGATGACCAATCAAAAGGAGCAACAGACATTACCAACAAAAGGGTAAATGAAAGGCGATCTGCTGAGGATAAATTGTAAGCATCCGGCAATTATCGGCAGAAGACTAGCTGGGGATGCATTGGTATACAACCAATGATCCGGGGAACAAATCACTAGCATACGGTGAAAAGACCCACTGGGGATAAAATTGCTAGCATACGGCAATTATCCACAAAAGACTTGCTGAGGATATAAGTGCTGATCTGAGCAACTTATCCAAGCAAAGGAAAATCAACATCAAAGACTGGATGAAGATAACCACAAAATTAGGGTTTACATCTACCGAATACGGGGTAGAAGACCAACAACTCCGCGTGGGGATAGAACAAATCACAAATCCGCACGGGAAACCAAAATAGGGTTTATAACAAACCACAAACTGCTGAAGAGCAGGAAAATAGGATTTACAACTACCGGGATGAGGTAGAAAACCAAAAACTCTGGCTGGAGAATAAAAGGTGTATAACCACAAATTCTGTTAAGAAAGCCAAGAAGGATAGGACTTATAACTACCGGTTATGAGGGTAGAGGCCCAAAAACATTCCGCTGGGGAACAACCCGCTGGGAAACACAAGACATTTGACAAATAGCCAATTCGGGAATGATCCGAAAAGACAGACTGAATCAAGACACGTCCTAATGAGGATATAACTCAAATAGGAAAATCCATCCCAATATGTGTTGGGAGGAAACGGAAGAAACCGTCATCCACGAGGATATATCTCAGTGGGGAACTGCAGAAGGAAAGACAACATTTTCTGCTTATGGGCTGACTCTATATGGAGAGATTTTAAACACCCGACATCTGCTTGGGGAGATCTGTAAAGAGATCTATATCACCATAGCAGGAGACACGACAAACAAAAGCTACATGGCAAGAAATGCGACATGAGTATCTGAATGTTTATGAATATGCATGAATATGCGTGATTTATGTTTGATGAATGCTGACAAAACAGACAGTTCTAACACAAACAGGTTCAGGAACCAAACGTCCGGTATTATACTTCCAGGGGAAAAACCAGCTGGAAAGCCAATCTGCGGAGATCCACATGCTGAAGAGCAAAGATCTGCAGGTACTGCTGAAGAAGCAGAGAATCATAGATATTAGGAAACAACCCAAACAGTGTACAGAAAGTCACAACGGGCAAAACAGCCACCAAGACGAATCTGTAGGGAAACAAGAGAGGTCCCAAAGTATATCTGCAGGGGATCCCAGTGTCAACTGAGAAACAAAAGGGGTGCATAAGCACGAACTGCTGTAGAAGCAAATCCACATAACTCCACTGGGGGACAACCCACTGAGGGAGAATGATATCATCCAAATAGAATCTGACTGCATAAGCAATTCTACCGGGGAAAACTGTCGGCTACTCTCTTGGGAACAAGCCACTGAGGGAGGACAGATCAAACAAGTATATTCTGCAATAAACCACTCCACTCGGGGAGAATATACATAGCAAACTGATCACAACAAGTAGATTCTGCAATATAAGCCACTCTACTGGGGATCACAAACAGTCAGGAAATCAGTCCGTTCACTGGAGGCTAGAGCAATCATCCGACCATATCGGGGATTGAAGGAGTAATCAACGGGCGAAGCTGCCACAACAAACATTCTGCAGACTAAGCTGAGGAAAAGATGGTTGCAATACTGGGATGTCAACCCAAACAACCACTGAGTAGGAAAATAAATCCTGCTCTGCTGAAGAGAATAAACCCTGATGGAGAGATAACAACAATTCCGCAGACGACTTCGCCGGGGAAAAGGTAAAGTACCGGGTATCAAACCACTGACTTACCGAGTCTTCAAAAGAAAGCAACCGTGCTGAGGAAACAGACAAATCCTGCTGGCACACTGCATGGGGAGAAGAGGTAACAACTCCACTTGCAACCCTGGTGGGGATGTTAATAACATCTCTACTCGCGACTCCGAGGGGAGTATCAATCAATCAATTATACTCATGACTGTGCTGAGGAGACAAATAAAGTCTGGGGCGTACGACCCACTGGAGAAAGTGACGGGGCACCAAGGTGACAAACCATCAACCGCCGAAACTTCTATAAGGAAACACCCATGCTAGGGAGAATTGCTGCTGGAGAAACGAAGTTTTCAACAATAAATCACTTGCGACTGTACTGGGGAACGGCCCCAACAACAACTCTGTTTGAGGAACAACCTCAACAAAGGTCTGAAGAAAGAAGATACCACCAAACCAGGAATATGAACAAATGTCTTACCTGTTGGAAATCATGCCACCCTCGGGAGAGCACTGAGATATTCTTGAGTATCCTTTCAATCTTGTGAATGTTCACTTTGTTTAAAACAACAATTTTGAAAAATTTGATTTGTTTAAAACAATGACATTTTATCAATTTAAAACATGCAAACATTTGTTGAATTGAAACAAATAAAAGCGCAAATAATTGGATAAAAAGCTCAAATTGATTTGACGGGATGGTAGTCTGCAAATGGCAAGACTCCATAGATCTGTACAAATTTGAAATCAGTGATATATATTGGAAGAGGGCTACATTGAACATAATGATCCTTTCTCTACCAATTTGAATCTCGATGTATCCGAAGCTTCAGTTGACGACGAATCGAGAATCTTCTGACGAAATGACGACTGATAAACCAGAAAGTCTTGTCAGGATGCAGTTACTTGCCAAATCCCTAATTTTTGCCTAGATTGCCCCAGAGTGAGGTACTCAATCTAGCGGGATGCAAATATATCTTTTTCAAGTCTCTAATTTTTGCCTGAATTACCCTTGCGGGTTCTCCACCGAGACGCTCATTTTTGCCTAAGCCGCCCTTTCGGGTTTTCAACTTAGCGAGCAATTCTGTTTTTTTCAATTGTTTTTTCATTTGCATATACCTTTTTTTTTTAGGCAAAGTATCTCTTAACTGCATCTGAATTCACAGGACGAGTGAAATCCTCCCCATCCATTGTTGTAAGCATCAAAGCACCGCCTGAAAAGGCTCTCTTAACAACATATGGACCCTCGTAGTTTGGAGTCCACTTGCCCCTGGAATCGGGCGCGAAAGACAAAACTTTCTTGAGCACGAGGTCACCTTCTCGGAACACACGAGGCTTGACCTTCTTGTCGAATGCTTTCTTCATTCTCTGCTGATATAACTGACCATGGCACATGGCAGTTAAACGTTCCTCTTCAATCAAATTCAGTTGGTCGTAACGACCCTGAATCCATTCAGCGTCAGTCAACTAGGGACTGGAGGGTATACTTTTTCTTTTTTCTTTTGAAAAATTTTTTCCTGATTTTTGATTTTTTTCATCTTTTTTTTTTTTTTTTTTTTTTTTTTTTTTTTTTTTTTTTTTTTTTGCATTTGCAATGCCCCAGTTTGACTGTTTTGCTGATTTTCATAATACAGCTGAATGAGCTTCTTTTGGCGCTCAAGAAGGCGGATAATCTCATCAGGAATCCCCTTCATCATCATCTTCCTCTGTCTCAGATACAAGGACTTCAAGATTGGGAGATGGCGTTGGATCATTATGTTCAATGGGTTTAGAAATCCCTGCATAATGATTCTGGATAATGAAAAGCTTTTTGAATTTAAACAAGCAAATCATTTATGCAGATGAAAAAATGTTGCTTTCGTTTTTCAGGGTTTTTTGTGATCACTGATTTCATGCAAAAGCAAAAAGTGAAAACAAATGGAAAAACAAATGTTAAACAATGCATTAATTGAATGAAAACATCATTGTATTAAATGCTGCCAACAATGCCATCACTTCTCCTTTTGGCATGGGAGAAGGGTTTTGCACAAAGTGAACAAATCACGCTGATTTATGAATGACCGTAGGAACATCCACAGCGACCCAATTATGGCAGACACCACCAGGTATGATGAAATTGTTCAAGTCTTCTGCATATACTTCAAAGATAGCAGCAGCCTCTTCTTCAGGTTGATTGGCATGGATGAATCCTCCACTTGAATAAACCATGCTCCTTACATGCCCCAGAACCATAGCCAATGCCAGCCCGGGATCGATTAACCAGGAATAAATCCATCAACAGTACTAATCTGGCAACATCCTCCTCTGAGTTCACAGCTCTCTTGCTCAGGATGATCCATAAATCTGGCAGAGATGGCCCTTGTATAATACCGGCAAGGTGCGTCTTCAAAATAAATGAAGATCGCAGGGTCAGACCACAAGACGGGAGACCGGAACAAAACACCTGCTTATGCAAATGATGCATGAAGTGTTTATGCATATGCTTGTTTTTATATCAAAGGAACCCGAGGGTTTTATTTGCAAACTTTGAAATATTTATGCATTTTGATCATACATGAGAATATCTCATCAGATATATCAGGTGAAAAAATTTTCTGGTTTTTTCATGTTTTGAAAATTTTTGCAAATAAACTCCTTTGAGTTCCTTGAAAATTTTCTTTTTTCTTGATATGAATGCGGATGAATGCGTGAATGTATGAATGCAACAATCACACTCAAGGATCAAGCAAGACACACCAAACAAAGGTCGTGGGAAAGCTCTATGTATCCCTAATATCAATCATCCATTTTGGTGGATTTAGGTTTTCACCTTATCGACACCCAAGTTCCATTGATATTAACGGTACATGAACCGGTTCAGACATTCTTAATATCAACCAGCCGCTTTGGTGGATTTTAGGTTTTACACCTGATCCGGGATCCATTGATATTAACAATGCTTGAACGACTCAACCACGAATCACGGGTTTGTTGAGAGTCACGAGCATGGAGTCTCGGTTAAGAACCACCCAAAGGGAGTGTACTAGGGTTTAAACCTGCCAGACATGTTCTATCAGAGGTTCCCATAATCATCGTTCCATCTTTCGAATATTATCGGAGGAACGAATACTCGTATTCCAAGAATATTCTCAAGAGAAACTCTTACGAGTGTAGTATCGCGTAACAATCGTATCAGAACTGACATCTGAACGACCTCCGCACTACGGTCCTAAAAATAGGCCAAGATGGGTTTGGTAAACTAAGGTCCTTGGCTTCTGCGGAACATGATTGAAAGAATAATGCCTAACCACAAATAACTTGTGTGACATTATTAATTCAACATGACCTCCACCAAGTGAATGGACTCGCAAGTCAACTGGCTTAGGAATACTCCACACCAGTCAACAAGACTATGCCATTCTCCTATCCTAGAGTGCACTCGAGTTCGGGTATAGAACTCATCTCACAGATCACCAAAGCAAATAGCATATGTATATCAAGCAATTCACACATTACAATCAATACAGTGATCCCAAATTGTACAAAAATATGTCAGATAAACAATAATAATATAGCACAACAAGGGTGAAAAGTAGGCAATACCAACCAGGGATTCTGGTGAGATGTTCCCCAGCAGAGTCGCCACTTTTCTGTAGCGGTGTATTCGTCGCTATATGATCTATCGATTAAATCATAAGCTAGAGATACATTGAAATTTTCGAGTCGCCACCGCACTTTTATTTATCCAAAGGATTGGCTAAAAAGCGAACAAAAGCCTAAGAAGTTTTACACGTAGAAAACTAATAAAAAGATCAGAGATTCTGGGTAAGGGGTAAATTACGCAATGGGAAGGTGTTAGGCACCCACTACGTCCTAGGTACTCCTAGGGAGCCCTTTTCACACTTGTTATGCTAAATTGTTATTTGTTATGACATAAAGATTGTGCAAACATGATTGGGATGATGAGAAAAGAATGTACATTTTTTTATTATTATTGGGTTCGAACGGATGAACCCGTTGCCTACGTACCTTCCATCAAAGGTAAGGATCAGAACGCCGTAGTTCGGCTAAAAGATTTCCAAAAAGTTGGTGGATTCAGTTTTAAACACAAGCACTGAGGCTTTTCATTATCAATGGGAGAACACTCGACCAAGAACAACATCCACCACGCGAGGATAGCTTCGACGTACTAGAGGGGTTAGCCCTGTTTGAAGTACGGAAGTCTTACTGTCGACTCACTAAGGATAGGCAAGATTTACATCAACCACAATGATAATTGAAACCTATGGCTAATGTGAAAAGATTAATGGACAAAGCCAAAACAAGTGAATGAGTGAAGTTAATTGATTGTGATTATGAAAGTGAAGTCAAAGTATGATTAAGATTGATTCAAAGAAGTATTATGAAATGGAGTTTTGAAAAAGTCAAGGACTTGGGGTCCAGGTTTTTAGTTAGAAAACATGAAGATGTTTGCACAACACTTATGTCAAGTTTGAAAAGATAAAGTGTGAAAAGGTTTAGGACATAATGGATGATGAATGGATGAAGGATGGATAGTAAAACTTCTTAGAAGGTTCACTTCTTGAAATCATATGGGAGATGATTCAAGTGTGGCCTTTGGAATAGCAATTAATAATAACAAACAAGCAAAGCAAGCAAAAGTGGATATCGGATGCCAATCACTGGTCTTATACCAATCTCCTAAAACAGAACAGGATATCAGATGCCACTCAATGGACTTACACTAATCTCCTCAGAAGAAAACAAGAATGAAATGTGGAAATCAACTGCCAATCTATCTGGACTTAGGTTAACTCCACAGTATGGTCCTAGGAAATCCAATGCCACGTTACAGGGACTTACAATGGATCCTCACATACAAGAACAAAAGCAACAATATGATCGCAGGAATGCAAATGCCAACTTACAAGGACTTATAATTGCAACCTCTCATACAAACAGATGAAACAAACTATGATCACAGGAAAGCAGATGCCAACTTACAGGGACTTATAACTGCAACCTCACATACAAATCAAACAGATCAAATTATGATCATAGGACAACAGATGCCAGCTTACAGGGACTTATAACTGTATCCTCACATACAAACAGATAAAACAGAAGATATGAGTGATTAATGAGGTCTTACACTCTATCCTTCCATATCATAGGAGCAAATGCCAAAGCAATGGAGTTACAATTGACCTCAATGGGCAAACAATAATGATAACATCACAAAACAAATGAGATGATCATGTACTAATGGCAATTGATGATGATGATAAATGCATAGCATACAGGCAAGCAAGTGCATATGAAGCAATCAAACAATCAATGAATAGCAAACAACACACTCTATAGCCAAACAATGGGGGCTCACACAAGAGGGTTTGACTTTGAAAGTCCACTGTAATGGGTAAAGGTCGCTCTTAACCTGGCCATTGAGGGGCTCAGGTGAAGCAGATGAAAAGGAGATGAGGGGTGTGCCTCATTGCTTCTATCTCATATCAGAGAGAGCATCAAAGAAAGTGTGGGAGTTCAGAAAGTAGGAACTCTCTCCACATTATAGACTCGATTAGATCTTGGGTATTTATCTCATTGCTTCAACCATGTAATGGGAGCAAAGAGAGGACACACTGAATAGTGGGGGATAGATTGCGTATCCCTACCTTCCACCAATTGCCTTACTTGAAGGACTTTTCCTGCTTAGGACAAATTTAAACAAACACAGGCATTGCCTCTTAAGGAGGACTTCAGACAGTTTGCCCGGTCAAATAACAGACCGGGTCTCCAGACTACATGAAGAAGAAGTAATTATACCTCAAAGCAAATGCTAAATAGCAAAGCAAGCAAGTTCAAAGAACTTAAGCAACTAAAGTACCTACGAAAGTCAAACCAATTAGTAAACAGCTCAACAGTCAAAATCAAAAGAAAATGAACCAAAAGTCAACCACAGAGGGACCAATTGTGCAAGGCACAAAGACTCAAGCATATGAGTCACCTACAAAACAAAGGTTAGCACATTAAACAATCAAACTAAAACACATTTGAATGATCCTCAAGGCATTGATGCTTAACCTGAAACAGATGAACTCAACATAAGCTCAGAAGACCACTAGGACTAGCCTAGGGTCAAAGGTGGAAGAAAAAGTCAAGGCAGCAAGGAAAAGTCAACCCAAACCAAGTTTAAACATTCAAGAAACATTCTCAATTAGATTCAAACTTATATCATGCATCATTGTCATTTTGTATGCAAAAAAGGATGCAAAGCATGGTAAGAGAAGCATACAAAAGTCAACAGCAATGACTTCATTCAAAAGTCAACTCAAACAATCTCAAAAATTATGAAATAAATCACACTCAATCCTAACATCTAAAATGGTATACATGTAAAATTTCATGGCATTTGGATGAGAGGAAGGCAGTCAAGTAAAATCATGAAGTCAAACTAAGTTCAAGCAAGCATGATGAAAGTCAACAAGCATGGGTCAACTTCAAAAAATCATATCAATTTGAAAACAGAAGAGAAATGAATGAGATTAACACCAATGCAAAGCTTGAGGTGTCTAGTTATCACATATGAAATTTCATGATCATACAATAAGATTTGAGAATTTCATAAAAGATTTGGCAAGGCATAGCACAAAAAAGTCAACAAATGACCAAATATGGAAGAAAATTCTCAATCAAATGGAAAACAGCAAGATTAAATCCAAGAAAATTCATACACAAACTAGACATGTAAAGGATCATTCATGCAAAATTTGGGATTAATTGGATGAGAGGAAGCATGTGAACAAAATTAGGGAAAATGCATGATCATGGTATAGCACCAAATGTAACACATAACTTCAGAAAATCATAACTCTCAATCCACAAATGATAAATGCACAAACCTTATATGGAAATGAAGGTCAATGTGTCTAGTTTCACCACAAAAAATTTCAAGCCCATTGGATATGAAATGACAATTTCACAAAAGGAATGGCACAATGTATCATTTTGGCATACATGTTGAAAAAATCATTTATCATTTAAAATTCAGAACATGGAAAATTAATTAAAATTCACCATAAAATAGAGGACACATTCATGAGTTTAATGCAAAAAATCCCACAATTTTTGGAGTTAAAATGAATTAAAAATGAATTGTGGAAGTTGGATGATGTTTGAAGCAAAAATGAACAAAATGCATGGCAATGTTGGTCAACCAAGTCAACGGATGGCAATTGTGTAAATAATGCAGTCACTAATTAAAACTACAGCGTTTTGATGGGGGAACGAAATGTTCTCATTGGCTCTCAGCCAATGGAACAGTGCACGCAGGTGAAAAGCAAACAACATCAACCAATTGCAATTCAAGTTCTAGGAATTTACACACAGCATTAGGGTTTAACAGCCAGGCAATCATTCAACTTCATGGTATCGATCCAAAACAAAACAAACAACAGCCATGGCTCATCATTCAGCTTGATCAATCAACCAGAAACAACAACAACTGAACAGCAACATGTAACAATACACAAGTCAAGCATCCACAACCAACACATCCAAATATCAATCATGTGGATTTTACAAGCAAGTTTAAAGGTTTTTCAAACAGCAGGGCATTGACAGCATTGGTATTCATCATCATGTTTCATCATCAATTTGCAGCATGGTTAATAGCATAACAGCACTCATTTTCAAACAGCATAATCCATTATCATGAACAAAAACATATCCAGCATGAAACAATCGAGCATGGTCATGAACACCTATCATTTAGCAAACATAGCTAACAGCAAAACAACATAATCATGGGAGTTTCTAGTCATGGTTCATGGTTCAAATAACAGCAACATTCATCATTATTTATCAACCAAACCAAATAAACAACAGCATGGCAAGAATTTCAACATGCAGTCTCAACTAATAAATACAAAACATAAATCATGGAAATCTGGACAGAGCTAGGTTTTCAAACAAAAGCACATAAACAGCATGGCTTAGCAGCATCATGTCATCAACCTCATAACACGAAATTTGAGCAAGCAATCACAACAGCACATAAACAGCATGGCCTTCAGCATTTAAACTCATGTAACTTCATGAAATTGATCAAAATGAAGTCCAACAAAAATTCACAAACAGCAAGGCAATGGTTTCATCATCATTATGTACTCATCATAACAAACAACATGGTGTTCAAAGTGTTTCAAAACTGCAGCAAGGTTATGTCAGCAATGGTATCATGTTATCGACCAAAACATCACCAGGTAAAACAGCAACAATAAACAAGCATGGTCAAGGAACACTGTCATCATTAAGCAATATCAACCAATAACCAAGCAAACATTACTCATGTGAAAATCTGGACAAGGAAGTTTTGCAAAACAGCAGTATGTCATATTCAAACAATCAGCATCGTGAACAAAGCTAGACCAAGCATACAACAGCATAGCATAATTATGGACAAGGTAATTGGTTTAAATAACAGCAGCAACAAACATCATTATCATGTAATCAAAACAACAGCACATAGCAGCATCTATTTCATCATCATGAACTCAATCAAAAATGAGCATCGAGCAAGCAGCATCATGACATGAACAACAACACAACACCAGCATGAGGAATTCTAGGCAAGTTTATGATTCATACACAACAGCAGGGGTAGACATTCAACATCAATGCTCAACATTCACACAGGCAACTTCAGACAGACATAATGAACAGCATGGCCAATGGAACATCAAGCAAACTTTAACCAACAATCCAAACAAACAGTAATCCTGGAAATTCTGGGCAGCATAGGTTTGAACAGCAAGGCAATGGTTCAAACTCATGATTCAACAACAATCAACATTCCAATCATCATGGCAATGAGACAATAATAATCATCCAACAACAGACAAACAAATCGACCAAACACAATCCATGTAAATGTGCTGGAAAAACAAATAGGGTTCATTATAACAGAAGCAGATATTCATCACCTTCATGAGTTCAAAATTTCCACATGCCCAGAAATCAAACATATGCATATCAATAGTTTCATCAAACTAAGTACAAGCATTATATGGCAAGGGTTTTCATGAAATCACAACCATGTGAGCAAATCGAAGGAAAATAACTTCAAGCATAAAAAATGAAAACCATGTTTCTCTCAGCATAACCAACCATTTCAAGCAAATGAACACTCATTAGAATCAGCATCATGTAATCTATCTAAAGCATATCATGGCATAAAGAAAGAAGAGATCGAGATTTTTACTTGGTTATGAAGGAATGGATGAAACAGTGGTATTTTGAGGTTGCTATACTCGAACAGATGGCCTTTGTGCTTTGCAATGTTGAATGTTTGAAGAAAACCAGCTCACCCTTGCTTGAAACTCTCAAATCTTAAGTTCACCATTGTCATGCTCATTGAAAACAGAGCCAGGAGGGAGCTGCACAGGTGTGGTTTCACACTTGGAATGGGTTTGTTATGATGATGGATGATGAAGAAAACAAGAGGAAGCTCGAGGGTTTTGGGATTTTTGCCGAAAATCACTTTGAGCAAAATGCACTATGTGAGAGTGAGAGAGAATTCTGGTTGGTGGCTGCAGCTTCTAGGGTTGTCAATTGGCAGAAAAATGGTTTATATGCATCTGTTTTACCTTACTAATCCAAGTGCTAAGCTAGTTTTATGTAAAATGAATCAAATGCCAAAAATGCTAAGTGTGAGCAAATGGAAATGGAGGTGTGAATTTGGCACGGGCTGGGCTGGGCACAGGCTGCAGAAGGACATTGCAAAATGCTGTTTGTGGTTGTACATGTACTGCTGTACCTGCCTTTTGCTTTATGAAGCTTCTTGCCAATTTTCAAGTTTTAGCATTTGGTCAAAGAATGATGGCATAAGGGTGAAATGAACATGGTTTAGGAATTGGAACAAGTCACAAATATAATTTAGAACATTTCCCAATTGGCAAAATCAAGAAAAAGTCAAAGAAACAAAAAGTCAAAGTTTGGTCAAACTTTGATTTTAAATGCAAAAGGTCCAAAAATGCCATTTTGAATGGTAAGGTTTTAGGTCATGAAATTTATATTTTTGGAAAGAGGATGAAAAATGTGGTTTGTAGGAAAAAACCCCACCAAATTTGGCCTTATGGTTTGAGAGTTATGGCTTGTTGAAGTTCAAAAATTGGTGAAAATGATTTGATCATATCTTGACAACCACACATGGGATTTTGGTGTTCTTGGACTTTTTGAAAATGGGAAGCCAAGATCTTCAACTTTCATGTTGGGCAAAAATTCATTTGGAGCTTGTATCATGATGTAAGTTTAAGATCAAGAAGTTTCCATTTTTGGCAGTTGAAATTACAGGTCCACTTTCTATTTCTGGAAAATTTTCTGATTGGCTTGATTTTCTCCCATGATGAGGTTTGACATGATAGATGAGGCTTATACAAGCATGAATGAGCTCCTTCAAATCAATTCTATCCATCAAATCTCTGATTAAATCAACAGTTGACCAAGCTTGACTGTCTGTTGACTTTTCTAGGGTTTTGGATGACTGGAGCATTTCTGATGAATTCCAAACCCTAATTCCTTGAGAACTTGACTTCAAATGATGTCCTAAGATGTATGAATCTTTGATTATTGATCATGGTGCCCAAATTCTGCAAGAATGGCCACCATCCATTGCTTTGACTGACTGTTGACTGATTTTGACCTAATTGCTGATGATTGCTTCAACTGCAAGCAAAAAGGTTAGACTGACAATATTTTTGTACTTTTTGGAAGATAAACATATGAAAGCAAAGATATACAAATGCAAAGTATGCTTGGTGATCAAGAAACAAACCTACAAGGCAATCTACCCACTAGGAGGGAACAAAGGCATGCAATGATCCTTGAGGTTATGATATGATATGATATGGGCCATGAGGGATCTTAGGGCCCAAAATTGGGGTCTTACAAGTATACAACACAGAAACCAAAATTGTGGAAGAATCAATTCATGTCAGATTTGATGATAAGTTTGACCCTGAAAAGTCAAAGCTAGTTGAAAAGTTTGCAGATTTGGAAATCACTCTTGTAGAATCTGATAAAACTCCAGAAGCAACTGTCACTCAAAACTCTGAAGAATTTAAATCTCCAGAAATCCCAAAGAAAGTCAAAAGTCGTATCAATGTATCTGAAGATTTGATTCTGGGAAACAAGGACGAACCTGTCAGAACCAGATCTACCTTCAGAACGTCTGAAGATACCACTCTGGGACTAGTGTCTCTGATTGAGCCTACGTCTTGTGATGAAGCACTTCAGGATAACGACTGGGTGGCAGCTATGCAAGAAGAATTGGATCAATTCTCAAAGAATGATGTCTGGGATCTCGTTCCTAAACCCAGAGGCACTCATGTCATTGGAACCAGATGGGTTTTCAGAAACAAGCTGAACGAGAAAGGAGAAGTTGTCAGAAACAAAGCTCGACTGGTAGCTCAAGGTTACAGTCAACAAGAAGGTATTGACTATAATGAAACCTTTGCTCCAGTCGCGAGGTTAGAATCTATTCGTCTTCTTGTATCTTTTGCTATTAATCATTCTATTAAATTATATCAAATGGATGTCAATAGTGCATTCCTTAATGGTTATATATCAGAAGAAGTGTATGTCAACCAACCTCCAGGTTTTGAAAATTCAAATTTTCCAGAACATGTTTTTAAACTTAAGAAATCCTTATATGGACTTAAACAAGCTCCCAGAGCTTGGTATGAACGATTAAGCAATTTTCTTCTGGAACAAAATTTTATCAGAGGGAAAGTTGATTCTACACTCTTCTGTAAAAACCTTAATAATGATCTCATGATATGCCAGATTTATGTTGATGATATTATTTTTGGTTCTGCTAATATCTCTGTTTGCCAAGAATTTTCTAAGTTAATGCAGGCAGAATTTGAGATGAGTTTAATGCAAGAACTAAAGTTCTTTCTGGGAATTCAAATTAATCAAACTTCAGAAGTCACGTACGTCCATCAAAGTAAATATATTAAAGACGTTCTGAAGAAGTTTGACATGACTGAATGCAACTCTGCAAAAACTCCCATGCACCCAACTTGCATTCTTGAAAAGGAAGAGGTAAGCAACAAGGTTTGTCAGAAGCTCTATCGAGGTATGATAGGCTCTCTTCTCTATCTGACTGCTACTCGTCCTGATATTCTCTTTAGTGTCTGTCTTTGTGCCAGATTCCAATCAGATCCTAGAGAATCTCATTTAACAGCAGTTAAGAGAATTCTTAAGTATCTGAAAGGAACTCCTAACCTGGGCCTGATGTATGAGAAAACATCAGAGTATAGACTTTCTGGTTATTGTGATGCAGATTATGCAGGAGATAGAATAGAACGAAAAAGCACTTCTGGAAATTGCCAGCTTCTAGGAAACAATCTAATCTCCTGGGCTAGCAAAAGACAGTCAACTATTGCTCTATCAACTGCAGAAGCAGAATACATCTCAGCATCACTGTGCACAACTCAGATGCTCTGGATGAAGCATCAGCTAGAAGATCTACAAATCTTTGAGAGTAACATTCCTATCTTTTGTGATAATACTGCTGCTATTTGTTTAAGTAAGAATCCTATTCTACATTCCAGAGCCAAACACATAGAAATAAAACATCATTTTATCAGAGACTATGTTCAGAAAGGGATAGTAACATTGAAGTTCATTGATACAGAACATCAATGGGCAGATATCTTTACTAAGCCTCTAGCTGAAGATAGATTTCTTTTTATCTTAAAAAATCTGAACATTCAAAATTGCCCAGAATGAAGTATGGCTCTGAAAATGTAAAATGTGACTCTGATGTAAACAAATGTACTTCTGCCTCTGACTCTGATACTTCTACCAAGTTAAGAAGATATCTGAGTTAGAAATCTTCAGAAACCAATCCTTTGGTATTCCTGAAGATCAGATACATCAACACGTGGAGCACTAAGCGTCTAACCCTAGAACTTCTAGACAGCTGTCAAAAGAAATTCAAAGGTCAGAACGTTTGAGTTCTCCTCGAGCAGTGTGCGTACTGTGGGATTAGACATTCATTTATTAGCTGTAATCATTTTTCCCCTCAAACGTGCTATTTTGATTTTTGTGCTAACGCTGGAATGTGTGTCGTTTTGCATGTGTTTGAACTTAGAGTATATAAACACTTTTCTCACATTTCACACACTTATCACTCTCACTCACTCTAAAACCCTAAACCCTTCTCTCAAGCATTCTCTGAAAGCTCTTCATCTTCATCAATCTTCTTCTTCTTCACCATGGACGCTCAACAACAAGAAGTCTTTAACTTCTCTCAACAAATGGAATCTAGTTCTACTGCTCAAACCTCAAACACTCAAACACCAACGGTTACAGGCGTCACCATAACCCCTGTTTACAAAGAACCCCATGTTCTTGACCGTGAACGCCATATCAACCTTTCAACCCCTTTTGAAGGTTTGGACGTGTTGTGTGAATCGTTAGTTGATTTCGACAACCTAAGAAGAAATGGCGTTGATCTCACTGAAGAACTTCGCAAACAAGGGTGGGAAAACTATTTCCAAAGGCTTTATGGTCCCATTTACCCACTTCTCGTCAAGGAGTTCTGGAGATTTGCAGATGCAGATGACAACTTCATCGTCTCATATGTTCTGGGGGTGAAGATTGTTATTACTGAAGGGTCTATTGCCTCCTTGTTGAACATGGAGCGAAGTGGAGGAAAAAGGATTTACAACATCCCTCCTAGGTCAAAGCGCATTACTGATGTTATAAACCCAACAATCTTCAAACCCAACGTTGAAGGAAATCCTTCAAAGAACAAGGAGCTACACCAGAACCTCAGAGTGTGGCTGAAGATTATTCTGGGAACCATTCACCACCGTCCAGCCTCTAACTCTTCTGACTACATCAATGCAGACCAGAAATGCATTCTGTACTGCATTCAGAAGGGTGTGAAGATCTCCCTCCCTGCTCTCCTTTTCAGATATCTGAGAGATTCGGTCAGAGAAACCAGAAACAACATGAAGCCCAGATCCTACATTCCTCTGGGAAGATTGCTATCTGATGTCTTCATTGAGCATGGACTGGTAGACCATCTGGAAAAGACCAAATTGATGGATGATCTGGCAATAGATGTTGGGAAGCCTCTGAATGCCAGAAATCTGAAGAGTATGGGGATAATTAAGAAGATTCAAGTCAGACCCACTCTGGATACATCCTGAGATTGTTTGAAAGATCAGAGGAAGATGCCTCATGGCCTTGCCAGGTTCTTCAAAAATGAACCCAGAGACGCTGTTGCTATCTATCTTCAGCGTCTGCTGGATGATGGTGTTGACATCTCTGATTTCAGCCTCGACGACTGTCTGGACTCTGAAGAAGACTTCGTCAGATACAAGAGAGGTCTCTCTGAGAAAAAGATAGCGCCTCCGGCAAAGAAGGCCAGACTTGGAGAAACTTCTGGAAGCAAATCTTCAGCTCCTCTGAATATCTCTACTGGTACGTCTGTTCCTCCTGATACCTCTAATCCTCTGATGGCTTCTTCTGACCCTCTCTCTTCACAACCTATTTTTACTACCTCTGAAATCCCACCTTCAACCACCAGAACCTCCCAACCTTCACCAGTTCTAAATATAGCCCGTACTTTCATACCTCCCTCTGAACCTAAACTAACTCACCAAAGCACTTCCTCTTCATCATCCTCAGCACCAGAATCACCCCCATATGTTTCCCTCTCTTCTGACCCAGAATTTTCTGACCCTGATTCCCCAACCATAGCCACAATTTATGCTCATAAACTTGCTTCACAACAACAAACACAAACACAATCTGAAGCAACTTCACCTCCACCACAACAAACAACCACCATACCTTCTGAAACTCAACCCTCTGAACCCCACACCTCTGATATCACCCCACCAAACATCTCCGCTGCACCTGAAGCTGAAACTGAACCCTTAGATTTAAACCCTCTTTACGCTTCACCCCAAACATCTGAACCTCAACCAGAAGCAGAATCTGAACCCCAACCTGAATCAGAATCTGAACCTCACACATTAAATCTCAGCCCTCCAAACTCTCCACCTCATACCTCTGAACCAGAACCTGAACCTGAACTTTCTAAACCTACCCTTAAGGAAGCCATCTTGATGATTGCAGAGGCTTCAGTTCAAAAGGTCGATTCTCTGGTCACTAACTCTGAAATCAGTGATGATCCTAAATCTGTAAGGACACACTGGAACAGAGTCATTGGCTGGATGACATCTGAGGCCTTTAGACTGAAGGGTATCTCTGAACAAGTCAGAAATGGCTACATCAGAGATGCTGAGGCAAGACTCCAGGAGAGACTTGCCAGAGAAGCTGAAGCCAGAAGGCTAGAGGAAGAGAGATTGGCCAAGGAAGCTGAAGAAGAAGCAAGAAGGCTAGAAGAAGAAAGACTTGCTAAGGAAGCTGAAATCCTAAGGGAAAAGGAAGCTGAAGCTAAGGCTCTGGCGGATGCAGAAGCACAAGCTGCTGCTGAAGCTGAAGCTCAGCAGGCTCTGACTCTGGGGGAGTCCTCTTCTGTGATCCCTATGGTTCTTCAGACTCTGAAAGAACTCAAGCAAGATCAGAATGAACTCCGGGCCAGAATGGACAAGCAAGATACTGTCAACGACAACATCCAGAATATGCTTGCAATGCTGCTTCAGAGAATGCCTCCGCCTCCGAACCCCTAGGCACTTAGGATTTTATTTATTTTTGCTTGCCTGTTGTTTTTTTATTTTCTCTGAATCTGATGTTTTTCTAGCTTCTGTTGCCTTTGTGCTTCTATCTATGAATTCAAGTTTTTCTCTTTACTTTTTTTTTACTATGTCTTTTTGATTCTGACAAAAAGGGGGAGAAGTCATTAATAGCTCTGATGAAAACATTGTCTAATACCTTAAGCATTCTGCAACATATTTTTTTTTTCTTAAAAATAAAATTTATCTAAATTGGACTTAAGAAATTGCAGAAAGTTTCAGAAACCTCTGTACTTAAGAAACTCTGGTAAGAACTTCTGAACTCCCTAGCATTATCTCAGGGGGAGCTTCTGTCTATCTGATCTAATATTATTCATGTTTCATCTGCTAATTAAGGTTGTTTTGTCATCATCAAAAAGGGGGAGATTGTAAGAACAAAAATTGTTCTACAACAGATTCCTTGATTTTGATGATAACAAAGGATGAAACCAAAAATGGCACCCTAACGAAAAGTTTCTAAGTGTGCAGGATTCTAAAGAAAGAAGGAAGAAATCTGATGATGTCATCAGATACAAAACCAGATCAGATACAAATTATCAAATTTTCAGAAGCATCTGAAGTGAAGACAAGTTCAAGAAAGTCTAACTCTGAGTAATACATCAGAAGCATCTAAACAAGAATACGCTCTAGAAGTTCTGACTCTGAACAACGGTTGTCTAACTCCAGAAGTTATCAGCGCTATCTGAAGAAATCCATCAGAACTCAAAAGAGATTTACATCAGAAGCAAGATTCCAAGATTCTCAAATACTTGAAGACTCTGATCATGGAATTGCTAATCATGAAGGAGTAACGTTTAAGTCAAGAAAAGATTTGCAAATGGATTTCCTAATTGAGAAAGAGACGTTAATCTCCAATCTCAATAAAGAAAATACTACTTGTGGTAAGTAGTCATTTCAAGAAGAAAAAGTCATCCTGCAGAAGCTATTTATGTGATGGCGTAACTTCATCTCAATATCCACCAGTTTCAACTACTACTTCAACGAATATATAAATAGGCTGCAAATCAACCTTGAAAAAATTAGCAAGCCAAAAAGCCAAAATTATACTGAAACATCAACACTCAAGAAAAACACTCTCTAAGATCTTCACAAAGCTTTTGCTTATAACGTGAAAAACTCTTGTTCTTAATACTGTAATATTTGCTTTCTTAGAAGCACTCTAGATTACATAAATCTTTCATTTATTGTTTGTTGATTTCCTCAAGTGACTTAGTGTAGTCTGTAAACTTGAGAGGACTAAGAGATTTTTCTCTTAGGCGTTGTTTGTAATCTTTCAAGATTAGTGGATTAAGTCCTTGTTGAAGGCGAAATCACCTTGGCCGGGTGGACTGGAGTAGCTTTGTGTTATAAGCGAACCAGTAGAAAATCCTTGTGTGATTTTCATTTTGAAAAGCGCTTATTTTTCCAAACAATTCAAACCCCCCCTTTCTTGTTTTTTCTCACCTTCACTTTTATCTGCCAATTGCCTCATAGAGGTCTTTTCCTGCTTGGCACCAAGATAAACAAACACAAGCATTGCCTCTTAAGGAGGGCTTCAGACAGGTGCCTGCCCAGGTAACAGGACAGGTCTTCTAGACTACATGAAGTCAGAGAAATTATACCTCAATTCTTAAGCTACCAAGCAAAGCAAAAGCAAGTTCACAATGAACTTAAGCAACTAAAGTACCTGAAAACAATCCAACTTAGTCAGTACACAACTCAAAAAGTCAAACAGACAGTTAATAACCAATGGTCAACAGATACAGTCAAACAAGCAAGGCAACATTGTACAAGGCACAAGCTCAACTCAAAGGAGATAAAAGCAACCTACAAAACAAGTCAAGATTAGTTAACATTCAACAATCAACCAACTCAAGCAATGTGAATCAATCCACCTAAGGCACTGCACTTCTTTAACCTGAAACCAAAGCTCAACCATAAGCCTAAACCACTAGGACAAGGCCTAGGGTCAAAGGTGGAGAAATAATCCAAAACAGAACATGAAAATTGACATGAATCAAGCTTAACCAATTAAGAACAACATCCAAAAGGTCTCATGTCATTATCATCAACCAATTTCATTTCACAAATCAAATAAGGCAAGGCATGCAAGTTGGAAGCTCATTGAAGCAACAGAATGAACAAATCTACATTAATTCCAAAATGATTCAATAAATCTCAAGAAAAATCATGGCTAAACAGAACTCATCACATGATCAACACACCAAAAATCAAGGCATTTGGACAAGTATAAGCATGGTAATCAAATTCATCAAGTCATGGTAAGCACAAACAAGCTCAATTAGGGCACAAAATGCTACATCAACTTCATACAAGCCTAAAACAGAATCCAAACATGATAAAGACATCAAACCAAAGCCACCACAAACATCAAAGTGTCTAGAAACAATGTACAAAATTTCAAGTTCATATGATAAACATCAAGCATTTCACAAATCATTGAAGTTCATGACTATCAAGAAGTCCACAAATGGTCAACCAGCAAGAAAAATGTCAAACAAATCAGAAATCAATCCAAAAATTCCACCAAAATTCATAATCAATCCTAACATCCAGAAGAAGCATCATGCAAAAAATCACATCATTTGGCATTTACTTGGCATGGCAAAAAAAATCATCAAATTTAGCAAGCAAGGGTGTGACACACATTGTCACACCTATATTAACCAAATCATATATCAATAACCAGAAATGCTAAAAATGAAAACTCAACACCAAAAGGTCCCTAAAGATGTCTAGTTTAAGCATGCAAAGTTTCACAATCATTGGATTAAAATCCATCATTTCACAAAAGATATGGCAAGCAAGGTTCAAATTGGACATGGCTACACAATCCCTAAGCCAAAATATTTTTCATGCGTGCACAATTTCTGGAAAAATAGTCATAAAAAACTAGAAATCATGAGGAACAACATGCAAAAATTCCCAGGTCATTTGGATCATCCATCAATGAGTTATGAATTTTCTAAGTGAATGAAAAATTAAAAACATGTGAAGAACTAGCATGAATAGCATGGAATAAAAAATGCAAAGGCATATTGGAAACTGTCTCCACCAAGGATCGAATGGGAGAAACATTTGAAAGTGGCGCGTTTCATCATGAAACGCACCGTTTCATTAAGTACATGTGGCAGCGCAAATCAACATCAACCAATCATTGTGACACGCAGGATCCACGTGGTCCAATGCATGAGCAATAACACAAAATCACATGCAACAAGCGCTAAAACAGATCAAACAACGCCTGGAAATAGAAACCCTAGGATCTTCATCATGTTCATCGTGATTTTCCAGGTCAAGAACAATTGTGCCAGAAATTCAAAACAAATACACCATTGCACTCATCTTTCCACGTACATCACTAATCTAAGCTCAATTTAACCTAATCCAACATATATCATGCAAAACGAATGAATCAAGTTTCATGTGTCAAACTTCACATCACCATATCTATCTCATTTCTGCATGGATCTTAATGAAACAAAGCTCAGCATGTTCAGTGATGAAGGATCTACAATAAGCATTCAACAATTTCATGAATCGTGACATTCAAAATCTAACCTTGTTGGAAGTGCAGAACTGGAACAGAGTGATTCAGGCCTTGTAATGTAGAAACAGATGCTCCTCAGCTCTTGAATGAATGAATGGAGGAAGGATTGGATGTTAATCTTGCACGACTTAGCCAAAAAATCCAACTGCCATTAATGGATGTAACTTTCAACAGCTCCAAATCAGCTTGAAAATTGGTGGATCTTGCTTCTAAAATGTCCAATTATGCTTGTGGATCAAGGATTGATCAAGAACAAAGCAAGGTTTATGAAGAAATTTGATGAAAAAGTGAGAGAACCAAATGAAGAAAATTGTGCAAATGGATCTAGATCTGAGAATTTTGATGTGTTAATCCAATTTCTATTATGATTATGCTATATATATGTTGTGCTAATGATGTATGCTAATCACAATTAAGCCAAATGCCAAGGATTAATGAAATTGAAGTGTTGATGCAAATTGGCAAATTCACCCTCATGTGTGCATGCCAATGCTACAGTACACGAAATGCATGGGAAATTCACTTGAAATGCTATGTGGAAGCCAAATGCAATGCTTGGGAGTGAAAACAATGCTTAACTTTTGAATTTGACTTTTCCCTCCAAAATTCAAATGGAAAGTCAAGTATTTTTGTGATCAAAATGCATGGCTTATGATGCATGAATTGGATAGTACATGTCAAAACAAGAATGTTGCAAAAAGAACCACTTCAATTGGCCTTATGGTTCAAAAGTTATGCACTTGTGAAGTTCAAATTGACTTGGTAATGATTGATCCATATCTTTTCAACCATACATGAGAAATTCATGTTCTTGGACTTTTTGGAAAGGTGAGAGCAAGATCTTCAACTTTCATGTTGGACAAAATTCCATTTGAAGCTTTCTTGATGATGTAATCTTGAGGAGAAAACCTTTCCATTTTTGGCAATTCCAAATTACAGGTCACTTACTATTTTTGGAAACTTTTCATTTGACCTCAAATTCTTCATTGTTGATGTTTAAAATGTCAAATGAGACTTGTATGGACATGAATGAGGCCTCTCTAACCATCTCCCACCTTCAAATCCATGGTTGAATGGACAGTTGACTTTGGTTGACTTTCTAGGGTTTCAGATGAATTGATCAATGGCTGATGAGCCTTGAGCATCCAATCTTTGGCCAAACCACTTCAAAATGATCCCTGGGTCATATGAACTCAATGAACCAACCCTAAGGCTTTGCTTCAATAAGAATTGCACTTGCTTGCTTGCACAACTGAATCTCCTGACTAGTTGACTGATGACTTGGTGGACTATGCCAATGATAATGCAATGAGCTATGCCATGGACAATGCAATGTTAATGACCTAAAATGAAAATGTATGTACAAAATGGGAGGTACAAATTTGAGGTGCTACACTAGGTAAACATTTTAAGGAAAAACAAGTTGAAAAATGTATATTTATTTATAAGCTTTGGCCATTGCCAACATTAACTTTTATAAGACTTATATCATGATTTTATTTGTAACTAAAATTCATAATATGTAAGATGATGAAATGCATATGAATTTGAAAACCAGACTTAAGAATCTAATTCAGAAGGAATACAATATTCTTGATTGCAGAGACATGAATGGTGTGTGGAAGTTACCATGGCCATTTCTTGTGGGTCTTGTTAGAAGTGATTCATATTCAAAAGTAATGTTTTGACTTAGAAGCATAAGCTTCTGAGGTTGTTGTTCCAGAAGTCAGTTTTATCTTATGGGTTTCTAGTTTAACTTTTAGCAGTGTCTACGTGGCAATTTAGTTTGTGTATTTAAACAAGTTTGTAACTACTTTTTTCATAACGTGAATAGATTTTCTCTCTCCTTCAAAGTTTGTTATAACTGTTTTCTCTCTCCTCTCTTTATCTTTCTTCTTCCATCTTCATCTTCATTTTCTTCATCTTATGCTCCAACAATTAGTATCTAAAGCTCCAGTTAGATTCATAGGGAAACAAGAGTGTACAATGAGGCGTTTGTGATTGATTTCGTTTCTTGAATTCACGATAAGAATCGTAACAGAATCACATTTCTTGATTTTGCGGGATTGAGAAACACGAGTGTTTGGTGAGATCTGTGTGAGCTTAAGTGCACAAAATCAAAGATTAATGGAGGAAACGGTAGCTTGAATACAAAGCTTCCAGTGTTTGATGGAATGAATTAGAATCATGGTCGATTCAGATGCACTTTTTGTTTGACACTTAAGACGTTCTTGATCTCGTCAACGAAGATTATATTTGGATTGTGTGGATGCGAAGGAAGCATTGAAAAACACACAAAAAGAAATGAGGAAGAAAGATCAGAAGGTGTTGTTCTACATCCAAAAGTGTGTGGATGCAAACATGTTTGAGAAAATCATTGATTCGACGACGACGAAGGCTACATGGGACACACTGGTACGGTTGTACGTAGGTCATGCATTAGTGAAGAAGGTGAAACTTCAGTCTCTATGTAAATAATATGATAATCTCAACATGAGGACAATGAAAAGATACCTGATTACATCTCTAGAGTGATTATGATCACCAATGAGATGAAATCTTATGGCAAAACTTTGTCAGAACAAGTAATCATTGAGAAGGTACTGAGATCTCTTACTCCTCAATTTGACTACATTATTGTAGCAATTAAAAATTCTAAAGACCTCAGTACCATGAGGATTGAAGATCTGCATAGCAGTCTATATGCACAAGAATTGCGTCTGACTGAGAAAACCTCTAAAAGAGAGGTAGAGTAGGCTCTGAAGATGTCTTCTAGGAAGAAGAGTCAGGAGCAATATTGGTCAGAAGCCAAAAGGAGACATGGTGACGGTTTTCAGAAGTCAAAAACCTCCAATTCATATAAGAAGAGATATCATAAGGAAAAGGAGAAATTTGACAACAAGAAGGTTCAATGCTACGGTTGTAAGAAGTTTGGCCACTTTGTTGTTGGTTGTTGGTCAAACAAGGAAAGGAAATCAAAAGAAGAAAACATAGCTAGACGAGATTCTGATGATGAACATGGGTTATTGATGGCTTCTGAATCTGATACTGTGTATTTGGTAGACTGGCAGTATATGGAACTAGATGCATAAATCACCTAGCTGGAAACAAACAATGGCTGGTTGATCTTGAATCTAGAAAGAGGACAAAGATTAGATGTACTGATGATAAATACCTCAATGCTGAAGGTATGGGAAATGTCAAAGTCAAGGTGAAGAATGGTAAAACTGTTTTGATCAAGGATGTTTAGTATGTTCCTGGGATGAAGAGCAATCTGATGAAGGCAAGTCAGTTCATTGTGAAATTTTTCTGGGTTACTATGAAGAACAATCTCTTGAAGTTTTATAATTTTGATCAGAAGTTAATTATGCAATATGAGCAGGGGGCAACAGAGATTTGGGAAGAGATTAATGTATAGGGCACTAAAGGTGACAGTAAGCTATGGCACAAGAGATTGGCGCATCTTAATTTCAGAAGCTTAAGGAATCTAAATTCTAAGAATTGTATATGGAATTCCCAAGATTGTGAAGCTTGAGAAGTCGTGCGAGTTATGCATGAAAGGAAAGCAACCTAGATTTCCATTTGCATCAGAAGTAGTCCCAAGATAAAAATATGCTTTGGGAGTAGTACATTATGATGTTTGTAGACCATTTGAAGTACCTTCACTTGGAGGAAACAAATACTTTGTGTCGTTTGTGGATGAGTTTACAAGAATGACATGGGTAGTACTCATCAAGTTTAAACATGAGGTATTTGCTGAATTTCAGAAGTTCAAGGTGAAGGCTGAAAAATAGAGTGGTCATAAGCTGAAAGTTCTCAGAACTGATGGTGGAGGTGAGTATAACTCTACAGAGTTCAGAAAGTTTTGTGAGGAGAATTTAATTGAGCGTGAAGTGGCGGCTCCATACACTCCTCAACACAATGGTCTTACTAAAAGAATAAATTAACCTTTGCTTGATATGACAAGGAGAATGTTGAAGGAGAAGAAACTCCCTCACACCTAGTGGGGAGAAGTTGTTGCCACTTCAGTGTATGTGCTCAATAGGTGTCCAACTAAGAAGTTGAAGGAAACTGCTCCTTTTGAGAAGTGGAATGGAGAAAAGCAAAGTGTGAGTTATTTCAGGGTATTTGGTTCAGTTTGTTACAAACATGTTCTAGGTGCTACTAGAAATAAGTTTGATGATAGAAGAAAAGTAATGTTGCTGATTAGGTACCACGGTGCAGGTGCATATAAGCTTTATTGTCCAGTCACTAATAAGGTTGAAGTCAAAAGAGACGTCATTGTGAAGGAATAAAAAGCGTGGGATTGGATTAATTCTCAATCCAACTTTGGTGTAGTTCTAACACTTGAGTTAAATTATGAAGATACTTTGGAATCCGAAGGTTCTGAAGATGATCCAGAATTAAAAAATGATTTTGAAGGTGACTCTGAAGGTGGGTCTGACTCTGAAGGTGAATCTGATTCTGATCCAGATTATGGTGGTCAAGACTCTGGAGGAGGTCAAACTTCTGAAGGTGAAGCCTCTGAAGGTGGTCCAACTTATAGAGGTAGTCAAACATTTGATATTGTTTCAGCATCTGACATTGTTTCAGCATATAAAGAAGATTTTGAACAAGTTCAGAAGCCACAAAGAATCAGACAAATGTCAAGGAGATTTGTAGAGTTTGACATGTTACAAGATACTGAAGTAGACTCTAAGGGAGAAGTCATTCAGTGTTCCATGTTAGTAGACTCTAAACCAATATGATTCTAGCATGTCTCTATGTTGATGACATATTGCTAACATGAAGGTGTTCAGATGAGTTAGTCAAGTTCAAGAAGGTGCTAATGTATGAGTTTGAGATGACTGATCTAAGAAATATGGTATATTTTCTAGGAATGGAGATTTTGTACTCTAAGAAGGGTATCATTTTGCATCATCTGAAGTATGAACTTGAGACTCTGAAGAGATTTGAGCTAAAAAATAGCAAGACTGCAATCACACCTACTAAGACGAATCACAAGCTGGATTATGATGTTGAGGGTGATGATGTAGATGCCTCAAATTTTAAATAATTTATTGTCTCATTGAGATATCCGTGTAACACCATATCCGATATCTGTTATGCAGTTGGAATGGTGAGTAAGTTTATGAACAAACCAAAATGGTCACATTATCGAGCTGTTGTCAAGATACTAAGGTACATTAAAGGGACTCTGAGGTATGAGGTGTTGTTCCCTTCTAGTGTTAAATTTGACTCGGAACTGATATGATATTCAGACTCTGATTTGTATGGAGACAGAGTTGACAGAAGAAATACTTCTAGATATTTTTTTCAAGTGGTTACATTGTCAACCTGTGAAGCTGAGTATATTGCAGGTGCTTTGTCTACGTGTCAAGCTATTTGACTTATGAATTTGTTGCAGGATCTAAAGATCAAAATGAACAAGCCTGTGAGGCTGATGATTAATAACAAATCAGCCATAAGTCTTGCCAAAAATCCAGTGATGCATGGAAGAAGCAATCAAATTGACACGAAGTTTCATTTTCTACGAAATGAAGTCCAGAATGGAGTGCTAGAAGTTGTCCACTGTAGCACTCAGAAGCAACTTGCAGATGTTCTGACTAAAGCTATCAAGATTAGACATTTTGTCCACTTGAGAGAACAAATTGGTGATGTAGAATTTAATTAGCTGAAAATGAATTAAGGGTTGGTGTTAGAAGTAATTCATATTCAGAAGTAATGTTCTAATTCAGAAGCAGAAGCTTCTGAGGTTGTTGCTCAAGAAGTGTGTTTTAGCTTCTGAGTTTCTAGTTTAGCTTTTAGTAGTGCCTACGTGGAGATTTAGTTTGTGTATTTAAACAAGTTTGTAACTAGTTTTTTCATAACGTTAATAGAGTTTCTCTCTCCTTCAAATTTTTTTATAACTATTTTCTCTCTTTTCTCTTTATCTCTTTTCTTCTATCTTCATCTTCATCTTCTTCATCTTGTGCTCCAACATGTCTAAAGTTGAATCTTCATGCGTTTCCTATTTTGTTTTTTAACAATCAGTTTAGTTGGATTAGGAGTTGTGTGGTATGAACGAATCATCAATCTTATGCCAACAATTAGTAATAGAAATACAATACTTGTCAGAGAGGTTTCAAGTATGACTATTTCCAATTGTGTAGTTCCCTCTACCACAACTGCGACCACTCGTAAGATGACCTCTACCACAAGCTCCTTGGAAAGTTTCTCTAGAGCTATATGCTTCGTAACTTGTGTGAGCAAAATGTTTTGACACTGTTGACATATAATATTCTTCTATGAACTTATCCAATTGTGCCTCATGAACATAAATGAGAGCTTCAACACCCTAGAGTGATGGTGACTCAGTACTTCCATAGATCTGCAATACAAACGAATTATATTCTTTAGGGAGACAATCGAGGATAAAATCTACCTGATTCAAATATCTAATCGCTAACAGCAAAAGAAGAGTTAGCATTGGCTTTTATTAGTAGAACACATTCTATAATGAATCAATTCCCTTTCTTTGTTAATTTACCTCAACGCCTAATTGGAAAACCTCAATTTTCATATGAGCATTGACGTATTTGTATATTTTATCCAAAACATCAAATGTGTGTTTACAAGAAAGAACCCTATGTAATACGGACTCGGGAATTGTTGATAATAACCATATGAATAAAGTTTGATCTTGAACAATCCATGACTCAAATTCATTATAAATGGTTCCTACTATGCCATCTTGATTCGTCTCAAAATTTTGGTGGAATTTGAGGATTCACAACGAGCTTATGCTTTTTGGGGGGGGGGGGGGAGAGAATTACCCTTTCCACGTGGTGATATCACATAAGATAGTTACTTTCTTGTAGCTTGATCGATAATTAAGTTCCGAATGAGTTATTGGAGTTTGATGTTGTGAAAGAAGATGAAGTCACTTGCGATTCGGTCGGGCTTTTGTTGAATAAATCTTGATTTTATGTGAATTTCATATCTATTACTTGAATTTCAATTCGAAGAACTTAAAGAATAACAAAGTTGTAACAACGAATAAGAACTCGAGCTCAAGCTATGAAGAATGATTATGGAAGGGAAGAATGAACTAACGACTGAAACCATAATGAAGTTGAATGTTAGCAACTAAGCATTATGCAGTAGAGACAAGTCTTTTAAAAAAACAACTTATCATTTTCAGTGCTCTCAAACAGATACAATCATGCTTGTATATACGAGATAACAAGCTCTTATTACAAGTGAAAAGTTATGTAACTAACTCTAACTGAACCTAACAAATTCTTTTAACTACTTTTATTTTTGAAAGGAAAATTAATATTAATATTACAATAGGATAAAAATCTTAAACCAAGTACAAAGAGCAAACAATTGGCATAAGATATACCAAAAACTATAAAATAAAAAAAGTCAGACAAAATAATAGAATGAAAAACTACAAGAGAAAAAACATGCAAGCCACCACAAGTCAACTCCTAATAAGCCACCTTCGAAGAACAACACCCAAAAGAGGATAAAGTTAGAGCTCACGCCAACTTGACCACCAACACTAGATCAAAACCATCATGAGAAGAAGAAAAGAGACACACACATTTTCTGTTGGAAAAAACCAGAAATGGAGTGGTGAAAAACAGTGTGTTTGTGAAAGATGAAGATGATAATGTGAATAGAGAGAGATAGAGAAATAGAGAAAGATTGAGAGAATTGAATCATATGGCATTAACCTTTCAACTATGACATACAATGTCTATTTATAAGGTACAAATTGGAACCACAAACAGGCCCAAGAATAACAGAAAAAACAGAATTGCAAAAACAGCTTATTTTCAAAACAACTTATCCAATAAGCTGTTTTCACTACAGTGCTTTTTAAAGCTTCTATCAAGCATTTGAATTATTAAGGACTTCCAATACACCACCTTAATTCAAATGCTCCACACTCATCATGCTCAACTTCTTCACAAGTCTCTTGAACACATTACTTGTCACGCCTTTCGTTAACAAGTCCGCAACTTGTTCTTCGCTTCTGCAGTACCCTAAACGCAACTGTCCGGAGCTCACCGATTCTCTCAAATAGTGGAATCTCATTTCAATATGCTTGCTCCTCCCATGTGCTATGGGATTCTTAGCAAGGTTTATCGCTGAAATGTTGTCCACAAGTAGCAAAACAGCCCCATTTCTACTGCTGTCCAACTCCTTACATAGATTCACCAGCCACACAGCTTGGCATGCACACATCGATGTAAGAACAAAAATAGTTCTACAATAGATTCCATGATTTTGATGATAACAAAGGATGAAACCAAAAGTGGCACCCTAACGAAAAGTTTCTAAGTGTGCAGGGTTCTAAAGAAAGAAGAAATAAATCTGATGATGTCATCAGATGCAAAACAAGATCAGATGCAAAATCTCAAGTATCAGAAGCATCTAAAGAGAAATCTCGTTTTAAGAAGCTCTGACTCTGGACAAAACTGCAAGTATCAGAAGCATCTGAACATGAAGTAAAGTCTAGAAGCTCTGACTCTGAACATATGCCTTCTGCAAATTCTGAAGTTATCAGCGCTTTCTGAACATTCAAGAAATAACATCAGAAGCAAGTTTCTCCAGATACACAAAGACTCTAATCAGAATTGTTAATCATGATGAAGTAACGTTTAAGCCAAGTTAAAGTTCTGCAAATGGATTTCCTCAATTAGAAAGAGACGTTAATCTCCACTTCCAAGAGAAAAGATACTAATTGTGGTAAGTAGTCACTTCTAAGAGAAAAAGTCTACTGCAGAAGCTATTAATGGAATGGCGTAATTACATCTCAATATCCAACAGATTCAACGCTACTTCAACTCTACTTCAACTCCTATAAATAGAGAAGAAATCTCATTCAGTACACACGAAGAAATCACTAGCCAAAACTATACTGAAATCACATCACGCTCAAACATCTTTGTTCTTCAAAGATTTTCACTAAGCTTTTGCTTATCAAGTGAAAAATTTGTTCTTTAAGTTTGTAATATTTGCTTTCTTAGAAGCACTCTAGATTACACATCTTGTATCTATTTTTATTTGATTTCCTCAAGTGACTCTTTGTAGTCTGTAGACTTGAGAGGACTAAGAGATTTTCTTTTCTCTTAGGGGTTGTTTGTAATCTTTCAAGATTAGTGGATTAAGTCCTTGTTGAAGGCGAAATCACCTTGGCCGGGTGGACTGGAGTAGCTTTGTGTTATAAGCGAACCAGTATAAAATCATTGTGTGATTTCATTTTGCAAAAGCGCTTATTTTTCAAACAATTCAAACCCCCCCTTTCTTGTTTTTCTCACCTTCAATTGGTATCAGAGCTCCGGCTCTGTTATTGATTTTCAAATCAAACACTTAACCGTGTAGAGAGATCCAGTGCGAGAAAAACAAATGGCCCACTCAAATGAGAAAGATTCTTACAATGCCAAGCCTCCTGTTTTTGATGGAGAAAAGTTTGATTACTGGAAAGATAGAATCGAAAGTTTCTTTCTGGGTTATGATGCTGACCTCTGGGACATTGTCACAGATGGATACAAACCTCCAACCTTAAATGGAGCTGAAGTTCCCAGAAGCAAAATGTCAGAAGATCAGAAACGTGAGTTCAAAAATCATCACAAGGCCAGAACAATACTTCTAAATGCTATATCATACAACGAATACGAAAAGATCACCAACAGAGAGACGGCTAAAGATATACTTGACTCTCTGAAGATGACCCATGAAGGAAACTCCCAAGTCAAAGAGACGAAGGCTCTGGCGTTGATCCAGAAGTATGAAGCCTTCAAGATGGAAGATGACGAAGCTATAGAAGCTATGTTTTCCAGATTCCAAACTCTTATTGCAGGTCTTAAAGTGCTAGACAAGGGATATACGACTGCAAACCATGTTAAGAAGATTGTCAGAAGTCTGCCTAAGAAATGGAGACCAATGGTTACTGCTCTGAAGCTATCAAAGGATCTGAACAACATCAGCCTTGAAGAACTTGTTAGCTCTCTCAGAAGTCATGAGATAGAACTAGAGGAGGATGAGCCTCAGAAAAGGAACAAGTCAGTGGCGCTGAAGTCCAGACCTGAAAGACGGAAGTCAGACAGAACCAAGGCTCTTCAAGCAGAAACTGCAGACACTGATGACTCTGAACCTGAAGACTCTGATGATGAAGAAGAACTGTCCTTACTAACCAGAAGAGTTAAGCAACTCTGGAAAAGAAGGAACAACAACAACTTCAGAAGATCAAGACCCAGAGGGGATAGATCAGAGTCAACTTCAAAAGGTAAACCTAATAAAGATATTACCTGTTTTGAATGTAAAGAAACAGGTCATTATAGAAATGAATGCCCCAAGCTGAAGAAAGATAACTCTAAGAAAGAAAGCTTCAAGAAAAATGCCTTCAGAACAAAGAAAGGATTAATGGCCACCTGGGACGATAGTGAATCAGGATCATCAGAATCTGACTCTGATGAACAAGCCAACGTAGCATTTATGGCTACCACATCCAGCAGCTCAGATGAAGAATCTGAAGAGGTATTTTCTGAACTTTCTAGATCTGACTTAGAATCATGTTTATCAGAAACTCTTACCTCTCTTCAGAAATTAAAACAAAAAGTTAAAAGCATTAAAGGTCTTCTTAAAGCAAAATCTGAAGAATGTAGTGAACTTGAGACAACAATTCTAGCACATGAAGATACAATCAAATCTTTAACGTTAGAAAGAGATGGAGCTAAAACAAAAAGCTTAGAATTAGAAGAAGTGTTGTCTCAAGCACCACAAACTTCAAATGAAATTATTTATAAGTATGAAGAAGCCTTTCAACAATTTCTGAAGAATGGGATAAATAGGAGTATTATGGCATCCATGATTTATGGAGTAGGTCAGAATAATAAAAGGGGAATTGGGTATGATTCTGATTCTGATAAAACTTCTACCAGTAACCAAATTAAATCGCCTTTCTCATACCACTACACACACACACAAGAACACAAATTTAAAAATGCTAGAAGACCCAAAGTTGTAAGAAACTCTGGGAAAACTAATCTGAAAGGACCCAAGAGATTCTGGGTACCGAAAGATAAGATTATCTATGTTGCAGATATCCTATGCAGCAAAGTTCAGACACCAGTCATGGTACCTGGACTCTGGATGCTCGCGACATATGACGGGAAGAAAGTCTATGTTCCAAAGCCTGGAACTTAAAGACGCTGGCTTTGTAGGCTTCGGAGGAGATCAGAAAGGAAGGATCAGAGGCTCCGGAACTATTGGTAATGGTACTCTTCCCTCTATATCTGATGTTCTTTATGTAGAAGGATTAATGCATAACTTGTTATCCATAAGTCAATTAAGTGATAACGGTTATGATGTAATCTTTAATCAAAAAACGTGTAAAGCCATTAATCAGAACGATGGCTCTGTCCTTTTCACAGGCAAGAGGAAAAACAACATTTATAAAATAAATCTTTCTGATTTAAAAGATCAAAATGTTAAATGTTTAATGTCAGTTCACGAAGAGCAATGGGTATGGCATAGACGCTTAGGCCACATTAGCATGAGGAAACTTTCTCAGCTAACTAAACTTGAGTTAGTCAGAGGCCTACCTAAACTGAAGTTTTCTTCAGATGCTCTGTGTGAAGCTTGTCAGAAAGGAAAGTTTTCAAAAACATCTTTTAAAAAGAAAAATGTTGTTTCTACCTCCAAGCCTCTGGAGCTTCTTCACATTGACTTATTTGGTCCTGTGAAAACAGCATCAGTCAATGGAAAGAAGTATGGACTTGTAATCGTTGATGATTACAGCCGCTGGACATGGGTAAAATTCCTAAAGCACAAGAGTGAGTCTCACTCTGTATTCACCAGTTTCTGTTCTAAAGTGCAAAAAGAATTTGACTCTAAAATTGTTAGAGTCAGAAGTGATCATGGTGGAGAATTTGAAAATAAAGATTTTGAAGAACTATTTGATTCTAATGGAATATCCCATGATTTCTCCTGCCCTAGAACTCCACAACAAAATGGAGTTGTAGAGAGGAAGAATAGGACACTCCAAGAAATGGCCAGAACCATGATCAATGAAACAAATGTAGCAAAGCACTTTTGGGCAGAAGCTGTAAATACAGCGTGTTACATTCAGAATAGAATCTCTATTAGACCTATTCTGGATAAGACTCCCTATGAACTGTGTAAGGGAAGAAAACCCAACATTTCATATTTTCATCCTTTTGGATGCATTTGCTTTATATTAAATACTAAAGAACATCTGAACAAGTTTGATTCCAAAGCACAGAAAGGTATTATGTTAGGATACTCAGAACGCTCTAAAGGCTATAGAGTATACAACACAGAAACCAAAATTGTGGAGGAATCAATTCATGTTAGATTTGATGATAAGCTTGACCCTGAAAAGTCAAAGCTAGTTGAAAAGTTTGCAGATTTAGAGATCACTCTGGTAGAATCTGAGAAAACTCCAGAAGCAACTGTCACTCCAGACTCTGAAGAAATTAAATCTCCAGAAATTCCAAGGAAAGTCAAGAGTCGTAGCAACGTATCTGAAGATTTGATTCTGGGAAACAAAGATGAACCTGTTAGAACCAGATCTACCTTCAGAACTTCTGAAGATATTCCTCTGGGACTAGTGTCTCTGATTGAGCCTACGTCCTGTGATGAAGCTCTTCAAGATAATGATTGGGTGGCAGCTATGCAAGAAGAGTTAGATCAATTCTCCAAGAATGATGTCTGGGATCTCGTTCCTAAACCCAGAGGCACTCATGTCATTGGAACCAGATGGGTTTTCAGAAACAAACTGAACGAGAAAGGAGAAGTTGTCAGAAACAAAGCACGACTGGTAGCTCAAGGTTATAGTCAACAAGAAGGTATTGATTATAATGAAACCTTTGCTCCAGTCGCAAGGTTAAAGTCTATTCGTCTTCTTGTATCTTTTGCTATTAATCATTCTATCAAATTATACCAAATGGATGTCAAAAGTGCATTTCTTAATGGTTATATTTCAGAAGAAGTGTATGTAAATCAGCCTCCTGGCTTTGAAAACTCAAATTTTCCAGAACATGTTTTCAAACTTAAGAAATCCTTATATGGACTTAAACAAGCTCCCAGAGCTTGGTATGAACGCTTAAGTAATTTTCTTCTGGAACAAAATTTTATCAGAGGGAAAGTTGATTCTACACTCTTCTGTAAAAACCATAAAAATGATCTCGTGATATGCCAGATTTATGTTGATGACATTATTTTTGGTTCTGCTAATATCTCTGTTTGCCAAGAATTTTCTAAGTTAATGCAGGCAGAATTTGAAATGAGTCTAATGCAAGAACTAAAGTTCTTTCTGGGAATTCAAATAATCAAACTCCAGAAGTCACGTACATTCATCAAAGCAAGTACATTAAAGACGTTCTAAAGAAGTTTGATATGTCTGAATGCAATTCTGCAAAGACTCCCATGCATCCAACTTGCATTCTGGAGAAGGAAGAGGTAAGCAACAAGGTTTGTCAGAAGCTCTATCGAGGTATGATAGGCTCTCTTCTCTATCTGACTGCTACTCGTCCTGATATTCTCTTTAGCGTCTGTCTTTGTGCCAGATTCCAATCAGATCCTAGAGAATCTCATTTAACAGCTGTTAAGAGAATTCTTAAGTATCTGAAAGGAACTCCTAACCTGGGCCTGATGTATGAGAAAACATCAGAGTATAGGCTTTCTGGTTATTGTGATGCAGATTATGCAGGAGATAGAATAGAACGTAAAAGCACATCTGGAAATTGCCAGCTTCTGGGAAACAACTTAATCTCCTGGGCTAGCAAAAGACAGTCAACAATTGCTCTATCAACTGCAGAAGCAGAATATATCTCAGCGTCACTATGCACAACTCAGATGCTCTGGATGAAACATCAGCTAGAAGATCTACAGATATTTGAGAGTAACATTCCTATCCTTTGTGATAATACTGCTGCTATTTGTTTAAGTAAGAATCCCATTCTACATTCCAGAGCCAAACACATAGAAATTAAACATCATTTTATTAGAGACTATGTTCAGAAAGGGATAGTAACGCTGAAGTTCATTGATACAGAACATCAATGGGCAGATATCTTTACTAAGCCTCTAGCTGAAGATAGATTTCGTTTCATCTTAGAAAATCTGAACATTAAAAATTGTCCTGAGTAAAATTTGGCTCTGAACATGTAAAATGAGACTCTGATAAAAACAAATATACTTCTGCCTCTGACTCTGATACTTCTACCAAGTTAAGAAGATATCTGAGTTAGAAATCTTCAGAAATCCTTTGGTATTCCTGAAGATCAGAAACATCAACACGTGGGGAACATGCGTCTAACCCTAGAACTTCTAGACAGCTGTCAAAAGAAATCAAAGGTCAGAACGCTTGAAATCTCCTTGAGCAGTGTGCTTACTGTTGGGATTAGACATTCATTAATGAGCTGTAATCATTTTTCCCCCAAACGTGCTATTTTGGTTTTTGTGCTAACGCTGGTATGTGTGTCGTTTTGCATGTGTTTTTACCCTTAGTATATAAACACTTTTCTCACATTTCACACACTTATCACTCTCACTCACTCTTAAACCCTAAACCCTCTCTCGAAGTTTTCTCTGCAACCTTCTCAGTTCTTCATTCTCGTCATCAAATCTTCGTCATGAATCCTCAAGAACAAGCTGTTTTTAACTTCTCCCAACAAATGGAAGCTGCTTCTAACCCCCAAACCTCAAACACTCAAACACCCATGGTTGTAGATGTTACCACAACCCCAGTTTACAAAGAACCTCACATTTTGGAACGTGAACAACACATTCATCTTTCTACTCCCTTTGAAGGTTTGGATGTACTGTGTGAATCGCTTGTGGATTTTGAAAATTTGAAAAGAAATGGCGTTGATTTAACTGAAGATCTTCGCAAGCAAGGTTGGGAAACCTACTTCAACAGATTGTATGGTCCAATCTATCCTCTTCTGGTGAAGGAATTCTGGAGATGTGCAGATGCTGATGATGAGTTCATAGTTTCTTTTGTTCTGGGAGTGAAGATCATTATCACAGAAGCATCTATTGCTTCTTTGCTGAATATGGAGAAAGCTGGAGGTAAAAGGATTTACAACATTCCTCCAAGGTCCAAGCGCATCACAGAAGTCATTAACCCTACTATCTTCAAAGCAAACGTTGAAGGAAACCCATCTAAGAACAAGGAGCTTCATCAGAACCTCCGAGTTTGGCTGAAGATTATCCTGGGAACAATCCATCACCGTCCAGCCTCCAACTCTTCAGATTATATAAATGCTGATCAGAAGTGCATCCTCTACTGTATTCAGAAGGGTATTCCAATCAACCTCCCTGTTCTTCTCTTCAGATATCTGAGGGATTCTGTCAGAGAAACAAGGAACAATATGAAGCCCAGATCCTACATTCCTCTGGGAAGATTGCTCTCTGACATCTTCATTGAGCATGGGCTGGTAGATGCTCTGGAGAAGACCAGATGCATGGATGATCTGGCAATTGACGTTGGAAAGCCTCTGAATGCCAGAAATCTGAGGAGTATGGGAATCATCAAAGACATCAGAGTCAAGCCCACTATGAATGTGACCTGGGAAGCTCTGAAGGATCAGAGGAAGATGCCTCATGGCCTTGAAAGGTTCTTCAAGAACGAACCCAGAGACGCCATTGCTATCTACCTTCAGGATCGTCTGGATGAAGGCATTGATATCTCTGATTTTCGCCTAGAAGACTGTCTGGACTCTGTAGAAGATCTGGTCAGATACAAAAGAGGCCTTTCTGAGAAGAAGATAGCTGAGGAAGCAAGGAAGGCAAAGAAAGCCAGAATTGGAGAAACCTCTGGCACCAAAGCTTCAGCACCTCTGAATGTCTCCTCTGGTAAGTCCATTCCTCCTGTCTCTTCTGAATCTGTAATGGCTTCCTCTAACCCTCTCTCCTCTCAACCAATTTTTACAACCTCAGAAATACCACCTTCAACCATTAGAACCTCTCAACCTCCACCTGTTCTAAAAATTGCCCGTACTTTTACAACAACCTCTGACCCTAATCAACTATATCACCACAGTTCTTCCTCATCCTCTGAGTATGAGTCACCACCTTACCTTTCCCCTTCTTCTAACCAAGAGTCCTCTGATCATGAGTCTTCTGATCAAGAACACTCTGACCCAAACTCCCCAACAATAGCTGAAATTTATGCTAAAAATTTCGCCCCACAAACTCAAACACAAACTGAAGTAACCTCTCCCCTCCGAACTTCTATTCCACAACAAACAACCACCATCACCTCTGAAAATCAAACTTCCCTTCCACCACAAACAACCACCACACCCTCTGAAACTCAACCATCTGTAATTCGCCCATCTGAACCTTATATCACTCCACCATTAATTCCTGCTGTACCTAGCCCAGACTCTGACCCATTAGATGTAAACCCACTCTATGCTTCATCCCCCAGTCTTCAACCAGACCAAGATTCTGAACTTCAACCAGAAGCAGAATCTGAACCCCAGCCAGAACCAGAAACTGAACCTCAACCTCTAAATCTCAGCCCTCAAAACTCTCCACCTCATTCACCTGAACCTGAACCTAAAATTATCATACCTACCCTTGAGGAGGCCATTATACAGGTTGCAGAATCCTCAGTCCAGAAGATCAAGTCTCTGGCTAAAAATTCTGAAGTCAGTGATGATCCTAAATCTGTTAGGACACACTGGAACAGAGTTATTAGTTGGATGACCTCTGAGTCTTATAGGCTGAAGAGTATCTCTGAACAAGTCAGAAATGGCTACATCAGAGACTCTGAGGAAAGACTCCAGGAAAGACTGGCTAGAGAAGCTGAGGCCAGAAGGTTAGAGGAAGAGAGACTGGCTAGAGAAGCTGAGGCTAAGAGATTGGAAGAAGAAAGGTTGGCTAAGGAAGCTGAAGAAGAAGCTAAGAGATTGGAAGAAGAACGCCTGGCAAAGGAAGCAGAACTTCTGAGAATTCAGGAAGCTGAAGCCAAGGCTAAGGCAGATGCAGAAGCCCAAGCTGCTGCTGAAGCTGAAACTCAGCAGGCTCTGATTCAGGGGGAGTCCTCCTCTGCGATCCCTCTGATTCTTAACACTCTGAAGGAGATCAAGCAAGATCAGAAAGAGATCAAGCAAGATCAGAGTGAGCTCCGGGCAAGGATGGACAAGCAAGACGCTCTGAATGAAAACCTCCAGAATATGTTTGCCATGCTACTTCAGAGACTTCCTCCTCCTCCAAACCCTTAGGCACTTAGGATTTCTTTTGTTTGCCTAGTGTTATTGCTTCTGTCTTTTCTTTTTTAGCTCTGATATTTCTTTGAATCTGTTGTTTTTGACTGCTGTTTGCCTTTGTGCTGTTTAATGAAGTGTTTTTCTCTCTATTATTCTTTTTATTTTTTATGCCTTTTTGATTATGCCAAAAAGGGGGAGAAATTATTAAATAGCTCTGATGAAAACTATGTCTAAAACCTTAAGCATTCTGCAACAATTGTAGAAATAGTTCTGATTAAATAATAGCTCTGATTAAATAATTCTAACATTAAACTAAGAAATTGCAGAAAGTTTTCAGAAACCTAATTACTTGGAAAGCTCTGGTAAGAACTTCTGAACTCCCTAGCGCTAACTCAGGGGGAGCTTTTGTCTATCTGATCTAATATTTTTCATGTTTCATCTGATAATTTTATTTGTTTTGTCATCATCAAAAAGGGGGAGATTGTAAGAACAAAAATAGTTCTACAATAGATTCCATGATTTTGATGATAACAAAGGATGAAACCAAAAGTGGCACCCTAACGAAAAGTTTCTAAGTGTGCAGGGTTCTAAAGAAAGAAGAAATAAATCTGATGATGTCATCAGATGCAAAACAAGATCAGATGCAAAATCTCAAGTATCAGAAGCATCTAAAGAGAAATCTCGTTTTAAGAAGCTCTGACTCTGGACAAAACTGCAAGTATCAGAAGCATCTGAACATGAAGTAAAGTCTAGAAGCTCTGACTCTGAACATATGCCTTCTGCAAATTCTGAAGTTATCAGCGCTTTCTGAACATTCAAGAAATAACATCAGAAGCAAGTTTCTCCAGATACACAAAGACTCTAATCAGAATTGTTAATCATGATGAAGTAACGTTTAAGCCAAGTTAAAGTTCTGCAAATGGATTTCCTCAATTAGAAAGAGACGTTAATCTCCACTTCCAAGAGAAAAGATACTAATTGTGGTAAGTAGTCACTTCTAAGAGAAAAAGTCTACTGCAGAAGCTATTAATGGAATGGCGTAATTACATCTCAATATCCAACAGATTCAACGCTACTTCAACTCTACTTCAACTCCTATAAATAGAGAAGAAATCTCATTCAGTACACACGAAGAAATCACTAGCCAAAACTATACTGAAATCACATCACGCTCAAACATCTTTGTTCTTCAAAGATTTTCACTAAGCTTTTGCTTATCAAGTGAAAAATTTGTTCTTTAAGTTTGTAATATTTGCTTTCTTAGAAGCACTCTAGATTACACATCTTGTATCTATTTTTATTTGATTTCCTCAAGTGACTCTTTGTAGTCTGTAGACTTGAGAGGACTAAGAGATTTTCTTTTCTCTTAGGGGTTGTTTGTAATCTTTCAAGATTAGTGGATTAAGTCCTTGTTGAAGGCGAAATCACCTTGGCCGGGTGGACTGGAGTAGCTTTGTGTTATAAGCGAACCAGTATAAAATCATTGTGTGATTTCATTTTGCAAAAGCGCTTATTTTTCAAACAATTCAAACCCCCCCTTTCTTGTTTTTCTCACCTTCAATCGATGCTGCTATATACTCGGCCTCGCAAGAAGAGAGGGCTACAACCGGTTCCTTTTTCGAACACCAAGAGATTGGTGCCTTACCGAACATAAAGAGATACCCCGCCGTAGACTTTCGATCATCCTTATCTCCGCACCAATTGGAATCGGTGTATCCGAGTAACTCACAACTTCTGCCCGTGTCGCTTGCCGGAAACAAAATTTCACAACCAAGAGTACCTTTCACATATCTAAGGATCCTCTTAACTGCTGCCAAGTGTGATACCTTCGGCCTCTCCATGAATCTACTCGCAATACCGACACTAAACGCCAAATCTGGCCGCGTATTGCACAAGTAACGCAATGATCCTATCAATCTCCGGTATTGAGTAGGATCCACATCTTGTTCTTCTTCACTCTTGGACAGCTGTAATCGTGTCTCGGCTGGTGTTGTGGCAGCATTGCAATGTTCCATATCACACCTCTTCAGAATTTCCATGGCATACCTTCTTTGGTGCATGAGCAGTCCCAATTTTGTCCTTTGGAACTCTATGCCTAAGACGTATTTCATGATACCAAGATCACTCATTTCAAATTCCTTCATAAGCTCTCCTTTGAACTTTGAAATGTTCTTTTCACAGTTGCTGGTAATCAACAAATCATCCACATAAAGACAAAGAATGATTACTCCCTCACTTGCATCCGGTTTCACATAAACTCCATGTTCGGATACGCATTTCTTGAAACCAACATCACTAAGAAATCCATCTATGCGTTTGTTCCAAGCTCTTGGAGCTTGTTTCAAACCATAGAGTGCCTTCCTCAACTTATAGACCTTTGCCTCTTGATTTTTTATCACAAAACCAGGTGGCTGTCTCACATATACCTCCTCATCAAGTGGACCATTCAAAAACGCAGATTTGACGTCCATTTGATACAACGGCCAGCTGTTGTTATTTGCCATCGCAACAACTAACCGAATGGTTTCATGCCTTGCAACTGGAGCAAACACTTCATCGAAGTCTATCCCTTCCTTTTGCAAAAATCCCTTCGCTACTAATCGAGCTTTATGCTTGATTATCTCGCCTTTCGGATTCGCTTTCACTTTGTAGACCCACTTCACACCTATCGCCTTTTTACCTTTCGGTAAATCAACCAACATCCAAGTACTGTTCTTCTCAATTGAATTCAGTTCTTCTTTCATCGCACACATCCACTTTGGATCGCTTAATGCCTCCTCCGTATTCACCGGTTCGGATTCGGCCATTAGAGCGAAGTGAATAAGATCACCCTCATTGTTGATCTCGCTATCTCGGAATAATTCACAATCACGGAGTCTTTGAGGCAATCCTCTTTGCCTTGTTGGTCGTCTACTTGATTCACCTGTTTCGGTTACAAAAGGTTGTTGTACAGTACCTTCAGCAGGCTGAGAATTCAAATTTTCCTGCATGAAATCGATTTCACCTTGAGGCAAATCGATTTCAACCTCACCAGAACCAGTTCCAGCAGCTCCAGAATGCTGATTTTCCTGCATGAAATCGATTTCTTCTTGAGGCAAATTGATTTCCTGAACTGATATGGCAGATTTTCTGCTGTCAAACTGCCGAAACTCGTCCACGATCACATCTCGACTTATCACAATCTTCTTGTTACTCATATCAAACAGCTTGTAGCCTCCGGTAGGATGATAACCAACCAGCAACATCATTTCACCCTTGTCATCTAATTTCTTTCGAATCTGACCCGGAATATGTCGAAACGCTACCGAACCGAAAACACGCAAGTGACTCAAACTTGGCTTGTGTCCACACCATACCTCTTCTGGAGTAACCTTGTCCAGCTTCTTTGTAGGACACCTGTTTATCAAATAGGCAGCTGTAGAAATAGCTTCTCCCCACAACTCTTTCGGAAGATTTTTCGCTTTCAACAGGCTACGCACCATGTTCATAATCGTCCGATTTTTTCTCTCGGCAACACCATTTTGCTGAGGCGTATAGGGTGGTACAACCTCACGCACAATACCCTCATCGTCACAATAACTCCCAAATTCCCTCGAAGTAAATTCTCCTCCTCCATCGGTTTTGAGAATTTTGAGTTTGTGACTACTTTGTTGCTCAACCATGGATTTAAATCGTTTGAACATATCAAACACCTCATCCTTCCTCTTGATTAGATAAATCCACAGCTTCCTACTGAAATCATCAATAAACGTGACAAAGTATCGGTTACCTCCATACGAATTGACTTGCATCGGCCCACACACGTCCGAATACACCACCTCAAGAAGATGCTTGGTCTTATGACCTGTATCCTTGCTGAAAACACTTTTGTGTTGCTTCCCTTGAACACATTCAACACACAACTCAGCTGGAACCACGATTCTTGGCAGCCCGGTCACCATACCATGTCTATGCAACGCGTCGAGGTCTCGAAAATTGAGATGACCAAGACGGTAATGCCACAACCACTCCTCACGACTTTCCGCTGTAGCTAAACATCGATGCTCCATTACTTTCAATGCTATCTTGAAAGTTCGATTGGCATCCATCGGTGCTTTAAGTACCAAAACTCCCTTTCGGTCCAAAACGCGCAATACCTTGTTTTCCATGCGAATAATGTAATCTTTCTCGAGTAGTTGGCCAATGCTCAAGAGATTACATTTGATTCCTGGAATGTACAGCACATCCTTGATCAATGAACGACCACCGTCTTTCTTCACGATCAAGACATCTCCAACGCCATCGGCGGATAACGTCGTATCATCGGCAAATCTCACTTTATTCTTCGTGGCTTGATTGATCTTGACAAACCAATCCTTTCTTCCCGTCATATGAGTCGAACAACCAGAATCCAAGTACCACTCATCGCTACTTTGAATTCCATCTCGAACCGTTACCATTCCGTTTTTCTCCGAACGCGTTTCTGCAGAATTGTCTGCACTGCTGCCACTGCTGTCCAGCCCTTCTCTCATGCCATAATTCTCTTCCGTGATCATCACAAGAAGCGTATTATCATCATTCACTTCTTCCCTAGCAAACTTTGCCTCATCCGCGCGATTTTCTCTTCGTTTCGCGTGACAATACTTTGCGAAATGCCCAAGCTTTTGACAATTGTAACACTTCACGTTACTTTTGTCGAATGGCTTGTGGGTTCCTTGATCACCCTCCTTGGAGCTTCCCTCACCTTTTTGCCCCTTTGAATTTTGTGAATCTCTACCACCAAAATTCTGGAAATTGGACTTCCGTCTCGGATGCCCTTTCCTCTCCGATCGTTTACTCTTCTCATGAAGTCGCGCTTGCAATGCTATTTCTGACTTCGCTTTATCGTTTCCCCTCTCATCCATTCGTTGTTCATGAGCTTCTAGTGAGCTTTGAAGCTCCTCCTTCGACAACGACGATAAATCCTTCGATTCTTCAAGCGCAACGACAATGTTGTCGAATCTTGGCGTTAAAGAACGCAAGATCTTCGACACAACATTCTGCTCTACCGTAGTTTCCCCGCACGACTTGATTTGATTCACCACACGCGTAATACGCGTCACATAATCGTTTATCGACTCCTTGTCCTCCATTTGCATTAACTTGAACTGTCGCTTGTGAGTTTGTAACCTCACCACTTTGGCTTTGGCAGCCCCTGCATAAGCCTTCTCAAGAATCTCCCACGCTTGCTTTGCGGAATCGCAATCGCCTACTTTTTCAAAGTTGTCACCATCGACACAAGAATGGATCAAGAACAGCGCTTTGTAATCCTTCTTCTTCTCTTCTTTGAACGTAGCCTTTTGAGCATCCGTAGCTCCTTCGACGAGAGACGTAACACCATCTTTGATCACCTCAAGAACGTCTTGATAGCCGAACAAAACCTTCATTTGCTTCGCCCATTTGTCGTAGTTTTTCGAGTCAAGGATTGGAAGATTGGTAGGTATTTTATCGTTTGAAACGGACATGATTGCAGCGGAATTGGACCAGAATTGGATCAGAACCAGACTCTTGATGCCAAATGTTGGAAAAAACCAGAAATGGAGTGGTGAAAAACAGTGTGTTTGTGAAAGATGAAGATGATAATGTGAATAGAGAGAGATAGAGAAATAGAGAAAGATTGAGAGAATTGAATCATATGGCATTAACCTTTCAACTATGACATACAATGTCTATTTATAAGGTACAAATTGGAACCACAAACAGGCCCAAGAATAACAGAAAAAACAGAATTGCAAAAACAACTTATTTCCAAAACAACATATCCAATAAGTTGTTTTCACTGCAGTGCTTTTTAAAGCTTCTATCAAGCATTTGAATTATTAAGGACTTCCAATATTTTCAACCTTGTCAAAATCTCGATTCACTATTGGTTAATCCATAGGATAGGATTTTGAAGTCATTCGTTGAAGGTGCAAGAGTCCTTTGATGATATAACCAGTTTTATGCCAAAAAAATACATTTCTCCTCCACTTCTTTCATTTTTGTTGAAGAATCAGAAAATACAATATCATTTCGAATCTTCCAACTAGTACAAACCATGGCGTGTCAGATCATACAAGACCCACTAAATTTTGCCATACCACCTAAAAGAAATCTCACATAGAAAAATAAAATCCCTACCAAGAAAAATATCAAAACATAACTTTAACTAACTCTATTAGTTGCCAACTGATTCACCTAACATACATGGTATGACGAGGCACTCCCAATTCTCAAATATATTCAAAATAAACGAGCACGTGTGGAAACGGTCAAACCTACTAATTAAATATTTACATTGGTATAACTCATAATTATGATTTGAAATCCCCATTATGATTTAATTCAAAAGACATTCTAGAAAAGGATATCCACTTGTTTTATAGTAAGATTGTTTATTGATAAACCATTCTCATAAACCAGTTAATATAGACGTACTTGTTCCATATCGTATTTTTTATATGCATTAAAAAATTTGTACCCAGAAAAACAAAAGTAACATTACCTATAAACAATTTAGAAAATTCAACAAGCACGTGTGGATTGGTCAATCATAGAATGATAAAAAAAAAAATGGAGTAATAAGACCAACAAAGTAGAAGAATATATATAGGGTGGGACCATGTCAGACTTTATTGGTCTATATAAAAAGCAATACTTGTTGGATAGTCCTTTCATACCTTCATTTCTAATCTCTCTTGCTTTTACCCTACTACGACTATAGAGATGAATTTTGTAAAGAAGTGTAAGAGAGCATGGGGAAGCAGCAAGAGATTGCATGATCCAGAAGGCAGTAGTAGCAGTAGCAGCTATGACAAATTATCAGACAAGTGTCACAAAAAGCAAAAAGACAGTCATAAGAAACCGCCAAATGGTTGTCTTTGTGTCTATGTTGGACCTGAGAGACAAAGATTCGTAATCAAGATCAAAATATTCAATCATCCTTTGTTCAAAATTCTTTTAGAAGATGTTGAGAGTGAATATGGATATAGAAACGATGGTCCTCTATGGCTTCCTTGTCATGTTGTTTTGTTCTGTGAGGCACTTGTGGAGATAGAGAGTGCTGAGGTTGATATAGGTTTTGTAGGTTGCAATTTTCCAATGGGTCACAAACATAGCTCAGTTTCACAATATTCTCCATTGTCTTGTCGTTCTAGCTTGGGTTCATGTGATGCAAATCATGTGGTTTTGGTATGAAGCTGTAAAATTACCTATTGTAGAGATGTATATGTTAGATAAGATAGACACTTTTTTAATTGTTTTATACAAACTATTTATAAAAAATAAATTATAGGTTTGACTAATAAATAAATCTTGAATATATATTTTTATTGTTTCACTCGTTCATTTTCTTGTTGAAATATTTTTATTTTGATAATCATTTTTTCGTTGAAATATTGACAGTGTGACATGTTTTTTGATTTGATATGAACATCCAAAGTCTATGAATTAACATTTTTTAGTATTTAAATTCGTCATCACTAATGCGCCAACACTTTTATGACAATCCTCATTTGAGATAACTACAATATGAATATAATCACTTTTGTTCCTCCTCTTTGGACAATCCTTCTTAAAATGATCGATTTTATGATAAGTGAATCATTTTAACTTAAAATCCTTGTACTTGGACCTGGATTTTGACTTGAATTTCTTCCTCTTTTGGTCTCCTCTAATATTTTCATTCATTGAAACACTCAAGTTTTCATCACTATCATCAAACTTTAAGTCATTCATATTGGTTAACTCAATGGTTTTTATAGTAGATTGAACATCCTCCAAGGTGATAATATCTTTCTTACAATAAAAAAAGCATCTTTGAAATGTTCAAATGATCTAGGTAATGAGTTATATAAGAGTATAGTCTTGTCCTCATCATCATGTTTCACCTCAATATTATACAAGTGGTCAATGATCTTTTGAAATTCTGTCAATTACTCCACAATGAATTTGGTATCCACCATTGATACGATTACACTTATTGTTTCAGCCACAATATATGAGACAATGATTTGGTCATATAGAGTGATTCAAGCTTTACTCACATATTTGCCACAATGTTTTCCCTTGCGACTCCTCTTATAAATATATCTTTGAGGCATAATATATTGACATTCTTGGACTTATCCACCATCTTGATATCCTCTACTTTTGTTAGGTTTATCGACATGAATATCTCAACCTTTAATGTTTCTATACATTTTTGTTGAATTAAGATTGCTTGCATTTGCAATATCCACAACTCGAAATGGTTGTCTTCAAAAAAACTTTTTGATATCCCATTTAAAACACACGGGGACTGTAATATTAAATCATTTTCCTATGGTGTGTGTCACTTATTATGAAATTGAGTGATCAAACCTAATGAAAATTTGATGAGTGAGACAAAAAACAATGATAATCATACTAAACAATCTCAAGCAAAATTAATCTAGTGCATATTGTAAGTAAATCACAATAGCAATATGAAAAATAAAGAACAAGAACGCACAAAGTTTATTTATCTAGTTCACTAAAAAATTATCTACTATGGGGGATACAAAAACTTGTTGATCCACTATAACTCAAAAATTTACACAAGATATTACAATATGAGTTACAAGAAAATAACTTTTAAGTTCATAAGTAACATCTCTTTTTTTCTACCCAAATGTTTCACAATATATTTTCTTCTCAATATATGAAACACGCATTTCTAAGGTGTTTAGAAGTGTTTTCCGACCCCTAGATACCTCAAATGATTATCAAACTCATAGAACAATGATCCCATGAATTCCTTTCTTTATCTTCCTAAGTTTCCATCTCTAGAAAATTATTGTACACTAAAAGTGACAAGATATTGTATTTATATTGATCTGAAACCAAGAAAACCGTCTTGTAGGAGGTAACATCCAAGTTTTTATTCTAGTATTTTAATTTTATTTAAGCTTTTAGAGTGTATTTTATTTAATTAATTATTATTAAATAGGTTAACGATGATTGAGAGAATTTATTTATAGTTTAATATTTAAATTATTGGAGAATGTGGGAAATTGTAGTTTTGGACAATAAGTTATAATTTAATTAAATATGGGGAGACGAGTAAAGTTAGTGAGAATTGAGGGGATTAGTAGAAATTATTAAAATAAAATAAATTACGTTTTATTTAAATAGGAGGTAAGAATGATAGTATGTAGAATAGAATTTTTGGTGGCATAAAGAGTAAGAAGAGAAGAGAGAAAACCCTAGCGTAAAAAGTGAAAGAGAAGAATCTCCATAGCGAAAGCCTTCAAAGTTTTAAACTTTTTATGTATAATCGAGGTTAGGGGGAATTAATCGATATATTTATGTCTAAGCATGGGGGATAGTGGGGATTCCTTAACCCTTTTCTTTTCTTCATTCTTTTTTTCTTCCATTGATGTGAAGTTGAACCTTGAGATGGTTTGTGCAAAACCTCTCTAGATTTATATTTAATAATTCTAAGTTGTTCCCTGTTAATGATGTGAATTCATTGAATCTTTATGCTTAATTAAGAAGTTTGATGTTCACGAATATATGTGATGTTTTGATGAATATGATGTTGATTTCATGATTAATTGATGATGTATTTGTTGAATCTATGTGTTTTTATGTGTTAAATGCTATATGAATCGTGTATGATAATTACTATACATGTGGGCTGTATGGGACTAAAAAATTAGGATTTGAAAGTGCTATAATAGTGAAAATGCATATTTTCGTGTTCTGTTCAGTGGTGACGGACGTCACCCTAGGTGATGGTCCACCCTTCATCGCGCTAAGGAAGAAGACCATCCTGGACAAGCTCACGAGAGTCATGTAAAGTGACGGTCAGACGTCCAGGACTTCACGACAAATGCCCTTTCTTAACCGCCAAGGCCCGACGAGCGGGTGAAAATAGGGAGGGTGACGGTCGTCATGCTTGCGAGAGCCTGACTGTCAACCATGTATTGACTTTTTCTAGAAGTTTGACTCAATTTTTCGAGCAGTTTCTAATTTTATGAGTTGAATATTTTTGTTTGATAAGGATTGATGAGAAAAGTGCTTGAGTTATTATGATTGAGTTAATTGGAGAATGCCTCATGAAGAAGAATTGTTGATCTTGAGATAATTAGGTTCGATAGAACTAATGACACAGCTATAAAACAACAAAAATTGTTAATGGTGTACTTTAGCTTCGAAAGGAGCCAATGATGAGTATAGAAGTTGGAGGTCTGAAGGAAAATTTCATATTTCTTGTAGTATTCATGCATCATGTATATTGGAGCTAGGTAGAACATAGGTCCACTGACGAGTAGGACTTCTATCTAGTAACGAGTAAGACTTCGGTCCAGTGACAAGTTGGATACCTCATAAACATACCTCTGAATATCCTAGAGATTGGTTCCACATGTATGTGAGTAGAGGAGATGAACACTGCATACTTAATTGCATATGTTAATTGGTTGTTTGATGTCATTTGATTTTGTGATTGATTAATTTCGACGATTATAGTATTGTTGTTTTATGAACCATTTATATATGGAATGTATTCTCACCCATTTCTGTTTCCATGTTATTTCATATGTATATTATGCAAATACTCAAGTGGATACTGAGGAGCGTTAGACATTACTTATTTTGGAGGATGACATAGTTGGCATACTCGTCGCTTTAATTCATGTTATGTTTGTCGTACCTTATCCGCAGTTTAGTTTTCGTTGTGTCGCTATGATAGTGTAACACATGGCTGAGAATACCTTATTTTGTTATTCTTAATTGCTTCATTGAATACTGTATGTCATGAATGAAGTTTGCTTTCCGCTTACGATATGGATTTTGCGAATATCAGAGAGATGTGACACCTTTTTTATAACTTTATATTTTTTGCATGTGTTATAAATTACATTTTAGGGTTTATGGTGTTACACATACCACCTACCTCATGTGATGGACCACATGCCTTGCTCGTTGGCCACCCGCCCCGCGCATAGATCACTTGCATCATGTGTTGGCCAGCCGCCTAACGCATGAGGAAGTGGAAAAATCCTCTAAACAAAAAGAAATGAGCTTGCCTAGCGGGCTTCGCTACGCTTCTCGCAAGGGAGACATTGCTGAAAATTGATATTTTGGTTGAAAAATTTAGATTTATTGATTAATCATGTATTAGTGATATTTTGATGAATAATTTATGTGAAGCTAGAAAAATGTATTGAAATTCTGGTATCAGATATGAGATGTCGAAGGTAATATCGCGACACTAATATCTGAATAATGCAAACAGGATATAGATAGAGAATAGTAATGCAAGAGACACAAGCAATTGTTAACCCAGTTCGGTCCAACTCACCTACATCTGGGGGCTACCAAGCCAGGAAGGAAATTCACTAAAATAGAATCAGTTCAAAGACTCTTCGTACACTTCAACAAGTTACAATCTTTCTCACCTAATCTCTACCCGTGCAATTTCTACCTAAGCACTCTTAGATATGAGAACCCACTCACTTCCATACAATCACACCTGTGATCTTAAACAACAATTCCTTGAGAAAAGAAAACACTTTTCAATAACACACTCTTGATTTTACTTCACAGTTTCAATCAAGAAGACACGCTCTTGATCTTGCTTAACAACTTTGATCAAGAAGACACACACTTGATCTTGCTTAACAACTTTGATCAAGTAGACACACACTCTTGCTTAACAGCTTTAGAGTGACAAATCACAACCGCAAATCAGACCAATTCAATCATCTATGGATGACTTGAATGGCTTACAAGTCTCACGACTAAACAAGACACAAACCCTAGCTCCCTCTCTATATTTCGCTCAGTATTGGTTGTGTATTAAAACAGGTTTTCCAAGTCCCTTTCTATAAAAGCTTTCAGCTGGGCTTGGACATCTTGAAAACCCTAAATCTATTTTCCAATCAAATCTTCTCATGACAGCTGGTTAGATCTCCTTGGAAAATAATTAAATCAGGTTGTAATCAATGATCGAATGCGCATGCAAATCAGATCTTCAATCATACATAGATTGTCATTAATTGTGCAATCACAAAATAGATAACATGCACTCTGAATGTTATGTGTACAGGATGTCATGACATCGGGTCTGACATCCTGGAACAATTCCTGCATAATTCCATAATTCCATTTATAACTTCCAGTAGGTACAAACATATCAGATGCCATGACATTGTGTATGACATCTTGAAACAATCCTGCATGATCATGTCTTTCATTTAAACTCCAGAAGGTACACATCATCAGATGCAATGTCATTATGACATTCTGAAACAATCCTGCATGATCATGTTCTTGAACTCCAGCAGGTACATAGGATATCTCATGTTAAGACATCATACATAACATTTTGTGAACACTCTTTGTTTTACCAAAATTGCTGCCAACACTTAGAATCAACAAACTCCCCCTTTGGCAAATTTTGGCTAAAACCTATATCTGTCCTTTTTGTTCACAAGAAAACTATCAGCAGTTAAACAACAGTTTAAATAGCAACAGAAGCAAACACAATTACTAGCTATAACTACTAGTAATACACACATGCACAAGGGTACTTCTCCTCCCCCTAAATCTGTGCAACACAAACAGAATTACTAGTTATGGATGCAACTAGTAAGACACACAAATGCATAAGGGTACTTCTTCTCCCCCTAAATCTGTGCATCACAAACATCTCCTTTGATAATAACAACACCTATAACCACAACACCTGTAATAATCAGAATGTCATTCTGACATCTGCTTCAACATCAACACCTGTGCACCACATCAGACATCCCCTTTGACATCTGTAAACCTGAACAGCATTCTGTTTAACAATAGATGTCCATCTGTTCAGCTACATACATCTCCTCACAGCCACATACATCTCCTCACAGCTCCAGCTCCACATAAACACTTCTCCCCCTTTTTAGTCAAAATTGACCAAAGGTGACCAACTAGACAAAATAAATGTCAATTAGCCTTGCAGAGAATGTCAGATCAGATGTTATAACATTCAAAATGTTAAAACATAATTGTTCAGGAGATACAAACCACCATTATACACAGTTGTGATAGCTGAGATAATGAACAAATCCATGGAACTCATTAAGAGCCCAAAATATTACAAAAAGGCATCAATAAGGACTGACACAAATTACACATATTTCAAAAAACAGTAAAATCTTGAACAGCTTACATAACATCAACAACTACAACAGAACAGTCTTTAAACACAGCACACAGTCTTCAACTTCAGGGGGAACCAATAATCATCTAATCAGAGGAAGAAGTATCATCTTCACCTTTAGAGCCTTCAGGGCTTTCAGAGCTGCCACTGGATTGAGCTTTTGACCTCTTACTTGAGGTATTTGCATCTGAATCTTCACCTACCTTCTCCATTTCTTCCTTTTCTAGGCTCCTAATAAGAACCTCCAAAGCTTCTTTTCTTGCCTTGTCCACCCTTATACCCTTATCCAGTTCCTTGCAGGTTTCCTTCAACTGATCAATTAAACTCCCTTGAGATGCAGGCTCCTTTCTGGCAGATGTCATGACAACATCATTGACATGACTTCCCTCAAACAGCTTATAATGTATGGATAGTGGGGGCTTTCTTCTGCTTGGAATGTCACTTGTACTCAGAATGCCTGGTTGTTGGCTCAAGATAATACCACAAATGATGGATTGGAAGGCAATGGGTAGCTTTAGTGCATTTGTGGAGGCATGTCTGACAATTTGATCAAACATAAACCTTCCAAAGTGATAGTTTATCCTGGTTCCAATTGCATGAATGATTCTTCCAAGACCAATGGAGATGGTAGAGATATGATTAGTAGGCACCCAGTTGGCTGATCCAATCTTGTGTAAGATGGCATACTTGACAATTAGCTTGCCAGCTGATAGGTGATTCCTACTAGGCCATTCCTTAACTTGGCCAGCTGTAATAGTCCTACAGGCCTCATTTTCTGTAGTCTCTAAATCCATTCCTCCATCAGTTCCTCTCCCTAGGAACTTGTTGATAATGGTTGGTGAGAATCTCACACATCTACCCCTTACAAACACCTTACAGAATTCCCTGCTGCTCCTTTCAGAAATATCCTCAGGAATATTCACAATAAACTCTTTTACTAACCCCTCATAGCATTGGGGCAGAGTAACCACAGTCTTCATCAGTCCTGCATTTTTGATCAAATCCATTACTTCCTTTATCTCAACAGCCTCTTTTCCCAGCTCTCTTTCCACTGCTATCCTCCTCTGAATAACAAACTTCCATTTTGCAGCACCATCTTCTAGATGAAAAGATATATTATCTAAGTGCATAACTCCCATTTTGGCTGGGGACTGTTTGACAACCTGCCTTTTTGCAGAGCAGATTTCTGGGACATCGTCTTCAACATCTTTATCAGAGTCAGAACTCTCTCTTTCTTTCCTCTTCTTAATCTCAACCTTGCTCCATGATTTGGAGGGTCCTACACCAACAGTCTTCTTCCTAGTCCTGGCTGTCATCATTTCAGCCACAGTTTTCCCTTTTCTAGTCTTCAATTTCCTAGCAGCACTTGGTTTTACATGGTGAACCAAAGTGTCATCCTCTTCCTCTGAACTCTCTTCCTCCAGATTAACAATATCCTCAGCAGTTTCATGAGACATACTTGCTGGTTTCTTGCTAGGTAATTTTTTACCTAGAGAACATAACCCCTCAGCAGCCACTTCTTTTTATGATCTAGACGAGTCATCATCTTTCTCAGCTTGGGGTTTCTCCTCAGGTGAGGGGTCCCTTCTGGACAGAGGGGTAGAAACCCCCTTGACTGCATGCCCTTCACTTAGAATCCTAGTAACTAGGTTCCTAATGGCACGATCAGCATAATGCATGTCATTTGGAAGAGGAGATTTATCAGGGATATTACCTTGTTTACTTCCATCCATGGAAGAGGGGACTGGGGCGTCACCTGGTATCACACACAGAGGAGTGACGTCCAACACGTCTTCATCTAGAAACTCCATGGAGGGAGTCTTTGCATGATGAGAGGGTTTTGACCCAGATGATGAAGGATGTTGAGACATGTTATTGAGCTTTTGAGAGAAATTTCTTTGCCCTAGCAGAGGTTCTCTGAGAAGTTTGATGAAGATGGAGAGAGTTGTGTTCAGGTAGAGTGTGCAATTGGCATAGATACTATTTCCAATGATAGGGAATGATTCATCGTTAATGTGGCTCTTTCTTTTAATTGGGCAGACGGTATTTTTGTTACCTTTTCCACTCCACATTAATTGCCATAATTCTTCAAAAATCCCTAATTTCCCTCTTACATATTCAAATTGATTATCACTCAAGTCCCTTGCAAACTTGTCAGCTGATTGCATTTCATGCTTTAGAGCTATGAATTTGTCTTCCATAAATTTTCTAATGGAGTGATGACAGCAAATAATGTGCTTGGTCCAACTATGCTGAATAGAAGTTTTGGACATAGTTGTAGCATTCAGGTTGTCATAATACAATGTCATGACATCGTGTGTGACATTGTATGCAATCATTAGTAGTTTCAACCAACCCTGTTGAGAACAGCTGCTACCATCTGCTTTATCTTCAGCATAAACACCATTTTCATCTCTCAAATGTGTAGGATCAGGTGTCCTTTCATTCTCCATCTCAATCTTCTCAACATTGCTCTTGGCACTTTTGCTTTGAGATAGATACATAGGTCCTTCTATTTGCTTGACTTGTAGCCCAATTCCAACAAAGCTCTTTCCAACTTCAGCCAACCTCCTATCTATTTGAGCCATCATGAGCTTTTCTTCTTTGAAAGTGATGTTGAATCTGAGCTCCTGGTGTGACATCCTTGTCTGACATTTCCCACATACTTGTCTTTCATCACTCTTGAGAGTCCCTCTAGCAGATATACTCATCTTCATTCCTTTGACATAGGTACCCTTTGAGGAATAACCAATTTGAGAGTTCCACATGTAACAGTTGTCCTTGGTCCTGATTCCTTTCATGATCACTTCACTGTCTTTGTTAGTAATCAGACATTCAGTTTTGGTGAAGTTAACATTCAGACCTTGATCACATAGTTGACTGATTCTTATTAGATTTGCAGTCAAGCCCTTAACCAGTAGGACCTTGTCCAGTTTAGGCACTCCAGGACAGTCAAGCTTGCCTATCCCCTTGATTTCACCCTTTGCTCCATCACCAAAGGTTACATAGCTTATGGCATGAGGATGAAGTCCAGTTATCAGGTCTTTGTTTCCAGTCATGTGTCTGGAACATCCACTATCAAAATACCACTCTTCTTTGGCTAAGACTCTGAGGGGAATGTGAGTTATTAGACTTGTAACATTAGTCTTAGGAACCCATTGCTTCTTGTTGATAGGTCTGTGCTGTTTGGGTCTGGGTTGATAGTGAGTCTGATGATGAACAGGGCTAGTATAACCATACAGTTTATAGCAGAAGGGCTTCAGGTGACCAAATTTCCCACAGTAATGGCATCTCCATCTTTGGTGTTTCCCTTTCTGCTGTCTTCTCCTCTGATGTTGGGACATATGATGTGACATCACAGGTTTGCTTTTACTATGGCTGTGTAGCGGGGTATTCGTTACCATTAGAGATATTGACTAAATCCAAGGTAAACCATACAAGTCGAGTCGCCACCGCACTTCTATTTATCCAAAGGAATGGTTAGAAAGCGAACAAAAACCTAAAAGTTTTATCAAATCAAAAACTAGTAAAAATGTCAGAGATCGTGGTAAGGGGGTTGGTTATGCAATGGGAAGGTTCTTAGCATCCAAAACATCCTAGGTACTCCTAGGGAGCCCTTTTTGCAAATATGTGTTGTAGGTTGGTATTTGTGAAAATATGTGCAAAAGATTGGGGGGATGAGAGGAGAATAGATTATATTTACAATTTTGTTTGAATGGATGAACCCATTGCCTACGTACCATCTTAAAAAAGATTAGGATTAAAACCTCGTAGTTCGGGGTAAAAATCTCAAAAATGAGTTGGTGAATTGATTGGTCCAAAAGCCTTAAGGTTTTTTGTTATCCAAGGGAGAAAACTCAACCTAAAACCGAAAATCCACCATGTGAGGATAGCTTCAACATGCTAGTGAGGGGTTAAGCCTATAATAAGCATGGAAGACTCATTGTCCATCACTAAGGATATAGGTGAGTATTACATCTACCTCAAGGATAACTCAAACCTAATAGCTAAAGGTTATGAAAAAGTTTTGATTAAGAGAGTGGCCATGGAAACCACAAAAAGGTATTTGAATGAGTGGTATTTACCAATGAAAAGTATTTACAAAATATGGTCAAAGTTGATTTAAAAGTTCGATTCAAAATAAGTGTTATGAAAAGAAAATTTGAAAATCAAAAGCATAAGGCTTAGGTTTCTAATGTTTGAAAACAAGTATTAAATGTTTGCACAAAAGTTTTGGCTTGGGTTAGACTGAAGGGAAGAAGAAGAATGGCTAAAGTCCTAATCATACAAGAGATAAGGGATAAGAAACGAGACCACAAATGGAGTTCCTCTCTTGAGATCATATTGATGATCCAAGTAGCTCCCATCCTTTGGAATATGCAAGCAAAATGATAGTAAGCTCAAGCAATCAACACAATCAAATAAGCTTCTTAGGACATCCCCAATGTATCTTGTATCTTTCACTTTGGATGAACATGGCAATGATTCTTCAAGTTGAGTTCTCATAGGATCCCCTAGCACAAAAGCACACACACACATCAAAGAGTCTTATGAAGTAAATCAAGAATGGACAAGAGTGAGTTTTAGAGGTTTGGTCCTTCTAATCCATCTTCAACATTAGGGTCCTTTTACTCCAATTTGCATAGGGAATGTCCTAGAAACTAAGTCCATTTGTCCATTTCTTTGCATTTGGTACACAACAATCAAAACAAAACACAAGCACAATGATATATACATAATTATGTGCTCAAGTGAGCAAAAGGTAAATTGCATTAACATAAACATGTGCTCAAATGAGCAAAGGAAAAAATAAATGAATAATATGTACAATAATAGTCAATTGCATAAAAGTAAAGTGCAAGAAGTAAATGTTAATGGTTAGTGTTAATAGTTAGTGTGCCATAAGACAAATTTAGCGCTATGTTAAGCAATCGTAATTGGACTTATGTAGAAGTCACAACTATCTGAGGCCGGTCAATAATAATGTAGGCAACAACACAAGTTAGAGGTCTTGATTAGTGAATCAAACTCCAAAAAGAAGATGAGAAATGATCTTGTATTGATTTAGGTCCTTTGCATGATTTAGAAAGCAATTTATCCTTAATGCAAAACCATTCACTTGATCATTGATCAAGATGAATTAGATTTGAATCAAGGAAGATTAAACCTCCCAAATCAATGCTAACCATCAACCTTTAACTCATTGATCAAAAAAAGAAAAGAAGAAGAAGAAGAAGATGAAGAATAGAAATGAAGAATTAAAGTGCATTAAATGAAATGGAATGTGATGATCAACAAGCTATGACCAAAGATAGAGAATATCAAGGTCAAACAATAGAAAACAGAAGCAAAATGAAGATTAGAAGTCAAGAAATAAACAAATTATTTTTGGCATTTTTAATATTTAAAATAAAACTTGAATTAAAATATTAAAGAAAGGTCAAACTTCAAACTCACTTCAAATCAACTTTGAAAAGTCCAAGTGAATTATCCCAAGTTCAACAAGGTCAAACAAAGTTTGACAAAAAATTTCAGCATTTTTAAAAGTCAGAAACTATTTTTAATCAATTAAAAATGCATAAAAATAACCTAATTGAACTAAAATCTCAAATAAATCTCAAATCAATTAATAAATTGATGAGAATATTTTTCATAGATCTATCATCATTCAAAGAGGTTGAGAAAATATTTGGTATTTTTTGGATCTCAAAAACTATTTAAAATGAATTTAAAATAACCAGAAAAGAGAAAATTATTTAAAAAATAGAAAATGATAAAATAAAAAATATTAAAAATCATTTTTAGAAACTAGAAATTAAAAGAGAAATAATGCAATTGGTCCCATAATTTTTGGACCAATAATGAAAGAGATATGGATTATAGAAATAAAATGGAATTAAAAGAAATAAAAGAAAATAGAAATCAGAAATTAAAAATAAGAAAAAAGGAGAGGCGTTGGATCCAGTTCATTAATTGACCTGACAGATCAGACGAATCTGAGCGCGCTTCCACAATACACGTGAGTCAATGCAACCACCCAAACATTTAAAAATGGTCATAACATTGGACAGCCTAGATCTAATCTGGAAATGAAAATGGACGGCCACGATTGGATCTGGAGACCAGACGGTGGCCAGCGCCACCTTCTTCTCCGACTTCTCCGGTGAGAGCTCAAATTTGCAGAAGAATAAATGTGCACCAAAACGTACGATCCAGGTACCAAATGAAAGGTGGGGTGATGTACATCACTCTTATGCCACTCAATTCCACTCTAGATCCCTATTGAGAGATAAATCAGAGATGGAACTTTGGTGGTGTTCAACTAAACTTGCTTGATTTCAAAAATTAAGAACACAATAATGATGCCTCTATGCAGAGGACTTCAGATCACACAAAATCAAGGCAAATGGAACAATACATGAGTTGTTTCGAAGCAAAATACAGTTGAGCAAAACCTTGGAATTGAGATGAATTGAGTCACTATCTTTGAGTTCTTTTGCAAACAGAAGCTTCTATGGATCAAGGTGAAGAGGTCTAGGAACTTTAGATCTTAAGAAAACAGTCGAGGAAACTGAATTCTAGATCTGAAATTTTTAGAGAAAATTGAGATTTGTTCCTTTGGTATGGGTGTGGATTCAATTCAGCAGAGGTTTAGGCGCCTTTAGGTTGAGGAAATGAAAGCTCACATGCCATGTATTTATAGCCAAAGCCATCTGATATGCATGAACAAAGTGTGCATGGGAGAAGAAGGCCTCCATGCATGGGCCTGTACAGGCGCATGGAGGGCCCAATTCTGATTGGAATTGATTTCTTATATCATAATTAGAAGGAATGGACGTGCAGATATGATATCATGAGCTCATGCAATGTGTTTGAAATGAATTTCCAAAAATGCACTAAAAGGTTCTCTTCTCCGAAAATGATATTTTCAAAATTGAATCATAGGCTTATGGGTAATGGTTGGAAAGCTTATTGCATAAGGAACAAATGCTATGTTGATCAAAACTCCAATTGGGCCTTGGAAATTAATGAAAATTTAGCTTGAAGTGTAAGGTGCAAAACATGCACATGTGAAATTTCCAAAATTGGCCAATGTTCAAGCCCCTCTGTCTCAATGATGCAAGTTCCAAATGATAAAATCTTCAACATGAAAGTTGTAGATCGTTTCAATACAATCAATTTAGATATAAATTTTTCATCATTTGGTTTTTTTATGAAGAAATTATGGGCACTTGAAGTTGGACTTTTTCACATTTTAATGCATTTGGTCCAAAGTGACCTATAATGTTTTGCATTATCACATGTATTTATTTTGAGATTTTGCAATTTTGCTCAACATAACATTTTAAGTAGACACATTAATATTTCCAATTAATTTGATCCCACCTCTAAATCATGAAAAATGAATGAGTTATGTTCTTGGGAAGTTGACCCAAAATTAGGGTTTCAGTCAAAATGACCTATAATGTCTTGGATGATGATGACCTTCCAAGCTTCAAATCAATTTTTGATAAACATTAAAGTTGTTAATATTGTTCTTAAAAACATTTTTTCTCTTGGGGTCATCTTCATTTGACCAACACATAAAAAGTTAGGTCTCAGTGCATTTCAAAATAGTCAGATGAATTGACTGACCAACTTCTCAAGTACACACCTCATATCTTGATGAATTGATGATTGAGGACACTCAAATAAGTTCAAATATGCATGAAATGATGAATTACAGAACTTCCCTTGATTGTTTTTGACCATGGGCCGAGGTTGATTCAAGAGCAAGGCAGAGTTGATGAATAAATGAATTAGGGTTTCCTTGGGAAACAAACCTCAAACCCTTTGCTTTACTTTGATCAAAATGATGAATTGAGATACTTAGGAGGCATATTTGATGGATGAGAGATTTGGGAACCATTACCATGTTTGCTTTCATCTCCTCTTGACCATATCATTGCACATAGGATCTCCTAGAAGCTTTTGACCTTGTGACTGCTCAAGCTACAAACAAGAGATATTAGTGACATATTTTTGTGCTTTTGGTTAGTGAATAAAAATGAGAAAAACAATAATATACAATTCAAGCATGCTTGGTGATCTCAAACCAACTCACAAGAGATCCCACCCAAAGGCAAGGCGAACCAAGATGCTTATGATCCTTGAGGCTATGCAAATGCAATGTTATGATGCCATGAGGGATCTTAGGGTCAAAATTAGGGTCTTACAGGATGCACTTAGGTTTGGCTTGAGGTTTGCAACCAGTGTAACTGCTCTCAGGCTTAGATTTATTATACCCAATACCAGATTTGTCTCCTGTTACTAGTCCAGTTTGGAGAATCTTATCTAAGGAGTCAGATCCATTGTTTAACATCCTTACATACTTGGTCATCTCTTCTAGTTTTGAATTTAAGAACACAACTTCAGTTTTTAACTTGGAGATGGTTTCCACAAGGTCTGCCTTCTCATTCTCCAGTTGTACTATCTTCTGGCTTTCAACTTGTTGACACTCATCTAGCTTGGCATTCAGAACCACTGCCTCTGTTTTTAATTTGGAGATGGTTTCCAAGTGTTCTACCTTCTCATTCTCAAGTTGAGTTATCTCCTTCTTCTGGCTTTCAACCTGTTTACACAACTCTACACTTTTGTGACACAACTTTCTATAGGTAGAGGCCAACTCTTCAAAGGTTACTTCATCATCACTTGAGTCTTCATCAGAACCCCATCTTCCTGTCAATGCAGTTACTAGATTTGCAGATTCTTCTGTTTCACTCTCATCAGACCAAGTGGCAGCAAGACTCATCTTCTGCTTCTTGAGGTAGGTTCCACATGCAGTCCTAATGTGTCCATACCCATTACATTCATAGCACTGAACTTCTTTTCCTTCTTTGGGCTTCTCATCTAACCTTGCTCTTATTCCAGCATTGTTGGATTTACTGATGTCAGATGAGATGTTCTTGACATTAGCCTTAGATTTTACATCCATCTTTTTCAATAGTCTATTGAACTGTCTTCCCAGCATTGCTACTTCATTGGCCAAATTTTCATCACCATCCTGACTATTTTCCTTTTCTGTGTTTGACATGAAGGCCATGCTTTTGGTTTTCTTTTCAGAACCATCATTCAATCCCATCTCAAATGTTTGGAGGGAACCAATTAGCTCATCAACCCTCATGTTGGAGATGTCTTGAGACTCTTCAATGACAGTCACCTTCATAGCAAATCTCTTAGGGAGTGACCTGAGTATTTTTCTTACCAATTTTTCATCTGACATCTTCTCTCCCAGGGCTCCTGAGGCATTAGCAATTTCAAGGATACTCATATGAAATTCATGAATATTTTCATCTTCTTTCGTCCTTAAATTTTCAAACTTGGAGGTGAGCAGCTGTAGTCTACACATCTTTACTCTAGAGGTGCCTTCATGAGTGGTCTTGAGAATGTCCCGAGCATCTTTAGCCACTTCACAGTTGTTAACCAACCTGAAAATATTCTTGTCTACTCCATTGAATATTGCATTCAATGCTTTAGAATTTCCAAGGGCTAGATCATCCTCCTCCTTGGATCATTGTTCTTCAGGTTTCTTCTCAGTTGTGGCTCCTCATTCTTTAGTAATTACAGGATGTACCCAGCCTGTTAGCACAGCCTTTCAAGCCTTGTTATCAAGAGATTTTAGGAAAGCTACCATTCGAGGTTTCCAATAGTCATAGTTAGATCCATCCAAAATTGGTGGCCTGTGAATAGATCCTCCATCTCTCTCCATTGTACCAGAAAGTATTGTCCCTAAATCTCACCCAGAACCAGAGCAAGATGCCTGCTCTGATACCAATTGAAATTCTGGTATCAGATATGAGATGTCGAAGGTAATGTCGCGAAACTAATATCTGAATAATGCAAACAGGATATAGATAGAGATTAGTAATGTAAGAGACACAAGCAATTGTTAACCCAGTTCGGTCCAACTCACCTACATCTGGGGGCTACCAAGCCAGGAAGGAAATTCACTAAAATAGAATCAGTTCAAAGACTCTTCGTACACTTCAAAAAGTTATAGTCTTTCTCACCTAATCTCTACCCGTGCAATTTCTACCTAAGCACTCTTAGATATGAGAACCCACTCACTTCCCTACAATCACACCTGTGATCTTAAACAACAATTCCTTGAGAAAAGAAAACACTTTTCAATAACACACTCTTGATTTTACTTCATAGTTTCAATCAAGAAGACACACTCTTGATCTTGCTTAACAACTTTGATCAAGAAGACACACACTTGATCTTGCTTAACAGCTTTGATCAAGTAGACACACACTCTTGCTTAACAGCTTTAGAGTGACAAATTACAACCACAAATCAGACCAATTCAATCATCTATGGATGACTTGAATGGCTTACAAGTCTCACGACTAAACAAGACACAAACCCTAGCTCCCTCTCTATATTTCGCTCAATATTGGTTGTGTATTAAAACAGGTTTTCCATGTCCCTTTCTATAGAAGCTTTCGGCTGGGCTTGGACATCTTGAAAACCCTAAATCTATTTTCCAATCAAATCTTCTCATGACAGCTGGTTAGATCTCCTTGGAAAATAATTAAATCAGGTTGTAATCCATGATTGAATGCGCCTGCAAATCAGATCTTCAATCATACATAGATTGCCATTAATTGTGCAATCACAAAATAGATAACATTCACTCTGAATGTTCTGTGTACAGGATGTCATGACATCGAGTCTGACATCCTGGAACAATTCCTGCATAATTCCATAATTCCTTTTATAACTTCCAGTAGGTACAAACATATCAGATGCCATGACATTGTGTATGACATCTTGAAACAATCCTGCATGATCATGTCTTTCATTTAAACTCCAGCAGGTACACATCATCAGATGCCATGCCATTATGACATTCTGAAACAATCCTGCATGATCATGTTCTTGAACTCCAGCGGGTACATAGGATATCTCATGTTAAGACATCACACATAACATCTTGTGAACACTCTTTGTTTTACCAAAATTGCTGCCAACACTTAGAATCAACATGTATAATTACAAGTAAAAATTTTAAGTAATCTACTAACTATTGTAAAAACTTACTAATTATATTATTAGGATTGAGTTACATATTTCAGATACATTTCCTTTAAAATTTTCAATCTTCGAATGGACGAATTTTTCATATTACGAGCTAAGAGTTTTGAAGAAATGGACTCGTTATTCCTAGGCTAATCTACTGATTTATAAAAAAATACTAAGGGTTGTATACCTACACTTGGCTTTGATTAGATGAAAACTAACTTAGATGCCTAAAAACATATTAAGCATGTATCTAAAGTAGTTATTGATACAATCAATTGTGTCATTGAGTGTCTTTTTTTTCCCCATGCATCAAAACCAACTTGCTAGTTCTTTATATTCACATATCGCTTAAGAGGTCTTTTAAATCTTTGAATTTCGAGAATAATATGACCTTTATCCCTAAACTTTTGTGCAAACCCTTAGACTATCATTTTGATGAGGATAATTAGGATTTGGGTATTCATCTACAAAAAAAAAAACTATCACCCCTTTGGTGTTCCTAACAAATTAACATTATATGTCTCCTAAACTAGATTGAAAGTTGAACAATAAACAATATCTACCAGAAAGTGACTCTAAGTAATTTTATCGAGATGGATTTATGTACAGACAACAAAATCCTTAACATGTTATTCTTAAATTTTTTTATTGACATCATGTCGCCTTAAAGTATAAGGTTTTTACATATGACTTAGATGAATATCTACCATAGTAGTCACAACATATGCAAAAGAGCGATGTAAGGTAATCACAAGGAATATCCACAAGTAAATAATTATAGAATTAATAATCCCTAATCAAAAGTAGGGTTTTTAAAAACTCCATCATAACAAATAAGCCAGATAGAACAAAAACGTAAATGTACCTTATCTTGAGGAGTTCAAGGGAGTGTCAGGAGTATTAATGATCAAAGATAATAAGAGACACAAATGTCACATCTTCACCTAAAACCTTACAGAATTTGATATGTGTGTTATTCCTCTTATTTATCAACCACTTTCACTATTCATATTCAAATTGTGACTTAACCTATCACACGTTTACCAACAATATCTCCTACAAGCGCGAGTCACCCACATCCTATAATAGGATCCACTACAAGATTCACTCCCACTCTCACTCTTAATACAAACTAGAGCTTTGATACTACTTGTAAGGGAGTGTAAGGGAGAACCTTGGGAAATTTCAAGCCAAAATGTTTCAGAACCATGAGAGAGAGAGAGACGCCACATCTCTATACAAAAGTCTTAAAGAATTTGTGATAACTCTTTTATTATGAGATATTTAAGTCTTTAATACTTGGAATAGTTATAAAATTGTTGCTTAAGTAGGTTTAATTCAGAATGTTTTATATTCATTTAGCTTAATTGGTGATGAGCGTACTAGATGCTCTTTATTTTAGTTTCTATGTTGTTTTTGATGTGCATGAGTTATGTTGTCACTTGGTACTAGTTTGACCGTGTATAATTGAGCTTACAACATAGTCATCAATTTGGTACGTAGGTAACATCTCTTATATATCCAATATTTTTCCTATTCATAGTTGATGTGAGACTCAACCTGTCACATTTGAATCTTACAATATCCCCGATAAGTACAATTCTCCTGCATCTTATAAAATATTCAATACCAATAACTTATCCACTCCACCACCAAGCTAAGCTAGGGATTGGATAACAGTTCACTACTACGAAAAAAACACATATAATGACGGTTGAACGTCCGTTGTTAGGTAGCATGTGATTGTATGTATGCTGGTTTCGACAACGGGTGTGTGACCATGTTTATAAGCTAGGTAGCATGCTACTTATAACAACGGGTAGAGAAAACAACTGTTGTGAAATATTTATAGATCATTGGTTCGAATCTCAGCAACGTCATTCTTACGTTTTAACATTTCACCATAGTATTTTTGTTGCAACCGTGATGATATGTATAAGAATTTATTATAAAATATGAGATTACTTGTTTTTCTTAAATCTCATAAATCATATATTATCATTCAAATAGATTTTTAAAATAATAATTAAAAAATTTAAATCATTTTTCAATCCAATATTTTTCAAATTACATATATCTTGTAATTCATGGTTTTTTCATTAAGATAATGTGAAATGCTAGAGGATATTTATATAACTTCCTCATCTTATAACTGAGTATTTATTATAACTGGTCATGCAAAAGCCTATTTATAACAAGTTCAAATAAAAAAAGGGACACTAGTGCAAAAGGCCAAGTGAACCTAATGATTAAGTAAGCTTTTATAGCCCCATAAGAATTAACTTAATTCAGATAACCTATAAAGGATGAAAAGATTCTTGAAAAAAGATACCCATTGTTTCAGGGATAACGTTTCAAAAAGTGTTAATTACCTCCACTAATTTATACTACATCCATAGTCCATAGACCATAAAGCAATTATATACAACACTTTATTTTTAGTATAAAATAAATCCGAATTTGGCACACGATTCTGCATTCTCCTTTAGTTGAAACTAACGCATGACATGTATATAATTTGACCAAAAAATTGTATTGATAAATATTCAAAGTTCCATTAGTGCAAATCAAGCAAGTACCATCGTATCTCGTCTTACGTCGTAGTACACTACTTACTTACTACAGTTGAAAAGGGAAGTTATTATTGAAATGAATGGCAGATTTCTCAATTGCCCGTCAAATATGACTGCATGAGGGCTAACTTCTCGATCATAACTTATTTTTTCTCTTCCTATTATACTTTGACTTCAAAAAAATAAAGAACACCAAAACTATTATGTTCTCACTACCAACTATCACTTGACTAAGCATACATATACTATTTTTTGTTGTTATTTTTTTTGTCCGAAAAAATTGAAACATATTAATATTTCAGATATTAAATATATGATATTTTTATAATGTGTACGAGTTTCACTTTACCTTTTATATATATATATATATATATATATATATATATATATATATATATATATATATATATATATATATATATATATATATATATATATATATATATATATATATATATATATATATATTTGTAATATTTTTTTTATTTCCACGTATAACTTAAATATTGAATCTAAGGGTAAATCAAAAAATATATATATTATATGAGGTAACTTTTGCGTTTAGGAAGCAAAAGACATATTTTAACATTTTAAGGGGATCCAATTTTTTTATAGGAATAAACCGAATTTCACTAATATTACACAATATCGTATATTTAACCCTTAAATATATAAATTCTCACAATCATAATTGATTTGGAGATTAACCACTCACATTTTAATCTAACAATCTTTCAATAAATATGACACTTCAAAAAAAATCTAAAGCTATGAGTATTTTTTTTAATGTGTACACGGTTGGGTCGTCTTTAATTTGTGGGTTATAGTTAAAAGTTTGTATAACATTGTTGAAAATGCATACAATAATTACATCGGTTATTATAGCCTATTTTGCTAAGCGCGGCATTTCTCGTTGAGTGACGAATCGCTAGCTAAGCGCAACTCATGAAAAAGTTAGAAAAGCTAAAACAGACATATCACTACGTGAGACCCCCTCGCGCTGAGCAAAATTTCGCTAAATCGGGCCTCGAAAGCACTGAGTGCGAGAGCCCAGAACAACAACGTCAAAGTGCGTAATTTCAACCATCTGAGTCCTATCAAAGCTCCAATTTCGACCCCAATCGATCCCAAACACACAAACTTCAATCATACATGTTAATACAAAATTAAAAATAATCAAATTGGCACATATTAACATACATTTACATCGACTTGATCCAAACTCATCATCATGTTAGACACTTGTAACACATCCAATAAGAACAACAAATTTCAAAATTAAAAAGTTAAATTCATACGAATTAGCATGAAATCAGAATACGAAATTAACACAAATACAAATTTCTTGAAAGAGTTTTGATAAAAAAAAATTCATCTCAAGCTCTAAATCATTCAATAATGGTGAAAAGGAAAAACTCCAATGAGAAGGGTAAGGAACCATCTCTATCCTCTTTACATAAGCACCCACACATGAACAATTCTCCCCTTATCTTAGAATTTCAAAATGTCTAAATTTTTGGTTATGGTGTTTCCTCCTAGCTCTCCCTTTTCCAAACTTTTACTATAACCCTTGCCAATTTCACATATTGATTCCCAAAACCTATTTTCTTATCATTTTCTATATTTAAATAAAACCTAATTATTTTTTTCAAATATTACGCATTATACCCTCATCTCTCGCTAATTACTTTCACACTTCAAAACTCTACTAAACTTCTAATTTCTACCCCACACTCTATTTTATCAAATTAAATAATTAAATAAATTAAAATTAAATAAAAATCTCATTTTATTTCTAAAGGGTGTGTTCTCTCATCTTAGGCCATCTACCCCCAAACACATAAAATCAAATAATTCACTAAGTTGTCACAATTTTAATTAAAATATCACAATTAGTTAAATATGAAAAATGGGGTGTTATAAAATTTTCGCCCTAAAAAATTATATGAATGAAACAATTCCAGATAAGACTCCCTCATCCGGCTCTTCAACTACCACGTCATGCTCTCTCCAGCAGGACTTCCCCAGACCACCTTCACCAAAGCGATCTTTTTATCCCTCAATTGTCTAACTTCTCGATCCTCAATTAGCAAGGGTGATGCCTCAATAATCAAGTTCTATCTCACTTGCACATCCTCCAGTTGGATTACATGAGTCAGATCGGGAATGTATTTCCTCATTTGAGATATTTTAAAGACACTATGAATATTTGAAAGAGATGATGTTAACCCAACTCTTTCGATCACTTTTCCTACTCTCTTCAAAATATGGTAAGGAGCAATGAAACGTTGCGTGAGCTTTCGAGACTTCAAAGCTTGACCAACGCAAGTCATTGAAGTGACTCTCAAGAACACAAGTAATTTCCTCTTCCTATCATGATTACTCTTTTGTCTACTCTGCAAAGCTTTCATCTTCTCTTGAATAACCTGATCTTCTCAGTCGCCTGCTGAACATTTCTGGCCCAAGCACAACACTTTTTCCAGACTCATACAAATACAAAGGTGTCTTACACATTCTACCATAAGCCTCAATTGGTGTCATTCCTCAATACTCGAATGAAAAATGTTGTTGTAAGTAAACTCGATCACCGACAAGTAACTATCTTAGTTACCTCTTTACTACAACATGCAAGCTCTCAACAAATCCTCTAAAGATTGGATAGTCCTCTCTGTCTAACCGTACGTTTGCGAATGATAAATAGAACTCAATCGCAAGTTTGTTCCCAAGGGTTCCTACAAACTCTCCCAAAAACTCGAAGTGAACCTTATATCTTTGTCTGAAATAATACTCGAAGGAATACCATGCAAACTGACGATCCTCTCGATATACACCTCAGCTAACTTCAACAATGGATAATTGATCTTTATCAGAATAAAATGAGTCGATTTAGTCAGCCTATCCGCCACAACCCAAATCGTATCACTTCCTTTATAAGTCTTCAGAAAACTTGTCACAAAATCCATGAAGTGTTATCCCACTTCCACTCGGGAATACTTAACGGTTGCATCAATCCAGACGACTTTTGATGCTCAATCTTCGACTTCTAACAAGTTAAGCAAGAATAAAAAAACTCAGCAACATCTTTCTTCATACATGGCCACCAAAACATATTCTTAAGATCTTGGTATATCTTAGTAGCATCAGGATGAATACTCAAACCACTCCAATGACCTTCCTTAAGAATACTCTTTTAAGCTCTTGCGCATCTGGAACACAAACTTTATCGAAAACCTCATAACCCAATTCTTATCAATTATGATATCCACCTATTTACCTTGATTGATAAACACCAACTGATCAATCAATTTCAAGTCAACTTTTTGACCTTCTCCGATCTCTTCAAGAATACCACTATTCAACCTCAGCATACCCATCTTCGCACTATTATGAGTCATCTCGCACACCAAACTAAGATATCAAACTTATTTAATCAAATCCAATTATTGAACCATCAATGTCGACAGACTAAGATCTCAAAAAAATTTAATCAAAATTGCAAGGAATTTATACTCAAAGCATCTGCTACAACATTGGCTTTACCAAGATGGTAATTCAAACCAAAATCATAATCCTTCATAAATTCAAGCTATCTTCTCTACCTCATATTCAGTTCCTTATGATCGAATATATACTTCAAACTTTTATGATCATTGAACACTTCAAATCTAGAGCCAAACAGACAATGTCTTTAAACTTTAAGCACAAACACCATAGCTGCCAACTCCAAATCATGGGTAGGATAATTCCTCTCATGAACCTTTAGTTGTCTCGAAGCATAAGTGTAATACCCCAAAATTTACCCTTCATTTTTCCTGAAAAAAAATGAAAAAAAAATGAAAAAAAAAAGTTAAAGATAAATAAATAAATAAAATATAATAAAAAATTTTGGACCTGGGTCTCTCTCATTTGAGCCCACAAAACCATGAAATTCAGTCTATAAATACCAAGGCTTCACTTGAGAAAAAGGGAGAGAAGCAAAATACTCTGGGGTTTCCTTGAAACAAAACCCTGGACAAAACCTGGAGAGAAACCTGACAGAGAATTCAGAGCAGCCTCCAAACCCTGAAGGGAACTCAACTGCACAGAATCACCTCTGCCTCACATAAACCCTAAAGATTGTTTTGTAAACCTCACGGGTGCAACTCAATTTCAATCAAGCTCTCCAATCAGGTTTGCCTTTATCCCCATTCCCTTTTTCTTTGAAGTTGAATACTCTGAATGTTTGAGGTATGATGGATGAATTTCATTAGGTTTTTGCCCACGGGTTCATAATTATGTATGAATGTATAAATAATGCCTTGAATGCTTAATCGTTTAATTTCTGAAGTGTATGCCACAGGGTTTGAGGTTTCTGAAACCATACTGTTTTCCATGAAAAAAATGCTTATGGTGTTTCACTAACCCTTTTGTTGAGTTTTTGTGAAGGCTCACATGACTTTTGCAGGGATAACTTGCGTGGTTTTCCACTTTATTTGTGGGATACCCCCTGGAGGTTTCATTCCGATTACCTGTACTGACTCACATTCATTCAGAGCAGCCTCCTTTAATTGCTGTTACTTCGGATCTTTATCCGTGTGGTAATTTTTTCCTTTTCTCGTACTTTATCGCTTTCTTAGCTGGAAGACCTCGATAGGAGGCAATGTTTGAGCCCCTTGGTGGCATTTTACTTTGAGATACATGTTTTGTGTTTTGTATTCATATCCCCACATGTAGCGCGGTTCCTTCGTCAAGGACTGCCTGTTTGCCCTCGAGCATCCCAAACCCTAAAACCCAAAGCAACACGTTATCTCCTTCTACTACAGGCGAGTAAGTCTCCAAAGGTCGAGCATCCGGTAGATTGCGTAGTAACGTTGTTCGTCCAAAACCCAATCCATAACCCCGTAGTTAGCCGAACTACGGCTTGCTCTGATTCTCATTCCAAATGAGATACGTAGGCATAAGACGCAATGTCTTAGCGAGCACACATCCCCCCAACCCATAGGTCAGCCGAGCTACGAAGACTCTGATTCTCATATTCAGATGAGATACGTATGCAGTGGATGCGACATCCGCGCGAGTCATTTCTCTTAACTTTTTTAGTAAATAAACACATTAGGTAAACTCACACCCTTTAGACAAAAACCACAAAAGTGGATCCCGTAGAGTACTACGGATGCGTAGGGGTGCTAATACCTTCCCTTCGCATAACCGACTCCCGAACCCAAGATTTGGTTGCGAGACCCCGTCCTGTCCTTTCCTTTTTCAGGTTTACTTCGAGCGTTTCCTTTCCCTCCTTTGGGATGAATAACGCACGGTGGCGACTCTTCTGTCTTTTTCTTTCGCCGGTTGTTTTTTTCGCGCACTGTATTTTTCAGGTTGCGACAGCTGGCGACTCTGTTGGGGACATGAGAAGTTGACCTCTTGCTGGTCCATCTTCCCTAAGCGAGTCCCTCCTAGCTTTTGTGATTTCTTGTTCATTGGGTGTTCATGCTTTTGTACATTTATTTACTTACTTGCTTGCATTCATCTGTTGTATCTGTTGGAGTTGTTGTTTGTTTGTTGGGATGGGATGTTCTACGAGAGATAAGCCCATTACCCAGGCTTGAGTGTACACACAGGTTTTAGAGTGGATGATCATGAGGCTTGCGTGGCATGTTGCTACGTTAAGTCGTTCGTGAAGAACCACACCCAGACGAGGTTTCTTTTGGATATATTATGTCCTACGGATGTTCCGTAACGACATGATGTTCCTTTAGAAATCGTCGACTCTGGTGACCATTTCCCGAGAACTCAGTCGAGGCCTCTCCTCCGAGACGTGATTATGTTAGCTCTGGTGGGCGCATTCTCGCTGATCAATCCAAGGACCCCGAGACTGGGAACTTGCTTTAGGATGTCCTGTTGAGGGGAGTCAGTGGAGGTCTTTTATCCCGTAATAATGCCAAACCTTCAGTGGTAAACGTATTATTCGCGACTGAAGGGCTGAAGTTGACGAACTTCTGTTCTTAGAACCTACCAGTGAGGGGCGGGCTAAATTCAGGAAACCTTAACCTCCAACCAACCCGGTTTTCTGGAGCAGAGCTTTGATCTTGTATTATATTCCTCAGTGGTTTTCTCTTCAGACAGTGTAACCCGACAGATGTTCAAGCAGATACACATCACTGCATTCCCATGCCACTGCATTGCATTCACATCGTTGCATCACATCATTTCGCATTCATATCATTTAACACGTGTTTATCTATTCCCAGGAGTTTACATCTTCTTCTTGATTCCAATCGGGGTTTTCTTCTTACACTGTTTATCAAATGTGAGACTGGAATCAAGGGGGTAGAATGCCCTTTGGAATTGATAAACATGTCATTGCATTTTCATATCCATCAGCATGTCTTGCATAACAGGTACAGCCGCAGTGTTCTCAGTTGTTGGTGTCCCACTAGCAGGATAGCTGACTCAGGCATTCACCGATACGGTACCCGAAGGAATCAACAGAGAGCAATGGAGAGCCTACAAGCAGTGCTCGCCGAGATGAAGATTCGCATGAATCAATTCATGGATTTGGTTCAAGGGGTGGCTCAAGGACAGCAGGAGCTTAGATTGTTGGTGCAGAGGGATCCCCCTATTACTCAACCGGAGACGTTGGCTGATCCTCCAGCTGGAGAGGCTAATGGTCCCAATGGACCGGGGCCTATCCCGATCCCGCATGTCAACCTAGATCAACAACCCATTCAGGATGGTCAGGATGGTCAGGATGATCAGTTCCCCTTGCTTCAGGAAGACTTTGGCATGGACCCCATGTTTAGAAGATTGGAAGAGAGGTTGAAAGCAGTGGAAGGACAGAATCTTCTGGGAGTAGATGTTGCTGACTTGGGGCTGGTCCCAGGTGTGAGAGTACCACCGAAATTCAAGGTCCCGATATTTGACAAATACCATGGCAACTCTTGCCCCAAAACTCACGTGCAAGCCTATTTCCGTAAAATGGTTGCATACTCTGATGACGAGAAGCTACTTATGTACTTCTTCCAGGATAGCCTAGCTGGGGCATCCTTGGAATGGTATATGAGGCTGGACAGAGCCCACATCCGTTGCTGGAGGGATTTGGCAGAGGCTTTCGTGAAGCAGTATCAATATAATGCAGACATGGCTCCGGACAGAACTCAACTTCAGAATCTGTCTCTTAAAAGCAATGAGTGCTTCAGGGAATATGCTCAACGCTGGAGGGATACAGCTTCCCGTGTTCAGCCTCCTATGTTGGAAAAGGAAATGGCCAACATGTTCATAAATACGCTGCCTGGACCTTATCTGGAGCGTCTGGTGGGGTGCAATGCTTCCAACTTTGCTGATGTGGTCTCTACTGGAGAAAGGGTGGAGAATTACCTAAAGACCTATAAGAGCCAGAATGGAGTTGGATCTTCATCAGGGGTGAAGAAGTCGTTCATTCAGGGACAGAAGAGTAGAGAAGGGGATGCAAATGCCATATCTTCTTATCAGAACAGGGATAACCGGAGGAATAATTTTCAGAATTATCATCAGCAACCGTATGTTGCGGCTGTGACCATTCCAGCTGCAGCACCACTACAACAACAACAATCACAGCGTCAACCAACTCAGTATCAACAGCAGCAGCAACCGGGTAACAGACCCGCTTATCAACAGAGGCAAAGGATGATGGACCGGCGTTTCGACACCCTTCCAATGTCGTACGCTCAGTTGCTTTCTAGTCTTCAACAACTACAACTTGTGCAACTGCGCACTCTGGCTCCTCTTGTTGGTAGACTTCCGGTGGGTTACGACGCCAACGCTAGGTGTAGCTTCCACTTTGGGGCACCTGGCCACAATATTGAGAACTGCAAAGCTTTTAAGCACGTAGTTCAAGACCTCATAGATTCAAAGGCCATCGACCTTGCACCGGCTCCGAATGTCGTTAACAATCCCATGCCCCAGCATGGTGGTGCGAACGTTAACATGATAGAGGGAAAAGCCAAGTCCATTAAGGATGTGTTGAAGTTGAAGACTCCATTGTTGGATATCAAAGGAGGCTTGCTGAAGGCCGATGTTTTCCCCGGTTGTGGGAAGGGTTGTTTGGATTGTGCCACTCAGAGTGGAGGTTGTTTGAAGCTACAGCAGGGTATCCAGGCCTTGCTCGACAAAGGTATCCTCCAGGGTGAAGGTTTGTCTGCCCAAGAGTCTGTTGAAGAGGCGTTTGAGAAATGTGGCCAGGTATCATCAATCAATGAAGAGGGTGGGGATAGTGATTGTGACATCGACAACTGGGTGCGTCCGAGGATCCCGGGTGAAGTCGTCAACAATTGGTCTTCTGAAGAGATTATCCAAGTCACTCTTCTTGAAGAGTAATTTTCTTTGTTTATTCATGCATATCCAAGTCTTACGTTCCGCCCAGGGCGTAATGACTCATTGTAGGGCCCGTCTATGTGACTCTTGCATTTTTATCATAAATAAAGGACGTATTTTTGCATTCAAATATTTCGTTCCCTGTCTTTCTATTTTTGCAGTTTTTCAAAATAAAAAAATGGCAATGTTTTGTTTAGTTTCCACTTTTTTTTTCACACTCATAAGCACATACCATCACTCATGCAGATGCACATCACCGGATCCTATTGATAACGGTTCTGCTATGGCTCGCTTCGACTTTGAAAATCCAATCTTTCAAGCTGAAGAAAAGGGTGATGAAGACCGTGAACTCCCTGAAGAGCTTACCAGGTTATTAAAACAAGAGGAAAGGGTTATTCAACCGCATCAAGAGTCTGTTGAAGTGATTAATCTCGGCACCGAGGACGCCAAGAGAGAAATCAAGATAGGGGCTGCTTTAGAAGACAATGTGAAGAAAGGGTTGATTGAATTGCTGCAAGAATACGTTGACATCTTCGCCTGGTCTTATCAGGACATGCCCGGGCTGGACACAGACATCGTGGTACACCGCTTGCCTCTCAAAGAAGGTTGTCCTCCGGTCAAGCAGAAGCTCAGAAGAACAAGACCAGAGATGGCTGTCAAGATAAAGGAAGAAGTGCAAAAGCAGTTGGATGCAGGGTTTCTAGCAGTCACCAATTGTCCGCCATGGGTTGCAAACATCGTCCCAGTACCTAAGAAGGATGGAAAGGTACGGATGTGTGTCGACTACCGGGATCTGAACAGAGCTAGCCCTAAAGATGATTTCCCATTACCTCACGTCGACGTTTTGGTGGATAATACAGCTCAGTTCTCGGTATTCTCCTTCATGGATGGCTTTTCTGGCTATAACCAAATCAAGATGGCACCAGAAGACATGGAAAAGACAACTTTCATAACCCCATGGGGCACCTTCTGCTACAAGGTGATGCCGTTTGGTCTGAAAAATGCTGGAGCAACATATCAACGAGCTATGGTAACTCTGTTCCATGATATGATTCATCATGAAATCGAGGTTTATGTGGATGACATGATTGCCAAATCTCAGACAGAAGAAGAACATTTGGTGAATTTGCAGAAACTGTTTGAGCGTTTGAGGAAATTCAAACTGAGACTTAACTCGAACAAGTGTACTTTCGGGGTGAGATCGGGAAAATTGCTGGGTTTTATTGTTAGCAGAAAAAGGATTGAGGTGGATCCTGACAAAGTGAAAGCAATACAGGAAATGCCTGAGCCAAGAACAGAGAAACAAGTCTGTGGTTTCTTAGGAAGGTTGAACTACATCACAAGGTTCATCTCTCACCTAACAGCCACGTGTGAGCCAATTTTCAAATTGCTGAGGAAAGATCAGGCTATCAGGTGGAATGAAGATTGTCAAAGGGCTTTCGAGAAGATAAAAGAGTATCTACAGAAACCTCCGATCCTTATACCTCCAGTTCCTGGGAGACCTCTGATAATGTACCTATCAGTGACTGGGAACTCGATGGGGTGTGTATTGGGACAGCATGACGAGTCTGGTCGAAAAGAGCATGCCATATACTACCTTAGCAAAAAGTTTACCGACTGTGAAGTCAAATATTCGCAGCTTGAGAAAACTTGTTGTGCTTTGGCCTGGGATGCTCGTCGACTGAGGCAGTATATGTTGAACCATACTACCTTGTTGATTTCTAAGATGGATCCAGTCAAATACATATTCGAGAAGCCAGCTCTCACCGGAAGGGTTGCTCGTTGGCAAATGGTACTAACAGAGTACGATATCCAGTATACATCCCAGAAAGCCATCAAAGGGAGTATTCTGTCAGACTATCTTGCTCAGCAGCCGATTGATGATTATATGCCGATGAAGTTTGATTTTCCAGATGAAGACATCATGTTCCTCAAGATGAAAGACTGTGAAGAGCCAGTTGTTGAGGAGGGACCTGATCCAAACGAAAATTGGACTTTGTTGTTTGATGGGGCTGTCAATGCTAGAGGAAGTGGAATTGGTGCTGTCATTACAACTCTGAAAGGTGCCCACATACCTTTCACCGCTCGTTTGACTTTTGAGTGCACAAATAATGAAGCTGAGTACGAGGCCTGTATCTTGGGTATTAAGCAAGCCATTGATTTGAGAATCAAGACTTTGGACATCTTCGGAGATTCAGCTCTGGTGATCAATCAAGTGAATGGTGATTGGAATACTCTCCAGCCCACTCTGGTCCCCTACAGAGATTACACGAGAAGACTGTTGACTTTCTTCACAACAGTAAAATTGTATCATATACCTCGTGATGAGAACCAGATGGCAGCCGCACTTGCTACTCTATCCTCCATGATCAAGGTAATTCGTTGGAACCATGCTCCCAGGATCGATGTTATGCGCCTTGATAGGGCCGCATATGTGTTTGCCGCTGAACTGGTAGTCGATGACAAGCCGTGGTATCACGATATCAAGTGCTTTCTGAAGAATTAAGAGTACCCTGCAGGGGTATCCAACAACGACAGAAAGACTTTGAGAAGATTGGCAGGCAGTTTCTTCTTGAACAAAGACGATGTGCTGTATAAGAGGAACTTCGACATGGTTTTGCTCAGATGCGTGGACAGACACGAGGCAGACATGTTAATGCAGGAAGTTCATGAAGGTTCCTTCGGTACTCATGCCGGCGGATATGCAATGGCTAAGAAATTGTTGAGAGCGGGTTATTACTGGATGACCATGGAATCAGATTGCTTCAAATATGCTCGGAAGTGTCATAAATGCCAGATTTATGCTGATAAGGTGCATGTACCACCGAATCCTCTGAATGTGATGTCTTCGCCGTGGCCGTTTTCTATGTGGGGTATTGACATGATTGGAAAGATTGAGCCGACTGCTTCCAATGGGAATCGCTTCATCCTTGTTGCCATCGACTATTTCACCAAGTGGGTCGAGGCAGCGTCGTTCGCGAATGTCACCAGACATGTGGTTGCCCATTTCATCAAGAAAGAAATCATTTGTCGCTATGGGATTCCCGAAAGAATCATTACTGATAATGGTTCTAATCTCAACAACAAAATGATGAAGGAGTTGTGTCAGAACTTCAACATTCAGCATCACAATTCTTCCCCTTACCGCCCTAAGATGAATGGCGTTGTTGAGGCGGCAAATAAGAACATAAAGAAGATTGTGCAGAAGATGGTCGTCACTTACAGAGATTGGCATGAGATGCTACCCTTCGCCTTGCATGGGTACCGTACTTCAGTACGTACGTCGATTGGAGCAACCCCTTTACTCCCTGGTGTATGGTATGGAAGCAGTCCTACCTGTTGAAGTGGAGATTCCTTCTCTAAGAGTCTTGTTGGATGTCAAGTTAGACGAAGCCGAATGGATTCGGACAAGGTTCAATGAGTTGAGTCTTATCAACGAGAAGCGAATGACAGCCATTTGTCATGGGCAGTTGTATCAGAGTCGGATGAAGAGAGCCTTTGATCAGAAAGTGCGTCCTCGTTGTTTCCAAGTCGGAGATTTAGTGTTGAAAAGGATCCTTCCTCCTCAGACAGATCACAGGGGCAAGTGGACTCCTAACTATGATGGACCATATATTGTCACCAAGGTTTTTGATGGTGGGGCTTTAATGCTTGCAAATATGGATGGTGAAAACTTCACTTCCCCTGTGAACTCAGACGCAGTTAAAAAATACTTCGCATAAAATAGACCCGCTGGACAGTAAAAAGAATAGTCCAGGCAAAAATGGGCATCCCGACGAACCAAGAAAATGAAAAGGTTCGGGCAAAAATTAGGGATTAAAAATGAAAAGATCGTACACCCGGTAAGTTGAAAACCTGAAAAGGCAACTTAGGCAAAAATGGGTATCCCGGTGGATTGAAAACCCGAAAAGGGCGATCCAGGCAAAAGTTAGGGATTAAGCGAATGACTGCGTTCTGAGTTAGTTCTGAATCTCATCTCATGTCGATGACTGGAAATTTTCGAAAGGTAGGAAACAGTCCAATCACCTTTTCAGAAGGCTGATCATCTGGAGGATCTTGAAGACGAGCAAGTCATAGCAGAATTGGAACCCAATAGAAATCCATTTCACATTGCCATTAGATTAATTTATGTTTTTATCTTTTGTGCGATTACCTTTTTCCAGGGATTGCTTCTTGATGTAAATGCCTATTCAGAGGCCATTCAATCAATAAAACCATGTTATTCAGTATATCTCTGTTTTCATTTTCATTTTACTGTTTTGTTTGCAAAAACGACGTCCGAATTTTTGATAAACATTGCATCATGACACATAAGGGCTTTACAGGTACATGCTTAATAAACATTTAAAATTGTTGTAAATTTTAAGTGCTTTGGATCGTCTATTCAGAACAGATACCCTCGGGGCATTTCCTTAAAATCCCCTGCAGATGATCGTGAATATCTTCCCCAATGAAGTCGCCAACAGACGAATCCGGTGTCTTATCCCTGCAGAGCTGATCAGAGTGTTGGATTCTTCAATCCCCAGCAGATTCTCACCACTGTACTTCCCCAAGCGTTTGTTTCAGGACAAAAACTCCCCAGTAGAGTTGACCGTGCCAGACTATATATCCCCAGCGGAGTTGACAGTGTCAGACTGTATCTTCCCAGCAGAAGTGGCTGCTCCTTAGAGTTCGAGGCCAGATCGATAATCCCAATGCCAGATCCATATTTTCTTTCCTTGAAGCAGAACCTCGGTACCGTATCAGTGTTTGCTTCCCCTGCTGAGTCATCTCTCGCAGATCGTGGTTGCCAGAACCACTATCGCTTTCCCCAACAGCAGGTTTTCAGTGTCGTTCTCTCCCCAGTCTGAATCTCGGCATTTCGTCATTGCTAGAACACCGTGTGGCGGGTCATTTCCCCACATAATTCTTTGCGCTGTGCATCTCCTGCAGCCTTGCCAGGGTCCAGAAGATGGTGATCATTTCCCCAGCAGATCCCCTTGCCTCAGCTTGGCATTCTACCCAGCATTTCGCATCCCATTATGTAGAATCATATTGCATTGCATCCTTCCAAATCGCGTAGCATTTCCATTTTCATGGAGCATTACGCCATTGAAAAATTCAAACATACGCATGTAAGCATAAAACATTCTCGGTGTCATACGGTGAACTGGACTTTTTTGTGGTTTTAATCGCAATGTCGCGGTTAGCAAGAGTCGCCACCGACTTTTCTTTTATCCAATAAGGAAAGGTGGAAAAGAACAGGAAAAACCTTAATTTAGATTTTGGGTTCGGGAGGTACATTATACAAAGGGAAGGTGTTAGCACCCTTTGTATCCATGGTTATCCATGGGCTCTTAATTGCTCGATCACTTATATTATTTTTAAAAAAAAAAAGTGTTTGTGAATTGTTTAGAAAAATTGTTTTGAAAAGAGAATTTAACTTTGTAATGATTCTTGTATGAATATATATAAAGTAATTATCTCGTTTAGTTTTGGAAATTGTTTAGAAAAATATAACTCGGTAATGATTCTAGTATGAATATATACCAAGTGGTGATTTTCTAAAGATATTTTGAAAGGTGTGAGGTGTGAAAATTGTTTTTAGATTGTGAGCCAACAATTAAGAGTTATACCGACCCAAGGTCTTTATGAGTATTTCCTATCCTTATGAGGGTAAAACTGTCCTTATTATTGAGAAATAAGTAGTTTTATCCTTTGGATGTAAAAGGGTCATCGTAGGGTCATCGATTGGTCATTGAAGGCAACAGTTACGAGGATACCTTAGCATTCGAAGGGACTATCATCTTTTAACCGTAGGCAACATCGGAGGGTCATCGAGGGACAAAGTTGTATATTCGAAGGCAACATCCGAGGGACTATAATTTATTTTATGATGATTTAACCGAAGGGTCTTTGCTAAGGGTATCCCCACGTTCGCGGGACATGACCGTAATATCGTAATCGTAAGGCAACAAAGAGAGGTCCAAGATCACTTATTCAAAGGCAAAGTTTTACAATTAATTATATAATTAGGATGAAACTCCACATTAAAATTATAAAATAATATATTAAAAAAATTAATACATTAGAAATTAATACATTAAAAATTAATTTAGGGTGAAACTCCACAAGGGTATCCCACAACTAAAGTGGAATACCTAGCCAATAACCTTTTCCTGGGATATGCGAACCTTTACGAAACTAAAAAAAAAAAAAACATGTCAGAACACCAAATCAGGGTGCAATCGAAGATTACACCGGAGAAATATCACAACAATAAATAGGATAGGATGAATAATGCATGGCTATGATAAAACATAAAAAAAAAAGAATAGAAAAGTCAGCTACTGTCTCGTTCGCCTCTGCCTCGCCTAGCGAAGGCCAGGCGAATACTCGCCCCAGGCTCGCCTAGCGAGGTGCTAGCGAGCGGCCACGGATTTTGAATTTGAAAACAGCCCCACGTTAGGAACTTTGAATTTTATGGCATTTTATCACAGGAATAACATGATCAAACATTCAGGGTATTCAGGCATATTTAAATTCCCATACGAAAGCAAATTATATATCAACATTTAATCATGATGCATTATATATGTAGATATGGCCAATTGAAAGTATAAACAATAGAGATACGCAAACCTGTTTGCCAATTCAAGGTTGAAGGGATTGACCACTTGTAGTATCGGAATAAGTTAGGCAGCGGGAATTGGACGGCGATGGCTTCGGTGCAGATGGGCTGCCTTCAGGGTTTCTTTACTCTGAATTCTCCGGGTAGGCAGGGTTCCTATGCCAAAACTTCTATTCGTTCTTCTCTGTTCTCCTCCTCTTTTTTTTTCAGTGAATCTCCCAGTGTAACTCCAAGTGTCCTTTCCTCTACTGAAACTTCAGTATTTATAGACTGATTTCGTGGGTAATGGGCTTGGAATGAGGGAGACCCAAGTCCAAAATAATTTGTTATATTTTATTTATTTATTTTAATATTTAATTAATTAATTAATTAATTAATTATTTTTTTTTTTTTTTTTTTACTGAAGTGCTGGTATTTATAGTGATAATGGTGACCTAATGGGCTCAGAATGAAGCCCGAAATTTTTGTTGTCTGTCAGCTTCGCTAGGCGAGCGCGTAGCGAACAGGCCAGTTTGGGCCATTTTCTGGATTGGGCCATCCGTGAGCTGGGCCTTTGTTTCTTCAAGATCAGTGTTATATATGAGTCGGAATGCCTTGCAAAATGTCTTGAAATATTAATGGGCAAATTTTGGGGTATGACAGCTGCCCCTGTTCAATATTCTTGGACCGAGAGAGTTAGAATGGTGTGTACGCCATTCGTGGTCTGGAGGTGGAAGATTATTGAACACTAGAATGCCCCAAAAATTTGCACTTGAGAATCGACAGTTGGTCTTGATGGAGATGGGCTTAAAGGTGCCATCCGGGAGATTTGATGATGAAAGCTTCAGATCGCGTCGTATATTAGGCCAATTTGAAGACATGGGTGCCACACTGGGTCGTACGTTAGACCGTATAATGAGTCATCCATTAGGCTGCCGACTTCGCTGGGGAGTCGGAGTGTGTCATATGCTGTTGGGGATAAAGGGTCAGAATGGACCATACGCTAGATCGTATCTGAGTTGCAGAATGAGCCGTACATTAGGCTGAATCTGATGACGAAAGGGGTAGTCGTACGTTAGACTACACTTCAGAAATGTACCGTATGTTAGGTAGCATCTGAGGGGATGGACATCCGAACGGGTCGTACGTTAGACCGTCGCAGAATGAGTCGTCTGTTAGGCCGCATCTGATGATGAAAGCGGTAGTCGTACGCCAGACTACACTTCAGAAATGTACCGTATGTTAGGTAGCATCTGAGGGTTGTAAGATCCAAACGGGTCGTACGTTAGACCGCGTTGGAGTTGCTGGAGTTCAGAATGGATCGTACGCTAGATCGTAGATCTGAGTTGCAGAATGAGCCGTACGTTAGGCTGTATCCGAAAGAAGAAAGTAGTCGTACGCTAGACTACAACCCCTGAACGTACCGTACGCTAGGCAGTATCCGAGGATTTGAAGGTCCAAATGGGTCGTACGTTAGACCGCATTGGAGTTGCTGAAGAAGTCATATGTTGGGCTGAATCAGAATGAACCGTACGTTAGGCTGTATCTGATAACCTGTATATGTTGTACTTGCAATAAATGTCTGGGATGGGCTTAAAGATGCCATCATTAGGAGGATATCGAAGTGTTGTCAGAATGAATGTTCCCATGAACCGTATTTGAAATATGTATCTGAATCTTGAATGTGATTGATAAAGGTGTCTGTCTGAATGAACCTTTTATTTTGACTATATCAGGAGGATAAATAACCTGCAAAGAAAAGTTAGCTTCATGCTATGTCATGATGCATGAGATGTTTCGTGTTATGCTAAAATAAATGTGAATGTTGTATGCATGCGTATGCTGTGAAAGGATGTAATGAATGAGCTATGCGTATGAGAAGTTCTGCTTGGGGACTCTACTGGGGAAAATAAATCCCCATCTACTGATTTGAGACATTTGTGTCGATGACCCTTTCTCGGCTGGGGATGCTTGATTTCTGTCTGATGGTGGAAATATTCAGCAGAGTCGGGCTGGAGATGGATGAGATGATCAGCCTGTCTGGTGATGCCGACCTCTGTTGGGGATAGCTGGCTGTGCCGGGGAATACTGCCAATTTCTTCTGGGAAAATAGGCTTGCTGGGGAAGAGAATTGGTAGCGGATTCATTGGAAGCATGGTTAGACCTTATCCTCGATCCTGAAGTCTTGTAGTAATTGCTATTGCTATTCTATGCATGTATTTTGGTAAACATTGGTCATATTCAAATGCATATATTAATTCAAATTAAATCAATGGACGTTTACGCAAACAAAACAGAAAAAGAAAAAAACAAAGCATCTTTTGAAAGAAGGTTGTATTGATTTTGAAAGAAGGCCTATAAACAGGCAATTTGTGTACAAGGAGACAGAAATCCTAGTAAGAGGAAATTGTCGAAAACAAAGAGAAAGCTATGTGGAAGGAGTCCTATTGATTTTAAGTCTACTACTGTCATTATGTCTTCACGCATCTCATCCCCTGCTGTCGGATGGAAGTGATTGGCTTGTTCAGTCCCTTGAACTTGGATGAAGTTGACTAAGAACGGGACATAGTCATACGCTTTAATCCCTAATTTTTGCCTGGACCGCCTTTTCAGGTTTTCAGTCCACCAGGATACCCTTTTTTGCCCAAGCCGCCTTTTCAGGTTTTCGACTTGCCGGGTGTACATTTTTTTTTATATATCCCTAATTTTTGCCCGAACCCTTTTGGTTCGCCGGGATGCCCTTACTTTTGCCTAGATACGTCGATCTAGCGGGTCTCTTTTATGCGTAGTATTTTTTAACTATGTCCGCGTTCACGGGATGTGGGAAGTCTTCACCATCCATTGTAGCGAGTATCATGGCTCCACCTGAGAATACCTTCTTAACTACAAATGGCCCTTCGTATGTGGGAGTCCATTTGCCTCTGGGGTCAGTTTGTGGTAGGATGATGCGTTTGATTACCAAGTCGCCAATTTGATACACTTGTCTCTTGACCTTTTTGTTGAATGCCCTGGTCATGCGCTTCTGATATATCTGCCCGTGACATACAGCCGCAAGTCTCTTCTCATCCATCAAATTTATCTGATCGAGTCGAGTCTGAATCCATTCGTCTTCGTCTAAGCCTGCCTCTTTCATGATCCTTAGAGAGGGAATCTGAACCTCTACTGGTAAAACGGCTTCCATTCCGTAGACTAAAGAGAAAGGAGTTGCCCCTGTCGAAGTTCGTACCGAAGTACGATAACCATGAAGAGCAAATGGTAACATCTCATGCCAGTCTTTGTATGTTACCGTCATCTTTTGTATAATCTTCTTAATATTCTTATTAGCCGCTTCTACAGCGCCGTTCATCTTTGGCCGGTACGGAGAAGAGTTATGGTGTTTTATTTTGAACTGCGTGCAGAGTTCAGTAATCATCTTGTTGTTCAAATTAGTGCCATTGTCAGTGATAATCCTCTCAGGGACGCCGTATCGGCAGATGAGGCTGTTCTTGATGAATCGTGCCACCACATTCTTAGTAACAGAAGCAAATGAGGCTGCCTCCACCCACTTTGTGAAGTAATCAATAGCAACAAGGATGAAACGATGTCCATTAGAGGCGGTAGGTTTAATTTCGCCAATCACATCAATGCCCCACATTGCAAAGGGCCACGGCGCGGTCAACACGTTTAATGGAGCAGGAGGCACATGTACTTTATCCGCATAGATCTGGCACTTATGACAAGTTCTGGAGTGATGGTGGCAATCAGTTTCCATGGTAGACCAATAATACCCTGACCTCAGAATCTTCTTGGCCATTGTATGTCCACTAGAATGAGTCCCAAAGATACCGTCGTGCATGTCTTCCATAATCTTCTCTGATTCCTTTCTATCCATACAGCGAAGCAAAGTCGAATCATGGTTACGTTTGTACAATATTCCATTACTCAAAAAGAATTTAGCGGAGAACTTCCTCAGAAATTTCCTGTCATTGATGGATGTCCCTTCAGGGTATTCTTGAGCTTCTAAATATCTTTTTATCTCGTGGTACCAAGGCTTCTCTTCTACTTCATCAGCGTTAAGTTCATAATAATATGCTGGTTCGTCTAGTCGTTCAATGGTAATCCAGGGAGCTTCATTGTCCCATCTGACTCTGAACATAGATGACATGGTAGCTAATGCGTCTGCCAACTGGTTCTCCTCTCGTGGAATATATTCGAATGTGATCTCTTCAAAGTATGGGATTAATGTCAACACCCGTTCTCGATAAGGGATGAGATTCGGATGTTTAGTGTCCCATTCTCCTTTGACCTGACTGATTACCAAGGCTGAGTCTCCGTACACCTTCAAGAACTTGATTCTTAGGTCTATAGCAGCTCTGAGTCCCAAAATACACGCTTCATACTCAGCCATATTGTTGGTGCATTCAAAACATAGTCTAGCGGTGAAAGGCGTATGGCCACCCTTGGGGAAATGATCACGACGCCAATACCGTTGCCCAATGCGTTAGACGATCCATCAAAAACCATAGTCCATCGGGATCCCACTTCGGGTCCTTCCTCTGGTCCAGGTTCTTCATAATCAGTAACAAGCATGACATCCTCATCTGGGAACTCAAAATTCATAGACTGATAATCATTCACTGCCTGATGAGCCAAATGATCAGCTAGCACGCTTCCTTTGATTGCTTTTTGGGTGGTATACTGGATATCATACTCTGTTAAAATCATCTGCCATCTTGCTATTCTTCCGGAGAGGGCGGGTTTCTCAAATATGTATTTGATAGGATCCATCTTAGAAATCAACAAAGTGGTGTGATTCAACATATACTGTCTTAGTCGGCGAGCAGCCCAGGCCAAAGCACAGCAAGTTTTCTCGAGCAGTGAGTATCTTGTTTCACAGTCGGTAAACTTTTTGCTAAGGTAGTATATGGCATGCTCTTTTCGACCAGACTCGTCATGTTGCCCCAACACGCACCCCATTGAGTTTTCTAAAACGGTCAAATACATGATTAGAGGTCTTCCCTCAACTGGTGGTACCAGAATCGGAGGTTCTTGGAGGTACTTCTTGATTTTGTCAAAAGCTTCTTGACATTCATCATTCCATATCATCTCCTGATTTTTTCTCAGTAACTTGAAGATGGGTTTGCAAGTAGCGGTCAAATGGGAAATAAACCGGCAATGTAATTCAAACGTCCCAAGAAACCTCTGACTTCTTTATCCGTACGGGGAACTGGCATTCTTGAATAGCTCTCACCTTGGCCGGTCAACCTCAATACCTTTACCACTGACAATAAAGCCCAAGAGTTTACCGGATCTTACTCCAAAGGTGCATTTGTTCGGGTTCAATCTCAACTTGTATTTCTTCAGCCTCTCAAACAGTTTGTATAAATGATCGAGATGTTCTTCTTCAGTATGAGACCTGGCTATCATATCGTCCACATATACTTCTATTTCATGATGGATCATGTCATGGAACAAAACCACCATAGCACGCTGGTACGTTGCTCCTGCGTTCTTTAAACCAAACGGCATTACTTTATAACAGAAGGTACCCCATTGCGTCACAAACGTAGTCTTCTCCATGTCCTCAGGTGCCATTTTGATCTGGTTATAACCCGAGAATCCATCCATGAAGGAGAATACCTTGTGTTGAGCGGTGTTGTCTACCAGAACATCAATGTGTGACAGTGGAAATCATCCTTGGGACTCGCTCTATTCAAATCTCTGTAATCCACACACATTCGCACCTTACCATCCTTCTTTGGCACTGGTACCACATTAGCAACCCATTGAGGATAAGAAGTAACCGCCAGAAAACCAGCATCGAATTGTTTCATGACTTCGGCCTTGATTTTCTCGGACATTTCAGGACGCATGCGACGAACCTTTTGCTTAACAGGACGACAATCTTCCTTCGTCGGCAAACGATGCACTACTATATCGGTATCCAGCCCTGGCATGTCTTCGTAAGACCAAGCAAAAATCTCCACATAGTCATGTAGCATCTGAATCAATCTTTCCTTGATACTGCTTTCCAAGCCTGCTCCTATTTTGACTTCTCTCTTGTCCACCTCGGTACCCAGATTTACAGTCTCAACTGACTCCTCATGCGGCTGTATAGTCCTTTCTTCTTGTAGTAACAGTCTGGCAAGTTCTTCAGGTACTTCACAATCTTCCTCACTTCCATCTTCGGCTCGGTAGATCGGATTTTCAAAGTCATAATGAACAGTAGTAGAACTATTATCAACAGGATCCAGAGTGGATAGGGATCTGCAATTCGTTACGTGCGTGTGTGTAAGAAAACATAGCTTGTTTGAAAGATAATAGGAAAGACAAAGAGCGCAATATTTGAATGCAAAACGTCCATTGATTTATTGAATATAAATATGCTTATGAAAATGACAAAACCCCTAACAAATTAGCCATTGTGCCTCGGACATAGACACAATGCTTTAAGAAGTTTGATTGTAAAAGAAAATTAAAATTTGCAATTCTAGAATAAACAATAACAATTACTCCTGACTAAAGGAAATCGGGATAATGTCTTCAGTCTTCCAACTGTTGAGTCCGTCACCAATTGTTGGGAAAATCCAGCTATCCAAGTCGCAATCACTATCAGCATCTTCCATAGCATTAATCTGATTTTTGACTATCTTTCCAGAGTTAAACCCCAGGCCAGCTTTATCAGACTTGTACGGTACATTGATCAGTTGACCCCAACCAGCACGATCACCATTTTCAATCGCGGCTTGAGCATCTTTCAGAGAGATCATGACAGGGGGAGCACGAACAACCTTGGGCACAAGGGGAGTTGGCTTAAGGACAGGACTGGGTGGAGGAACCACTTCAAATGACTGAGAAGGAGTCTCAAAGAATTCACCATCCATCTCGACGTATTTGAAGGCTTGCACACTACTGACAATATACTCTTCTTCTCCACATACAGTGACAACCATGCCTGCTATTGGATACTTCAGCTTTTGATGAAGCGACGAAGCTACCGCACCTGCCCCATGGATCCAAGGGCGCCCCAACAAGCAGGAGTAGGCGGGACGAATGTCCATCACGTGAAAGGTAGTGTTGAAGACTTGAGGTCCTATCTTGATAGGGAGAACCACTTCACCATAGACAACACTCTTCGCACCATCGTAAGCACGCACCACAACATCACTAGGTTTCAGTTCAATGCCTTTGTAGTCAAATTTATCGAGTACAGCTTTCGGGAGCACATTCAAGGAAGAGCCGTTGTCGATCAACACGTGAGCCAGGGTGATCCCCTCACACTCGATGGAGATATGCAGAGCTTTATTGTGATTCTTTCCTGCTGGCGTCAGGTCAGCATCGGAAAAGCCTAGGCCATTGTCAACAGTCAAATTAGCAACATAATGTTCGAATTGATCGACGGATGTTTCTTGAGGCACATGAGCGGTCTTCAAGAATTTCATCAATGCATTGGCATGGGATTCAGAGGATAATAACCAGGACAACATTGAGATTTTAGACGGAGTATGCCCCAATTGTTCCACTACATCAAAATCGCTCTTACGGATGATTTTCAGCATCTCTTCCATTTCCTGTTTGGCAACATCTTCAGAAGTAACTTCGACCGATGTCTCTGACTGAAGAGGATTGACTGGTCTTTTTCCTCGAATTTCGGGAGCGGGAGGTGAGATTTCTGGGGAGTAGATCCTTCCACTTCGAGTAACTTTACTAGTCCCCACAATATCATTAGGATTAGCAGAACTACCAACTTGCTTTATGCCATGGATGTAAACGTCGCCTCCATAGTTCCACGGAATAGCTTTGCTGGAGGAATATGGCACGGGGCCAGGTGCGGTAATAATCAGGGGAGCCCCTTTGGGCTCAGCGGTAATCTTCACAGGCACTCTAGTAGCGGTAATCTTCACTGGAGCTTTGGACCTAGCAATCACAGATACCTCTTCAATAGAGTTGTCCACCTTAGGAACCCTTTCAAATAGAATTGTACGATCATCCATCAGCCGTTGAATGCCGTTCTTCAACTTCAAACAATCATTGGGTCGGAGTACACAGAGATCGCAATCTTCAGCACAACCTGGAAATAAACCAGCTTGCAATAAATTCTTCTTAACGATCAGGAGAGGAGATGCTAAATCAGCAACGTCAGTAACGTGAGAATTGTCGTCCACAACATTAACATTCTGGTCATGATTAGGCATAGGTGCTGTGATGACATTGGGGGTCGCCGGAGGATCAAATTCAATTTCTCCAGCGTCGATCATATCCTGAATCTTGTTCTTCAACAACCAGCAATCATTCGTATCATGCCCGGGCTATCGGAGTGATAGGCACACCTGGCGTTGGGATTATAACGAGGAGAAGTAGTGTTGGGATTTGCAGGAGGGCCTCTGAGGGTAATCAAATTGGCCTTTAACATACTCTGCAGTGCTTGGGTTAAAGTCATATTGATCTTGGTAAACTGTCTTCTCGACCTGTCTTGTCTGTGTTGGAAGTTCTGAGATGGCGGTGCGGCAATTGTAACTGCCCCAACAGTATGGTCACGATTCTTCTTGTTATGCTTCCTCTCATGGTACACAGCATTTGATTCACTCTTTCCCTGATAGGACTTTTTGGTGCTTGCAGAAGTAGCTGCCTGTATCTTTCCACTTCGAATGCCGCTTTCAACCCGTTCACCTGTCAAGATAAGTTCAGTGAAACCTGACGAGGAACTTCCCAGTAGATGGCTGTAGAATGGGCCAGTCAGTGTACCCATGAACATGTCCACTAACTCTCGATCAGTCATAGGGGGTTTGACTCTGCCAGCCAAATCTCTCCACTTTTGAGCATATTCTTTGAAACTTTCTTTAGAGCCCATAGTCATATTTTGTAGCTGTAGCCGAGTAGGCGCTAACTCAGAATTATACTGGTAGTGCTTGTAGAAAGTTGTTGCTAAATCAGTCCATGTGTGGATGTTAGAGCTCTCAAGCTGATAATACCACTCTAACTGTGTGCCAGACAGACTCTCTTGGAAGAAATGGATCCACAGTTTCTTATCAGTAGTGTGCGGCTGAATCTTTCTCACATAAGCCCTTAGATGCATCTGAGGACAAGAGGCACCATCATACTTAGTGAAAATGGGAACCTTGAATTTGCGGGGAATGACCACATCAGAGACCAGACCCAAGTTTTCGAAATCCAGACCGGGCACTTTCTGCCCCTCCATAGCTAGCATACGTTCTTCCAGCAACTTGTACTTATCATCCTTCGGAGAGTACTGTTCATGTTCATAATCTTCATCGTCGTCCTCAGAATTGACGAGATTAGGATTCTCATCTTCCGAATCATTCTCGGTCTCTTCTTCTGAATCCTTCGGAATTCTAATCTTGACTCCTGTAACCTGTCCCTTAAGCCTTCTCCCCGGTTGATGTAACCCACAGGTTTCTGGTCCTTCTTCTTCTCCATCAAAAGAGCTTTCAGTTCTTCCTGCCCCTTAGATAAGCTCAGCATCATTTCCTGGAATTGAGCATTCTGGGCCTGGAGATCTTTGACAGTTTGTTCGAGAGCCATTGTTCAATCTGTTTGAATCTGCTGGAATCTGTTTGATAGGAAAATCGTGAGAACACTGATCCTTTAGAATACCTGTTATGCGATGCAATGCAATGTATGAAATGTTTTCAAGGACTTTCGGGATTTAACTTTGCATAAACTAACAAAAAGAGCTTTTTTTTTCTTTTCTCTTTTGTTTTTGCTTTTGTTTTTGTTTTTTTCTGTTTTTTTTTTTTAGCAGAGTTAAATCCCTAAATCCTTGAAATGGTTAGTACAATGCCATGATGTTATGATGTTATGTTGTTATGATGTCATGTTGTTAGATAAATAACAAGCACAAGCAAGTCACACAACAATCATTCCTAGGTTTTAAGGCTTGCGTGAGTTCCATAGGTAAATACCCTCCCCACTGAAGTTTGGTTGGTTCAACCTGTCTTAGAATAGTAACCGGGTTCTAGAAGGATCTCAAATCATTGACCTTTCCTTAAGTCCACTTCAGTGCAACACCAAGTGGTTGACCGAAGCTTCCCTAAAGTCCAATCTCAAAGAGTGTAGTATCGAGTCTCAACCAACTCCAGTCGGAACCGAAGCCAGTTATCTCACTACTTTCTAATGGCCAGGATGAGTCAATTAGGGTTCTAAAGGTCTGGTTAATGCTTTTATGACACCACGCGAATGCCAAATATTTCCTCAACTAACATGAGGAACATCAGGACATCCAAAGTGCCACATTAACCGTAGCCATCATTTTGACCATTCCAGTATACGCCGGACAGTCGCGATGATCTCTTGCTACTTACCTAAGGTACACTAGATCCGGGTGTAGGATCTTTCACTCAAGCATAACATACCCAAGCAATCCCTTAAAAATAAATCAGACAAATTGAATAAGTGATCTTGTTTTTAAGGTAACCTCTCTTTTTAAATATTTAGGGTCCCCAGCAGAGTCGCCAGTTCTGTCATACGGTGAACTGGACTTTTTTGTGGTTTTAATCGCAATGTCGCGGTTAGCAAGAGTCGCCACCCACTTTTCTTTTATCCAATAAGGAAAGGTGGAAAAGAACAGGAAAAACCTTAATTTAGATTTTGGGTTCGGGAGGTACATTATACAAAGGGAAGGTGTTAGCACCCTTTGTATCCATGGTTATCCATGGGCTCTTAATTGCTCGATCACTTATATTATTTTTAAAAAAAAAAAGTGTTTGTGAATTGTTTAGAAAAATTGTTTTGAAAAGAGAATTTAACTTTGTAATGATTCTTGTATGAATATATACAAAGTAATTATCTCGTTTAGTTTTGGAAATTGTTTAGAAAAATATAACTCGGTAATGATTCTAGTATGAATATATACCAAGTGGTGATATTCTAAAGATATTTTGAAAGGTGTGAGGTGTGAAAATTGTTTTTAGATTGTGAGCCAACAATTAAGAGTTATACCGACCCAAGGTCTTTATGAGTATTTCCTATCCTTATGAGGGTAAAACTGTCCTTATTATTGAGAAATAAGTAGTTTTATCCTTTGGATGTAAAAGGGTCATCGTAGGGTCATCGATTGGTCATTGAAGGCAACAGTTACGAGGATACCTTAGCATTCGAAGGGACTATCATCTTTTAACCGTAGGCAACATCGGAGGGTCATCGAGGGACAAAGTTGTATATTCGAAGGCAACATCCGAGGGACTATAATTTATTTTATGATGATTTAACCGAAGGGTCTTTGCTAAGGGTATCCCCACGTTCGCGGGACATGACCGTAATATCGTAATCGTAAGGCAACAAAGAGAGGTCCAAGATCACTTATTCAAAGGCAAAGTTTTACAATTAATTATATAATTAGGATGAAACTCCACATTAAAATTATTAAAATAATATATTAAAAAAATTAATACATTAGAAATTAATACATTAAAATTAATTTAGGGTGAAACTCCACAAGGGTATCCCACAACTAAAGTGGAATACCTAGCCAATAACCTTTTCCTGGGATATGCGAACCTTTACGAAACTCAAAAAAAAAGAAACATGTCAGAACACCAAATCAGGGTGCAATCGAAGATTACACCGGAGAAATATCACAACAATAAATAGGATAGGATGAATAATGCATGGCTATGATAAAACATAAAAAAAAAGAATAGAAAAGTCAGCTACCGTCTCGTTCGCCTCTGCCTCGCCTAGCGAAGGCCAGGCGAATACTCGCCCCAGGCTCGCCTAGCGAGGTGCTAGCGAGCGGCCACGGATTTTGAATTTGAAAACAGCCCCACGTTAGGAACTTTGAATTTTATGGCATTTTATCACAGGAATAACATGATCAAACATTCAGGGTATTCAGGCATATTTAAATTCCCATACGAAAGCAAATTATATATCAACATTTAATCATGATGCATTATATATGTAGATATGGCCAATTGAAAGTATAAACAATAGAGATACGCAAACCTGTTTGCCAATTCAAGGTTGAAGGGATTGACCACTTGTAGTATCGGAATAAGTTAGGCAGCGGGAATTGGACGGCGATGGCTTCGGTGCAGATGGGCTGCCTTCAGGGTTTCTTTACTCTGAATTCTCCGGGTAGGCAGGGTTCCTATGCCAAAACTTCTATTCGTTCTTCTCTGTTCTCCTCCTCTTTTTTTTTTCAGTGAATCTCCCAGTGTAACTCCAAGTGTCCTTTCCTCTACTGAAACTTCAGTATTTATAGACCGATTTCGTGGGTAATGGGCTTGGAATGAGGGAGACCCAAGTCCAAAATAATTTGTTATATTTTATTTATTTATTTTAATTATTTAATTAATTAATTAATTAATTAATTAATTAATTAAATTTTTTTTTTTTTTTTCGTTTTTTTTTTTTTTTTTTTTTTTTTTTTTTTTTTTTTATTACTGAAGTGCTGGTATTTATAGTGATAATGGTGACCTAATGGGCTCAAAATGAAGCCCGAAATTTTTGTTGTCTGTCAGCTTCGCTAGGCGAGCGCGTAGCGAACAGGCCAGTTTGGACCATTTTCTGGATTGGGCCATCCGTGAGCTGGGCCTTTGTTTCTTCAAGATCAGTGTTATATATGAGTCGGAATGCCTTGCAAAATGTCTTGAAATATTAATGGGCAAATTTTGGGGTATGACACTCGGTATCCCAAGTGATAAGCTAGAAGTTGTTTCCAGTACTCAGACTGAAGATTGTTCATGACTTACCTTTGTTATCCCCAGCAAGTGTCATTGGCCCATGCGCCGCCTCTATTATCTTTCCCTATTTCTGCCGATGCTGACAGGCATGAAATTTCCGATATTCAGATCGAAGTGGCGTTCAGGCCAGTTTCTGGTATTCAGACCGAAGTGGCGTTCAGGCCAATTTCCGATATTCAGATCGAAGTGGCGTTCAGGCCAATTTCCGATATTCAGATCGAAGTGGCGTTCAGGCCAATTTCCGATATTCAAATCGAAGTGGCGTTCAGGCCAATTTCCGATATTCAGATCGAAGTGGCGTTCATGCCAGTTTCTGGTATTCAGACCGAAGTGGCGTTCAGGCCAATTTTCTGATGTCCAGATCGAAGAAGTTTCCGACGTTCAGGTCGATGCAACTTGTGGCATTCAGGCCAGTTTTCCGATGTCCAGATCGAAGAAGTTTCCGACGTTTAGGTCGATGCAACTTGTGGCATTCAGGTCAATTTTCCGATGTTCAGATCGAAGAAGTTTCCGACGTTCAGGTCAATGCAACTTGTGGCGTTCAGGCCAATTTTCCGATGTTCAGATCGAAGAAGTTTCCGACGTTCAGGTCGACGCAACTTATGGCATTCAGGCCAACCTCTCGGTGTTCAGACCGATATTAATAATCTCATATCTCCCGATGTTCAGATCGAAGTCATTTCCAGTATTCAGACTGACGAGCGACATTCAGGCCATGGTTATTTCTGTGTTACCATTTATTTTGGTATCCAAGTTAACATTCTTTTTCGGTATTCAGACTGACTCTCACCGTACCAGACGGATTCTTCTTTCAAGACCACCTCTTTGCCGATTCTGACAGACATTGTTACTTCACTTCACTTCAGTGCAAATTTTTGGGCTTTTATTGTATTCAATCCCTTGATACCTCGAAAGTACGAAAGCAGCTGTCATCTTCTTTCCGGGTCTCCAGTTGATTGAATAGGGGCAGCTGTAATACCCCAAAATTTACCCTTCATTTTTCCTGAAAAAAAAATGAAAAAAAATGAAAAAAAAAGAAGTTAAAAATAAATAAATAAATAAATAAAATATAATAAAAAAATTTGGACTTGGGTCTCTCTCATTTGAGCCCACAAAACCATGAAATTCAGTCTATAAATATCAAGGCTTCACTTGAGAAAAAGGGAGAGAAGCAAAATACTTTGGGGTTTCCTTGAAACAAAACCCTGGACAAAACTTGGAGAGAAACCTGACAGAGAATTCAGAGCAGCCTCCAAACCCTGAAGGGAACTCAACTGCACAGAATCACCTCTGCCTCACATAAACCCTAAAGATTGTTTTGTAAACCTCACGGGTGCAACTAAATTTCAATCAAGCTCTCCAATCAGGTTTGCCTTTATTCCCATTCCCTTTTTCTTTGAAGTTGAATACTCTGAATGTTTGAGGTATGATGGATGAATTTCATTAGGTTTTTGCCCACGGGTTCATAATTATGTATGAATGTATAAATAATGCCTTGAATGCTTAATCGTTTAATTTCTGAAGAGTATGCCACAGGGTTTGAGGTTTCTGAAACCATACTGTTATCCATGAAAAAAATGCTTATGGTGTTTCACTAACCCTTTTGTTGAGTTTTTGTGAAGGCTCACATGACTTTTGCAGGGATAACTTGCGTGGTTTTCCACTTTATTTGTGGGATACCCCCTGGAGGTTTCATTCCGATTACCTGTACTGACTCACTTTCTTTGATGGCATTAGCTTGGGAGATCCCTGGGTTTCTTACTCCTTTAATTGCTGTTACTTCGGATCTTTATCCGTGTGGTAATTTTTTCCTTTTCTCGTACTTTATCGCTTTCTTAGCTGGAAGACCTCGATAGGAGGCAATGTTTGAGCCCCTTGGTGGCATTTTACTTTGAGATACATGTTTTGTGTTTTGTATTCATATCCCCACATGTAGCGCGGTTCCTTCGTCAAGGACTGCCTGTTTGCCCTCGAGCATCCCAAACCCTAAAACCCAAAGCAACACGTTATCTCCTTCTACTACAGGCGAGTAAGTCTCCAAAGGTCGAGCATCCGGTAGATTGCGTAGTAACGTTGTTCGTCCAAAACCCAATCCATAACCCCGTAGTTAGCCGAACTACGGCTTGCTCTGATTCTCATTCCAGATGAGATACGTAGGCATAAGACGCGATGTCTTAGCGAGCACACATCCCCCCAACCCATAGGTCAGCCGAGCTACGAAGACTCTGATTCTCATATTCAGATGAGATACATATGCAGTGGATGCGACATCCGCGCGAGTCATTTTTCTTAACTTTTTTAGTAAATAAACACATTAGGTAAACTCACACCCTTTAGACAAAAACCACAAAAGTGGATCCCGTAGAGTACTACGGATGCGTAGGGGTGCTAATACCTTCCCTTCGCATAACCGACTCCCAAACCCAAGATTTGGTTGCGAGACCCCGTCTTGTCCTTTCCTTTTTCAGGTTTACTTCGAGCGTTTCCTTTCCCTCCTTTGGGATGAATAACGCACGGTGGCGACTCTTCTGTCTTTTTCTTTCGCCAGTTGTTTTTTTCTCGCACTGTATTTTTCAGGTTGCGACAATAAGCCATATCTTGACCATTTTGCATAAGCACACCACCTAAACCCATCTTCGAAGCATCACAATACTCCACAAAAGATTCACTTGGACTTAGAAAAATCAAAATTGGGGTTGATGCCAATTTCCTCCTGAGCTCTTGAAAACTCATTTCACACTGAATATCTCACACATAAGCTTGACCTTTCCGAGTCAACTGAGTCAATGGAAAAGCTTACTTTGAAAAGCCTTTTATAACCCTCATATAGTAATCAGCCAAACCCAAAACACTTTTTATTTATGTAACTGACTTTGGAGTCTCCCACTTTAATACAACGTCAACCTTCGACATATCAACTAATATACCACCACTAGAAATCACATGACCAAGAAAACTCACTTCACACAACCAGAAATCAATGTTGGAAAATTGTGCATATCTCTTCTTCTCTTGCAAGGTTTGTAACATAACCTTCAGATGCTCTGCATGCTCTTCATCTGTCTTAGAATACACAAAAACATTGTCGATGAACAAAATCACAAACTGGTCCAAGTATGGATGGAATATCCTATTCATATACTTCATGAAAACACTTGGTGCATTAGACACACCGAAGAACATCGATGAATACTCATAGTGACCATATCGATATCTAAACTCAGTCTTCGAAATATCTTTTAGCTTCACAAGAATCTGATGATAGCCTGATCTCAAATTCATCTTGTTGAAAATACAAGCACCTACAAATTGATCCATAAGGTCATCAATTCTCGGAAGATGATTCTTGTTCTTGATAGTAACCTTATTCAGTTGTCAATAATCAATACACAACCTCATGCTAGCATATTTCTTCTCAACCAACAACGTCGACACACCCCACGGTGAAACACTAGGTCCAACAAACTTCTTTTAAAGCAGATCCTCTAACTGTTTCTTCAACTAACTCATCTTTGACACAAACATTTTATAAGGTGCCATTGACACAGGACTAGTACCAGATACTAAGTCTATGGAGAGCTAAACTCTTTGCTCTAGTGGCAAGTCACAAATACCATTGGAAAAACATCAGGAAACTCACACACCACAAACATATCACTTGCCACAACATTGCTTTCCACTCTCAAGGAAGCGAACATCACAAGCACCTGATCATTATCCCTCAAATACATCCCAACCTAGGCGGACATGAATCTCAAATCCGTACTCTCTTCGGGTTTGGGAAACAATACAACCTCAATAACACCTGTACTCTTGTAATCAAAGGTACGTTGAACCAAACCTACACACCTGAAACATCTCAGATAAGTAGAAGTTTCACCCCTACTTGTTTCGATCTCGCTCCTATTGACAAGTGGTTAGAAAAACAAATGTGCATCGACACTGTTTCACACACATGTCGCAACCAGGGAACAGACAAAATCACAAAACCTGGTAGGGTGGACCGACCTACTCTGATACCAACTAATGTAACAACCTATTTCCCCAACTCGTTATTTAATAAAATAGTTCAATATTACTCGACAAACAGAGTGCCACTCATGCTTCACCATAGTATAAAAGAACCATAATTGAAACTTTCATAAATAAGCAACAGAAAACCAATATGCTTAACGTATAAATCTCAACAAAAATTAATGATAAAGTAAGACATGCAACAGAAGAAAACATAGAACAAATTGTTCCCCAGTGTTACATATCAGAGTCCTAAACGATAAATAACTAAAGATGCATAATGCAATCCTCTAGCATCAAACATCTACTCTTGAACCTGATCATTTGTACCCCAGATGAGCGCAGATGCAACAACAAATAGAGAGAGAGGTGATAACACATTCTTATAGAGATAGTGTGCAAAAACAGGAAGGATAGATAAACAACATGTTATCAGTCTCACAACTCATATCAACTACCTGAACAACATCGATAACATGAACTCATACAAAATAAGGCAATTAACTCATACAATCAAATTACTCACTCACAATCAACTTATAAACAATTAACTCATACTCAATACAGATAGGTATGCAATGGTTGACTCCTTAACTTTCTCAATGCTCGTCACAGTCCCCTCTCTAAAATGGAATCGCTACTCAACTCTATATGCATGTGGTACCAAGTTTTGGATAATAAGAGGTTTGTTATTGATTTTCATCCTTCCATGGTCTCCTATTTGAACCAGGCCACCCCAAGGTCTCTTCTCTGAACCATGCAACTCTACAACTCATGAATGCATGTAATGCAACTCAAGTCTATCAATGTTCGTCACAGACCCCTCTCAGCACCAGACTCACAACTCAACCATTACTCTTTCATGGCCAATCACCATGAAACTCAACAATGCTCGTTATCAATCAATTGATCACAACTCAACATAAACTAGACCATTTCATGCATAATAATTATCAATTCAACAAAATGCACTGATTCACATTAACAAAATCAAATAATCTCAAATAGTACATGATAGTACCGATTACTCATCAAAACAACTCACAGTCACAAAATTAACTCGAAAATGACTTTATTTTGCTCTTCCATTTTCGTTGAGCTAACTACCACTTGCTGAGCGCGACCTCGCAAGGAGAGCTCCTTTCTCGCTGGGCGCGTATCTCAAAACCTAGAAATCCTCACTCCGCCTATTTTGCTCAGCGTGAATTGTTCTTTGAGCGACAAAGCACTCACTAAGCTCAACTCACGGGAAAACCAGAAAAGCCAAAACAAGCACCTCGTTGAACGAGACCCCCTCGTACTGAGCAAAATTTTACTAAGTAGAGCTTCGATCGCGTCGAGCGTGAGAGCCCAAAACAACATCTTCAAAGTGCACGATTTCCACCATTTAACCCCAATCGATCCCAAGCACATGAAATTCAACCATACATGTTAATACAACATTAAAATAATCAAATACACACATATGAACATATATTACATCGATTTGATCCAAACTCATCATCATCTTCAACCCTTGTAACACAACTAATAAGAACAACAAATTTTAGAATTAACAAGTTAAATTCAAAAGAATTGGAATGAAATTAAAATATGAAATGAACACAAATACAAAATTCTTGAAAGAGTTTAGATGAAAACTCATCTTAAACTCTAAGCCATTCAACAATGATTAAAAGGAAAAAACCCAAAGGAGGAGGGTAAGGAATCATCTTTATCCTCTTTGTCTAAACACCCACACATGAACAATTATCCCTCCTTAACTTAGAATTGTAGAATCTCTAAGCTTTTGGTTATGATGTCTCATCCTAGCTTTCCCTCTTCCAAACCATTGCTCTTTCCAAAACCTATTTTCCTCTCATTTTCTCTATTTAAATAAAACAAATAAAACCTAATTATTTGTTTCCAATATTACTCATGATACTGTTACCTTGGATTTTTGACATGGATATTAATGGTAAGTAAGACATGAAGGCATGCCATAGTGAGGTGTGAATTCGAAAATGTTCAATCAAGACCATGGGTTGATTTAATAACTTTGGTCAGTCGAAAGGTGATTTGGAAATTTCCAGTTGAATCCTGTAGTTAAAGACCAAGGGGAATTTGTGGAGTCTGGACTTAGTCAAATTTCTAATATTTAGGGTTGTTATTCAGATTAGTCGAATGAGTCAAAATTGGATAGCATCAGGCGGTTATTCAGAGACACATGGGAGTTTGTCGTGGACAAGGTTTAAATGAAAGAAAAACATGGCACAATGTGTTTAGTCAATTTTTGTAGGTAGTTATTTTAGAATAGTATATAAGTAGACTCTTACTTATGTTGTAGGGGTCTGCAATTGTACTAAAAATCCTAAAAACTCAAAGTACATGTGTTGTTGAGAAATGAGTGAGGAAATGTACGTATGCGTTCCACATTTATAAATTTCAAGTAGTTTACATTCAAGTCATTCTTGCATTTAAGTTACTTTCAGTCATTTTACTTTTAAAGTTTTTACGTTTCGACTTCAGTCACTTTACTTTTAAAGCTTTTACATTTCGATTTTAGTCAAGTTCCAATTATCATCTCAAACATTGTATTTCGATTTCAATAGCAACATGTTCAAAGGCCATAATTCACACAAATATGTTCTGGGATATTTTCGAGTTTGATCCCTTAAGTATTAATAGAAACTTATTTTGTTTACCAAATTTACCAGTAAACAAATTTTCATGCCCAACGGGACCCTTTTTGTGTGAATTTCTACTTTTCATTTCGAAAAATATCATTTTTAAGTTCTTCATTTCATTGACTTCTCATTTTGTGAGTGTGCATGAGATTGAGGAGTTGTAAGATAACTAAGAGAGAAGTTAGGAAACCTACGAGGAAATACGTAAGAAGAATGGCTATTCCCATAAACAATAATGGAGAGCAACCCTCTAATAGAATTGGGGCAGGAACAATTACTGCAATGTCAGCTGAACCAATCCTTTCGATTGCTAGCACAAAGGCCATACCGTCAACGATAGTTGCATCATCAACTATGCAATAGGGGGAAATTTTCTCCCCATTAATTATCGACAGTCACCCATCAACTCCTAGACCAATCATGGCGACAAAGTTTAGGCCTTTCGCCACAGGTTTTGTAATGCCCGTGTCAGGGCGTGAATAACCTTATGGGATGCCAACATCAGTGGTGGAAAGCCTACATACTAATCCTTGAACGTTTACTGATAATGTTGTGAATACATATTCACCAATATTGGTGTCTGGGTCAGCCATAAGTAACCACGACCAGTCCATACCACCCCAGATGGGAATGGTACTTGGTTCCTAGACAATGCCAAGGTTTACGATGCATTCTGTAATGGCAACGAGACAACAAATGGGTGAGACTAACCATGATATGGTCAATACTCTCACCCAACAAATATGTACTATATTTAACCCTTTTATTCAAAATACGAATCAGAGTTACCAACAGTTGGCAACTTAAATGAGTCGAATTGCTGATTTTTTTGGTGCTCCAATAGTGCAAGTTCGACCTGTTGTGCAACCCTAATTCATTAGGCAAGCTCAAAATGAAGGGGTATCCTTAGAGGAAAACACGGTAAATCGGGGGCAACAATTTGTGCCCCAAGTAATCGAATAAGAGATACCTAGGGAAGTTGAGCGTCAACCTGTCATAATGGTTAATCGAAACCATGACGTTGATCAAGTCGTTGATCAAGTTTAACAAGGAAATCAGTTGGGAGAAAATAACCTTTTTCTTTTTCTGGCTCCATTTCTTTTCCTTTTCCTTTGTGGGAAGGACCAACGGTCGAGGTAGTAGTTTCCTTTTTGGATTTTGGTTTATGGGGATTTCCTTTCTTCCTTTGGCTCATACTTGGCTTAGGAGAAGCCTTAAGTTTGGACCTCGAGAAGATAAGAGGTTCCTCAATATCTTCTAAGCTTTCGATTTCATCCAAAGTTACTTTGGTTTTTGAGTGTTCTAGAATGGTTAAGTTGAATTAGATAGACGAATAACAAAGACTATAAAAGAATTCGAAGCTAGTAGTATACCTGTGTCAAAGTAATCTTGGATTTTTTCTTCTTTTGGGATTTGGTAGTCATTGGAGAATCAGGATCACACTTTCCATTCTAAAAGATAAACTATGTCAGAGTTCTTTCGATGATTAGAATAATTAGAAGAGAAAAGACTTACCTTTTTCTTGGGTTCTTCATTTTTCTTAACTTCACTAGCGTCATAAGGTCCTTCGACATTGGTGTCAATTTGTGTTTCAGGTTCACCTGCAATATGAATATGAGAAAGCGAAAGGTATATAAGAATTGGAAATTAATGGTAAAATATTTAACTTTTTGTTCTGGATTTTCTGGGACGGTGAAGACAGTAAATAATCTTTTTTTGGAAATTTTCTTCTGAAAAGTTGCCTTCAAAATATTGTGTTCACCAATTATGATATTCGACCGTCATTTAGAAGGACATTTGGTATTGGAAAGTGGGAAGTTCAAGGACTTGGTTGCGAGTAATTGTCGTGCAAGCTTTGTAGTCTTCGATACTGAATTTTCTTTCGGACAAACAAATATCGACTTCTCAAGTGTAGAGGGAGCGTGGTAATAGCCGGCTCAAGTCGAATTGCATAGCTACTAAGTTGCGTTGATAACCAACAAAATCATAGCCATGAGTCCCAATCTCGATTCGTGTAGATAGGAGTGTAGGAGTCAAAAGGCTGCCCAAATAGGATTTGACATGGCAGTGGCTAATTCCGATAGATAGGAGTGTAGGAGTCAAGACTAAAATGTAAGTTTCGCGTATTACGCTCAAAACATTATTGGGAGTTACACCAGGTAGGATTTCAATGATATATATTTCATTTTTTTCTCAGAATCAATTATCCACTTTAATATCTATTTTCCCAAAACTCACTCCAAAAAATTTCTTCCGAACCGCGAAGTTAATTCTTTTAAATTAATTCACTACAAAACATTTATGTCCATAATCCATTCTTCACAACAACTCCTTACTAGTACTTCACAAATTAGTATTGTTTTAAAAATTATAAGCATATTGGTACGAATTAATATATGTTTTAAATATATTGGTATGAATGAATGAATATAAGTATAAACAAATTTACATGTTAGTACGAAATTTGGTATGAATGAATATGTTCTTTTAGATTTTGTACATGTATTTTGTATATTATTTACTCTGATTTATGCTAGTGGTTACCCCTAATAAATTTTGCATCCTCAACATTAAACTTAAATTTCACGGATAATGTTCAGATTGTTTCTAGGGATAATCTCTCGCAGTTGACCTTGGAAAAAGTTGCTAGGGGTTTTACCCATGACATATAATTTGTGATGAGATCTCTTGCATGTGATTTTAATTCCTTGAAACACTCAAAATATGTGTGTTTCTAGAGATTTTAGCTACTTTTCCAAGGCTATTTTTACTGAAAACTTAACATTTTTCTTGTAGTGCATCAAAATCCCCATTATTCTAAGATAAGAGACTACTCAAAGATAGTAATGATGAAAGAAAAAGGCAGGTAATTGAAGGGATAAATAAAAAAAGTAAAGGAAGTGTAAAATAAAGCAAGTAAATAGAAGAACCCGACTTATATTAAGTGGATAAGTATTTCAAATTCTTATAATAGTGATAACTAAATTAATTTTAAGATACTAAAAACTCAGTAGAATATGAAGCTTTTTTTATGGTCTGGTTTGTCTCTTCTAATATTTTCGAGTCATTTTTAAAGATGGAGGACAATAAATGTGTCATAACTCAAGTGGTTGCATGTTGCAACTTAAAAGCTAAAGTTTTGAAACCTGAAGGGACGACACAATCGTGTAGTCCAACACTAATTGATCACGTTGTCTATAGAGTTGTCTATAGAAATTCTTCATATATTTGTGTGCCCAATGAAAATTATGTAAAATACATAAGCATTGACTAAATTATCAATGAAAAGTGATAAAACATCTATTTGGACTTTTTACTTGTATACTCCCTCCGTCCTATATTATAAACAAATTTCACTTTTTAGATTCATTAAATAACTAATGTATCTGATTTATATATAGACCAAATACATTAGTTATTTAATGAATCTAAAAAGTGAATTTTGCTTATAATATGGGACGGAGGGAGTATTTATCAAAAATAGATAAAAAGAATTGAAAAACCACCAAATAAAGCATAATTTATTGAGATCATTTTCCTAGAAGCAAGGCTTAGGCCAGGTCCATAGACGCGCTTGGCCAGCACAGGTGATAGAAGACTTCAAGGTTAAGTTATTTCATGGTGAAGGAAGGGTTTGTGTGCTAGTCTAAAATGGGAGGTGAACCTAGATAGTTATGGTTGTTAGGGCTAGTTGAAAGGTATGTTGGAATTTCTTAACAAGGAAGAAAGGAGGCGCATTATGCCTGGATGGACGGTGCATCTAATGAGGCTACCTTTCTCAAGTCTATAAAGAGGACTGCCAAGTTCAATTCAAAGGGAGTTTCAGTGAATTCAAAGTATTAAAGAAATTTAGTAGGTTCATCTTAATTCTCAATATGAGCGAATATGGAGAGAAAGATTGAAGGCGGAAGCACTGCTCGAGGGATCACTTCAGATGCTGCTCAACCTCTTTCTTCAAGGGTTTAACTGTAAAGCTACGATAAGTAAGCATAACTAATTGTCTTTTGTTTGGGTAAGATGTGGTCATCTTTATACTCATGTTTAATTACGGTCATGCTGTTTTATGTAATTCTACATAAACTTTAATATCGGTGATTATTCTTTCTTAATGCTAGTTTTAAATTAGCTACCAAAAGCATATTCTCAAAGTACGACTTGCCATACGAAGGGTGTTAGTCGTCACTAGATCCAAGTAACCATCATTATATTGAATGTTATTTCCTAGAGATAGGGTTAGGTTTAATATCTACACAAATACTGGTAATTGATGTCAATAGCGTTATTCAGTGTTTGAACTTAAAGCAATTGTATTTAATGGAGTGATAGTTTGTCTATTAGGTAATACAACTGATATGATGTCATTGACATCAGAGAAAAAAGTGAGAATATTAATAGTTGAGTAGAAGATCATACTACCGACCAATGGTTATACATGAGGACAAGTATGATGAAATCTAATCCCAATAAATTGTCTCACTATTAACACTGAAATCTCATTTTTTTTCTGTCATTTTATTTTCTACAATCAAACAACTAAAAACAACCCTTGGTTAGAATCATAAAAACTATTGAACCATTACTTAAAACACAAATAGTCTCGGTAGATATGATAATATTGCACTTTCTATTTGCACTACAACAAAATGGCGTCATTGATGGGGAATGACATTAGTTTTTAAAGACATTACAATAGTATTTATCATTTTAAGTTTTACGTTTATATATGTGAATATCTATATATTTTATTTAGTCACTAAGCTATTAATAATATTAGCTAGTTTTACCTGTTCATGTGAGGAAAGGATCTAACAGAACAACTTTTGTTCGATCCCGAAATCGAAAGAACCACATGTTAGATCAAAAAGAAAAAGTTGAAAGCTAGATTGCAAAATCTAGAAGATTATTATGTTGTAAAACAAGAAAAGATGATTGATGCATATAACAAAATCAATCCTAACTACAATAACAACAATGGAAACAAAACTAGTGGCATGCCATGCTAGAATAGTCCAAGACGTATGGCACACATAGCTAGACCAGTGGGAAATGACAAACAAATAGAAATGAAAATGGTACTGTTGCAAATTCAATATGCTAACCCTTTTGCAGGTTTAGATCATGAAGACTCATACATATACCTCACAATGTTTTATGATATTTATGGGATGCTATGAGCCTCGGAGACTGAAGAGGAGGTGGTATTACTAAGACTGTTTCCATATTCACTAATTGGAAAAACATAGGAATGTTATCTAGATCAACCAACATTGGGAATGACATATTGGGATGCGTCAGAGGAAAAATTCTTAAACATATTCTTTCCTCACAACAAATTCATGGAAGCAAAGACAACCATTTCAGTGTTCTCTTAAAGTGCAAATGAAACACTTTGTTAAGTGTTCCAGAAGTACAAGTTCAAACTGAGAAGACTTCCAAACCCCGGTTTTGATGAGGTTACACAGATCCACATATTTAGAAATGGACTAGGAAAACAACTAAAGTTGTTGTTGGATGTTATTGTTAGGGACTCTCTCATATCCAAGAGCATAAAAGATGCAATTACAATCGTTGCGTGAATGGAACTCAATGATTATTGGGGATATTACAATTAAAACCCTTCTCAAATAAAGAGTGGGAATCATGGAATTGAATACCAAGATGCTATTCTTGCACAAAACAAGTTGTTGACACAAATAGTGAACGAGATGACAAAGCCATTATCTAAATTTCCACAACATTTGAAGAAGATGCATGAAACACCTCAACGAAGGAAGATCACATTGTTCAAATTATGTGGTAGTGATCATCCAACTATATTTTACCCCTCAAATGATATGGAAGTTAAAATATGTAGGAAATCAACAAAGTCTTGGGCAATATCCAAACAAAAACTTCTAAAGGAACACCAACTTCAATCAAGGATGTAGATTTGAAGTTGGTCCATCTAATAGATAACCTTTCAGCATTATACACAAGCAACTCCGTAACAAGACAAAACAACAAAGTGTTGGACATATGACTCCATACACAAGAGGAAGGGGTAAAGAAAATCGCTGATTTTAAAGCAAAATCATTCTCAAAATCAATGTTTGAATTTTTTTTATAAATTGTTTGAATAATAAGCATTGGAAATTCAAAGTTAAGAAACTATGTGCAAAAATAAGAGATAAGAGAAGAGACATGATACCTGAAATTTATAGAAGTTCGATCTAATGATGTGGCCTAGTCCTCTCCCCAATAATTGATCTTTAGAGTATGCATTATTATTTTAGTGCTTTTAGTAGGTTAAGCCCATAAACTCCCTTATACAAGGAACTAAAGTTTCAGCCTGACTTCAAACCAAACAACAACCGAGTTTGAAGTGATTAGTCTCCAAATAATGAACATGCTTGAATTAGTTAGTCTTATCACCAAACAGCAACCAAGCTTGAAGCGGTTAGTCCACTCACCAAACAAAGATTTCGCACAAGCTGGTCCTGAACCAAGATGGAGTTTTGAGTTAGATATATTTGAACCGAACTGAGATTTTATACGAGATTACCATGAATCGAATCGAGATTTTCACCAGGATGACCTCGTACCTTAACTTTTATATAGTCTGAACTCATAAACTGAGTGAGATTTTACACTAGGATGATCTCGAACTGGTATAGCTTTGAATCGGGATGAACTCAAGACTGTTGTGAATATTTTTCACTGGTTGATCTTCATGAATCCAGAAAAGAGATTTTCTTTAATGGCGGAGCTCACAGACTAAACAGAGACTTACACTAGTCCCCAAAAGAAGAAACAAGTAGGTTTTATAATGGTTTTGATCCCAACCAACATAGTCTTCCTAAGGAAGAATAATTTTCTCAATAGAAAATTATGCTATTGGTAAATTTACAATTAAGCCCTCACCATGAAAAAAATTCCTTACGAAAATAAAAACACTCTCAAAGCATTTTGACTAAAATATGTGAGAAAAGTAGAAATGATTTAGAGAGATTATAAGAGAAATGAAAAGTGATATTTTTCAAGTATTATGGATAATTTGAAATGATAGAGAAGCTCTCTATTTATAGACTAAGAAATCTTGTAAATTTGTAAGAAATTCATGGGCCAATTAATTGACCTAATCAATTAGCTAATAAATTAGGCAGTACAAATAATCAATTATTGTTGCCTGTTAGATACCCAAAAGTGCTTATTTGAGCTATCAAATATGGGTATCTTTCACTCCATTTCCTTGCTAAATTGTCAAAACCACCTTTGTTTTAGATGAAATGCAATACATTGATAAACGATCTTGGTACCTTTGATTTGTGTGTTATTGTGCAGGAAGAAGGCATGAAATAATTGAAAATGAAGACACAAGAAAGTTGGCAAAGGAACCAAAGAGAAGATGCATTCATCAGCTTGCTCGCTAGGCGAGAGCTGTAGCGAAGGACTCGCTAGGCGAGCTTCCAGCGAACGTTGCAGCGAACGCGTCCAGACTTGGTGAAAAGCGCAGCCAGCACTCACTCGCTAGGCGAGCCATCAGCGAGATCCCAGCGAGGATTCCAGTAGCCAAACCTCTCAACCTCGCTGGAGCGAGGGTTGAAGCGTGCCCTTCGCTAGGCGAAGGTTTTGTTCGCTAGGCGAACATGACAGTCTGAGATAGGCTGTTTCTCTGGGCGCAGGTGCCTCATGTGCCTCAATTAGACCCTCGCTAGGCGAGCCATTCTGCTCGCCTAGCGAGCATGACAGCCCAGTACAGCTCTATAAGTAGCAAGTGCCACTTTTTGGAGCCATACCTAGTTTTTCCATACTTTTGCACTTTTTCTAGATATTTTTACAGCATTGTTCTTAGAAGCTTTTGTGCCCTAAATTTCATTTCTCTTCATCTCTTAACCATCTTTTACAAAAAGAAGGTGGATTCCCATCCAATCTCGATTATTCGACTCGGATGTTGATCAACCTTCTTCCGAAACTTGCCGACCAAGCTACCATGAAAATGAGTAGCTAAGTCCTCCATTTGTCAAGGTTAGATGTAGATGATCATTAGCTTTGTGTGTAAATGTAAGGATCTTCATGTGTAAACTCTTTAATGGTGAATATATGATGAAAACTTTGTTCTTATTCAAAACTCTTTGTGTTGGTTTATGATCGAGAGATGTTTACCAACTCTTAACCTAGGTTTTCATCCAATCTTGTTTGTTAGCTAGAGATAGTAATGAATGATTTTGTTCACCATAAGGTTGAACCAAAAAGTTGTCATTTTGATAGGTTGTGTTAGAGATAAACAATCGATCAAAATGGGAAAACTCACAATGTGTGTTCGAGAGAAACACATTGGGAGGACTTTGTGAAATAATTTATCATCTAAAGGAGTTTATAAGATTGTTGACCGAACAAATACATGCAAAGTGATCGTTGAACCCTAACTTTGGCAATATTTCTCAAATATTCAAACCATAACTTTTACCGCATTGTATTACCTTTTTATGCAAGATAACGTGATTAAAACCAAAACCCCCTGTGTTACTTAAGCTAAGATTAATACAACCATCGAACGACGGTGATATCTTACAATCCCTGTGGATACGATAACAAAAACCCGACACTTAAAATTACAACTAACATTGCCCAAATTGAAAGGTTTAGATAGAGAGTCATTACCAATCATTAACAGATTTTCAGAATCCATTATAGAATTGATTATGCATCATCTAATTGATTAGGCTATAAATTTAGTCAATTAGACAACTTAGAAAAAACATCTCAATTAAACACACAATTCCCTAATCAACTAGCTAGGATCCAAAATTAATTTTTTGGTTGTTTTAATTAAAAATTGAGAGGCTTCTCAAGATTTTAAGTATATGTGTGACTTAGCTATAAAACTTATGGAAACATCCTTGTGTCTTTACAATATACTGATCACTCCGACAAACACAATTATACGAGTTTTCATATTTCCTCTCTTTCATACTCTGAAGCTTCAAGTCTTCTTGATGAAGATTGAGATATTACCAAGTTGATTACCAACATATGAGATGTGAAGGTTTAAGCCAGTTGTGATCATAAATAGATGTCTAGCTTGATTCAGAAGGATAACTTGATCTTGATCAATCACTTGTGCATCTTTGATTGCTTAAGTAGTAGTTGTTTGACTTCAAGCCTTGTCATCACATAAACCACTTGAAGTGTTTTTATAATCAAAACCATGTCATCATAAAATCTAGGTAGTTGCTTATCCATGAGCTTTATCATCTCAAATCACGTATTGATTGTACTTGAAAGCACATAAATCCATACAAAGTTGGAAGACTTACTTAATAATTGTATGCATGTGTTTATGGCCATCTAGAAAAACACTAAATCCTCCATAAAGTCCTCTGAGACGAAAGTTGGCTAATTAGATATACAGTTAGTTGATATCCCAAAGAACAAATTCAGTGCTAGCACCTAGAGAAATCCAAAAGAGATTTTTTTTTGTTGAGGGTGATCAGATCATTGTTGTTGAAGTCATAGAAGTAGAAACAAAAAGACTAGAGGAAGATAAGTTGTATGAGGAAAACTGCGAAATCATCCATTAAACTCTACCCCATAAGGAATCAAACTCTAGAGATATTGCGGGTCAATATAGGTAATATGGAAGTTGGAAATGTACTCATTGCCACAAGTGCAAGTGTAAACACAATACCGTTATCAGTGGTAAAAGTAATTGAAGAGCGCAAGAATGTTGATGTACATTGGTAAAAGTCAAGTGAAGGTCATAATCAAAGACTATGAGGTATGTTTTAAGGTAATAGGTAGAGTTTTCAAAATGGGGTAGCCCATATGGACCGGCCCGCAAGGCCCAAAAAAATATAGGGCTTGGGCCTTAAAATTAGAGCCTATATTTTCCAGGGATTTTTTAACTCAATCCTAAAAAGCCCACTACCCATTAGGGATAACCTGTATGGGCCGTGGATAGCCCGTTAGACACGCATAGCTATAAATTATAAAAAAATTATATTAATACTTATATTGTCTTACTCCAAAATAATACATTGATTTTTCTCAGCTCACTAAATTTTATCTATATTCTATTCAATCTTTCTCTTTTAAATTTTATACATTAATATAATCAATATTTTTTCTTGTATTATATTAGTTTCTCTTAGGTTAAATGTTGAAGTACTATTTTATATAACTTAGACATGTGTTGTATTTAAAAACATATTATAATATTTATAAAAGATAATATAGTACTTCAAAATATATTATGTTTAAAATAATACATTTTTTAATTACATTTATAATAAATATTACCGGATTTTTATTTTTTTTTATTTATAAAAAAGCTTGTTTAGGGTCGGGTAGCCCAAAGCCCGTATAGGGCCGGACTCAAGTATTAATTTTCGAGCCCATATTACAACCTGCATTTTTTGGTCCAACCTTAAAAAGCCCGAGGCTCGCCGGGACCAGCTTGTTTAGGACCGGATAGCACATTTTGATAGCTATAGTAATAGGTATTATGTGACACTACCAATGTTCTAGATATTGGCAATAAACAAACACTTGTTGAGAGGCAACCCAACCAATTTTTACGATTTTTCTTAGGTAATCTTTTATATTTTTTTAAAAACCATAATGATGAAAGAAAAATTCCAAGGAAATCAGAATCATTTTCACTCATTCTCTTCAACTCTCTCACACATGACAAAACCCAAAAACACACTAGAGGCAAGCTCCAATAAGAACAACATCAAATTTACCATTTTCGATCCTGTTCAGAAATTGCTCATGTACGTCATTTTTCTCTTTATGCTTTAAAGCTTCTACACCATAAACTATATTGCAAACACTCGGTTTATTTTATAATTTATAATTGAATTAGGAATGGTTTTATTTCTTCATGGTGTTTACATAAGATGAAGGAACTTTTCTTGCATGAACAATTGAACTTGTACCATGCAATGAGAATTGTATGTGTTAGGAACTTCTAGGTACTGTATGTAGACTTTGACTATTAAGAAAATTTTCTTGCATGTATAAGAAAGATAGTCAAAGAATTAGTACACCTAGATTTTCATCTGTCTTGCTGAAAAAAAAATCCAAATGGAAACTTACAAATATGTGAATTTTGTCATGTTATCTAAAAAAAAAGTTTATTCCATGTATGTTGTTCATTAATTGTTAAAGATGGCTTTAGGAAGACCCACAAGCAGAAGAAAGAGACAAGGCTCTAGTATAGGATCATCTTCCGTACCTTATAATGGGTATATGTTTAGAAGCCACATTCATGAGATTTTGACTATAGACTTGAGTTTTTAGAGATTATACCCACGAACCTTGATACAATATGATCTTGAGTTTTACAAATACTTATCCCTAACCAACAATGGAAGCTTTTACCCAGGCTAAGCTAGCAAACCAATTAGAGATTTTCCAGGCTCATCTCATGAGCCAAATATAAATTTTTGTTACAAATCTCTAAAAACCAACACATAGATTTTATGGTTGCTTTATCTCAAGAACCAAACTCGATTTCCCAAGAATATCCCACTCTTGAGAATTATAACAATGACACGACCAATAAAAAATTTCTCCTCACAAGTAGTTTTACACTAAAAGAACCAATGCATCTTAAGTGAAGAAAAACATTTCTAGAGAAAGAGGGAGTAGATAGAGAGATAAATTCCTAACAAAATAGTGAGCTTTGAAAATTGATGTGAAATGAGGAGAAGGAGACACTCCTTTATATAGGAGATAAAAACATCAACAAAGCAACAAAAAAAATACATGGGCCATTTTAATGTTCCAATCAAATAGCTCATTGTCCCAATAGATTGGATGTACAAATTTAACAATTACCTTGTCCCAATATGGAAATATTGATAGAGAGACATCACCAATCATTAAGATATTATCTCAATCAATTAAGTAATCGATTAGTCTTCTTCTAATCAATTTACTTAAGGTCCCAATCGATTGGATAGTTCAAAAAGTTTTTATAATCGATTTGATTAAGGTTCCAATTGATTTGGTAGTTTAAAAATGTTTTTAAAAGGAAGGTAACAATATCCTAATCAATTGAATCGGTCTTGAAAACACTTTCAAAAGCTTTGATAGTTAAAATAGAGGTTCTAATTATATCTGTGAGTTGGCTTAGTATCTTAAGAGTTACTCCCATATTTTCATAGAACTCTGGTCACTCTGACAAACACGACTAGGCGAGCTTTCACACTTCCTATCTTCCACAACTCTGAGGCCTTCAAGATCCTTTGCAAGATACATCGATTATACAAACACTTTAATTTAATCTTAAGTCTCCTAATAGATGAGACTTGAGTTGTCTTTAAGTTTGGTCACCAAGTTATTACCGCTGATTTCAATAGTCTTTGGCATTTTCGTCATTAAAACTTTAGGAAGGTTATCGACATGATCACCAACTTCATACCTACAAGTAAATAGATCCATGTTCTCCCACTTTTTGATGATGAAAACACATCTCCCGAGGAGGTGGTAAAAGAAACAATAGGTTGATGGAGTGTGTAAACTCCCCTTCAAAAGACTAGAGAGTACATTTCTCCCACTTTGTCATAATCAACAAGGTGAAAAACAAATAAAACACATAGATCAAAAAACACCAAGTAGAGAAAGGGAAGAAGAAGGAAAATAAGAGGCACATAAGTATACTAATCCGTACATGATTTATTTAAAACTCCTAGTTCAATTCTTATGGAAAAGAAGATTTCTTTAGGAAGAGGTTTTGTAAAAGTATTTTCGAGTTGATTATATGAGGTCATAAAATCAAGTATGCATTCCCCTTTTTCAACATGATCCCTAATAAAGTTGTGTCTAACTTCAATATGTTTAGCCCGAGAGTGAAGAATCAGGTTTTGGGTGAAGTTTATGGCACTAGTGTTGTCGTATTTTATCAAGACAAATATAATATTAACATCATAATCACTAAGTTGTTTTTTCATCCAGATAATTTGAGAACAACAACTACCTACAACAACATATTATGTCTCAACTATGGATAGTGCGACACTTGCTTGTTTCTTGTTATTCCATGAGACAAGAGAGTTTCCAAGTAAGTGAAACAAACCGCTGGTACTTTATCCAATGTGAACCCAGTGAAATTGGAATCAATGTACTCAACTAAGTCATGATCCGCTCCATTGGGGTACCATAAACCAATTTGGTGTGTGCTACAAAGATATCTCATATTGCGTTTGACCGCACTTATATGTCATTCCTTTTGGGATGCTTGAAAGCGTGCACACAAATAAACATAAATACTTATATCAAGACATGATGCAATTAAACAAATAAGAAAGCCTATCATACCATGGTATTTTCTTTCTTCAACTGGTTTTCCATTTTTGTCCTTGTCGAGGTTGCACGACATCGACATTGGGGTTGCTATTACTTTGGAGTTCTCCATTTCAAACCTTTTTAGCAATTCTTTATATTATTTGGCTTGATTTATGAAGGTTTCCTCTTTAGTCTAATGGATTTGAAAACTTAGAAAATGTTTAAGCTCCCCATCATTGACATTTCAAACTCATTCTGCATCATTTTAGAAAATTCAACGCACAAGGATTCATTAGTAGCATCGAATATGATATTGATAGATCTGCAAGTGCAGGGAAATATCGTTTGTTATATAAAAAATTTCAAACTCACAGAGACCAATGTCAACCTACCGTTATCTATTGCTACTATTTAAATCTAAGGCTATGAATGATTGTTTTGGTGTGAAAAAGAAAAAATAAGTTATTTTGAAATCAATTAAGAGACGAGAGACTGAAATGTGGATCTCGTTGACCGTTAGTGCTCGCGAAGTCGTTAATTATAATTAAATTGGAACAATATTATTTTGTAGAAAAAAAATAATTTTTAAGGAACCGTTCGTTTTCACGCAGGCGAAACCGGATTTTAGTCTATAATTTATACTTCCCGCTTTTGCGTGTCCAACGTGTTAAAGTCCAAAAAGTCTTTTTTTAAAATTAATATCTTTTAATTACTTGAAAAGTTGCTTAATTTAGAAAAATTAATTTAAAGGTGCTGCCAGCTTTCACTTGTCCACTACCGGATTTTAAGCGCATACACGCCCGCTTTCACGGTGTTAATAATTAAAAATTGGATTTTTCCTAAGTTAGGTACAGGTTATGTTCTTTCGAATAAGAACCGGTATCTCTAAGTTTCTGCTTTTGCAATAAACAAATAAGTTAAAACAAAAATTAATTCATCCCATTAAACAAATTTAATTTAATTATAATTTTTACAACTTATTTTGAACACGTGTTACTGTAACTAATATTAAATTGCAATGCAAACATACTAAATAATATAATAATAATAAGGCACATGCAATGTAATATATATATATAAAATAATAAGTAGCAGACAAAGTAGAAGAACGTGAATATGTAGCAGACAAAGTAGAAGAACATGAATGGTGAAATACGTAATAATAGTAGATAAAGCTCCAAACTAGTACAAAGAAATGTTGAATAAAAAATTGTGGAAAGACAATGTGGGCAAGGTTAAATTGCAATATATCCAAATACAGACTGGGAAACTCTAAATTTTGACTCAAAGTTGCAGTAATTCCTTAGTGTGAGAAAGTCACTTCTTTTACAAAAGTAATTTTCATCCTAAAATAAATTCTAAAAACTTGATCCTGAAATCTAAACTTAGAGGTCCTATTTGTAGTGAACAATTTCATACAAGAATGTCATATATCATGTAGGAGAAAGTGGAGATAATGGTGGAAAACTCCTTTTGCTGAGTCTAGAAACGTGGCTAAAAAATTGGGCATTAACACCATGACGGGAGTCATGACGGCACGTCCTTCATGAGTCAAGGGGATGAGGGGCGTCATCTAGATGACGACCCACACGTCATCCAACTGGGCCATGTTTTCTTCCCTTTTTGTCCTTTTATTGTGACGAATTTCTCCTTGACACGTTATGACGACCATCATGCTGGCAGTGGGCCCGTCATGACAGTGCAAAAAGCGTATATTCTCCCGTTTTTCTCCGTTTCACACCATTTTCTCGCACGAAGACACCTACATGTAAAATACCTGAAACAAATAGAAACATAAAACCATAAAAAGGAAAAGGAAATGACATTAAGTAGCATGTGAATCGAGTCGGAAATACGATACCTTTCTGAGTTATCAGATATCATCGACATAAATTTGAACTAATAAGATGTCATGTTTGGTTTTCTTGATAAAGAGAGTTTTATAAACTTGTCCTCTTTGGAACTTGTTTTCAGGGAAGAATTGGCTTAGCAACATATACTTCCTCTTGGATGTAGCCATTTAAAAAAAAAAGGCTTTTCACATCCATTTGAAATTCATGATACAGGAAAAAAATAATAACATCCTTATGTCTTCTAATCTAGAAACAAGAGAATATGTTTCATTGAAATCTATTCCTTCATGTTGATTGTAGCCTTTCACAATGAGTCTGAATTTATTTCTTAAAACATTTCTATCTTTGCTCAGCTAGTTGCGAAAGATCCATATGGTACCAATCACTAGATTATATGAAGCTTTTGGAATGAATTCCCAAACATTGTTTTGTTCAAATTGATTTAATTCTTCTTGCATGGCAAGAGACCAATGTTCATCAACAATAGCTTCGTTGATTCCTTTTTGCTCAATTTATGAAACAAAGTCTATAAAGTTACATACTGTATTAAGGGATCATCGAGTAGTGACTCCCTTAGAGATGTCTCTAATAACATTATGAATGGGATGTTCCCTTGTTGATCTCCATCTTTTTGGAAGATACAGATGTTTTGGTGGAGTATTTATGATTTGATTCTGAACTGATTCTTCATCTATGACTTCATTTTGACCTTGTTCCTATTCTTGATTTTCCTTCAAATTTTTCTTTTCCAAGATACATGCACAATCAATTACTTCTAATTCTAATGATTTATGGTTAGATTCATCAAAGGTAACACGGATTGATTCTTCTGATGTCAGAGTTCTTTTGTTAAATACTCCAAACGCTTTTCTAGAATTAGAATATCCTATGAATATGCCTTCATCGGCCTTTGCGTCAAATTTTTCGAAGTTATCCTTCATGCTGTTAAGGATAAAGCATTTTCATCTAAAAACATGTAAGTGAGAGATATTCTAATTTCTTCCTTTATATAGTTCATAGGGAGTTTGGTTTATAATTGGTCTTATCAAGACATGATTCATAACATACTAAGCAACTCTTACTCCATTTTCGTTTTGGATAACCTTAGCAAGTACTTTTTCACTTATAATAGATTTAATACTTACTCTTTATTCGTCATTTATTCCTTACAGGTAGTTTTTAACTCAAAATAACCAAGACAACTAAAGTGAAGAAATTTTTTCTAGACAAAGAGAGGGTGAAAAAAGAAAGATAAATTCCAAAGAAAATAGAGAGCTTCAGAAATTGGTGTGAAATGATGACGAGGTAACCCTCCTTTATATACGATATGGAAACATCAAAAAAGGAAAAAATTACACCGGACATTTTAATGTCCCAATCGATTGGCTCCTTGTCCCAATCGATTGGATGACCATGTTTAATTGATTACTTTTGCCCAATATGGAAAGATTTGATAGATAGTCGTTACCAGTCATTAAGATACAATATTAATCAATTAAGTAATTGATTAGGCTTCTTCCAATCGATTGACTTAAGGTTCCAATCGATTGGGAATTTCAAAAAAAAAATCCAATCGATTTGGTAATTAAAAAATGTATTTAAAAGGAAGCTAATAGTATCCTAATCAACTTGCTAGAGCTTGTAAATACTATGATTACACTTGATTGGATAATTTTTGTTGGCAACTTGTTGAATAAGATGTATTATACATGTTGTGTGCAATCCTGGCACGCATTTTACTCTGTCTATGTTATAGGATTGCGTCAACATTTGGTTAGAATTTGTTTCAATTCGAGTACGGCCAGAGGATTACTTTTGGAAGAAGTTTGTTAATCCAAATTAGTTTGGAAAAAGATTTTATCATAATCCATAATGGTTGAAGAAAATTTAATTGGATATGATTTTATTAAAATATTTGGATTTGATTTAATCAGAAAAGATTTGTTTAGATATGCATTGAAGAAAAGATTTAATTGGATATGCTTTGAAGAAAGATTTGGTTCAATTTTATTTAATCCAATATTGTCATGAAATTGATCACCAAAAGATATTGATTTAATATTTAATTAAAAAAATCGAAGATTTAACTAAACAAAAATTTGATGAAGAGATTTAATTGGATTTGTTTTAATTACATGATTTGTATTTGCACTTAATGAGAAGATTTCCAGTCACTATTAAATATGGTTTATAGTGTATTTCGGGTTTGGAAGAGACTATATTCTTAATTCATAACTAAGAGCTTGGAAGTCATATTTATAACAAATAAAGACAATGTTAGTTTTGTGTTAATAAAGATTTCGAATTAGATGTGTGATGATTCGTAGAAAGCGATATGTTAAACACAATGCCCTAGACATCATGTCTCAGACTGTTTGCTTGGAGTGCAAGATAAATTGAAGTATATCTCTTTATTTTTTAGATTTGTTTCCATTCCTATCATATATATATATATATATATATATATATATATATATATATATATATATATATATATATATATATATATATATATATATATATATATATATATATATATATATATATATATATATATATATATATATATATATATATATATATATATATATATATATATATATATGAGGAAATGCGATATTCAATGACATTGTAAAAAAAAATTACATTGTCAACCAATCACCATCATGTGCTTGTGTGTGTGGAGGGGGCGTATGTGTGGGTGTGTGTGCATATGAGTGTACGTGCATGTGCTTGTGTGTGCGTGTGTGCATGAGTGTGTGTATATATGTGTAAGTGTGCGTATTTGTGTGTGTGTGTGTGTGTATGTGCGTGTGCGTCTGTGTGTGTATGTGTATGGGTGTAGGTATGTGAGCACATATTTGGATTTGGAAAAAAATCTATTTTTAGAAAGACGGCATATAATGTTTTTGATTTTTTTCAAGGTTTATATCAATCAATAATCTCAATCATTATAAGTAAAGTTTGATTGATTATTGTCGCATCTCGAAAAATATTATTCTTCGTGAAGGTCGCAGAAAAAATGATTCGAACATAGTCGCCACCGAACTTTATTTATTCCAAAAGAGGAAAGGGAAAATATAGATAAAACCCTTAAAAGAAAATAAGATGGTCGTCGTAACCGAATTTTGGTTTGGGAGTCGATTACGGAAGAGGGAGATATTAACACTCTTCACGTCCGTTGTACTCAACGGGAACCTTTTAGTTAACGTTGCGATTTAATGTTAGCTTATGTAGTTCAGGGTGAATGATACAGTTTATTGGTTTATTTTAATGAACGACTGTTTAGATCGCGCTCTAATGGTTAAATATTGCTTGTGCTTGCAATTAGAGATTTAAAGTGTTTGCTTGTATTCGCATTAGAACACACTGAATAATATCCTTTTAAAAAAGAGTTTTGGTTGATTAACATGTGTTGGATTGAACACATATCTAGATCGCATTCTAACGGTAAAACATAGTTTGCTTACTCACGACGGAGGCTTAAGCACTTGTTTGTACGCATTAGAAGGGGTTAGAAAAATATTCTCTTGTGAAAGGTTTTCAACCGCACAGGGGCAAGAATGTAAATTTGATGTGTTTGAATGTTTTTTAAAAGGTGAATGACGAATATTCGATAAGAATAAGACGTGAGTGTAACACCTCAAAATTTGCCCTCCTCTCTTGGGACTAGCATATCATATTTCATATCATTTTTAGGTCATTAGGTATTACATATTGCATATCATGTGGTTACATTGTGCAAGTCATTCTCCCAAGTCTTGATCAGAAGATGGGAGGTCATGTGCAAGCTAGGGTTTTATTGGACTGGTCATTAATCATCTGAGGATGTGGAGGTCCAAATTAGGGTTTTGTGGTTCTCAAGGAGATTGGTCTTCATCTTGTTTGAAATGATACATCATCATCATCATGGTTTGTCATCATCAAGTGTTGGATCAGATGCCTTGGGATTAGGGTTTTGACCACTGGTCAACCCTAATCAGTTGCATTGGGCCAATCAGGGCATGGCAAGGAGATGGGGTCTATGATGGATATGGGGATCATTATTTGGTTTTATGGAGATTATTGAGGCTAGGGTTTCACCCTTGAGCCATTTCATCAGAGAATTGGGGCTCAGATTGATCAATGCATTGCCAAATTCATCTATCAGTTGAAAAGTCAACTGTGCTTGATTTTATGGATTTGGAGGTGGGAGAGAGTTGGATACACTTCATTCATGTTGAAACAAGTGTTATTTGACATGTCAAAGCTCAAGAATGAAGAAAATAAAGTCAGAACAAAAATTGCCAAAAATAGAAAGTGACTTGTAATGGAAGTTTCCAAAAATGGAAAGTTTTTCACCTCAAAATTACATGTCCAAGGAAGCTTCAAATGAAAATTTGTCCAACATGAAAGTTGTAGATCTTGGTCTCACCTTTCCAAAAAGTCCAAGAACATGAAAATCCCATGTATGGTTGGCAAGTTATGGTCCATTCAATTTCAAAAAAGGCCCATAATCAAAGTGGCATAACTTTTACATGGAGTGTCCAAAATGAGTGATCTTTTTATGAGCAAACTCCATTTGACATGTACTTTCATGGTGCATAATTGGAATTCATCAAAAATGGTCAATGCAAAAGGTCAATTTTCAAGTGTACAATTAAAAAGTCAAGGGCAAAATGGTCCAAGTTGAGAAATAATGGGAATTTTGGAATGGGAGTTTTTGCAACACATCACATATGCCAATTAGAAATGGTTTGAATTGTCATGAGTGTTCAAGGTGCAATATTTGGCTAGGCCATTTTTGAACTATCATTTAAAATGCAAAATTTGGCATGACATATGGAAAATGAATTATACAAGGCTAATTGATGTGGGACCAATGCTAACACATCACAAATGGTATTTGGAAGGTGTCTGAGCTGTCATACAGCTGTCACAAGGCCTAGGGGGAAATGTCCATTTTGCCCTTGCATTAAAAATTCACATTAAGCTAATCCAATGCATTTTTGGTTAATTAGTGATTAAAGAGTGGATTAAGGGAGAGTATTTAAACTTAATCATAACTGAATGTTGATTACAATCACATTCACCAAGATTCATAACAAACTTTCCCTCCAAAAGTGCATTTTCTCTCAAATTTCATCAAGCTTTTTTCTCATCAATCTTCATCAATTCTCAATCATTTTGCGAAATTCCTTTTGCTTCATCTTCCATGGATCATTGGCTTGGTCTGTTTTGAGGAATCGGAGCAAGGAGGCGCTGAAATCGTGACTGTTCATCATTGGTTCATCAATGGCAAATTGAAATTGCTCACATCTGGATCGTGCTTAAGCTGAAACACGAGTTCCATTCACCTTCCTAAAGCTTCTTCTTCACCTGTTTGTGGATTTTGCACGTGGAAACGCAAGGTTTAGCTTCTGCCATCACAACAAGGTTAGAATTCGAAACTCACCGTTGTGTAAATCTTGATATGGTTTAGGTAGATCTCATCATGTAGAACATCGTGCAACTCGTAGTTTTCGATTTGATTAACTGTAGAGAGAGATATCATGCTTTGAATGTTTGAATGTGAAACTTTAATTGCTCGATCCCTTCGCCATGGTTAGAATTAGGAGATTTCGTTTGTATATTCGTGATCTACACACTTAGACCTTTCCATTCATATGCCGTTTGTGAGTTTTGGTTAAGATTTGAGCGAAACCGCATTGGAAGGTTGAAGAACATGAACGCGTGTTGATGATGAAGAATTCTGGAAAAAAGCTCGCGTTTGATCCACTGAATTGCAATGCCAAGTTTAAATTCTGTTTGCCGCCTTGATCTGGCCAATCAGCGAGTGACATTGAATAAATGAGGAACGCTATCGTTTTGTACCAGGCCAGGATATTTACGAACGTGCCATTGGAAATAATTAAATCTATTTAGTTCATTAAAACATTTTAATAATTATTTCAACAATTCATTTAACTTAAAAAAATCATAAAAAATTCAATATTAATCCAAAAATAGTGAGGTTTTTTTTGATAGATCCCAAATTCTCTCTAGTTTTTTATAGGCATGATACCATAAGTTGTACATGGAGAAATTTTGACCTTGCCTATTGATCTTTGACTTGTGTGCATATTTTGTATGTTTTGCCATTTTTATCATGAAATGCTCATACCTTTAAAGAAATGAATGAAAATTTTTGTGCTTATTCTGGACATGTTGATGGTGATTTCCATGTATGGTTTGTGAATTTTGGATACCTGGTTGATTAGATATGAATTTTTGAATTAAGGTGTGACAATTTGTGTCACACCAAGCTAGGTCAACTTTCTGATTTTATTTAAAATGCTTAGGGATGTTGATTTGAGCTGAAATTTTGTGTGGATGATCATTGATATGTCAAGATAACATGTGAATTTTGCTGGGATTTTTGGTTGCATTTTCGAATTGATTGGTATTTTTCTTCTCTGTATGCTCATTTTGTGAATTTATGTGACACATGTTGGCATTTTGCTTGTGAAATTCTCATATGGTACTGGATGAAGATGAAATTTGATATGTTGATTGTAGACACATTGTGGGACATCATTCTTTTGGTCCCATTCATTTCTTAATTGTTGTCACTGTTTTATGAATTATTGAAATGGATGCTTGCTTGGATGTCTTGAATTGGCTTACATAATTGTGTCTGGACTTCTTGATTTTCATTGACCTACTTTCTTTTGTCCAATTGAGCTGAAAATTGACATGCTACTTGTTGATTGTGTCCTGTTTAGGTGTGAATTATTTGAGGATTTTTGGAATTGTTTTGATATGCCTTTGATTGAAGTCATTCTGTTTGGACTTTTGGTGTTGTATTTGACCTAGTTTGTGGTATATTGTGCATGAATTGATATTGGTGAATGATATGAGCATGAGACCAATTGCATTTGCTTTCTACTTGTTTGAATGTGATTTTGGATTGGGTTTGCTTGCTGTTTAGATTTTTTTTATCCCTTTGGACCCTAGGCTTGGCCTAGTGGACTAGTTTCTCACATTTGGTGTGGATTTTCAGGATGAAATGCACAATGCTTAAGGAGATTGCTTCAAGGCAATTTGAATTGAGTTTGGTTGATGTTTATAAACTAACTTGACTTTGTTTTGTAGGTTGTGATGCTTGAGCTTGGGCTTATAGCTTGCACTTGTGTGCATTAACTTGTGTTTCCTGTGCAGTTTAACTGATTAACATTTGCTGTTTACTGTTGGTTTGTCTGAGTACTGATGATACTTGATTGATTTCAGGTACATTTAGTCGCTTACAGTTCTTTAAGAACTTGCTTGCTGCTGCTTGGTTTTTAAACCACTTGAGGTAGGACTTCTATTCTTCATGTAGTCTGGAAGACCTGGCCTGTTACTTGGCCAGGCAACTGTCTGAAGTCCTCCTTAAGAGGCGATGTTTGTGATTGTTTAATATTGTGCCCAAGCAGGTAAAGTCCTTGATTAAGGCAATTGGTGGATCAAAGGGATATGCAATCTATCCCCCACTATTCTATTGAGTCGTCCCTCTGCTCACACGGCTGTGTGTTGATGCATTGGGACACAAACCCAAGATCTTGCGCTGTTGCACAACCGAGTCAGAGTCTTTGAGCGTAGAAGGGTCCCTCCATTCTGGACCCACGCTCCTTTGTCTGAAGCTCTCCCTGATCAGGGATAAGAGCTGTGAAGTCTAATCTTCACTCACCTTTCATCTGCTTCACCTTAGCCTCGCAATGGCAAGGTTAAGAGCGAATACTGCCCATGTACAGATGACTTGCTTCGGCAGTCAAACCCATTGTTTGAGCCTCACTTGACTGGTTATAGTGTGTGCTTTGTGAATATTTGTTTGCTCTGTTTGCTTGTATGCTTGTATGCTTGCTTCCTTCCTGGATAGGATTAGCTTGCAGTTGTGCAAGTAGGTAGAAACCTCAACGTAGGGCAATGATGCATGACAACACTAGGCTCGAGTACAACTCCCTGGTAGTGTGTCTTCCCTTGGTTTCTGGCTAGATTTTCTCCCCCTTTGGGGGGAACTACGTCGCCCTGATCCTCATACCAGATGAGGTACGTAGGCAGGAGACCGCGCGAGGTCTCTCCGGGCACCCTTTTCTTTTTTGCGTGTGTTTTGTTTGGCAGCTATCAGGCTCGAGTTCCCGACTCCCTGTTAGTCTGTGTGTGCCGTTTCTTCTGACGTCTCAGCGTCTCTTCTGGCTTGCTTGATGACTTGTAGGCTCGAGTTCCCGACTCCCTACTAGTTTGCATGTTCTTCCTTTTCCCTTTAGGGGGAACTACATCGCCCTGATCCTCGTTCCAGACGAGGTATGTAGGCAGGAGACCGTGCGAGGTCTCTCCGGGCACTTTTTTTTCTTTTTGTGTGTGTTTACTTGTTATCTTCTTGTGTGTGTTTGGTTCGGATGCCGATGTAAGTCCAGTGATTGGCTTTCGGGCTCCACGTTTGCCCTTTGGTGTGTGTTTTGGTTCGGATGCTGATGTAAGCCCAGTGATTGGCATTCAGGCTCCATGTTTGTCGGTGTGTTTATTTGCTTGTTTGGCGTGCGTGAGCCGAACTACGGCAGCTCTGATTCTCTTTCCAGATGAGATACGTAGGCATAGGATGCGACGTCCTATCGAGCTCCCTTCCTCTTAACCCCATCCGTGTTGTCTTCGGTGCGTGTGTGTGTGGTGTTTTAGCAACCTTTTCTTTTCTTAGAGCGTGGATCCCGTCGAGTACGACGGACGTGAGGGGTGCTAATACCTTCCCCTTGCGTAACCGACTCCCTTACCCTTTCTCTTTGGTCGCGAGACCACGCTTTTTCCAGGTTTCTCTGAGCGTTTCCTTTCCCTATCTTGGGATAAATAACGCGCAGTGGCGGTTCTGTGTGTTTTTTTGTTTCAGCCCGCCGGTTGTTTTTCGCGGATGCGACAGCTGGCGACTCTGCTGGGGACTGGGATGTTGACCTGTGCTGGTCCATCTTCCCTAAGCGAGTCTCTTCTAGCGCTTTAGGATAGTTTAGGTTGCTTGTTTTGTTTTATTTATTGCATTTATTATTCTAACAGTGTATATATTTGCATAAATACTTGCATGCATCATACTATCATTATTGCCGTCCTCTGTGCAGGTGGTTCCTCTGTTTGGGGTGGGTGTTCTGAGTGAGGCCCAATACCCAGGCCTGAGTACACACCTAGGATTAGCGTGGTCTCATGTCTCTTCACATGTTGTACGACATGATGCGGAGACATGTCACCACAGCCGGACGAGGTTCATTTGAGAGAGTCTTGCCGGGTGGAGTTATTCCGCTTAGGTTGGATTATCTCTTTTGGGCTATTGACTCTGGTGACCGATCATTTCCCGGATCTTTGGTTTAGACGATCTCAGGAGAGCTACAATGGCACACCCGAAAGGGCAAACCCATTGAGTATCTTTGCCCGATTGTCGAGACTATTATCCGCCTTAGGATGACCTGATTAGAATTTACCTGTGAGGGGAGGGTGTTTCTTTCAGATGCATGATCAGATGGTGACCTTGATGGTGACTTTTGGTTCCGTGGATCAGAGTCATATTTATAAGTCGGATTTATGGTCATTTATTTCTGAGACGCCGGAGTGCTGTCCGAGTTATTTATCAGTGGGGATCCGTTTATTTCGGGATTCCCCGGGCCGATTTTATCAGTGGGGATCCGTTTATTTCAGGATTCCCCGGGCCGATTCAGATGGTTATGGGTATCTGCCAAGAGATGGTTTGATGATGATGATGATGTATCTGTCTTCCGTTTATTTCGGAACCCTTGAGTTGGATTTGTGGTTACATGTTCCCTCAGATGGTTGTGATCGGTTCAGAGATCAGGGCTGTGATTCAGAGCAACAGATGATCAGATGACTTGGAGGATGGCACAGTGCATTGCATTCATACATCATTCTCATTTTGCATTCATCTGCACCAAACCTATGTCTGGCCATATGGGGAGCATTATTGATTGAGAATCTGGTTGAGAGACATCTTGAATTTCAGAATATGGATGTCAAAATGTTATCTGTCTCGATGAAACCAGAATCAAAGGACAGAAGCTTCCTCATATGGATAGACGTTGCATTCATGCATATTAACCTGTTTGCTGTTTTGCAGGAATCATTGCTCGCGCTCGTAGAACTGTACCTTTGCACTCAACCCGTCCTCACAGATACTTCACCAGATGCAATACTCCCAGACTAATGGATCTTCCGAACACAGATATCCTCGAGCTGAAGGACAAAATGAATGAACTGATCAACATTATGCAAGGCTTTGCAGTTGGTCAGAAAGCTCTAGCAGACAAAGTTGAAAAGCTCGAGCGAGCTTCAGCTGCTAACAGTGTTGTTAACCTGGATGGTGTCTCCAACCAGGGGCTGGGTGGATCCAGAGACGGTGAAAAAAGAGCAACCGTGGGTATGGTGAACAACAATGCTGGTGGACTTGGTGCTGCTACTGGTGGTGGGCCCGGTCTGGGGCATAATCTGAAGGATAGTCTGTTCCCGCCTTTCTTTGGGGTCGATGACGATAGAGAGGAAAACAGAGAGGCTGATAGTTCTCTATGCTTAATGAACCATTTGGTCCGTACAGTGCTCCGCCACAGAACAAAGAGGTTCAGTTGCTGGCAGAGAAGGTAAGGGCTCTGGAAAGCCACGCCACTCCGGGATTTGTCAACATGTCCAACATGGGGCTGGTTGAGGGGATTGTGATCCCACAGAAATTTAAAGCGCCTGCATTTGACAAATACAATGGGAGTTCATGTCCAGAAACTCACCTCCAAGCTTTCGTCCGCAAGATCTCTGCATATACAACAGACCAGAAGCTGTGGATGTACTTCTTCCAAGATAGTCTGTCTGGAGGATCCTTGGAATGGTATACCAAGTTGAAATCTTCTGATATCAAAAGCTGGCAGGATCTTGGCGATGCCTTCTTTAAACAGTATCAGTTCAACGCTGATATGGCTCCGAGTCGTACCCAGCTGCAGGGTATGTCTCAGAAGAATAACGAGGGGTTTAAAGAATATGCTCAGAGGTGGAGGGAGTTGGCTGCCAGAGTGCAACCTCCACTGGTGGACAGAGAGATGTCTGATCTCTTCATGGGTACCCTGCAGGGGGCATTTGCTGAAAGGATGGTGGGTTGTCCGGTAACCAACTTTGCTGACATTGTGGTGGCAGGGGAGAGAATTGAAAGTTGGCTGAAAATGGGGAAGATCCAGGGAGGTAACGCTTCGTCATCAGCATCAAAGAAGCCATTCGGGAATGGTCAGCGCAAGAATGAGGGTGAATCAAGTGCTGTGTATGCCCAGAGAGGACACGGTAGGGATCATTACTACCAGCACGCTGCTACGGTAACCATCCCCGCTGGTAATCAGTCAGTACGACAGCAACGTCAGCCACCTCAACAGAGAGCCGGATATCAAGTGAGGGGAAAAGGGGTTGATCGCCATTTTGACAAGCCGCCTGTGACATACGTTGTTCTGTTCAAAAAGCTGATGGATCTTGGGTTGGTGCAGCCGAGGGCGATGGTTCCGATGAGATCAGATCAGAGGCCTCCTAACTATGATGAGAATGCCCAGTGCGAATTTCATTCTGGAACACCGGGGCATAACATTGAGGGCTGTAGAGCGTTCAAGAATGTTGTCCAGGATCTGGTAGACTCCAAAGCCATCAATTTTGCACCATCACCAAATGTTAATGCTAATCCCATGCCGGCGCATGGTCAGGCAGTGGTGAGTGCAATTACTGAAGATTCAGATCACGTCTGTGTGATGGGTGAAGAGAATGACAGTAACTGCAAGTTTGATGGTTGGATAAAGCCGTGCGTACCAGGAAGCTGGAAGGCTTAAAAAGATCAGCACTGACACTCGTCCGGAAGAGTAATGATTTATGTTTTGATTTTATCTGCATGAAAGCCTTGCGTGTTGCCCGACACGTAATGGTTCATTGTAAGGGCCACCTCATGTTTCATAATTTGCAACATTTCTGCATCATTAATAAATGGATGTTTTTCAGTCAAAAAGCGGTGTTCCCTGTTTTTCATTTATTTTTGCAGTTTAAAAACAAATAAAAATGGCAATGTTTGTTTTCATTTTTCTTTTTTGATTTGTCTCATCCCAAAGTCGAAAAATAATTCTCCGGATCTCATTGACAACAATTTGGTTACACCTCTGTATGACTTCGACAATCCGATCTATCATGCCGAAGAAGAAGGCGAAGAAGATTGTGATCTGCTGGAATTAGTCAGGTTGTCAAAACAAGAGGAGAGGGTGATTCAGCCGCATGCGGAGCGGATTGAGATTGTTATTCCAAGCACCGCCGAGGTCAGGAAGGAAGTGAAATTAGGGCCGCTTCAGAGGCAAGTCGAGAGCAGAATGGTAGCCTTGTCGAAGGAGTATGTGGATACTTTCGCCTGGTCATGTCAGAATATGCCAGGGTTGAACACCGATATCGTTGTGCACAAGCTACCATGGAGAGAAGACTGTCCTCTAGAGAAGCGGAACGCCGGTGCTACTTATCAGAGAGCCATGGTGACTTTGTTTCATGATATGATTCATCATGAAGTTGAATGCTATGCTATGACATGATAGCAAAGTCCCAAACAGAAGTGGGGCATCTGGTAGACATGGGCAAGTCGTTTGACCAGTTGAGACAATTCAAACTGAGGTTGAATTCGAGTAAGTGCACTATCAGATTCTGATTCTGATACCTCCTGTGGAAGGAACAATTGTTAATCTGGTACTTGACGGCCTTCGAGGGATCTACGAGGTGTATTGGGTCAGCATGACGAGTCTTGTCGAAAAGAGCATGCAATTTACCTAAGCAAAAAGTTTACCGACTGTGAAACAATACATTCACTGTTTGAGAAAACTTGTTGTACTTTGGCATAGGCTGCTCGCCGACTGAGACAGTATATGCTGGTTCATACCACTTTGTGGATTTCGAGATGGATCTGATCAGGTAGATTTCTGAAAGAGCCAGCAATAACCGGAAGGGTTGCGAAAGGGCCAATGATTTTGACTGATGTGATATCCAGTATATCCCTCAGAAAGCAATCGAGGGGAGTGAATTGTCTGATTACATCGCCCCGCAACCCGTTGAGGATTATCAACCGATGAAGTTTGAGTTCCCTGATGAGGATATCTCGAGGTGCTCTGATCGAAAGATTGAGAGTAGCCGATCCCGGAGGAGGGGCCTGACCCTGAATCCGAACGGATTCTGATGTCTGATGGGGTTAATGTGGATGAGTCAGTACTGCTTTGGTTACACTGAAAGGATCCCACATTCCTTTTGTTGCCCGGAAAGCATTTAAGTGCACCAACGATGGTGGCTGAGTACGAGGTTTGCATTTGGGGTATTGAACTCCGATGTGTACATCTACTGGGGCAACGCCTTTCTCGTGGGTATATGGGATGGAAGCCGTGCTACCAGTTGAGGTTCAGATTCCCTCTTTGAGAGTCCTGATGGACGTAAAATTGCAAGAGGCGGAATGGGTAAGGATCCGGTATGAAGAGTTGAGCCTGATAGAAGAAAAGAGGCTAGCAGCCATCTGTCATGGGCAGTTGTACCAGCAGCGGACGAAGCGTGCTTTTGACAGAAAGGTACGACACTCGGGTATATCACGTAGGTGATATGGTGCTGAAAAGGATCCTTCCTCCTCAAAACGATCGAAGGGGCAAATGGACACCGAATTATGAAGGTCCATTCGTGGTCAAGAAGGTTTTCTCTGGTGGAGCCTTGTTGCTAACGACCATGGATGGCGAGGATTTTCCATCCCCTGTGAATGCGGACGCAGTTAAAAAATACTTCGTATAGGAGACCCGCTGGACGAAAAGAATAAAATAGTCCAGGCAAGAATGGGCATCCCGGCGAACCAAAAAACAGAAAAGAAAAGGTTCGGGCAAAAATTAGGGATAAAAAGAAAAAATGTACACCCGGCAAGTCGAAAACCTGAAAAGGCGACTTGGGCAAGAAGGGGTATCCCGGTGGACTGAAATCCCGAGAGGGCGGTCCAGGCAAAAGAGGGATTGAAACGAACAACTGCGTCTGGCATGATCGTTCGCTTTGGTTAAAGCATCATGGATAATACCCGGTGGGGATCAATCGGAATCGTCTTGTTCAGAAGGCAGAAGGCACGGAGAGTCTGAGGACATATGGGGTGTAACCGAGTTGGAACTCGATGAGATCACGGGTTTCACATTGCCATTAGGATAGATTTTTCCTTTTGAGCAGTTACCTCTTTTCAGGAATTGCTTCCTTTGTATTGCTCAATTTGAGCCACACTTTTCCAATCAATAAAATGCATATTCAGTCAAATAATTTTGTTTTTTGTTTTCATTACCGCTTTGATTGCAAAAACATCCAATTATTTTTGATAAAGAATCTTGCATTTTAAGACATACAGGTCCCTTCCAATGCATGTTTATAAGATCGAAAGCTTGAAATCTTATTCGGAAGGATTGAGTGACCCAAGTGTTGAAATCTTGACACGCCTGGGGCACGGTTTTATCTGACGATCTGTTTTGCAGGTGTTGTTAGATATTTTTTCACTCACTTGCAGGTTGTGGTGTGGAAATCTTTGACGAGACAAATCCCCGCAGAGTCCGATCAGGGACGAATGAACAGAAAGATGGCGAGGTGATGTTGAGACGTACGACGATCCTTGATGATAATCAAGAAGACTCTTCAAAGTCGGAAGATTGGAAAGTCTGTAGAAATTCCCCGCGGAGTCCGGTCAGGGACAAGCGATTGGAGAACGGAGAAACGAGGGACGTCCGACGACCTTTGAAATTAATCAAGAAGACTCTTCAAAGTCGGAAAATTGAAAGTCTGTATAAATCCCAGGAGTTCGATCTTCGTCGAGTGCGGAGCGGTTGGGAATACAAGATGATGGAGCAGAAAAGGTCCAGACGAGTTTGGGAGTTCTCAAAAGTGGAAAGCTGATACGAGATTGGGAGGCGGATACCGTGGTTCGACGAGTCGACGGGTGTTTTGTACCAACTTTTCTCATTTCCCCAGCTAGGTCCCCAAGCAGAATTAGAGGACCAAATCCCCAGCGGATCAAAGGTCTGTGACTTCCCCAGCCGAGTCCGGATGGTTATCCCCGGCAGGTAAACGGTGTTTCCTCAGCCACCAGGTCTGAAGGTTGCTATTCCCCGAGTGGAGCGGGTTTCAATGAAATATATCTCCAACAGTGTTCATCCTACCAGTGGATTGGACGAGTTTCCGTAGCAGACTGATATCTACATCCCCAGCTGAGTGTATCCTACGTGTGGATTGCATGGGTTGTCCCCAGCGGAGTAGCATTCATTTCCCTTAGCAGGGTCAGGATGGTTATCCCCAGCAGGTGTCAGATCGATGTTTCCCCAATCGCCAGGCCTGAAGGTGGCTGTTTCCCAGCAGAGTATCTGTGAGCATTTCCTCAGTGAAGTCGCAGGTATCTGTGAGGTGTTCCCAAAGCAGAGTCGGGATTGATATCCCCAGCAAGTCAAAGACTGTTGTATCCCCACAGAGTGCATTGGTGGTTCTTATCCCCAGCAAATTCCCGAGCGGATTGGGTGCAAAGGAGGTTTCCTCAGCAAGGGTTGCCTATTTCCCAGCAGCAGTGCTATTCCCCAGCAGGGTGGAGTTGGAGCAATGGCGAGTTCCTCAGCAGAGTGTCTCGTGCTTCCCAGAAGAGTCCCTTGAGGGGGATATTTTTTATGCATTCATCATGTAAATAAGCATAGCATATTGCATAGAAAAAATAAATAATCGCGTAGCATTTCCATAATTATGGAGCATTACGCAGAAAAATCAATCATGCATCATTGCAAGCATAGGCTAGTCTCAAGCCGTGGTTACCGTTTGAGATATGGTTCTGCCAGTGGGTGAAGATGCTACTTGAGCCGTGATTACCGTTTGAGGAGTGGTTTCACTAGTTGGAAAATCATCAGTATTGCAAGTATCAGTTACTTGGGCCGTGATTACCGCTTGAGATTTGATGTTCTCCAGTAGTGCGATACTGGAGGAGATATTTTCCGTCGGACAGAGATGGAGATGTGACGCGTTCAGCGCGATTCAAGCCGTGGATACCGCTTGATATTTGGTTTCGCCGGATGGTGAAGATGTTACTTGGATAAGTTCAACATCGTGACGCGTTCAGCGCGATTCAAGCCGTGGATACCGCTTGATATTTGGTTTCGCCGGATGGTGAAGATGTTACTTGGATAAGTTCAACATCATGACGCGTTCAGCGCGATTCAAGCCGTGGATACCGCTTGATATTTGGTTTCGCCGGATGGTGAAGATGTTACTTGGATAAGTTCAACATCGTGACGCGTTCAGCGCGATTCAAGCCGTGGATACCGCTTGATATTTGGTTTCACCGGATGGTGAAGATGTTACTTGGATAAGTTCAACATCGTGACGCGTTCAGCGCGATTCAAGCCGTGGATACCGCTTGATATTTGGTTTCACCGGATGGTGAAGATGTTACTTGGATAAGTTCAACATCATGACGCGTTCAGCGCGATTCAAGCCGTGGATACCGCTTGATATTTGGTTTCGCCGGATGGTGAAGATGTTACTTGGATAAGTTCAACATCATGACGCGTTCAGCGCGATTCAAGCCGTGGATACCGCTTGATATTTGGTTTCGCCGGATGGTGAAGATGTTACTTGGATAAGTTCAACGTCATGACGCGATCAGCGCGACTCAAGCCGTGGTTACCGCTTGAAGGTTTGGTTTCACCAGATGGTGAAGATGTTACTCTGAGGAGTTTAGCATCATGGCGTCAGATCAGCAATGTTCCCCAATAGTGCGATATTGGAGGAAATTTTTCTATCGAGCAGAGATGGAAATAAAATCAGAGGGCGTTACGCGATCAGCGCGATTCTGGGGTTCAAACTGGAGAATGGGGTTCATTATTTTGGCAAACAGGAGAACGGGGTTCAAATGCAGTGATCGGGGATCATTCGCGAAAAAGAAGATTTCGGGGTTCGAGAAAAGCATAAAAGGAAAAAGAATAACAATCCCCAGCGAATGAGTGGTGTTCAAGCCATGGTTATCCCTGCGTTACCATTTATTTTGGTATCCAGGTCGATGTTGCTGTTTCGGTGATCAGGCCGGCTTTTTCCGTACCAGACGGATTCTTTTTCAAGATTGTGTTCTTCGCCGATTCTGACAGGCGTTGTGAATTATTTTCCCATCAGAGTGCAAATTGTTCGTCTGTTCTTGGTATTCAATCACTCTTCATCCTGATCATCTGAAAGCCGAGGCTATTCATATCGACAGGTTCACAGTGGATTGAATAGGGGCAGCTGTAACACCTCAAAATTTGCCCTCCTCTCTTGGGACTAGCATATCATATTGCATATCATTTTTAGGTCATTAGGTATTACATATTGCATATCATGTGGTTACATTGTGCAAGCCATTCTCCCAAGTCTTGATCAGAAGATGGGAGGTCATGTGCAAGCTAGGGTTTTATTGGACTGGTCATTAATCATCTGAGGATGTGGAGGTCCAAATTAGGGTTTTGTGGTTCTCAAGGAGATTGGTCTTCATCTTGTTTGAAATGATACATCATCATCATCATGGTTTGTCATCATCAAGTGTTGGATCAGATGCCTTGGGATTAGGGTTTTGACCACTGGTCAACCCTAATCAGTTGCATTGGGCCAATCAGGGCATGGCAAGGAGATGGGGTCTATGATGGATATGGGGATCATTATTTGGTTTTATGGAGATTATTGAGGCTAGGGTTTCACCCTTGAGCCATTTCATCAGAGAATTGGGGCTCAGATTGATCAATGCATTGCCAAATTCATCTATCAGTTGAAAAGTCAACTGTGGTCAACTGTGCTTGATTTTATGGATTTGGAGGTGGGAGAGAGTTGGATACACTTCATTCATGTTGAAACAAGTGTTATTTGACATGTCAAAGCTCAAGAATGAAGAAAATAAAGTCAGAACAAAAATTGCCAAAAATAGAAAGTGACTTGTAATGGAAGTTTCCAAAAATGGAAAGTTTTTCACCTCAAAATTACATGTCCAAGGAAGCTTCAAATGAAAATTTGTTCAACATGAAAGTTGTAGATCTTGGTCTCACCTTTCCAAAAAGTCAAAGAACATGAAAATCCCATGTATGGTTGGCAAGTTATGGTCCATTCAATTTCAAAAAAGGCCCATAATCAAAGTGGCATAACTTTTACATGGAGTGTCCAAAATGAGTGATCTTTTTATGAGCAAACTCCATTTGACATGTACTTTCATGGTGCATAATTGGAATTCATCAAAAATGGTCAATGCAAAAGGTCAATTTTCAAGTGTACAATTAAAAAGTCAAGGGCAAAATGGTCCAAGTTGAGAAATAATGGGAATTTTGGAATGGGAGTTTTTGCAACACATCACATATGCCAATTAGAAATGGTTTGAATTGTCATGAGTGTTCAAGGTGCAATATTTGGCTAGGCCATTTTTGAACTATCATTTAAAATGCAAAATTTGGCATGACATATGGAAAATGAATTGTACAAGGCTAATTGATGTGGGACCAATGCTAACACATCACAAATGGTATTTGGAAGGTGTCTGAGCTGTCATACAGCTGTCACAAGGCCTAGGGGGAAATGTCCATTTTGCCCTTGCATTGAAAATTCACATTAAGTTAATCCAATGCATTTTTGGTTAATTAGTGATTAAAGAGTGGATTAAGGGAGAGTATTTAAACTTAATCATAACTGAATGTTGATTAAAATCACATTCACCAAGATTCATAACAAACTTTCCCTCCAAAAGTGCATTTTCTCTCAAATTTCATCAAGCTTTTTTCTCATCAATCTTCATCAATTCTCAATCATTTTGCGAAATTCCTTTTGCTTCATCTTCCATGGATCATTGGCTTGGACTGTTTTGAGGAATCGGAGCAAGGAGGCGCTGAAATCGTGACTGTTCATCATTGGTTCATCAATGGCAAATTGAAATTGCTCACATCTGGATCGTGCTTAAGCTGAAACACGAGTTCCATTCACCTTCCTAAAGCTTCTTCTTCACCTGTTTGTGGATTTTGCACGTGGAAACGCAAGGTTTAGCTTCTGCCATCACAACAAGGTTAGAATTCGAAACTCACCGTTGTGTAAATCTTGATATGGTTTAGGTAGATCTCATCATGTAGAACATCGTGCAACTCGTAGTTTTCGATTTGATTAACTGTAGAGAGAGATATCATGCTTTGAATGTTTGAATGTGAAACTTTAATTGCTCGATCCCTTCGCCATGGTTAGAATTAGGAGATTTCGTTTGTATATTCGTGATCTACACACTTAGACCTTTCCATTCATATGCCGTTTGTGAGTTTTGGTTAAGATTTGAGCGAAACCGCATTGGAAGGTTGAAGAACATGAACGCGTGTTGATGATGAAGAATTCTGGAAAAAAGCTCGCGTTTGATCCACTGAATTGCAATGCCAAGTTTAAATTCTGTTTGCCGCCTTGATCTGGCCAATCAGCGAGTGACATTGAATAAATGAGGAACGCTGTCGTTTTGTACCAGGCCAGGATATTTACGAACGTGCCATTGGAAATAATTAAATCTATTTAATTCATTAAAACATTTTAATAATTATTTCAACAATTCATTTAACTTAAAAAAATCATAAAAAATTCAATATTAATCCAAAAATAGTGAGGTTTTTTTTATAGATCCCAAATTCTCTCTAGTTTTTTATAGACATGATACCATAAGTTGTACATGGAGAAATTTTGACCTTGCCTATTGATCTTTGACTTGTGTGCATATTTTGTATGTTTTGCCATTTTTATCATGAAATGCTCATACCTTTAAAGAAATGAATGAAAATTTTTGTGCTTATTCTGGACATGTTGATGGTGATTTCCATGTATGGTTTGTGAATTTTGGATACCTGGTTGATTAGATATGAATTTTTGAATTAAGGTGTGACAATTTGTGTCACACCAAGCTAGGTCAACTTTCTGATTTTATTTAAAATGCTTAGGGATGTTGATTTGAGCTGAAATTTTGTGTGGATGATCATTGATATGTCAAGATAACATGTGAATTTTGCTGGGATTTTTGGTTGCATTTTCGAATTGATTGGTATTTTTCTTCTCTGTATGCTCATTTTGTGAATTTATGTGACACATGTTGGCATTTTCCTTGTGAAATTCTCATATGGTACTGGATGAAGATGAAATTTGATATGTTGATTGTAGACACATTGTGGGACATCATTCTTTTGGTCCCATTCATTTCTTAATTGTTGTCACTGTTTTATGAATTATTGAAATGGATGCTTGCTTGGATGTCTTGAATTGGCTTACATAATTGTGTCTGGACTTCTTGATTTTCATTGACCTACTTTCTTTTGTCCAATTGAGCTGAAAATTGACATGCTACTTGTTGATTGTGTCCTGTTTAGGTGTGAATTATTTGAGGATTTTTGGAATTGTTTTGATATGCCTTTGATTGAAGTCATTCTGTTTGGACTTTTGGTGTTGTATTTGACCTAGTTTGTGGTATATTGTGCATGAATTGATATTGGTGAATGATATGAGCATGAGACCAATTGCATTTGCTTTCTACTTGTTTGAATGTGATTTTGGATTGGGTTTGCTTGCTGTTTAGATTTTTTTTATCCCTTTGGACCCTAGGCTTGGCCTAGTGGTCTAGTTTCTCACATTTGGTGTGGATTTTCAGGATGAAATGCACAATGCTTAAGGAGATTGCTTCAAGGCAATTTGAATTGAGTTTGGTTGATGTTTATAAACTAACTTGACTTTGTTTTGTAGGTTGTGATGCTTGAGCTTGGGCTTATAGCTTGCACTTGTGTGCATTAACTTGTGTTGCCTGTGCAGTTTAACTGATTAACATTTGCTGTTTACTGTTGGTTTGTCTGAGTACTGATGATACTTGATTGATTTCAGGTACATTTAGTCGCTTACAGTTCTTTAAGAACTTGCTTGCTGCTGCTTGGTTTTTAAACCACTTGAGGTAGGACTTCTATTCTTCATGTAGTCTGGAAGACCTGGCCTGTTACTTGGCCAGGCAACTGTCTGAAGTCCTCCTTAAGAGGCGATGTTTGTGATTGTTTAATATTGTGCCCAAGCAGGTAAAGTCCTTGATTAAGGCAATTGGTGGATCAAAGGGATATGCAATCTATCCCCCACTATTCTGTTGAGTCGTCCCTCTGCTCACACGGCTGTGTGTTGATGCATTGGGACACAAACCCAAGATCTTGCGCTGTTGCACAACCGAGTCAGAGTCTTTGAGCGTAGAAGGGTCCCTCCATTCTGGACCCACGCTCCTTTGTCTGAAGCTCTCCCTGATCAGGGATAAGAGCTGTGAAGTCTAATCTTCACTCACCTTTCATCTGCTTCACCTTAGCCTCGCAATGGCAAGGTTAAGAGAGAATACTGCCCATGTACAGATGACTTGCTTCGGCAGTCAAACCCATTGTTTGAGCCTCACTTGACTGGTTATAGTGTGTGCTTTGTGAATATTTGTTTGCTCTGTTTGCTTGTATGCTTGTATGCTTGCTTCCTTCCTGGATAGGATTAGCTTGCAGTTGTGCAAGTAGGTAGAAACCTCAACGTAGGGCAATGATGCATGACAACACTAGGCTCGAGTACAACTCCCTGGTAGTGTGTCTTCCCTTGGTTTCTGGCTAGATTTTCTCCCCCTTTGGGGGGAACTACGTCGCCCTGATCCTCATACCAGATGAGGTACGTAGGCAGGAGACCGCGCGAGGTCTCTCCGGGCACCCTTTTCTTTTTTGCGTGTGTTTTGTTTGGCAGCTATCAGGCTCGAGTTCCCGACTCCCTGTTAGTCTGTGTGTGTCGTTTCTTCTGACGTCTCAGCGTCTCTTCTGGCTTGCTTGATGACTTGTAGGCTCGAGTTCCCGACTCCCTACTAGTTTGCATGTTCTTCCTTTTCCCTTTAGGGGGAACTACATCGCCCTGATCCTCGTTCCAGACGAGGTATGTAGGCAGGAGACCGTGCGAGGTCTCTCCGGGCACTTTTTTTTCTTTTTGTGTGTGTTTACTTGTTATCTTCTTGTGTGTGTTTGGTTCGGATGCCGATGTAAGTCCAGTGATTGGCTTTCGGGCTCCACGTTTGCCCTTTGGTGTGTGTTTTGGTTCGGATGCTGATGTAAGCCCAGTGATTGGCATTCAGGCTCCATGTTTGCCGGTGTATTTATTTGCTTGTTTGGCGTGCGTGAGCCGAACTACGGCAGCTCTGATTCTCGTTCCAGATGAGATACGTAGGCATAGGATGCGACGTCCTATCGAGCTCCCTTCCTCTTAACCCCATCTGTGTTGTCTTCGGTGCGTGTGTGTGTGGTGTTTTAGCAACCTTTTCTTTTCTTAGAGCGTGGATCCCGTCGAGTACGACGGACGTGAGGGGTGCTAATACCTTCCCCTTGCGTAACCGACTCCCTTACCCTTTCTCTTTGGTCGCGAGACCACGCTTTTTCCAGGTTTCTCTGAGCGTTTCCTTTCCCTATCTTGGGATAAATAACGCGCAGTGGCGGCTCTGTGTGTTTTTTTGTTTCAGCCCGCCGGTTGTTTTTCGCGGATGCGACAGTGAGCCTCAGAACTAATTATTCGGGATATTTTTGAAATGCTAGACTCCAACAATACCTTTTTCATTCAATGTATTTAAGAAATTGTTTGATGAACAATGAATATTCAAAAGATTGTTCAAAGGTTCCACCAGAATACTAGACTCTAATGACCCCTCTTTTCGTCCAAATTATTTAAGTATTTTAGAAACGAAAAAAGTGAATGAAAAACTAACCCAAGACGTGTGCCTCGAGAGCAATCATTTCCTTTGTATTTGTTAGGAAAAAAGTTTAACGAGTTGAGAAAGCGGAAGAGAAACTCGATGTTGATCGAGTGTTTTGTCGCATTAGCGAAAATGATTTGAAATGATATGAGATGCTTATTAAAGAAAAAAACTTAGTGTGATTTTGAAAAATATACTTGATGTTGATCAAACACCTTTATCTTTGTATTTTTGAAAGATTAATTTTAATGGTCATTTTGTCTTTTTGGATTAACAATTATGCATCCACTAAAAATACAATAAAATAAACTAAAAAATAAAGTAATAAAAGGGAGAGGGCACACTATCAATACAAGATGTAAAAGAATTAAAAAAAACTAAAGGAAATAAAAGAAATAACAAAAATAAATAAATAAAGCAATAGTAAGAAAATAATAAATAAATAATATACAAAACAAATGTCTTGAAGAAAAATGAAGAGAATTTTGACTTAGTTTTTGTGAATGATTGACGGTGTCATTTATGAATGAAATGAGGTTTACTTCTATGTTTTAGAAATGATAGTTTAGGAATTATGCAAAGAGTGTGAGTGTCTTCTAGAAACTTATTTAATTAAATAGTGAATAATGGTGTAATATATGCATGAAATAATTACGTAATAAATGAGAGATATTTTGGACTTTCTAGAAACATTGATTTTTGTTTTATGATGCATAAAAATGATTAATAAAATTCAAATAAATATTTTGATGATAAATCAAATGATCACGAATTTATTTTTCAAAATACATAATGAAAAAAATGCAATTTTAGTCAATTTCTTCAACATGTAAATTTTTGACTTTATGTTGACTTTTTTACTATAGTGCATATATGCATGATATGGTGACTTTATTTGATAATAAAAATGCATATGGCTAAAAATACAAATCTTGACAAATGAATATGTATTAAATGAATTTAAAATACCCTGACAAAATTGAAGTATGACAATTATGCTCATTTTTGGGAAGATTTAATCTTAATAGAATTCATCAAGATTTAATTGGTGATAAAACTATATTGAAAATCAACATAATTGAAGATTGATCTCATGTGCTTTTTGGAGGATCATTTGTATTCAAGATCAAAACCTTAGTGAGATTTCTAGCTAGACCATGGTGGCTTTTTAAGGAGGCAACTTCCTTTGTGAAGACTCATAACTTCATAAAAAATATATACTCTATAGAAGAGTTTTTAGTTGAGTCTTTTATTTTGTTTTCTAATACTCTACTCTTGAGTCTTCTTCTTATGTTAAGGAATAAACACTTTGAGTTATAATTTCGTGTAATCATTATTATGCTTTTGTAACTATACAAACACACGGGAGAGTGTTTGAGTTAGAGTGAGAGATGTCTCAGATCCAGGGGGAGCCCTGATCGAAGTGAGTTCAGATAAGACCAATTGTACTTATGACTATTAGGAATGGAGTTCTTTTTATAGGGAGTCCTGAATAGAATTGCACAGATTATATTAGGAAAAGAAGCTTGGAGATAAGAGGGTTCAACTAAGTCCAATTTGTACTTTTGACTATTAAGAGTGAATTTTCTTTCATTGGGTTAACGCTCTTCAGATGTAGGTGATTTTGCACCAAACTAGGTTACTAGCATATTGTGTTATTAATATTTTGCTTTTATGTTGTCTGCTACGCATGTAACTTGTCATACACCCTAAGAATATAATTTCAAACACTTTTAAAAGATTTAATAGTTAAAAAAGAGGTTTTGTATGTGTGTGTCTCTATGTGTGTGTGTATGTATATGTGTATCTGTGTGTGTGTGTGTGTGTGTGTATGTATATGTGTATCTGTGTGTGTGTGTGTGTGTGTGTGTGCGCGCGTGCGTGTGTTTCCTTAGTATCTTAAGAGTTATTCCTCCAATTTCACAAAATTCTAGTCACTCAAACAGAATCGTCAGCTTCACACTTGTTATCACATAGATCCATAGAGCACAGACGTAAGAAGTCATCACGACAGCAAAGTTACCTCATGGTGAAAGAAGGATTTATGAATTATTCAAAGATGGGCATTGTGCTTAGCGAGCTAGAGAAGCTAAGGCTTGTTATACGATGAGCTAACATAACTTAATAGAGAAGAAAGTATGCACATTAGGTAGAGATAGACGGCGCATCAAGTGAACATAACTTTCTCAAGCCTATAAATAGGGGTGTGATGTTCAATTCAAAGGAAATTTCGATGGATACAAGGAAGTACAGAAAGATAGTAGATTCACCTTAAATATCCACACGAGATAATAAGGAGAGAAAGCTCGAAGATGGTAGCCTCGCTTGAGGGATTGCTGCAGATGTTACTTAACCTCTTTCTTCTAGAATTTATCTATAAAGTTATAATGAATAAGCCTATCTAACTCTCTTTTGTTGGAGTTAGGTGTAGTCATCTTTATACTCATGTATTAATTTCATTCATGGTGTTTTACCTAATTCTACTTAAGCTTTAATATTGAGAAGTTTTTTTTTAAATATACAATTTTTAAAAAAAAAAAATCCAAAAATATCCACATTTTCAAAAAAATTACAAAAATGGGCATTTTTTGCCTTGGGCGCCACCCTAGTTGGCGCCTACCCTTAAGGGTAGGGCAAGTTGCCACTAGGAGTGACGCCTACCTTTAAATTCTTTTTTTTTTATTTTATTTTTTTTAATATGTATTTTTTTTTTAAATTTTTTTTTAATTTATTAATTTATATTTATTATAAATTATATTAATTTATATTAATACATATATAAATAATATTATTTACAAGATATATATATATATATATATATATATATATATATATATATATATATATATATATTAATTTATATATATATTAATTTAATTTATAAGTAATTAATATTATTTATAAATTTTTGGAAAAAAAAATATTTATATACATGTAAATAAATAATATTTTGTATATATTTGTAAAATACACATATATATATATATATATATATATATATATATATATATATATATATATATATATATATATATATATATATATATATATATATATATATATATATTGATTTAATTTATAAGTAATTAATATTATTTTCCTAGATCTTTTTAGGGTTAAGTACATTGATGTACAACCTAGATCTAATTAGGGTTAAGTACATTGGTGTACAACCTAGATCTTTTCCTATAAATAAAGTGTTATTTCCTTGCATTTTCTTCACCACTATTTCCTATCACTTTCTCTATCAAGTTGAGTTCATGGCATCCCCCAGACCGTCGTCATGGCAGCGAACATCATCAAGGCGCCCGGATCCTGAACCAATAATCTTAAAAAGGGATGGGCATGTTATTTTCTCGCCTGTGAAACCCCCAATGGAGATGAAATTTTGGAACATCCGTTCGTTGGACCAACTAAAAAGGTCCTTGATGTCTTGGTTATAGGGAGATTACGAACCTGGTGAAGTCATCATAAGGATTCAGAGGCTTAGAAGAAGTATCTCATTTGAAACTGGAGAAACGGTATGTTCGTGGGTTAAAGTTGAAAGCGACATTGATTGCATCCAAATGATGCATGGATCAGACGACATAGTGTTGACTGTTGTAATTTCCTAGATATTAATGGTTGTTTGTGTTGTTGTTGTTGTATTTGTTATTGTTCTAGTACTTGTTCTTGTTTTAGTACCTGTTTTAGTAATTGGTGTTGTAATGTTAGATGTTTGTGTTTGTTGTTCCAGTGTCATCTTCTATTTGGAATGAAAAGTAAACTTTATTGATAAATAGCATTGGTACACATAGTTATGAGTATGAAAACTATGTTGTGGAACTAGATCCACGATATGAACATTTGTTCTTATTATGCCCTAGTTGTCTACATATGCTACACTTCCTCTGCATTTTCTCTGCGACGTCCATTTCAGTTCTAATGCGCCTGCTATTTGGGCGACCACTTTTATTCCGCCGCATTGATTCGTTGTGCCAAACAATTTCCCCGTCATACTCTGGCCAATATGCCTCCAATGCTACCACCGGAAAGGGATTGTCGTATACATTTAGCAATGTTGCAACTTTGTAGATGGGAGACACTAGCGATAATGCATCGAAGTGGCTGTGTGAACACGCTGCAATGACATGGGAACAAGGCATACGATAGGCCTGAAATTGACCACAGTCGCACCAACAGTCTGGTATTAGGACCCTATACTCTTGTCTGGGAAGCCCCTGGTTGTGGTCAATTGTTTCCTTGACACTAAAAGTGTGGCCATGGCGGTCAAATTCCGTAACCCGATGGCTGCTGGCTTTGGCAGATTCCTGCCTCATAAACTTCATGCAGGCATCACTATATACTTGACTCGTCTGTAACACTTCATGCCAGCGCTTGCCTCTTGTTACGAATAACGTAGCCATCCAAAAATAGGTCGCACTCACCAAAGCAGTTACCGGGAGGTTACGTATGCCCTTAAAGACGTCGTTCATTGATTCCACAAGATTTGTTGTCATGTGGCCCCACCTCACCCCATCGTCGTATGACCTAGTCCACTTTGCTCTATCGATATTATCGATCCACCTCCCTGCATCAGAATTTGCCAACACTATTTCCCGGCGATAGTATTGGAATCCAGGTTGGTTTAATGCATAACCCGCGTTTATCAAATTTTGCTTCAAGAAATTATCTCTGAACTCCCGCATAAAATTTTGAGCAATATGTCTGATACAGTAGACATGCGTAGACGGGGGGTCATGCCAACCATTTGCTGGATTATTGTATGCACTGTCGATAGAAGCGTGCCTGTCAGAAATCACACAGATGCCAGCTTGTGGAGTCACGTGCGTTCGGAGATTCTTAAGGAAGAAACTCCAAGCAGCAGCCGTTTCTCCTTCAACCAATGCAAAGGCTATTGGGAAAATATTAGAATTTCCATCTTGTGCGACTGCCATCAGTAACGATCCTTTGTATTTCCCATACAGCCAAGTTCCATCGACTTGAATAAGTGGCTTGCAGAATGAGAAACCGATGATGCAGGGACGGAATGCCCAGAAAAGTCTATGGAATATTCCATTACCTTCTAGACAAGTTCCGTCAGGGGATTGTGCCGGCAAGGTCTCCATTATAGAAACTGTCCCAGGTGAATACAAATGTAGTGCAGCCAGGTAGCGCGGAAGTTGTTTGTATGATTCCTCCCAATTGCCGTATACCAGTTCAATTGCCTTGGTTTTCGCTAACCAAGCCTTTCTATACGAAGGTGTATATTTGAAAACAGCCACACAATGGGAGATAATAGTTTTGACCTTGAGTGACGGGTCAACCTCAACAAGAGGTATTATGGAATGACAGATCATATCATGGCTAAGTTTGCGATGATCCTGTGCCATGTTTGTGTTGACGCAAGTGTGAGCTTGAGAAATGGACCCTATCACCCACGCATTATGTTTCTTCTTGTACGATGCCATCAACCTAAACCCACACTCCGGATTTTTGCATAAAATAACGTATCTTTCTGGATTTGATTTGTTAACATCGTAATCAACACAGTTTTTCAAGTGCCAGTTTTTTATTGCTAACAGACACTCTTCCTTGGTCCGAAATTGGTCACCCTTCTTTAACTCCTCATCAGACCTCATATATGGGTTGTAAAACATATCTGATGAGGCCTCATCCTCGCCCAAGTTAAGGGTTGTGAAGTGCGCAGGCGGTGAGTAGCGTTGCACTATAGGTATTTGGACTTGGTCTTCGTCTTCGGAATCACGGTTCACCAAGTCATCAACCACGTCTTCTGCATCATCAACCACATCGTCTTCAACGTGGTGTTCAACATTTTGTTCGTTATCATCCACAGGATCAATAACCTGTGACTGAATATTCTGAGTTGGTTGAAATTGTTCCAACACAACGTACAACACTATATATTCGTAACCAGAATACTCATGGTTACGAAACATGTATTGTGCCTCCATGTCATTTTGAATCAATGACTTATAAAACCTGACTGAGTTATTTTCAGAAAAAAAAGGTTGTTGATAAAAAATTTGGGACACGGGTTGTCTAAGTTTGGACTCAATCTTTTTTTTCAGATAAGAGAAGTCAGCTCCTCTATTTAGACAAAAACGAGTGCAATCGGTGTTTCTAAATAGGAAGCCAGACATATCACATTCATAAGTCTCACCATTGACATGAGCTTTGATTTTGTATTGTGATGAAGATGCCATGATATGTGAGGGTTTTGTGAAGATTTTGTGAAGATATATGTGAAGATATTTTGAAGATATATGTGAAGATATTGTGAATACCTTTGTGAAAATGTATGTGAATATTTATACTACCACCAAGTCTGCAACCAAGCCCACACATCTTTGCATGCATGTCTTCAACCAAGCCTTCCCCAAGAGTAACGCATGCAAAACTTGGACATGTGTAACGCATGCAAAAATTTGGGTAGGAGGAAGGCATGCAAAGTTGGCTGAGAATCTTGCAGGCTAGGTGGAGCTGCATGAATGTCTTCACATAAGACACGTCTACTGCATGCATCAGTCTTGTCTTCTCTGAGAATCTTGCAGGCTAGGTGGAGCTGCATGCATGTAATAATTTTGACACGTCTACTGCATGCATCAGTAGGTCAACAATAGTTGTAATACTCATATTTTCGGAAAATGCATTATACTACCACCAAGTCTGCAAGATTCCCATGCATGCCTATCCATCAAATGCGTTCACCACCTAATCTGTACCAATGCATGCCAACCTATCCACCTAGCCTGCAAGATTCCCACGCATGCGTTTTCAAATATGTTGTCTCGACTTTAGCTTTGCTTGCACCAATAATAGCTTCGTCTTCATGTGCAAATTGAAAGTGAATAACTCCATAGCTACAAGTTCAATCTTATTTAAGCTTAATTATTTATTTTAAACAACCTGATTAACTAAATTGAATTAAAAACCAATTTAAACTTTCTAAATCTATTGTACTAAAATAATATTCAAAGCAAGTTTCCCACGCATGCCTATCCATCAAATGTCTTCACCACCTAGTCTGCAAGATTCCCACGCATGCCTTACACGTGTCACATCTTTGCATTCAACACTACCACCAAGCCTTCCCCAAGACAAGACAAGTGCAACCTAATATGTACCAATGCATGCCAACCTATCCACCTAGCCTGCACCTATTCTGCAAGATTCCCACGCATGCCTTACACGTGTCACATCTTTGCATCATCAGGTTCCACCAAGCCTTCCCCAAGACAAGACAAGTGCAACCTAATCTGTACCAATGCATGCCAACCTATCCATCTAGCCTGCACCTATTCTGCAAGATTCTCACGCATGCCTTACACGTGTCACATCTTTGTATCATCAGGTTCCACCAAGCCTTCCCCTAGACAAGACAAGTGCAACCTAATCTGTACCAATGCATGCCAACCTATCCACCTAGCCTGCACCTAGCCTGCACCTATTCTGCAAGACTCCCACGCATGCCTTACACGTGTCACATCTTTGCATCATTAGGTTCCACCAAGCCTTTCCCTAGACAAGACAAGTGCAACCTAATCTGTACCAATGCATGCCAACCTATCCACCTAGCCTGCAAGATTCCCACGCATGCCTTACACGTGTCACATTTTTGCATATTCAATCTATTTGAAAACGAGTATAAATAGAAGGTCATTCTTGCAAGTTTTCATCAACCACTAACACTTTTATTCAGAGAACTCCGGCGAAACTTCTCATCCACCAAGCTTCGTTCTACATTGCAATCATGTCTCTTCTTACCATGGGCCAAGAACACAGAGGCACTAGGGAAAACATTGCCTCATTCGTATGTTTTTCTTGAACATTGCCTCTTTCGTATGTTTATAATTTGTTTTTTAAAAGTCCAATCTAATGATTGTTTATATTGTTTGTTTCTAAAGGATCCCAAGAAATTTCGTCAACGTTCACACCCTATGCCTTATCCAGACCCATGGTGCGTACCTTACATAGAGCGTGCGGGGTTCGGTCATGTTATGCATGTCGTAAATGCCACAATTGATGTCAAATTTATTCTTGCTTTGTGTGAACGTTGGAGACCAGAGACACACACTTTTCACCTACCAATCGGTGAATGTACCGTCACACTAGAGGACGTGTACATGCTTTTGGGTCTTCGAATAGATGGTAAGCCTGTGACTGGAAATGTTCAACAGCCCACCGAAATATGTGTTCAAATGTTGGGCGTAGATCTGGTCGAGGGTGAGGGATCTGCAAAAGCAAAGGGCCAGGGTATTAAACTATCGAGCCTCCAATTCTACCACGACTCCATAACTTTGATTGAGGATTCGTCCGAACAAGAAAAAATCATAAAAACCAGGGTTTACATTATGTTATTGTTTGGGAACTTGCTAATTCCCGAAGGCACGGGAAATAGCATAAACTTTATGTACTTGAGTTTGCTCGAGGACATTGATAGAATAAGCACGTATAGTTGGGGTTCTGCTGTATTGGCTTTTCTATATAGCTCTTTGTGTAAAAATGCACAAAATGACCACTGTACATTTTCCGGATGTGCTTTTTTGCTCCAAACATGGGGGTGGTGGAGATTGCCGAGGCTAGCCCCAAAAAATCCTAACGTCTACTCCTTCCCCTACGCAACTAGGTAAATTTATGATGTTATTTCATTTTGTATATTTATTCTATAAATATTTGTAAATAATATTATTTATCTTTTTTTGTTTAGGTTCATTACAACCGGACTAGATTACAGTCTTACCCCCAAAAATAAAATAATATTTTATCGTCAACTCTTGGATCGTCTCCGAGCACAAGATGTATTACCACTAAATCACTCATTTTCTAACTGATTTATTAATATCAAGCATTCTCAATAAATAACATATTTACTTTTTTCTTTGCAGTTTATTTGGAGGCCATATTTGGGATTGGAACATCAACCCAACCCCGAAGATGCAACTGTTTGGACAGCAAAAACGGCTATAATGCGGTTCACCACTGTGGAGATGCACCAAAGTGACCGTGTCAAACTGCAATTCGGAATGCATCAAGAAATCCCAGCCCCCCCAATGTCTTTGGAACCTTGGCATCTAAAAAAAGTCAGCCACCAGTGGTATGCCCAAAATTGGAAGGAATTTGCAAAGGAGTTCCGTAAAATGTGGAAAGACCGTGCCCATTATGTTCTACAATTTCCGGTGGCGCCCAACGAAATGAAGGCGACAAGGGAATATGTGGATTGGTATAGAGCAAATACAAATCCAGAAATGATTATGTCTGACACGTTCTATTTGGACGATCCCCGGATGCAACAACCATATTTCCAACAACAACAACCACCACAATATTCCCAACAACAACAACCACCACAGTATTACCAACAACAACCACCACCACCATTTTACCAACAACAACCACCACCACCTTATTACCAACAACAACCACCACCACCGTATTACCAATAACAACCACCACAACACATGTCCACCCCCAACCAAATCAACACTACATACCACAAACTCAACCCCAATACCATGAAGATTACCAACACCAACCTCTACATTCCCACCACCATCAACAGTCCCAACACCTACCACAATATCAATCCCCCCACATCCACCAATCCCAACACTTCCATCACGACAATGTCCCGAGCTCTTCCAATCCTCCACCTAGCCCTGACACGGGTATACAAGAGGATTACCAGCAAGACTACTACACACCACAACAAACATTGTTCTTTGGCCAACCTGATTCAACCCTAAACTACCAAAGACCACATTTCGAGGGCGCACCCAACAGTAGTCAGTTTGTCCCACCGAGACAAAGCTTTGAGGGCGCAGAGGGCACCCGTCTTTCCTACAGCATTGAAGGGACTTCGACCCAACCACAACGGCAAACGGCAAGGGGACGCGTTAGGACTAGGGGTGGTAATAGGGAAGCACCACCACCACGTGAACCGTCTAGGCAAGTAGTTAGACCTCCCCCGTGGGGATCGTACCAGGGACCGCATCATATGTGATAAATCCCAAATTAATAATGCAATGTTGTATCATATCTTTATAATATTTGTCTTGTGTATTATTTTAATAAAAATATTTTGTGTTTATTATCTTTATATCTTTATCTTTAAAGATATTGTCTATCATATCTTTATATATATATATATATATATATATATATATATATATATATATATATATATATATATATATATATATATATATATATATATATATATTAATTTACATGTATATAAATATTTATTTACATGTATATAAATTAATTTTTTTTCCAAAAATTTATAAATAATATTAATTACTTATAAATTAAATTAATATATATATATATAAATTAGTGTATATATATATATATATATATATATATATATATATATATATATATATATATATATATATATATATATATATATATATATCTTGTAAATAATATTATTTATATATATGTATTAATATAAATTAATATAATTTATAATAAATATAAATTAATAAAAAAAAAACATATTAAAAAAAAAAAATTTAAAGGTAGGCGCCACTCCTAGTGGCGACTTGCCCTACCCTTAAGGGTAGGCGCCAACTAGGGTGGCGCCCAAGGCAAAAATAGGGCAAAAAATGCCCATTTTTATAATTTTTTTTAAAATTGGGGTATTTTTGGAATTTTTTTAAAAAAATTGTATATTTAAAAAAAAACTTCTAATATTGATGATTCTTTATTCTTTATGTTTGTTTTAGATTAGTTTCCTCAAACATGTTCTCTTGGTACAACTTGACATACAAGAGTGTTGGTCGTTACTAGATTTAAGTCTCTAGATATTGGATGATAATGCCTAATGATAGGGTTATGTTTAATATTCACACATATACTGATAATTGATATCAATATCTTTATTCATTATTGAAACTTAATGATGTTGTATTAGAGCAAGAAACCGTCTATTAGTTAATACAAATGATATCACGTCGTTGACATCATAGATGAGTTGCAATGAGAGCAACATGTGGGCGTATTAATACTTGTGTGGAACAACATATTCCCGACCAATGGATATACATGATGATAAAGATGATTAAATCTAACCCCAACAAGTTTTCTCAATATTAACACTGAAATCTCAATTTATTTTCTATCATTTTTTCAATAACCAAACAACTATAAACAACTCTTGCTTAGAATCACAAAAACTAGTGAACCAATCTTCAAAACACAATCAGTTTGTGTAGATACAATAATATTGCACTTGTTGTTTGCACTGCAATATAATCTTAGAGAAAATGCATTACATTCCTTCTATACAAACCATACATTTCCCAAAATGTGTATGCAACTAATTAAAACAACGAGTTATAGGTTGTACACAACTCTTTATATTCAACTTATGAACCATTTTTTGTTGTATGTCACCACAATCCCTTATTATTTAGCGGTTCCTTATTTACATAATCCATTTGACCATCATATTTCTCAAAAGCACTAGAAACCGTCGTAGAAGACACACAACAAAAGTTAAAAAGCAAAAAATTACAAGTTTTCATTGAAACCCATAAAATCACAGTGCAAGAAAGGTGTTTGACAAGCTATTACAAAGAAATTTGGTTTTGTAACAAATTTAGAGATCCAAAAAATCGGTCACTAAAAGGTGACGTTTCAATTGGCATATGAGTTGGCATCCACAACGTCACATAGAAGTCACATAGAACATCTCATTGAATTTCACCAATATATCACACAAAAATGAATAATATGATATGTTTCGAAAAGTTGAGGACAAAAATGATCTCTTTTTTTCTTTTAAATTATGGTACTCAAATGAACCCTAAATACAAGATATGAGACGGGAAAAAAGGGATTAAACTAAATATATTTAACTTGAAGTTAAGTCAATCCTAGAACTTTACATTGTCTTTAATGAAAATTAAATTCATAAAAAATTATCATAGACCGTGATCTAGACTATATTTCACTTGAAGTGCGACAACTTCAAAAAATTTCACATATCAAAAGTGAATTAACCTCACAACACACTTACAACAATGCCAAGTAATACATGTGTACTAACCCCCACCTTGTATTTTCTTGAATATATCAACCTATGTCATTGATTTGAATTTTCCACAAATCAAAAACAATTATCCCATCCATTTTCTCTATCTCAAATTTTATACTTGAACTTGTGATTACAATTGTATTAATAGTATAAATTAGGCACAAGAGAGGATTCCATGAAACTCACGGTGTCAAAATGGACACACTTAAATACCAAATCTTTGTTAACCATAGTTATCCTAAGACAACACTTTCACACCACAATTCTTCTTTTCTGATGTAAAATATCCTACAATATTACAACTACAAAATATTTTAAAATGTGTGAAACATATATCAAATTTGATATTTTAATATTTTAGATGAAAATGTGACACATCTCTTATAACTCTTGTCGCTCACAAGTCACAACTTCATAAACTTCCTTAACATATCAATCCAAGACAGTTTCATAGAAATAGTCAAACTTTAACAAACACGTGTGGACTGATAAATAGAATACTATCAACATAAAATAGAATAATAAGACTAATAAAACCCATGTACTATCCGTATAGTATAATAGGGTGGAACCGTGTGAGAATTTTTAGTCGTTTTTGTCTATATAAGAAGCTTTAGGAACCTTTCATACACAATCAACACAATAATTTGCAATTCTTGCTTTCCCCATACGACAGGATATATCTATACAACTTATATAGAGATGGGTTTTGTGAAGAGCTGTAAGAGAGTATGGGGAAGCAAGAATAGATTGTATCCAGAAGAAACTTGCAGCAGAAGCTATGGAAAATTATCGTCAGACAAGAGCCACAAACAAAAGGATAATATTAAGAAGAAGAAACCAGTAAATGGTTGTGTTTGTGTCTATGTTGGACCTGAGAGACAGAGATTCATAATCAAAATCAAAATATTCAATCACCCTTTATTCAAAGCGCTTTTGGAAGATGTTGAGAATGAATATGGATATAGAAATGATGGTCCTCTATGGCTTCCTTGTCATGTTGACTTTTTCTGCGAGGCACTTGTGGAAATTGAGAGTGCTGATGAGAATGATATCGGTTTCGTGTGTTGCAGCTTTCCAATTTTGGTATAATTAAGTTGTAAAATTAATACTTGTAGATGTATATAAAATCTATATCTATGACTTTTTGAAAATGACGCCATTTTGATTGGAGTATATTTTACAATGATCAAAACTATTTGTTTTTTCTAATCGTATTTGCATATTGTAGATTTCATTTGCTTTAATAGTTGTTATAATTTTAAGTGTAGATATGGATTATTAAATAGATAAGTAAATTTCCTAAAATAAAATGTCGCTAACTATTTATTAGAGTTACACTTTGAGAGAGAAAAATTGAAATTATGGTTGATTATGAATTGTTAACTAACTATTATCACCAAAGAGTGTTTTAGTTTGGTTGTGAATGAAGTTTTATATATGGCTACGAGAGAAATAAGGAGTTGTTTGGAGATGATGGTAGACTATGAAAAGGTTTATGATAGTGTGAGTTGGAACTATCTTAGGAGGGAGGACTAGAAATGAGTTTGTCAAGATTTATATTCCATAATCATCGGTAAAAGAAACTGGAAGGCAAGGATAATGTTAGCTTGATTTGGTTATCAACAAACTGTAACTTATGGCTGATGAGGAATGCAATCATGTATCAAGGTGGTATCTTCAACTTTGAGGATTCTTGTTTTTCAAGTAAATTATTGTCTTGGAAATGGACTGTTTTAGATATTAAAAGTAATCTTAAGTATAACTTTTATGATTGGCTTACCTTCCCTTTGAATTGTATTAGGAGGTAAATCGAGTTGACTTTGTTTCTCAGTGTTTTTTGGGTTACAGTATTCCTTATACTCTTTTTTTATCAAAATATATATATATATATATATATATATATATATATATATATATATATATATATATATATATATATATATATATATATATATAAACCAATGATGACAACTCTCACTATTACAAATAATATATTTTATGAGAAAGATTTCACTTTGATTAATAAATAGTTTAGGTATATTTTTTGAGTGCAGATGTTTAATTTTTTTAATAAAAAAATTCAATCTTTTTCGTCGGATATTTGTACTAACCGAGGGAATAGTTCTATCGGGATTTACGCTTTGATTTCCTCGTTACTGTATTTTTTATTTTTATTTTTATTTTTCATTTGATTTAAAGACCAAGGAATACATTATTTCAGTTGACGTCTTTCTCTTTTTTTATTTCTTTTAAATTATGAAATTAATCTTTGTTGCATGAAAAAGAAATAATCGATACAAAAACATTAAAGTATTTTTTTGCTTTAATAGCCGATGTGAATGATCTTTTTGCTTGAATGAGCTTCCCACCTTCTTGTTACGTGGAGCTTAGCTTCCAACATTTGGTATGAAATTTTTAGATGATTAGGGATTCAGTTAGCTCTTTCTAGAAATCTTATTTCTCTTTTTCCGATCTTTTGTTCACTAGGGGATAGGGCGAAGGTTCAGGAGAGATTTTTCATAATTTGACATGAAGTTGGTTGAGCAATTTGGTAGATGTGTAATGATAAGTTTTTCTCCGATATTTAACAAGTGCGAGAGAGATGAAGGATAAGAGTTATTTGGAGCTGGTTTATTTGCAGACGAATAAGAACTATTTCCTTTTCTCTGCCTTCAGAATTCTAACACGTGTTTAAACCAATAGAAATTTGATATATAGAAAAATTCTTTGTGAAAGAGAGAGCTTTTTATTTTTTGGTTGGTCCCTCTCTGTGTGTGTAGTGGTTTTGATTTTCCCCGGTGGATCCTTGTTTGGTTGGTGGTGGGATTATTGTTCTAAATTCTAGCTTAGTTAGTTATTAGGTCGATCTATGTCAATTGTCTGGGTTTTCGAATTTTCTTGTTTTTGTTGATTGTCAGAGGTGTTTTCTTTTACGGTTTTCATTTCTGAGTCTCAACTTTTGATCCATCTTTCACACATTTTTACTAATTTAACAAAAAAAATTATAAAAAATTTGTATTAATTGTATTACACCGTTGACCGATTAATCCCTCCCTCCAAGTTGAAACGGAAAGTTCTTATTGTTTTCTCAATTACCGTCAGCCAAGAATGACACCGCCAGAGTCACAAACATTCTCCTCACATTTTTTCATATTATTCTTTGACTTTTTTTTATATTATATTGAAGACGATTATATTAATACTATAGGATTTTCTGTTCTCACTAACCAACTATTAATCTCTTTAACTTTTATAAGTACTACCAACTATGAATTGACTGAGCAAGCATACGATATGATTTGTTTTATTACTCAAATTCCTTACTGAAGTTGAGGTCATTCTTTATGGACAAAATTCAAATGTAGCATTGTATGAAAACAAGATATTCAAAATTTGACAACACGTGTGGACCAATAAAAAATAAACTTTAGTAACATATGCAATAATAATAGCAGTGGGACCCGTTTGAGAGTTTTTTGGTCTATAAAAGGAACTTAACTTGATGTATATTCCTAGGATCGTTTCATACTATTAATCAACACCTTCATTTCTAATTTTTCCTGCTTAATTTATATATAGATGGATTTAGTGAAGAAGTGTAAAAGAGTATGGGGAAGCAACAATAGATTGTATGGTTCAGAAGACAGTAGTCGCAGTTGCAGCTATGACAAATTATCAGAAAAAAAAATCAACAAAGAGCAAAAAAATAATACTAAGAAACCAGCAAATGGTTGTGTTTGTGTCTACGTTGGACCTGAGAGACAGAGATTCATAATCAAAATCAAAATATTCAATCACCCTTTGTTCAAAACACTTTTGGAGGGTGTTGAGAATGAATATGGTTATAGAAATGATGGTCCTCTATGGCTTCATTGCGAGGTTGACTTGTTCAATGAAGCAGTTCTGGAGATAGAGAGTTCTGTGAATGATATGGGGTTTGTTGGTTGCAATTTTCCAACGAGTCACAAACTTAGCCCGGTTTATAATTATCTTGTTTTGGTATGAAATTGTGAAGTTAAATGATGTAGATATGTATCATTAGAAAAGATGGATTCTTGTGAAACAAATGTTATTTCATGATAATTTAGCAGAAAGACATGTTTATAATAGTGGTATTTGCAGAAAGGCATGTTTATAATAATGGTATTTGCAGAAAGACATCTTTCCTTTTTGTTTTTTGTATGGCTTTATATGTTTATTTTGAAATTTTCACTTTAATAACCTCTTTTCCTCCCTTACATTCTATTTTATATATATATATATATATATATATATATATATATATATATATATATATATATATATATATATATATATATATATATATATTTATTTATTTATTTATTTATTTATTTATTTATTTATTTATTTTTGAAATATTAAATATGATTTGAGTCTAAATTTATTATTTGTATTTTGGTTTTTTGAGTTTAATTGTTTTGGACTTAGGTAATTTTGGGAAATGTTTCTAAAAAATTCTTGTAGTGTTTGAAGTGTCTAGATATTTTTTAGGGTTGTAATATTTTATAGAATATCATGTTGGAATTTTTAGAGTTGATAACTCTCTAGAATTAGTGTGTTTAGAGTTCTCCATAGACTACTATAAATAGATATGTAATCCTACACTTTTGTATCATGCAACAATAAATGTTCTCTCTTCCACAAAGAACTTTCATATCTATCAAGTTTCTATTCAAGCCTCTAATATTCCCACACACTTTTCCTAAACACAAAAGACATTATTTCGAACACAGTGGTACCAGAGCGTCAAGGTCCTCAAAAGATGGCGAATGGAGTTTTCCCTTTCCAAATGTTGATGCTCACAAAGAACTACTATGACAACTGAGGTATCAAGATGAAGACGCTACTGTTGGAACATGATTTGTTCATGCCCTTAAAAGGTTTCGATGATATTCAATTATTTAAGGAACAATAGGGTTTACTAATGGTTATTCTAGTGTGCAAGATCAAAAGACATTAACCTTGATATAAATTAAGTTAATCACCTAGAAGAATCATCAAAGAGAAGCAAAGTCGGTATGTATTTAAAGGATCAGAACTAAGCCTACAAGATCTGAAGTCAAATTACATCAAAGTTTTAAAGCCTAACAAAAGACACAGTTCCACAAAGAAGTGATTCAGATTTAGATTGATCAGAATCTGTAAGTTATTCATCAGCATTTGAAGGCTTCAGACTCTTGTCTCGATCCAACCTCTGATGACAGCTCAACTTCTAAAATACCAAAGAGCATATGATCTGCACATTGTTTCAAAACAGTCTTGTCTTATCAAAGCCCTGGAATTCTGTACAAAGTCTACTAGGGTTTCATGTTGCAAGACTCAAGAAATAAATATGTGATATCTTTAGTTTTCTCTACCTATTCGTAGATATCTAGTACCTTGAAAGCTACTGAGAGCGTTGCTATTATTCAATGGACAAGGCTTTATACCCGGTGCTAATCTGCAACGACTCCCTTGGCATACTTCCTCAACAAGCATGCTCATTATGCTCCAACTCTCCAACGTCCATTTTCCTAGTATTATAAAAGGAAGTTCAAGGATATGAAGAAGATGCTGAAAAATGATTGATCAAGTTGATCATCATAGGTTTGTTGAATTTGGGTGAAAACTCTGAATATGTTAAAAATTCAAATACTATGAAACTCTTTGAATAAGTTGTCAACAGAACCATACAACACAAGAGGATCTGATACAAACAAGAACACTTATCTATATTTGTTAGCTTGTACAATAGAGTCTTAAGATTTATTTCCATTGTTAATCTTAGAAATCTTAAAGACATTAGGATATGTGTTATAACTATGCACTACAAATAAGAGCATCAAGTGCATTTGTAATTACTATTCTAAATTGCTGATTAGAATATGTAAGAAGTCTATTGCTGGGTGCTTGAGAAAATAAGTCTCTTTCTGTTATATTGAGCAAAGAAGTCTCATGTTGGATGCCTGAGCAAAGAAGTCTATTTCTATATAGATTGAGCAAAGAAGACGCATTCTTGCGTGAAGAGCAGAAAGTCTCTTTCTAGATAGATTGAGCAGGATGTCCTGAATGGGTAGTTCAGGCAAGGGATTATCTTGCTTGAGGGCTTGACCAGGAGTCTCTTTCTGTGGGATTCAACATGAAGTTCTGAACAGGTATTTAAGGCACGAAAGTCTCTTGGTTTAGGGCTTGAGCGGAAGTTTCTTTCTAGGTTGATTGAGCAAATTGTAATCTGAGTGATTATCGTGAAAATATCTTGTTCCGCAAGGGAACTGGACTACTATCGGTTTAAAAGGAACCATGATATATTATGTGTCTCTTCATTTACTTTTGCATTTACATTCTGCTATGCAACAAACTCTGAAGTTAGACTCTGATCTGATTTAGACTCTTACTTGGATTAGAATCTGAGCTTGACATCTCAGGATCTGAACAGGTTTAAGAAAAAGAAGTAAATTTCATTATACACAATTCAACCCCCCATTCTTGTGTATAGATTTCTCACCTTCAATTGGTATCGGAGCCCGACTGTGTTTATTTCACTTAACAGTGAAACAGAAAAGATCTGATCAGAAAAAGCTACTCAAGCAGTGATTAGCTTTCTTTGAAGTTTTCTCCATTAGTCACGAAATGGAAACTACATAAGGTAGAGAAAGATGAGCTAAAGGGATTAATAAACTTGTTTCCATTCTAACTCACCTGTGTTTGTGAGTATGAAAGGATTTTTAATCTTTAAGACTAACTCATGGGACAAGTGTACTTGTTGAAGAAATCAAGAAACATTTTCTGCTTTAAGTCATTTACTTTGTGAGTATGAAAGAATTTCTTAATCCTTAAGACTTACTCATGGGATAAATGTTCTTGCTGCATGAATCAAGGTTTAATCTTGATCAACTTATTTAAAAGGAAGACTGATCAGATTTCCAGATCCTCAAAAGTCAGAAAAACCAGAAGAAGCTTTTGTTTGAGAAGAAACTAATGGGAATTCTGATGATGAGGAAATGACCTTACTTTTCAATAGATTTCAACAACTGACCAAGAGTAATAAGGGACTCTTTTGTAGAAGCTCTAACTTCAAAGGCTTATGTTCGAAGAACAGAGAAGAGGATCAAAAGATCTACTACAATTGCAATAAGCCTAGTCACTTCTAAAATGATTGTCCTAATCTACAAAAGGACGGGTCATTTAAGGGAAGAATTCTGAAGGAAAGTTTCAGAGAAAGTTCAAGAAAGGTCTCATGGAAACATGGGATGAACTTGATGGCGATTAAGAATTAGAAAGAGAAGCTGAAGAAGCCAACCTTGCACTGATGGCTCTTACGCTCTCTGGTTTAGAGTCTGAGTTCGGCCGACCTCTGAATCTGATGATGAAGATATGGTATATTTTAACCTATCTTGGTCTGATCTTATTTGTGATTTCATGAGCCTTTCTCAAGGTTAGGAAATCTTCTAAAGAAATTGTTGAGACATTGGAAAGAAATGTAGCTGCTGCCTGAGTAGGATATGGATCTTCAAGATTTCTTAACAATAGATCTTAACAGAACTCTGCTTGCATCCATGATCTATGGAGTAAGTAAGAGAAAAAGAGATGGTCCGGGCTTCCATGAAATGTGTGGTTCTGAGAACCATGACATGGAAGAATCTCTTAGAACCATCTTCTTCAAGTCATGCTTATGACTTATTAGTGTCTGATACTGAAGGGATCATAGTTATGAACCCATTAGAGTCAGTAACAGAGAAGTCAAAGGTTCTGATAGAAAATGATACCTCAAGGTCTTAATTTCTAGACAACATATGACTACATCCTATAACAAGAGGGAATCATATGTTCTAATCCTAACTATGAAATAGGAAGGACAGTTAAAGTATGGAGAAAGGCAAAATAAGAGTACTATGGTCACTAATACTACTCCAAGACTGTGTTGAACAAGAATTATGTTCAACAACAAAAGTGTTTAAGATTGATTCTCATTAGTAAGAACATTGTTGGAACCTAACGTTGTTCAGAAGCAATACCAAGGTATGTCTAAACTCCTTCTTTTTATTTAGACAACTTTTATGAAAGAGATATTATTTATTTTAGTCTATGTATCTAAATCCTTGATGCATAACTATCTTAGATAATATATTTGCATAAGAATTTTTAGAACAAGTGGAAAATATTCTTTTGTATCCTTGTTCATATTCTTTGTTCAAAACCAAGTATTGTGGGCTCAAAAGTTTTGATCACAAAAGTGATGTTATTCAAGTAAACTCTTTAGTGAGTTGTTTTGCTTGTTTTACCCTTTGTCTTTTAAATACTTAATTCTTATCTAAGAAAAGGGGTTTTTGATCTTATTTTAAAAAAAAAACTTGATTCTGAATATGGAGTATCAAAAACTAATATTAATCAGAAGTAGCTTCATCAATCTCTTGAGCAGACTCTAATGACAGTGTAGCCTTTAAAAAGCATCAGGCTCTGAGACTCAGAAAAAGAATAAGGGTTTCTTGTAAATTTTTATAAAAATCCATGTGTCTCAAAATTACTATGCTAGTTATGATGCTCTTTGGGAAGAATTTGTAGAGTAGTGATGCTTTACTCATTGGATTTTGTTTTGCCTCCCTCTCTTTTCATTTCTTACTTTTTCTCTGCACTTGTTTATCTTACTTGTTGGTTTTTCCAAAATATTTTATGTGTTTTGTCTTTTCAAAACCTAGTTGTCTTAAATCTTTTTCTCTCTGGTTTTTGCCTTTTCATTCCCTATTTAAATTGATCTTCCTCAATTTAAATTTCTCATTCTGGTTTTACAATATGTCCATCAAACCTGGTTGACACAGTTGTGCAACCTTGCCTTGGTTTTCAAAAGCTCATATCTCTCGCTTATGTCCTAACCTAAGATGACCTCTAGCTCAAACCTTAGCATGAGAAACCAACTGAAGAGCATCAATGAAAGGCTAGCTCTTCTTGAAGAATTGGGAGTGTCTGACTGTGATCTTATGCTTCTTTTTCACTCAGACTTATGAGTGAAATTTCATCAAGTAATATTCAACCTCCTGAAAATAACACTGGCTCACCTTGAGAGAAAATGGTTATTCATTCCTTTAGAATGAGTTCTGGGCGAACTCGTCTCTTTGTAAGGAAATCTTGTAAGTCTAGATGAAGTTTCATTTAACCAAGGGCTGAAGAGTTATTGGTGAAGATCATAATAGACTTGAGGAAAGTTCAGCTCCATCTCCTTCGTCTTCTTCCACCAAACTTCAGCAGTCTTTCTAAGTTGCCTTTGTTTGAGGTTTTCCTCTCAATTTTTGTAGTCATTTCCTTTCCTTTTCTTTTTTTTGTAACTTATTCTTAGGGAATTTTTAGTTTCTCTTTTATGCATAGTTTTTTTTCTTAAGACTTGTATGTTCAAATTAGGTAAATTTGATGTATTCTTTCTTAGTCTCTGATTGTATAACCAAAACAATTTTTGTGGTTAATTGGATATATCAAATGAATTGAATGAAAAAGAAACATCAAGTTAAGAGTATTGTGTTTTGTTTTCTGAATTTTGGCCTACTTAAATTAGTTTACAATAAAGGAATTAACTAATGATTAAAAGAATCGTTTTCTATTATAAAAGGGAAAAGAACTTCATTGAACTGTCAGTCTAAAGGAAAAGTTTACAAACCTCAATCTAAGACATGTCAAACTCAGGGGGAGCTTACAAATCTCAGACCCTGATGTTAGAATTTGTTGATTAAAATTCTAGGAGTAAATTAACATAGATAAGAAATTAAAAAGAGATTTCAAACATCGTCTTAATGGACTGTCAGACTTAGGGGAACCTTACAAATCTCAGCCTATGATGTTAGACTGTGTTAATTAAATCATCAACCATTTTTCTTAAATACATATGTTCGTCATCATCAAAAAGGGGGAAATTGTTGGAACAAGATTTGTTCATACCCTTAAAAGATTTTGATGGCAACAAAATATTTAAAGAACAATAGGGTTTATTAATGGTTATTCTAGTGTGCAGGATCAAAATACATTAACCTTGATATACATCAAGTTGATCACTTAGAAAGAACCATTAAAGAGAAGCAATGTTGGTCTGTATCTAAAGGATCAGAACCAAGCCTGCAAGATCTGAAGTGAAATTACATCAAGGTTTCAAAGCCTATCAAAAGACTCAGTTCCACAAAGAAGTTATTTAGATTTTGATTGATCAGAATCTATAAGTTGTTCATCACCATCCGAAGGCTTCAGACTCTGGGCTCGATCCAACCACTGATGACATCTCAGCTTCTAAAAGACTGAAGAGCACCTGATCTGTACATTGTACCAAAACAGTCTTGTCTTATCAAATCCCATAATTCTAGACAAAGTCTACTAGGGTTTCGTGTTACAAGGTTCAAGAAAAAAAGATGTGTTATCTTCAGTCTGCTTTACTTGTTGGTAGACATCTAGTACCTTGAAAGGTATTGAGAGCGTTTCTATTATTCAATAGACAAAGTTTCATACCAGATACTAATCTCCAACGACTCTCTTGGCATACTTCTTCAACAAGAATGATCATTATGTTCAAACTCTTCGACGACTATTTTCCTAGTCTTATAAAAGCAAGTTCAAGATATGAAGAAGATGCTAAAAAATGATTGATCAAGTTGATCGTCATAGGTTCGTTGACTTTGGTTGAAAACTCTGAATATGATGAAGATTCAAATACTATGAAAGTCTTTGAATAAGCTATCTATAAACAGAACCATAAAACACAAGAGGATCTGATACAAGCAAGAACACTTTTTTATATTTATTAGCTTGTACAATAGAGTTTTAAGATTTCTTACCATTGTTAATCTTAGAAATCTTAAAGACATTATGATATGTGTTGTAACTATGCATCATTGATAAGAGCATCATGTGCATTTGTCATTACTATTCTAAATTGCTGATTAGAATATGTAAGAAGTCTCTTGTTGGGTGCTTGCGAAAATAAGTCTCTTTATGTTAGATTGAGCAAACAAGTCTCTTTCTGGGTGCTTGAGCAAATAAGTATCTTTTTGGATAGATTGAGCAAGGAAATCTCATGCTTACGGGCAGAACACGAAATTTCTTTCTAGGCAGATTGAGCAGGAAATCCTGAGCAAATAGTTATGTCAATTATCTGTATTCCTCAGTTTTCTTCTTCTTGATGGTTGTCGGAGGGGTTTTCTTTGGTATTTTTATTTTCGAAATCTCAACAATTGATTTATCTCTTTTTCTCTCATTTTATACTAATTTAACGGGAAAAAATTATAGAAAATTTGTATTAATTGGATTAAACGGTTGACCGATTAATTCCTCCTTCCAAGTTAAAACGGAAAGTTCTTATTGTTTTCTCAATTACCGTCAATCAAGAATGACAGTGCCATGGGTCACACATCTTCTCCTCACATTGTTTCCCTTTTAGTATATAATATTTATATCGGAAAGGATTATATTAATACTAGGATTTTCTGTTCTCACTAACCAACTATTAATTCCTTAGTGAAGTTGAGGTCATTCTTTAAGGACAACATTCAAATGTAGCATTGTATGAAAACAGGATATTCAAAATTCTACAACACGTGTGGACCAATAAAAAATAAAATATAGTAATATATGCAATAATAATAGCAGTGGGACCCGTTTGAGATTTTTGTGGTCTATAAAAGAAACTTAACTTTTTGTATATTATTAGGATCGTTGCATACTCTTACTCAACACCTTCATTTCTAATATTTCCTGCTTATTTTATAGAGATGAATTTAGTGAAGAAGTGTAAAAGGGTTTGGGGAAGCAGCAATGGATTGTATGATTCACAAGACACTACTCAAAGTTGCAGCTATGACAAATTATCAGAAAATTTCCACAAAAAGCAAAAGAATAATACTAAGAAACCACCAAACGGTTGTGTTTGTGTCTACGTTGGACCTGAGAGACAAAGATTCGTAATCAAGATCAAAATATTCAATCACCCTTTGTTCAAAATGCTTTTGGAAGGTGTTGAGAATGAATATGGTTATAGAAATGATGGTCCTTTATGGCTTCCTTGTGAGGTTGACTTGTTCAATGAAGCAGTTGCGGAGATAGAAAGTGTCGTTGGTTGCAGCTTTCCAATTGCTCACAAACACAGCCAAGTTTCACGCTTTTCATTGTCTTGTCGGTCTAACCTGAGTTGTGCTGTCAATTACCAGATTATTGTATAAAGTTGTGAAACTAACTCATGTTAGTTAATATTTTCAGTTAGTTAGTTAGCATTTCTGTAGCTATAAACTTTATTGATTTTCTAGGAGTTGTATACTCATTCAATCATTCTCTTGTAAATTCTGAAAAAGTTAACTGTAAAAGAAAGAGCTTTCTGCTCAGAATTGTTCTCAGAGAGAATTAAAGTCGGAGTTCGATGTTCCAAGCCGAATCATTAGATTGTGCTGTTTCTTTTCTTCCTCTTATTTACTAACTGTTTCTTTCAAATCTCTCTAAGAAATACTCTTACTCTATAAATGGAGTGGCGTGAGTGTGAATCCTAGGTTTAATCTCGGTAACCATGTTGAAATGTGAGGTTGAAAAATTTACTGCTCAGAAATGACCTTTCCCTAAGAAATGATTACAGAGAATATTCACCATAATACTTTGAATAAAGTTTGTTGCCTAACACCGTTTATTCATGTGTAAATTTTATGAATTTGTATTTTCTCTTATTTAATATTTAATTTTGTATTGATTACTAATTATTTTCGTGTTCTTGCACTAAGGAGAATTGTAATTATGTTATGTTCGATAGTCAAACATATTGATTTAAAGATAAGAGATATAAATTCACGTGTAAGTTTGTATTTTATGTGTCCTAGTAATATATATTTATAATTAATACTAAAATGTACGTTTTACTTTTGAATATTTTTATTAATTTTAAATATTTTTAACTTATTAAGCTATGAAGGGATACTATGTTGCAAGGTTTTAGAAATAAAAAAATTCAAATTTATTAGTCATAAAGTAAGTATTATTAATTGTGAACATATTCATTTATATTTATAATAATTTTTTATGTGTATTATTATTCAATATATTAGGTTTATTTGTTTCGGCAACTTGCATCTTTGAATTTTATGAGTCACAATAATTTTATTTTTTGGTTGTTGTCTTGTTGATTGAACCATTTAATATGTTTGATGTTTTTTTTTTTTGTAAGAAAACGAATTTGTACAGTTTCTGAGTCACTGTATATATCTTTGATTAGCCTCCGATGTAAATATGTATAGATTTTGTAAATATGCATAGTATTTGTTAGGGTATATAATGTGTGTCAATTTGATTTTATATAAATATGTATAGTTGTTGTTTTCACCTTATAGCCCTTTAAATATATGATTGCAAAATTTGTCATTTAGGTTATGCTTTACAGAATTGCATGTTATAACCAAAACTATGTAAAATTTAAAAGAATTATATTTTAAAAAAATAAGGGATTTCACATAGGTTAAAGTCCCAACCAATTTGAAAAGTGGTCCTATAATCTAATCCCCTCGATTAGCAGTCTCAACCGAGAGAAAAAGTGAGGAATTTCACCTCGGTTCACAATCCAAACCGATGTGAAATGTGAGGATTTCTCCCTCGATTAACTAGGGGTGGCAATTGGATCCATTAAGACAAAATTCATCTAATCTTTCCACCAAAAAATCCATAAAATTCATCCCCTACATAAAAACTAAGTTAATGAATTGAATTAAATCCATCCATTTATAAGAATGGATTGATCCAATTCGTCCAACACATTTTAATAATCCAATAAAAAAAATTATTATCTAATTTTAAAAATATAAAATTTTTCAAATATTAAAAAAAAATGAAAAATACAAAATTAATTTTTTTTTCCAAAAAAAATCATTTTTTTTAAAATACAAAAAATCAATTTTTCCCAAAAATTTAAAAATAGTTTTTTTTGGAAAATACCAAAATTCGATTCTATTTTTGAAAAAGTTATTTTCTTACGAATATAAAAACAATTATTTTTTTCGAAAAAAAAAACAATTTTTAAATTTTTTTTTTTTCCAAAAATATATTTTTTTTCCAAAAAAAAACTGAATTTTTTTCATTAAAATACAAAAATAAAGAAATTAATATATAAAAAAGGATTTTTTCAAAAAAAAAAAATCTTTTTTTCGAAATTAAAAAAAAAAAGGGATGGATGGATATCCATCAACTAAAAATATGATAATAATGGATGGATTGGATGAATTTTATTTTTAATGGATGAATTGGATTGGGTATTTTTTAAGAAAAATATTTAGTGGATTGTTAATGGACTAATAGATTATTTTGATCCATCCATTAACGATCCAATTCATCCATTTTACCACCCCTACGATTAACCTCTCACCCAAGAAAAAAAAAGTGATAAACTTTTCAGTTTTTTTGCATCGACTAGTGGTCAGAGGAGAAAATGGTGCACTTTCCATAACACCTTATATTACCTTGACACTCTAGTTGAGATAAAATCCCTCTCTGGACCTAAGTAAAAGGTGGTGATGAGAGAGAGGTGAGAAAGATGAGTTAGATTTTTAAAGAGTTTTTTCCATTGACAGGTTTGGGAGAGATCTGCATATATTTATTACGTTCACAATAATTAAGAAATGGATTGGTTTTTAGGGTTTGAATTTTTAAGTAATTTATGCCAATAATTAATCTAATTAATTATTATGAAATGTTACGTGTGTAAATAAATTGTGTCAAATGGATGACACATATAATATAAAAAATAAAAAATAAAAATAAAAAAATCGAAGTGTCAATGTCACATCATAAAAGAAGGTTGAATTTGAATAGTTCTAATAAGAGATCAAAATTAGAAAATCTTCGTTTGATAAATGAAATTTGTGTAATTTTGTAATAGATTTTTTTTCTAGATTTGCTCCAAATGGAAGGGAGAGAATTAAGTATTACTCCTAAATTTTAAGATCTTGCATTTACACATAGACTCTATTTAGTAAAGAAATAGGTGATAGTTGATAAGTTATCAGATAATTTATAAATGGTGATTGATAGTTGATAGTTTATAGCTAATGAATGGTAGCTTATAGCATATGATTAGTAGTTTATAGCAGATGACTGACTGGTGATAAATTAGTTGATATATTTGGTAAATTAGCGATTGCACTAGTTGATAAATATTAAATGACATAAAAAAACATTTTTAATTAACAAATTAGTGGTTTAATTGTCTTTTATATATTATTATTAAATAAGTTTTATTCAATAATGTAGCGGGGTATTTGTTACCATTAGAGATATTGACTAAATCTAAGGTAAACCATACAAGTCGAGTCGCCACCGCACTTCTATTTATCCAAAGGAATGGTTAGAAAGCGAACAAAAACCTAAAAGTTTTATCGAATCAAAAACTAGTAAAAATGTCAGAGATCGGGGTAAGGGGGTTGGTTATGCAATAGGAAGGTTTTAAGCACCCAAAACATCCTAGGTCGGTATTTTGTGAAAATTTGTTTGTGCAAACATGATTGAAGAGATGAGAAGAGAATATACAAGTTATTTACATTTTTTGTGTTTGAATGGATAAACTCATTGCCTATGTACCATCTTAAAAAAGATTCGGATCAAAACCTCGTAGTTCGGGGTAAAAATCTCAAAAAAATGAGTTGGTGAATTGATTGGTCCAAAAGCCTTAAGGTCTTTTGTTATCCAAGGGAGAAAACTCAACCTAAAACCACAAATCCACCATGTGAGGATAGCTTCAACATGCTAGTGAGGGGTTAACCCTATAATAAGCATGGAAGACTCATTGTCCATCACTAAGGATATAGGTGAGTATTACATCTACCTCAAGGATAACTCAAACCTAATAGCTAAAGGTCATGAAAATGTTTTGATTAAGAGAGTGGCCATTGAAACCATAAAAAGGTATTTGAATGAGTGGTATTTACCAATGAAAAGTATTTACAAAACATGGTCAAAGTTGATTTAAAAGTTCAATTCAAAATAAGTGTTATGAAAAGAAAGTTTGAAAATCAAAAGCATAAGGCTTAGGTTTTTAATGTTTGAAGACAAGTGTTAAATGTTTGCACAAAAGTTTTGGCTTGGGTTAGAGTGGAGGGAAGAAGAATAATGGCTAAAGTCCTAATCATATAAGAGATAAGGGATAAGAAACAAGACCACAAATGGAGTTCCTCTCTTGAGATCATATTGATGATCCAAGTAGCTCCCATCCTTTGGAATATGCAAGCAAAATAATAGTAAGCTCAAGCAATCAACACAATCAAACAAGCTTCTTAGGAGATCCTCAATGTATCTTGTATCTTTCACTTTGGATGATCATGGCAATGGTTCTTCAATTTGAGCTCTCATAAAATTCCCTAACACAAAAGCACACACATCAAAAGTTCCATGAAGTAAATCAAGAATGGACAAGAGTGAGTTTAGAGGTTTGGTCCTTCTAGTCCATCTTAAACATTAAGGTCCTTTTACTCCAATTTGCATAGGGGAAGTCCTAGAAACTAAGTCCTTTTATCCATTTCTTTGCATTTGGTCCACAACAATCAAAACAAAACACAAGCACAATGATATATACACAATTATGTGCTCAAGTGAGCAAAGGGCAAATTGCATTAACATAAACATGTGCTCAAATGAGAAAAGGGAAAACAAATGAATAATATGTACAAGAATATTAAATTGCATAAAAGTAAAGTGCAAGAAGTAAATATTAATGGTTAATAGTTAGTGTTAATAGTTAGTATGCCATAAGGCAAATTTAGTGTTATGTTAAGCAATCGTAATTGGACTTATGTAGAAGTCACAACTATCTGAGGCCGGTCAATAATAATGTAGGCAACAACACAAGTTAGAGGTTTTGATTAGTGAACCAAACTCCAACAACTTGCCATGCCAAAAAGAAGATGAGAAATGATCTTGTATTGATTTAGGTCCTTTGCATGATTTAGGAAGCAATCTATCCTTAATGCAAAGCCATTCACTTGATCATTGATCAAGACGAGTTAGATTTGAATCAAGGAAGATTAAACCTCCCTAATCAATGCTAACCATCAACCTTTAACTCATTGATCAAAAAAGAAAAGAAGAAGAAGAAGAAGATGAAGAATAGAAATGAAGAATTAAAGTGCACTAAATGAAATGAAATGAGATAATCAACAAGCTATGACCAAAGATAGAGAAGATCAAAGTCAAACCATAGAAAACAGAAGCAAAATGAAGATTAGAAGTCAATAAATAAACAAAATATTTTTGGCATTTTTAATATTTAAAATAAAACTTGAATTAAAATATTAAAGAAAGGTCAAACTTCAAACTCACTTCAAATCAACTTTGAAAAGTCCAAGTGAATTATCCCAAGTTCAACAAGGCTAAACAAAGTTTGACAAAAAATTTCAGCATTTTTAAAAGTCAGAAACTATTTTAAATCAATTAAAATGCATAAAAAATAACCTAATTGAACTAAAATCTCAAATAAATCTCAAATCAATTAATAAATTGATGAGAATATTTTTCATAGATCTATCATCATTCAAAGAGGTTGAGAAAATATTTTTGTATTTTTTGAATATCAAAAACTATTTAAAATGAATTAAAAATAAACAGAAAAGAGAAAATTACTAAAAAATAGCAAATGATAAAATAAAAAATATTAAAAATCATTTTTAGAAACTAGAAATTAAAAGAGAAATAATGTAATTGGTCCCATAATTTTTGGACCAATAATGAAATAGATATGGATTTTAGAAATAAAATGGAATTAAAAGAAATAAAAGAAAATAGAAATCAGAAATTAAAAATTAGAAAAAAAAAGGAGAGGCGTTGGATGATGGCACATTAATTGAGCTGGCATATCACATGGCTCTCAGGCGCGCATCCACCATACATCCAAGTCAATGCAAAACACGCTGCTTATTAAAAGGTCATAACAATGAGAGGCTTAGATCAAATCTGAAAATGAAAATGGATGGCCACGATTTGATTTGGAGACCAGACGGTGGCCAGCGCCACCGTCTTCTCCGGCTAGCTCCGGTGAGAACTCAAATTTGCAAAAGAACAAATATGCACCAAAATGCACGATCTATGTACCGTTCGAAAGATGGAGTGATGTACATCACTCCTATGCCACTCAATTCCACTCTAGATCCCTATTGAGAGAGAAATCAGAGATGGGACTTTGGTGGTGTTCAACTGAACTTGCTTGATTTCAAAAATTACAAACATAATAATGATGCCTCTATGCAGAGGACTTCAGACAACACAAAATCAAGGCAAATGGAACCATATATGAGGTGATTCGAAGCAAAATGTGTGAAAGAATTCTTTAACTTGAATTAACTTTTAATGATAGCAAATTGTGTGAACATCATCCAAATTGGTTGTGCATTGCATTACATGATATAATTGTGTTTTTACCTTGTGATTCATCTCACTCCATTGTTGCATAACCACACATATACATGTACATTGAAAAATTACTTAAAATAACTATTAAAATGCATTTTGTAACAGTATGTATCAATACATGAATCTGTGCATCGATACATGCAGCCTTGATTAAATGACAAAACAAATTATGTTCAGTATGCATCGATACACACGAGCCATGCATCGATACATGGAAGTGCAAAAGCTCTGTGCATCGATACACACGACTTCTGGATCGATACATGACCACTTGTGTTAGCCTGTGCATCAATACATGAGCATTAAGCATCGATACAGATTAGTGTAAAATACCACATGCATCGATACACACGACTTTTGCATCGATACATGATTAATTAATTTGACCAAATTACAAACAACTTACAGTATGCATCGATGCACACTCCTGTGTATCAATACACAAGGCTGTTTTAAGTCATAACAGAATCTGTTTTGCAGTACATATATACAGGTTTTGACAGCAATTGAAGGTCACGAATTCATTGAGCAAAAAGACAATTGAACACAAGATCAAAGAAGTGTTGGAGCAATTGTCAGTGAGCACATAGAAACCTGAAAGAGACTTCATCTTCTTCATCTTCTCAATCACTCTTCTTTCAAGAACATTTACACATAACAATTCTTGTTCTTTGGATTAACGAAGCATTGAGATAACGTTCAGTGGTGTGATCAAGGATCTAGCTGTGGGTTGCAGTGGAACGATCGAGGATCTAGCTGAGTAGAAGATTGAAGGGGGTTTCTAGGAAAAACCTACTGGTTTGTCCTTCAAGAACTGGACTGTTCTTGAGGGTTTCGGAGTCACATTTGCAGAACAGATTCAGCCGCAGCGTTGCGTTTGGAGATCGGGGGATTTCGCAAGCAGGTCGTGGAACCGGTGAATTGTTTGCAACTTTGTGCAGGAAAATCTTGATCAAGCTCAGATCAAGTGAAGGTTTATACAAGAAGAGGTTCTTGGAGATTAGAAATTCTGTCTTTGTATCAAAACCTTGTATCAACGGATTCGGCAATAATTGATAATCAAAGTTCTCAATTTCATTTGAAATTGAGAGGGAGACGTACCCACACGCGAGGACGACGTGGGGAACTTCCTTAACAAATCTCTGCGTATCTTCTTTTACCTTAATCTTCTTTACGTTTCAAATACTGTTTTGCAAATTCTGTTAGTGTGTGGTGATTGATTAAATTTCTGGACAGCAGTGATAACAAAACCTTTAGTCATACACCATTGCTGTTTATCATCAAACACTCACACACCAACTGTTTGACAAAACGGTTAACTTGATTGTGTTCATTGGAAATAGTATTTGAGGATAAGCGCATTCAATCTGTTAACATTCTGTGTGTATTAATTCTGTCATTCTCATTAAAATCCAGCAACTGCACTTGCGTGTCCGGCTTTCTAGTAGCGGTTCAGAATAGACGGAAGTCGATTCGGGACTGCTTTATACGCTGTTTTTGAAAACTCTGATTAAACGTAAAAATCCGTAAATTTTAAAAGAGGTGATCTATTCACCCCCCCTCTCGATCACTAGCCACACCGTCTAACAAGTGGTATCAGAGCGCCGGTTCGCTGGTGCTCTGTGGCTGCCTGTAACAGTATGGATTCTGAACCAAAGGGGGCGTATAATAGAGCGCCTATTTTCAACGGTGAAAATTATGGCTACTGGAAGGACTGCATGCGAGTTCATATAAATTCTGTGGATAGGTTAGTATGGGCTGCCATTGAAAACGGTCCGTTTCAAATTACAATGACCAATGCGGCTGGCGCCATAGTACCTAAACCAGAAGATGATTGGAATGAGAAAGATGAGAAAAAGTGGTCGTGTGATTGGAGAGCTCGAAACATGTTAATTTCAGCACTTGGTGTTGATGAATATTATCGAGTATCACATTGCTCGACAGCTAAAGAAATGTGGGACGCTTTAGAAGTTGCTCATGAGGGCACTACTGAAGTAAAACAGTCCCGCATTAACACACTCAATCAAGAGTTTGAACTCTTTCGCATGAAACAAGGAGAATCCATCTCCGACATGCAAAAGAGATTCACTCATCTAACTAACCGATTGAATGCTCTTGGAAAACCTATTTCCAATGAAATTGCTACTAATAAAATTCTCAGGTGTCTAAGCAGGGAGTGGCAACCTAAAGTTACAGCAATCAAGGAAGCCAACGATCTTACAAGACTTACAATTACAACACTGTTTGGAAAGCTGGAAGAACATCAACAAGCTTTGGAAAGTCTTGAAAAATATGAGAATAAAAGTAAGAAGGAAAAGGAGAAGAAAAGAGACAAAGAGGGAGAGAAGAAGCCAATAGCTCTTGTGGCTTCTAGCTCTAAGTCTTCACGAAAAGAGCAAAGCGACAATGATTCAAGTAGTGACAAAGATTCAGATGATGAGGAAATGAGACATTTTGTAAGGAGATATAATAGATTCATTCGAAAGAATGGAGTCAAGCATTCCGACAAAAATCTCATGAAGTTTCGAAGACAATCCATAAATTCGAAACAAGAAGAAAACAAGAAGAGTAGAGGAAGAGGATCATGTTTTAATTGTGGTAAATCCGGACACCATAAAACGGACTGCCCTATGAAGTATAAGGACCAAAGAAAAGATTCATCAAAAGGGTACAGCAAACAAAGAAGAGCTTACATTGCATGGGAAAGTGATAGTGATTCATCAAGCACACAAGGTTCAAGTGATAGTGATGAATCCGCAAATCTGTGCCTTACAGCTCACACCAAAAATCTGTCCTACCACAAGAAGAAAAACAATGACAAAAAGGTAAAACAAGCCTACTTCAATAACTTCTCCTCTATGTCTTTTTCGGAATTAAAAATAGCTTTTGAAAAACTGCATAACGAAGCTGTAGATGCTTTTAAACGATTAGCTTCCGACAAACATATCTTCTCTTTTTTGGAAGGTAAAGTAAACAAAGCTGAAATTGAGTTAGAAGCATTGAAAACTAGTATTGCAGAAAATTCAAAAACTATTGATATTGACGGATGTAGTAGAGTTAGGTATTGTGACGCTTGTTATGTTTGGCAAAAAGAGGTAAACACTCTTAAGGTCAAACTAGAGAAAGCGCTACAACCTAAAATTACTTATACCGTTGACCCCAAGTTGTTTAAGAAGTCATTGAATCCTCCATATGCAAAATACTCTTTTATCCTAAAGGATTCAATGAACAAGAAGCAACAAATACATCATCATGGTCTATGTCATTATTGTTGTCATGCTGGCCATACCATTGAGAAATGCAAGTTTAGGAGATTTCTTGTCCCTAAAGGTATTTATCAATGGAAGCCAAAAGGCAACCATGTTAGCACTTACCCACTCGGACCCAATGAAAGTTGGGTACCAAACTCTCTCTTTTGATATTGTAGGATGAGTGCCTTGCCTCCGTAGATAGAAGATGGTTTCTTGACAACGGCTGCTCAAGGCACATGACCAGTGACATATCGCTTTTCATAGACTTCAAAACAAAGAAGAAGGGATATGTTACTTATGGAGACAATAACAAAGGAGCTATACTCGGCAAAGGTAGTGTAGGTAATCCCTCTACCACTACTATTTCTAATGTCCATTTAGTTGAGGGGCTTAAACACAACGTGTTAAGCATAAGTCAATTGCGTGACAAGAGTTGTAAAGTTTTTCTTTCACAAAAACTTGCTGCAAAATTGAACATGCTAAACAAAACATTGTGTTTAAAGAAGTAAAAGCATATAGAGTATATAATAAGCGTTTACTTACTATCGAAGAATCTGTCTATGTTTCTTTTGATGAGTCTTATCCGAAAAATGTCGGAAAAGGTATTTCTTTTGATGACGCAGGTGTATCTACAGAAGACATACTCAAGGAAGCTGTTGAGGAAACTGATCAGTCCAAAACAGCTGCCCATGAGAAGGAGGAAGATACTAGTCATGAAGAAAATGAGGAAGAAAAGACAGCTGAAGTGAAGGACCTTCCAACAGCTTGAATATCCTCAAAAGACCATCCTATTGACAACATCTTGGAAGACATTTCAAAGGGAGTAATGACCCGGTCCAAGATAAGTAACTTTTGTTCTCACTTCGTGTTTGTTTCACAAGTAAAGCCTAAAAATTCCAAAGAGGCCTTGATTGATGAGTTTTGGCTAATGGCCATGCAAGAAGAGCTTAATCAATTTTAAAAGAAATGACGTTTGGGAATTGTCCCTCGTCCGCGAGATCATCATATCATAGGTACTAAATGGGTTTTTAGAAATAAGCTTGATGAAAACGGAGTGATAACTAGGAACAAGACACGTTTAGTAGCACAAAAGAAAGCACAGTCTTTTAGCTTAAGTTTATGTCGACGATATGATATTTGGTACAACTAACATACACTTGGTCGAGAAATATTCTAAGGATATGCAGGGTGAATCTGAGATGAGTCCAATGGGGGAGCTGAACTATATCCTAGGACTGCAGATAAAGCGACTTGATGAGGATACAGCAGTGTGTCAAACAAAATACTGCAGAAAACTACTCAAGCGCTCTAGTATAAATGACTCAAAATCAATTGACACCCCTATGCCTACCAACGGGAATCTGGATAAGGATAAGCATGTTTCTTCTTATCTATATTATGCCTAACCTTGGTTGATGAGATTTGTTTTAGATTTCATTTATGCCTCGCAAGATTACATCAACAGAGGTAATATCAATCCTTTCTACAATTTTCTTATTGATTAGTGATTGTGTTTGTTAGATCAAATGTGCTTACTCTAGTTGATATAAAGTTTGCTTGAATATACTTCCTGTCTATAATGTATGCTCATTAACATTCTGATTTTTGAGCAAAATTATCATGACATAGTGCAACTGCATAATCATACTGCATTAAAATCCATTAAAAACCAGTTCAGCATCAGTATGTATCGACACCTACGAAGCCTGCATCGATACACATACTCTAAAATTAAATTTTTTGAAAAACAGCTTCAGTATGCATCGATGCATATATCGCATGTATCGATACACAAGGGAATTGTAAACCCTGGCATCGACGCATCCATCGTATGTATCGATACAATGAAAATTTTCAAATACCTAGCATCGATACATAACTCTCTGCATCGATACTCACTGCTGTCATCTGAATTAAATGCATACTTTTTCTCTCTCATGCATCGACACATCAACCAATCATATCATCTCTTATCTCAAGCATTCATATCATCTTCCCTCTAAACCCAACAACAGTGGCTAACCCTAATCCTCTTCATCTTCACTCTCTCCAAAACCCTAAAATCTCATACCACCATGCCTCCACGCACTATTCCAGTCAGAACCAAAGGAAAAGGAAAGGGAAAAGAACCTGCCAGCACTTCTCAGCAACCACCAGAAGTTCCGTCGAATGCACTAGAGCTACTTCATCCTGCTGTTGCTGATGAATTCGAAGAATCCTTTAAAACAAGGTTAGTCATGAAACCTCATGTTTTTGACAAAACAGAAGCTATTCATCTGCACCTTAGTGAAGTCGTTGACCTCTTACATGTACAACGGCTTGGGTCTTTTCTGTCCACAAAAGATGACTATCACGAGGATTTCATTCGGGCTTTCTATGCTGGTTTGCAGCCTGGTAGAGGTTATATGTTCCGGTGCTCTATCGGCGTCAGAACATACACTTTTGATGCCTCTAATTGGGAAACGGTATTTCAAATGCCGGCTCCGACGCTGGGTACAAAGTCCTGGCATGACCTGCACCTTGATCCTGAATTCGACATGAAGGATTTCCTTTTATCCATCCTTAAAATAGACAGACCATTGAGTGATGATGAACACATCACGTCTGGATTGATCAAGCAAACCCCGCGTATACTTCACTGGATTATTACGCACATTCTGCGTCCAACAAACAGTGGACATTCTCGGTTGGACAGGCCCAGCATTCATCTACTCTACATTCTGCAGAATAGAGTGTTCTTGAATTGGGCTAACTACTTTGTCAAACGTCTATTTTACGTGCGAGACAGCTCAAAGGTTGTGGCGTTAGGCTATGCTTCTCAGATTATGAAGATTCTTAAGTTTTGGCAAATTGCACTTCCTATTGTTCCTCTTCTAACCCCGTCTGCTGCTCAAGAGTTTGACTCTGCCACTCTTTCGCATATGGGATATCGGTGGGATAAAGACCGCAAATGCTTCTATTTTTACGAAAGGAAATCCAAAACCAGAATTTACAACTTTGACATCCCTTCGGAGCGCATCCATGTTGCTGAAGATCAGGCTGATGAAGAGATGCAGGATGCGGATGATACTGATGCACCACAAGCTGAGGCCAATACTGGTTGGGGTGAATGGGTGCCACGAAGATGGTCTCCTACCAACTATGTACCTGAACCTACAGCCCCTCCATTCACCGGTGGTACTTCAGCATCAACACCAACTGCGGACATCACACACATGCTGCAACAGATGGAACTTGTCAACAAGGAACGCCATGACGAAGCACGCTATTGGCATGTTCAACAAACTGAATGGCATAATGAGCATCGTGAGTGGCATGATGAGCACACTCGGATGTATCACAATCAACATGCTTGGCACCAAGACTTGGTCAAATGGCATCAAGTGTTCTACAACGAAATGTCCGGTTTTATGGATGACTGCCGTGAAAATCCTGGGATTATGGACAGCTTTCGAAGCGTTGAGGTTCAGAATCGGTTCAGGCAATACTCATTCATGGGACATAATCCAGACACGATGCCTCCTCCTCCACCTCCGCCAAGCTACCGAGACCCCGACAGACATGATGAGGAATCCTGTGGTGGCCACAATCCAAATTAACCCACCATACCTTTCATTTCAATGCATTTCATTTCATTTGGTTGCACATTATTTGTTCTAGCTTATGTAACTCCTAAACTTGTTTGCACACTTTAAATGCTTTTAAGGTTCTGTTTATTTCTATCTGTTATTGCCCGTACCTTTTGAATGATTCTTTGTGAATGATTCTTTAACTTGCCGCTTCTCTCTGTGTGATTGATAGCGTATTATCTTTTTTGCCATGCCCTGCTTCACTCTATACTTGACAACTATGGTTCTTCCTCTTTTTGATGTTGACAAAGGGGGAGAAAATGCAGATATGCACAAACTCAGGGGGAGTATCACACATCTTGCCAAGAATTTGCCATCATCAAAAAGGGGGAGTTTGTGAAAGAATTCTTTAACTTGAATTAACTTTTAATGATAGCAAATTGTGTGAACATCATCCAAATTGGTTGTGCATTGCATTACATGATATAATTGTGTTTTTACCTTGTGATTCATCTCACTCCATTGTTGCATAACCACACATATACATGTACATTGAAAAATTACTTAAAATAACTATTAAAATGCATTTTGTAACAGTATGTATCAATACATGAATCTGTGCATCGATACATGCAGCCTTGATTAAATGACAAAACAAATTATGTTCAGTATGCATCGATACACACGAGCCATGCATCGATACATGGAAGTGCAAAAGCTCTGTGCATCGATACACACGACTTCTGGATCGATACATGACCACTTGTGTTAGCCTGTGCATCAATACATGAGCATTAAGCATCGATACAGATTAGTGTAAAATACCACATGCATCGATACACACGACTTTTGCATCGATACATGATTAATTAATTTGACCAAATTACAAACAACTTACAGTATGCATCGATGCACACTCCTGTGTATCAATACACAAGGCTGTTTTAAGTCATAACAGAATCTGTTTTGCAGTACATATATACAGGTTTTGACAGCAATTGAAGGTCACAAATTCATTGAGCAAAAAGACAATTGAACACAAGATCAAAGAAGTGTTGGAGCAATTGTCAGTGAGCACATAGAAACCTGAAAGAGACTTCATCTTCTTCATCTTCTCAATCACTCTTCTTTCAAGAACATTTACACATAACAATTCTTGTTCTTTGGATTAACGAAGCATTGAGATAACGTTCAGTGGTGTGATCAAGGATCTAGCTGTGGGTTGCAGTGGAACGATCGAGGATCTAGCTGAGTAGAAGATTGAAGGGGGTTTCTAGGAAAAACCTACTGGTTTGTCCTTCAAGAACTGGACTGTTCTTGAGGGTTTCGGAGTCACATTTGCAGAACAGATTCAGCCGCAGCGTTGCGTTTGGAGATCGGGGATTTCGCAAGCAGGTCGTGGAACCGGTGAATTGTTTGCAACTTTGTGCAGGAAAATCTTGATCAAGCTCAGATCAAGTGAAGGTTTATACAAGAAGAGGTTCTTGGAGATTAGAAATTCTGTCTTTGTATCAAAACCTTGTATCAACGGATTCGGCAATAATTGATAATCAAAGTTCTCAATTTCATTTGAAATTGAGAGGGAGACGTACCCACACGCGAGGACGACGTGGGGAACTTCCTTAACAAATCTCTGCGTATCTTCTTTTACCTTAATCTTCTTTACGTTTCAAATACTGTTTTGCAAATTCTGTTAGTGTGTGGTGATTGATTAAATTTCTGGACAGCAGTGATAACAAAACCTTTAGTCATACACCATTGCTGTTTATCATCAAACACTCACACACCAACTGTTTGACAAAACGGTTAACTTGATTGTGTTCATTGGAAATAGTATTTGAGGATAAGCGCATTCAATCTGTTAACATTCTGTGTGTATTAATTCTGTCATTCTCATTAAAATCCAGCAACTGCACTTGCGTGTCCGGCTTTCTAGTAGCGGTTCAGAATAGACGGAAGTCGATTCGGGACTGCTTTATACGCTGTTTTTGAAAACTCTGATTAAACGTAAAAATCCGTAAATTTTAAAAGAGGTGATCTATTCACCCCCCCTCTCGATCACTAGCCACACCGTCTAACAAAATGCAGTTGAGCAAAACCTTGGAATTGAGATGAATTGAGTCACTATCTTTGAGTTCTTTTGCAAACAGAAGCTTCTATGGATCAAGATGAAGAGGTCTAAGAACTTTAGATCTGGAGAAAACAGTCGAGGAAACTGAATTCTAGATCTAAAATTTTTAGAGAAAATTGAGATTTGTTCCTTTGGTATGGGTGTGGATTCAATTCAGCAGAGGTTTAGGCGCCTTTAGGTTGAGAAATGAGAGCTCACATGCCATGTATTTATAGCCAAAGCCATCTAATATGCATGAACAAAGTGTGCATGGGAGAAGAGGGCCTCCATGCATGGGCCTGTACAGGCGCATGGAGGACCCAATTCTGATTGGAATTGATTGCTTACATCAAAATTAGAAGGAATGGACGTCCAGATATGATATCATGAGCTCATGCAATGTGTTTGAAATGAATTTCCAAAAAATGCACTAAAAGGTTCTCTTCTTCGAAAATGATATTTCCAAAATTGAAACATAAGCTCATGGGTAATGGTTGGAAAGCTTGTTGCATAAGGAACAAATTCTATGTTGATCAAAACTCCAATTGGGCCTTGGAAATTAATGAAATTTGAGCTTGAAGTGTAGGGTGCAAAACATGCATATGTGAAATTTCCAAATTTGGCCAATGTTCAAGCCCCTCTGTCTCAATGATGAAATCTCCAAATGATAAAATCTCCAACATGAAAGTTGTATACCTTTTCAATACAATAAATTTGGACTTAAATTTTGCATAATTTGGATTTTTTATGAAGAAGTTATGGGCACTTGAAGTTGGACTTTTTCACATTTCAATGCATTTGGCCCAAAGTGACCTATAATGTTTTGCATTATCACATGTATTTCTTTTGAGATTTTGCAAATTTTCTAAACATAACATTTGAATTAGACACATTAAGCTTTCCAATTCATTTTATCCCACCTCTAAATCATGAAAAATGAATGAGTTATGTTCTTGGGAAGTTGACCTAAAATTAGGGTTTCAGTCAAAATGACCTATAATGTCTTGGAATGGATGATGACCTTACAAGCTTAAAATCAATTTTTGATGAACATGAAAGTTGTTCATATTGTTCTTAAGAACATTGTTTATTTTGGGGTCATATCCATTTGACCAACACATAAAAAGTTAGGTCTCAGTGTATTTCAAAATAGTCAAATGAATTGAATGATCAACTTCTCAAGCCCACACCTCATATCTTGATGAATTGATGATTGAGGACACTCAAATAAGTTCAAATATGCATGAAATGATGAATTAAAGAACTTCCCTTTATTTTTTTTGACCATGAGCTGAGGTTGCTTCAAGAGCAAGGCACAGTTGATGAACAGATGAATTAGGGTTTCCTTGGGAAACAAGCCTCAAACCCCTTGACTTGCTTTGATCAAAATGATGAATTGAGATACTTGGGAGGCATATTTGATGGATGAGAGCTTTGGGAACCATTGCCATGCTTGCTTTCATCTTCTCTTGACCATATCATTGCACATAAGATCTCCTAGAAGCCTTTAGACCTTGTGACTGCTCAAGCTACAAACAAGATATATTAGTGGCATATTTTTGTGCTTTTGGGTTAATAAAAATGAGAAAAGAAATGATATACAATTCAAGCATGCTTGGTGATCTCAGACCACTCACAAGAAATCCCACCCAAAGGCAAAGGGAACCAAGATGCTTAGGATCCTTGAGGCTATGCAAATGAAATGTTATGATGCCATGAGGGATCTTAGGGTCAAAATTAGGATCTTACTCGTAACATTAAAATTATTCGTTAAGAAGCATGTCCTCATCTGTATTCTGCATAAACATGTTCTTCATCACTCTCATAATGACGATTTTCTTCACCATCACAAAGACAAAATAGAAGGTGGAAAAAATCACATACCACTATGATCAACATCACTTAAGGAATGTGTTGTGCCCTCGGAAGAAGAACCTCATTTGAGAATTGTTCGTCCTGTCATAGCAGTGACCAACTTTGAGTTGAAACCCTCTTTGTTGTAAATAGTTCAGCAAAACCACTTCTCCAGAAACCCAACGAAAGACCCAAACTTACACCTTTAGATCTTTATGAAATTTGTCGATACTTTGAAGTGCAATGGAGTAGACCCTAAGGTTATTTGACTTAGACTTTTTCTGTTCTCTCTTAAGGATAAAGCCATATCATGGCTACAGTCCCTCTCATCTAATTCCATTATGGCATGGAATGAGCTTAAGAAAGTGTTCCTAGCTTGATACTTCCCGCCGAGTAAGATGATGCAACTTAGGAACTAGTTTATTGGCTTTAGGCAAACCGATATGCGACCTTTCTTTGAAGCATCTGAGCGATTCGAGACACTAATGAGTGAATGGCCACTTCATGGGCTAGAGAAGAGGCACATAGTTCACACCTTTTACAATGGTCTTCTATACAACACGAGAATGATCCTAGATGTTGCCGCAGGAGGGGATCTGATGAATAAGCCCTTTAACGTTGCCAACATTCTTATCAAAGACATGGCCCGAAACAATTAATAATGGGGAAGAGAACACGCCCTTGTTGAAAAGACCCCTTCCAAAGGTGGACTTTACGAACTCAACACCTATGATCATGAGAGTGCGAAGGTGGATGCTCTGACACAAAAGATCGATTGCTTAAGCATCACACCTACTCTTATTGCAACCATTGAGACTAAAACTTGTAAGATTTATGGAGCACCTAGCCACATTGGTATTGCATGCCAATTCCTCTCTGAATTACTCATCTCAATAAGTATATTAATAATCACAAATAGTCACAACAAAGTAAAATTGTATTATTACTCAATAGCTCAAATTATTCATCAACTCAGAAAAACATTCGAAAACACATCAATAAAATAATAATTAATTGATGTATGCTCACAACTCATCAAACGGGTAACAAATCTTGTCTTTTACTCAACTGAGTTCTCAAGGAGAACTCTAAATAACTCTACAATTCTAAAATAACTCTAAATGACTCAAAAGTACTCAATTGACAACCCTAACATAATCAAATTGACTTATTTATGCCAAACACCCAAAAACTCATTGAACTCAAGATTGCTCAAAAACTCATTGGACTTAAGATTGCTCGAAAATTCATCAAAGTGAACCGAGGACTCGAAATTTCCTAAACACCGCCGACCCGCCGAAGCGAACCACAGTCGACGCGCAATCCCATGGCCACAACTTCCACCGCCACCACACTGCATCCAACTTCAAGTGGCTCCACCGATCGCCGGCGGGACACCCCATTTTCCGTCACCTTCTGGATCACTTCTCCGCACGACCTTCGACTTTCAGCGGCTCCACCGCCCGCTGTTGGAAATCGCCATCACAACATTGTGGATCGTGGCAGCTCCGCCGCTCGGCGTCGTGTGACATTATTCACGACTACCGTCAATCACCGACGCGCCCCCCCTGATGTCCAATTTTTGTTTCTTCAATTTTCCCAATGTTATCGACTTTTTGATTTTTGATCATTTGTGATTTTTTAATGACTTATCAGGAATCGCTGAAGAACACTGATCAATATTCACAAACATACTCAATTATGATAATTTGCCCCAAGGGCACAACCTTAGATCAAACGTGCAAAAATTGTTAAAAAGGTACATATCATACATCTACAATCAAAATATTACAAGGGAACAACTTATATATCCATATCAAAACATTACATGGATTTAGCAAAACAACTCAATAATATTCAGAAATTGAAGGCAAAAAGGGTTAAGGTAAACCCTATTGCCACATACATAACCACATATAACTAAGAAGGAGAAGAAGAAGATACGAGGGTGAGGACCCCTCACTATCCGACTGCCTAAATCACCCATGAGTAAAGAGTTTCCCCCCTACCTTAAGGTTTGAAGATCGTTGAACTTTTTTTGGCTTTGTGATTTTTCCTCGCTCTCTGAATCCTCATATATCTGCCTCTCTCTTTCTTCCTTTTTTTTTCATCTTTTGCACGTAAGTACAAAAGTCTCTCATGTTATCTATTTATTTAACCTAAAAAACCTTCTTCTTCTCTCACCCCTCAATACTACTCACACCCTCCCTAAAATTCTCTTTTTATAAAAAAAAATCGATTTTTTCTAATTATTTTAATAATACTTCTAAAATAACTATTTTATTTTTAATTCAAATAGTTCTCTAATTACATTTAAATAACATAATTATCTAATTATACCAATTAAACTCAATAATTTTATTTTCAAAATTTTAAAATACCACTAATTTTATTATTAAAAAATAACAATAATTCAAGCAAACACATATATCCGTTAATCAAATTAAATAAATTAAATAAATTAAATTAAATAATAATGAACTAAAGTTGGGGTATTACAACTCTCCCCCACTTAAAATATTTTTGTCTATGAAAATTACCTAACTCAAATAGTTTTGGATAAGACTCTCTCATCCGACTCTCCAGCTCATATGTCGCGCTACTATAAGAAGTTTGGTTCTACATCTACAAACCATTATGTTTTGATGATAACAAAGTGTAGAAGAACAATTTTGTACACTAACTATTTTTTAAGTGTGCATATACTCAAAGATCATAATGGAATCTAAATGAAAAGATTAAATGCTTATTAAAGCATATTCTGATCTAGGAGCTTCAATTGCTTGTTTGGAGACAACTATGATAGTTGAAGACTCAGAAAGAAGTCAACTATGATTGTCAACTCAAAAAAAAACAAAGGCAAATGGAAAGCAAACTTTAAATCAAAACAAAGTTTGAAGCAAGGTCTGAGTGACAAAAATCATAAAAGCAAGACTCTGAAGATAGATATTCCATTGAAGAAATCAATCTGTATGCAGATGAAGTCTAAAGAAGAAGAAAACAGGGTGAAGAAAGGAAAAACACACATTTAACAAAGGAAGAATACACATATGTCTTTTCAGCAAGTCAAGCTAAAATATTATCAAGTCAACATTTCTGAAAAGAAACCATCCAGACATACTCTGATAAAGCTCTGACTACATGTGTACAGGTCTCAGAACCTAGTACTCAAAGGAATTTGAAGTCTCTTAATGTTCTGAAGATAACTTATGAATTCTACTCAAGCTTCGCCAAGTTATATTTGAAACCTCTAAATTGAAATTGGTAATCAAAGGAAATATTCTCTTACAGTTAACACATATGAGAAAAAGAAATGCTTCTACATTTCTTGTTCACGTTAACTCTATATTGTAGTACGTTCAAGTCTCACTCTGAATAGACTTTGTTGTCTACATTATCTAGGATCTGGACTCTGATCAAGCTTCACTTCATCTATTGTATGAAGCCTCTGATTATGATGAGTAGGATACTCAAGAAAAATGTACAATCAAAAAGAGATTTTCTTATGAAGTCAGATTCCAATCTCTACTCAAGCTTCAAACCACTTTCATAAGAAGCCTCAAACTAGTAGGTTTGAATTAAAGGTCTCTATTGTTTGATGTGACAGAAGTTAAGAAAGCAAATCTACTTTTTAAGTAAAGAAGACTTCTCACACCCCATCATCAAATAACTCACTGTTGCAAGCACCACTCAACTACTGCACATGAGGTGACATTCATACAACGAATACTTCAAAGGTAAATTCATATTCTACCCTCTAATGGATCTATTCTCCAACGGATATATTCATCCCCTATATATTCTGATGAATATGGATGATGAAAGATATCGATGCTGCTTAAGATAGCCGAAGAGAGCGAGCTTTAAAGAGAAATGAAAGAAAGGAAGAAAGAGAAAGTGGAAACAAGCATGTATGTGGATGTGTGTGAATCTTAGCATATAACCTTTTGAATGCTTTTGGTTTTATTAATCAAGTTGTTTATTTTAACTTGTTTTAGTTTAGTTTAGTTTCAAGATATCTTAGTTTTTAGCATATATTTGGATTTTTTTTTAGTTTATTCCAAAGAATTGTCTTGATTAACTTTTAGAGGCAAATATCAATGATTACAATTTTGAAAGTGTCAACATGAAAATGTGTGGTAATGATAATAGCTTGAAAAGAATGTTACAAAAGTAAGGTACATGTTATAACACTCTGTTTTTCTAGAAATTATTTATACTAATTAATTATAATTTTATGTGTGTATCTAATTATTATTTGTATGATAATTGAGATGTGTTAGGGCAACAAAGGTGGGTGACCCTTAGGTAGAGAGTGTGACGAGTAATTAGAGGTTGATATATTTATTTAGAATTATTTAATTGATTAAATAATGTTTTAGTTTTATTATTTAAATGAAGTAATAAAATAAAAGGAAATAATGAGTTTGGGGTGGAAAGTGCGAATTATGGAGAATTAAAATAAATAATGTAAGTTAGTAATAAGTTAAGCCTTAGTAGAATATTAGAAAGATATATATTATGTTTTTGATTTATGAGGAGAGAAATGACGTGAAACTTTTGGAATTGGATAAAAAGAGGCAAGAGAAGAGAAAAGTAAGGAAAATCTGAGGAGAGCTCTATGGAAGAGAATCCAAAGTCAAAAACTTGGAATTATAAGGTAAGGGTGAGAATTTGGTCCAATAATAGGGATATGAATGGAAGGGTAGAGGAATTCTTAATTCTTTTGGATTGATGATGAATGTTGAAATTTGTTGAATGAAATTTATATTCCAAATTATTGATGTATGTTCACCATTAATGACGTTTGAAGTTTTTAGGGATTTATATAGTATATAGATCCATATTTATATGAATATAAGTAGTGATTGATATATGTATATTTATGATTGAATTTAAAACCATAAAATATTTTTGGTGATGATACCATTGATGTTTTTGGGGTAAGAGAAGATGAAAATCATGCTGGAAATTTCAGAAAAACAACAACTTTTTAGTAACATATTCATGCACAATTTGGATCATAATTTTCAACTCGTAAATCATTTTGGGATGGAATTTGAAGCGTTGGATAGGATGTGACGAATATGGACGAGGTCCGTATTTATAAATTATTTGATGAGTTGTGAATGATTTGGATGGTGTGTTTGATTATATTTGTGGTAGTCCAGAAGGGTGAATTATGTTATTCATGGTTGCAATTGTGTGATCGATTATGGACCATTAAATATTATTATAATTATTATGTTAACTGCATTATTACAATTTCATACATTCATTATTGATATGTTGAAGGAGTTAAGCCATAGGTCATAAGGGGGATGAAAGACTTAACAGGAACTCAAAAGGGGGAGTTCGGGATTTCGAAGGGGGAATCAGGTTCGTAAGAAGAACCAAATGTTAAATTGATACCACATGCATATAAGTCGCTCTCATTGTCGTGAGTCGCATAGCATGAATGAATTATATGCATGAAATATGACTATGTGTGATGATGGTATTGTTGTATGTGATGTTGATGATGATTTGGGCATGAGAATATGATATATTATTATGTATGATTGTGTAGATGTTGTACTCTATTTTAGATTCTATGTTGTTATTATTGAAATGAATTCTCACCCCTTCTATTTGAATGCTGCCTTTACATGGGCATCGTGCAGATACTCAAGAGTAGAGACGCTGTTGTGAATGGAAGTTAACTCCTGGAGAAATTTGTTTTAATTTACTCGTGTTAGCTTTGGTTATGCTTTGATCTGTAACACTGAGGAGTGAATTATTTATTTTTTCTTGAAATTTCCTGAGAGACAATGCATTCTCTCGTATTTGTTTTATGTTTTGGTGTGATAGCACTTAGAGAAGACTCACGAGTCGGTGCTTTTAATTTTATTATGAAAACTATTATGATATTTTAAATTGGTATCTTTTTTTTATTATGATTCTGCTGCGAAGATATTTAGATAAGTTAGATGTCGTGTAAACAACCTAGGTTCAAATGTATGCAATAAAATGTTTTATTGTAACCCGTGTTACGGAGCAAGCTGTGATTGTTGTGAGTGACACCCTGTGTGATAGTATTTTGTTAATTAAATTATTTGATAATTACGCGCGGGTTTTTAGGGTGTGACATAGTGGTATCAGAGCCTGGTTGGTCCGTCCGGCCGTGTTGTTTAATTATGTTTGTTCTTTAGTATGTGACATGTATGTGAAAACATTGTCGATGCTTATTTTGTTTTCCATTTGCAGGTTGGAAATGAAACAAGTGGGGAGAAGCATTTGCTTCTCTTGGATTTTCCAACTGTAGAGAGCTTGAACATCATGTTTCTGCATGTGAGAGTGTTGTGTTGGCTAGTTCAACTGTTTTGAGAATATTATGATTTTCCTGAACCTGAAAAGAGATCAAGTTTGAAGATGGTATCGGTTAGCAAAATGGTGTGATCCTTGAGGGAAGATGGTCAAGTGTTCTCGTTGTTCGCTTCATTGTGAGGGGAAGGCAATGTTTTGGCTAGAGATAAGCTAATGATGTGTTGAGTATCCTGACGTGTTTCCTAAGGATATGTACAGTTTATCTTTCGTTGGAAATTTTTTGATGTTATTCTTGGAATGAATTGGTTTGAGTTAAACCAAGTGTTTACTAATTGTTTTGACAAGTTGATGCAGTTTCTTGAATCCAAAGAGGATTCAAATTCGAGATTCATGTATGTTGGTCCAATTGGGATATCTTTGAGGGAGAACGATCAAGTATTATTGAGATTCGCTTCTTGGAAATTGACGAGAAATATGATGGCTAGTGATATGCAAGTTATGTGTGATTCCTGGTGTTTTCTTGAAGATATTTGTGACTTTCCTCCAGAGTGTGAATATGAGTTTGATGGAGATGAAAAATTGATGTTTGTTTCTACTAAGCAAATGAGAGAGTTCGTGAAGGATGGGGCGCAATTGTGTGCGGTGTTAGCTTTGTTAGAAGGCAAAGGCAAGGGAGTAGGTCATGATCTTCTTGCAGTATGTAAATTTCTGGAAGTGTTTCCTGAAGACATCAGCGATTTACCACCAGAGCGAGAGATTGAGTTTACTCTTAACTTGGTACCCAGTACTAGTATTGTTTCTGTGGATTCGTATAGAATGACTGCTTCTGAGTTGAGCGAGCTAAAGAAATAGTGGGAAGAGTTACTTGAGAAGAGATTTGTTTGTCTAAATGGTTCTCCTTGGAGTATGCCAATATTGTTAGTAAACAAAAAGGATGGTTGCATGAGGTTGTGTGTTGACTATCAACAGGTGAACAAGGTGGCGATTAAGAATAAATATCGTCTTCCTAGAATCTATGATTTGATGGATCAATTAGTCGGTGCTCATGTTTTTAGTAAAATTGATTTGTGACCAGGTTACCATCAGATTTGAGTGAAACTATAAGATATTTCGAAGATTACATCCGTAACGAGATACGATCACTACGAGTATCTGGTGATGTTGTTTGGTGTGACCAATGCGCCATGTGTGTTTATGGAATATATGAATATGACTTTTCATCAGTATTTGGATAAGTATGTGGTGGTATTCATTGACGGCATTGTAATTTATTCGAAGACTTGATAAAGAACATGTTGAGCATCTGAGAATTGTGTTGGAGTTGTTGAAAGAGAAGAAAATATATACTAATCTATCTAAGTGTGAGTTTTGGTTAAGAGAAGTGAGTTTTCTTGGCCTCATAATTTTTATTGGTGGTATTGTGGTTGATCCTTCGAAGGTTGAAGATGTGTTGCAGTTAGAGACTCTGAAATCTTTTACGGAGACTAGAAGTTTCCTTGGGTTAGTTGGTTATTATCACAGATTCATTGAAGGTTTTTCGAAGTTGGAAATGCCTTTGACTCAGTTGAATCGAAAGAGTCAAGCGTATGAGTGGGATGTTTCTTATGAAGAGAGTTTTGTGGAACTCAAGAAAAGTTGACGACTGCTCCGGTTTTGATTCTGCCGAGTATAACTGAACCTCTTTTTGTGTATTGTGATGATTCTAAGATGGGTCTAGGTGGTGTGCTAATGCAGAATGGATAAGTTGTGGCTTATGCATCGAGATAACTTAGTGTTCATGAGAAGAATTATACTACACATGACTTAGAGTTGGCCGCCATTGTGTTCACACTTAAAACTTTGGAGACATTATCTATTTGGATCTAGGTTTAAAGTGTTTAGTGATCATAAGAGCTTGAAGTACCTACTCGATTAGAATGAGTTAAATATGAGGAAGATGAGGTGGCTTGAATTGTTAAAGGATTGTGATTTTTGTTTAAATTACCTTATTGGTAAAGCCAATGTAGTAGCTGACGCACTGAGTCGTAAGACGTTGCATATGTCGACATTGATGAATAGAGAGTTAGAGCTAATCGAAGAATTTAAAGATTTAAGTTTGGTTTGTGAAGTCACGTCGCAGAGTGTGAAGCTTGGTATGTTAAATATTACTATGGTGTTTTGAAAAAGATTAGAGAAAGTTAGAGGACTGATTTGGAATTGGTAATTCGTTTGGCTTTAATCAATCAAGGTCAAGGTGGTGATTTCAAGATTGATGATAATGGTGTTATAAAATTCCATGACAGAATTTGTGTTCATGGTGTGCTTGAACTCAAGAAGAGTATTCTTGAAAAAGGACACCGAAGTGGTATGAGTATTGATCTGGATGCTACAAACATGTATCAATATTTGAGAAAGATGTTTTCTTGGTCTAGTATGAAGAAAGAGATTGTAAAGTTTGTGTAAGTGTGCCTGACTTTCCAGAAGTCAATGATTGAGTATCAAAAGTCGTTAGGTTTGATGCAATCATTGTTTATTCTTGAGTGGAAATAGGACAATATTTTGGTGGATTTTGTGTTTGGATTGCCGAGGACTGTGAAGAGTTGTGATACTACATGGGTAATTATGGATAGGTTGACGAAGTCAACTCATTTTATTCCAATGAGACTAGATTATCCATTAGAGTGGTTGGTGAAGCTGTATATCAAGAGGATTGTCAATTTGCCTGGTATTCCGTCCAATATTATATCTGATAGTGATTTGAGGTTTACGTTGAGGTTCTGGGATAGTTTGTAGATGGCTTTGGGTACGAAGTTGCATCTGAATTCTGCATATCATCAACAGACAGATGGTCAGACTGAGAGGATTATTTAGTCGGTAAAGGACTTGTTGAAGGCTTGTGTACTTCAATAAGGAAATGCTTGGGATAGTTTTTTTTACCGTTGATTGAATTTACATACAACAACAATTTCCATTTGATATTGGAATGGCACCGTTTGAGGAATTGTATGGTAGAAGGTGTAGGATGCCTTTGTGTTGGCATGAGTCAGGAAAGGGTGTTGTGATTGGACCTAAGATTGTCCAAAAATACCACAACGAAGATCAAAGTGATTCAGAAGAAGATGAAAGCTTCTCAGAGACGCCAAAAGAGTTATCATGATAAACGAAGGAAAGCACTTAAGTTCCAAGAGGTAAATCATGTATTTCTGAGGGTTACTCCGGTAACTGGTGTTGGTCTAGCTTTTAAGTCTCAAAGTCTCACTCTACATTTCATCGACCCTTACTAGATTCTGAAAAGAATACGAGAAGTGACCTATTGGATTGCTTTGCCACCCCCGCTTGCTAATCTTCATGATGTGTTTCATGTGTCTCAGTTGAGGAGGTACATTCTGGATCTGTCTCATGTGATCCAAGTGGATGATGTGTAGGTGAGAGATAATCTGACTGTTGAGGCATCACCCATGTGGATAAAGGATCGAGAAGTGAAGCAGTTGCACGGTAAAGAGATTACCTTGGTGAAGGTGGTTTGGGGAGGATCAACTGGTGGAAACGTAACTTGGGAGCTTATGAGCCAGATGAGGGATTCGTATCCGAATCAGTTCATTAGAGGTAATTTTCGAGGACAAAAATTCTTTAAGTGGAGAAGAGGTGTAACACCATATTTTTCTATAAATTATTTATATTAATTAATTATAATTTTCTGTGTGTATCTAATTATTATTTGTGTGATAATTGAGATGTGTTAGGGCAACAAGGGTGGGTGATCCTTAGGTAGAGAGTGTGACGAGTAATTAGAGGTTGATAGATTTATTTAGAATTATTTAATTGATTAAATAATATTTTAGTATTATTATTTAAATGAAATAATAAAATAAAAGGAAATAATGACTTCGTGGTGGAAAGTGCGAATTATAGAGAATTAAAATATGTAAGTTAGTAATAAGTTGAGCCTTAGTGGAATATTAGAAAGATAAAAATTAGGTTTTTGATTTTTGAGATGAGAAGTGGGGTGGAGCTTTTGGAATTGGAGAAAAGAGGCAAGAGAAGAGAAAAGTAAGGAAAACTTGGATTTTTCTGAAATTACAAGGTAAGGGTGAGAATTTGGTTCAATAATAGGGATATGAATGGAAGGGTAGTGGAAGACTTAATTCTTTTTGGATTGATGATGAAGGTTGATATTTGAATGATTATTTATGTTCTAAAGTGTTCATGTATGTTCACCATTGATAATGTTTGAAGTTTTAATAAATTTTATTTTCTCGTATCGTGGAAATTTTTAAAAACGGAAAAAATGAAACTACTGATCCAAATATGTAGTGAGTCAATAAATTTTTAATAAAAATTATTTTCTCATATCATGAACATTATATGAAATGGAAAAAATGAAACAACTGATCCAATTATTTAGTGAGTCAATAAAATTTTAATAATATTTGTTTTTCATATCGTGGAAATTATATGGAACGAGAAAAATGAAATTATTAATCCAAATATTGAATATTAAAATTTATCGATAATTTTTTAAATATGTGAAAAATATTAGAGGAGCATATTAAAAAATATTAAGTAGATATTTTAAAATTGTATTCTCTCTTATAAAATAATTATTTTATTTATAAAAAATTAAAACGACTTATTTATCTAATACAAGTTTCAATAATTTTTATTTTTAACATATTATTCATAATATTTTTATTTACATTTCATCTTCTACATATATTAATATTTCAACTTAAATTTACTAATATTCTTAAGTTTTTTTCTTTTTTCAATTTCCTATTTTTATTACAGTCTGCAAACAAATGCTTTTCTAATGTTTGATAATTTCATGTTTAGTATCTTTATATCATGATTTTCACACTATTCTAATCTCTATGAAAAATAGTAAAACGTACCCGAATCCATGACGTCGATTCCTTTATGGTTCTCGATCTTGTTTCCAATTATTCTCTCCTCTCTTCCTTTTTCTTATGTGTATCTTTGATGATGAAGATACTTTTGTGTATTTGTGAGAAAATTAGAAGGAATGAGAAAAGTTCTGTTGTTTTTCTAAAGATGCCTTTTTATAGGCATTTTATTCCAACATTCACATTTCATCCCAAGAGTTATGTCCCAAAATCCATGAAGAGAGAGAAGAGGGATTTAAATTTTGTTTTGAAATTCAAAATAAAAACCCCATTGACTTAATTATTCATCAACCTAAACAATCATCATATTAATGTATCTTTTATTTAAGTCAATCTTAAATTTACATGAGTCGTGTTTAGTGGATTAATAAATTAATCCAGAAATCTCCCACTTGACTCATGTGACAACTTGATATTTCAATCTTATACCATACTTATGCACAATTTATTAGAAGCACCAAGTTATTATCTTTAATGAATTAAAATGATTTGATCATGGCGGTCACAAGTTATTCATCAACTTGATTACTTCCATGTATCACAAATCAATTCTATTCAAATATTTAAGGGATACAATTATGTGTGTTTCATGTCTCTTCAAAGACACATTTGTCATCACATATTAACAATAACATATTCAACATAAGATGCATAACAAACTAAGCAGAAACATATCCTTAATTGAAATCGCAAGTGTCATACAATACGAACATTAAATTATACATGTATATATACCGATTATATTATAATGTTAACATGGACTTTTTCATAATGCCCATCTTTTCTACATGGCCAACAAATGTCTTGGGCGGTAATCCTTTAGTAATGGATCCACTATCATTAAATATTTACCAATGTGTTCAAATGACATTTTTTTTTATTTCTGCACTTCTTCTTTCATTAATAAGTACTTCAATTTCATGCGTTTAACAACCTTTAAATACTTATCGTTCTTAGAGAAGAAGACAGTTACATAATTATCACAATAAATTATTAGCGGCCTAGCTATACTGTCGATAATATCAAGTCCAAGGTATAATTTTGCAACCACATCAATTGAATTGTGGCCTCAAAGCATGCCACAAATTCAACTTTTCCATAATATTTCTCTTCCAGTGAGAAGACAACATTCTTAAATGTGGATTTTCTTGAGTGCACACATCCTACAAAGTTTAAATCTGAGTAGCCAACCACTTCAAGGTGATCTGACCTTCTATATGTGAGTATGTTATCTTTGGTGCCTTGTAAGTACTAAAGAACCTTTTTTGTAGCTTTTCATGTGATCCATTCCAAGATTACTATGATATCGACCCAACATACCAAAGATAAAAATGATATTCAGTTGAGTACATGTTTGGGCATACAACAAACTCCCAACCACTTATGCATAAGGCTCATTTCTTTTCGTTCTAATTCATTTTTTGGACATTGCATTTGATTAATCTTGTCCCATTTCTTAATAGGAAATATCCTAGCAGAGTATTTATCCACTATGAATCTCTAATATTTTATTTATATATTCTTTTTGAGATAATCCCAATAGTCCTTGTGATCTATTACGAAATATTTATATTCCTATCACATATGATGCCTCGCTCATATCCTTCATTTTAGATTTGTTGGAGAGAGACTTCTTTACATCATGTAACAAAGCAAAATCGTTAGCAACAAGTAAAATATCATCAACATATAATACCTATAAATTTTCTTCCACTGACCTTGATATAGATACACCGATCTACGATGTTCTCTACAAAACCATATGACAAAATAATATTATTAATTTTAAGATACCATTGTCTGGAAGCTTGCTTTAATCCATATATTGACTTCTTTAATTTACACACTAAAATTTATTTTCCTGTAGTAGCAAACCCTTCAAGTTGAGCTATAAACACTTCTTCCCTAAGTCACCATTTAGAAAGATGGTATTCACATCCATTTGGTAAAGCTCTAAGTTATAATGAGCCACCACAGCCAAAACAATTCTCAAAGAGTATTTATTTGAAACATGATAAAAGGTTTATTTGTAGTTAACACCATCCTTTTGAGTGAAACCTTCAGCGACAAGTCTAGATTTATATCTTTCAACATTGCCTTTTGAGTCTTGTTTGGTCTTAAAGACTCATTTTCAACCAACCCATTTTGAACCTTTAGGCAACTCAACTAGATCCCATAAATTATTGTCATCCATTTATTTTAACTCTTCTTTCATAGCATCCTAATCAATGCTCAAGTCACATTCATGTTCAAGTCAATAAACAACATAATCTTTCGAAATAGTCGGGTCTTCTTTTCCTTTCAGACTTTCTTACGGTTATTTCTTGTGTTTCTTCATTCACTTGTTCTTACTCATTGGCGACTTGCATATTTTCAACTGGTTCATCAACTATATGTTCATTTTATGGATTTTGAATATTAATTTATTGTCTATGTGTGTTGTATTACGGTACCACAACCAGATGGACAATAACATGAGAAGACTCTTTAGGTGAAGAAGATTCTCCACGAGTCTCCATAATTATCCACTTTATGTGATTTCTCAGTCCCACTGAACTGATCATTTTCAATAATCGAGTATCACCAGACTCAATTATTCTCGTACTATGATCAACACAGTAAAATCTATACCCTTTTGATTCTCAGGACACCACCAATAATGGTTCTTGCATCAAGCTTCTTTTTCATGTGGTTTATACACCCTTACTTCAGCTTGATATCTTCAAATATAAAGATGTTTTAAATTAGGTTTCCTTCCAATCCATGCTCATAAGGAGTCTTATGAACTTCCTTGCTAGGAATCCTATTAAGAAAATAAGCAGCAATCCTTAATGCTTAAGTCCACAATGATAATGGTACATTACCATTGACATAACCATATTAATGAGAGTATGATTCCGTCTCTGAGCCACACCATTTTGTTGTGGTGTGTCAGACATAGTATATTGTTCACATTTACCACGACTTTCGAGAAACTTTACAAATGAGCCTAGACATTGTCCTTTCTAATCAAGTCCAAAGATAATCTGTTGGACCTTTCCTTTGTCTCTAAGAGAGACATTTTCCTTTTGTATTGCCCTCCGTAATGGCTGCAAGTTTCTCATTCATTATTAATGTCATGTCTAAGTCCATAACATCATACTAGTAATTGCAAATATTTAAAACATGCTCATTCGTTAATGCTTTGATTAACTTTCATGGATTCAAACTAATCATCTTTAAATATGCATCAAAGTTCACCTTTGGATAAAAATTTAAATACATTTCAATAAATTTTAATGATGCTAAATAAACATACTTTAATGGACAATAAAATCACTTAAAACATATATGTCTATCTTTGGATAAACAAGCAACAAGTATGTCAACTAATATTTTAATTTTATTAATTATAAGTCATGATTCATCTTTGCATGATCTATATATGTCTTATAATAAAAAAATTATTGAACAAAAATATATTATTCACATCGCATCCGAATCAAAATTCATTCGCATAATTTTGAATCATAAACTTTAATTAATTTAGCGTGATTAACAAAGTTATAACTCAAATAATTCCAAATTATACTGTACACTTTTAATTTCAAACATAAATAATAGATTGAATTCCATAATTAAAATTCAATTGTAAATTGTTTATGAATTTGACCACTTTGATGATTAACAAATTTCATATCAATTAAATAATATAATTATGATAATAAATTACAAAGATTGAATTTATATAATTTTTAAATTTGAAATTATAAATGACTACTTTGATAATCAAAAAAATTCACACTTTAAAAATTTCAAAATTTCAATTTCATCGATATAAAGCCTAAACTTACTAAAGTTTATACCACTCATTTAAACACTAATATGAATAAAAATTGATCAACATATGTTTTTGGTGTAAACCCAAATTACACATAACATTCCAATTTTACTCTTCAACTAGTATATTGGCCAATAAGGTTTATATACTGTATCGTACCAACAGAATAATTATTAGAACCAGTTTATATGACATAATAAAATAATGTACAAAATAGAATAAATTCTTAACACTTTCGGCACTTTTATGGTTTATCATAGTAATGCAATTTAATATACGTAAGTTTTCAATTATATATACATACTCATTATTAAAAATGAATTTCTTATATGAAATAAAATTCTTTGCCATAGTGTAAAATACCAATTGGTATTAAGAAATTGCATGTTATCCGCTACAACAGTTGTAAAACATTTTGTACAATTTAAACTTTTCAAGAGAAATGTACATTCACAATTAATATATTTTCAAATTAAACATACACCGTAGACACATGCCATTGAAATATATATTATTGCAGCCATATCATTTATTCAATCAAAACAAAATTCATGCATCATGAAAATAATTTCAATTTCGAATATAGAGTTATATCTATAACATATCAAAGTGACATATACTGCTCGATCGTATGGTTTCTTAAAAGTTGCATTATGATATTGGCGTTGGTTTCGAATTATATGCACCGGTACTGTATGAACCAATACTAGAGACTGTTGCAACATATGTAAAGATAAACATCAATAAATTATATTTCTATCATGTATACTAGCGTCGTTCAGACGGAAACTCGGCCTGTTTTCTAAATATTAATGTCCATAAAATATATATTATATTATATTTTTATTTAATTTTAATTTTAATTTTAATCATCTATAAAATATAAAATATAAAATATTTAAAGATAATAATATGAAAAATAATAAATCGTTGTACAATCGCTGTTTGTAAGAAAGAGAAGATAAGATTTAAAATAAAATTGAAAAGAGTATATTTGGAAGAAAAAAAGTTACACCAAATTCATGTTTTCCCTTTATATATACTAGCGTTCAAACGGGCATTCCGTACCCGTTTGTCTGTTTTTTTTTTTATTGCGCTAACGGGTGAAAATATTAGCAGCGTCTTTTATTTATAAATTTGATTTTAATATAAACTAATTATATGATGAAACATATGATATTTATTCATATACAAATTAAATTTTGTTTGCAATATGTAATATTTGCGCGTTAAATTTGGTTTGAATTGAAAAAACCGCATTGTGACGTGATTATATTCAGATTTTAAAGTAATATTGAACTCTTATAATATGTAAGAATGAAACTAAATGAGAAATGTAAAAAAGAATACTAATTAATATTCAAATGAAGAGAAAAAACTAACCAATATATATATATATATATATATATATATATAACCTTTCAACCTTCGTTTTGTCTGAAGAAATAGAAAACAATTATGATTCCAAAACATTCTGATTTTAAGGTATTTAAAAATTAAATAATTATGTGGGGATCAGTTGAAAAATTAAAAAACAGTTGTATGTGTGCGAGAGGGGTTATTGCCGCAAGTTATATAAATATTTTTCTTTTATAGTCAACATGTAACAACAAATTTTATTCATTAAAAATAAAAGAAAAAATAAATAAATATAAAGAGTATAATGGATAAATATAAATCATATTTTATATTTAAATATAATTTTAAAAAATTACAGTATGTGAAAGTTAATAATAGAAAATGGAATTGAGAGAGGGAGTTAATATTAAGTGGAAGTTATTGCCGCAAGTTATATAAATATTTTTCTTTTATAGTCAACATGTAACAATAAATTTTATCTATTTAAAATAAAAGAAAAAATAAATAAATATAAAGAGTATAATAGATAAATATAAATCATATTTTATATTCAAATATAATTTTAAAAAATTACAGTATGTGGAAGTTAATAATAGAAAGTGGAAGTTAATAGTAAGAAGTTATATAGAAGTTGATAATAGTGGTTTAATAAGTAAAATATACAATAAAGTAAGGGTAAAAATAGTAGAAAAAAGATTATACCAAAACCAAGTTTTCCCTTTATATATTGTTATAGATACTAGCGTCCAGACGGACACTCTATGCCCGTCAGTCCGCTATTTTAATAAACACACGAGAAAATATATACGATATTATTTTATTTTATTTAATATTAATTTTAATTGGAAGTTATATAAGAAATTAATAGTAAAAAATGATGTGAAAGATGATAATTAATAGTAATTTCAATAGAAATTATTATATAAGTTATCTAAGGATAAAATTGATAGAAAAATAGGTTACACCAAATTTTTTTTATTTTTTATTGTTATAGATTAGTATACATGATATATTTATCATTATAAAATACAATATATGACTAATGGCTTCTATACCATATTGTCAGGCATTCCGTAAAACAAAAATATGTGATCAAATTATTTCTAATTCATTTTCAACTTTTACACAATACCGGTACGTACCATTAAACACAATATGTACCATACCAGTAACACTCACATATTGATATTGATTTAAATTTTTATACACATTTCAATTAATTTAAAGTACTTTTACATAAGTTAATTATTATCGAAAAATTATAATATCGATAAATCTCGCTCTCATACCAACGGTTAGATAATTTTATATTTAGGATCTTGATATCATGATTTTTTATACTACTATAATTTGTACGAAAAACAATTCAACTTATCCGGATTTATGACGTCGATTCTTTTTAAGTTTACGATCTTATTTTCAATTATTCTCTCTTCTCTTCCTTCTTCCTATCTTTGATGATAAAGATACTTTTGTGTATGTGTGAGAAAATTAAAAGAATAAAAAAAAATTTGTATTATTTGTTTACAAATGCCTTTTATATGCATTTTATTCCAAAAGTTACATTTGGAACCAAAAGTCATATCCCAAAATCTATTAAGAAAGAGAAGAGGGATTTATATTTTGTTTTGAAATTCAAAATAAAAATTTTATTAACTTGATTATTCATCAAGCTAAACAATCATCCTATTAAAATATATTTTATTTAAGTCAATTTTTAATTTACATGAGTCATATTTAATGAATTAATAAATTAATACAACATCTAAAATCATATCTCACCCTAAAAAGTATGTCGTGCGTACTTACATGTTTGTTATTAGTTTTATAATAATAATAATAATAATAATAATAATAATAATAATAATAATAATAATAATAATAGTTATTATTATTATTATTATTATTGAATTGTAATTCCTTATGTCGAAGCATGTTGCTCGACAGAAACAAAAAAAGTGTCGAATCAGTTTGTATATTAAATTGTGTTAGTGTGTCAAAGTGTCGAAGCATGTTGCTTCACACAGGATTTCGACTTAGGCTTATTTTAGTAGTGTTAACTATTTTGGGCTTTTATAATTTTTGACTTTGACTTGAGGTCCAAGTTAACCTAAATCTATAAATAGAGGGAGTAACCCTTAGTTTTGTAATGAAGTGAATAGAGTATTCATTACATTGTATTCACAGTATTTTGCAGTTGCAAAGTGAATAAGAAGTTTTCCACAATTTGTGGACAGAGAGAAATTCTGCAGAATTTAATTCTTCTTCTTCTTCATCGTTCTTTACTTTATTTCTTTCTCCATTGTTCTTTTCTTTTATTGTCATTGTGTGGGTGATAACAATCTTGTTCATCAAGGTTGATTGGAATTCTCCATAGGTTGTGGGGGATTTCCAACATCTGATATCAAGAGCTTCAGTTGAAACGATTCGTGGGAAGAAAATCACCATGACAACGAATCATGCAAACGAACATTTTCCAGCAAATCTTCTGATTCTAAAGAATAATAATTATGAGAATTGGTGCAAGCAGATAAAGGTTGTGTTCTGTTATCAAGATCTTTGGGATCTTGTGAAGGAAAGAGAGATACAACCCTTGTAGAAGCCGCGACAGATCAAGAAAAGGCTGCACATAAAGAATTGAAGAAGAAAGATTATAAAGCTCTATTTATAATTCATCAATGTGTTGATGCAAATAACTTTGAAAAAGGTCAGTGATGCAGAGTCAACGAAAGAACATGGGAAATTCTGGAGAAATCGTTTGGAGGCGCGGAGAAGGTAAAAGAGGTGAGGTTACAAACTCACAAAAGAACATATGAATTGCTTCAGATGAAAGACAATGAAAGCATAACTGATTTCTTCACCAAGGTTATGAAACCGGTGAATCAAATGAAGGTATGTGGAGAAGTGTTGACATCAAGATCTGTTGTTGGAAAGATCTTGAGGTTGTTAGCTCCAAAGTTCGACCACGTGGTAGTAGCCATAGAAGAGTCGAAAGATTTGTCAAAATTGACAAAGGAAAAGCTTCAAGGGACGCTTGAATCTCATGAACAAAGAATGGTTGAAAGAGCTGCAGGAAAGTCGAAGAGTGATATGGCTTTGCAGACTCAATCAATAAAAGAAAGAAAAGGCAAAGGACGCTTGGCAACAAAGGAAAATGAGGTTACAACAATTTGAATGGTCGAAATCAGTAAGAAGGAAACTAGTCGAATTAGAGAAAACCCTGGAACCAAGGTAACCAAAGAGGTGGAGTTGTAGATAGAGGAAGAGGTGGTGGTCAAAAGCCAGACAAAAGTCACATTCAGTGTTACAATTGTCAAATGTATGGTCACTATTCTAGTGATTATCCAGAAAAGCAGAAGAATCAAGAAACTTATGCAAAGCTAGAGAAACATGAAGAAGAAGAGACGTTGTTGATGGTTACAACAAGAGATGAAGAGAGATTCAAGGACCAGTGGTACTTAGACTCAGGATGCTCATCACACATGTCTGGAAGGAAAGATTGGTTTGTCAACATAATGCCCTCAATGAAGAACTTGGTGATATTTGCAAATGACAACACTTTAGTAGTTGGAGGTGTTGGTGATGTTCTGATTATGAGGAAAGATGACAAGAGGTCAGTAATTTCAAATGTGTTGTACATACCAGGCATGAAGAGAAATTTGCTCAGCATAGGGCAGTTAGTCGAAAAGAACTACAGAGTGTCGATCGAAGACAAGATGATGAGAGTTCTCGACTCAAATGGAAGGTTGGTCTTGAAGGCTCCAATGTCTAAGAATAAAACCTTCAAGATTGAGCTTAATGTGATGGAGCATAAGTGCATTGCAATAGAAGCCATCAGAGATGAATGAATATGGCGTTATAGACTTGGCCATCTCAATTTTCAAAGACATTAGAGATTTGAAGAGAAGAAATATGGTTTCAGGATTACCAGAAATTGACATTCCAAACGAAGTATGTGAAGAATGTGTGCAAGCGAAGCAACATAAGAACAACTTCAGTAAGGATGCAGGAAGCAGGTCGAAGGCAATTCTTGAAGTCATATACTCTGATGTATGTGGTCCTCTCCAGGAGGATTCGATTGGAGGTAACAAATACTTTGTTACATCCGTAGATGATTTCAGTTGAAAACTGTGGTCTTACCTAATCAAGAAGAGAAGTGAAGTGATCGAGATATTTGCCAAGTTTAAATATATGGTCAAAAGACAGAGTTGTCGAAAGATTAAGATTTTGAGGACTTATGGTGATGGAGAATATGTGTCAAAAGATTTTGATACATTATGTGTGAAATAAGGGATTGTGCATGAGGTGGTGCCACCCTACACTCCACAGCAGAATGGAGTTGCAGAAAGGAAGAATAGAACCATTATGAATATGGTTAGAAGTATGTTGAAAGGCAAGCATCTACCCAAAGAATTATGGGGAGAAGCTGTGTTGACTGCGACATATATCCTGAACATATGTCTGACGAAGAAGCTAGAAGGAATCACGCCAGAAGAAGGTTGGTCTGGTGTCCAGCCTAGCTTGAGTCATCTGAAGGTGTTTGGATCTATAACACATAGACATGTGCCAAATCAGTTGAGAAGAAAACTTGATGACAAGTCAAATCAGATGATCCTGAAAGGATATCATTCGACTGGAGGATACAAGTTGTTCGACCTAGTGAATAAGAAAGTGGTGATCAGCCGGGACGTGATCATAGATGAACTTAAGGAGTGGGATTGGATTGAGAATGTCAAGAAAGATTTAGTGAGAATCTTTTGTGATGAACCAGCTAGTGAAGTCGAAAGAGAAGTTTGATAGGAAGAAGTCAGAGGTGAAGCAAGCACAAGCAGACCTCAAAGAACAAGACACATGCCTGCAGGGTTGCAAGAATGTGTGATTAAATTAGATGATGTGGTCAATGAAGAAGGTGAACTGGTATATTATGCTTTCTACGCAGATGTCGAACCTATCAATGCAGCTAAGGCATTGAAAGATTCAAAGTAGATGAAAGCAATGGACGAAGAACTGAAGTCAATCGAAGTCAACAACACTTGGTCACTTGTCGAATTGCCGCAAGACAAGAAGGAAATCGATGTGAAGTGAGTATACAAGGTGAAGTTGAATCCCAAAGGAGAAGTGACTCGACACAAGAAGAGACTTGTGGCGAAAGGATTTCTTCAGAAAGAAGGAATCGACTTCGATGAAGTTTATGCACTTGTTGCTAGGATCGAAACAATCAGGTTGGTTGTTGGTCTAGCAAACATAAACAACTGAAAGATATGTCAGATGGATGTGAAATGTGAATTCCTTAATGGCCCCTTAGACGAAGAAGTCTATGTTGCACAACCAGCTGGGTTTGTGAAACAAGACGAAGAAAGAAAAGTATACAGGATGCATAAAGCCCTGTACGAACTTAAACAAGCTCCAAGAGCCTGAAACAATAAGATAGATTACTTTCTAAGGGAGAAGGAATTTGTGAAGTGCAAATATGAATATGGAGTATATGTAATAAGAAGAAAGAGTGAATTGCTTATAGTATGCCTCTATTTTGATGACCTGATGAATATGGAACACTGCAGAACTGAGAATCAGATTGTAGACATCATGAAGAAGAGAATGTAAGTCGATGTGTTAAGAAGACTAAGAGCTATGATGAATGTAGATAGCTTAGACACAATGAATGAGGTGGTGTGTTGAATTGTAATTCCTTGTGTCGAAGCATGTTGCTCGACAGGAACAAGGAAGTGTCGAACCACCTAGTATGTTAAGTTGTGTTAGTGTGTCGAAGTTTTGAAGCATGTTGCTTCACACAGAATTTTGACTTAGGTCTATTTTAATAGTGTTAGCTATTTTGGGCTTTTATAGTTTTGGGTTTTGCCTTGAGGTCCAAGTTAACCTAAATCTATAAATAGAGATAGTAACCTTTATTTTTGTAATAAAGTGAATAGAGTATTCATAACATTGTATTCACAGTATTTTGCAGTTGCAAAGTGAATAAGAAGTTTTCCACAGTTTGTGGGCAGAGTGAAACTCTGCAAAATTTAATTCTTCTTCTCCTTCATTGTTCTTTACTTTATTTCTTTCTCCATTGTTCTTTTCTTTTATTATCATTGTATGGGTGATAACAATCTTGTTCATCAAGGTTGACTGAAATTCTCCATAGATTTTGGGGGATTTCCAACAACAATAATAATAATAATAATAATAATAATAATAATTATTATTATTATTATTATATTATAAAAAAATTAATAATAATAATAATAACAAATATTATTATATTATAAAACTTTACAAACCTTAAAAGAACAACTTTTATGCCATTACATATCGTAATCTTATAACTCTTGATAACATAATCTTTTTGTCGTCATAAACTCTAATGCAATACATTCATACTGTCCAAAACCTTAATGATCAATTATTCAATTTGAATGATCAAAATGTCATTGTTTCACCATACAAACGTCGAATTCCGAAGCAAAATGAACATTGACCATTCATATGAAATACAATCATCACACTAATCAAATCGGTGAAATAAAATAGCATATCAAACATACTCCCGTTACATCAAAATTATTCATATCTTATATGAATTGATCAATCACACTTGTATCAGTTATGAACTATCGAAGTATGCATGCTTTATAAATTATATGAATCGAAGTACACTTTTATAAATTAGAAATACTCAGTTAAAATATTCATTTTATTATAAGAAGGTATATGGGCATAACCAGTAAACCTCAAATCTTTGGTAGAACTCAGTGAAAAATTTGGGGGACAAAAGTAGGCCAAGTGGTTAGGCGGAATCCATATAAATCTCTAATGTATGTTCTCTTTCCCTTATCTCTTTATTTTTATTGTATTTTGTTTTCTTTGTGTTTTATCTTTTCTTCTCTCTTTCCTTATTTTATTGCATTGTGTAATCTATATTTAAAAAATAAAATTTTCTTAAAATATTTTTATAAACCAAATTTTTATAATTGGACAACGTTTTTCAACTGTTTTGAAACAATGTCTCCAATAACATAACAAAGTTATGAGATAAATATTGAGTTTCTTGAACAAACACAAGAAACCCTATTAGATTTACGAAAGAGAGAAGAGGGAAGAAGAAGAAGAAGAATTGGTTAAAAATTGTTTTACTATTCACTTACTAAGGGTTAAAGATTACAAATGAATACCAACAATTAACCTCTCTCAACAACCTGAGAGAACTAGTCTATTTATAGAATACAAAGCTAACTTGGGAAATAAGCAAACTTAAACAATTGGGCTTAAACAAATGTTCAATTCGACATACTAACTTCGAATACAAGTTAAGATATTTCGACAATATTCTTGAATAAACTTCAACTACAACATGCACAACTCTTGTCGAAATATCAAGATATCTCTGCCGATGTTAGAGTTCGATCCAAATTCTCATAAATCTCCATCTTGGAACAAACTCTACACACATCAAGGGAACAAACTAGGTTTCTTCATGCAGCTTTATCAACTCCATACAGTGGAAAAACTTACACCTTGGTAATGTCTTGGTGATCATATTAGCAGCATTCTCTTCAGTCAAAACCTTCAGCACTTGGACTTTTCCATGCTTGATTATCTCTCTAACGAAATACAACCTCACATCGATGTGCTTAGTTTGCTCATGATAGGCTGAATTCTACGACAGGTTCAGTGAGGGCAATATACTCTGAATCCTTAGTAAAACCTTCAAGATACAGTGCTTCTTTTGCAACTTCAATGAGGGAAATATACTCTACTTTAGTGGTTGATAAGGCAACAACCTTCTGAAGTGTCGCTTTCCAAATGATTGTTGTGCCAAGCATAGTGAACATGTATCCAGAAATCGATTTTCTAGAATCCATACATCCTGCATAATCATAGTCGACAAATCCTTTGATTTTAACTTTGCTATCATCACCAAAGGTGCCACAATAAATAAGTACTATATTCAGAGACCCATTTATGTATCTTAGAATCCACTTTAATGCTTTCCAGTGCACCTTCCCAGGATTGGCCATATACCTGCTTACAAGGCTCACTCAGTATGTTATGTCTTGCCTCATACACACCATAAGATACATCAAAGGAGCTACATACTAGCATATGGAATGCTATTTATACAGGCTCTTTCGACTTCAGTACTAGGACTTTTAGTCAAAATCATCTTGAATTGAGGATTAGTCGGTGTTACAACATGCTTCGAATTTGACATACCAAACTTGTCGAGAATCTTCTTCAGATTTGTATCTTGAGATAAGCATAATCTCGATTGCTTTCTATCTCTTCGGATGTTAACCCCAAGAATACTGGAGGCAGCTCCTAGATCCTTCATGTCGAACTCCTTATCGAGTTCAACCTTCACCTTCGTAACATCTTCAACGCTGTTGCTTGCTACGAGGATGTCATCCACATAAATCAAAAAAATAACAAGTGAATTTCCAGGTCAAAATCTGAAGTAAACACAGTGGTCGAACTGGCTCTTAGTGAAATCCATGTGTGTCGTGAACTTATCGAATCTCCTATTCCATTGTCTAGGAGATTGTTTCAGGCCATATAACGACCTATTTATCTTGCACACATAAAATTCCTTTCTCTTTTCTGCATACCCTTCAGGTTACCTCATCAGGATTGTTTCATCTAGATCACCATACAGGAAGACAATCTTCCCATCCATTTGTTCAAGTTCTAGGTCAAACTTTGGCACCATATCAAGCAACATTCGAGTGACTCTATGCTTTACTACATGTGAGAAGACATCATTGAAGTCGACACCTTCCTTCTGGTGAACCCCCTAGCAACCAACCTTGCCTTAAATCTCTTTGAAATCACTCATTAGATTCCCTCCTTACCCTTGAAGATCCACTTACAGCTGACTAACTTGACCCTTGTAGCTTTCTCGATCATCTCCAAATTGTTGTTATCATAAAGAGATTTCATCTCATCATCCATGGTTTTCAGCCATTCAGTCTTGTTTCGACTCCTCATAGCTTCCTTGTAATCTCAAGTTTCTTCATCAAGAAACTCACTTGCAGAGATTAGGGTGAATGATATGAGATATGCATAACCAAGTCTCTGAGGTGGCTTGATGACTCTTCTCGATCTGTTTCTTGCCAGCAGGTAGTCATTATCAGTCTCCTCATCTTCGACAACAACTTTTGCTTCTTCTTCAAATTTATATAGGTTATGCAATTCAGCATTGACATGCTCCACCTCAATATGAATCTCTTCCTATTCCAGCTCTTCCTCAAAGATCTTTGTACTTCGACCAATATCATCAATTTTCTTGAAAGTCATATCAGCTTCATTGAAAACTACATCCAGACTTGTGACACACCTCTTACGACTTGGATTTAGGCACCAACCTATAAGCTTTGAATCCTTCATAGTATATAAGGAACATACATTTCAGATCTCTAGGTTTGACCTTGTCTTGCCTAATGTGAGCATCAGGTAAGAAACCAAATTCTCTAAGTCTGTCGAGATTAGGTGGATGTTTCGACCAGACTTCTTCATGTGTTTTCATTTCTAAAGCTGTCGAGGGACTCCTATTTATTAGGTAAATTGTAGTCATGACTGCCTTAGCCTAAAACACATTTTCCAATCCCGCACTAACTAGCATGTACCTCACTCTTTCCAAAATTGCTTGATTAAACCTTTCAGCCAAACCATTTTGTTGAAGAGTCCCTGCAGTAGTTTTGTGCCTTACAATACCAGACGCAACACAATAGCAGTCGAAAGCCTCATTGAAAAATCCAAGACCATTGTCGGTCCTCAACCTCTTGACCTTCCTCCAATTTGGTTTTCGACCCGGGTTTTCCAACTCTTGAAATTTTCAAAAGTTCATCCTTAGCTTTCCGAATGAATACCCATAACTTTCTGGAATAATCATCAACTATAGATAGGAAATATTTTGCACCTGAGTGTGAATGATTCCTTGTAGGACACCAAAGATAAGCATGAATGTAATCAAGGGATCCATGTATTATTTGTTTACTCGTGTTATACTTCATTCTATAGGATTTACCAAATACACACGGTTCAAAAACTCTAGTTTTTCGACCTTGTCACCACACAACATATTTTGTTTCAACAATTCGACCATGCCTCTTTCACTGACAGGGCCAAGTCTGTTGTGACATAGCTCAGTCTTTGACACATGTTTTTTGGATGCCACATTCGTTGAACCACTTACAACCTCAGCCTCAAGAGTATACAAGCCTTGTTTCTTCACGCCTCTCAAGACTTCCTTCGACCCCTTCATTTCTCTTAGGATACTTTGCTCTCCTTTGAAAACATATCCTTTCTTGTCAAATTCACCAAGAGAAATCAAATTTCTCTTAAGATCAGGTACATACCTGATATTAGTCAATATCCTTATTGACTCATCATGGAGCTTTAATCTCACAGATCCAATACTTTCAATTTTGCATGCTTTGTTGTTTTCCATCATCGCCGATCCACCATATTGATCACATAATTCCTCAAGCACATCCTTGTTTGGAGTCATGTGCCAAGTACAACCTGAATCTATAATCCACTTCTTTCTAGATTCGTTGCTTGAAATCACCAGGACATCAGATGATTCGTAACCATAATGCACAACGGTTGCATTACCATTATCTTTTCCACCATGATTATCCAGTCGATCACGACATACTTTCTTGTATGACCCTCTTTCTTACAATGATAACACTTAATAGAAGGAGCATTACCACCATAAGAATTATGTAGAACTTTACCTTTCTTCTTCTTAGACCTACCATCTTTTTTCAAGAATTTTCCTTTAACGGACAATCCTTCGCCAATTTTCGATGGCTTGTGCTCCTCTCTTTAGTTCAAGTCCTTAGAGTACAAGGAAGATTGAACATCTTCAAAGGTCAACGAATATTTTCCATACAAGAGAGTTTCTTCGAAGTGAGCATGAGACTTAGTTAAAGAACACAACAACAACAATGATTGATCTTCATCATCAATTTTCACCTCAATATTTTTAAGATCAAGAATCAACTTGTTGAACATATCGAGTTGCTCAGCCAAGGCTTTGTCTTTACTAATCTTGAATGAATACAAAGCTTGCTTCAGGTAGAGGCGATTTACCAACGATTTGGTCATGTACAAATCTTCAAGTTTTGTCCACACACCAGTTATATTTTTCTCCTTTGAAACCTGTCAGAGAAACTTATCACTAGGGCTAAATACAATGGAGTTGAGGATTTTTTCGACCATCGATGTCCTCTCCTTCTCAGATATGGAAGCATCCATCTTGCCCGCTCCTTTCAACACTTCTAACAAATCATGTTGAACAAGAAGGGTTTGCATCTTCAACGGCACAAACCGATGAATATCTCAATCTCATACTTTGTTGACGATATCTTTCTACTTCTTGTTCACCGAACCAGTTTATTGTGAAACGATGTCGCCAATAACATAACAAAGTTATAAGATAAAGATTGAGTTTCTTGAACAAACACAAGAAATCCTATTAGGTTTATGAAAAAGAGAGAGAAGAGGGAAGAAGAAGAAGAATTGATTAAAAACTATTTTACTATTCACTTACTCAATAAGGATTAAAGATTACAAGTGAATACCAACAATTAACCTCTCTCAACAACCTGAGAGAACTAGTCTATTTATAGACTACTAAACTAACTTGAGCAACAAGCAAACTTAAACAATTGAGCTTAAACAAATGTCCAATTCGATAATACTAACTTAGAATACAAGTTAACATATTTCAACAACATGCTTGAACAAACTTCAACTACAGCATGCACAACTAATATCGAAATATCAAATTATCCATGTCGAGATTAGAATTCGATCCAAATTCTCTCATCAACCAACGCAATTCAACATTTTTTATGTTTGGAGTCATTTGGTCAACACAACTACACTCCAAAAATTAATTCAAGGAAATATTTGAAACATTCTTGAGAATTTCATACCTTTGCACCAGAGATAATAGATGGTATTCTTAAAATCAAAATCGTTGTCCATCTTTATGAAACGGATGAAGGCACTCATATTTGGAAAATTTAAAATAATGGAAACTTACATTTCATCTATCTATTTTTCTAAAGAAACATATATCATGAAAGGAAAATATGTATCACAAACGTCTATCTTATTAGAATTACAAACCAATTAAGTCTATGTTATAGACATGCATATCAACAACAGTTGATTTTTCAATATCATACCAAAACTCCGTCATTTGCATCAAACAAAATAAGGTTAGAACCACAAGACAATGAAGAATAATGTGAAACTGATTTGTGTTTATGACTTCTCGGAAAACTGCAACCAACAAAACCCCTATCATCCACACCACTCTCTATCTCCACAAGTACTTCACAGAACAACTCAACATGACAAGGAATCCATAGAGGACCATCGTTTCTATATCCATATTCATTCTCAACGCCTTCTAAAAGCATTCTGAACAAAGGGTGATTGAATATTTTGATCTTGATTACGAATCTTTGTCTCTCAGGTCCAACGTAGATAAAAAGACAACCATGTGGTGGTTTCTTATGATTACTAATTTCCTTTTGCTTATGCTGTTTCTTTGATATTTTGCCATAGCTGTCTTGTGGATCACACAATCTCTTGCTGCTTCTCAATACCCTCTTACACTTCTTTACAAAATTCATCTCTATATAATAGAATAAATCCACGACAATTAAGCAAGGTATATAAATAGTTTGTATATATAAACACTCGTAAGGGGAGAGCAAGTGAGATTAGAAATGAAGGTAAGTGTTGCTTTTTATATAGACCACTATAGTCTCACACGGTCCCACCCAACAATGCATATATATAATCTTGTATTTTGTTGGTCTTATTATCCATTTGTTTTATCATTCTATAATTGACCAATCCACACGTGCTGTTGATCATTATATATAAAAAAAAACGAGATGAAACAAGTACCTCGATATTAATTGGTTTATGAGACTGGTCAATGTATAAATTAGTGGAGGTAATTATAAACAATCTTAACATGAAACAAGTGGATATCCTTTTCTAGAATGTCTTGCTTCTTTTCAGGTTATCTGAATTAAATCATATTCGGGATTTTGTATCACAGTTATGAATTATACCGTTGGAAATATTCAATTAGTAGGTTTGAATGTTGCGTTACTTTTAATATATTTAAAAAATGGGAGTGCCATATCATACTATCTTAGTGATAGCCAACCTCATAGTTTACCATAGTTTACCAACACGCCAATTCTAGAGAAGGGAAAGTCTATGACATAGACGCTCCAACTCCAGAGCAACAGAACTTGTTGTCTGCTTGCATCCTCGACAATAGAATTCTGAGATATTTGAAAAACATCTCTAAAGCTTTAAAGTTAAGATGGAGCCATAGATTTGGACGAATATATTGAACGTGTAGATAATAGGTTAGATTACTAGCACACCCACGTAACTGCATGATTTGGTTCAAAATTCTTCCATACAAGAGTATACATTCATGGAGGGATCTGTGTGATTCATTCACTGTCTAATTTACCGTTTGAAAAGAGGCAACCTACAACTGTGGTCGTACTCAACGAGGTCACATAGAAAAATAAGAAAATCTAGCATGAGTACATTGATCGATTAATGAAAGTGGTAGTGGCAGTGACATTAGGAGGCATGAATAACAAATTAAAATGTTGGATGTTCAAGTAGTGGGTGAGGCCGAATTATAGGTTCTGAGAAAAGCTCATGCTCTAAGGAGTCTGTGATTTAAGTGGTTTGTTTAATGTAAGACCCCAATTTTGATCCTAAGATCCCTCATGCAATTTCATCATATGCATTAACATTGGGATCACACCTTGACATTCTCCTTACCCCTCTTTCATTAGGTTTTGTTTTGGGAGAGACTACCAAGCACTATGTGATTATATCATACTTGTATATTATCATTTTACTAACCAAAATACCAAAAATATGTATTTGCATTTGCCTAACTCTTTTGTAGGTAGGGCATGATCATCATTGATCTATGAAGTTCATATTTAGGATTTAAGACCCTCATAGTTAAGAGCACAACCAAGGATTGATTCACAATGTTTCAAAGCATCATATATGAGTCCCAATGATCTCTACATGTCATATTGATCAAGTGTTTGGAGGTGATTTGCCTTGGAAACCCTAGTTTGACTGGGTATCTTGAGTAACTTCTCCAACAAGCTATCTCACCAATTGATCAAATTTTCAAGGGACACTTCAAATTTCATCATCTTATGCATATATAATTTACCATGAGCTTAGAAAGTCAATAGAATTGAAGGTTAGCAAGTTGGTTGATGGTGGTTGGCCAGATGAATTCATCTGATCAAAACTGGGTCTTCCTGGCCCTATCTCCTATAATTTTCACCATATGAAAATGATTCCAATATAAACGTTGCTCTAAATGACATTCCAAACAACTTTCATGTTGATACCTAGAGCTAGTTTTGCTTAGAAAATCATTTTACATGTTGAAACATTATAGGTCATTTTGTCTAAACCCTAATTTGAAAGTCAACTTCCCAAGGTCATAAATTGCTCAATTTTTATGAGATGAAATATTTTCAAGTTTCACAATCAAATTAAAAGTGTATAATTAAACCTTTATGTTTGGAGTGAGAGATAAATCAACTTTTATGAGCATGAGATATGAGGATACATTATAAGTCATTTTTGCCCTATACCATTGAACAAGTGATTTTTCTCAACTTCAAAAATGAATAACTCTATCATTCTATATCCAAATTAAATTATATTGGTGACCATTTTGAAGGTCTTTGAAAGAGCTACAACTTTGATGAAGACACTTTTCTCATTTGGAGCTCACATAAAAAGTTAAGTAAGGTGGAATATTGAGATATATGACTTAACACTTAGAAAATATTTCAACATGTTGAAATTTCCAAACTTACACCTCAAAATTCACCATGATCAAGTTCCAATTGGAAAAGTGTCCAACATCAAAGTTGTTCCCCTTGATCTAAGCTTTCCAAAGAACCCCATATCATGCATTTTGGATGAGGTTTGCTAGGGCTGCGCATGGTCTTAACAGGTCTGCATCATTGGAGAAAATCAAATGTCCAAAACTCCATTTCACTTTGCCTTGCCATTCAAGCATGATTTGAACTTCAGTACAGTTGCAATTGGATCATAATGGATTGCTTCATGGGCCTGTACACGCCCATGCAAGCTTGTGCATCACCATTACCATTTTTAGCAATTTTTCAAGTGTGCAATTATTAATCCCAAATGCTATAAATACAAGGCCTCTGAGCTCATTTCAAACACACCTTGCGCGCCAACTTTTCCCCCCAATTGAAACCCTCACCATTCAAAGGAAAATCTGAGAATTTTCAACTTGAAAATTGAGTTTGAATCTCACTGTTTGGAGATTCAAAAACTCCAGGATCCAAAGCTTTGTACCATTGTCAAACCACTTCTGCAAGCTCCTCGAGTGTGATCAAGTCAAGTTTGAAGCAAGAAAACTCCATTTCTACACAGCATTGAAGGTAATTTTCAGAAATCTTCTTCTCTTCGATTCTCACTCAATTCTCATCAATTCTCTTGGATCTTTGGTTGTCTGAAGTCCTACCAATGTAGGCAAGAAGATTGAGTTGCTTTGAGGTCAAATCGAAGCAACTCAGTTGACACACCTCAAAATTCAACTCCTCATATCTTTCTATATATTTGGAGTTAGTTGAAATTGAGGTCAGATTCGTACTCTATGCCATTTTTTCTTTCAGGTCATGTCCTATTTTTTCATTTTCTTGATGGTGATGAGTGAACTAGTCCTGTGGACCTCGCCTGAGAAGGTGACCAGAGGTCCAGCGCCGGTGGTGTGCTGGACAGGTTCTGAGCCATTGATCTTGTTTAAATTGTTTTCATCTTAAGCGTACATACTGATTACCACGTGTGCGATTAGTTGACTCAGGTGCATGGTAGATTGCACGCGCTCAGCCACTTGATCTGCCACCTCAATTAATGAGGGAGATCAAGTGGTCCACATTTTTTTATTTTCTGATTTTTATTTTATTTCATTTCATTTTCATTAATTCATATTAATTTTAATATTGATCCAAAAATATGAGAGTTTCACCAAAAAAATTTAAATAAATTCCTCTTTCATATTTTGAATTAAAATTATTTTTTGGATCATTATTAATATTTTTCATGATTTAATTGATTTTGTGAGTATTTTTAATTGTTTAAAAATACTTTTAAGTCTCCAAAAATTCTGAAATTTTTTCTCCAAGATCCTTTGACCTTGTTTGACCTATGATAAATCTCATGGCCATTTCTTTGGTGTTTTGATGAGACTTTAGGAATTTGACAAACCATATTTAATTTAATGCATTATTTTTAGTATTTTTAAATTGAATAAATGCCCAAATAATTGTGTTGAGCTATCTTGATGATTTATATAAGTTTGACTTGTGTTGTTGGGCCTTGGTCAAGGTTGATTTGACTTTGCTAGGTTAAGATCATTGGATTTAGGGGATTGATGGAATGTACATTCCATCTCCCAAAATGAATGAATGATCTTAATTTGGTAAAAGTCCTCATTTGACCAATTTTAGTTTTGATCTATTCCCCTTCATCTTCATCTAATTCCCCTTTTTTATGCATCTATTTCACTTAGCCTATGATATCTTGAAGTCCTAAGGCTAGTTGGTTGAGAAATCAACATAAGTATGGATGAGATTAGGCCACCTCTTTTGCATATTCTTTTTATGTGTGGTATGTTTCATGAGCATAGTCCATTATACTATGTCTCTAACATGCATTAACACCAAAATTCTATTGCCTGACCTCAAATAGTTGTGACTTCTACATAAGTCCAATTACGATTGCTTAACATAACGCTAAATTTTTGACACAAAAGGCATATCATTCTAGTTAGTGAGATTGTAAGTCTCCCCTCTTTCATGGTATTGTGTGGAAACTTGGCCTTTTTTCCTTCCTTTGAAAGATGTCTTAGTTCAAGGATCCATACTTGTGATAAGTGGGTTGAGTGTTCTCCAAAGAATGCCTTAAAATGAAAAGCAAAAAATCAAAAACAATACTAACTTCTAATTCATTAACCACTAACATTTAATTTCAAGCCATTTACTTTTAATGCATTTTAATTTTTAAGCTCTATTCATTTGCTATTATTCATACCATTCTAATTGTTTATATTAATGCCTTTTCACTTTGTCCACTTGGACCATATTGTGTGATATATCTTGTTTGTGTATATTTTGTTTGTTTGTGTGGTCTTTGACCATTAATGTACATAATAAGAAACAAAAAACTTAAAAAACTATTGTGTGGACTGTTGGTTTGATCTTGGACAATTGGACTTAGAATCTAGGCAACATCCTTATGCAAAAGGACTTGGCCAATGCCAACTTTCATGTAACCAAGTACTTGCAATTTGAAACTTCATCTGATACATAATTGAAGATACATTTGAGTTCATCTGCAACATGATCATTGTGAAGCTGTTATTTTGAACCTGTGACCTGTGGAATTCATATGTTATATGGACAAATTTGAAGAATATTATGGAGTGGATAAAGCATGGATGTGGATATCTTTATTTGATGCCTTGCTCTTCAAGTTAATATTGTATTCATTGTTTGTTGCTTGATTCAAATATCCAAGGGGATTTGGGGTTTCTATATGGCATTCTTGCCTATTGGATTGCAGCCCATTGGTCAGATCTTTTCAACTCTTAACTTTTAAATTTGTGATTAGGATTAGTCTCTTCATCTCCTCCCCATATCTTTAATTTCAAAATCTCTCCCCCCTTTTAAAAACTTCTTTGTTTGAACTTGTTATTTTCTAAACTTAGACCCTTTGCAAATTAGAAACTTTGGCCTTATGCCATTGTATTTTCAAACTTCTTTTCTTAAATCAAACTTGTAAATAAACTTAATTATACTTGACTTAAACATTTAAAAATCCAAAAAGAACTAACTCATTCAAACCATTTTGTAGGCCCTTGTGCCTTTTAAACTTAATTTTTGATTAAAAGCAATGCATCCACTTTGAAATTTGTATCACGAACTACGAGGTTTTGATCCCTCATTTTTATGTTGGTACGTAGGCACAAGTCCGAAGGTCTTGTCAAACACAAAAATATAATTAATGAATTATTTTGTCATCCCCCCATTCTATTTGCTTGTAAACATCACTTTGTACAAAATACATATGCACACAAGAAAGGGCTCCCTAGGAGTACCTAGGACACTTTGGGTGTTAACACCTTCCCTCTGTGTAACCAACCCCCTTACCTATAATCTCTGGCATTTTATTAGTTTTGATTTGAAAACTTCTTATTTTTGGGTTTTGTTCGTACTTTTCCCTTTTCCCTTGGAAACAATAAAAGCGCGGTGGTGACTCTTGTTATTTGATGTCTTGCTTATCCATAGTTTGATGATCATGAATGTACCGCTACACTTAATAGGAAACATCTCCTCATTTTGCACCAAATCTCCAAAGTTCTCTCTCTAAAATATTTTTCTTTTACTATAGTTGTGTCGACACCTTTGTGTGAAAGTCTATTTCTGAGGAAATTGTATTGATGCCGTGTTGTTGTTATTACTCTAAGAGTATGATATTCTTGGGAAATAGAGTTCGGGTCTTGAGATAAACTAATCTTAAAATCTTTGTTTGGTCTAGAGATTCTCCGAAAAAAGTTTTGCTTGGTTATTGAGATTATCATGTAAAATCTATATTTTGTTCGTTAGCTTAAAATGGATAAAAACTTTCTTTCTGGTTGGAGAGTAGCCATTGTAAAATCTATGGATTCGACTGTATTAATATTTTATGGACATGTTAGCTGGAGATTTCGACAGATAGCTGAAGTTCTTTGGAAATGTTACGTTTTGGAGAATAGGTAAAAGATGGTTGTGTCGAAGCTGTTTAATTCTTTTCGCGGGTGAACAATTCTTTGTTGTCAAAGCCTGAGACTTAGAAGATTTTTTGGGTTTCCATAAAGCTCTCTTCGACATAAGTGTTCACAGAGTCGAAGCTTCAAGCCGGAAGTATTTGAAATTTAAACAAAGTCGTTTCGTCAGGCCAACAAGTGGAAACATCTGAGATATGCAACGCTTGAGAATGGCAAACATGGCAGTCATATGTGTAAAGGCCGTTAGGGTTGAATTACTATAAATAGGGGTCTTAGTTTTAGATTTAAGAGGTGTTCAAACAGATATACAAAAATTCACAAAATACACTCGAAGTACCAGAGCGAGAGAAAAGAGTTTTATGCTGAAAATGTATGTATGAAGAACACCATAAATTTCGTTCATGTTATCTATTTCAGACCAATTATTTAAATTAAAGTTATTCATTTACCTTATATTCTGTCAAATTTCCCTTATTTTCAGTAATTTATCATCACTTTTACTTCTGCATTTACATTTCGCAAAGTCTTCATTTCCAGTACTTTCTCAAAATTTAAAGCATTTACTTCGAGTCATTTATCTTTACCCTTCCCAAGTATTTTCATTATCTTTAAGAAACCTTTTACTACAAAGTTATCGTCATTTACGTTGTTCATAAAATCATAAGTTTCGTTTAGAATTGTTGTCAAAACACTTTTCGTTGTCCACAAATTAGAAACAAACTTAACCATGAGTCAAATCACCGTAATAACAGTTCTTGAGACATGTGTCCTAGGATCAATCTAGTCGATCCTGTGAGTTACCAAAAATATATAAATTTGGAAGACTAGCGGTTATTTATCAGAAATCACTGGTAAACAAATTGGCACGCCCAGTGGGACAGTGTCAAAAGAATTGTTAATTACAATAGTTTGTTTTTACAATTCGCAAAATTGTTGTTATTCTTTTGGTTTAAAAAAGTATTGTTGTATGATCCTTAGAAGTGGTAGGATAGCCAACAATTCACAACCTATAACCAACAGAAAAAACGCAAAAGTGATGGTTAATACAACCAGTCAAGGGGAACAATTCCCTCCCCAGGGATCAGGCACAATCAGAGCAAATTCGATTGATGTATCCACTGAGATCCCTAATGCACAGGCCATACCAACGGTTGGATCCATGACCTTGCATAATTCGACAGCAATGCCTATTATGTCAGGCGCGGCAGATACTCCTGCGGTATCAACCCCTAGGCCACCAGGATTCGAGAACTTTAGGCCTGTGAGAGATTACACATATGGAATGCCATCTACCGCCATGGCAGGACTTCAAAACAATTCTTCCATATATACTCAACCACATAATATGGTTATTTCTCCAATTCAAAATTTTGGATCTGGCATGAACCATATAGGTCGAAATAACCAATCACAAGGAGTCCCCACCCTATTACCTACGCTTACAACGAATAATCAGGCATCCTTTAGACAACAAATGGATGCCAGTAACCATGATATGGTAGGAGTTCTGGCCAGAGAAATGAATACCATTTTTTCTCCCTTAATACAGAATGTGAATAGGACTAACATTGACAATGCTCAAACATACCAACAATTGTCAGCGCAGATGGGACACATAGCAGATTTCTTAAGCGCCCCACAATCTATTGTTCGACGCAGGCCAAACCAGGTTATAATCCTGGGAGAAGAACCAACGATAGATCAGCTTCGACCACAAAGGCAAGCCCCTGAAGAAAGAGTCATGGGGGCAAGATTGGAACAACAGCCAATTCGACGGGAAGTCCTTGAAGAACAACCTAGGAGAGTGATAATGGTTAATAGAGACCAGGATGCAGACGAAGTAATCCAAAGGGTCGGGTGGGAAAACATGATGGAGAATGACTTAACCAGTATGATAGAGAGAATCATGGCCCAGAATGGTCTGAATACAGGACTTCGACGGCCAAATTATTCCTCTCCTTTATCATAATATGTCCTGCAAACAGAATTACCAAGGGGTTATAAAATACCTAAGTTCACCAAATTCTTAGGGGACACTAGTGAATCCACCATAGAGCACATAGCCAGATACATGACTGAGGCAGGGGATTTGGCGAACAGTGAGAACTTAAGGATGAAATATTTCCCTAGTTCTTTAACAAAGAACGCCTTCACGTGGTTTACAATTTTGCCACCAAATTCCATAGATGCTTGGCCCCAGTTAGAAAGATTATTTCATGAACAATTCTACATGGGCCAAACTAAGATAAGCCTTAAGGAATTAGCCAACATCAAAAGAAAATTCACCGAACCTATAGATGACTATCTGAATAGGTTCTGTTTGTTGAAATCTAGATGCTTTACAATAGTGCCTCAACACGAGTTGGTCGAAATGGCCGTTGGAGGTTTAGATTATTCCATCAGGAAAAGTTAGATACCCAGCATCTAAGAGACATGGCCCAATTAGTAGATAGGGTTCGACAGGTCGAACGCTTAAAATCTGAAAAGGCCGGAGCAAATAAGAATTATAAGAAAGAGAGGGTTGCTTATGTCGAATTCGAAGATGGAGAGTCTGAAATCGCTGAAGACCCTTATGGTCTTGAGGAATTCGAAGTAGATTTGGCAGAATTAAAAGAAGCACCACCCTACGCTCGCAAATTACTTACACCTTTGAATAGCAGAAATCCTGTCGAAACTGAAAAGAATGATAGATTTCCCAAAAAGACTTACACATTTAATGTTACCAAATGTGACGAGATCTTCGATTTATTAGTAAAAGATGGCCAAATGATAGTGCCTTCTAACACCAAAATTCCTCCGTTAGAACAACGAAAGAAAAGAGGCTTCTGTAAATATCACAGTTTTTTAGGCCATAAAACTTCACAATGCTTTCTTTTCAGGGATCTTATTCAGAATGCAATCAGGGATGGCCGCCTCAAGTTCACTGACAAAGGGAAGAACCAAATGAAGGTTGATACTGATCCCCTTAACATTGCTGAGACAAACTATGATGAACCTGTCGAAATCAACATGGTTGACGTAGGGGAAGTGGAGGTTGTAAAAGCAACAGGAACTGGAGGCTATACGTTGGATGGAAAACAGGCTACTGATAGCCTAAGTAACGATGTTTCGTTTGGAATCTATGTCAAAGGTAAACAGGTTGCTAACGTCGAACCAAGGGCCACTGAAGGTCTCAAGGGGAAAGTAACTGAGGCTACTGAGGGCCTAAGAAAGAAGTTCGAAGCAATTTCAATCACTGATGGCGCCAGTCTAGGTGTCAATATGGTAGATCTGAAGCAACCCCACTAGAAATGAGGAGGTGGAGGAATGTTTGAAGATGGAACAAGAAGGGATGAAGTTTGGCTATCCCAAAGCCAACGAAAGCCTACGTCAATATCTCTAGAGATGTCACAAAAGGAATGCTGACATGTTGTTGTGCCCAAGATGCAGCATCAGGATATCTCGAAGGGTGGCTGAGGATTACGAGAGATTGCAACGAACAAAGACCGAGAGAAACTGGAGGAAGGAAAGCCAATTACAGAAGGTGTATCCACACCAGGAGAAAGCCTTCTGGGTTTCATCGTGCGTTGCTACAAATATGAAACGGAATGTTTGATGTGTCCCAGGTGTGGGGCAGTGTATAACAGAGAATTAGCCGAAGCATTCGAAAGAATCCCATATGACCAAGGTTGGGACGAACATGGAGGCAACCCAAACATGTATAGCTTCGACAAGAGAGGAGCGCCTAGGAGGCCAGATAGCCCTCACCCAAGGGCAAAGAGAGTCATGTTTAAACTGCCAGCAGAAGTCCCTGAGGAAAAATGGACTCAGGCGGGACCAAAGAAAGGAAAGTGGAGAAGTTTCGAGGACGAAGAAAGAAACTCTTGGGCGTACAGAAAACAATTTCAGGCATCCAAAAGAGAGGTTGTCAGGCTATAAAATTACAAAGGAAAAAACCCTATGTCACGATCCCAGTGGAGAAGGCATCAGAGGATGAGGAAAGCAGAAAGAGAGATGAATCTAAAAGAGACTGGAGAATCCAGCAGCGTCAAGGTTTCCCCAAATATCATGGATTCGACCAAACCACCCGTAGGAAGGAAGTTATTTCTAGATGAAAACATAAGTCAGAAGGTTCAGAAGGAACAAGTAAGAGAGGAGGAAATGCTAACAGACGACTTCGAGTCCGACAGAGTGTCTTCTGTGAATATGAATTGCAACGTAGTCTTAGTCCTGCCGTACGAGTATAACCAGGAAACAAAGGTTGAAGATAATGAAGAAGCAGAAATTGCAGAGATGGCGACGCATCAACCAGTATGTTACTATGTTCTGAACAGTGGTGCTGTCAAAGAGCATAATGCTATTTTCGAAAGGCCCCACCAGGGGATGCAGAGTCACCTCAAGCCGCTATACATTAGGGCCAAAGTTGGACAGGTGGGAGTGAATAAAGTCTTGGTGGATGGAGGAGCAGCGGTCAATTTGATGCCCCAATTCATGTTGAAAAAGATAGGGATGTTTGACACTGATGTCAAACCTCACAACATGGTATTGTCAAATTATGAAGGTAAGATAGGACAGACGTTGGGCGTCATACAAGTGGACCTGACTGTTGGGTCAATCACAAGACCAACGATGTTTATGGTAATACCTGCAAAAGCAAATTACAATTTACTACTAGGGAGAGAATGGATACATGGAATAGGGGCAGTCCCTTCGACCATGAACCAGAGAATATCCATCTGGAGAGAAGATGGTGTGGTAGAGAACGTCGAAGCTGACCAAAGTTACTTCATGGCAGAAGTAAACCATGTGGACAAGAGAAACTTCGACAGAAACTTCTTGACTCTCCACCCAAATGGATTTCAGTGGGACAGGGAGATTATGGGAGACCCAAAAGAGGGGGAAATTAAAGGAGACTCAGAATTAGTAATCAAGCAACTGACGAAGGAGTACAAATGTATAAAAGAAAATTTAATTATGTACTTCGTCATTGCAAATAGGTTACTCAAAAAATTCGAATACATCGACATAAAACATGTCCCTAGAATAAAAAACCAAGAGGCTAATGACTTAGCACAAATAGCTTCAGGATATAGAATTTCAAAAGAGAAGTTAGAAGAACTCGTCGAAGTAAGAGGAAAGGCAATGGCTGCCAGATTGTCTCCGACAGATTTGGAAAGCACCCAGTTAGGATATGCTAACAAAGAGGAGTTTGAAGTGTTGGCCATTGATACCTTAATAGATACAGATTGGAGGAATCCAATTATTAATTATCTTAAGGACCCTTCGACGGATACAGAAAGAAAAACCAAGTACAGGGCTTTATCTTACGTGTTGATAGGGGAATGAATTATTCAAGAAAACCCCTGAAGGGATCCTGTTGAAATGCTTAGGAGAAAGCGAAGCTTACTTGGTATTATCTAGTGTACATAGTGGAGCTTATGGAGCACACCAGGCATGCCATAAGATGAAATGGTTGCTTTTCAGATACGGAATATATTGGCCCACCATCTTAAAAGATTGTATAGAATTTGCTAAGGGTTGTCAAGAATGTCAAATACATGCAGGAATTCAACATGCTCCTGCAAGTGAGCTTCACACAATTATTAAGCCTTAGCCTTTCAGAGGATGTGCATTAGATCTAACTGGGGAAATTATACCCAATTCATCCAAAGGTAAAAGATACATACTTGTAGGAATTGACTATTTCACTAAATGGGTCGAAGCAGTACCTTTAGTAAATGTAGATCAAGAAACTATTATCGAATTCATTCAAAGGAAAATTTTATACAGATTTGGAATCCCAGAAAGTATAACAACAGATCAAGGATCAGTTTTTACTGGTCGAAAGATACAAGAGTTTGCAAAGGAAATGGGTTTCAAAATGTTAACATCCACACCCTATTATGCTCAAGCCAATGGGCAAGTCGAAGCAGCCAATAAAGTAATAATTGGTTTAATAAAAAAGGATGTAGGAAAAAAGCCAAAAAATTGGCACAAAACTTTAGACCAAGCACTCTGGGCTTGTCGAACCTCCCCTAAAGAGCCACTAACACTACACCTTTCCAGCTTACATTTGGACATGATGCAGTACTGCCTGTCGAAGTCTACTTGCAATCAGTGAGAATCCAAAGACAAGGAGAAATCCCATCTGACTTATACTGGGAAATGATGATAAATGAGCTGGTGGATTTGGACGAAGAAAGGTTGCATGCGTTAGAAGTATTAAGAAGACAGAAGGAGAGGGTAGCAAGGGCATACAATAAGAGGGTCAAAGGTAAAACCTTCACTATGAATGATTTAGTTTGGAAAGTCATATTACCTATGGATCGAAAGAATAAGGCATTAGGAAAATGGTCTCCACATTGAGAAGGACCTTTTCGAATTTTAAGAGCCTTTTCAAATAATGCATACGAAATAGAAGAACTAATAGAGGATCAAAGAATCCTAAAAGTAAATGGAAAATACTTAAAGAAGTATAAACCATTTATGCACGAAGTTAGAATCATAACAGCATAGTAAGTAAAGAACTATCATGGCCAAAATGGTGAAGATATTTAAACTCCAAATATGTGCCAAAATGGCTTTCGTCTTAATCAAGTTACAAGTAAACAAGAGTCGAATAAAGCAAATACAGGAGGAAATCAAAAAGGAATAGCGACCCTCATCCGATCATATTTTTTCTTCGCCAAACCAATCTTATACTGAACAGCCGCTTGAACTCCTCTGAGGCGTGCAATATCTTTGTTCATGGTCATAGCCTTTTCGACATGATCTACGCTTTGCTTCTCCAGATCATCAGCTTCAGTACTATCCAAGCCTCGGATAGCATCCTGCTTCGCCTTAGCGTCAGAAATCTTCTTTTGCAATTCTGCAATATGAGATTCCCGGAGACGTATCGAAGCAGTGTAAGTGTCGAACTCTGCTTGGGCTGGTTTTCTGGAAGCGGCTAACTCCTTAAAAGCTTGTGAAGTTCAAAGGGCATTGTCAAACTCAATGGCTTGAGCCTTTTCAGTTGATAGAAGCTTAGCTTTGGCATCCACCTCCCTATGATACTCAGCACACACTTGGTTAATAAGGTTCTGAATATCAATAAGGGCTTCACCTACATCAGTGGGGCAAGCAGTGATGTTAATCTTGATTATCAACTTCTTTATGCTAAAGCTCGCTCCCACATTATTCTTTAATTCGTCAAAGAGGTTTACATCAAAAACTGCCTTCTTCACTTGTTGAAGGAGTTCTTCATGTGACGCTTCGTTTGCACTAGCGCCAGAATGGGTCGAAGCTCCAGAAATACTTTGCTCTGAAGAAGATTCTCTTTGAGTCATCATTAACCTCACATACTTGAGGGGATCATTTTGTTTTAAAGATCTTTTCTCCTCCTCAGTAAGTGGTATAGGTGAAGTCTGGGTGATGGATGGTCGAACTTTAGTTGGAGTTGGGACCGTGTCGACGCTGGCATTACCAGTTCCAGTTTGATTTCCCTCAGTATCAGCTTCTCCCATGTCTTCATATTCTTGAAAATACCCCTCAATGTCATCTAAATCCTGATCATCCTCATCAGCATCATTTGAAGGGAACGCAACCCTGGCAGGAGAATTACTAGGAGTATCCTCAAAGTCTTCTTTCCCTGTTGAGTCCTTCTCGTCAACGTGCTTCGAATCTCTTTTACCATCTGCACCAGGAGAATAGGTTTCTTCTTTGTTTTGAGCATTATCTGCTTCAAGATTTTGAGCTCCAGTCGAAGAGCCTTTGTTTTGGATAGCACCGCTGACTGTCGGAGGAGGAGATGGATTCATGTCGCTCGAAGGATCACTTTGATTGGCAGTAGAAATGAGGGGAGTGGTGGCTTTGTCCTGAAAATAAAGTGTTAAAATAAAAGTATGAGTTTGTCGAAAGATAGAACACTTAAGGTCGAAGTATACCTGTTGAGCCTCAGGATCGGAAGCATTGCTCCCAATGTGCTCCAACACTGTGCCACCAAAAGGCTGGGATGGAGTTTTCTTTGGAAGAGGAGGGAGGTTGGTGGTTTCGACACCTTGTTCTTTATTTGGTTGGAAAGGGGCAATTGTTGCCTTATTTTTCTTCTGTTTTTTCTTGAGTGGAGTGGGAGGAGTATCCTCTTCATCATCTTCGACAAGAATTATATACGCAGGAGATGCTTTCCTTTTCTTGGGTGTCAAAGTAGGCTTGCCACTACCCTGAAAAAGAAAATTATAAATAATTAGAAAAAATACAAAAGAGACAGAGAAGTTATTCGATGTAATACCTTTGAACTCTTCTTTGTTTTCTCTGGAGCAGCACCAGAAGGAACTCCCTGGCTTGAAGAGGTAGTCGAACTAGCCTTCGCCACAGGCTTTTCTTTCTTCGCCACCTTCCTTTCGACAGCTAAAGAAGGATGTGAGTTAGTCCAAACATGCAAATGTTTAAAAGATTGGAAAAGAGACGAAAGGGAATTGTAAAACCAAGAAATCCAAACATTCCACACCTTCACATGTCAGAGAAGTAATTCTCACTGCAGCTAAGTCGAAGTGAAGAAAGCCTTTGAAACTGTCTAAGGTACGTTTGGATGCAACTACCCTTTTAGCAGGTTTTTGTTGGTCATTTTTCAGATCATTAAAAATATTCCCACATGTAAACCAGTCTGGGTAAGGGGGGAAAATGACAAAGCAAAATCTGCATTGGGTAAATTTGGAAATTTGGGTGGTTCACACTCAAAGGCCAAATCATATTTCAATTCAGGTTTTACAGCTTTGAGAGTTTTTCTTTTGGCAATCTGTTTTTCAAATTTTTCTTTTAAAATTGGAGTTGCATCACAAACGGTTCTATAAAGGTTCGTTGGGTCATAGACAGTTTCAAAGTACTTTTGGAATGCTCGGATTTCTTCAGAATGAGTAATCTTACCCTTGGGGACATTTTCCTGCAAAGATGAAAAAGCCTTCGTTAGACGTTCTTTGATTTCAGCAGTAGAAACATATTCTTGGAATGGAAATCTGTCCACCAAGTGGCAAAACCATTGGTGTAATAGAACGACGGTTAGAAGGCTATTAATTGGAATTCAGCAAAATGTGCATGGAATTCTTTGTGGATGGCAATGTCTCGAACGCTCCATTCAGTCCCTGCACAGCAGATCTCATGCATTCATTTGAATAAAGAAACAGGGATAAGTTGACACAGCCCAAATTGTCGAGAGACAAAATTAGGTTGATAAGCCAACATACACACATGGCTCTTTACTGGCAGAATCCTAGAAACGAGCTGTAACACCCTTCTAAAATACCCCAATATTTAATTAAAACAACAAAACATAATTCAGAGTAAATATGCAATTAAGGGTGTCACACTTGACACTTCACACCATTTTCCAAATAACTGGTCATACTCATTTGTTTATCAAAATAAAACATTGCACAATACGCATCGGATAGAGATCAAATCAATCATGCAAACCATGTAATCACATTACATGTAAAACTGTTCAACAACCACAATGAAAGCAAAGTAAAACATCTCGTCCCGATGTTACATCTACCAGAGCATGACCCACTAAGGAACTACACTAGACTCCAAGCACTAGCTTCTACTCAATCACTGCTCGTTACCTGAAACATAGTTGTAAGGGTGAGTTCCTCAATCGATATAATAAGCATTATAAAATATCATGTAATGCTAAGTAAATGAACACATCTCATCACCCTAATCATATCACACATTCAGTAACGGCAACATCAACTCATACTCATAATCATGCTCAACATAAACATCAAAACACACGTATAATATTGGAACACATCCATTCATATTATACACAATACATACATTATGCAATGAGACTCCATGCATGCGGTACCGACTACTCGTGAACATATAGTTCAACCTCACCGATCAAATCCAGATACGGCTACCAAGCTCACTAGTCTCACTCATTTGAGACCTAGTGACTCACATCACTAATTCCTCACCATGGGAATTAGCTACCACCCCAAGGGCTATGCTATGCACGCTAAATCACCTAGCATGCAAACATCAACAACAATCCACAATAATTCATCACTAATTCCTCACCATGGGAATTAGCTACCACCATAAAGGCCACAATATGCAAGCTAACTCACTTAGTCATGCAAACACCAACAATCATCCACAATGGACATATGCTCACACTCTAAGCCATAAACAGTCCATTCGCAATTGCATACATAATAGATACATCCACAGCATTATGCATACAATCATACATCATCCACATATTTATCACATAATCATATCATGCCACATAATCAATCACAGTATTAGCACGCTCTACTAATACCCCTACCGCTCAAAACAACGGGAAATGATCCCTATTATATCATACGCCAATATACGCCAAACATCAAACATGCACACCACATTTAAATATAAATTTTTCACTTTTCACACAGTGTTAACCGGTTAACGCCCTGGGTTAACCGGTTAACGCAACACAGAACACGCTTCCTGGCAATCCACAACAGTGTTAACCGGTTAACACCCTGGGTTAACCGGTTAACGCAAGACAGACAGCAATATTTCACAATTCATAACAGTGTTAACCGGTTAACACCCTGGGTTAACCAGTTAACGCAAGACAGAAAGCTGTTCCTACGCTAACACGAAGCAGAATGCAGAATTCTCCGCATTTTCCGCCGTTGGAGGACTTCCGGACCTCCGATTCCAATTCCGTAAAAAGCTACACGTTCGGAAAATCAAGACTCATCCAATTACAGATTCAATTACAGCTTTAACATAACTTATTCATCTCAATTTTTCAGCATTCATCATCCCAATTAGGGTCAAATCAATGGCTTATCACTACCCATTACATGTTAACCCATAATACCCATTAAACGACGATAAACCCCCCTTACCTGAGTTAATCCGGCAATCCTTTAGCTTCAAGCTTCTCCCTTCTTCAACCCTCGTTCTCTTGCTCTTCCTCCTTGCCCTTTCTCCACTTTTGGTCGCTTCTCTGCTTTCACGTGAAAACTCTCTTTACCAAATGGAACTCTTATATATATTCCAACTTATTATTCCAATTTATATTATTCCAATAATAATAATAATTCCAATAATATTCCAATTATTTAATTAAATTAATAAATATATTATTAAATTTAATTTAAATAATTATCATATTTTATCGGGGTGTTACAACTCTCCCCCACTAAAAGAGTTTTCGTCCTCGAAAACATACCTCAAGCGAATAACTCAGAATAAGACTCCTTCATCTGACTCTCAAGTTCCCAAGTCACATTGCCACCTGCTGGTCCTTCCCAAGCTACCTTTACCAAAGCAATCTCTTTACCCCGCAACTGCTTCAACTCTCGATCCTCTATCCTCATAGGTGATGTTTCAACAGTCAGGTTATCTCTCACCTGTACAACATCTACTTGGACCACATGCGACGGATCAGGAATGTACCTCCTCAACTGAGACACATGAAAAACCTCATGCAAATTCGCAAGTGACGGCGGTAAAGCGATACGATAGGCTACCTCCCCTATCCTCTCCAAAATCTGATAAGGACCAATAAATCGAGGTGTCAACTTCTTCGACTTCAAAGCTCGACCAACCCCAGTTATCGGAGTAACCCGAAGAAACACATGATCTCCCTCTTGGAACTCAAGTGACTTCCTCCTCTTGTCGTGATAACTCTTCTGACGACTCTGAGCAATCCTCATCTTCTCCTGAATCATCTTAATCTTTTCCGTAGTTTGTTGAACAATCTCCGGTCCAACCACAGCACTCTCACCGGACTCATACCAACATAAAGGTGTCCGACATCTCCTACCATACAAAGCTTCAAACGGTGCCATACCAATGCTCGAATGAAAACTATTGTTGTAGGTAAACTCAATCAAAGGTAAATAACAATCCCAAGCACCTCCCTTTTCCAAAACACAAGCCCTCAAAAGATCCTCCAGTGACTGAATCGTCCTCTCAGTCTGACCATCAGTCTGCGGATGATATGCAGAACTCAATCTCAGCTTAGTTCCCAAAGCCCTCTGCAAACCTTCCCAGAACTTCGATGTAAATCTAGGATCTCTGTCCGAAACAATACTCGACGGAATACCATGCAAACTTACAATTTTCTCGATATACAACTCAGCTAATCTCTCTAACGGATAATCCATTCTAATCGGAATGAAATGAGCCGATTTTGTCAACCTGTCAACAATCACCCAAATAGCTTCAAAATTCTTAATTGTCCTCGGTAAACCAGAAACAAAATCCATACTGATACTATCCCACTTCCACTCTGGAATAGCCAACGGTTGCATTAGCCCAGACGGCTTCTGATGCTCAATCTTTGACTTCTGACAAGTCAAACAAGAATAAACAAAACTCGCAATTTCTCTTTTCATTCCCGGCCACCAAAATAACTTTTTCAAATCATGATACATCTTCGTAGCCCCAGGATGAATACTCAGGCCACTACGATGTCCTTCCTCAAGAATACTCTTCTTAAGTTCGGTAACATCCGGAATACACACCCGATTACCAAATTTCAAAACACCATTCTCATCAACTCTGAATTCACCACCTTGACCTTGATTCACTAGAGTCAACTTATCAACCAAAAGCACATCGGATTTCTGACCCTCTCTAATCTCATCCAGAATACCACTCGTTAACTTCAACATTCCCAATTTAACACTATTGTGAGTACTCTCACACACCAAACTCAAGTCTCTAAACTGCTCAATTAAATCCAATTCCTTAACCATTAACATAGACATATGCAATGATTTCCGACTCAATGCATCAGCCACTACGTTTGCTTTACCCGGATGGTAATTCAAACCAAAGTCATAATCCTTCAGAAACTCTAACCATCTCCTATGTCTCATATTCAGCTCTTTCTGATCAAACAAATACTTTAAACTTTTATGGTCACTGAAAACCTCAAATCTTGACCCATACAAGTAATGCCTCCATAACTTCAGAACAAATACCACAGCTGCCAACTCTAAATCGTGTGTCGGATAGTTCCTCTCATGAACCTTCAGTTGTCTCGAAGCATAAGCTACAACCTGCTTATTCTGCATCAAAACACCACCCAAACCCAACAATGAAGCATCACAGTAAACCTCAAATGGTTTCGATGGACTCGGTAATATCAGAATAGGAGCAGTAGTTAACCTTCTCTTTAACTCTTGGAAACCTTCTTCACATTTTGAGTCCCAAACAAACGCTTGCCCCTTTCTAGTCAACATCGTTAACGGTAACGCCAACTTAGAAAATCCCTCAATGAATTTCCTATAATAACCTGCAAGTTCAAGAAAACTCCTTATCTCAGAAACTGACTTCGGAGCTTCCCACTTAGATATCGCTTCTATCTTAGAAGGATCAACAACAACACCACCTCTTGAAATCACATAACCAAGGAAACTAACCTCTTCTAACCAAAATTCACACTTAGACAGTTTAGCAAATAACTTCTTTTCTCGCAGAACTCCCAAAACCACTCTCAAATGTTCAGCATGCTCTTCTTCAGATTTCGAATACACCAAAATATCGTCAATAAACACCACAACAAACTTGTCCAGGTACGGATGGAAAATCCTATTCATATACTCCATAAATACCCAGGCGCATTAGTCACACCAAAAGGCATTACAGAATACTCATAATGTCCATACCTTGTTCTGAAAGCAGTCTTCTGAATATCCTCAGTTTTCACACGTATCTGATGATACCCCGATCTCAAATCTATTTTGCTGAACACACTCGCACCAACCAACTGATCCATCAAATCATCAATCCTCGGCAAAGGATACCGATTCTTGATCGTCACTTTATTCAGTTGCCTGTAGTCCACACACAACCTCATAGTACCTTCTTTCTTCTTAACCAATAACACTGGTGCGCCCCACGGTGACACACTCGGACGAATAAATTTCTTATCCAACAGATCTTCCAACTGACTCTTCAATTCAGTTAACTCAACAGCAGACATACGGTACGGAGCCATCGATATCGGCCTAATACCAGGTACCAAATCAATCGAGAACTCAACTTCACGCTCTGGCAGTAATTCATTCACTTCTTCAGGAAACACATCAGAAAAATCACACACCACGGCTAGATCGCAAATCACCAGTTTATCTTTAGCCTCCAAAGTCGCTAACAGCATAAACAACTCTGCCCCATCTGCTACTGCCTCATTCACCTGCCTTGCTGATAGAAACAAACTTTTTCCTTCCTCAATCTCAGGAAAGATTACAGTCTTATCAAAACAGTTGATATAAACTCGGTTAAACACCAACCAGTTCATACCCAGGATAACATCAATCTGCACTAGTGGAAGACACACGAGGTCCATCCCAAAGTCTCTACCAAAAATACTCAAAGGACAATCTAAACAAACTGAAGTAGTAGTCACTGAACCCTTCGCAGGAGTATCAATCACCATACTCCCATGCATCTCAGATATCTCTAATTTGAGCTTCACAGCACAATCCAAAGATATAAAGGAATGAGTCGCACCTGTGTCAATAATAGCTACAAGAGGAAAGCCATTAATATAACACGTACCTCGGATCAAACGATCATCTGCAGAAGTCTCAGAACCTGATAAAGCAAAGACCTTGCCTCCCGACTGGTTCTCTTTCTTCGGCTTAGGACACTATGGGCTAATATGACCCACCTCTCCACAGTTGAAACAAGTCATAGTCTTCAACCGGCACTCTGTAGCCAAGTGACCACCTTTTCCACACTTGAAACACTTCTTCTCAGCACTGGTACACTCATGGAAACGATGTCCAGCCTGACCACATCTATAACACTTAGCAGGGGCACTGGAGTCTCCCCCACTAGGTCTCTTCATCCCACTTTGTCTCTGGAAACCTTTGCCAGCTGCATACGGTTTCCCACGATCATTCTGATTCTTGCCTTTCCTATCAACCCTCTGCTGATAGCTCTCCGCTCTGGCCTTGGTATCTTGTTCAAAAATCCTGCAAGAGTCAACCAGGTCAGAAAACACTCTAATCCGCTGATACCCAATAGCCTGCTTGATCTCGGGACGCAACCCGTTCTCAAACTTCACACATTTTGAAAATTCCCCAGTAGCCTCATCATAGGGAGTGTAATACTTCGACAGCTCTGTGAACTTAGCAGCATACTCAGTAACAGACCGGTTGCCCTGCTTCAATTCTAAGAACTCTATCTCTTTCCTTCCCCTGACATCCTCTGGAAAGTACTTCCTCAGGAATCTCTCTCTGAACACCGCCCAAGTGATCTCAGCATTCCCAGCAGCTTCCAACTCAGTCCGGGTAGCAACCCACCAATCATCTGCTTCCTCTGACAGCATATGCGTACCGAACCTGACCTTCTGGTTATCGGCACACTCAGTCACTCGGAAGATCCTCTCGATCTCCTTCAACCACTTCTGAGCACCATCTGGATCGTATGCTCCTTTGAACATTGGAGGATTGTTCTTCTGGAACTCACTCAGTTGACGAGCAGCTCCCATTCCCACAACATTCGGATTCCCTCCAAGTACTCCAGCTAGCATACCCAGAGCCTCAACAATCGCAGCATCATCTCTACCTCTTCCAGCCATCTCTATTCTGAAAACCCAACAAGCTAAAACAATAAGTACTGATAGGCTTACACAACACCTATTATGTACAGGGAAACAAAATAATTACGACTCGACTCGACCGACTATGCTCTGATACCACTAATGTAACACCCTTCTAAAATACCCAAATATTTAATTAAAACAACAAAACATAATTCAGAGTAAATATGCAATTAAGGGTGTCACACTTGACACTTCACACCATTTTCCAAATAACTGGTCATACTCATTTGTTTATCAAAATAAAACATTGCACAATACGCATCGGATAGAGATCAAATCAATCATGCAAACCATGTAATCACATTACATGTAAAACTGTTCAACAACCACAATGAAAACAAAGTAAAACATCCCGTCCCGATGTTACATCTACCAGAGCATGACCCACTAAGGAACTACACTAGACTCCAAGCACTAGCTTCTACTCAATCACTGCTCGTTACCTGAAACATAGTTGTAAGGGTGAGTTCCTCAATCGATATAATAAGCATTATAAAATATCATGTAATGCTAAGTAAATGAACACATCTCATCACCCTAATCATATCACACATTCAGTAACGGCAACATCAACTCATACTCATAATCATGCTCAACATAAACATCAAAACACACGTATAATATTGGAACACATCCATTCATATTATACACAATACATACATTATGCAATGAGACTCCATGCATGCGGTACCGACTATTCGTGAACATATAGTTCAACCTCACCAATCAAATCCAGATACGGCTACCAAGCTCACTAGTCCCACTCATTTGAGACCTAGTGACTCACATCACTAATTCCTCACCATGGGAATTAGCTACCACCCCAAGGGCTATGCTATGCACGCTAAATCACCTAGCATGCAAACATCAACAACAATCCACAATAATTCATCACTAATTCCTCACCATGGGAATTAGCTACCACCATAAAGGCCACAATATGCAAGCTAACTCACTTAGTCATGCAAACACCAACAATCATCCACAATGGACATATGCTCACACTCTAAGCCATAAACAGTCCATTCGCAATTGCATACATAATAGATACATCCACAGCATTATGCATACAATCATACATCATCCACATATTTATCACATAATCATATCATGCCACATAATCAATCACAGTATTAGCACGCTCTACTAATACCCCTACCGCTCAAAACAACGGGAAATGATCCCTATTATATCATACGCCAATATAGGCCAAACATCAAACATGCACACCACATTTAAATATAATTTTTTCACTTTTCACACAGTGTTAACCGGTTAACGCCCTGGGTTAACCGGTTAACGCAACACAGAACACGCTTCCTGGCAATCCACAACAGTGTTAACCGGTTAACACCCTGGGTTAACCGGTTAACGTAAGACAGACAGCAATATTTCACAATTCATAACAGTGTTAACCGGTTAACACCCTGGGTTAACCGGTTAACGCAAGACAGAAAGCTGTTCCTGCGCTAACACGAAGCAGAATGCAGAATTCTCCGCATTTTCCGCCGTTGGAGGACTTCCGGACCTCCGATTCCAATTCCGTAAAAAGCTACACGTTCGGAAAATCAAGACTCATCCAATTACAGATTCAATTACAGCTTTAACATAACTTATTCATCTCAATTTTTCAGCATTCATCATCCCAATTAGGGTCAAATCAATGGCTTATCACTACCCATTACATGTTAACCCATAATACCCATTAAACGACGATAAACCCCCCTTACCTGAGTTAATCCGGCAATCCTTTAGCTTCAAGCTTCTCCCTTCTTCAACCCTCGTTCTCTTGCTCTTCCTCCTTGCCCTTTCTCCACTTTTGGTCGCTTCTCTGCTTTCACGTGAAAACTCTCTTTACCAAATGGAACTCTTATATATATATTCCAACTTATTATTCCAATTTATATTATTCCAATAATAATAATAATTCCAATAATATTCCAATTATTTAATTAAATTAATAAATATATTATTAAATTTAATTTAAATAATTATCATATTTTATCGGGGTGTTACACGAGCAACCTTGGGAGGAGAAAGGCGCGCCATATGTCTTCGATCTCTGTGTTGGCATTTTTCACAGCGTCTTCGAGCGAGGTAGTAAACAAAGAAGGACCATGGGTTCGACTGGCAAAAGGAGCCATCGAAGGAAGGAAATGGTGACGCTTCGAGAGCATCAAGGTGTATTTGGTGAGGGAAGTTTGTAAGTTGTCAACATCATCAGTTGGAGTCAATCGAAGGAGTCTGGTGCCCTCAATGCTTCGATTTATTATCTCTGGGGCATTTTCTTCGACGTTTCCTCGTGTTGGCAAAAAGGATTTGAAAGTGGCATTAAGCCACAACTGAAGTAGCCAATAAGGCCCAGATAGTAATAAATTGGTACCAGTTTCGTACTCTTTTAGCTTAGCACTAGCCGATCCTAGACTTTCGTACAAACTGGCCAATAAGAGTTCACTCAAACACACTCTTCGACCAATATGCAATTGGTTAGCAAGCGTTAAAAATCTCTTAGCAACTTGTAAAGATTTGCAACAAAAGAAGAACTTGGACAACCATAGACCTAAGAATTCTATATGTTCTATATCAGAAACTTCTTCCCCATCAGCGTGATATAGATTAATGTAAGTACTGAACGAAGCATTCTTAACATTGAGGTCAATCAAGTTTTCACAGTCTTGGTAAGGGTCGAAGGTTTCTCCTGTCGGAGGAAGTCCACCAATGGCAGCTACGTCAAAAAGTGTGGGAGTCATCATTCCACAAGGAAGATGAAAAGTGTTATATGTGCTATCCCAGAAATATAGGCTGGATAATAATAAAGGCTGACAGTAACTGAATCCCAGCTTCGACATCTGGATTAGGTCAAAAATACCCAATTCTTTCCAAAATGAAGCTTTCTTCTTCTCAAATTTTGTTAACCAGGCGAGATAGGATTTGTCTAAAGTTGGACAAGACTGAAAGGGTCTGAAACTATCAATGATAAAATCCAATTAAAAAGCCTCTCTCTGGTTTAGATCCTCATTGTCTTTAGAAGAAAGGGTTTTGTTGGCTATGGGTCTAGTAGTATGATGACAAGGAAAAAACTGAGAACATTTCTCTAAATGTTCTTCAGATACTAATGGGCCTAAAAACCCTAAAGCATTTCCAGAAAGTAGGGAAGGAACCATTACCTGAGAAGCAAAAATTGCTTTCTGTTCTTTCGGAAGTTTTGGAGCAGTGATGAATTCTCGGTCACCAACAATGATGGTTGTGCTGGTTGGAATGTTCTGGGAAGTATAACTTTTTGAAGATCTAGTACCTTTGATGTTCTTTGATTGCTTCTGTTGTTTATCGGAAGACATTGTAATGGGTTTTGGAGATTTTGAAGAATTAGGGTTTTAGGGAAGAAGAAGCGTTTTTCAGAGAAGTTGAGGAAGATGAACTTAGATGGAAAATGGAGATTTTCGTGAAAAGAGAAAGAGAAATGACAAATGAGCTTTTATAATGGTGAACCTGTGAAGCTGACTGGTTACGCTTTTCTAGGGTAGTGGGCCACGTGGTGGTTTCCTTCTGAGAAAATGGTACAGGGAGTACTATTCATTTTCTTGGAAGTTGAAGCTCATGATGACATATAACTGCGCACACGTTCTGATGAGACGTTTTGAAAAAAGTTAATCATGATTAATTGACAAATATGGACTTTTAGGTCTATGAAAGGTCTCTGATCGAAATCTGGTGAAAACAAAAAATGTCTATTTCTACAGTAATTCGAAATAGACATTTCTTGGGGGCAATTTATTAGATGGATATTTCGAAAGATAGCTGAAGTTCTTTGGAAATGTTACAATTTGGAGAATAGGTAAAAGATGGATGTGTCGAAGTTGTTTAATTCTTTTCGCGGGTGAACAATTCTTTGTTGTCGAAGCCTGAGACTTAGAAGATTTTTTGGGTTTCCATAAAGCTCTCTTCGACATAAGCGTTCACAGAGTCGAAGCTTCAAGCGGGAAGTATTTGAAATTTAAACAAATTCGTTTCGTCAGGCCAACACGTGGAAACATCTGAGATATGCAACGCTTGAGAATGGCGAACGTGGCAGTCATATGTGTAAAGGCCGTTAGGGTCGAATTGCTATAAATAGGGGTCTTAGTTTTAGATTCAAGAGGTGTTCAAACAGATATACAAAAATTCACAAAATACACTCGAAGTACCAGAGCGAGAGAAAAGAGTTTTACGCTGAAAATGTATGTATGAAGAACACCATAAATTTTGTTCATGTTATCTATTTCATACCAATTATTTAAATTAAAGTTATTCATTGCCCTTTTATTCTGTCAAATTTCCCTTATTTTCAGTAATTTATCATCACTTTTACTTCTGCATTTACATTTCGCCAAGTCTTCATTTCCAGTACTTTCTCAAAACTTAAAGCATTTACTTCGAGTCATTTATCTTTACCCTTCCCAAGTATTTTCATTATCTTTAAGAAACCTTTTACTACAAAGTTATCGTCATTTACGTTGTTCATAAAATCATAAGTTTCGTTTAGAATTGTTGTCAAAACACTTTTCGTTGTCCACAAATTAGAAACAAACTTAACCATGAGTCAAATCACCGTAATAACAGTTCTTGAGAGACATGTCCTAGGATCAATCTAGTTGATCCTGTGAGTTACCAAAAATATATAATTTTGGAAGACTAGCAGTTGTTTATCAGAAATCACTGGTAAATAGGACATAACCTGTAAAAGCTCAAGTTTATAGTCAAAATATCAAGAAGATGTCTTGGGGATAGGAGTAGGTCAAAATTCGGTTGAACCTAGATAAAGCACTAGTGTAAACTCTATAAACCTCTATAAGTTAAATTTTGCAAGTTATTTTATCGTTTTTACTTTCCACTATTTGTTTTGATATGATCTTAAAGAATACTAACACAATTCATTTCTTAAGTAACAAAAACCTAAAATTAATTGTGAATTTTGAAAATTGTGACTGCCATGTTGTTGGTGGATGAGGATCAACCAATATAATTTCTCTTGACTTTTTCACGACTTCTTACGCACTTCAAGATGTGTGTGAAGAGTAACATGTGGTTGACCTCTTGTTGGAAGGTGTACAAATGGACTGTTTCTCTTGAAGGTTGGATGCATAGTCAAACTATCTGAACATAACTATCACGCCTCATGTTTAGATTAAGGGTTTTAAGATCCGAAAGAAACACCAACCTCCAGGCTCAAAGTGGTTGACTAGGGATAACTCCTTATCTCTTCGGTGTTTGGGGATTTGGAACAATGCATGTACATCATCAACAAAGTTCTACTCGGAAGCATACCACAACAATTTTGAGTATCTAGTTTTCATCATCCTCCCTCCAATCTTTGCTAAACCAAGTTTGATAAAAAGAAGTGAATCGGAGTAATTTTTTGTTTTGTTTTTGCATAAATGAAAGAAAAATAGAAAGAGTGAATACGAATGGATTTATTCAAAATGCGTGATCACTTCATTAATATTATCATTAAAAATAAATAAAAAATTAAAAAAAAAACAAGTAGCATCGAACGGACAAAGAAAATACAAATGCAAATGATAACAGTGCCCCATGACTTCCAGCGTTGAGGATGACTTAGTATTTGAACCACTGTCTTCAGGATGCCCCTTGATGTCTTTGCACTTATCAGGGCGAGAGGTTGACATTCACCACCATGTTTCCTTCTGGAAATGATATTTATTTTTTTGGCAATCAACTATTGTACTTTAGCTTTAAAAGCGTTGTAGTCTTCAGTTGAGTGCCATATTGAGTCGGCATGATAACCACATTGCACGTCGGGGTCGTACCCAGGTGGGTATGGTTGTCGCAGCGACTTCAACGATTTAGGATCCACCAACGAGCTTTGGATCAGAGGCTGAAGAAGTTGACTGTATGACATGGGAATAGGGTCGAGAGGACCATTTCTTCTTTCTAGGTTGTTGCAAGGCCTATGTTGGCTCTGATGTTGGTTATGATATCCTCGACCTTGGGCTCACTAATTTGAATGAGGAGCAATCAATGGTTGCTGGTATGGAGTTATGGGTATTGTTGGTTGGCCTTTGGGAGATCGCGACGTTGGAAATGGTGACTGCTGAAAAGATGGAAGACCATAGGGTCTTGTTGGTGCACCATGAGAATACCCAACATCTTCTGTGACTGCATTGATTACATCCTTTTCTTCCTCTTGGGAGCTGCTGAGGGTTTCAATCTCACTAGTCTGGCTACTCGAGGCACCTTAGATTCTTCCGTTCTTGAGACCGCTCTCGATGCGTTCTCTAACTTTCACTAGGTCATAGAAGCTTGATGACACAATTCCTACCATTCTGTTAAAGTATGAGCTCTTCAAGGAATCCATGAACATGTCAACCTTTTCTCTGTCTAAGAGTGGTGGTTGCACTTGAGCTACCAATTCACTCCATTGTTGTGGATATCCTCTAAAGTATTTGTTGCTCTTTTGAGATAAGATTTACAGTTGCCTTTGATCTGGAGCCGTGTCCAACTTGTGCCGGTACTACTTCAAAAGGGTGTTGGCTAAGTCTTCCCATGACTGAATATGGCTCCTTTCTAGCTTCATGTACCTACTCAACGATGCCCCACTCAAATTGTCTTGAAAATTGTGAATCATTAGCTTATCGTTGTGAGTATAAGTGGTCATTTTTCGGCATACCATCACCAAATGGTGTCTTAGACAGCTATCCCCTTTGTATTTCTCAAAATAGGGAACTTTAAATTTAGGGGGTATAATCATATCTATCACTAAGAACATGTCATCAAGTTTCAATGCACTAAAGCCTTTCACAAACCTCATTCGTTTCTTGAAATCACAATTTATTTCAGCCACTTGAGAATGTCTCATTCTTATAATCAGGTGGGTACCTTGAGAATTTGACATGTTCCTTGTAAAGTGAGAATTCCCTTCATTATTATGAACAACGGGGTTCCTCTGCATAATGGGGACTTCATTAGATATCAGGATAAACACCGACTGAGGTTGAGTAGGAACGTCCACTTGTTGAGGAGCATAGTCAGGGGGAAGATCATATGTCGGGTTAGTCACCACAGTAAAGCCTGACGGGGGACTGACATTCTCTACAACAGCATGTTGAAGATTTGGCATTGCTTCCATAAGTCTCAACCTGGTCACTTGGACTTTTGAGACGTCTATATTCTATTGTCTTTGTTTGATCTTGCTTCAAATGCTCTATTGTCCTTCAACAACTACCACGGGTTTAGTATAGGTACCGGGAAATCAGTGGCTGCTTATGGACAAAGGCAAAATGAGTTTTTTTGAACAAGATATGTATACATGTTGATGAGATGCAGATCCATGATTGTTTTTGTATGTTGGGTATGCAAGGAAAGTGTAATGCAAGTATAGTTAGAATCTGGGATATCATGAGTAACTCAGAACACACCTACTTAGGTAAGTTTCCATATAATGGAAAATTCTAGGCTTTCTACCCATAAATATCTCACAGGGTAGTTTTTAGGTATTGGATAAGGTTCCCATAGTCATGGACTCTAATCGTATCAGTGCCATGCAATAGGCTAGTCGCTTTATAACAAGAGTGGCAAAAAGGTCTATTCTGAGCGGGGTTTTCGTGTTAGGTGCACCAGGAGTGGACCTTGGAGACTAACATTACACAACCATCAAAGCATAAACAGGTTCTAAGAGGGGTCCTAGAGTCATGGACCCTTCAAGAATCAATATTATGCGACATGCTAGTTGCCTTATAACAAGATATACGCAAAGGTCTACTCTATGGGGAGTTATCATGCTAGGAACGCAAGGAGAGGCCATTGGGGACTAACACTACACAACTTCCAAGTCTAAACCATGTGTTCTCTCTTCGTTTTCCAAAGCTCAAGTGTAGATCTTTTACTTATGATATCATTCCAAGATCCCGCAGATAAACAAAATGATAAGCATATAAAGAAAAAGTGAAATCAAGTAAGCAAACATGTACAATGAACAAAGTAAAAATAAAGAAAACAAATAAGACAAATCAACATCCATAGCAAAGTCAACTAAATTAGGCTTGATTCTTTCTTGCATGGAGCATTTGTTCCTAGCAGAGTCGCCATTTGTCGTACCTCGAAAAATATGATCATTCATGAAGTGCATCGCACGCTCGCAGAAAAAATGTTCGAACAAAGTCACCACCAAACTTTATTGATTTCAATGAAGGAATAGGAAAATATCGATATAACCTTTGAAAAGAACATGGTCGTCGCAACCATATTTTGGTTCAGGAGTCGATTACTCAAGGGGAAGGTATTAACACCCCTCACGTCTGTGTACTAAACAGGAATGTTTTAGTTTAACTTGCGATTTGAATGTTAGCTAATGTCAATTGTTTTCTTCTGATTAATAAAAGAGAAGAGAGATAAAAGAAAGGGGTTGCAAAAAGTTTTTTATTAATGTACCTGACGAGATTGTGTGTCTCGCTCATACGTATCTCCGGGTGCGATGGAGAACTCAAGGCATACGTAGTTCTGGGTAGAAAATGTTGTTTGCTGGTTTATTTTACCGAAAGTTATTTTGTATCAATCGACGAAAAACATTTTTTTTACCCAATATAGGTGAAAAGCGTAGGTTTTCATGACATTGAATGGATTTCTACATATCAACATTCACGGGAAAATGTCACTTATCTCAACTAAACGGTTGTCGATGAAGCATTGCTTTTGAAGATCAATCGCGCGACGATGAGAAAAGAATTTGATTGGTTGGACATATTTTAAGTGAATGACGAACGCTCAATGAGAACGAGGCATAAGCCTTGGGACCAATCATTCGGGGTTCCACCGAAATACTAGATTCTAACGGTCCTTTTTCATTCAATGTTTTAAGAAATTTGTTTGATGGACAACGAACGCTTAATAAGAACAAGGCATAAGCCTTGGAATCAATTGTTCAAGGATTCCATCGAAATGCTAGATTCCAACCGTCCTTTTTAGTCCCTGTTTATTAAGTGTTTTAGGAGCAAACGAAAGAAAGAATGGATAACCCAAGACACGTGCCTCGGAACCGATCATGTGAGGGTTGCATCGGAATGCGAGACTCCAATGTTGCTCTTCTTTCGAGCTTATTTTAAAAACGGGTTTTAATATTGCATATGATTTTAAGAAAAATTACTTTATGTTTAATCGAGGTTAGATTCATGTAAGTGTGAAATGCTTTGTGAATGGCGATTGGAAATTAATATTGAAATGCTAGTGAAGCTAATGATACATGAGTGCAGATATTTACATGTGAGGGTTTGGACATGGGAGAGATAAAACCTAATTACTCGACTAAACATTATTGAAATCGACTAATCAAACAATTAAAAAAATCCACTTAAAGGAAAATTGGTCAATTAAAGTCTGGTTAACTAAACCGAAAATAATTAATCAAATAAATAACTATTAACTTAAATAATTAATCAAAATAAGTAATAACAAAATAAAATAAAATAACCAAAGGGGTACATACAAAGTAGAGAGGTGCAAATATTGAGAATCAATTAGGCCTAACCCAACAAAACATAAAAATGAAAGAAAACTTAATTTACTAAAATAAATAAAAGATTATTATTAAAAGATGGAAAAAAATAAAAGAAAAAGAAAAAAAAAGCAAGAAAGAGAGAGTAAGCGTTGTTCTTGAAGAAAATGGGAGAGTTTTGTTTAAAATTCAAAAACCCTCCAATAGGGATTTGACACGTGGCAGAGATAAAAACAAAAGTAAAATCAAACTCTCTTCTTCCTCTATTCCACGTGAAAGATGCAGCAAAAAAAACATCCTCTCTCAAACTTATTAGTTCATTTTTATCCTGAAAAAACTAACAAGATTCAAAGTTCTTCTTCTTTAAACATGGTAAGAGCATAATAACTTAACTCTGCTGCTCAAATAAAATAAACTAAACAAAACAAAACAATAATGTAAAATCAAAGAGAGAATATTGAGAGGATATCAGCCGAAGGTTGTACGAATCCGACATGGTGGTGGTGGTGGTGTTTGACTCAGATTTTCACCAACGGAGTTAGTGAAGGAGCAGCGGTGTGGTCCGTACGCGATTTGTTCGTGAAGGATACATGTTCGTGGTGTGATTGTTGGTTGCATTTTCGTTATGGTTGTGTGGTGTGAAACACGGTGTTGAAGTGGTAATGGTGGTTTGTCATCGAAAATGTTGTGAATGGAGGAGGGAGTAGAGGTTCGAAGAGAAGAGGTTGGCTGGAAGTTTGGTTTCAAGTAAAGGTCGCAATTGAATCCATTAAAACAAAATTCATCCAATCCATCAACTACATAAAAATTAAGTTAATGAATTGAACTAAATCCGTCCATTTATATGCATGGATTGTTCTAATCCATCCAACACATTTTAATGATCAAATTGATTTTTTTATCTCGATTAGATCTATTAAAAAACTTAACAAAAAAAATGAATTTTTTCAAACAAAAAAAATTAAAATAAAAAATTATTTTTTTCAAATATTAAAGAAACTTTTTTTTTGGAAAATGCAAAGTAGTTTCTTTTCCGAAAAAAATAGATTTTTTTTAAAAATAAAATAAAAAGTGATTTTTCCAACAAATTAAAATATCATTTTTTGGAAAATACCAAAAGTCGATTTTATTTTCGAAAAAGCCATTTTTTAACGAAAATACAATTTTTTTTAAATAAAAAAAATGATTTAAAAATATTTTTTTTTCGAAAATACAAAAAAAAATGTTTTTATTCATGAAAATTTAAAAAAAAAAGATTATTTCCAAAAAAAAATTGATTTTCCCAAAAAAACAGAAAAACTGATTTTTTTTCGAAAAATATTAAAAGACAAAAATTCAATTTTTTCCTTAAAAATTGAAAAAATGTTTTTTTTTCTGAAAATAAAGTGATTTTTCCAAAAGTAAAAAAAAACATTTTTTTCAAAAATAAAAAAAAATGATTATTTTCAAAAATAAAATAAAAACAATTTTTTTGAAAAAAAATCGTTTTTTTCAAAAAAAAAAAATTAATTTTTGAATGGATGGATGTTCATCCACTAAAAATATGATAATTGATGGATTATATGAGTTTTTTTCTTAATGGATGAATTGGATTGAATATTTTTAAGAAACTTTTAGTTGATTGTTAATGGACTAATGAATTGTTTTGATCCATCCACTAACAATCCAATACATATCCATCAAATTCATCCATTTTTTCCATCCCTAATTTCAAGACGGTGGGAGGATTTTTGGCAGGGACGTGTGAAGAGGAAGGAGAATATGAGGGAGAGGTCAACAATGTGGATGTATGGTGGCATTACTGGAAGTAACAAGTTGATGTATGATTGAGAGATTGTGCTCGAGGTAATATTTCTTTCATAGTGAGAGGGCAGTCGTCGGTTGTTGTTTTAAGGAAGGTGACATGTGGTTTATGAGGTTGAGCTTGATGGTGGAACACAATGTAGGATTTGCGTTGGGGGTATGTTCGCCAGAGAAAAAAAATTGAGGGTGGCTTGGTTTTGGTGGTTGGATGTGATATAGTATGGAAACATGGTTGTGTATAATGGTGTGAATGAGTATGAAGGGAGTATGAAGGTGTGTATGAGTATGTAGGTAAGTGGAAAGGCAGTTGTGTTAATGATAAAGTATGAAGTATGAAGGTGATTGCAAAAAAAATAAGGTGATGATATGTTGCATGTGTGGGGTTGATTTAAGGATTTTCACGTGAAAAATAACCTTTGGATCTCACTACATCTCCACTTTTTTACATGATCATAACTTTTTCTTTTTTGCTTTTTTTATTTTATTTTAAATAAATGAGAGAAGTAGCGAAGTGATTGGTTTTAGCGAGGTTTATTACTATGTGGTAGTGATATTGTTATATCATGAACACAAAGAATATATTATTGGACTATGAGGAGCATGTGGAGAAGACAAGGTGATGTAGGGGAAAATCATTGTGGTTTCGACTCTTGGAAAAGAGAGAAAGACAAATGGAGCCGCGTTTTGTGATTTTACTAGTCTAGGTTTTCTCTTCCTCAACCATTCCAGCCAATGGATGCTTATATAGTGGATATTTTAGAATTACAAATCTAATAAATGTCGGAATACCCTTAATGTTCATTTTAGAGACTAAATTAAATGAACTAGTTAAGACTAAAATAAAATAAAACACGTAGAAATAATTAAAATAAATTGAAATAAAAACAGCATTAGTCCTATTTAAATATTTTAAATATTTTGACAAAAAACAAAAAATAAAACGACTAAAAAATGAATAAAAGTCTGGTGCAAAAATACTTAAATTAAAATGAATGTACTAAAATGATCGGCGTAAAATAAACTTCTTGGAAACATACAGGTTTTGATCAAATTTTGAAATAAAAAATGACTGGTTAACCAGTTTATCAGTTCAACCTAAATTTCATGCACATTTGAAAATCAGTTCAACCGATTTATCAGTAAATCCAAAAATTTATTCTGACTGGCATTTTAGGCATCATGACTGATGAAATGCATGTTATGCTATATAGATAATGCAGGTGTCGTGATGAATGTACCGATTTATTGAATAAAGGGAAATTTGGGGTATGACAGGCAAGCACCCATGAGCCTCTTTTTAATCTAAAAGCATTGTTTCTATTGAACGACCCTTACAATTGATTCACATGGACCTTTTTGGCCTATCTAGACCTGCGAGTCTAAGTGAAAATGTCTAAGCTCTTATAATCATGGCTGAATATTCTCGATATACGTGGATATTATTATTATCTCTGAAAAGAGATGCATATTCTCCCTTTCAAAAATTAGCCAAGGTTATCCTGAACGAAAAAATGTGTAAGCATTACATCTATTAAAAGTGACCATAGGGGAGAATTCCAAAATGAGGAATTCAAAAAATTATGTAGTGAGAATGGTATTCGGAGCACCTTTTCCATTCCACAAAGTCTCCATCGATATGGGGTATTAGAGAGGAAAATAAATATATAATAGAGCTTGCAAGGACGATGCTCAGTGAGACTAATATTCCTAGATATGTTTGGATCGATGCAGTGAGCGTTACTTGATATGTTATGAAATGTCACTTGATAACCAATTCTAAATAGGACTCCCTATGAACTATAAAAAGGAAGAAATTCGAATATCTCTCACTTATATGTTTTTTTATGCAAATGCTTCATCCTTAACAAAGGTAAGGATAACCTTGGAAAATTTGACATAAAAGTTTATGAAGGCATATTCATAGGATATTCCACTTCTAGCAAATGTTTTAGAATATTTAATAAAAGTAATATGACAATAGAAGAATCAATTGATGTTACCTTTGATGAATTTAATATTAAACCATTATAAGTAGAAGTGATCAATTGTGCAAGATCTTGAAAAAGATAGATTTGGATGAAAATGATCAAGAACCATATCAAGGCCAAAACCAAGATCAAGTCATAGATGAAGAACCAACTCATAATAAAATCACTGATACTCCACCAGATCATCCATATCATCCAGAAGAATGGATATCAACAAGAGATCATCATATTCATAATGTTATTGGAGACATATCCAATGGAGTCAGTACTCGACGGTCCATTAATAAGGTATGTAACTTTTTGGGTTTTGTTTCATAAATCGAGGCAAAGGGAATCGACCAGGCTATCCTCTATGAACATTTTTCTATTTCTATTCACCATAAGAGTTAAATCAATTTGAACGAAACAACATTTGGGAACTCATTCCAAAACTTTAGTTAATATAGTGATTAGTACCCAATGGGTCTTTCACAACAAGCTAGATGAAGATAGGAGTGTTTTAAGAAATAAAGCCATATTCGTTTCAAAAATATACAATAAACAGAAAGGAATAGATTTCAATGAAACATGTGTCTTTGTGGCTATATTAGAAGCCATACAAATGTTATTAGATTTCTCTTGCATCATGAACTTCACATGATTTAAAATGGATGTAAAAAGTACTTTTCTAAATGGATACATCCAAAAGGAGTTATATGTTGATAAACCTCCAGATTTTATTTACTTGACCTTTCCAGATCATGTCTTCAAGCTTTAGAAAGCACTATATGGGTTGAAACAAGCTTCTAGAGCTTAGTATGATTGTCTAAGAAATTCTTGCTTGAAAATAAGTTCCATAGAGGAAAAGTTGGTAAAACTCTCTTTATAAATAAAATCTAACATGACATTTTATTAGTTTCAATTCACGTCGATGATATCATATTTAATGCAACTAATGAATCCTTATGCATGGATTTTTTTTTAAATTATGCATAATGAGTTCAAAACATGTCAATGATAGGGGAGCTTCGATACTTCCTTGGAATTCAAATCCATCAGACTAAAGAATGAAATTTCATAAATCAAGTTAAATACTTAAATAACTGCTTTAGAGGTTTGACATGGAGAAATCCAAATTAATAGTAACCCCAATGTCAACATTATGTAGCCTCGACAAGGAAGAAAATGGAAAATCAATTAAAGAAAGAAAATAATGAGGTATGTTATTCTCTCTTCTCTATCTCATTACATCTCGTCCTAATGTCATGCTTGATGTATGTCTTTGTGCTCACTTTTAAGTATCACTAAAAGAATCACATCTCAATGCGGTTAAATGCATCATGAGATATCTCATTGGCACACAATAAATGGGTGTATGGTACCCCAAGCAAGCTGATTGTGACTTAGTTGGGTGCACAATTCCAATTTTTTTGGGTGCTTATTGGATAGGAAAAATACCAACGGTACATGTCACTTACTTGGGAACTTGCTTGTCTCATGACATAGCTAAAAACAAGCAAGGGTCTCACTATCCACCACTGAGGTAGAATTCGTTGTTGTGGATAGATTATATTCTCATATTATCTATATGAAATAATAACTCAATCATTACATTGTTAATCTCGGAGTTGTCTCGATAAGATGCAACAACATTAGTGCCATAAACCTCACTAAATAGCTAGTTTTTCACTCTCAGGATAAACACATTAAGGTTCAGGTTCACTTTATTAGGGATCATGTTCAAAAGGTAAATGCATACTTGAACTTATGACCTTATCTAATTAACTCGCAAATATATTTACAATTGATTCACATGGACCTTTTTGGCCTATCTAGACCTACGAGTCTAAGTGGAAATGTCCAAGCTCTTATAATCATGGTTGAATATTCTCAATATACGTGGATATTATTATTATTATTATCTCTGAAAAGAGATGCATATTCTCCCTTTAAAAAATTAGCCAAGGTTATCCTGAACGAAAAAATGCGTAAGCATTGCATCTATTAAAAGTGACCATGGGGGAGAATTCCAAAATGAGGAATTCAAAAAAATCATGTAATGTGAATGGTATTTGGAACACCTTTTCCATTCCACAATGTCATACCCCAATTTTGCCGGGCATATTAAAATTTTTATAGAATTGATTTCATTTTTATTTTGCATCATATGCATAGCATGATATACATTCTATCATAAATAATACCTAGAATATCAGTCAGGATAAATTTATTGAGAATACAGACAAATCGGTTAAATAGTTTCTCAAGAACCTGCAAAATCAGCGGGTAAAAAGTTTCAAAATTAAAATCACAGACGCCAGTATTATTAATCTACGATTCATGTAGTTTAGCCTGGTATGCTTATTGTATTTTTCAGCGGCCGTTTCGATTGCATTTTGACCCGCCTGAGCATTTTAACCGATGCAAGTTTATTTCAAAATTTAAAGAAACGCTGTATTTTTTGAATAAGTATATTTTGTGCTGATCATTTTAGTGTGTTCGATTTAATTTTTCGAGCAAATTTTCATTCGACTTCTGTTTATAATCGGTCATTTTGTTTCTTTATTTTAATATTCAAAATTAAAGATTTGTTGTATTTTTATAATTTTCTAAATTAAGTTACTTACTAAAAAATTTTAATGAATTTTTTTCTTTAAATGATAAGAAGTATTAGTAAAAAAGAAAAAAAAGGCTTTGTCCTCTTCTACCGAAACACACGTATCACTCAGACTCACCTCACCCACTCATTTATTTATCTCACCACGCGTCCCCTCACTCCTCCTCACATTCACGCTACCCTCCCTTCTCTCTCCCCACTCTCACTCAACGTTACAAAAAAAAGGAAATAGAATCCCCACACGCGTCTGCCAAGCCCACTGATAATTCCCTCACTCTCTCATCATTAATAACCACCTACCTCATAACCTTTCTCTTTCAAGCGCTCTCACCTAACACTACCTCTCTTTTCTCTCACCTCTCTTGAAAAGAAAACAGGAAAAAGAAAAGCTGTTAGCTTTTCCTCTCCACCACCGTAAACCCTCTTCACCTTGCATCGTTACCGCCTCCTTCCACACCCTCATAAATCTTCCACCATCAAAACCCTCCGTCTCCACCGCACCTCACAACTTCCGACCGCGAACTCAACCTCTCCGCCGTCAAACACCCACTTTCACAGCCGCAAACCTTCACCACAACAACGCCGAGAAACCATTTTCGCGAAACCACACACCTACCGTCACTCACCCTCCATATTCTCCAAACCACACCATGAACCCACTGCAAATCCCTTACCCTTTCAACGAACAACCCCCTCATCCAACCGCCGCTCTCACCGACGAGCTCACCACCTACAACAACAAACACCAACTCACCACTTCCGATCTTCACCGTCGACGACCGCGCATCATACGTACGACTCAAACCTCACGATTAACACCAGTGGTAGTCGACCTCGCTTCCGAGGCGCACAAACAGGAGTGGAAAGTCTGAACCCAACGAGAGCGAGAGGTTGTTTTGTTGTTTCAGATCCGCACATAGCGACTTCTGTCACATCCGCCACTCTCACACTTTCATCACCGTCATCCGTTGATTCTCACGCCAACACCAAAAACTCGGTTGGTTTCACTTATGTTGTGCTGATGTTGTTTATTTGTTTCCTTAAAATTTTCTGCTTCTTTCAATTTAAAATTTGTTCGATACATGTTCATAGTTCGGTATAGATTATGGATTGTGTTGTGCTTTGGTTCTTCCCGTTGTTCACATTTAAGTTTTTGCGTATTAGATCTTATATCTGGATCTGGATTTTAAATTTCAAAATTCCCCAGGCATGTTCCTCCAAGCATTTCGTTCAGCCTGTATTTACTTTCCACTAATTTTCTTGATTATGTTGCGGTTCGTACTCAAACCCGGTTTTCAACAAATTGATTGGATCTGAGTTTTAAATTCTCTCGCATGTGGCATTGAAAAGTATAATAGAGAAAAATAAGGAACTGAAAAAATAGAAAGGAGAAAAGGATGACATGTATTTCATCCTTTTGGTTACATAAAAGTATTTGTTTCATGTAATTAGTCTTGCATTTTGTTCAAATGAGAGAAAAAGAGATTGTTGGGGAGCTTTTCACATAGCGGCGTTTTCTTTTATTATCATTTATTCATCTTGTTTTTTTTTAATTAAAAAAAAGAAAGAAGAAGTAATGTGGCTGCAGAAAGCTGGAAAAATAAATTGGTTTTCATTTGTCTTTATTACATACAGTCCATGCAATTGGCAACCATGACATTTCTTGTGACGAATACGAGGTAATGTTTTTGTTTTGTTACAAAGGTTTATTGTAGATATAGTATTGGGTGGACGTTTGATAATTATGGTACATTTAATTAATTAATTCAATTATTTTTTTTATCAATCAGAATGCTTAATCCCCAATTAAGTAATAAGACAATTTAAAATCCATATTTTCAATATGTAGAAGTTTGGTCTAAAACTAAGTGATCCCTTTTAAATTCGATTCACGCCAATGCGAATTTGAACCATTTATCAAATGAATATAATTTTTATAGAGTATTCTTATAAAATTTTGGATGTAAAGGAGAATAGTAGGCGCTCGCCTCACTATCTTTCGATTATTCGAATAATTGGCGTACGCCATATTGATCGAATTTTCATCGTCTAATTAAAACTTCAACCTCAATAATCAAACTATTTCTTGCAAATTAATACAAATTCCAAATTCTTTTAATTCTAAATTTCAGATAATAAAAGGATGGGAGGCGTTCGCCTCACTATCTTTCGATTATTCGAATAATTGGCGTACGCCACATTACTCGAATCTTCGTCATCAAATCAAAACCACAATCGAATAAATTCAAAATCACCTTTTATATAGAATACAATTTCACAAAAACAAACTTTACACATTAAACTTCAATAGGATGAATGGGGGGCGTTCGCCTCGCCATTCCTTGATTATTTGAATAATTGGCGTACACCACATTGCTCAAATCATCGACTTTTCAAAACCTACCAATTCGAATCCAAACTATTTTCGCAAATCAAATACAACATTTAAAGAACATTTCTTTTCATAAATTAAACTTCGGATGACAAAAGATGGGAGGCGTTCGCCTCACCATCTCTCGATTATTTGAATAATTGGCGCTCGCCATATTGCACAAATCATCTACTTCCGATTAATACATTTTAACTAAACTTGGATAAAGGAACAAGTGGCGCACGCCTCATTATTCTTTGAATAAGCAAGTAGGAGGCATACGCCTCATTACCGCACATATTCAACATCTGCAAACAAACTTTTCAAAATAATTCGAACGAAAAAAGGAGTAGAAGGCGGTCGCCTTATTATTCCTCGAAAGAATTGGACGATTGGTGTGCACCATATTACTCAATCTTTCTTCGTTCGTCAAAAACATCTCAAACACATTAAACCTAACTTCTCGCCCCCGCGCGATCGAAACCAAACAAAAACACCCAAACACATCAATTCAACTCGTCACCCCCGCGTGACCAAAACCCTTTTCAAAAGAACACTGTTAATCTTTTCTAATGCGCACAACAAACCAGTGCTAGAGCCTCCACCGAGAGTAGACAAGTCAGCGTTTAGCCGTTAGAACGCCGACCTACACAGTCGTTCATCAAAACAAAACACACCAAATATTCGTAGTAGCCCGAACTACGAATGCTCTGATTTCCTTATTGCACTATAAGGATACGTAGGCAGGAGATTATTGTATCTTCGCGAGCACACTAATAAAAAAGCTCCCATTTCCCCCTCCTGAGGTCTTCATCCATATTTATCATCAATTCTAATTACTCGAAGAAAGCAAATAATAGTCAACTAACATTCAAATAGTAAATTAGACTAAAAGGTTCCCGTTGAGTACAACGGACGTGAGGGGTGCTAATACCTTCCCCTTGCGTAATCGATTCCTTAACCCGAATATGGTTGCGACGACCATTATTCCACTTTCCTAAAGGTTTTCTCGATATTTTCCTATTCCTTCATTGGAATGAATAAAGGTCGGTGGCGACTCTGTTCGAACTAAATTTTTCCGCGTTCCATCGCGAGGGATCGCATTATCATTTTTTCGAGGTGCGACAGACTGGCGACTCTACTAGGGACCAACTGCTCCAAGCAAGAGAGAGTCTAGCCTAACTTAGTTCGATTTTGCTATGACTGTTAGAAGATGTTCTTATCTACCGTGCTTATTTCTCTGTATTTTATTATGTTGCTTGTATGTAATGTGTTTTGATACTTTGATATGGGACTTAATGTTTGTTGTGAGATAAGCTCCATACCCGAGCTTCGAGGAAAACTTAGAACCAGGAGTTGTGTAGTATTGAACCGAGGGGTGTACACCTCATTGGGACAATATGAAGACTCCATCTAGAGTAGATACGTTTGAAGTTTCCATCACAATATGGCTAGCCCATTATTGTGGGGAGGTTCTAAATACGACCCGTGACTCTAGGAACCTCGCCTTAAACCCAAGTTTTGTTTTCATAACTGGCGATTGTGTAGTATTAAACCGAAGGGTCTACACCCTGTTCGAACAATACGAAATTTGAGATTAGATAATTTCAGAACTCCCATCACGATGTGGCTAGCCCACCATTGCGAGGAAGTTTTGAACATGATCCGCGAGTCTAAGTTCCTTCCTCGAAAACATAACTTTAGAACCTACCTTTGGGAATTCCAAGTAATCATAGAAACCCGTGCTTTTTCCTATTATCCTGATGTACCCGACGTGTGGATAATTTTGAGTCTGTATTCCTCTGCGAAAAACATGGTAGAATTTCATGCATTTGCACATCGTCAACATGCATTGCATATCATTGTCCAGAAACAAAAAAACTCACACCATATTCTACCCTTTGTCCAGTAACGCTGACTACTCGACACCGGTACGAGACACGCCGTAACTACAAGATTACACTCAAACAACTTGAGGCAAACCGGGTTTCGATGAGAACAGACATTGACTCCATGCAGGCAAAGATGGATCACTTGCTGGAAACCATATAACTCTTAGCCCAGAAGGAAAAGGATGCAGAGACTAGCGCCGAAGCCCGGAAAGTTGCTGCCCAGTTTGGATCGCCATCACTTAGCATCCCTGGAGTAACTAACCTTGATGGTAATCCTGCCCATCCTGGAGGAGGACCGATCCCTATTCCTGTTCCCATGGTCAACATGAACCCCATGAGCATTCAGCTACATCTGCTCGACATGGATCCATGATGGGTGATGAGGATCCATATGACGCCTTCTTCATGCCACAACCCACCAAACATGCTGTTGGAGGTATCCCATACCCAGCTGTTGAGAGACTCCATGCTCTAGAAGAGAAGTTTAAGTCCTTGGAGGTTCACACTACTCCCGGTTTGGACGTTGTTGATATATGTTTGGTGCCAGGACTCGTGATCCCCCAAAAGTTCAAAGTCCCGGACTTTGACAAGTACAAAGGGATCAGCTGCTCAAGAACACACCTCAGAGCTTACTACCGCAAAATGGCTGCCCACATCAGTAATGATCAACTCTTGATTCACTACTTCCAAGGTAGCCTCAGTGGGGCATCCTTGGAGTGGTATATGCAACTAGAGAGGGGGCAGGTCCAATCATGGAGAGATCTGGCTGAAGCTTTCCTTAGGCATTATCAGTACAACACTTATCTAGCGCCCAATCGCACCCAGCTACAAGACATGACTCAACGTAACAATGAGTCATTCAAGGAATACGCCCAGCGGTGGAGAAAGCTTGCATCTCGTGTCCAACCTCCTCTTCTCGATAAGGAGTTGACTGATATGTTTATGGGAACTCTTCATACCCAATACATGGAGAAAATGGTAGGATCCAGTTTCCCAACTTTTGCTGAGGTTGTCTTTGTGGGAGAACGAATTGAGAGCCAGATCAAGAAGGGGAAGCTACCTTGCGCTGCCAATGCTTCAGGTGGGATGAAGAAACCATATCCTAATCTCCCGAAGAACACAGAAGGTCAAACCAATGCCATAATGGGATGAGGAGGATATAAGGCACATCTGAATGTTCCTATGCCTTATCACCAGACTGCCGATGTCATCCCAACACCATATCAACCACCGTATCAGCAACCATATCAACAACAATATCAACAACCTTATCAACAGCTGGCTTACCAGCAGCCGCATCAGAATCAACAATAACGCGCTCCACAACAACGTCAACCTAACTAGCAGAGGGCAAGGAGACCAGAAAGATATTTCGATCCTTTGCCATTTCCATACAACAAGATCCTTCCTTACCTGCTAAAGGATGGATCGGTTATTCTGAAGGAGATAACACTTGCACTCCATCCTACCCACCAGGCTATGACGCCCATGCTCACTGCGAGTATCACATGGGTGCCCCAGGGCACACAATAGAGAATTGCAAGGCCTTCAAGCACAAGGTCCAGGACCTGATTGACAGTAAGGCAGTTACATTCACGCCAGTTAGGCCAAACGTTGCAACAAACCCCATACCGGCGCATGCAGAGCATTGTGAAACTCGAAGGTAGAGCTCCTCACCGGCCTGAGCAAGCAGAGCAATTCCACCGAAGAATCCAAAGATGAAGGCCTGCTCATTTGAATGAAGGCGATCATTATGCCATTTTTACCCTTTCACATTCTTGTAATTTATTCTTATTTGTTTAAGTATTGTATGCTTTAAACATTGTTATTTGTATTTGGTCTTATTAATGGGATGATTATGCATGCTTTGAATCAATCTTTCATATTCACTCATCTATCACATTTGCAAATCACAAACACATACTTTTCCACTTCACCTTCTTTATCACACTATTGTTAGCAAACGTTGGAAGGAGGATGACGAAAACGAAATACTCATAATTGTTGATTGTATACTTTTGGATAAAATCCTGCTAATGATGTACAGGCATTGTTTCAAATCCCCAAACACTGAAGAGATAAGGAGTTAATCCCTAGTCAACCACTTCGAGCCTAGAAGTAGGAGTTTCTTTCAGATCTAAAAAAAAACCATACGCTTAACCTGGGGCAGGGTAGTGTTCAGTTGGTCTAACTACACTTTTGAATTACAAGATGAAATATCCCATACAAGGATCAATCATATGATATTCTTCGCACACATCTTGAAGTGTCGAAGAAACCATACAAGTCCAAATTTTATGTTTGTTGTTCTTAAATAACCAATGACTTGGCAGTCACAATTTCCAAAAAAAGTCAAAGAAAGAGCCCGCTAAGTCCAACACCCTGAAAGGAGACTTAGGCACAAACAGGGGCAATCCCGATGGATTAAAGCTGCAAATAAAGCGGTCCATGCAAAAGTTAGGGATCAAAACAAAAATCGAAAGAGACAATGAAAGTCTCCCACAAAACAAAACAAGATTCAGTGACCACCATACCAAAATCAAAGGGTCACCGACATCCAAAAAACGAAATAAGGTGGTTGCCATTCCAAGAGACCTTGAATCACCATCTTTATCCTTACACCTGCAAAAGACGAATATGTGTGAATTAACTGAACATAGGATTGGAGATCATCATGAAGAAGGGGTGTGTTAAAATAAACTTTGAGCCTTATATCCTTTTGTTTCAATAACCATGAACCAAGCCACATTGGAACCTTCAAAACACCTAATTGAAGTAAGGTTTGTTCTGAAAGCATACTATAGCAAGGTTGAGTAAACTGACTTCTAGAAATTTGCTAATATTCTATTCTCACTATATCATTCACATGCTAAGAAAAATCAACACCGCGTTTGGACACATGGTCCACTCATCACACATTACCACAACACTCCAAATGAATGATTGTTTTTCAAAACTTGCATAACTATTGCATTAAAATCACCATTTCTTGAATAACAATTCTTAATTGTCAGTCAGTGCTTGACATCGAGAAAATTCCAACAAGGGGCAATTCAAGAGGTACTTGATCTTTGGTGCTGACACGAATCAAGACCATCTCATAAACCAGGGGCATGGCATCTTTTGATTACATTGACCTAAGAGGTAGTTAGTATAAGGAAAATCTCCAAGCATCGGTTGATCAGGGAGGAAAAACACTTCAACACTCAGTCCGTCTGGGGCAAGTCCCCAAAGGCTAATCAGGGGCAAACCATTACAAATATTTAGGAGCTAAAAAAAAACAGACTTAGACCATGTCATGGGATCAGCACTCCTAAAGGTTTCTTTTCAAGGATAATTCTTTTGAATACCCTATAGATTGGGGCAAGACAAGTTGAAAGGGGGCAAACTCCCTTCATATCTTCAAAGTCAGTCAAGCAAATTGCGTCAGACACTAGTAATTGCTTGAATCCACAACCAAAATGTCAAAAGTTCATACAAGTACAGTACCACATCTTGACAAGAAACCTTGCAGCACGTCAAAGGCATAATCATCATGTGTTGATCATGTCGCTATGCTCAGTTACAGGCTGGCCACACATCTCAGAAGAAGAAGTCGCGATCGCCTCAAGGGCAAGTGTAAGACCCCAATTGTGTCCCTAAGATCCCTCATGGCATCATAACATTGCATTGCATAGCCTCAAGAATCATTGAGCATCTTGGCTCCCTTTCCCTTTAAGTAGGGATCTCTTGTGAGTGGTTTGAGATCACCAAGCATGCTTGAACTGTATATTATTGCTTTTCTTGTTTTATTTACTAACCAAAAGCACAAAAATATGTCACTAACATCTTTTGTTTGTAGCTTAAGCAATCACCAGGTCAAGAGCTTCAAGAAGATCCTTTGTGCAAGAGATGAGGTATTTTCTTGGGATGAGGATCACATGATTATTATAAGGAGCTTACATGAGTTAGGGTTTCATTTTGAAGCAATTTCACCAAGTGGTAGAGGCTTAATTTGATCAGGACATTTCAAGGTCATCTGAGGACCAAAAATCAACTATGCAGTCAACTAAGGGCTATGAGGTGGGGAAATGAGTTGAGACACCTCAATCATGTTCAAATGGGGTCTATTCATCATTCTAAACATCCATATTGAAGATTCAAAGGTCATGGCAAAAGTTACTAAAAATGGAAAATGAGCTATAATTCAAAGTTTCCAAATTTGGCAAGTTTTGGTCCACTTTCAACTTGACTTGTCAATGTAAAAGAAGTTTCAAATGGATTTTTGGTGAACATGAAAGTTGTAGATTTGTTTCTCCCCTTTCCAAAAAGTCCTAATTCATGTCCATATGATGAATGGTTGAGAAGTTATGGTCATTTGATCACAAAGTGTGCATGGAAATTCAAAATGGCATAACTTTTGATGTAATGCTTCAAATTGGTTCATTCTTTTTGCAAAGTGCTTCTCATGTTCAAGGCATCTCAAAGTAACATCATTTGGCTCAATTGTGCAAAGGAATCATGGTCAAATGTTCATTATTTCACACATGTTCATTTTGAAAGTAAATCTTCACCATTCATTTTTGGCTTGAGATGTAAGCAAAATAATCCTCAAATCATGACCCTTGGTTGTTCTTGAGTGGATTAAAGCCATAACATGGAGCTGATCACGTGTATTATGGCCATGAGAGTTCATTTTGCATTTTTTCAATTGGCTTCATAACTCACTAATCATGATTAGTAAATGGAAAATGTGATTATCAGTGTCATTAACAAGGAATATAAATAGGAAAACCTTAATCATAACTGCCATAACAACCATTTTCAGATCTAGAATTCAAGAACTCTCTCAAAATTTTCTCTCAATCGAATTTGATTTTTCTCCACACAAGCCTCAAATATTATTACATATTCTTGATCCTCATGCTTCACTGATCAAGAATCATTCATTGTTTGGTGCCATACCTCAAGAATTCGAGCAGTTCATGTACATTCTCATGTTGATGGAATTTGGAAATTGAGGAGCATCAAAGAGGTTTCAGCCATTGATTCTTACTTAAAGCTTCAAAGGAAGTGCAGTGGAGTTGATCTGGAGCAGATGAGCTCATGAGAGCGCGATTTCAGAGGTCTCCACTTCAAGGTGACTCAATTTTCGATCTCTCCTTTTGCTGTTTTAAGGTCATAAACTTGTAGATCATGCTGTGTAGATCATGAACATATGCTTAGAATTGAGAATGGGTGAGTATTAAGGATGTTGTGTTGAATGAAAGTTTGGATCTAGAAACTTTCTCTCTTCGATTTGAAAAACCTAGGAGGAATTAGGAGAAACTAAGTGGAGATTTGGAACCAGCGTGGAAAACCGAGTGGAATGATGTAAGCCTGGGGAAATTCTGGAAAATTTTGTGGCGGCGCCACCGTGCGTCTCGCCGGAGAAAACGACCGGAGCGGAGCTCCGGCGTCTGTGTGTACTTAGGGTTTTGATGATGTGGAGGCCATGTGTTTCATTGTGTGGACGTTTGATTGGATAGGATTCTTTTGACCATAGCCACGTGAGCGCTGACTGATGACTTGGGATGCTGAGTCAATTAGTGAAACGGTGCGTTTCACTGTTTGAATATGGACCGTGGATCTTAAGCGCGCGCCATATTCTGTGGTTGTGGTTTTTTCTGAGTTTATTCAAATAATTTCGTTTCCCTCCATTTTCCATGTTATTTCAATTATTTTGTTCACTTTGTAAAATTCATAAAAAATGCAAAAATTATCCAAATGAGTCCCAATTTTTTTCATGGTTTTGTATGGACGTCTACTTATTTATGGTTCTAAATTGATGAATTGTTGATGTCTGGATTTTTAGATGGGAATTTTTGAATTGATGTTGTGCCAAATTGACCTAGTGCATTCAATGTGTTGTGAAATCCTCATTTTTGAGCCATTCGATTCACTCTTTTGCATACATGACATTCATACATGACAGGAATTATTGGTCACTGGTTTGGATTTTTTCTCACATGTTATCATCATTTTTGACACATAGAGAAAAATGTGACAATTTGTGTCACATTTTTTACATTGATTTGGTGCATTTTTGTTTACATAGCATTCACATCATTCTGGATTTGATTTTTTGCATGTTGGACATTCATGGCATGAGAAACTTATACAAAAAAATCTCAAAGTCATTGCATGCATTTCTGATTTGGTATGAATTTTCTAAGTTGGAAGCTCATTTTATGCATATTTTTGAGGCTTTTTGAAGCATTTGAATGATATTTGGAGTATGGTGGATCTTTGGCCATGGTGATTGGTGTTTAGGGGTTCTTATGGTTCTGTTTGGGGCTTGTGATTTGATTCATCTCATGCCATTGGTTGTTTATGCTTTGTTGTGTTGATTGGAGGTACATAAGCTAACTTTGTTGTTTTGTTTCAGGATTGGATACTTAGCATTGGTAATTGGGTTTGTTCTCACTTTGTGAGATGCAAATGCATTGAGTACTGACCTATTGTTGTTTTGTAGGGTTTTAATCGATGTGGTGAGCTCATGAGCTCATTTGAGTGCAAGGGCACTTATGCACTAAATTGTGTAACTGTTAGAGGGTTTCACTGCTTGTTTTCTGGTTTTATGACTGAAGTACTGACTGTTTAGTCTTTGTACAGGTACCTTAGTTGCTTGCTTGCTTTAGCTCTTGCTTAAGCTTTGGATTATGGTTGACACACCACTCAGGTAGTTAACTTCTTACTTCATGTAGTCTGAAGTCCTGTCACCTTTTTGGCAGGCATTTTGCTGGCAAGTCCTCCTTTAGAGGCTCTGTTTGTGTTTGTTTTAAATTATGCTCAAGACCTCCAAGAAGAGGCATGTGTTATATTTGATAAGACCTCCAAGAGAAGAGGCAATTGACGGATAAAAGGGATTAGTATCCAATCCCCCGTTATTCAGCGTGTCGTTCTTTATGCTCGCACTACGTGCTGATGCTTCTGAACATGTGCCCCAGATCTTTGTCCAGAGTCTGTCAAGTGGAAAAGGATCCCATTTTCTGGATCCCCACGCTTTCTTTGTCATGAGCTCACCCTGGCCAGGGTTAAGAGCATGAGGTCTCATCCTCATTACCGATTTGATCAGCTTCACCCTAACGTTCAATGTTAGTGGTTAAGAGCTACAAATTACCCTTTACAGTATGGATTGTTTGTCGAGGTTGACATGACCCCTCTTGACTAAAGCCCACCCATTGTTTGAGCCTCTTGTATGGATATAGTGTTTCATGTTTGTTTACTTGTGAGTTAAGTTCTTGTTAAAGACCTCAACTTAGGGATGTTGATTGCATGACAACTATTAGGCTCGAGTCTTAATCTCCCTATTAGTTTGTTGTTTCCCTGGTCTCTGGTTAGGAGAGTGTTTTACCCCATGGAACTTTTGATGTGTGTGCTCTTGAACTAGGAGTTTCCATTTGAGCTTAATTGGAGGATCATTACCATGTTCATCCATGTGGAAGATACAAGATACATTGAGGATCTCTTATGAGACTTGTTTGATTGCGTATACTTTGTGCTTGCTTATTCCAAAGGATGGGAGCTACTTGGATCATCAATATGATCTCAAGAGAGGAACTCCTAGTGTGGTTTCATTTCTTATCCCTCATCTTTTTGTTTTCCTTAGGACTTAGCCCTTCTTCTTCATCTCTCCACTCTAACCCAAGCCAAAACCCTTTTTGTGCAAACATTTAACCTTTGTTTTCAACATTAGAAACCTAAGCCTTATGCTTTTGATTTTCAAACTTGCTTTTCATAACACTCATTTTGAATTGAAGTCAACTTTGACTACTTTTGTATATACTTCTAATTGGTAAATATAACCCATTCAAATTTCCCTTTTGTGGTTCCACTGGCCACTTTCTTAATCAAAATTTTCCATAACCTTTAGCTATTAGGTTTGAGTTATCCTTGTGGTAGATGTAATACTCACCTTTGTCCTTAGTGATGGACAATGAGCCTTCCATGCTTATTATAGGGTTAACCCCTCACTAGCATGTTGAAGCTATCCTCACATGGTGGACTTGTGGTTTTAGGTTGCGTTTTCTCCCTTTGATAACAAAAGACCTTAAGGCTTTTGGACCAATCAATTCACCAATTTGTTTTGAGATTTTTACCCCGAACTACGAGGTTTTGATCCTAATCTTTTTATAAGATGGTACGTAGGCAATGGGTTTATCCATCCAAACACAAAATGTAAATAACTTGTACATTCTCTTCTCATCTCTTCAATCATGTTTGCACAAATAAAATTTTCACAAGACAAACTACCTTACAACAAGTATAAAAAGGGCTCCCTAGGAGTACCTAGGATATTTTGGGTGCCTAACACCTTCCCATTGCATAACCAACCCCTTACCCAGATCTCTGTTTCTTTTATTAGTTTTTGTTGAAACTATTAGGTTTTTGTTCGCTTTCTAACCATTCCTTTGGATAAATAGAAGTGCGGTGGTGACTCGACTTGTATGGTTTACCTTGGATTGAGTCAATATCTCTAATGGTAACGAATACCCCGCTACAGAAAAGTGGCGACTCCACTGGGGAATAAAGCCTAGTGGGTTTTGCCAACTTTTCATGCTTGTTGTATTGTATTGTTTTGTGACTTATATTTGTGCAATTTGGGATTACTGTATTGTATATAATGATTGATTTGCTTGATATTAATTCCTTGTATGCTTGGTGATATTTGTGAGATGAGTTCTATACCCGGACTCGAGTGCACTTAGGATAGGAGAATGGCATAGTCTTGTTGACTTGTGTGGAGTTATTCCTTAGCAAGTTGACTTGCAAGTCCATTCACTTGGCGGAGGTCATGTTGGGATCAATAATGTCACACAAGTAAGTTGTGGTTAGACATTACTCTTTCCAATATAGACCTTAGAAGCCAAGGACCTTAGTTTACCAATCCCATCTTGGCCTATTTTTAGGATGTAGTGCGAAAGTCGTTCAAGTGTAAGATTTGATACGATTGTTACGCGATACTATACTCATAAGAGTCTCTCTTAAGAATATTTTTGGAATACGAGTAGTCGTTTCTCCGATAACATCCGAAAGATGGGATGATGACTATGGGAACCTCTTGTAGAACATGTTTGGCAGGTTTAAACCCTAGTACATTCCCTTTGGGTGGTTCTTAACCGAGACTCCACGCTCGTGACTTGCAACAAACCCTTGATTCATGGTTGATCCGTTCATACATCCTTAATATCAATGGAACTTGGGTGTTGATAAGGTGTAAACCATAATCCACCAAAATGGATTATTGATATTAAGGATGATATGATTCACCCCATGACCTTTGTTTGGTGTGCTTTGCTTGATCCTTGAGTGTGATTGTTGCATTCATGCATTCATGCACTCATTTGCATCCATATCATCAATAATAAAAGAAACTTTCAAGGAACTTAAGGGGTTTATTTGCAAAATTTTCAGACATGGAAAGACAAAGAAGGAATACAAAGAAGTACAACTTCAGACAGCCAGATTTGAAAGAGTTAAGGAATCTGACATCCTATGTATTAGATCCCTTGGGTTTCAAGGCTCGCTTTGGGAAGCTTCTTCCTCTTCTGACTACTCAGGTAGATGAAGGGTTGATGAGCGTATTGGTGCAGTTTTATGATCCCTTGTACCGTTGCTTCACGTTTCCGGACTTCCAGCTTTTGCCTACCCTTGAGGAGTATGCTTATCTCGTGGGTATACCTATTCTAGACCAGTTGCCGTTCAATGGCTTGGAGAGTGTTCCTACTTCTCGAGAGATAGCTGACATGTTGCACATAGATGAATCTCTGATTGGTGCTCATATGACTACCAAAGGTGGAATTCAAGGTCTCCCTTCTGAGTTCCTCATTGCTCAAGCTACTGTTTATGGGAAGGCCATGAGTGAGGATGCCTTTGAAGCCATATTTGTACTTCTCATCTATGGGTTGGTATTGTTCCCCAACATCGACAAGTTTGTGGATGTGAACGCTATTAGGATCTTCTCCGCTCTTAATCCCGTTCCGACTCTGTTGGGTGATACATATTTCTCTTTGCATATGAGGAATGCAAAGGGCGGTGGTGCCATTGTGTGTTGTTTGCCTCTGTTGTATAAGTGGTTTATTTCTCACTTACCTCAGACGTTCGCTTTCAAGGAGAACAAAGGATGTCTACGGTGGTCCACGAGACTCATGTCTCTCACTAATGATGATATCTCTTGGTATAACCGTGTATATGATGGTGTGCAGATTATCGACTCTTATGGTGAATTCTCCAATGTACCTCTTCTCGGTACATGTGGTGGGATTAACTACAACCCTATTTTAGCACGTCGTCAGCTTGGGTTCCCCCTAAAGGATACACCTAATAACATTCTGTTAGAGGGTGTATTCTTTCAGGAGGGTAAAGATCCCCAAGGCTTGAAGGGAAGAATGGTTCGCGCTTGGCGCAAGGTTCATAAGAAAGGAAGGAAGGAGTTGTGTCCTAAGAATTGTGTTGTTATGGAGCCTTACACTGCTTGGGTAAGGAAGAGAGCATCTGAGTATCTCATGCCTTACGAATATCTGAGACCTACACCTTTGGTTGTGGCTGGGCCTTCAACCCTCCCTAACCAAGGAGTAGAGGAGTTGAGAGACGAAGACCTATCACGTGCCTGGATCCGTGAAAGGGAAGAGTTGCTTCAGCAGATTAAGGAGAAAGATGCTTTGATAGAGTTCCTCGAGCATCAGGTTATTGATGATCCTAATGATGCATGGACTTCTCTACTTCCCCAGTCTTCCAAGTTTTGGAAGGGGAAGTATGACCGACTGGCCAAGGAAAAGGCAGATATGGAGGCAGCTTACGAGAAGGAGGTGAAGAGACTTCGCGCATCCTATCTTCCTGTGTCCCGAGCTTTAGATGATTGTTCCTAGGGATCCATAGGATGATTATTTTCCTTTTCTCTTGTATATGATTGACAAATGCTGTATTTCTTTTCCCTGATATTATTTGATGAGATATTTCCATATGTGATAAACAGTTAATATTTCCAAAATTTGCAAATAAAACCCTAGAGTTCCTTTGAAATAAAAACAAATCATATGCACAAGCATTGCATGCATCATATGCATAAGCAGGTTTTGTTCCCGGCTTCTGGTCTTGTGGTCTAACTTTGTGTTCTTCATTTATTTTGAAGACAAGCTGACTCACCGGTACTACACTAGAGCCAAATCTTCAAGACTGATGGATCATCTAGAGCAAGAGAACCGTGAACTCAAAGAGGAAGAGACCACAACTTGGCTTTACACCTATCCATGAATTGTAGAGACGACGCCATGTCCAATGTGCTGGTGGACACTGGGTTATCCCTGAATGTATTACCAAAAACCACTCTCTCAAAATTGTCTTATCAAGGGCCTCCCATGAGGCAGAGTGGGGTAGTTGTGAAAGCTTTCGATGGGTATCGAAAGACTGTGATTGGGGAAGTTGATCTCCCTATCAAGATTGGACCAAGTGATTTCCAAATTACCTTCAAGGTTATGGATATCCACCCATCATATAGCTGTCTCTTTGGCAGACCATGGATTCACGAGGTAGACGCCGTGACATCCACCCTACACCAGAAGCTGAAATTTGTGAAGAATAAAAAACTGGTGGTGGTAGGGGGAGAAAAGGCTCTCCTAGTTAGCTACTTGTCTTCCTTCTCGTATATAGATGCTGAGGATGAAGTTGGAACTCCTTTCCAAGCTTTATCTATAGCTGAGCCTGTTGAGAAAAGAATTCCTTCATTTACTTCCTATAGAGATGCGAAATGGGCCATTGAGTGTGGTGCAATTGCTGGTCTAGGAAAAATGATTGAGCTAGAAGACAATAAGTCTCGGGCTGGCATATGCTTTTATTCTGGGGTTTTCAATGAGAAAGGGCTGTTCAAGAGTGGAGGTTTTATCCACACTGGTCAGGAGGAAGAAGCTGCTGCTGTTTTGGAAGAAGATACAGAGGATTCTGACAATTTCATCATCCCTGGAGGGGTCTGCAACAATTGGGTCGCTGTGGATATTCCTACAGTAATCCACAAGTCAACGTAATGATCACTTTGTTAAAAAAACCCTTCTCCCATGCCAAAAGGAGAAGTGATGACATTGTTGGCAACATAAATACAATGATATTTTCATTCAATAAATTCATGTTAAATGTTTGTTTTTCCAATTATTTTCCCTTTTCGTTTTTGCATGAAATCGGTGATCACATAAAACCCTAAAAATAGAATAAAATCAATCCTTTCATCTGCATAATGATTTGCCTTGTTTGATTTCTAAAAGCTTTTCATATCCAAAATCATTATGCAGGTTGATCAAACCCATTGAACATAATGATCCGACACCATCTCCCAATTTTGAGTTCCCTGTATTTGAGGCAGAGGAAGATGAGGTTGAAGAGATTCCTGATGAGATTACCCGTCTACTTGAGCATGAAGTGAAGATCATTCAGCCGTATCTTGAGAATCTGGAAACAGTCAACTTGGGGTCTGGAGATTGTGTGCGAGAAGTGAAGATTGGGGCACTCTTGGAAGAATCTGTTAGGAAGGGGTTGATTGAATTGCTACGAGAATATGTCGATGTCTTTGCTTGGTCGTATGAAGACATGCCGGGTCTATATACAGATATTGTGCAACATTTCCTACCCTTGAAGCCTGAGTGCGTGCCTGTGAAGCAGAAGCTCAGAAGAACTCATCATAATATGGCAGTGAAGATCAAAGAAGAAGTTCAGAAGCAAATTGATGCGGGGTGTTTGGTGACTTCTACATATCCTCAATGGGTGGCCAATATTGTGCCCGTGCCTAAGAAAGACGGAAAAGTCCGGATGTGTGTGGATTATAGAGATTTGAATAAAGCTAGTCCGAAAGATGATTTCCCTCTACCACATATTGATATGTTGGTAGACAATACAGCTAAATTCAAAGTCTTCTCATTTATGGACGGATTTTCCGGATATAATCAGATTAAGCTGGCACCCGAGGATATGGAGAAGACAACATTCATCACACCTTGGGGAACATTCTGTTATCGAGTGATGCCCTTCGGTTTGAAGAACGCCGGAGCCACGTATCAACGAGCTATGACCACCTTATTTTATGATATGATGCACAAGGAGATTGAGGTATATGTTGATGATATGATTGCTAAGTCGAGAATGGAAGTGGAACATGTAGAGCACTTGTTGAAGCTTTTTCAGCGTTTGAGGAAGTATAAGCTTCATCTGAATCCCAACAAGTGTACATTTGGAGTCCGTTCTGGCAAGTTATTGGGCTTTATTGTCAGCGAAAGAGGTATTGAGGTTGATCCTGCAAAGGTCAAAGCAATACAAGAGATGCCTGCGCCCAAAACTGAGAAGCAAGTCCGAGGTTTTCTTGGCCGCTTGAATTATATTTCCAGATTCATATCCCACATGACTGCCACATGTGCGCCGATATTCAAGCTCCTCCGGAAAGATCAGTCTCATGATTGGACCGAGGATTTCCAGAAAGCTTTCGATAGTATCAAAGAGTATCTGTCTGAACCTCCAATCCTGTCTCCGCCTGTAGAAGGAAGACCTTTGATCATGTATCTGACAGTTCTTGAAGACTCGATGGGTTGTGTACTTGGTCAGCAAGACGGATCAGGGAAGAAAGAATATGCCATCTACTACCTGAGCAAGAAGTTCACTGATTGTGATTCTCGATACTCAATGCTTGAGAAGACATGTTGTGCGTTAGCTTGGGCTGCTAAGCGCCTACGCCAGTGTATGATAAATCATATAACTTGGTTGATATCCAGAATGGATCCAATCAAGTACATATTTGAGAAGCCTGCTTTAACTGGGAGGATTGCCCGTTGGCAGATGTTGTTGTCTGAGTATGATATTGAGTATCGAGCTCAGAAGGCTATTAAAGGTAGTATCTTGGCTGACCACTTGGCACATCAGCCTATTGAGGATTATCAGTCAGTTCAGTATGACTTCCCAGATGAGGAGATTCTGTATTTGAAGATGAAAGATTGTGATGAGCCTACACTATATGAAGGGCCAGAGCCTGGTTCCAGATGGAGTATGGTATTTGATGGCGCTGTAAATCAGTATGGAAATGGTATTGGGGCAGTAATTATTACTCCTCAGGGCACACATATTCCTTTTACAGCAAGGCTAACTTTCAAATGCACGAATAATATGGCTCAGTACGAGGCATGTATTATGGGATTGGAAGAATGCATTGATTTAAGGATCAAGCATCTTGATATTTATGGTGATTCGGCCCTCGTTGTCAATCAGATCAAGGGTGAATGGGAGACGAATCAGCCTGGTCTTATTCCATATAGGGATTACGCGAGTAGGATTTCAACGTTCTTTACTGAGGTTGACTTCCATCATATTCCTCGAGATGAGAATCGGATGGCAGACGCTCTTGCTACGCTTGCTTCGATGATTGTGGTTAAACTGTGGAATGAAGTTCCCAATATCACCGTGATGCGCTTGGATAGACCAGCTCATGTATTTGCAGTTGAAGAAGTGAATGATGATAAACCATGGTATTATGACATCAAGTGCTTCCTCCAGAACCAGGTTTATCCGCCTGGGGCATCTGTGAAAGATAGGAAGACTTTGAGAAGATTGTCAGGCAGTTTCTACTTCAATGGCGAAGTGCTTTATAAGAGAAATTTTGACATGGTTCTGCTCAGATGCGTGGATAGACACGAAGCAGACCTGTTGATGACTGAGGTCCATGAAGGTTCATTTGGTACCCATTCCAATGGACATGCCATGGCTAGAAAGATGTTGAGAGCAGGCTACTATTGGCTGACAATGGAGTCTGACTGCTGCAAATATGTAAAGAAATGCCATAAGTGTCAGATTTATCCGGATAAGATTCATATTCCCCCGACACTTCTGAATGTAATTTCATCACCATGGCCTTTCTCTATGTGGGGAATTGACATGATTGGCATGATTGAGCCGAAAGCGTCCAATGGACACAGGTTTATTCTCGTAGCAATTAATTACTTCACTAAGTGGGTTGAAGCGGCATCATATGCAAATGTGACCAGGTAGGTGGTCGTGAAGTTTATCAAGAATCAACTCATATGCCGTTATGGTGTGCCAGATAAGATCATTACTGATAATGGATGTAACTTGAATAACGAGATGATGAAAGAGTTGTGTAGTGAGTTCAAGATTGCACACCATAATTCTTCTCCTTATAGACCCAAGATGAATGGGGCTGTTGAAGCTGCTAATAAGAATATCAAGAAAATTATCCAAAAGATGGTTGTTACGTACAAAGATTGGCATGAGATGCTGCCATTTGCTTTACATGGATATCGTACATCTGTCCGCACTTCAATAGGGGAAACCTCTTTCTCTCTTGTTTATGGCATGGAGGTCGTACTCCCAGTAGAGGTGGAGATCCCATCAATGAGAGTCTTGATGGAGGCCAAGTTAACTGATGCTGAATGGGTTCAGAGTCGCTATGACCAGCTGAATTTGATTGAAGAGAAGAGATTGACTGCCATGTGTCATGGTCAGTTGTATCAGCAGAGAATGAAGAAGGCTTTTGATAAGAAGGTCAAGCCTCGCGTGTTCCGAGAGGGTGACCTCATGCTCAAGAAGGTCTTGTCTTTCGCGCCCGATTCCAGGGGCAAGTGGACTCCAAACTATGAAGGTCCATATGTTGTTAAGAGAGCCTTTTCAGGCGGTGCTTTGATACTTACAACTATGGATGGGGAGGATTTCACTCGTCCCGTGAATTCAGATGCAGTCAAGAAATACTTCGCCTAAAAATAAAAACAGAATAACTCGCTAAGTTGAAAACCCGAAAGGGCGGCTTAGGCAAAAATGAGCGTCTCGGTGGATTGAAAACCCGAAAGGGCGATCCAGGAAAAAGTTAGAGACATAAAAAATAAATATATGCATCCCGCTAGATTGAGTACCTCATCCTGGGGCAATCTAGGAAAAAATTAGGGAATTGGCAAGTAACTGCATCCTGACAAGACTGTGTTCTACAACTGTCATCCATCAGAGATTCTTGTTCATTCGTCGTCAACCAAAGCTTCGAATACATCGAATTCATAATTGGTGGAGAAATGGTCATTATGTTCAATGTAGCCCTTTTCCAATATATATCACCAATTTCAAACTTGTAAAAAATCTATGGGGTCTTGCCATTTGCAGGCTACCATTCCATCAAACGAATTTGAGCCTTTTATCCAATTATTTGCACTCTTATTTGCTTCTATTTCAACAAATGTTTTGCATTTTTTAATTGAGAAAATATCATTGTTTTAAATAAATGAATTTTTCATAACTTGTTTTTTAAACAAAGTGAACATTCACAATGACAAAAGGATACTTAGGAGATCCTCAGTGCTCTCCCAAGGGTGGTATGATCCCCAACAGGGTAAGACATTTGTTCATATCCCTGGCATGACTGTATCTTCTTCCTCCGGAGCCCCTTTTATGGTTCATCCCCGAGTGGTATGCTTGTTGAGATGTTCACCACTCTCCCCTTCAGCGGAAGAGCGATCTTTTCTCCTCAGCAGGTGTGATCTTCTTGGTGAGTTTGGTACTTGGTGTCGGATCACCAGATTCCTCTTATATCCCTCAGATGGATTCCCCAGTAGAGTTGCTTTTGTGGCAGTTTCTGCCTGTGCAATGAACTTTTTTCCCTAGCCGGATTGACTGATGATTCATCCCCTAGAGATTTTGTGATTTCCTGGTATCTCTGATTCCCCGGCAGATTGGATACTCTCCATTGGAATTTTGGGCTTCCTCCCTTGAGATGTAGTACCAGACGATTGTGTGCCTTTTCCTTTGGAGCTGTTTGTGTTAGAATGTCTGTTTGTCAGCATTCATCATACATAAATCACGCATATATGCATATAACCTTCAAACATTTGGATATTCATATTGCATTTTTTTGCCATATATCTATTGTTTGTTATCCTCTGCTAGTTAGTAATACATTTCCCAAGCAGATGTCGGTGTCTGATCCCTCAATATAGAGTCAGCCCCTTTAAGCAGAAAGTGTTTATCTTTCCTGCCATATTCCCCACTGAGTTATATCCTCGTGGACGATGGTTGTTTCTGCTTCCTCCCAACACATATATTGGGATGGGTTCCCCGATTGAGTTATATCCTCATTAGGATGAGTCTCGATTCAGTTTGCCTTTTTGGTTTGATCCTAAATTGGCCTCTCGTGTCTGTCTCTGGTGTTTCCCTGTGGTAAATGAATAATTGCTCAGTAATCAATAATTATTCACCTTATCCTCAGCGGAGTTTGTGGTTTTCTACCCTTATACCGGTAGTTGTAAACCCTATTTTCCCCCCTTTGCAGAGTTAACCATTGTTGTTCATCCTAGTTGATGACGGTTACTCTTCCGTGGTTTTCTACCCAGTATCCGGTATATATAATCCCCTCTTTGACGGTTATCATTATCCAATATTCGGTATTGATATTCCCTCCTTCTTTTGGATAATTGCTTTGATTAAGCAATTTTATCCCCAACGGGTCCTCTTTCATTTACCGTTTGCTGGTGATGTTTGTTGCTCCCCTTGTTTGGTCATCATTATATACCTAGTTTTGGTATCCCGATGCCTTTCTCTATCGGTCGATTTATCCTTTATTAACCCAGTAACCGGTTATGGATAATCTTCCATGCGAGTATATTATCTACATTCTGATGGTAATAGATAATATATCTCATGCACTCTTTGGTCGAAGCCTTTTGTTCTTCCCCAGTCGAGTAAGATTCGTATCCCTGTTTTGGAATCGAATGTCCATCCCATAATCGAGTTTGCGTTCTTCCCTCTTTTTGGATGATGAGTGTTTTGGGAATATTCCCCAATTCATACTTTGGTTGGTCACCTATTATATGCCCAATAACCGGTATCCCTGGTGTTCCTTCCTTCTGCTCCCTATTATGACTTTGGTCCCCTGTGGAGTCAGATTTTCCTGAGTTGAGATATAACTTTTAGGTCTTCCTCAGATGATTTGGTTGATTGATATCTCTCACCCTTATAACGGTCTTAGATATTCATTCTTCCCGAGCTTGTTGTTCTCTCACCGTTATACCGGTGATCAGATCACATGTCTCATTGAGCTTGTTACCCAGTAACCGGTAACACCTCATCTCACTGCTTCCCCAGGAGAGTCTTTTTAGACATCCCCGGCGAGGTATCTGTTGTGGATAGCCTTTTGCTGTGTTGGCATATTCCCCAACACATGCACCTTCGAGTCAGCTCGATGTCCTTCCATTGGGTTTACTCCCTTTAGGATTCTGTTCCTCAAGTTTCAAGTCGTGACCTGCTCACGCATTTTTTTATTCTTCTTCTTATTCCTATGAGAGTCCCCATAGTCTCTATCCCTAGTGAGTGTATTACTCCTATGGATTGTCAATTTCTCCAGATGTCTTTTCTTCTTTGTGGACACATATCCCCACAGAGTTTGTTTGTTTTGCATACATACATTTGCGTTATGAGGTCTCTTAGGGACCAAAATTTGTATCTTTGTTATTATTTAAGCTCATTCTACCTCGTCAAGACGAAGATTTTAACCTTCACTTCTCCGGCTAGAATGACCTTAAATAGGGGCATCTATAAGACCCCAATTTTGTCCCTAAGATCCCTCATGGCATCATAACATTGCATTGCATAGCCTCAAGGATCATTCACTACGCCAAAAACTGGAATAGACAGCGCCCCTTAGAGGGCGCTTTATTACAAAAGCGCACTCTAAAGTGAAGAGCAAAAATAAGGAGCATACTATTGGAATAGACAGCGCACTTTAGAGGGCGCTTTTGTAACAAAGCGCACTCTAAAGTGAAGCGAAAAAATAATGAGGAAATGGAGGGACATCAATAGAGGACGCTTTATTGAAAGCGCCCTCTAAGGGTAACCTTAGAGGGCGCTTTTGAAAAAGCGCTCTCTATGTCCATGTACATTTCCAGTTTATAAGGCGCTTTTGGAAAGCCTTAGAGAGCGCTTTCAGAAGCGCCCTCTTAGGCCCCCTTTAGAGGGCGCTTTTGTAAAAAAGCGCCCTCTAAAGTGAAGTCAAAAAAAAATAATGAGGAAATGGAGGGACAACAATAGAGGGCGCTTTAGTGAAAGCGCCCTCTAAGGTTACCCTTAGAGGGCGCTTTTAAAAAAGCGCTCTCTAAGTCCATGTACATTTCCAGTTTAGAAGGCGCTTTTGGAAAGCCTTAGAGAGCGCTTTCAGAAGCGCCCTCTTAGGCCCCCTTTAGAGGGCGCTTTTTTTACAAAAGCGCCCTCTAAGGTCCCCTTTAGTAAACATTAAAATTATAACATATACTGCATGTCTCTTTATTTTCCCTTTCTACAAGCTATTTCGTTTACGTAACTGGGTTTTCTCTCTACTGCGTCCACCGTCTACTGCGATTACTCTCGTCCTCCGTTCGTTCTCCCTCCCTCACCGTCGTCGTCGCCGTCGCCTTTTTCTGCTGCTGCGTTCACGTTCACGTCCACCGTCACTGTTCACTTTCTTCTCCATTGTTACCGTCACCTTGAAGGTATTTCTCTTCTTCATCTTTACCGTTCACTTTCTTCATGTGTTTGATTAGGACATTTTCTAAACTTAGTTTTACATTTTGTGCATTATGTTGATTAATGTTGTTTAGGGCAAACTGAGTTTTTTATTTCTGATTGAAAACTGATATCATTTGAAGTGTGTTTGAGCTTGTGCTTGGAAGTTTGATGATTATGGATGCAAGTTTGTTCATGTTCCAAACACCATAAGTTTGCATTGGTCTTTTGCATGCAGTAGGTGTGTGTGAGTTTGCATTGGTCTTTTGCATGCAGTAGGTCTTTTGCATGAGAAATGGAAGGTATATGAATGTGTTGACGTATTGAATCATTGTCTTACTTGGGTCTTATTGAATCATTTCTATATTACAGATAAAATGGCTAACCAAGACGATACCATGCCGCGAATGAATCACGTAATAATGTTGAAAAAGAAATCAAACGAGGATTGACTGTTATGAAGTCAATCATTCGTGCAAGAGACAAGGGTGTAAAATTTGAAGTGCATTGGAGTGCTGAAGACCAACTAATTGAGCCTAACGGTTCAATGTTGGCAAGTTACATTGGTTTCCTTGTTCGACAACATATTCCGATTACATGTGATAATTGGAGAAGTCCGGACTTGAAGGTTGGCAAGGAAAAAATATGGTCGGAGATACAGGTACTTACCATATATTGTTATAAGTTTTTTTTGTTGACTATTTGTTAACCATATATTGTTATAATATGACTTTATAATAACACACTCCATTTGTATGTTTTTTAGAGATCCTTTCACATCGATGAAAGCCGGCAAAAATATTGTATTCAATTGGCCGAAAAAAGACTCCGAGGATTTCGATCCTTTTTGTGCAACAAATTTCTCAAGGATGAGGAAGGAAAATTTGTTGAAGGAGAACGGCCAATGAAGTATGCCGAGATTATTTCAGCCGATGAATGGGATAACTTTGTCGCCAAACGAAGAAACGAAAAATTCCATGTAATGTCTATTAATTATGGTATTATACAATTGTTAAGTTACTTGGTTCTAATATGCCTTAAACTTTTTATCCAGGAAGTAAGCGACAAAAATAGGAAAAGGGCATCAAAACCCGCGTATCCGTACAAAAAAGGGCGTACGGGTTATGCACGGTTACAACAAAGAATTGTGAGTATATTCAAATGCTATGAGCTTATACATTGTCACAATATGTTATAATTGATGATCTTATAATCTAATTCAATGTGTAGCTAGCCGAGGAGAAAAGTGACGCAACATCTCTTCCGGAGCACGTATTATGGAAGGCTGCTCGGGTTGGGAAGGATGGGGCTGTCGTTGAAGCGGTCCAAAATGTTTATGACGAATGTGTAAGTATATGTAACATTATTTCTTTAATTATATCGAAAATTTTGTTAGACATATAATTCAATTTTAATCTCCTCTAATAATATTTCAGGAGACTTTATCCCAAACCGTACCTTCAACCGAGGTCCAGGATTGCAGGAGCGTACTTAGTCGAGTACTAAATGTTCCTGAGTATTCCGGTCGTGTGAGGGGTAAGGGTTTTGGTGTGACTCCGTCGTCATTTTATAAAAAACCAAAACAAAAAATCCTACCAACAAAGAGGTGATGGAGACCTTGGCGGAGTTAAGGGCACAAGTACTCCAACTGCAAATCGAGAATGCAAGGTATAGAGAGGAAAGGTGCGCCTCCGAGGCAAAAGATACTAGTGACCGAGCTAGTATCAATTATCAACCGAAATTTCCCGAGGTAATTATATATGTTATTATGAAATTAAAATAGCACTTTTTTACTTGACACATATACAAGTTAACAATAACATTTATTATTGGTTTAGGGCATTTCACCTTGTCAGCTGTATCTATCGTCACCAACTTATCGCATGGTTGGCAAGGGAAAAGTGCACAATACTTCGGGTGAATTACTTCACCATAATCCCCTCCCGGTGGGATTTATGAAAGTTTCGGTTGACCTCGTATTAGATACGGACGCCGTTCTACCATTACCTGACGTTGTTTCAGAGACAACGTTGATGCGAGATGCAGTCGGATCCTTTGTTGGTTGGCCGTCAGATCTAATTTTCCCTGATGTCGAGGTATATATGTTCTAAATGATTATGAATATTTAGTATTCACATTTCAATTCAGCTACAATTGTGATATTTAATCAATTATGTGGTAATGTTAGACTCCTACAAGACCCACACATAAAGTTGGTAAAGGGATTTCAAGACGCATCGAGTCGGTTGCATCTCAAAAAGAGGTACAAATATATATACCCATTGAATTATATACGCAACGATTCTGTTGCATCACAAAAAGTCATGATTTATTTTATATGAATTTTTAGGTTCCCGGTCGAGAGTTGAAAAGCGCTGCTAAGGATATTCCAACGACGTCCGGGACAAAATCTCAAATTATGATGCGTCTTGAGAAAATGGTGGAGGAGTCCGATATTATGCATGGGGCCATTCGTACTATAAATTTTGATGAAGGTGTTTTCGGAGCTGCTCATTTCGAAATAATTGGAAAGGAGGACTTCCAACAACTTTTTGAACACGACGAATTGGGCATCGCTGTCATTCATACATACATATGGTACTCCGATCAATCTATAATTTACTTAGTTGAACAATTTATTTACACATTTCAATGAGTAGTCTAATGTTTATTATGTTTCTATTTAGGGTATATGTATGTAACATTGATGCGGGGAACTGAATTGTGTAACCGTTTCAATTTTATTGCTGCTTCCCGTATCAATGCAACGTTAATAACGAATAATCCAACATCCGTAAAGAATGATCTAGTCGATATATTCATGGCGGCCGGCGATAATACTACACCCAGTTTGTATTTTTTACCGTTTAATTCTGGCAACGGGTTAGATTTTCTTTCTAATAATTTCATTCTAATCTATGTATATCTTTTACGTAGAAAATTTTCATTCATCTAAATTTTTGTTTTATTTTACAATGGTCACTGGGTGTTGGTTGCTATGGATCTTTCGAGACTAATAGTGTATTATCTCGATTCTTTATCGGGTGATTGGAGTAAATATCCGAATATGAAGAAGACGGTTGACGCGTAAGTGAAATTCCCCTAAATATTCGTGTGTATTTGTATATTTAATTATGTCTGTCAGATTGATCTCAATATACGTTTTTATTTTGTTAGGGAAATAATAAAATTTAGATTGAAAAAGAAATACCGCAATAGGAAGGACATTACCTGGATCAGAGTTCAGGTATATATTAAGTATCTTATTTTTGCTTATAATAGTGTTTGTTTTTTTGCTTATAATAGTGTTTGTAAGAAATTAACTATATATATATATTGTTTGTTTTTCTGTGTAGTGTCCTCAGCAAAATAATTCGGTCGATTGCGGATTTTTTGTATTGAGATTTATGAGAGACATCATTGCGTTGAATCGTATAGACATCCCAAAAATGGTATGGAATAATAACTTAGGGTTTATTTTAATATTATCGAATATTTCATCTAATTTGTTACTAAATCATGAATATGTTTTATTCTTTTAATTGTAGTACTTTGAGGAATACAAAACTTACTCAAGAGCAAATTTGGATGAAATCAAGGATGAATTGTGTCAATTCATTGTTGATCAAAGAATCATATAGCTAGGTTGTATATTGTTGTACATATATGTATAGAATGTTGTTGTTGTATGCTGTTGTTGTATATATGTTGTATATTGTTTTTGTAATTTTACTAAATCATGAATATGTTGTTGTATATTGTTGATCAAAGAATCATATATTAATGTTGTATATATGGAGGATTAATGTTGTATATAAATGGATTCATGTTGTATATATCAATGGATTAATGGTGTATAACATTGGATTAAAGGATGAAATCAATATGAATTTTACACTTTTGCAGCATGCGAACAGGTTACCAATTAAATATCCACTGTTTTTCAAACAAATTTTTTTAAAATAACTAACACTTTAGAGGGCGCTTTGTCCAGAAAGCGCCCTCTAAACACTTTACATTGACAACTTTAGAGGGCGCTTTTTCCTGAAAGCGCCCTCTAAACACTTTACATTGACAACTTTAGAGGGTGCTTTTTCCTGAAAGCGCCCTCTAAACACTTTACATTGACAACTTTAGAGAGCGCTTTTTCCTGAAAGCGCCCTCTAAACACTTTACATTGACAACTTTAGAGGGCGCTTTATCCTGAGAGCGCCCTCTAAGGTGTCCCTTTATGGACCACTCCAGAGGGCGCTTTTTTCTGAAAGCGCACTATAATGTGGCCACTTTAGACAGCGCTTTCTCCAGGAAAACAAAGCGCTGTCTTTACCTATGCCAGCGCCAGATTAAAGGGGGCTTTAAAGCGCTGTTATAGGCCAAAAAAAGCGCCCTCTTTTCCCTTATTTGGCGTAGTGATTGAGCATCTTGGCTCCCTTTCCCTTTAGGTAGGGATCTCTTGTGAGTTGTTTGAGATCACCAAGCATGCTTGAATTGTATATCATTGCTTTTCTTGTTTTATTTACTAACCAAAAGCACAAAAATATGTCACTAACATCTTTTGTTTGTAGCTTAAGCAATCACCAGGTCAAGAGCTTCAAGAAGATCCTTTGTGCAAGAGATGAGGTATTTTCTTGGGATGAGGATCACATGATTATTATAAGGAGCTTACATGAGTTAGGGTTTCATTTTGAAGCAATTTCACCAAGTGGTAGAGGCTTAATTTGATCAGGACATTTCAAGGTCATCTGAGGACCAAAAGTCAACTGTGCAATCAACTGAGGGCTATGAGGTGGGGAAATGAGTTGAGACACCTCAATAATGTTCAAATGGGGTCTATTCATCATTCTAAACATCCATCTTGAAGATTCAAAGGTCATGGCAAAAGTTACTAAAAATGGAAAATGAGCTATAATTCAAAGTTTCCAAATTTGGCAAGTTTTGGTCCACTTTCAACTTGACTTGTCAATGTCAAAGAAGTTTCAAATGGATTTTTGGTGAACATGAAAGTTGTAGATTTGTTTCTCCCCTTTCCAAAAAGTCCTAATTCATGTCCATATGATGAATGGTTGAGAAGTTATGGTCATTTGATCACAAAGTGTGCATGGAAATTCAAAATGGCATAACTTTTGATGTAATGCTTCAAATTGGTTCATTCTTTTTGCAAAGTGCTTCTCATGTTCAAGGCATCTCAAAGTAACATCATTTGGCTCAATTGTGCAAAGGAATCATGGTCAAATGTTCATTATTTCACACATGTTCATTTTGAAAGTAAATCTTCACCATTCATTTTTGGCTTGAGATGTAAGCAAAATAATCCTCAAATCGTGACCCTTGGTTATTCTTGAGTGGATTAAAGCCATAGCATGGAGCTGATCACGTGTATTATGGCCATGAGAGTTCATTTTGCATTTTTGCAATTGGCTTCATAACTCACTAATCATGATTAGTAAATGGAAAATGTGATTATCAGTGTCATTAACAAGGAATATAAATAGGAAAACATTAATCATAACTGCCATAACAACCATTTTCAGATCTAGAATTCAAGAACTCTCTCAAAATTTTCTCTCAATCGAATTTGATTTTTCTCCACACAAGCCTCAAATATTATTACATATTCTTGATCCTCATGCTTCACTGATCAAGAATCATTCATTGTTTGGTGCCATACCTCAAGAATTCGAGCAGTTCATGTACATTCTCAAGTTGATGGAATTTGGAAATTGAGGAGCATCCAAGAGGTTTCAGCCATTGATTCTTGCTTAAAGCTTCAAAGGAAGTGCATTAGAGTTGATCTGGAGCAGATGAGCTCATGAGAGCGCGATTTCAGAGGTCTCCACTTCAAGGTGACTCAATTTTCGATCTCTCCTTTTGCTGTTTTAAGGTGATAGACTTGTAGATCGTCCTGTGTAGATCATGAACATATGCTTAGAATTGAGGATGAGTGAGTATTAAGGATGTAGTGTTGAATGGAAGTTTGGATCTAGAAACTTTCTCTCTTCGATTTGAAAAACCTAGGAGGAATTAGGAGAAACTAGGTGGAGATTTGGAACCAGCGTGGAAAACCGAGTGGAATGATGTAAGCCTGGGGAAATTCTGGAAAATTTTGTGGTGGCGCCACCGTGCGTCTCGCCGGAGAAGACGACCGGAGCGGAGCTCTGGCGTCTGTGTGTACTTAGGGTTTTGATGATGTGGAGGCCATGTGTTTGATAGTGTGGACGTTTGATTGGATATGATTCTTTTGACCATAGCCACGTGAGCGTTGACTGATGACTTGGGATGCTGAGTCAATTAGTGAAATGGTGCGTTTCACTGTTTGAATATGGACCGTGGATCTTAAGCGCGCGCCATATCCTGTGGTTGTGGTTTTTTCTGAGTTTATTCAAATAATTTCGTTTCCCTCCATTTTCCATGTTATTTCAATTATTTTGTTCACTTTGTAAAATTCATAAAAAATGCAAAAATGATCCAAATGAGTCCCAATTTTTTTTCATGGTTTTCTATGGATGTCTACTTTTTTATGGTTCTAAATTAATGAATTGTTGATGTCTGGATTTTTAGATGGGATTTTTTGAATTGATGTTGTGCCAAATTGACCTAGTGCATTCAATGTATTGTGAAATCCTCATTTTTGAGCCATTCGATTCACTCTTTTGCATACATGACATTCATACATGACATGAATTATTGGTCACGGGTTTTGATTTTTTCTCACATGTTATCATCATTTTTGACACATAGAGAAAAATGTGACAATTTGTGTCACATTTTTGACATTGATTTGGTGCATTTTTGTTTACATATCATTCGCATCATTCTGGATTTGATTTTTTGCATGCTGGACATTCATGGCATGAGAAACTTATACAAAAAAATCTCAAAGTCATTGCATGCCTTTCTGATTTGGTATGAATTTTCTAAGTTGGAAGCTCATTTTATGCATATTTTTGAGGCTTTTTGAAGCATTTGAATGATATTTGGAGTATGGTGGATCTTTGGCCATGGTGATTGGTGTTTAGGGGTTCATATGGTTCTGTTTGGGGCTTGTGATTTGATTCATCTCATGCCATTGGTTGTTTATGCTTTGTTGTGTTGATTGGATGTACATAAGCTAACTTTGTTGTTTTGTTTCAGGATTGGATACTTAGCATTGGTAATTGGGTTTGTTCTCACTTTGTGAGATGCAAATGCATTGAGTACTGACCTATTGTTGTTTTGTAGGGTTTTAATCGATGTGGTGAGCTCATGAGCTCATTTGAGTGCAAGGGCACTTATGCACTGAATTGTGTAACTGTTAGAGGGTTTCACTGCTTGTTTTCTGGTTTTATGACTGAAGTACTGACTGTTTAGTCTTTGTACAGGTACCTTGGTTGCTTGCTTGCTTTAGCTCTTGCTTAAGCTTTGGATTATGGTTGACACACCACTCAGGTAGTTAGCTTCTTACTTCATGTAGTCTGAAGTCCTATCATCTTTTTGGCAGGCATTTTGCTGGCAAGTCCTCCTTCAGAGGCTCTGTTTGTGTTTGTTTAAAATTGTGCTCAAAGACCTCCAAGAAGAGGCATGTGTTATATTTGATAAGACCTCAAAGAGAAGAGGTAATTGACGGATAAAAGGGATTAGTAGCCAATCCCCCGTTATTCAGTTTGTCGTTCTTTATGCTCGCACTACGTGCTGATGCTTCTGAACATGTGCCCCAGATCTTTGCCCAGAGTCTGTCAAGTGGAAAAGGATCCCATTTTCTGGATCCCCACGCTTTCTTTGTCATGAGCTCACCCTGGCAGGGTTAAGAGCATGAGGTCTCATCCTCATTACCGATTTGATCAGCTTCACCCTAACGTTCAATGTTAGTGGTTAAGAGCTACAGATTTCCCTTTACAGTTTGGCTTGTTTGTCGAGGTTGACATGACCCCTCTTGACTAAAGCCCACCCATTGTTTGAGCCTCTTGTATGGATATAGTGTGTGATGTTTGTTTACTTGTGAGTTAAGTTCTTGATAGAGACCTCAACTTAGGGATGTTGATTGCATGACAACTATTAGGCTCGAGTCTTAATCTCCCTATTAGTTTGTTGTTTCCCTGGTCTCTGGTTAGGAGAGTGTTTTACCCCATGGAACTTTTGATGTGTGTGCTCTTGAACTAGGAGTTTCCATTTGAGCTTAATTGGAGGATCATTACCATGTTCATCCAAGTGGAAGATACAAGATACATTGAGGATCTCTTATGAGACTTGTTTGATTGCTTATACTTTGTGCTTGCTTATTCCAAAGGATGGGAGCTACTTGGATCATCAATATGATCTCAAGAGAGGAACTCCTAGTGTGGTTTCATTTCTTATCCCTCATCTTTTTGTTTTCCTTAAGACTTAGCCCTTCCTCTTCATCTTTTCACTCTAACCCAAGCCAAAACCCTTTTTGTGCAAACATTTAACCTTTGTTTTCAACATTAGAAACCTAAGCCTTATGCTTTTGATTTTCAAACTTACTTTTCATAACACTCATTTTGAATTGAATCTTTAAGTCAACTTTGACTACTTTTGTATATACTTCTAATTGGTAAATATAACCCATTCAAATTTCCCTTTTATGGTTCCACTGGCCTCTTTCTTAATCAAAATTTTCCATAACCTTTAGCTATTAGGTTTGAGTTATCCTCGTGGTAGATGTAATACTCAACTTTGTCCTTAGTGATGGACAATGAGCCTTCCATGCTTATTATAGGGTTAACCCCTCACTAGCATGTTGAAGCTATCCTCACATGGTGGACTTGTGGTTTTAGGTTGAGTTTTCTCCCTTTGATAACAAAAGACCTTAAGGCTTTTGGACCAATCAATTCACCAATTTGTTTTGAGATTTTTACCCCGAACTACGAGGTTTTGATCCTAATCTTTTTATAAGATGGTACGTAGGCAATGGGTTTATCCATCCAAACACAAAATGTAAATAACTTGTACATTCTCTTCTCATCTCTTCAATCATGTTTGCACAAATAAAATTTTCACAAGACAAACTACCTTACAACAAGTATGAAAAGGGCTCCCTAGGAGTACCTAGGATGTTTTGGGTGCCTAACACCTTCCCATTGCATAACCAACCCCCTTACCCAGATCTCTGTTTCTTTTATTAGTTTTTGTTGAAACTATTAGGTTTTTGTTCGCTTTCTAACCATTCCTTTGGATAAATAGAAGTGAGGTGGCGACTCGACTTATATGGTTTACCTTGGATTTAGTCAATATCTCTAATGGTAACGAATACCCCACTACAGCTAGTACACAACATCTTAGCAAGAGATCAAACATGGGGCACCAAGGGTACCCAAACCTATCGCGTGTTCGTCACATCATCAGCTACCGAGTGTCGTGGAGTCAGATCCTTCCACCAATCAATAGCTCAATCCACATTGACATTTACCAAAAAACCAAAGCCCACCTCGATGGCATCCACACAAAAACTAATACAACCAACACTGGTTTCCAGAAAACACATTGCCTTTGAAAAGGGGGGGGGGGGGAATCCCAAACAAACCAATCATTCTTTGCATTCAAACATACGACACATATATTACATTCATCATCTCATACATCTTTGCATGCATATCATTTACGCATATAGCACAAATCAAAATCCAAGGTTTAGTCGTAGGCATCCAGGCCAACTCTCAGTTGAGTCATTTTCACTTCTCCTAAGTGAGTGCCTACCCTACTATGGGCGTTCCCCATTGAGGTACATCCTTCAACCTTTTGTTGACAAGATGTTATCCTTAGCTAAGTCAAACATTGTTTCTTTAAACACTTACCTTGTTTCGCGTTGAGCGTCCCTCAATGAGTCGTTTCCTGTAACCTTTTGTTGACAGAAACTATATCTCCCCAAAGAATATTTGTTCTACAACCGTTTGTTGTCAATACCCCAAGCAGTCTTACCCAGCAATGTTCCAATACTACCCAGCAAATCGGGTTTACTGAACTTTGTAAGTAGCCTTTTTTTTTCAAATACTTTTTCTCACTATCATCCTTTTGTTGAAAGTCCTTTGGTGAATAATGATCATCATCCTGTTTATGATAACCGTTATCCTTTTGGTAATGGTAAATCCTTGACATTTGTGATCTTACCGTCATCCTTTTGGTGTCAGTGGTCCTTGGAGTTTTGGTCCAACCTTCATCCCTTTGGTGAATGGTGACCTCTCACTATTAAAGCTTATTATCATCCTTTTGGTGGTAACAAGTTGTGTCATTTGATCTTACTGTCATCCTTTTGGTGTCTGAGATCCTTGAAGTTTTGGTACAACCTTCATCCTTTTGGTGAGTGATAACCTCTGCAGTAATTACAGCCTACCGTCATCCTTTTGGTGTCGGTGATCCTTATGGTGAGTAGGATCCTTGTCATTGTTCAACCATCATCCTTTGTTGATGGTGATCTTTGTTATTATGTCTAATCATCATCCTTTTGGTGATGACGTCTAGTTCGACTTGATTATCATCCTTTTGGTGGTAACCAATTTTGTGGTTTAATCTTACTGCCATCCTTTTGGTGTCAACAATATTTGAAGTTATTATAACTTATTATCATCCTTTTGGTGGTAATAAGTTTCTAAGTTATGATCTCACCTTCATCCTTTTGGTGATGGTGATTGTTGATTCGTTATCATCCTTTTGGTGATAACGAGTTCTGTTGTTTGTAGCACCTTCATCCTTTTGGTGATGGTGACTGTCGACTTATTATCATCCTTTTGGTGATAACAAGTTTTATTGTTCGATCCTACCTTCATCCTTTTGGTGACGGTGACCCATAAAAGTTATCGACTTATTATCATCCTTTTGGTGGTAACAAGTTTTGTTGTTTAATCCTACCTTCATCCTTTTGGTGACGGTGACCATTTGAGTTATGGACTCATTATCATCCTTTTGGTGATAGTGGGTTTTGTTTTATCTTACCCTCATCCTTTTGGTGATGGCGATCATTGAGTTTGTTTCAGCTTATTATCATCCTTTTGGTGATAACAAGTTTTGAAGTTCTGTCCTTATTATCATCCTTTTGGTGATAACAAGTTCTGTTTGTTTGATCTTTCTGTCATCCTTTTGGTGTCAGTGATATTTAACGTTATTGACTTATTATCATCCTTTTGGTGGTAACAAGTTCTGTTGTTGATCTTACCTTCAACCTTTTGGTGATGGTGATCGTTTGAGTCTATTTTGACTTATTACCGTCCTTTTGGCGATAACAAGTTTTGTCTTTTAATTATACCTTCATCCTTTTGGTGATGGTGATTGTTGACTTATTATCATCCGTTTGGTGATAACAAGTTTTGTTATTAGGCCTTACCTTCATCCTTTTGGTGATGGCGACCATTGAAGTTATTGACTTATTATCATCCTTTTGGTGGTAACAAGTTTTGTTTTTGATCTTACCTTCATCCTTTTAGTGATGGTGATCATTTGAGTTGTTGGCTTATTATCATCCTTTTGGTGGTAACAAGTTTCGTCTTTTATCTGACCTTCATCCTTTTGGTGATGGTGATCGTTTGAGTTGTATGCTTATTGTCATCCTTTTGGTGATAACAAGTTTTAAAGTTTTGTTCTTACCTTCATCCTTTTGGTGATGGTTATCATTTAAAGTTATTGACTTATTATTATCCTTTTGATGGTAACAAGTTCTGCTGTTGATCTTACCTTCATCCTTTTGGTGATGGTGATCATTGAGTTTCGACTTATTATCATCCTTTTGGTGATAACAAGTTTGTTGTGTGACTTTACCTTCATCCTTTTGGTGACGGTGATCATTGGTGATCGTTGACTTATTATCATCCTTTTGGTGATAACAAGTTTTGTTGTTGGATCTTACCCTCATCCTTTTGGTGACGGAGATCTTTGAAGTTGATGAGTTAACTATCATCCTTTTGGTGGTAGCCTTGATATTATACTCTCAATAATGGGAAACTTTATCAGAATAACCATCATCCTTTTGGTGACGGACATCATCCTTTTGGTGATGGAAATCTTTGGATTGTGTTTAACTTTCATCCTTTTGGTGATAGCGAGATTTGTTGTTGATCTTACCATCATCCTTTTGGTGATGGCGATCTTTGTTGTAGCCATTGTAACCATCATCCTTTTGGTGATTGACTACTTTTGAAACTCGGTTTATCCATTATCCTTTTGGTGATGATGATCCTAAAGATCATGGTGAATTTCTGTCATCCTCTTGGTGATAGCAACTAACTCCACTATCATCCTTTTGGTGTCAGAAAACCAGTCCCACATTTGTCTTTACAACAATAACGACCTTTGCAAGATTTAAGTGTCTACTTGAGAGTTTCCATTGATTTGACATTCTACCCCAACACGTTGGTGCTGTTAGAATCCATTGCATTTTCTTTCTGCATTTCTCCATTGCATTTAAAAGGACAAAATTTGGATCTTTTTGTATTTAATTATCTTCCACCATGAATGTATGAAAACTGTTGTCATTCTTACCTTCTGGTTCAAGTTAATTAAATAGGGGCAGCTGTCATACCCCAATTTTGTCCGGGCATATTTAATTTTTTATAGAATTGATTTCATTTTTATTTTGCATCATATGCATAGCATGATATACATTCTATCATAAATAATACCTAGAATATCAGTCAGGATAAATTTATTGAGAATACAGGCAAATCGGTTAAATAGTTTCTCAAGAACATGCAAAATCAGCGGGTAAAAAGTTTCAAAATTAAAATCACAGACGGCAGTATTATTAATCTACGGTTCAGGTAGTTTAGCCTGGTATGCTTATTGTATTTTTCAGCGGCCGTTTCGATTGCATTTTGACCCGCCTGAGCCTTTTAATCGGTGCAAATTTATTTCAAAATTTAAAGAAACACTGTATTTTTTGAATAAGTATATTTTGTGCTGATCATTTTAGTGTGTTCGATTTAATTTTTCGAGCAAATTTTCATTCGACTTCTGTTTATAATCGGTCATTTTGTTTCTTTATTTTAATATTCAAAATTAAAGATTTGTTTTATTTTTATAATTTTCTAAATTAAGTTACTTACTAAAAAAATTTAATGAATTTTTTTCTTTAAATGATAAGAAGTATTAGTAAAAAAGAAAAAAAAGGCTATGTCCTCTTCTACCGAAACACACGTATCACTCAGACTCACCTCACCCACTCATTTATTTATCTCACAACGCGTCCCCTCACTCCTCCTCACATTCACGCTACCCTCCCTTCTCTCTCCCCACTCTAACTCAACGTTACAAAAAAAAGGAAATAAAATCCCCACACGCGTCTGCCAAGCCCACTGATAATTCCCTCACTCTCTCATCATTAATAACCACCTACCTCACAACCTTTCTCTTTCACACGCTCTCACCTAACACTACCTCTCTTCTCTCTCACCTCTCTTGAAAAGAAAACAGAAAAAAGAAAAGTTGTTAGCTTTTCCTCTCCACCACCGTAAACCCTCTTCACCTTGCATCGTTACCGCCTCCTTCCACACCCTCATAAATCTTCCACCATCAAAACCCTCCGTCTCCATCGCACCTCACAACCTCCGACCGCGAACTCAACCTCTCCGCCGTCAAACACCCACTTTCACAGCCGCAAACCTTCACCACAACAACGCCGAGAAACCGTTTTCGCGAAACCACATACCTACCGTCACTCACCCTCCATCTTCTCCAAACCACACCACGAACCCACTGCAAATCCCTTACCCTTTCAACGCACAACCCCCTCATCCAACCGCCGCTCTCACCGACGAGCTCACCACCACCAACAACAAACACCAACTCACCACTTCCGATCTTCACCGTCGACGACCGCGCATCCTACGTGCGACTCAAACCTCACGATTAACACCAGTGGTAGTCGACCTCGCTTCCGAGGCGCACAAACAAGAGTGGAAAGTCTAAACCCAACGAGAGCGAGAGGTTGTTTTGTTGTTTCAGATCCGCACATAGCGACTTCTGTCACATCCGCCGCTCTCACACTTTCATCACCGTCATCCGTCGATTCTCACGCCAACACCAAAAACTCGGTTGGTTTCACTTATGTTGTGCTGATGTTGTTTATTTGTTTCCTTAAAATTTTCTGCTTCTTTCAATTTAAAATTTGTTCGATACATGTTCATAGTTCGGTATAGATTATGGATTGTGTTTTGCTTTGGTTCTTCCCATTGTTCACATTTAAGTTTTTGCGTATTAGATCTTATATCTGGATCTGGATTTTAAATTTTAAAATTCCCCAGGCATGTTCCTCCAAGCATTTCGTTCAGCCTGTATTTACTTTCCACTAATTTTCTTGATTATGTTGCGGTTCGTACTCAAACCCGGTTTTCAACAAATTGATTGGATCTGAGTTTTAAATTCTCTCGCAGGTGGCATTGAAAAGTATAATAGAGAAAAATAAGGAACTGAAAAAATAGAAAGGAGAAAAGGATGACATGTATTTCATCCTTTTGGTTACATAAAAGTATTTGTTTCATGTAATTAGTCTTGCATTTTGTTCAAATGAGAGAAAAAGAGATTGTTGGGGAGCTTTTCACGTATAGGCGTTTTCTTTTATTATCATTTATTCATCTTGTTTTTTTTTAATTAAAAAAAAAGAAAGAAGAAGTAATGTGGCTGCAGAAAGCTAGAAAAATAAATTGGTTTTCATTTGTCTTCATTACATACAGTCCATGCGATTGGCAGCCATGACATTTCTTGTGACGAATACGATAACAAATTTCGTTTTAAGTATGATGGCTATGAGATAATGTTTTTGTTTTGTTACACAGGTTTATTGTAGATATAATATTGGGTGGACGTTTGATAGTTATGGTACGTTTAATTAATTAATTCAATTACTTTTTTTATCAATCAGAATGCTTAATCCCCAATTAAGTAATAAGACAATTTAAAATCCATATTTTCAATATGTAGAAGTTTGGTCTAAAACCAAGTGATCCTTTTTAAATTCAATTCACGCCAATGGGAATTTGAACCATTTATCAAATGAATATAATTTTTATAGAGTATTCTTATAAAATTTTGGATGAAAAGGAGAATAGTAGGCGCTCGCCTCACTATCTTTCGATTATTCGAATAATTGGCGTACGCCATATTGATCGAATTTTCGTCGTCTAATTAAAACTTCAACCGCAATAATCAAACTATTTCTTGCAAATTAATACAAATTCCAAATTCTTTTAATTCTAAATTTCAGATAATAAAAGGATGGGAGGCGTTCGCCTTACTATCTTTCGATTATTCGAATAATTGGCGTATGCCACATTGCTCGAATCTTCGTCATCAAATCAAAACCACAATCGAATAAATTGAAAATCACCTTTTATATAGAATACAATTTCACAAAAACAAACTTTACACATTAAACTTCAATAGGATGAATGGGAGGCGTTCGCCTCGCCATTCCTTGATTATTTGAATAATTGGCGTACACCACATTGCTCAAATCATCGACTTTTCAAAACCTACCAATTCAAATCCAAACTATTTTCGCAAATCAAATACAACATTTAAAGAACATTTCTTTTCATAAATTAAACTTCGGATGATAAAAGATGGGAGGCGTTCGCCTCACCATCTCTCGATTATTTGAATAATTGGCGCTCGCCATATTGCACAAATCATCGACTTCCGATTAATACATTTTAATTAAACTTGGATAAAGGAATAAGTGGCGCACGCCTCATTATTCTTTGAATAAGCAAGTAGGAGGCGTACGCCTCATTACCGCGCATATTCAACATCCGCAAACAAACTTTTCAAAATAATTCGAACGAAAAAAGGAGTAGAAGGCGGTCGCCTTATTATTCCTCGAAAGAATTGGACGATTGGTGTGCACCATATTACTCAATCTTTCTTCGTTCGTCAAAAACATCTCAAACACATTAAACCTAACTTCTCGCCCCCGCGCGATCGAAACCAAGCAAAAACACCCAAACACATCAATTCAACTCGTCACCCCCGCGTGACCAAAACCCTTTTCAAAAGAACATTGTTAATCCTTTCTAATGCGCACAACAAACCAGTGCTAGAGCCTCCACCAAGAGTAGACAAGCCAACGTTTAGCCGTTAGAACGCCGACCTACATAGTCGTTCATCAAAACAAAACACACCAAATATTCGTAGTAGCGCGAACTACGAATGCTCTGATTTCCTTATTGCACTATAAGGATACGTATGCAGGAGATTGTTGTATCTTCGCGAGCACACTAATAAAAAACCTCCCATTTCCCCCTCCTGAGGTCTTCATCCATATTTATCATCAATTCTAATTACTCGAAGAAAGCAAATAATAGTCAACTAACATTAAAATAGCAAATTAGACTAAAAGGTTTCCGTTGAGTACAACGGACGTGAGGGGTGATAATACCCTCCCCTTGCGTAATCGACTCCCGAACCCGAATATGGTTGCGACGACCACTATTCCACTTTCCTAAAGGTTTTCTCGATATTTTCCTATTCCTTCATTGGAATAAATAAAGTTCAGTGGCGACTCTGTTCGAACTAAATTTTTCCGCGTTCCATCGCGAGGGATCGCATTATCATTTTTTCGAGGTGCGACACACAAGGTCTCCATCGATATGGGGTATTAGACAGGAACGTAGATATATAGTAAAGCATGTAAGGATGAAGCTTAATGAGACTAATATTCCTATATATGTTTAGGCCGGTGCAGTGAGCGTTGCTTGCTATGTTATGAAACATCACTTGATAAAACCAATTCTAAATAGGATGCCCTGTGAACTATATAAAGGTAGAAAGTCGAATATCTCTCACTTACATGTTTTTTATTCAAATGCTTCATCCTTAATAAAGGGAAGGATAACCTTGGAAAATTTGACATAAAAGTTGATGCAGGCATATTCATAGGATATTCCACTTCTAGCAAATGTTTTATAATATTTAACAAAAGTAATATGACAATAGAAGAATAAATTGTTTTGACTAATTTTCACCCTAATTTTCACTAAGTCCAATTTCTTCACACTTAACTATTTTTTCCTTATTCTTTGGTCTTTCTTCTTCATTTTAGCTCATCTTTCACTTGTTTTGATCTGATTCTTTGATTAAATTCATGCAATGACAGACTGTAATCACTCGACTCATCCAAAATATAAAATTCTCCTGTCTGCTGACTATCCCAACTAGTCTCTTGAAATGTATTTGTTGCACATAACAGGAATGGGAAGAAAACTTAACTAAATAATCAAAACCACACAATTGAATAATAGAAGAAAGACTCAAAGTATGTTTAGGAATATAATAAATATCATAAAATGACATATTAGTCGTGTAGACAGAACCAATGCCTACTAATGCCATAAGAGTTCCATCACAAGTCATTACTGACATATATGAATCAAGATTTAAAGACACAGATGATTTATCATCATATGACATATCATGTGATTCTCCTGAGTCAGGGATCCATATGGAAGGTGACATTTTTGATATACTATATGAGTTTAAACCTTTAATATAGGAAATAGACATGACACATGGGTGAGTAGTAAGAGGTTCTTTGCAATATCATATATTTAGGAAGTGGTCTTATATTAGTATACATAACCAAAACCAAAACCATTAGTAAAAGTCTTACCTAGTGCCATTAAATGGTTCGTCAAGTGTGTGAATCTTTTTTGCAAGTTAAGAATTGATTCTCTGGGCTGCATCCTGAATATTTCATATTCTTGAGATAATGCGTTATATTTTGACCTTTTCACTTCCACGGTTCCTTCATGAGTGACTTCTAATGTATCTCAAATCTCCTTTTCTATTTTACAATGAGATATACGAGAGAACTCGTCCATACCAAGGGCCGATTGAAGCATATTCTTATCCTTATTGTCAAATAAAACTTTCTTCTTATCATCATCATTCCAAGAATTTTTGATCTTGGATGTACTAGTGCAATTAACATCACCATGGGAATGAAATGATCATCTTCAACAGCATTCCAAATATCATAGTATTGTGCCTCAAGATACGTTTGCATGCGAATTTTCCAAAAATCATAATGTTCACCAACAAAGCATGGAGGTTTGTTGCTACTACCACCATATCTAAAAACCAGATTAACGGAAGACATATTTACCCAGATCTATGAGCAACTTGCCTTAACTTTCTCTAATACCAAATGTAAGTTTAGAGTGCAACCTTAGATTTTATGAAATTATCCATTTATTTTTGAGTAAATGGCAATTTATGGATTTTGTGGCACTTTACTGGTTTATTTATTTTTATATGTTAGTAATGAATTCAAAATGCAGTAAAATTAAATAAAATAGAGATATATCTTAGTTCCTCTTTCCAAACAAGAGTAGTCCAGTCTCCTTACATCCCATGAGAGATTTTTACTTTTGTCAAATATTTGTATAAGCCTACCACTAAGACTTCTCTTTCAATCTTCTAACAATAACGAAGAAGCACGCTACTTTCTTGATTTCCAAACACAACAACTATGGTGGCACTACGCCAAAAACTGGAATAGACAGCGCCCCTTAGAGGGCGCTTTATTACAAAAGCGCACTCTAAAGTGAAGAGCAAAAATAAGGAGCATACTATTGGAATAGACAGCGCACTTTAGAGGGCGCTTTTGTAACAAAGCGCACTCTAAAGTGAAGCGAAAAAATAATGAGGAAATGGAGGGACACCAATAGAGGACGCTTTATTGAAAGCGCCCTCTAAGGGTAACCTTAGAGGGCGCTTTTGAAAAAGCGCTCTCTATGTCCATGTACATTTCCAGTTTATAAGGCGCTTTTGGAAAGCCTTAGAGAGCGCTTTCAGAAGCGCCCTCTTAGGCCCCCTTTAGAGGGCGCTTTTGTAAAAAAGCGCCCTCTAAAGTGAAGTCAAAAAAAATAATGAGGAAATGGAGGGACAACAATAGAGGGCGCTTTAGTGAAAGCGCCCTCTAAGGTTACCCTTAGAGGGCGCTTTTAAAAAAGCGCTCTCTAAGTCCATGTACATTTCCAGTTTAGAAGGCGCTTTTGGAAAGCCTTAGAGAGCGCTTTCAGAAGCGCCCTCTTAGGCCCCCTTTAGAGGGCGCTTTTTTTACAAAAGCGCCCTCTAAGGTCCCCTTTAGTAAACATTAAAATTATAACATATACTGCATGTCTCTTTATTTTCCCTTTCTACAAGCTATTTCGTTTACGTAACTAGGTTTTCTCTTTATGCGTCCACCGTCTACTGCGATTACTCTCGTCCTCCGTTCCTTCTCCCTCCCTCACCGTCGTCGTCGCCGTCGCCTTTTTCTGCTGCTGCGTTCACGTTCACGTCCACTGTCGCTGTTCACTTTCTTCTCCATCGTTACCGTCACCTTGAAGGTATTTCTCTTCTCCATCTTTATCGTTCACTTTCTTCATGTGTTTGATTAGGGCATTTTCTAAACTTAGTTTTACATTTTGTGCATTATGTTGATTAATGTTGTTTAGGGCAAACTGAGTTTTTTATTTCTGATTGAAAACTGATATCATTTGAAGTGTGTTTGAGCTTGTGCTTGGAAGTTTGATGATTATGGATGCAAGTTTGTTCATGTTCCAAACACCATAAGTTTGCATTGGTCTTTTGCATGCAGTAGGTGTGTGTGAGTTTGCATTGGTCTTTTGCATGCAGTAGGTCTTTTGCATGAGAAATGGAAGGTATATGAATGTGTTGACGTATTGAATCATTGTCTTACTTGGGTCTTATTGAATCATTTCTATATTACAGATAAAATGGCTAACCAAGACGATACCCATGCCGTCAATGAATCACGTAATAATGTTGAAAAAGAAATCAAACGAGGATTGACTGTTATGAAGTCAATCATTCGTGCAAGAGACAAGGGTGTAAAATTTGAAGTGCATTGGAGTGCTGAAGACCAACTAATTGAGCCTAACGGTTCAATGTTGGCAAGTTACATTGGTTTCCTTGTTCGACAACATATTCTGATTACATGTGATAATTGGAGAAGTCCGGACTTGAAGGTTGGCAAGGAAAAAATATGGTCGGAGATACAGGTACTTACCATATATTGTTATAAGTTTTTTTTGTTGACTATTTGTTAACCATATATTGTTATAATATGACTTTATAGTAACACACTCCATTTGTATGTTTTTTAGAGATCCTTTCACATCGATGAAAGCCGGCAAAAATATTGTATTCAATTGGCCGGAAAAAGACTCCGAGGATTTCGATCCTTTTTGTGCAACAAATTTCTCAAGGATGAGGAAGGAAAATTTGTTGAAGGAGAACGGCCAATGAAGTATGCCGAGATTATTTCAGCCGATGAATGGGATAACTTTGTCGCCAAACGAAGAAACGAAAAATTCCATGTAATGTCTATTAATTATGGTATTATACAATTGTTAAGTTACTTGGTTCTAATATGCCTTAAACTTTTTTATCCAGGAAGTAAGCGACAAAAATAGGAAAAGGGCATCAAAACCCGCGTATCCGTACAAAAAAGGGCGTACGGGTTATGCACGGTTACAACAAAGAATTGTGAGTATATTCAAATGCTATGAGCTTATACATTGTCACAATATGTTATAATTGATGATCTTATAATCTAATTCAATGTGTAGCTAGCCGAAGAGAAAAGTGACGCAACATCTCTTCCGGAGCACGTATTATGGAAGGCTGCTCGGGTTGGGAAGGATGGGGTTGTCGTTGAAGCGGTCCAAAATGTTTATGATGAATGTGTAAGTATATGTAACATTATTTCTTTAATTATATCGAAAATTTTGTTAGACATATAATTCAATTTTAATCTCCTCTAATAATATTTCAGGAGACTTTATCCCAAACCGTACCTTCAACCGAGGTCCAGGATTGCAGGAGCGTACTTAGTCGAGTACTAAATGTTCCTGAGTATTCTGGTCGTGTGAGGGGTAAGGGTTTTGGTGTGACTCCGTCGTCATTTTATAAAAAACCAAAAACAAAAAATCCTACCAACAAAGAGGTGATGGAGACCTTGGCGGAGTTAAGGGCACAAGTACTCCAACTGCAAATCGAGAATGCAAGGTATAGAGAGGAAAGGTGCGCCTCCGAGGCAAAAGATACTAGTGACCGAGCTAGTATCAATTATCAACCGAAATTTCCCGAGGTAATTATATATGTTATTATGAAATTAAAATAGCACTTTTTTACTTGACACATATACAAGTTAACAATAACATTTATTATTGGTTTAGGGCATTTCACCTTGTCAGCTGTATCTATCGTCACCAACTTATCGCATGGTTGGCAAGGGAAAAGTGCACAATACTTCGGGTGAATTACTTCACCATAATCCCCTCCCGGTGGGATTTATGAAAGTTTCGGTTGACCTCGTATTAGATACGGACGCCGTTCTACCATTACCTGACGTTGTTTCAGAGACAACGTTGATGCGAGATGCAGTCGGATCCTTTGTTGGTTGGCCGTCAGATCTAATTTTCCCTGATGCCGAGGTATATATGTTCTAAATGATTATGAATATTTAGTATTCACATTTCAATTCAGCTACAATTGTGATATTTAATCAATTATATGGTAATGTTAGACTCCTACAAGACCCACACATAAAGTTGGTAAAGGGATTTCAAGACGCATCGAGTCGGTTGCATCTCAAAAAGAGGTACAAATATATATACCCATTGAATTATATACGCAACGATTCTGTTGCATCACAAAAAGTCATGATTTATTTTATATGAATTTTTAGGTTCCCGGTCGAGAGTTGAAAAGCGCTGCTAAGGATATTCCAACGACGTCAGGGACAAAATCTCAAATTATGATGCGTCTTGAGAAAATGGTGGAGGAGTCCGATATTATGCATGGGGCCATTCGTACTATAAATTTTGATGAAGGTGTTTTCGGAGCTGCTCATTTCGAAATAATTGGAAAGGAGGACTTCCAACAACTTTTTGAACACGACGAATTGGGCATCGCTGTCATTCATACATACATATGGTACTCCGATCAATCTATAATTTACTTAGTTGAACAATTTATTTACACATTTCAATGAGTAGTCTAATGTTTATTATGTTTCTATTTAGGGTATATGTATGTAACATTGATGCGGGGAACTGAATTGTGTAACCGTTTCAATTTTATTGCTGCTTCCCGTATCAATGCAACGTTAATAACGAATAATCCAACATCCGTAAAGAATGATCTAGTCGATATATTCATGGCGGCCGGCGATAATACTACACCCAGTTTGTATTTTTTACCGTTTAATTCTGGCAACGGGTTAGATTTTCTTTCTAATAATTTCATTCTAATCTATGTATATCTTTTACGTAGAAAATTTTCATTCATCTAAATTTTTGTTTTATTTTACAGTGGTCACTGGGTGTTGGTTGCTATGGATCTTTCGAGACTAATAGTGTATTATCTCGATTCTTTATCGGGTGATTGGAGTAAATATCCGAATATGAAGAAGACGGTTGACGCGTAAGTGAAATTCCCCTAAATATTCGTGTGTATTTGTATATTTAATTATGTCTGTCAGATTGATCTCAATATACGTTTTTATTTTGTTAGGGCAATAATAAAATTTAGATTGAAAAAGAAATACCGCAATAGGAAGGACATTACCTGGATCAGAGTTCAGGTATATATTAAGTATCTTATTTTTGCTTATAATAGTGTTTGTTTTTTTGCTTATAATAGTGTTTGTAAGAAATTAACTATATATATATTGTTTGTTTTTCTGTGTAGTGTCCTTAGAAAAATAATTCGGTCGATTGCGGATTTTTTGTATTGAGATTTATGAGAGACATCATTGCGTTGAATCGTATAGACATCCCAAAAATGGTATGGAATAATAACTTAGGGTTTATTTTAATATTATCGAATATTTCATCTAATTTGTTACTAAATCATGAATATGTTTTATTCTCTTAATTGTAGTACTTTGAGGAATACAAAACTTACTCAAGAGCAAATTTGGATGAAATCAATGATGAATTGTGTCAATTCATTGTTGATCAAAGAATCATATAGCTAGGTTGTATATTGTTGTACATATATGTATGGAATGTTGTTGTTGTATGCTGTTGTATATTGTTGTTGTAATTTTACTAAATCATGAATATGTTGTTGTATATTGTTGATCAAAGAATCATATATTAATGTTGTATATATGGAGGATTAATGTTGTATATAAATGGATTCATGTTGTATATATCAATGGATTAATGGTGTATAACATTGGATTAAAGGATGAAATCAATATGAATTTTACACTTTTGCAGCATGTGAACAGGTTACCAATTAAATATCCACTGTTTTTCAAACAAATTTTTTTAAAATAACTAACACTTTAGAGGGCGCTTTGTCCAGAAAGCGCCCTCTAAACACTTTACATTGACAACTTTAGAGGGCGCTTTTTCCTGAAAGCGCCCTCTAAACACTTTACATTGACAACTTTAGAGGGCGCTTTTTCTTGAAAGCGCCCTCTAAACACTTTACATTGACAACTTTAGAGAGCGCTTTTTCCTGAAAGCGCCCTCTAAACACTTTACATTGACAACTTTAGAGGGCGCTTTATCCTGAGAGCGCCCTCTAAGGTGTCCCTTTATGGACCACTCCAGAGGGCGCTTTTTTCTGAAAGCGCACTATAATGTGGCCACTTTAGACAGCGCTTTCTCCAGGAAAACAAAGCGCTGTCTTTACCTCTGCCAGCGCCAGATTAGAGGGCGCTTTAAAGCGCTGTTATAGGCCAAAAAAACGCCCTCTTTTCCCTTATTTGGTGTAGTGTGGACTTTGAATCACCCAAATTTAAAGGATTTTTCCAACAAATAGAAAAATAACATTTTCTATTTCCAACAACTTGTAATAAGTACAATACTTTCTTACCTATAAAGAATCACCACTTGGTGAAAAAATTACAGATAAATAAATAATTGGTAATAAGCAGACATTGGAGCGAGTTTGATAATTTGATAACTTTGATGGTTTTATAATATATTGATAATTTTAATATTCTCCTTCAATGAATATAACAATAGAATATAAATATTTAAATGCACAAAAAAATTTCACATATGATTTGAAAATTATGTAGAAAAAGTTTCTCTGTCAAAATATTTAATGATACTTAAAATAGACAAAATTGCTCATGAAGAAGGTTATTTTGAATTTGAAAAATCCTCCTATTTATAATGAACCATGTACTTCATAAATTTTCAGAAATAATGTTTAAAAAACATTCATGATCAATTGCAATGATTTGAAAAGATTCTATATAATCATTAGAGAAGAAGAGGTATTGTGTCGGTTCAGAATTTTTCATCTTTAAACAGAGGTTAATGGATTGATTTGAATAGGATAGTCGATTATACATTCCATAACGTTCAGAAAATATGTGAAATTTGGAATGGTTAATCGATTAATCATATAGGGTAATCGATTATCTTTATGGAAATTCAATTTTCACTTCAAACGGAGACATGGTTAATTGATTGACAAGGTATGGTTAATTGGTTAACTAGTTAAATATTTAGAAAATTTTTTAAGTTAAAAATCTCAATTTTTGCTATTTTGAAAACATGCATAAAATGATTTTGAAATTTTTTCTTTGAGCATTTAAAATCTATAACTATTTAATTGAACATTATATCTTTGTCTATAATCCAATATCATTAAAATCCAAATATTAACATAAACTTGATACTTGCTAGTATATGAATAAAAATATATAAATGAATCAGAGGACTCAACCCCAAAAGACAAAGCTAGAGGAATTACTTATATAACAAGGAGTTAGAGGAACTCACTTGCACTAAAAGACAAATTTCAGTTTCCAAGAATAAAACGTGATGTTAGCATTGCACTATTGATTTAATAAAAAGCTAATTGAAGCTAAAGGATTCAGTTATACAGATAACTCACTTACACTAATTTTCTAATAGGAATATGTGACGTCAACTTCTATACTTCTTACCTATAAATACAAGTCATTTCCATTTCAAATTTTTAACTATGAATTTTATTTCATAATTTTTTAAGACCTATATATACGCGCATGTTTTAACTTTAAAGAAAATGATTTTTTCTCTATATTTTTAAAAATAATTTTTAAGATTTTTTTTATATTTTTAAATATGAAACTAATTTTTATGCATTAAAAGACTAATTTTTATATTTAGTAAAATAAATATACACTATTGAAAATTAAAACATGATCAAAATAATATAATTTTTCAAAAAGAAATTTCTCAAAAATAATTTTTATAAAACTTTATTTTAATTAAATTTAAATCAATTTTGTATTTTAAATTTTTTTAAAATTAAAATGTGTAAAACAATTCTAACAAAAATATAATTCTATTAAAAAAAATTAAAAACCGAAACAAACAAATCATTAATCATTCGGTCGGACCAATAATTCATCACATAATCAAATAACTAAATACCTTAATTGAAATCTTCTTCGTTTTATATTTTAAAACACCAAATTTACTATTAAAAAATAAATTTAAAAAGAAAAAGTAAATTAAGAGTTAGAGTTTATTCTCCTCTTTAAACTCTCCAGTAAAGTAGAGTCGATTTTAAAGTAGCCAGTGATATGAAGTTGATAATCAGCATAACAAATTTAAAAAAAAAAACATTAAAAGAAACACAAATATCACTGTCAATTAATTTTACAACTTAGGCCAAAAGCTGGTAATTGGAAACACAGCTATTACATTTGCAAAACCAACCCTACTGGATTACTAATTATGCCTGAGTTGAAAAAATATTTAAAAGAGAATCAAACTTCAAACAAAGTCATCCCTATTTCAACGAATCACATCCGTTTTCAAAACCTATATGTCAACCTTTAAATATATAACATCTACTAATTAATAATATGTAACTAATCTTTCTTTCTTTTTTCTATACAATTTGTTTAAAGAAAAATTACAATATGTTATTCAAATTTAAATTTAAAGAATAAAATATTATGTCTTATTTTTCCTATACAATTTGTTTAAAGAAAAATTATAACATATTATTCAGATTTAAATTTAAATTAAATTAAATATTATGTCGTATTTTTCCTATAAAAAAATATTTAAAATAAGATTTTCATTCAATAAAAGCTTTTAATATCAACTGATTTAGGATCAGTCTATTTTCACTTATAAAAACAATAAAATTTTCTTTAAATTTTTAAAATAAGTTTTATTGAAATACTTTAAAAATAGTTAAAGCTTTGGTAAACTTATTTTTTATATATTAGAAGATTAATTTTCACATTTAGTAAAATAAATATACACTATTAAAAATTAAAATATGATAGAAATCATATAATTTTTTAAAAAGAAATATCTCAAAAATAACTTTATAAAAATTATTTAAAATAACTTTAAATTAAGTTATTTTTTAAAAGTTTAATATCTAAAATATAATATAATAAAAAAAGAAATAATTAAAATAACATGTTATAAAAAAAACTATTTAAATTAATTTTGCGATTTTTTTTAAAATAACCATTTTAAAAAAATATCGAAAATAACAAATAATTCAAAAAAAATACCAAAATAACCACTTTTAGAAGAGGATGCGCCAGATGAACTGGTGCATCCCCTAATCAACCAAAGGAGGCGCCAATAGCACTAACATATGCATTGAGCTCCTCATGAGCAGGCGTCAATGCTATTGGCGCATGCATTGACCCTCATGAGGAGGCGCTAATGCCCCTGATGCCTTAGTGCTGCCTTAAGTGCAGGCGCCAATGCCTCTGGCGCCTGCATGTCATGTCATGTTGGGCACCAACCCTCTTGGCGCATGCATTTTATGTTCACTATGTATAAATGTCACGCCTTGGATGCAATATTTTTCACATAAAATCATCTCCTACTACCATATTTTCTCTAATTCAACCCCATTCACCTTCAAGTTTCTGTGTTTTAACAATGTCTGCAAACATTCAGAAGCGAAATACCGATGTAATATTTTCCGTCGTTGCGGCTCCGGTACAAATTCGGCTTTGGAACACAGATACGTTTGAACGTCTTAATCGGACGTTGTATAGTTGGTTAGAGGGAGAAATTTGAGAGGGTGAAAGGATTAGAAGAATACAATAGTTTGTGTCCACGTTCAACCAAAACGGAGAAGTGCGCAAATGAGTGGATATTAAGACTGATCAAGACGCTCGTAGGATGATGCATTACATGTTCAAAATTATTTTGGTGGTTGTAATCGCATAGTTATTGTAATCTAGTTGTTTTAATTTTTTGTGTTATTGTTTATGTAATGGTACTTTCGTCACAGACCTCTAATATGAAATGAATTTAGTTTTTCATATATTGCAATAGAGGTACATGTGAATTTATCTGGTTGTGCTCGTTCCAACACTGAGACAATTGTTATGATTGTGACCTAGATGACGGCATGAACTACATAATCTAACCATTTTGTTCGTCATATCTATTTCGATTCGAATTCGGGTACTGTTTGGGAGACCCTTTTTCTTCCTTCGTATAACTTCGTTGTGCCAGACGATGTCCCCTTGATATTCTGGCCAGTAATCCTCTTTTGCCACTACGGAAAAACTAATTTTATAAACATTTGATAGGATGGTGACTTTGTAAACTTCAGATAGCAAATAAGATGGATCCCGTCGAACCTTTGAGCATGCTGCAATGACATGGGAGCAGGGCGTACAAAAGGCTTGAAACTTTCCGCAGTCGCACGAATCTCTATCTAGTTTGACTCTGTATTGTCCCATCGGCATGCCCTCATTGTGATCCATGGACTCGGCAACACTATACCAACCTTTAGTACGGTCAAACACCGTGACTACATGTGTGTTTGCTTTGGCAACTTCATGTCTAATGAATTTCATCGAAGCATGACTGAACAACTGCCTGGATTGCAACACTAAACTCCATTTCGAACGTCGGCTCTCAAATAATGCCCCTAGCCTGAAATATGTTGGCTGCACCAAAGCGGTTATAGGTAGGTTACGGATGCCTTTGAAGACAGAGTTCATTGATTCCACAAGATTTGTTGTCATGTGGCCCCAACGTTGACGTTGTCGTATGCCCTAGTCCACTTCTACAATGGAATACTATCGGTCCACCGTACTGCATCTTCGTTTGACAATCTTATTTCTTCGCGGTAGTGTTTGACAGAAGGTTCTGATAATGTGTAACATGCATTGACACCCTTCTTCCGCAACGTCTTATCTTTGATTTCCCGCGTGAAATTCTAAGCAATATGTCTAATACATAACACATGCGTCGAAGGAGGATTTTGTCAGCCATTATCAATGTTATTATATGCATTGATGATTGAAAGGTGTCTGTCGGAGATCAAACATAAGTTAGGCTGAGATGCAACATGCAATCGAAGATTTCTTAGGAAAAAACTCCATCCCTCAGCAGTCTCCCCTTCAACTCGGGCAAAGGCGATTGAAAAAATCTTATTGTTTCCATCTTGTGCCACTGCCATCAGTAACGTTCCTTTGTATTTTCCGTACAACCAAGTACCACCAATTTGTATAATTGGTTTACAGAAAGAAAAACCCATGATGCATGGTTGATACCCCTAGAAGAGACGGTGGAATATTCCATTTCCAACAACACATGTCCCGTATGGTGTATACGCGGGCAATGTTTCCAATTTGACAATAGTCCCGGGAGCATATCATTTTAGAGCCAACAGGTATTTTGGAAGTTGTTTGTAAGACTCCTCCCAATTGCCAAACACTTTTTCAACATCCTTTGTCCTAGCTATCCATGACTTCCTATATGATGGAGTGTACTTGTATTTTTATAGATGATTTGACCCATATTACTACACTACAACTTCTTTTCTATTCTTTGTTTCAGATGTGAAAAATTTGATCGTCGATTTATTATAAACCGAGTTATCTCTGTGTTGTAAAAACAAAAATCGAATAACTGATGATCAAATATTTCACCTTCGATATGGGCACTGATCATATAATGTTGTGTGGAAGACAGTTTTTAAAAATCTAACTTTCTTTTCTTTACTAAAATTGAATGCATTGCTAAGTTGTTCATCTGCACAACCTAAATAGTGTAAACATTGAACGCATTGATCACTTGGTTCGTTTGTACAGACTTGACCATGCATGCAGTGAAAAGAATCCACATGCAGTGACAAGAATGACAAGAACACACATGTGCCAAGGGAATCTCTGAAGCAAGGAATCTATGTGCCCTAATATTCCTAACAGGTGCCCATTCCCTAGGCGCCATAAAGCAACATGAGCGCCAAGAGGAAGGGTGCTCCCTCAATTCAATCACACCAAGGTGCCAAGAGGAAGGGCGCCTCTTCCTTGCATGTGACTAATCACATGCAAGCGCCAAGAGGAAGGGCATCTCTTCCTTGCATGTGATTCTTCACATGCATGCACCTAAGATAAAGGCTAGTATACTTTTGTCATTGCATGCAACCAATCCCATGCTTTGTAGGTTGCAAACCTACTAACTCATTCGTCTATAAATAACCTTTCATATCACAATATCAAATCATCTCCAACACTACTCATCTATAATCTTTCTTTTCCACACTATTTCTCTGCCACACTCAAGCTCTACAACATCAAATTATGTCTCTGTTTACTATGGGTGATGAACACAGAGTGTAGGTGTTTAATTGGCTGCATTGTATCGTAAAACACTAGCTGGATTCTAATGTCTTGACTGATGTCATGACATGTTTGTGTAACTGCATTGTAGGTTAGAATATCTAACTGTACTCTGATGTCTTGACTAATGTCATGACATACTTGAGTAGCTTACTGCAGGATTAGCTAATACAGGATTTATTGAATGTCAAATTGGATGTGGTGACATTCATCCCTGTCAGCAGATACTGAGGAATAGAACAGTTGGTGTTCTGTTAAAGCTCAGTACTCATTTCCAGTCTGGTTATCAAGGAAATACCAGACCTGGCATAAGGCCTACTATCTGAATGTCAAACTGGATGTTATGACATTCATCATTGACAGCATATACTGAACAATAGACAGAGTGGTGTTCTGCTACACTTCAGTATGTTTCTCAGTCTGTTCTTCAAAAGGATAACAGAACTGTCTTAAGGCTAAATGTGTAAATGTCAAATTGGATGCTTTGACATGTATTAATGTAAGCTACTACTGTAGAATGGACAATTTGGTCCTGTACAGTTCAGCAAACGTGTACATTCTGTTTTCAGGAAAAACAGACTTAGCATATGGTCCTTGATGTCAAGCTGAATGTTGTGACATTCATTCCTGACAGCATATGCTAGATTGTAGGTTGTTTAGTTTTTTTGTTTCAGCTTTTTCTCAGGCTATTCTTCAGGGATTCAACAGCTGAGAGAAAATCCAGGAAATCAACAACCAAGCTACATTTAATGAACCTAACAAATAGCCTATTTGTTAGTAACCTAGATGTGGAATTTAAGGGAACTCGCGTGACCTTAAATTTAGGAGAATACAAGTGCAAAGCCCAAGTACTGCAATATAAAAGGAAGTCGTTCCTTCATTCAGAACTGGGGATTTTGAGGCGTGAAGTTTTAGTGTGTCCATCATACTTCACTGCTGTATTTTTGTGAGTCTTGTATTAGACATATCTTGTAAACCAAGCTGTTATCTCGTAGATGATTGCTTTGGTGTAGGGTGTTCATTGAGTTGTAAGTGTTGTGTCACTCTAAGCTTTTAAGCGTGAGTGCTGTGTATCTTGATTAAAGCTGTTAAGCACAATCAAGAATTGTTTGAAGTGTGACTTCAAAATTGTATTTAATATTGATTAAAGGTAGTAATCACTGAGGTGATTGAGGGGAGTGAGTAGGAACTCTGATCTTAGTGTAAGATTGAAATTGCATTGGGTAGGGATTAAGTGAAGAGTTGTAAACGGGTGAGTTTAGCTTTGAATTAATACTACTGATAGTGGATTTCCTCCCTGGCTTGGTAGCCCCCAGACGTAGGTCATGTTGGACTAAACTGGGTAAACAATTACTTGTGTTATTTACTGCACTTACTTTTAAGTTCTGCATAATTCTTGTTTGTGCAGAATTGGATGTCATAACAACCCGTGTGACATCGAAAGTCTGATAACTAGAATTTCAATTGGCATCAGAGCAGGCACCCTGCCTGTTAATTTCTGGGTGAGATCTAGGGAAGTTACTTTCTAGTACCATGGACAAGGATATAGGACACTCAAATAGACCACCCATGTTGGATGGCTCTAACTATGATGACTGGAAGCCTCGTATGATAGCCTTCTTAAGGTCTCTAGATAGCAAAGTCTGGAGAGCTGTCAACAAAGGATGGGAACATCCAACGAAGACAGGTGAAGATGGAATCAGTGTGCAAATTCCTGAAGAAGAATGGGACAAGGAGCAAGAGGCATTAGCCCTTGGAAATTCTAAGGCCTTGAATGCATTGTTCAATGGAATCAGTAAGAACATCTTCAGGCTGGTACACCATTGTGAGCTAGCTAAGGAAGTTTGGGATACCCTCAAGATAACTCATGAAGGTACTTCCAAGGTGAAGATGTCCAAACTTCAGATGCTGACCACCAAGTTTGAAAATCTGAGGATGAAAGAGGATGAGACTATTCATGACTTTCACATGAATATTCTTGAAATTGCAAACACCTCTGGTGGATTAGGTGAAAAAATGGCTGAAGAGAAACTTGTAAGAAAGATTCTCAGGTCCTTGCCTAAGAGATTTGCTATGAAGGTCACAGCCATAAAGGAGGCTCATGACATCTGTAATATGAAGGTGGATGAGCTCATTGGTTCTCTCCAAACCTTTGAAATGGGCTTGTGTGAGAATGCTGAAAAGAAAAACAAAAGCGTAGCTTTTGTATCTAATGCTGAAGAGGAGTCAGAAGCAGGATATACTGGAGGTGATGAAAGCATATCAGAAGCCTTAGCCATGCTTGGGAGACAGTTCAACAAGTTCGTGAAGAAGATTGATCAAAGAGGTAGACCTAATGTCAAGAACATCTCGTCTGACATCAAGAAAAGATCAACTTCTGAAGAAAAGTTCAACCAAGGCAAGGGAATCCAGTGCCATGGGTGTGAAGGGTATGGACACGTCAGAGCTGAATGCCCTACTTACCTCAAGATGCAAAAGAATGGGCTAGCTATCACATGGTCTGAAGGAGATTCTGAAAGTGAATCTGAAGGAGAATCTGCTAAACATATCACTGCACTAACCAGTGTTTGTGCCACTAATGATGACTCAAGTGAAGATGAACTGACCTTTGATGAACTTGCTACAGCTTATAAGAAGCTGTGTGTCACCAGTGCAGAAGTGCGTGTACAAGGAGAAAAGCATAAGAAACTCATCAAGGAGCTGGAAGATGAGAGACAGAAGCATCTGACGGCCATAGAGGGTCTAAATGGTGAGATAACCCTGCTGACCTCCAAGCTGAATCAGATGACTAAATCCATCAGAATGATGAATAAAGGAACTGACACCTTGGAAGAGATCCTAAAGGTGGGACAGAAGTCTGGAACCACATCTAGTTTAGGCTTTGGGAAAAGATCCTCAGCTGAACGCAAATGCCCAAAGGCTAAAGTTCAGAAATTCAAGCGGAGGTCACATCCAATGTCTCAACATCGGGGAACCAGGATGAATAATCATCAGAAAAGGAAATTCCAGAAATGGAGATGTCACCACTGTGGTAGGCTTGGGCATATAAAAGCCTTCTACTACAGACTTCATGGTTACCCGAACCAAGTCCCTCATGTCAGGCCTAAGCATAAGAAATATAGGCACCATGTCTCCAACAAGAAGAGACAATGGTATGCTAGGTTAGCTCACACAGCTCTAAGGGCTTCTACCAAAGAAGACTGGTACTTTGACAGTGGATGCTCAAGATATATGACTGGTATGGAAAATCTATTGGTAGATATTCAACCTCACACTACCAGCTATGTGACCTTTGGTGATGGTGCTAAAGGAAAAATAAAAGGTGTGGGTAAGCTGGACTGCTCTGGAGTTCCAAAACTGAATAATGTGTTGTTAGTAAGAGGACTAACTGCAAACCTCATCAGCATAAGCCAGCTGTGTGATCAAGGGTTCTATGTTCAGTTTACTAAGGAGCTATGTATTGTGACGAATGGTGACAATCAGGAAGTTATGAGAGGATCCAGGTCCAAAGATAACTGCTATCTGTGGGAACCTAAAGTCTCAAACTTCTCCACAATTTGCTCTTCAGCCAAGGAAGAACAGGAGGTGAAGTTGTGGCATAGACGCCTTGGACATCTCCACTTACGGGGAATAAAGAAGATCATATCCAAGGAAGCAGTCAGAGGAATTCCAAAGCTGCTTATTGATGAAGGAAGAGTCTGTGGAGAATGCCAAGCGGGCAAGCAAACCAAGATGTCACATCCGAAGCTGGGACATCCTACAACTTCCAGAGTTCTGGAACTGTTGCACATGGACTTAATGGGACCTATGCAGGTTGAAAGTCTGGGTGGAAAGAGATATGCATACGTGGTGGTTGATGACCATTCCAGATACACGTGGATAAGCTTTATCAGAGAGAAGTCAGATACATTTGATGTCTTCAAAGACCTGTGCATCAGACTCCAAAGGGAAAAGGACAGTTGTGTTGTCCGAATTAGGAGTGATCATGGTACAAAATTCAAAAATTCCAAGTTTGATGAGTTTTGCTCGTCTGAAGGAATAAGTCATGAGTTCTCCTCCCCTATAACTCCCCAGCAGAATGGGATAGTTGAAAGGAAAAATAGAACTATTCAAGAATCTGCCAGAGCTATGATTCATGCAAAGAAGCTCCCTATGCACTTTTGGGTTGAAGCTATGAATACCGCGTGCTATGTTCACAACAGAGTCACCTTGAGAAAAGGAACCTCCTCCACTCTGTATGAAATATGGAAAGGCAGAAAACCCACTGTGAAGTACTTTCATATCTTTGGAAGTAAATGCTACATTCTCACAGATCGTGAACAGAGAAGGAAACTGGATCCCAAAAGTGATGAGGGTATATTTCTAGGATACTCCACTAACAGCAGAGCTTACAGATTGTTCAACTACAGGACCAATGTCCTGATGGAATCCATAAATGTTATTGTGGATGATAAAGAGGAAGGAATCGATGTCATAGAGGATGTTGAAACATTCCTTGACAGTTCAACAGACATTCCAGTCAAGTCTGAAGAAGTACAGGAACCTCCTCCTGAATGTGAAGTAGATGCAACCACCAAAATGCCATCTATCAGAATTCAGAAAGACCACCCTAAGGATCTTATCAAAGGGGATCCCAATAGTGGTGTGACTACCAGGTCAAGGGGAATAAGCTCAAATTCCTGTTTTGTATCCAAGGTTGAACCAAAGAATGTGAAAGAAGCCCTGACTGACGAATACTGGATCAATGCCATGCAAGAGGAACTTGAGCAGTTTAAAAGGAATGAAGTATGGGAGTTAGTTCCGAGACCTGAAGGGACCAACATCATTGGTACCAAGTGGATCTACAAAAACAAGTCTGATGAGAAAGGAGTAATTACTAGGAATAAAGTAAGACTAGTAGCTCAAGGATACACTCAAGTTGAAGGGGTTGATTTTGATGAGACGTTTGCTCCTGTTGCTAGGCTTGAGTCCATCAGATTGCTGTTAGGTGTAGCATGCATTCTGAAGTTTAAACTGTTCCAAATGGATGTGAAGAGTGCATTCTTGAATGGCTACTTGAATGAAGAAGTCTATGTGGAACAACCTAAAGGGTTCTGTGATCCTAACCAACCTAAGCATGTGTACAAGTTGAAGAAAGCCTTGTATGGGTTGAAGCAAGCTCCTAGAGCATGGTATGAAAGGTTGACTGAATTTCGGACCTCAAATGGATACAGAAAAGGTGGGATAGATAAAACCCTGTTTGTAAAAGATGAAGAAGGAAAGTCATGATTGCTCAAATCTATGTGGATGATATAGTCTTTGGTGGAATGTCAGAACAAATGGTAAAACATTTTGTTCACCAAATGCAATCTGAGTTTGAAATGAGTCTGGTTGGGGAACTAACTTATTTTCTTGGAATGCAAGTCAACCAAATGGAGGACTCTATGTTTCTCTCTCAAAGCAAGTATGCCAAAAACATAGTTAAGAAGTTTGGTATGGATAATGCTAGGCACAAGAGAACTCCTGCTCCTACTCATCTAAAGTTAACCAAAGATGATGGAGGGCCTAGTGTTGATCAATGTCTGTATAGAAGCATGATAGGCAGTCTACTATACCTAACTGCAAGTAGACCTGACATTTCTTATGCAGTTGGAGTGTGTGCTAGATACCAAGCAGAGCCTAAAGTGAGCCATTTGAATCAAGTCAAAAGGATTATCAAGTACATCAATGGGACTTGTGACTATGGGATGTTGTACTCACATGGTTCTGAGCCTGTCCTATCTGGGTATTGTGATGCTGACTGGGCTGGGAGTGCTGATGACAGAAAAAGTACATCAGGAGGTTGTTTCTTCTTGGGAGACAATCTCATATCTTGGTTCAGCAAGAAGCAGAATTGTGTATCCCTGTCCACTGCTGAGGCTGAATACATAGCTGCTGGAAGCAGTTGTTCCCAACTGGTTTGGATGAAACAGATGCTCACTGAGTACAATGTCACTCAAAATGTCATGACATTGTTCTGTGATAATCTCAGTGCCATCAATATTTCCAAGAATCCCATCCAACACAGCATGACCAAACATATTGACATTAGACATCATTTCATCAGAGATCTAGTGGAAGACAAGGTGATTACCTTGGAACATGTAGCCACTGAACTTCAACTGGATGACATATTTACAAAGGCTCTGGATGCTACTCAGTTTGAAAACTTAAGGGGCAAACTGGGAATATGTCTCTCTAAGAACTTATAGCAACCAGTGATGTTTGGAATGTATTGTTTAATATCTCTGCCTATTAAACAATTGGAACTATGCTCTGATTGGTCAACAGATCATAGCTATGCCACTTACAACAAGTGTGGCAACAAGAGGATAAGGAGATATCCTAACGTGAGGCGGCCTATGCACCTGCAGGAGTTCAAGGACGTTGTTCATGCAGGAGTGGTTCTGGATGTCAGAAACAAAGTCATGGCATCTGATATGGTTGTACCTACTGTAAAGCAAAAGTGGGTGATTACCTGATCAAAGCTGTGAAGCAAGATCAAGTGGGTGCTAACTTGGTTGAAACTGTGAGGCAAAACCAAGTCTGTAATTCTGTCATTTGTGTGTAATTATGTTTTTTTTGTGGTCTGTAATTTTAAGTGTTGCTTTGGCAACATTTTTGACAAAAAGGGGGAGTAACATGTGATACCCCGGGACAGCAGATTATTGTGTTAAAACAGATATTCATGACAGATTCAAGATTCCCTCCCCTGCAGTTGATGTGTGGTGGAGTTTGTATTTAACTTCCATGTGTGTGAGTGTGCTGTCACTCTGAGTGTATTAGCTAGGTCTATTTCCTGCTAGATGTGTGATTTCCGCTGATATGAACTCTGTTGTGGGATCAAAGTGTTTTAGCCAAAAAATTGCCAAAGGGGGAGTTTGTAGGTGTTTAATTGGCTGCATTGTATGGTAAAACACTAGCTGGATTCTAATGTCTTGACTGATGTCATGACATGTTTGTGTAACTGCATTGTAGGTTAGAATATCTAACTGTACTCAGATGTCTTGACTAATGTCATGACATGCTTGAGTAGCTTACTGCAGGATTAGCTAATACATGATTTATTGAATGTCAAATTGGATGTGGTGACATTCATCCCTGTCAGCAGATACTGAGGAATAGAACAGTTGGTGTTCTGTTAAAGCTCAGTACTCATTTCCAGTCTGGTTATCAAGGAAATACCAGACCTGGCATAAGGCCTACTATCTGAATGTCAAACTGGATGTTATGACATTCATCATTGACAGCATATACTGAACAATAGACAGAGTGGTGTTCTGCTACACTTCAGTATGTTTCTCAGTCTGTTCTTCAAAGGATAACAGAACTGTCTTAAGGCTAAATGTGTAAATGTCAAATTGGATGCTTTGACATGTATTAATGTAAGCTACTACTGTAGAATGGACAATTTGGTCCTGTACAGTTCAGCAAACGTGTACATTCTGTTTTCAGGAAAAACAGACTTAGCATATGGTCCTTGATGTAAAGCTGAATGTTGTGACATTCATTCCTGACAGCATATGCTAGATTGTAGGTTGTTTAGTTTTTTTGTTTCAGCTTTTTCTCAGGCTATTCTTCAGGGATTCAACAGCTGAGAGAAAATCCAGGAAATCAACAACCAAGCTACATTTAATGAACCTAACAAATAGCCTATTTGTTAGTAACTTAGATGTGGAATTTAAGGGAACTCGCGTGACCTTAAATTTAGGAGAATACAAGTGCAAAGCCCAAGTACTGCAATATAAAAGGAAGTCGTTCCTTCATTCAGAACTGGGGATTTTGAGGCGTGAAGTTTTAGTGTGTCCATCATACTTCACTGCTGTATTTTTGTGAGTCTTGTATTAGACATATCTTGTAAACCAAGCTGTTATCTCGTAGATGATTGCTTTGGTGTAGGGTGTTCATTGAGTTGTAAGTGTTGTGTCACTCTAAGCTTTTAAGCGTGAGTGCTGTGTATCTTGATTAAAGCTGTTAAGCACAATTAAGAATTGTTTGAAGTGTGACTTCAAAATTGTATTTAATATTGATTAAAGGTAGTAATCACTGAGGTGATTGAGGGGGAGTGAGTAGGAACTCTGATCTTAGTGTAAGATTGAAATTGCATTGGGTAGGGATTAAGTGAAGAGTTGTAAACGGGTGAGTTTAGCTTTGAATTAATACTACTGATAGTGGATTTCCTCCCTGGCTTGGTAGCCCCCAGACGTAGGTCATGTTGGACTAAACTGGGTAAACAATTACTTGTGTTATTTACTGCACTTACTTTTAAGTTCTGCATAATTCTTGTTTGTGCAGAATTGGATGTCATAACAACCCGTGTGACATCGAAAGTCTGATAACTAGAATTTCAATTGGCATCAGAGCAGGCACCCTGCCTGTTAATTTCTGGGTGAGATCTAGGGAAGTTACTTTCTAGTACCATGGACAAGGATATAGGACACTCAATAGACCACCCATGTTGGATGGCTCTAACTATGATGACTGGAAGCCTCGTATGATAGCCTTCTTAAGGTCTCTAGATAGCAAAGTCTGGAGAGCTGTCAACAAAGGATGGGAACATCCAACGAAGACAGGTGAAGATGGAATCAGTGTGCAAATTCCTGAAGAAGAATGGGACAAGGAGCAAGAGGCATTAGCCCTTGGAAATTCTAAGGCCTTGAATGCATTGTTCAATGGAATCAGTAAGAACATCTTCAGGCTGGTACACCATTGTGAGCTAGCTAAGGAAGTTTGGGATACCCTCAAGATAACTCATGAAGGTACTTCCAAGGTGAAGATGTCCAAACTTCAGATGCTGACCACCAAGTTTGAAAATCTGAGGATGAAAGAGGATGAGACTATTCATGACTTTCACATGAATATTCTTGAAATTGCAAACACCTCTGGTGGATTAGGTGAAAAAATGGCTGAAGAGAAACTTGTAAGAAAGATTCTCAGGTCCTTGCCTAAGAGATTTGCTATGAAGGTCACAGCCATAGAGGAGGCTCATGACATCTGTAATATGAAGGTGGATGAGCTCATTGGTTCTCTCCAAACCTTTGAAATGGGCTTGTGTGAGAATGCTGAAAAGAAAAACAAAAGCGTAGCTTTTGTATCTAATGCTGAAGAGGAGTCAGAAGCAGGATATACTGGAGGTGATGAAATCATATCAGAAGCCTTAGCCATGCTTGGGAGACAGTTCAACAAGTTCGTGAAGAAGATTGATCAAAGAGGTAGACCTAATGTCAAGAACATCTCGTCTGACATCAAGAAAAGATCAACTTCTGAAGAAAAGTTCAACCAAGGCAAGGGAATCCAGTGCCATGGGTGTGAAGGGTATGAACACGTCAGAGCTGAATGCCCTACTTACCTCAAGATGCAAAAGAATGGGCTAGCTATCACATGGTCTGAAGGAGATTCTGAAAGTGAATCTGAAGGAGAATCTGCTAAACATATCACTGCACTAACCAGTGTTTGTGCCACTAATGATGACTCAAGTGAAGATGAACTGACCTTTGATGAACTTGCTACAGCTTATAAGAAGCTGTGTGTCACCAGTGCAGAAGTGCGTGTACAAGGAGAAAAGCATAAGAAACTCATCAAGGAGCTGGAAGATGAGAGACAGAAGCATCTGACGGCCATAGAGGGTCTAAATGGTGAGATAACCCTGCTGACCTCCAAGCTGAATCAGATGACTAAATCCATCAGAATGATGAATAAAGGAACTGACACCTTGGAAGAGATCCTAAAGGTGGGACAGAAGTCTGGAACCACATCTAGTTTAGGCTTTGGGAAAAGATCCTCAGCTGAACGCAAATGCCCAAAGGCTAAAGTTCAGAAATTCAAGCGGAGGTCACATCCAATGTCTCAACATCGGGGAACCAGGATGAATAATCATCAGAAAAGGAAATTCCAGAAATGGAGATGTCACCACTGTGGTAGGCTTGGGCATATAAAAGCCTTCTACTACAGACTTCATGGTTACCCGAACCAAGTCCCTCATGTCAGGCCTAAGCATAAGAAATATAGGCACCATGTCTCCAACAAGAAGAGACAATGGTATGCTAGGTTAGCTCACACAGCTCTAAGGGCTTCTACCAAAGAAGACTGGTACTTTGACAGTGGATGCTCAAGATATATGACTGGTATGGAAAATCTATTGGTAGATATTCAACCTCACACTACCAGCTATGTGACCTTTGGTGATGGTGCTAAAGGAAAATAAAAGGTGTGGGTAAGCTGGACTGCTCTGGAGTTCCAAAACTGAATAATGTGTTGTTAGTAAGAGGACTAACTGCAAACCTCATCAGCATAAGCCAGCTGTGTGATCAAGGGTTCTATGTTCAGTTTACTAAGGAGCTATGTATTGTGACGAATGGTGACAATCAGGAAGTTATGAGAGGATCCAGGTCCAAAGATAACTGCTATCTGTGGGAACCTAAAGTCTCAAACTTCTCCACAATTTGCTCTTCAGCCAAGGAAGAACAGGAGGTGAAGTTGTGGCATAGACGCCTTGGACATCTCCACTTACGGGGAATAAAGAAGATCATATCCAAGGAAGCAGTCAGAGGAATTCCAAAGCTGCTTATTGATGAAGGAAGAGTCTGTGGAGAATGCCAGGCGGGCAAGCAAACCAAGATGTCACATCCGAAGCTGGGACATCCTACAACTTCCAGAGTTCTGGAACTGTTGCACATGGACTTAATGGGACCTATGCAGGTTGAAAGTCTGGGTGGAAAGAGATATGCATACGTGGTGGTTGATGACCATTCCAGATACACGTGGATAAGCTTTATCAGAGAGAAGTCAGATACATTTGATGTCTTCAAAGACCTGTGCATCAGACTCCAAAGGGAAAAGGACAGTTGTGTTGTCCGAATTAGGAGTGATCATGGTACAAAATTCAAAAATTCCAAGTTTGATGAGTTTTGCTCGTCTGAAGGAATAAGTCATGAGTTCTCCTCCCCTATAACTCCCCAGCAGAATGGGATAGTTGAAAGGAAAAATAGAACTATTCAAGAATCTGCCAGAGCTATGATTCATGCAAAGAAGCTCCCTATGCACTTTTGGGCTGAAGCTATGAATACCGCGTGCTATGTTCACAACAGAGTCACCTTGAGAAAAGGAACCTCCTCCACTCTGTATGAAATATGGAAAGGCAGAAAACCCACTGTGAAGTACTTTCATATCTTTGAAGTAAATGCTACATTCTCACAGATCGTGAACAGAGAAGGAAACTGGATCCCAAAAGTGATGAGGGTATATTTCTAGGATACTCCACTAACAGCAGAGCTTACAGATTGTTCAACTACAGGACCAATGTCCTGATGGAATCCATAAATGTTATTGTGGATGATAAAGAGGAAGGAATCGATGTCATAGAGGATGTTGAAACATTCCTTGACAGTTCAACAGACATTCCAGTCAAGTCTGAAGAAGTACAGGAACCTCCTCCTGAATGTGAAGTAGATGCAACCACCAAAATGCCATCTATCAGAATTCAGAAAGACCACCCTAAGGATTTTATCATAGGGGATCCCAATAGTGGTGTGACTACCAGGTCAAGGGGAATAAGCTCAAATTCCTGTTTTGTATCCAAGGTTGAACCAAAGAATGTGAAAGAAGCCCTGACTGACGAATACTGGATCAATGCCATGCAAGAGGAACTTGAGCAGTTTAAAAGGAATGAAGTATGGGAGTTAGTTCCGAGACCTGAAGGGACCAACATCATTGGTACCAAGTGGATCTACAAAACAAGTCTGATGAGAAAGGAGTAATTACTAGGAATAAAGTAAGACTAGTAGCTCAAGGATACACTCAAGTTGAAGGGGTTGATTTTGATGAGACGTTTGCTCCTGTTGCTAGGCTTGAGTCCATCAGATTGCTGTTAGGTGTAGCATGCATTCTGAAGTTTAAACTGTTCCAAATGGATGTGAAGAGTGCATTCTTGAATGGCTACTTGAATGAAGAAGTCTATGTGGAACAACCTAAAGGGTTCTGTGATCCTAACCAACCTAAGCATGTGTACAAGTTGAAGAAAGCCTTGTATGGGTTGAAGCAAGCTCCTAGAGCATGGTATGAAAGGTTGACTGAATTTCGGACCTCAAATGGATACAGAAAAGGTGGGATAGATAAAACCCTGTTTGTAAAAGATGAAGAAGGGAAAGTCATGATTGCTCAAATCTATGTGGATGATATAGTCTTTGGTGGAATGTCAGAACAAATGGTAAAACATTTGTTCACCAAATGCAATCTGAGTTTGAAATGAGTCTGGTTGGGGAACTAACTTATTTTCTTGGAATGCAAGTCAACCAAATGGAGGACTCTATGTTTCTCTCTCAAAGCAAGTATGCCAAAAACATAATTAAGAAGTTTGGTATGGATAATGCTAGGCACAAGAGAACTCCTGCTCCTACTCATCTAAAGTTAACCAAAGATGATGGAGGGCCTAGTGTTGATCAATGTCTGTATAGAAGCATGATAGGCAGTCTACTATACCTAACTGCAAGTAGACCTGACATTTCTTATGCAGTTGGAGTGTGTGCTAGATACCAAGCAGAGCCTAAAGTGAGCCACTTGAATCAAGTCAAAAGGATTCTCAAGTACATCAATGGGACTTGTGACTATGGGATGTTGTACTCACATGGTTCTGAGCCTGTCCTATCTGGGTATTGTGATGCTGACTGGGCTGGGAGTGCTGATGACAGAAAAAGTACATCAGGAGGTTGTTTCTTCTTGGGAGACAATCTCATATCTTGGTTCAGCAAGAAGCAGAATTGTGTATCCCTGTCCACTGCTGAGGCTGAATACATAGCTGCTGGAAGCAGTTGTTCCCAACTGGTTTGGATGAAACAGATGCTCACTGAGTACAATGTCACTCAAAATGTCATGACATTGTTCTGTGATAATCTCAGTGCCATCAATATTTCCAAGAATCCCATCCAACACAGCATGACCAAACATATTGACATTAGACATCATTTCATCAGAGATCTAGTGGAAGACAAGGTGATTACCTTGGAACATGTAGCCACTGAACTTCAACTGGCTGACATATTTACAAAGGCTCTGGATGCTACTCAGTTTGAAAACTTAAGGGGCAAACTGGGAATATGTCTCTCTAAGAACTTATAGCAACCAGTGATGTTTGGAATGTATTGTTTAATATCTCTGCCTATTAAACAATTGGAACTATGCTCTGATTGGTCAACAGATCATAGTTATGCCACTTACAACAAGTGTGGCAACAAGAGGATAAGGAGATATCCTAACGTGAGGCGGCCTATGTGTAAGACCCCAATTTTGGGCCCTAAGATCCCTCATGGCCCATATCATATCATATCATAACCTCAAGGATCATTGCATGCCTTTGTTTCCTCTTAGTGGATAGATTGCCTTGTGGGTTTGTTTCTTGATCACCAAGCATACTTTGCATTTGTATATCTTTGCTTTCATATGTTTATCATTCAAAAAATACAAAAATATTGTCAGTCTAACCTTGTTGCTTGCAGTTGAAGCAATCATCAGAAATTAGGTCAAAGTCAGTCAACAGTCAGTCAAAGCAATGGATGATGGCCATTCTTGTGGAATTTGGGCATCATGATCATTAATCAAAGGTTCATACAACTTGGGACATATCATTTGAAGTCAAGTTCTCAAGGAATTAGGGTTTGGAATTCATCAGAAGAGGATCAATCAGTCCAAAACCCTAGAAAAGTCAAACTTGGTCAACTGAGGATTTAATCAAGAATTTGATGGATAGAATTGATTTGAAGGAGTTCATTCATGCTTGTCTAAGCCTCATATATCATGTTCAACCTCATCATGGAAGAAAATCAAGTGAAATCAGAAATTTTCCAGAAATAGAAAGTGGACCTGTAATTTCAATTGCCAAAAATGGAAACTTCTTGATCTTAAACTTACATCATGATACAAGCTTCAAATGAATTTTTGCCCAACATGAAAGTTGAAGATCTTGTTCTCCCATTTTCAAAAAGTCCAAGAACATCAAAATCCCATGTGTGGTTGTCAAAATATGATCAAATCATTTTCACCAATTTTTGAACTTCAACAAGCCATATCTCTCAAACCATAAGGCCAAATTTGGTGGGGTTTTTTCCTACAACCACATTTTTCAACCTCTTTCCAAAAATATATTTCATGACCTAAAACCTCACCATTCAAAATGGCATTTTGGACCTTTTTCATTTAAATTCAAAGTTTGACCAAACTTTGACTTTTTTGAGTTTTTGACTTTTTCTTGATTTGGTCAATTGGGAAATGCTTTAAATCACATTTGAAACTTGCCTCAAGTCCTAATTCATGCACATTCCATCACCCTACCACAATTTTGAATCAAAATGCAAAGTTGGCATTTTTATGCATATTGGTTCAAAAAAGCAAAACCAGTACAGTTTTCATATGTACAATCAAAGCAGCAGCAATGTGGTCTGTCTACAGCCTGGTTATAAGCCCAAAATTGTGCCAATTCACACCCTCCACTTCATTTGCACATAATTAGTAATTTGGCAAATGGTTTCATAAAAAACAAAGCAAGGACAGCATTCATGAAACAACCAAAACAGCAATTACTTAGGTGATTTGCAGCTGTTTGCCAGGCCCAACTCGAGCCAGTTTGCACCTCCATTTACTCACTTTTGCATAATTAGCAATTGGCATTTTGATTCATAAAATTAAAACTGGATTAGCATGTGATAATGTGAGCTTAAACAGATGAATATAAGTGCATTCTTCTGCATTTCCAACCCTAATAGACAGCAGCCACCACACAGAAAATACATATCCTCTCCTTCTTGCAATTTTGCAGATTGAGATTTTCAGAGCAAAAACACCAAAGACCCTTGAACAAACCTTGATTGTTCTTCATTTAAACATATTTCTGAGATCATTGCCACCATCAAACACTAGCTGGAATCGTTTCTCATGTCCTGTTCTTCAAAGCACACAATAATGGCAGTTGGAGCTACTGAGTGTTCCAAGCATTTTTGAACCTACCTTCTTCAAGTATTCAGCATTGCAAAGCACAAGGGTCATCTTTTCAAGTGTAGCAACCTCAAAATACCACTGTTTCATCCATTTCTTCATAACCAAGTAAAATCTCGATTTCTCCTTTCTTTATGTCATGATATGCTTTAGATAGTTCATTTGCTGCTGATTCTAATGGATGTTAGTTTGCTTGAAATGGTGGACTATATCGTGTCAAATCTGAACTTTCATTTTCATGTGTAAATGCATTTTTCTTCGATTTGGCTTGGACATGATGAGTTAATGAAATATGATACCACATTCTTGTTGTTTGATGCTTGATGAAGCTATTGGCATGCTTGGTTTCATTTTCTGGGCATGTTGATTCATGATGATGTTGCATGAACTTGGGGAATACTGTTGCATTAAAGCCCTAATTCTGTCCAGATTTCCACAGGGTTAAAATGTGTGTTTGCTGTTGATTGAAGCTGCTAAATGATGATATGTCATGGCCATGATTTTTGTTAAAATGCTGTTGTTTCTAAAATACTTGTCCTGTCCAGAATTTTGCCTGAATGTTGTATGGTTGTGTTGCTGTTTAGATGTTCATCATTGCCATGTTTGTTTGTATGCTATGTTGAGATTTCAATTGCTTTGATTGCTTGAGAATGCCAAGCCATGCTGCTGAAACCATGTTGCTGTTTGAAATCCCATAAACATGCTCAGAAACCCATTGCATCGTGTTTGTCGTGCTTGGTGGTGTTTGTTCAATGTTACATGATGCTACACCCTGCTAGTTAAAACCTGCTGTTGTTATTTAAACCACGAACCATGACTAGAAACTCCCATGATTATGTTGTTTGCTGTTAGCTAGGCTTGCTAAAATGATAAATGATCATTACCATTGCTGTCTGCTTGATGCTGTTATGATAAGTACATGATGATGAATGCATTGTGCTGCTGTTGTTGGTATATGCTGTTGGTCTTTTTTGCTTGGTTTGATTTTAATGTTGTTGTTTTTGAACATGATAACCATGCTGAACCATGCTGATAAACCCTGTTACTTTCTCCCAGAAATCCATCTCATGTATGTTTGTTTTGCTGTTTGCTATATGAGCATCATGAATGTTTGTTGCCATGTGATTTCCATATTGTTGTTTGATGATGAAATCCCATGCTGTTTCGAGACCTAACTCTGCTCAGCTTGCCATTGAATTTTGTTTAGAATTTGTTTGGTTGCTGCTTGAACATATCCTGCTGCTGTTCAAACCCCCAGCATATTTTCCAGGAACCATGTACATGTGCATATATGTTGGCCATTATTTCTGCTTGTGATCCCATGACGCATCTCATTACCATGATGATTGTTTGATGCTTGGTTGAAATTATGTTTGTTAATTACAAATCCCATGCTGCTGTTTCGAAACTTGCCATGACTTCAATGTTGATTACATGTACCCTGCTTGCTAGAATCCTGCTGCAGTTTTGAAACATGAATGTTGCTGTGGTTTGCTTGCTGTTTGGATGATGATATTGGTTGTATGCTATGTTTCCAAACCTTCCATGTCTAGGATTTTCCATAATCTGGTTTGGTTGCTGTATGTTATATGTTGCATAAACATCATGTGTGTATTATCATGTGGAGTCCATGTGGCTGTTTGAGTTTTATTTGTTAATGAACATGAGAAGAATGCCCTTGCCATGCTGTTTGTGAGTTCTTGTTGGGTTTCAGTTTGAATTGATTGCATGAAGTCACATGATACCATGCTGCTATAGTCCTGCTGCAGTTTTGAAATATGAATGTATGCTTTTGTTTGGCTGTAGTAGGAACATTCTCATTGCCATGTTGTTGTTGGTCGAATTTTGGTGCTGCTGTTATTGCTTGAACCATAAGCTTGCAAGATTTCCTCATGAACTGATGGCATTGTTTTGTTGTCGTGTTATGGTTGTATTAAAGATTCCATGATTATGCTATGCTGTTGTTTGTTGGCCGTGTGAGCATCACCATGAAAACCATGCTGCAGTTTTTGAAACCTTATGAACATGTTCAGAAAAACCATGTGAATTGTACTGCATGCTATTGTCTGGTGGTTATGTGAACATTACATGATTGATATGCTGTTGTGTGATGGTTGTTTTTGTGTTTTGGAAGCTGAAACATGAGCCTTGCTGTGTTAGAAACCCTTAGGGTTTTAGAAACTCAGAGCTTTGAAGCTCATTGGCCAATTTACTGTTTCATTGGGCAACAGCCAATGAAAACATTTCAATTGCCTTGCCCAAAACGCAGCACTTCAATAAGTGACTGCAGAATTACACAAATGCCATTGTTGACCTTGTTTGCCATGCATTTTGTTTCATTTTTGCTCCAATTGTTACACAAACTTCTACAATTATTTGCTCTTTCATTTCAACTCCAAAAATTATGATTTTTTTTGCATGATGATCACAAAGATGTCTATTATTTAATCATGATTTTTAATTAATTTTTCATTGGCTGGATTTTTATTGATATTTGTTTTCCCAACATGTATGCATAAATGATACATTGTTCCATTCCTTTTGTGAAATTCTCATATTGTATCCAATGAGCTTGAAATTTTTGTGGTGAAACTAGACACATTGATCTTCATTTCCATATAAAGTTTGTGCATTTATCATTTGTGGATTGAGAGTTATGATTTTTTGAAGTTATGTGTTGCATTTGGTGTCACACCATGATCATGCATTTTCACAATTTTTGTTCACATGCTTCCTCTTACCCAAATGACTCCAATTTTGCATGAATGATCCTTACATGTCTAATTGATGTATGAATTTTCTTGGAATTAATCTTGCTGTTTTCCATTTAATTGAGAATTTTCTTCCATATGTGGTCATTTGTTGACTTTTGTGCTATGCCTTGCCAAATCTTTTGTGAAATTCTCAAATCTTATTGTATGATCATGAAGTTTCATATGTGATAACTAGACATCTCAAGCTTTGCTTTGGTGTTAATCTCATTCATTTCTCTTCTGTTTTCAAATTGATATGATTTTTTGAAGTTGACCCATGCTTGTTGACTTTCACCATGCTTAATTGAATTTGGTTTGACTTCATGATTTTGTTGACTGCCTTCCTCTCATTCAAATGCCATGAAATTTGACATGTGTACCATGTTAGATGTTAGGATTGGGTGTGATTTATTTCATAATTTTTGGGATTGTTTGAGTTGACTTTTGAATGAAGTCTTTGCTGTTGACTTTTGTATGCTTCTCTTGCCATGCTTTGCATCCTTTTGCATATGGAATGACCATGATGCATGATATGATTATGAATCCATTGAGAATGCTTCTTGAATATTTAGTCTTGGTTTGGGTTGACTTTTCCTTGCTGCCTTGACTTTTTCTTTCACCTTTGACCCTAGGCTAGTCCTAGTGGTCTTCTAAGCTTACAATTGAGCTGTTTGTTTCAGGTTGAGCACCAATGCCCCAAAGACCTTTCAATTTTGATTGAGTTGGTTTGTTTATCATGTGCTAACACTTTGTTTTGTAGATGACTCATATGCTTGAGTCTTTGTGCTTGCACAATTGGTCCCTCTGTGTGACTATTGGTTCATTTCCTTTGGTTTTGACTGTTGACTTGTTTACTAATAAGTTTGACTTTTTCAGGTACTTTAGTTGCTTAAGTTCTTTGAACTTGCTTGCTTTCTTTGCTTTTAGCATTTGCTTTGAGGTATAAATACTTCTTCTTCATGTAGTCTGGAGACCCGGTCTGTTATTTGACCGGGCAAACTGTCTGAAGTCCTCCTTAAGAGGCAATGCCTGTGGTTTGTTTAAAATTGTCCCAAGCAGGAAAAGTCCTTCAAGTAAGGCAATTGGTGGAAGGTAGGGATAAGCAATCTATCCCCCACTATTCAGTGTGTCCTCTCTTTGCTCCCATTACATGGTTGAAGCAATGAGATAAAAACCCAAGATCTAATCGAGTCAATAATGTGGAGAGAGTTCCTACTTTCTGAACTCCCACACTTTCTTTGATGCTCTCTCGATCTCTGATCTGAGATTGAAGCCATGAGGCACACCCCTCATCTCCTATTCATCTGCTTCACCTGAGCCCCTCAATGGCCAGGTTAAGAGCGACCTTTAACCATTACAGTGGACTTTAAAGTCAACCCTCTTGTGTGAGCCCCTTTGTTTGGCTATAGAGCGTGCTGTTGTTATTCATTGATTGATTGATTGTCATATGCACTTGCTTGCCTGTATGCTATGCATTTATCATCATCATCAATTGCCATTAGTGCATGATCATATCATTTGTTTGTATGACTTTTGTTATTGTTGTTTTCCCATTGAGGACAATTGTAAGTCCATTGCTTTGGCATTTGCTCCTGTGATATGGAAGGATAGAGTAAGACCTCATTTGGTCATTCATATCTTCTGTTTATCTGTGTGTATGTGAGGATACAGTTATAAGTCCCTGTAAGTTGGCATCTGTTGTCCTGTGATCATAATGTGATCTGTTTGATTTGTATGTGAGGTTGCAGTTATAAGTCCCTGTAAGTTGGCATCGTGCTTTCCTGTGATCATCTGTTTGTATGAGAGGTTGCAATTATAAGTCCCTGTAAGTTGGCATTTGCATTCCTATGATCATATTGTTGCTTTTGTTCTGCTTGAACATATCCTGCTGCTGTTCATAAACCCCCAGCATATTTTCCAGGAACCATGTACATGTGCATATATGTTGGCCATTATTTCTGCTTGTGATCCCATGACGCATCTCATTACCATGATGATTGTTTGATGCTTGGTTGAAATTATGTTTGTTAATTACAAATCCCATGCTGCTGTTTCGAAACTTGCCATGACTTCAATGTTGATTACATGTACCCTGCTTGCTAGAATCCTGCTGCAGTTTTGAAACATGAATGTTGCTGTGGTTTGCTTGCTGTTTGGATGATGATATTGGTTGTATGCTATTGTTTCCAAAACCTTCCATGTCTAGGATTTTCTCATAATCTGGTTTGGTTGCTGTATGTTATATGTTGCATAAACATCATGTGTGTATTATCATGTGGAGTCCATGTGGCTGTTTGAGTTTTATTTGTTAATGAACATGAGAAGAATGCCCTTGCCATGCTGTTTGTGAGTTCTTGTTGGGTTTCAGTTTGAATTGATTGCATGAAGTCACATGATACCATGCTGCTATAGTCCTGCTGCAGTTTTGAAATATGAATGTATGCTTTTGTTTGGCTGTAGTAGGAACATTCTCATTGCCATGTTGTTGTTGGTCGAATTTTGGTGCTGCTGTTATTGCTTGAACCATAAGCTTGCAAGATTTCCTCATGAACTGATGGCATTGTTTTGTTGTCGTGTTATGGTTGTATTAAAGATTCCATGATTATGCTATGCTGTTGTTTGTTGGCCGTGTGAGCATCACCATGAAAACCATGCTGCAGTTTTTGAAACCTTATGAACATGTTCAGAAAAACCATGTGAATTGTACTGCATGCTATTGTCTGGTGGTTATGTGAACATTACATGATTGATATGCTGTTGTGTGATGGTTGTTTTTGTGTTTTGGAAGCTGAAACATGAGCCTTGCTGTGTTAGAAACCCTTAGGGTTTTAGAAACTCAGAGCTTTGAAGCTCATTGGCCAATTTACTGTTTCATTGGGCAACAGCCAATGAAAACATTTCAATTGCCTTGCCCAAAACGCAGCACTTCAATAAGTGACTGCAGAATTACACAAATGCCATTGTTGACCTTGTTTGCCATGCATTTTGTTCATTTTTGCTCCAATTGTTACACAAACTTCTACAATTATTTGCTCTTTCATTTCAACTCCAAAAATTATGATTTTTTTTGCATGATGATCACAAAGATGTCTATTATTTAATCATGATTTTTAATTAATTTTTCATTGGCTGGATTTTTATTGATATTTGTTTTCCCAACATGTATGCATAAATGATACATTGTTCCATTCCTTTTGTGAAATTCTCATATTGTATCCAATGAGCTTGAAATTTTTTGTGGTGAAACTAGACACATTGATCTTCATTTCCATATAAAGTTTGTGCATTTATCATTTGTGGATTGAGAGTTATGATTTTTTGAAGTTATGTGTTGCATTTGGTGTCACACCATGATCATGCATTTTCACAATTTTTGTTCACATGCTTCCTCTTATCCAAATGACTCCAAATTTTGCATGAATGATCCCTTACATGTCTAATTGATGTATGAATTTTCTTGGAATTAATCTTGCTGTTTTCCATTTAATTGAGAATTTTCTTCCATATGTGGTCATTTGTTGACTTTTTGTGCTATGCCTTGCCAAATCTTTTGTGAAATTCTCAAATCTTATTGTATGATCATGAAGTTTCATATGTGATAACTAGACATCTCAAGCTTTGCTTTGGTGTTAATCTCATTCATTTCTCTTCTGTTTTCAAATTGATATGATTTTTTGAAGTTGACCCATGCTTGTTGACTTTCACCATGCTTAATTGAATTTGGTTTGACTTCATGATTTTTGTTGACTGCCTTCCTCTCATTCAAATGCCATGAAATTTGACATGTGTACCATGTTAGATGTTAGGATTGGGTGTGATTTATTTCATAATTTTTGGGATTGTTTGAGTTGACTTTTGAATGAAGTCTTTGCTGTTGACTTTTGTATGCTTCTCTTGCCATGCTTTGCATCCTTTTGCATATGGAATGACCATGATGCATGATATGATTATGAATCCAATTGAGAATGCTTCTTGAATATTTAGTCTTGGTTTGGGTTGACTTTTCCTTGCTGCCTTGACTTTTTCTTTCACCTTTGACCCTAGGCTAGTCCTAGTGGTCTTCTAAGCTTACAATTGAGCTGTTTGTTTCAGGTTGAGCACCAATGCCCCAAAGACCTTTCAATTTTGATTGAGTTGGTTTGTTTATCATGTGCTAACACTTTGTTTTGTAGATGACTCATATGCTTGAGTCTTTGTGCCTTGCACAATTGGTCCCTCTGTGTGACTATTGGTTCATTTCCTTTTGTTTTGACTGTTGACTTGTTTACTAATAAGTTTGACTTTTTCAGGTACTTTAGTTGCTTAAGTTCTTTGAACTTGCTTGCTTGCTTTGCTTTTTAGCATTTGCTTTGAGGTATAAATACTTCTTCTTCATGTAGTCTGGAGACCCGGTCTGTTATTTGACCGGGCAAACTGTCTGAAGTCCTCCTTAAGAGGCAATGCCTGTGTTTGTTTAAATTGTCCCAAGCAGGAAAAGTCCTTCAAGTAAGGCAATTGGTGGAAGGTAGGGATAAGCAATCTATCCCCCACTATTCAGTGTGTCCTCTCTTTGCTCCCATTACATGGTTGAAGCAATGAGATAAAAACCCAAGATCTAATCGAGTCAATAATGTGGAGAGAGTTCCTACTTTCTGAACTCCCACACTTTCTTTGATGCTCTCTCTGATCTGAGATTGAAGCCATGAGGCACACCCCTCATCTCCTATTCATCTGCTTCACCTGAGCCCCTCAATGGCCAGGTTAAGAGCGACCTTTACCCATTACAGTGGACTTTTAAAGTCAAACCCTCTTGTGTGAGCCCCTTTGTTTGGCTATAGAGCGTGCTGTTTGTTATTCATTGATTGATTGATTGTCATATGCACTTGCTTGCCTGTATGCTATGCATTTATCATCATCATCAATTGCCATTAGTGCATGATCATATCATTTGTTTGTATGACTTTTGTTATTGTTGTTTTCCCATTGAGGACAATTGTAAGTCCATTGCTTTGGCATTTGCTCCTGTGATATGGAAGGATAGAGTGTAAGACCTCATTTGGTCATTCATATCTTCTGTTTATCTGTGTGTATGTGAGGATACAGTTATAAGTCCCTGTAAGTTGGCATCTGTTGTCCTGTGATCATAATGTGATCTGTTTGATTTGTATGTGAGGTTGCAGTTATAAGTCCCTGTAAGTTGGCATCTGCTTTCCTGTGATCATCTGTTTGTATGAGAGGTTGCAATTATAAGTCCCTGTAAGTTGGCATTTGCATTCCTATGATCATATTGTTGCTTTTGTTCTTGTATGTGAGGAACCATTGTAAGTCCCTGTAACGTGGCATTGGATTTCCTAGGACCATACTGTGGAGTTAACCTAAGTCCAGACAGATTGGCAGTTGACTTCCATTTCTCATCTTTGTTTTTTTTTTGAGGAGATTGGTGTAAGTCCATTGAGTGGCTTCTGATATCCCGTTTTGTTTTAGGAGACTGGTGTAAATCCATCTATTGGTATCCGGTATCCGCTTTTATTTCTTTGCCTGTGGAGATTGGTGTAAGTCCATTGAGTGGCTTCTGATATCCCGTTTTGTTTTAGGAGACTGGTGTAAATCCATCTATTGGTATCCGGTATCCGCTTTTATTTCTTTGCCTGTGGAGATTAGTGTAAGACCATTGAGTGGCTTCTGACATCCCGTTTTGTTTTAGGAGATTGGTATAAGACCATTGATTGGCATCCGATATCCGCCTTTGCTTTGTTTGTTTATTATTATCCATTGCTATTCCAAAGGACACACTTGAATCATCTGCCATATGATCTCAAGAAGTGAACCTCCTAAGAAGTTTTACCTTCCATCCTCATCCATTCATCATTCATTATGTCCTAAACCTTTTCACACTTTGATTTCAAACTCGACATAAGTGTTGTGCAAACATTTTCATGTTTTCTAACTAAAAACCTGGACCTCAAGTCCTTGACTTTTTTCAAACTCCATTTCATAATACTTCTGAATCAATCTTAATCATATCTTGACTTCATTTTCATAATCATAATCAATAACTCCACTCATTCACTTGTTTTGGCTTTGTCCATTATTAATGCTTTCATACATGAGCTATAGGTTTGATTTATCTTAGTGGTTGATGTTAATCTCACCTTCTGTCTTTAGTGATTGAATTGTAAGTCTTCCTTGCCTATTATAGGGTTAACCCCTCCCTGGCAAGTTGAAGCTGTTCTCACATGGTGGACGTTGTTGTTTGTATAAGGTTGAGTTTTCTCCCGTGGATAACGTAAGACCTAGGGTTTGTGTTTAAAATTGAACCTAACCCACTTTTGGAAATCTTTTAGCCGAACTACGGCGTTCTGATCCTTACCTTTGATGGAAGGTACGTAGGCAACGGGTTCATCCGTTCGAACCCAATACCCAATAATAATAAAATTGTATATTCTTTTCTCACCATCCCAATCATGTTTGCACAATCTTTATGTCATAACAAATAACAATTTTTTACAACAAGTGTGAAAAGGGCTCCCTAGGAGTACCTAGGACGTAGTGGGTGCCTAACACCTTCCCATTGCGTAATTTACCCCTTACCCAGACTCTCTGATCTTTTTATTAGTTTTCTACGTGTAAAACTTCTTAGGCTTTTGTTCGCTTTTTAGCCAGTCCTTTGGATAAATAAAAGTGCGGTGGCGACTCGAAAATTTCAATGTATCTCTTAGCTTATGATTTAATCGATAGATCATATAGCGACGAATACACCGCTACAGAAAAGTGGCGACTCTGCTGGGGATCGAACCAGAATCCCTGGTTGTATTGCCTACTTTTCACCCTTGTTGTGCTATATTGTTATTCTTTATCTGACATATTTTTGTACAATTTGGGATAACTGTATTGATTGTAATGTGTGAATTGCTTGATATACATTTGCTGTTTGCTTTGGTGATCTGTGAGATGAGTTCTGTACCCGAACTCGAGTGCTCTCTAGGATAGGAGAATGGCATAGTCTTGTCGACTGGTGTGGAGTATTCCTTAGCCAGTTGACTTGCGAGTCCATTCACTTGGTGGAGGTCATGTTGAACTAATAATGTCACATAAGTTATTTGTGGTTAGGCATTATTCTTTCAATCATGTTCCGTAGAAGCCAAGGACCTTAGTTTACCAAACCCATCTTGGCCTATTTTTAGGACCGTAGTGCGGAGGTCGTTCAGATGTCAGTTCTGATACGATTGTCACGCGATACTACACTCATAAGAGTTTCTCTTGAGAATATTCTTGGAATACGAGTATTCGTTCCTCCGATAATATTCGAAAGATGGAACGATGATTATGGGAACCTCTGATAGAACATGTCTGGCAGGTTTAAACCCTAGTACACTCCCTTTGGGTGGTTCTTAACCGAGACTCCATGCTCGTGACTCTCAACAAACCCATGATTCGTGGTTGAGTCGTTCAAACATTGTTAATATCAATGGATCCCGGATCAGGTGTAAAACCTAAAATCCATCAAAGCGGCTGGTTGATATTAAGAATGTTAGAACCGGTTCATGTACCGTTAATATCAATGGAACTTGGGTGTCGATAAGGTGAAAACCTAAATCCACCAAAATGGATGATTGATATTAGGGATACATAGAGCTTTCCCACGACCTTTGTTTGGCGTGCCTTGCTTGATCCTTGAGTGTGATTGTTGCATTCATGCATTCATACATTCATCTGCATTCATGTCATCAGAAAAAGAAAATTTTCAAGGAACTCAAAGGAGTTTATTTGCAAAAATTTTCAAAACATGAAAAAACCGGGAAATTTTTTTTCACCTGATATATCTGATGAGATATTCTCATGTATGATCAAAATGCTTAAAATTTCAAAGTTTGCAAATAAAACCCTCGGGTTCCTTTGATAAAAAACAAGCATATGCATAAACACTTCATGCATCATTTGCAACAGCAAGTGTTTTGTTCCGGTCTCCCATCCAGTGGTCTGACCCTGCGATCTTCATTTATTTTGAAGACGCACCTCGCCGGTATTATATCAAAGCCAACCCTGCCAGATTGATGGATCATCCCGAGCAAGAGAGCTGTGGACTCCGAGGAGGAAATTTTGCCAGCCTTAGTGCTTTTAATGGATTTTTCCTGTTGATGGATTTATTCCTGGTTAACCAATCCCGGGCTGGCATTGGCTACCGTTCTGGGGCACTTAATGAGCAAGGTTTATTCAAGTGGAGGATTCATCCATGCTGATCAACCTGAAGAAGAAGCTGCTGCTATCTTTGAAGTATATGCAGAAGATCTGAACAATTTCATCATTCCTGGTGGTGTCTGCCACAATTGGGTCGCTGTGGATGTTCCTACGGTCATTCATAAGTCAGCGTGATTTGTTCATTTTGTTTAAAACCCTTCTCCCATGCCAAAAGGAGAAGTGATGACATTGTTGGCAGCATTTTAATACAATGATGTTTTCATTCAATTAATGCATTGTCAAACATTTGTTTTTCCATTTGTTTTCACTTTTTGCTTTTGCATGAAATCAGTGATCACAAAAAACCCTGAAAAACAAAAACAGCTTTTTCATCTGCATAACTGATTTGCTTGTTTAAATTCAAAAGCTTTTCATTATCCAGAATCATTATGCAGGGATTTCTAAACCCATTGAACATAATGATCCAACGCCATCTCCCAATCTTGAAGTCCTTGTATCTGAGGCAGAGGAAGATGATGTTGAAGGGGATTCCTGACGAGATTACCCGCCTTCTTGAGCACAAAGAAGCTCATTCAGCTGTATCATGAGAATCAGCAAACCAGTCAAACTGGGGCAAAAAAAAAAAAAAAAAAAAAAAAAAAAAAAAAAAAAAAAAAAAAAAAAAAAGAAGAAAGGAGAAAGAGGGTGAAAAAGATGAAAAAATCAAAAACCAGGAAAATTTTTTCAAAATTTTTCCAAGGGAAAAAAGAAAGTATACCCTCAAGTCCCTAGTTGACTGATGCTAAATGGATTCAGAGTCGTTATAACCAACTGAATTTGATCGAAGAGAAGCGCTTAACTGCCATGTGCCATGGTCAGTTATATCAGCAGAGAATGAAGAAAGCATTCGACAAGAAGGTCAAGCCTCGTGTGTTCCGAGAAGGTGACCTTGTTCTCAAGAAAGTTTTGTCTTTCGCGCCCGATTCCAGGGGCAAGTGGACTCCAAACTACGAGGGTCCATATGTTGTTAAGAGAGCCTTTTCAGGCGGAGCTTTGATGCTTACAACAATGGATGGGGAGGATTTCACTCGTCCCGTGAATTCAGATGCAGTTAAGAGATACTTTGCCTAAAAAAAAAAAGTATATGCAAATGAAAAAAAGAATGAAAAAAAAACAGAATAGCTCGCTAAGTTGAAAACCCGAAAGGGCGGCTTAGGCAAAAATGAGCGTCTCGGTGGAGAACCCGCAAGGGTAATTCAGGAAAAAATTAGAGACTTGAAAAAAAGTAATATATTTGCATCCCGCTAGATTGAGTACCTCACTCTGGGGCAATCTAGGCAAAAATTAGGGATTTGGCAAGTAACTGCATCCTGACAAGACTTTCTGGTTCATCAGTCGTCATTTCGTCAGAAGATTCTCGATTCGTCGTCAACTGAAGCTTCGGATACATCGAGATTCAAATTGGTAGAGAAAGGATCATTATGTTCAATGTAGCCCTCTTCCAATATATATCACTGATTTCAAATTTGTACAGATCTATGGAGTCTTGCCATTTGCAGACTACCATTCTATCAAATCAATTTGAGCTTTTATCCAATTATTTGCACTCTTATTTGTTTCAATTCAACAAATGTTTTGCATGTTTTAAATTGATAAAATGTCATTGTTTTAAACAAATCAAATTTTTTCAAATTTGTTGTTTTATACAAAGTGAACATTCACAAGATTGAAAGGATACTCAAGAATATCTCAGTGCTCTCCCGAGGGTGGCATGATTCCCAACAGGTAAGACATTGGTTCATATTCCTGGTTTGGTGGTATCTTCTTTCTTCAGATCTTTGTTGAGGTTATCCCTCAAGCAGAGTTGTTGTTGGGGTTGTTCCCCAGTACAGTCGCAAGTGTTTTGTTGTTGAAGACTTCGTTCTCTCCAGCAGCAGTTTCCCCTGGCGTGGGTGTTTTCTTTGGAAGTTTCGGTGGTTGATGGTTTGTTACCTTGGTGCCCCGTCACTTTCTCCAGTGGGTCAGATCCCCAGACTTTATTTGTCTCCTCAGCACAGTCATGAGTATAACTGATTGTCTGATACTCCCCTCGGAGTCGCGAGTATAGCTGTTATTGACATCCCCACCAGGGTTGCAAGTGGATTTGTTACCGCTTTTCCCCATGCAGTGTTGCCAGCGGAACTGTCTTTTTCCTCAGCGTGATCGCTTTCTTTTTGAAGATTCGGTAAGTCAGTGGTTTGATACCCGGTACTTTACCCTTTCCCCGGCGAAGTCGTCTGCGGAATTGTTGCTGTCTCTCCATCAGAGTTATTCTCTCCAGCAGAGCAGGATTTATTTTCTTGAGCAGTTTTGATTTGGGTTGACATCCCAGTTTTACAACCATCTTTTCCTCAGCACAGTCTGCAGAGTGTTTGTTGTGGCAGCTTCGCCTGTTGAATACTTCTTTCAATCCCCGTATGGCCGGATGATGGCTCTAGCCTCCGGTGAACGGATTGATTTCCTGACTGTTTGTGATCCCCTGTAGAGTGGCTTATATTGCAGAATCTACTTGTTGTGATCAGTTTGCTTTGTGTATTCTCCCCAAGTGGAGTGGTTCGTTGCAGACTCTGCGTGTTTGATCTGTCCTCCCTCAGCGGTTTGTTCCCCAAGAGAGTAGCTGACAGTTTTCCCCAGTAGAGTTGCTTATGCAGTTCGATTCTACTTGGATGATATCATTCTCCCTCAGTGGGTTATCCCCCAGTGGAGTTGTGTGGATTTGCTTCTACAGCAGTTCGTGCTTATGCACTTTTGTTTCTCAGTTAACACTGGGATCTCCTGCAGATATATTTTGGGACTTCTCTTGTTCCCCTACAGATTTGTCTTGGTGGCTGTCTTGCCCGTTGTGACTTTCTGCACCCTGATTGGGTTGTTTCCTGATATTTATGATTCTCTGCTTCTTCAGCAGTACTTGCAGATCTTTGCTTTACAGCATGCGGATCTCCGCAGATTGGCTCTCCAGCTGGTTTTTCCCCTGGAAGTATAATACCGGACGTTTGGTTCCTGAACCTGTTTGTGTTAGAATTGTCTGTTTTGTCAGCATTCATCAAACATAAATCACGCATTTTCATGCATATTCATAAAACATTCAGATATTCATGTTGCATTTCTTGCCATATATCTTTTGTTTGTCGTGTCTCCTGCTATGGTGATATAGATCTCTTTACAGATCTCCCCAAGCAGATGTTGGGTGTTATAAATCTCTCCATGTAGAGTCAGCCCATAAGCAGAAAATGTTTATCTATCCTTCTGCAGTTCCCCACCGAGATATGTCCTCGTGGATGACGGTTTCTTCCGTTTCCTCCCAACACATATATTGGGATGGATTTTCCTACTTGAGTTATATCCTCATTAGGACGTGTCTTGATTTAGTCTGTCTTTTCGGATCGTTCCCGAATTGGCTATTTGTCAAATATCTTGTATTTCCCAGTGGGTTGTTCCCCAGCGGAATGTTTTTGGGCCTCTACCCTCATACCGGTAGTTATAAGTCCTACTTTTCCTGGCTTTCTTGACAGAATTTGTGGGTATACACCTTTTATTCTCCAGCCAGAATTTTGGTTTTCTACCCGTACCCCGGTAGTCGTAAATCCTATTTTCCTGCTCTTCAGCAGTTTGTGGTTTGTTATAACCCTATTTTGGTTTCCCGTGCGGATTTGTGATTTGTTCTATCCCCACGCGGAGTTTTTGGTCTTCTACCCCGTATTCGGTAGATGTAAACCCTAATTTTTGTGGTTATCTTCATCTAGTTTTTGATGATGATTTTCCTTTGCTTGTATAAGTTGCTCAGATCAGCACTTATATCCTCAGCAAGTCTTTTGTGGATAATTGCCGTATGCTAGCAATTTTATCCCCAATGGGTCTTTTCACCGTATGCTAGTGATTTTTTTCCCCGGATCATTGGTTGTATACCAACGCATCCCCAGCTAGTCTTCTGTCGATAATTGCCGGATGCTTGCAATTTATCCTCAGCAGTTCGCCTTTCATTTACCCTTTTGTTGGTAATGTCTGTTGCTTCTTTGATTGGTCATCATTATATACCTAATTTGGTATCCCGATGCCTTTCTGTTCGGTTGATTTATCCTTTATTAACCCAGTAACCGGTTGTGGATAATCGTCCATGCGAGTATATTATTCACGGTCTGCCGGTAATGAATAATATATCTCATGCACTCCTCAGTCGAAGCCTGTTGCGTTTCCCCGGTCGAGTAAGATTCGTTATTTCCCTTTGTGGAGTCGAATATTCCTGTTGTTGGATAATTGCCGGATGCTTGCAATTTATCCCTTTGAGTTGTCTTTCGTTTACCCGTATGCTTGGTATCGATTGTCTCTCTGTTTTGGATAGTCACCTATTATATACCCAGTAACCGGTATCTCTGGTGTCTTTTCCTTTCGAGTGTATTATTCACGGTCTGCCGGTAATGAATAATATATCTCATGCGCTCTTTAGTTGGAATCCTTTGTTGATTTTCCCCAACTGAGCAAGATTCGTATTCTTTGTAGAATCGAATAGCCATCCTTTAACCAGTTTGTGTTTTGGATGATGAGTGTTTTGGAAGTGAAAACCAATTCACGCCTTCGGATTTTATCCTATAAACAACCCAGTAACCGGTTCAGGATAATTTTCCTTTCGAGCATATTATTCACGGTCTGCCGGTAATGAATAATATGTCTCATCTGAGTATTCTATCCACGTTCTGACGGTAATGGATATTATATCTCGTACGCTCTTGAGTCAATCTTTTGATTGTTTTCCCCTCAGAGTAAGATTCATTTTCCTTGTGGAATTGAATGTCCATCCTATAAACAAGTTTGCTTTCGCTCTCTTCAGGATGATGAGTGTTTTGGAAGTGAAATCCAATTCACGCTTTGGTCGGTCACCTATTATATACCCAGTAACCGGTATCCTTGGTGTTCCCTCCTTTCTGCTCCCTATTATGACCTCGGTCCCCATGTGGAGTCAGTTTTTCCTGAGTTTGTTACCCGTATGCCTGGTAACATCTCATTTTCTTTGTTGCTTCCCTCAGTGGAACCTTTTGTTGCTTCTCCTCAGGAGTCAGCTTGTGTCTCTCCAATGGATTTATTTTCATTTGGAATTCTCTTCCCAGTGTGAGTTCTTCACTCCCCAGTGAGTTCTCCAGTCTGTTTTCTGTTTTCTAATCAGGGTCGTGTTTTGATCACGTTATGTCAGTTTTGTTTTTCCCCAGTTTGGAGTCGTGTCTTGTTCACACATTTCTTTTTCTTTATCCCCATAGAGTCTTGATAGAGTCTCTGTTCCTGGTGAGTGTGCTACTCCGATGGATCGTCTTTTCTTCTGTGTGAATCATATTCCTCACAGAACTCGTGTCTTTTGCACGCATACATCTGCATCATGAGGTCTCTTAGGGACCAAAATTTGTCTCATTACTGTTATTTAAGCCCATTCTACCGCGTCGAGATGAAGATTTCTAAACTTCACTTCTCCGGCTAGAATGACCTTAAATAGGGGCATCTGTAAGACCCCAATTTTGGGCCCTAAGATCCCTCATGGCCCATATCATATCATATCATAACCTCAAGGATCATTGCATGCCTTTGTTTCCTCTTAGTGGATAGATTGCCTTGTGGGTTTGTTTCTTGATCACCAAGCATACTTTGCATTTGTATATCTTTGCTTTCATATGTTTATCATTCAAAAAATACAAAAATATTGTCAGTCTAACCTTGTTGCTTGCAGTTGAAGCAATCATCAGAAATTAGGTCAAAGTCAGTCAACAGTCAGTCAAAGCAATGGATGATGGCCATTCTTGTGGAATTTGGGCATCATGATCATTAATCAAAGGTTCATACAACTTGGGACATCATTTGAAGTCAAGTTCTCAAGGAATTAGGGTTTGGAATTCATCAGAAGAGGATCAATCAGTCCAAAACCCTAGAAAAGTCAAACTTGGTCAACTGAGGATTTAATCAAGAATTTGATGGATAGAATTGATTTGAAGGAGTTCATTCATGCTTGTCTAAGCCTCATATATCATGTTCAACCTCATCATGGAAGAAAATCAAGTGAAATCAGAAATTTTCCAGAAATAGAAAGTGGACCTGTAATTTCAATTGCCAAAAATGGAAACTTCTTGATCTTAAACTTACATCATGATACAAGCTTCAAATGAATTTTTGCCCAACATGAAAGTTGAAGATCTTGTTCTCCCATTTTCAAAAAGTCCAAGAACATCAAAATCCCATGTGTGGTTGTCAAAATATGATCAAATCATTTTCACCAATTTTTGAACTTCAACAAGCCATATCTCTCAAACCATAAGGCCAAATTTGGTGGGGTTTTTTCCTACAAACCACATTTTTCATCCTCTTTCCAAAAATATAAATTTCATGACCTAAAACCTCACCATTCAAAATGGCATTTTTGGACCTTTTTCATTTAAATTCAAAGTTTGACCAAACTTTGACTTTTTTGAGTTTTTGACTTTTTCTTGATTTGGTCAATTGGGAAATGCTTTAAATCACATTTGAAACTTGCCTCAAGTCCTAATTCATGCACATTCCATCACCCTACCACAATTTTGAATCAAAATGCAAAGTTGGCATTTTTATGCATATTGGTTCAAAAAAGCAAAACCAGTACAGTTTTCATATGTACAATCAAAGCAGCAGCAATGTGGTCTGTCTACAGCCTGGTTATAAGCCCAAAATTGTGCCAATTCACACCCTCCACTTCATTTGCACATAATTAGTAATTTGGCAAATGGTTTCATAAAAAACAAAGCAAGGACAGCATTCATGAAACAACCAAAAACAGCAATTACTTAGGTGATTTGCAGCTGTTTGCCAGGCCCAACTCGAGCCAGTTTGCACCTCCATTTACTCACTTTTGCATAATTAGCAATTGGCATTTTGATTCATAAAATTAAAACTGGGATTAGCATGTGATAATGTGAGCTTAAACAGATGAATATAAGTGCATTCTTCTGCATTTCCAACCCTAATAGACAGCAGCCACCACACAGAAAATACATATCCTCTCCTTCTTGCAATTTTGCAGATTGAGATTTTCAGAGCAAAAACACCAAAGACCCTTGAACAAACCTTGATTGTTCTTCATTTAAACATATTTCTGAGATCATTGCCACCATCAAACACTAGCTGGAATCGTTTCTCATGTCCTGTTCTTCAAAGCACACAATAATGGCAGTTGGAGCTACTGAGTGTTCCAAGCATTTTTGAACCTACCTTCTTCAAGTATTCAGCATTGCAAAGCACAAGGGTCATCTTTTCAAGTGTAGCAACCTCAAAATACCACTGTTTCATCCATTTCTTCATAACCAAGTAAAATCTCGATTTCTCCTTTCTTTATGTCATGATATGCTTTAGATAGTTCATTTGCTGCTGATTCTAATGGATGTTAGTTTGCTTGAAATGGTGGACTATATCGTGTCAAATCTGAACTTTCATTTTCATGTGTAAATGCATTTTTCTTCGATTTGGCTTGGACATGATGAGTTAATGAAATATGATACCACATTCTTGTTGTTTGATGCTTGATGAAGCTATTGGCATGCTTGGTTTCATTTTCTGGGCATGTTGATTCATGATGATGTTGCATGAACTTGGGGAATACTGTTGCATTAAAGCCCTAATTCTGTCCAGATTTCCACAGGGTTAAAATGTGTGTTTGCTGTTGATTGAAGCTGCTAAATGATGATATGTCATGGCCATGATTTTTGTTAAAATGCTGTTGTTTCTAAAATACTTGTCCTGTCCAGAATTTTGCCTGAATGTTGTATGGTTGTGTTGCTGTTTAGATGTTCATCATTGCCATGTTTGTTTGTATGCTATGTTGAGATTTCAATTGCTTTGATTGCTTGAGAATGCCAAGCCATGCTGCTGAAACCATGTTGCTGTTTGAAATCCCATAAACATGCTCAGAAACCCATTGCATCGTGTTTGTCGTGCTTGGTGGTGTTTGTTCAATGTTACATGATGCTACACCCTGCTAGTTAAAACCTGCTGTTGTTATTTAAACCACGAACCATGACTAGAAACTCCCATGATTATGTTGTTTGCTGTTAGCTAGGCTTGCTAAAATGATAAATGATCATTACCATTGCTGTCTGCTTGATGCTGTTATGATAAGTACATGATGATGAATGCATTGTGCTGCTGTTGTTGGTATATGCTGTTGGTCTTTTTTGCTTGGTTTGATTTTAATGTTGTTGTTTTTTGAACATGATAACCATGCTGAACCATGCTGATAAACCCTGTTACTTTCTCCCAGAAATCCATCTCATGTATGTTGTTTTGCTGTTTGCTATATGAGCATCATGAATGTTTGTTGCCATGTGATTTCCATATTGTTGTTTGATGATGAAATCCCATGCTGTTTCGAGACCTAACTCTGCTCAGCTTGCCATTGAATTTTGTTTAGAATTTGTTTGGTTGCTGCTTGAACATATCCTGCTGCTGTTCATAAACCCCCAGCATATTTTCCAGGAACCATGTACATGTGCATATATGTTGGCCATTATTTCTGCTTGTGATCCCATGACGCATCTCATTACCATGATGATTGTTTGATGCTTGGTTGAAATTATGTTTGTTAATTACAAATCCCATGCTGCTGTTTCGAAACTTGCCATGACTTCAATGTTGATTACATGTACCCTGCTTGCTAGAATCCTGCTGCAGTTTTGAAACATGAATGTTGCTGTGGTTTGCTTGCTGTTTGGATGATGATATTGGTTGTATGCTATTGTTTCCAAAACCTTCCATGTCTAGGATTTTCTCATAATCTGGTTTGGTTGCTGTATGTTATATGTTGCATAAACATCATGTGTGTATTATCATGTGGAGTCCATGTGGCTGTTTGAGTTTTATTTGTTAATGAACATGAGAAGAATGCCCTTGCCATGCTGTTTGTGAGTTCTTGTTGGGTTTCAGTTTGAATTGATTGCATGAAGTCACATGATACCATGCTGCTATAGTCCTGCTGCAGTTTTGAAATATGAATGTATGCTTTTGTTTGGCTGTAGTAGGAACATTCTCATTGCCATGTTGTTGTTGGTCGAATTTTGGTGCTGCTGTTATTGCTTGAACCATAAGCTTGCAAGATTTCCTCATGAACTGATGGCATTGTTTTGTTGTCGTGTTATGGTTGTATTAAAGATTCCATGATTATGCTATGCTGTTGTTTGTTGGCCGTGTGAGCATCACCATGAAAACCATGCTGCAGTTTTTGAAACCTTATGAACATGTTCAGAAAAACCATGTGAATTGTACTGCATGCTATTGTCTGGTGGTTATGTGAACATTACATGATTGATATGCTGTTGTGTGATGGTTGTTTTTGTGTTTTGGAAGCTGAAACATGAGCCTTGCTGTGTTAGAAACCCTTAGGGTTTTAGAAACTCAGAGCTTTGAAGCTCATTGGCCAATTTACTGTTTCATTGGGCAACAGCCAATGAAAACATTTCAATTGCCTTGCCCAAAACGCAGCACTTCAATAAGTGACTGCAGAATTACACAAATGCCATTGTTGACCTTGTTTGCCATGCATTTTGTTCATTTTTGCTCCAATTGTTACACAAACTTCTACAATTATTTGCTCTTTCATTTCAACTCCAAAAATTATGATTTTTTTTGCATGATGATCACAAAGATGTCTATTATTTAATCATGATTTTTAATTAATTTTTCATTGGCTGGATTTTTATTGATATTTGTTTTCCCAACATGTATGCATAAATGATACATTGTTCCATTCCTTTTGTGAAATTCTCATATTGTATCCAATGAGCTTGAAATTTTTTGTGGTGAAACTAGACACATTGATCTTCATTTCCATATAAAGTTTGTGCATTTATCATTTGTGGATTGAGAGTTATGATTTTTTGAAGTTATGTGTTGCATTTGGTGTCACACCATGATCATGCATTTTCACAATTTTTGTTCACATGCTTCCTCTTATCCAAATGACTCCAAATTTTGCATGAATGATCCCTTACATGTCTAATTGATGTATGAATTTTCTTGGAATTAATCTTGCTGTTTTCCATTTAATTGAGAATTTTCTTCCATATGTGGTCATTTGTTGACTTTTTGTGCTATGCCTTGCCAAATCTTTTGTGAAATTCTCAAATCTTATTGTATGATCATGAAGTTTCATATGTGATAACTAGACATCTCAAGCTTTGCTTTGGTGTTAATCTCATTCATTTCTCTTCTGTTTTCAAATTGATATGATTTTTTGAAGTTGACCCATGCTTGTTGACTTTCACCATGCTTAATTGAATTTGGTTTGACTTCATGATTTTTGTTGACTGCCTTCCTCTCATTCAAATGCCATGAAATTTGACATGTGTACCATGTTAGATGTTAGGATTGGGTGTGATTTATTTCATAATTTTGGGATTGTTTGAGTTGACTTTTGAATGAAGTCTTTGCTGTTGACTTTTGTATGCTTCTCTTGCCATGCTTTGCATCCTTTTGCATATGGAATGACCATGATGCATGATATGATTATGAATCCAATTGAGAATGCTTCTTGAATATTTAGTCTTGGTTTGGGTTGACTTTTCCTTGCTGCCTTGACTTTTTCTTTCACCTTTGACCCTAGGCTAGTCCTAGTGGTCTTCTAAGCTTACAATTGAGCTGTTTGTTTCAGGTTGAGCACCAATGCCCCAAAGACCTTTCAATTTTGATTGAGTTGGTTTGTTTATCATGTGCTAACACTTTGTTTTGTAGATGACTCATATGCTTGAGTCTTTGTGCCTTGCACAATTGGTCCCTCTGTGTGACTATTGGTTCATTTCCTTTTGGTTTTGACTGTTGACTTGTTTACTAATAAGTTTGACTTTTTCAGGTACTTTAGTTGCTTAAGTTCTTTGAACTTGCTTGCTTGCTTTGCTTTTTAGCATTTGCTTTGAGGTATAAATACTTCTTCTTCATGTAGTCTGGAGACCCGGTCTGTTATTTGACCGGGCAAACTGTCTGAAGTCCTCCTTAAGAGGCAATGCCTGTGTTTGTTTAAAATTGTCCCAAGCAGGAAAAGTCCTTCAAGTAAGGCAATTGGTGGAAGGTAGGGATAAGCAATCTATCCCCCACTATTCAGTGTGTCCTCTCTTTGCTCCCATTACATGGTTGAAGCAATGAGATAAAAACCCAAGATCTAATCGAGTCAATAATGTGGAGAGAGTTCCTACTTTCTGAACTCCCACACTTTCTTTGATGCTCTCTCTGATCTGAGATTGAAGCCATGAGGCACACCCCTCATCTCCTATTCATCTGCTTCACCTGAGCCCCTCAATGGCCAGGTTAAGAGCGACCTTTACCCATTACAGTGGACTTTTAAAGTCAAACCCTCTTGTGTGAGCCCCTTTGTTTGGCTATAGAGCGTGCTGTTTGTTATTCATTGATTGATTGATTGTCATATGCACTTGCTTGCCTGTATGCTATGCATTTATCATCATCATCAATTGCCATTAGTGCATGATCATATCATTTGTTTGTATGACTTTTGTTATTGTTGTTTTCCCATTGAGGACAATTGTAAGTCCATTGCTTTGGCATTTGCTCCTGTGATATGGAAGGATAGAGTGTAAGACCTCATTTGGTCATTCATATCTTCTGTTTATCTGTGTGTATGTGAGGATACAGTTATAAGTCCCTGTAAGTTGGCATCTGTTGTCCTGTGATCATAATGTGATCTGTTTGATTTGTATGTGAGGTTGCAGTTATAAGTCCCTGTAAGTTGGCATCTGCTTTCCTGTGATCATCTGTTTGTATGAGAGGTTGCAATTATAAGTCCCTGTAAGTTGGCATTTGCATTCCTATGATCATATTGTTGCTTTTGTTCTTGTATGTGAGGAACCATTGTAAGTCCCTGTAACGTGGCATTGGATTTCCTAGGACCATACTGTGGAGTTAACCTAAGTCCAGACAGATTGGCAGTTGACTTCCATTTCTCATCTTTGTTTTTCTTTTGAGGAGATTGGTGTAAGTCCATTGAGTGGCTTCTGATATCCCGTTTTGTTTTAGGAGACTGGTGTAAATCCATCTATTGGTATCCGGTATCCGCTTTTATTTCTTTGCCTGTGGAGATTGGTGTAAGTCCATTGAGTGGCTTCTGATATCCCGTTTTGTTTTAGGAGACTGGTGTAAATCCATCTATTGGTATCCGGTATCCGCTTTTATTTCTTTGCCTGTGGAGATTAGTGTAAGACCATTGAGTGGCTTCTGACATCCCGTTTTGTTTTAGGAGATTGGTATAAGACCATTGATTGGCATCCGATATCCGCCTTTGCTTTGTTTGTTTATTATTATCCATTGCTATTCCAAAGGACACACTTGAATCATCTGCCATATGATCTCAAGAAGTGAACCTCCTAAGAAGTTTTACCTTCCATCCTCATCCATTCATCATTCATTATGTCCTAAACCTTTTCACACTTTGATTTCAAACTCGACATAAGTGTTGTGCAAACATTTTCATGTTTTCTAACTAAAAACCTGGACCTCAAGTCCTTGACTTTTTTCAAACTCCATTTCATAATACTTCTGAATCAATCTTAATCATATCTTGACTTCATTTTCATAATCATAATCAATAACTCCACTCATTCACTTGTTTTGGCTTTGTCCATTATTAATGCTTTCATACATGAGCTATAGGTTTGATTTATCTTAGTGGTTGATGTTAATCTCACCTTCTGTCTTTAGTGATTGAATTGTAAGTCTTCCTTGCCTATTATAGGGTTAACCCCTCCCTGGCAAGTTGAAGCTGTTCTCACATGGTGGACGTTGTTGTTTGTATAAGGTTGAGTTTTCTCCCGTGGATAACGTAAGACCTAGGGTTTGTGTTTAAAATTGAACCTAACCCACTTTTGGAAATCTTTTAGCCGAACTACGGCGTTCTGATCCTTACCTTTGATGGAAGGTACGTAGGCAACGGGTTCATCCGTTCGAACCCAATACCCAATAATAATAAAATTGTATATTCTTTTCTCACCATCCCAATCATGTTTGCACAATCTTTATGTCATAACAAATAACAATTTTTTACAACAAGTGTGAAAAGGGCTCCCTAGGAGTACCTAGGACGTAGTGGGTGCCTAACACCTTCCCATTGCGTAATTTACCCCTTACCCAGACTCTCTGATCTTTTTATTAGTTTTCTACGTGTAAAACTTCTTAGGCTTTTGTTCGCTTTTTAGCCAGTCCTTTGGATAAATAAAAGTGCGGTGGCGACTCGAAAATTTCAATGTATCTCTTAGCTTATGATTTAATCGATAGATCATATAGCGACGAATACACCGCTACACTATGCACCTGCAGGAGTTCAAGGACGTTGTTCATGCAGGAGTGGTTCTGGATGTCAGAAACAAAGTCATGGCATCTGATATGGTTGTACCTACTGTAAAGCAAAAGTGGGTGATTACCTGATCAAAGCTGTGAAGCAAGATCAAGTGGGTGCTAACTTGGTTGAAACTGTGAGGCAAAACCAAGTCTGTAATTCTGTCATTTGTGTGTAATTATGTTTTTTTTGTGGTCTGTAATTTTAAGTGTTGCTTTGGCAACATTTTTGACAAAAGGGGGAGTAACAGGTGATACCCCGGGACAACAGATTATTGTGTTAAAACAGATATTCATGACAGATTCAAGATTCCCTCCCCTGCAGTTGATGTGTGGTGGAGTTTGTATTTAACTTCCATGTGTGTGAGTGTGCTGTCACTCTGAGTGTATTAGCTAGGTCTATTTCCTGCTAGATGTGTGATTTCCGCTGATATGAACTCTATTGTGGGATCAAAGTGTTTTAGCCAAAAAATTGCCAAAGGGGGAGTTTGTAGGTGTTTAATTGGCTGCATTGTATGGTAAAACACTAGCTGGATTCTAATGTCTTGACTGATGTCATGACATGTTTGTGTAACTGCATTGTAGGTTAGAATATCTAACTGTACTCAGATGTCTTGACTAATGTCATGACATGCTTGAGTAGCTTACTGCAGGATTAGCTAATACAGGATTTATTGAATGTCAAATTGGATGTGGTGACATTCATCCCTGTCAGCAGATACTGAGGAATAGAACAGTTGGTGTTCTGTTAAAGCTCAGTACTCATTTCCAGTCTGGTTATCAAGGAAATACCAGACCTGGCATAAGGCCTACTATCTGAATGTCAAACTGGATGTTATGACATTCATCATTGACAGCATATACTAAACAATAGACAGAGTGGTGTTCTGCTACACTTCAGTATGTTTCTCAGTCTGTTCTTCAAAAGGATAACAGAACTGTCTTAAGGCTAAATGTGTAAATGTCAAATTGGATGCTTTGACATGTATTAATGTAAGCTACTACTGTAGAATGGACAATTTGGTCCTGTACAGTTCAGCAAACGTGTACATTCTGTTTTCAGGAAAAACAGACTTAGCATATGGTCCTTGATGTCAAGCTGAATGTTGTGACATTCATTCCTGACAGCATATGCTAGATTGTAGGTTGTTTAGTTTTTTTGTTTCAGCTTTTTCTCAGGCTATTCTTCAGGGATTCAACAGCTGAGAGAAAATCCAGGAAATCAACAACCAAGCTACATTTAATGAACCTAACAAATAGCCTATTTGTTAGTAACCTAGATGTGGAATTTAAGGGAACTCGCGTGACCTTAAATTTAGGAGAATACAAGTGCAAAGCCCAAGTACTGCAATATAAAAGGAAGTCGTTCCTTCATTCAGAACTGGGGATTTTGAGGCGTGAAGTTTTAGTGTGTCCATCATACTTCACTGCTGTATTTTTGTGAGTCTTGTATTAGACATATCTTGTAAACCAAGCTGTTATCTCGTAGATGATTGCTTTGGTGTAGGGTGTTCATTGAGTTGTAAGTGTTGTGTCACTCTAAGCTTTTAAGCGTGAGTGCTGTGTATCTTGATTAAAGCTGTTAAGCACAATCAAGAATTGTTTGAAGTGTGACTTCAAAATTGTATTTAATATTGATTAAAGGTAGTAATCACTGAGGTGATTGAGGGGAAGTGAGTAGGAACTCTGATCTTAGTGTAAGATTGAAATTGCATTGGGTAGGGATTAAGTGAAGAGTTGTAAACGGGTGAGTTTAGCTTTGAATTAATACTACTGATAGTGGATTTCCTCCCTGGCTTGGTAGCCCCCAGACGTAGGTCATGTTGGACTAAACTGGGTAAACAATTACTTGTGTTATTTACTGCACTTACTTTTAAGTTCTGCATAATTCTTGTTTGTGCAGAATTGGATGTCATAACAACCCGTGTGACATCGAAAGTCTGATAACTAGAATTTCAATTGGCATCAGAGCAGGCACCCTGCCTGTTAATTTCTGGGTGAGATCTAGGGAAGTTACTTTCTAGTACCATGGACAAGGATATAGGACACTCAAATAGACCACCCATGTTGGATGGCTCTAACTATGATGACTGGAAGCCTCGTATGATAGCCTTCTTAAGGTCTCTAGATAGCAAAGTCTGGAGAGCTGTCAACAAAGGATGGGAACATCCAACGAAGACAGGTGAAGATGGAATCAGTGTGCAAATTCCTGAAGAAGAATGGGACAAGGAGCAAGAGGCATTAGCCCTTGGAAATTCTAAGGCCTTGAATGCATTGTTCAATGGAATCAGTAAGAACATCTTCAGGCTGGTACACCATTGTGAGCTAGCTAAGGAAGTTTGGGATACCCTCAAGATAACTCATGAAGGTACTTCCAAGGTGAAGATGTCCAAACTTCAGATGCTGACCACCAAGTTTGAAAATCTGAGGATGAAAGAGGATGAGACTATTCATGACTTTCACATGAATATTCTTGAAATTGCAAACACCTCTGGTGGATTAGGTGAAAAAATGGCTGAAGAGAAACTTGTAAGAAAGATTCTCAGGTCCTTGCCTAAGAGATTTGCTATGAAGGTCACAGCCATAGAGGATGCTCATGACATCTGTAATATGAAGGTGGATGAGCTCATTGGTTCTCTCCAAACCTTTGAAATGGGCTTGTGTGAGAATGCTGAAAAGAAAAACAAAAGCGTAGCTTTTGTATCTAATGCTGAAGAGGAGTCAGAAGCAGGATATACTGGAGGTGATGAAAGCATATCAGAAGCCTTAGCCATGCTTGGGAGACAGTTCAACAAGTTCGTGAAGAAGATTGATCAAAGAGGTAGACCTAATGTCAAGAACATCTCGTCTGACATCAAGAAAAGATCAACTTCTGAAGAAAAGTTCAACCAAGGCAAGGGAATCCAGTGCCATGGGTGTGAAGGGTATGGACACGTCAGAGCTGAATGCCCTACTTACCTCAAGATGCAAAAGAATGGGCTAGCTATCACATGGTCTGAAGGAGATTCTGAAAGTGAATTTGAAGGAGAATCTGCTAAACATATCACTGCACTAACCAGTGTTTGTGCCACTAATGATGACTCAAGTGAAGATGAACTGACCTTTGATGAACTTGCTACAGCTTATAAGAAGCTGTGTGTCACCAGTGCAGAAGTGCGTGTACAAGGAGAAAAGCATAAGAAACTCATCAAGGAGCTGGAAGATGAGAGACAGAAGCATCTGACGGCCATAGAGGGTCTAAATGGTGAGATAACCCTGCTGACCTCCAAGCTGAATCAGATGACTAAATCCATCAGAATGATGAATAAAGGAACTGACACCTTGGAAGAGATCCTAAAGGTGGGACAGAAGTCTGGAACCACATCTAGTTTAGGCTTTGGGAAAAGATCCTCAGCTGAACGCAAATGCCCAAAGGCTAAAGTTCAGAAATTCAAGCGGAGGTCACATCCAATGTCTCAACATCGAGGAACCAGGATGAATAATCATCAGAAAAGGAAATTCCAGAAATGGAGATGTCACCACTGTGGTAGGCTTGGGCATATAAAAGCCTTCTACTACAGACTTCATGGTTACCCGAACCAAGTCCCTCATGTCAGGCCTAAGCATAAGAAATATAGGCACCATGTCTCCAACAAGAAGAGACAATGGTATGCTAGGTTAGCTCACACAGCTCTAAGGGCTTCTACCAAAGAAGACTGGTACTTTGACAGTGGATGCTCAAGATATATGACTGGTATGGAAAATCTATTGGTAGATATTCAACCTCACACTACCAGCTATGTGACCTTTGGTGATGGTGCTAAAGGAAAAATAAAAGGTGTGGGTAAGCTGGACTGCTCTGGAGTTCCAAAACTGAATAATGTGTTGTTAGTAAGAGGACTAACTGCAAACCTCATCAGCATAAGCCAGCTGTGTGATCAAGGGTTCTATGTTCAGTTTACTAAGGAGCTATGTATTGTGACGAATGGTGACAATCAGGAAGTTATGAGAGGATCCAGGTCCAAAGATAACTGCTATCTGTGGGAACCTAAAGTCTCAAACTTCTCCACAATTTGCTCTTCAGCCAAGGAAGAACAGGAGGTGAAGTTGTGGCATAGACGCCTTGGACATCTCCACTTACGGGGAATAAAGAAGATCATATCCAAGGAAGCAGTCAGAGGAATTCCAAAGCTGCTTATTGATGAAGGAAGAGTCTGTGGAGAATGCCAGGCGGGCAAGCAAACCAAGATGTCACATCCGAAGCTGGGACATCCTACAACTTCCAGAGTTCTGGAACTGTTGCACATGGACTTAATGGGACCTATGCAGGTTGAAAGTCTGGGTGGAAAGAGATATGCATACGTGGTGGTTGATGACCATTCCAGATACACGTGGATAAGCTTTATCAGAGAGAAGTCAGATACATTTGATGTCTTCAAAGACCTGTGCATCAGACTCCAAAGGGAAAAGGACAGTTGTGTTGTCCGAATTAGGAGTGATCATGGTACAAAATTCAAAAATTCCAAGTTTGATGAGTTTTGCTCGTCTGAAGGAATAAGTCATGAGTTCTCCTCCCCTATAACTCCCCAGCAGAATGGGATAGTTGAAAGGAAAAATAGAACTATTCAAGAATCTGCCAGAGCTATGATTCATGCAAAGAAGCTCCCTATGCACTTTTGGGCTGAAGCTATGAATACCGCGTGCTATGTTCACAACAGAGTCACCTTGAGAAAAGGAACCTCCTCCACTCTGTATGAAATATGGAAAGGCAGAAAACCCACTGTGAAGTACTTTCATATCTTTGGAAGTAAATGCTACATTCTCACAGATCGTGAACAGAGAAGGAAACTGGATCCCAAAAGTGATGAGGGTATATTTCTAGGATACTCCACTAACAGCAGAGCTTACAGATTGTTCAACTACAGGACCAATGTCCTGATGGAATCCATAAATGTTATTGTGGATGATAAAGAGGAAGGAATCGATGTCATAGAGGATGTTGAAACATTCCTTGACAGTTCAACAGACATTCCAGTCAAGTCTGAAGAAGTACAGGAACCTCCTCCTGAATGTGAAGTAGATGCAACCACCAAAATGCCATCTATCAGAATTCAGAAAGACCACCCTAAGGATCTTATCATAGGGGATCCCAATAGTGGTGTGACTACCAGGTCAAGGGGAATAAGCTCAAATTCCTGTTTTGTATTCAAGGTTGAACCAAAGAATGTGAAAGAAGCCCTGACTGACGAATACTGGATCAATGCCATGCAAGAGGAACTTGAGCAGTTTAAAAGGAATGAAGTATGGGAGTTAGTTCCGAGACCTGAAGGGACCAACATCATTGGTACCAAGTGGATCTACAAAAACAAGTCTGATGAGAAAGGAGTAATTACTAGGAATAAAGTAAGACTAGTAGCTCAAGGATACTCTCAAGTTGAAGGGGTTGATTTTGATGAGACGTTTTCTCCTGTTGCTAGGCTTGAGTCCATCAGATTGCTGTTAGGTGTAGCATGCATTCTGAAGTTTAAACTGTTCCAAATGGATGTGAAGAATGCATTCTTGAATGGCTACTTGAATGAAGAAGTCTATGTGGAACAACCTAAAGGGTTCTGTGATCCTAACCAACCTAAGCATGTGTACAAGTTGAAGAAAGCCTTGTATGGGTTGAAGCAAGCTCCTAGAGCATGGTATGAAAGGTTGACTAAATTTCGGACCTCAAATGGATACAGAAAAGGTGGGATAGATAAAACCCTGTTTGTAAAAGATGAAGAAGGGAAAGTCATGATTGCTCAAATCTATGTGGATGATATAGTCTTTGGTGGAATGTCAGAACAAATGGTAAAACATTTTGTTCACCAAATGCAATCTGAGTTTGAAATGAGTCTGGTTGGGGAACTAACTTATTTTCTTGGAATGCAAGTCAACCAAATGGAGGACTCTATGTTTCTCTCTCAAAGCAAGTATGCCAAAAACATAGTTAAGAAGTTTGGTATGGATAATGCTAAGCACAAGAGAACTCCTGCTCCTACTCATCTAAAGTTAACCAAAGATGATGGAGGGCCTAACGTTGATCAATGTCTGTATAGAAGCATGATAGGCAGTCTACTATACCTAACTGCAAGTAGACCTGACATTTCTTATGCAGTTGGAGTGTGTGCTAGATACCAAGCAGAGCCTAAAGTGAGCCATTTGAATCAAGTCAAAAGGATTCTCAAGTACATCAATGGGACTTGTGACTATGGGATGTTGTACTCACATGGTTCTGAGCCTGTCCTATCTGGGTATTGTGATGCTGACTGGGCTGGGAGTGCTGATGACAGAAAAAGTACATCAGGAGGTTGTTTCTTCTTGGGAGACAATCTCATATCTTGGTTCAGCAAGAAGCAGAATTGTGTATCCCTGTCCACTGCTGAGGCTGAATACATAGCTGCTGGAAGCAGTTGTTCCCAACTGGTTTGGATGAAACAGATGCTCACTGAGTACAATGTCACTCAAAATGTCATGACATTGTTCTGTGATAATCTCAGTGCCATCAATATTTCCAAGAATCCCATCCAACACAACATGACCAAACATATTGACATTAGACATCATTTCATCAGAGATCTAGTGGAAGACAAGGTGATTACCTTGGAACATGTAGCCACTGAACTTCAACTGGCTGACATATTTACAAAGGCTCTGGATGCTACTCAGTTTGAAAACTTAAGGGGCAAACTGGGAATATGTCTCTCTAAGAACTTATAGCAACCAGTGATGTTTGGAATGTATTGTTTAATATCTCTGCCTATTAAACAATTGGAACTATGCTCTGATTGGTCAACAGATCATAGCTATGCCACTTACAACAAGTGTGGCAACAAGAGGATAAGGAGATATCCTAACGTGAGGCGGCCTATGCACCTGCAGGAGTTCAAGGACGTTGTTCATGCAGGAGTGGTTCTGGATGTCAGAAACATAGTCATGGCATCTGATATGGCTGTACCTACTGTAAAGCAAAAGTGGGTGATTACCTGATCAAAGCTGTGAAGCAAGATCAAGTGGGTGCTAACTTGGTTGAAACTGTGAGGCAAAACCAAGTCTGTAATTCTGTCATTTGTGTGTAATTCTGTTTTTTTTGTGGTCTGTAATTTTAAGTGTTGCTTTGGCAACATTTTTGACAAAAAGGGGGAGTAACAGGTGATACCCCGGGACAACAGATTATTGTGTTAAAACAGATATTCATGACAGATTCAAGATTCCCTCCCCTGCAGTTGATGTGTGGTGGAGTTTGTATTTAACTTCCATGTGTGTGAGTGTGCTGTCACTCTGAGTGTATTAGCTAGGTCTATTTCCTGCTAGATGTGTGATTTCCGCTGATATGAACTCTGTTGTGGGATCAAAGTGTTTTAGCCAAAAAATTGCCGAAGGGGGAGTTTGTAGGTGTTTAATTGGCTGCATTGTATGGTAAAACACTAGCTGGATTCTAATGTCTTGACTGATGTCATGACATGTTTGTGTAACTGCATTGTAGGTTAGAATATCTAACTGTACTCAGATGTCTTGACTAATGTCATGACATGCTTGAGTAGCTTACTGCAGGATTAGCTAATACAGGATTTATTGAATGTCAAATTGGATGTGGTGACATTCATCCCTGTCAGCAGATACTGAGGAATAGAACAGTTGGTGTTCTGTTAAAGCTCAGTACTCATTTCCAGTCTGGTTATCAAGGAAATACCAGACCTGGCATAAGGCCTACTATCTGAATGTCAAACTGGATGTTATGACATTCATCATTGACAGCATATACTGAACAATAGACAGAGTGGTGTTCTGCTACACTTCAGTATGTTTCTCAGTCTGTTCTTCAAAAGGATAACAGAACTGCCTTAAGGCTAAATGTGTAAATGTCAAATTGGATGCTTTGACATGTATTAATGTAAGCTACTACTGTAGAATGGACAATTTGGTCCTGTACAGTTCAGCAAACGTGTACATTCTGTTTTCAGGAAAAACAGACTTAGCATATGGTCCTTGATGTCAAGCTGAATGTTGTGACATTCATTCCTGACAGCATATGCTAGATTGTAGGTTGTTTAGTTTTTTTGTTTCAGCTTTTTCTCAGGCTATTCTTCAGGGATTCAACAGCTGAGAGAAAATCCAGGAAATCAACAACCAAGCTACATTTAATGAACCTAACAAATAGCCTATTTGTTAGTAACCTAGATGTGGAATTTAAGGGAACTCGCGTGACCTTAAATTTAGGAGAATACAAGTGCAAAGCCCAAGTACTGCAATATAAAAGGAAGTCGTTCCTTCATTCAGAACTGGGGATTTTGAGGCGTGAAGTTTTAGTGTGTCCATCATACTTCACTGCTGTATTTTTGTGAGTCTTGTATTAGACATATCTTGTAAACCAAGCTGTTATCTCGTAGATGATTGCTTTGGTGTAGGGTGTTCATTGAGTTGTAAGTGTTGTGTCACTCTAAGCTTTTAAGCGTGAGTGCTGTGTATCTTGATTAAAGCTGTTAAGCACAATCAAGAATTGTTTGAAGTGTGACTTCAAAATTGTATTTAATATTGATTAAAGGTAGTAATCACTGAGGTGATTGAGGGGGAGTGAGTAGGAACTCTGATCTTAGTGTAAGATTGAAATTGCATTGGGTAGGGATTAAGTGAAGAGTTGTAAACGGGTGAGTTTAGCTTTGAATTAATACTACTGATAGTGGATTTCCTCCCTGGCTTGGTAGCCCCCAGACGTAGGTCATGTTGGACTAAACTGGGTAAACAATTACTTGTGTTATTTACTGCACTTACTTTTAAGTTCTGCATAATTCTTGTTTGTGCAGAATTGGATGTCATAACAACCCGTGTGACATCGAAAGTCTGATAACTAGAATTTCAATTGGCATCAGAGCAGGCACCCTGCCTGTTAATTTCTGGGTGAGATCTAGGGAAGTTACTTTCTAGTACCATGGACAAGGATATAGGACACTCAAATAGACCACCCATGTTGGATGGCTCTAACTATGATGACTGGAAGCCTCGTATGATAGCCTTCTTAAGGTCTCTAGATAGCAAAGTCTGGAGAGCTGTCAACAAAGGATGGGAACATCCAACGAAGACAGGTGAAGATGGAATCAGTGTGCAAATTCCTGAAGAAGAATGGGACAAGGAGCAAGAGGCATTAGCCCTTGGAAATTCTAAGGCCTTGAATGCATTGTTCAATGGAATCAGTAAGAACATCTTCAGGCTGGTACACCATTGTGAGCTAGCTAAGGAAGTTTGGGATACCCTCAAGATAACTCATGAAGGTACTTCCAAGGTGAAGATGTCCAAACTTCAGATGCTGACCACCAAGTTTGAAAATCTGAGGATGAAAGAGGATGAGACTATTCATGACTTTCACATGAATATTCTTGAAATTGCAAACACCTCTGGTGGATTAGGTGAAAAAATGGCTGAAGAGAAACTTGTAAGAAAGATTCTCAGGTCCTTGCCTAAGAGATTTGCTATGAAGGTCACAGCCATAGAGGAGGCTCATGACATCTGTAATATGAAGGTGGATGAGCTCATTGGTTCTCTCCAAACCTTTGAAATGGGCTTGTGTGAGAATGCTGAAAAGAAAAACAAAAGCGTAGCTTTTGTATCTAATGCTGAAGAGGAGTCAGAAGCAGGATATACTGGAGGTGATGAAAGCATATCAGAAGCCTTAGCCATGCTTGGGAGACAGTTCAACAAGTTCGTGAAGAAGATTGATCAAAGAGGTAGACCTAATGTCAAGAACATCTCGTCTGACATCAAGAAAAGATCAACTTCTGAAGAAAAGTTCAACCAAGGCAAGGGAATCCAGTGCCATGGGTGTGAAGGGTATGGACACGTCAGAGCTGAATGCCCTACTTACCTCAAGATGCAAAAGAATGGGCTAGCTATCACATGGTCTGAAGGAGATTCTGAAAGTGAATCTGAAGGAGAATCTGCTAAACATATCACTGCACTAACCAGTGTTTGTGCCACTAATGATGACTCAAGTGAAGATGAACTGACCTTTGATGAACTTGCTACAGCTTATAAGAAGCTGTGTGTCACCAGTGCAGAAGTGCGTGTACAAGGAGAAAAGCATAAGAAACTCATCAAGGAGCTGGAAGATGAGAGACAGAAGCATCTGACGGCCATAGAGGGTCTAAATGGTGAGATAACCCTGCTGACCTCCAAGCTGAATCAGATGACTAAATCCATCAGAATGATGAATAAAGGAACTGACACCTTGGAAGAGATCCTAAAGGTGGGACAGAAGTCTGGAACCACATCTAGTTTAGGCTTTGGGAAAAGATCCTCAGCTGAACGCAAATGCCCAAAGGCTAAAGTTCAGAAATTCAAGCGGAGGTCACATCCAATGTCTCAACATCGGGGAACCAGGATGAATAATCATCAGAAAAGGAAATTCCAGAAATGGAGATGTCACCACTGTGGTAGGCTTGGGCATATAAAAGCCTTCTACTACAGACTTCATGGTTACCCGAACCAAGTCCCTCATGTCAGGCCTAAGCATAAGAAATATAGGCACCATGTCTCCAACAAGAAGAGACAATGGTATGCTAGGTTAGCTCACACAGCTCTAAGGGCTTCTACCAAAGAAGACTGGTACTTTGACAGTGGATGCTCAAGATATATGACTGGTATGGAAAATCTATTGGTAGATATTCAACCTCACACTACCAGCTATGTGACCTTTGGTGATGGTGCTAAAGGAAAAATAAAAGGTGTGGGTAAGCTGGACTGCTCTGGAGTTCCAAAACTGAATAATGTGTTGTTAGTAAGAGGACTAACTGCAAACCTCATCAGCATAAGCCAGCTGTGTGATCAAGGGTTCTATGTTCAGTTTACTAAGGAGCTATGTATTGTGACGAATGGTGACAATCAGGAAGTTATGAGAGGATCCAGGTCCAAAGATAACTGCTATCTGTGGGAACCTAAAGTCTCAAACTTCTCCACAATTTGCTCTTCAGCCAAGGAAGAACAGGAGGTGAAGTTGTGGCATAGACGCCTTGGACATCTCCACTTACGGGGAATAAAGAAGATCATATCCAAGGAAGCAGTCAGAGGAATTCCAAAGCTGCTTATTGATGAAGGAAGAGTCTGTGGAGAATGCCAGGTGGGCAAGCAAACCAAGATGTCACATCCGAAGCTGGGACATCCTACAACTTCCAGAGTTCTGGAACTGTTGCACATGGACTTAATGGGACCTATGCAGGTTGAAAGTCTGGGTGGAAAGAGATATGCATACGTGGTGGTTGATGACCATTCCAGATACACGTGGATAAGCTTTATCAGAGAGAAGTCAGATACATTTGATGTCTTCAAAGACCTGTGCATCAGACTCCAAAGGGAAAAGGACAGTTGTGTTGTCCGAATTAGGAGTGATCATGGTACAAAATTCAAAAATTCCAAGTTTGATGAGTTTTGCTCGTCTGAAGGAATAAGTCATGAGTTCTCCTCCCCTATAACTCCCCAGCAGAATGGGATAGTTGAAAGGAAAAATAGAACTATTCAAGAATCTGCCAGAGCTATGATTCATGCAAAGAAGCTCCCTATGCACTTTTGGGCTGAAGCTATGAATACCGCGTGCTATGTTCACAACAGAGTCACCTTGAGAAAAGGAACCTCCTCCACTCTGTATGAAATATGGAAAGGCAGAAAACCCACTGTGAAGTACTTTCATATCTTTGGAAGTAAATGCTACATTCTCACAGATCGTGAACAGAGAAGGAAACTGGATCCCAAAAGTGATGAGGGTATATTTCTAGGATACTCCACTAACAGCAGAGCTTACAGATTGTTCAACTACAGGACCAATGTCCTGATGGAATCCATAAATGTTATTGTGGATGATAAAGAGGAAGGAATCGATGTCATAGAGGATGTTGAAACATTCCTTGACAGTTCAACAGACATTCCAGTCAAGTCTGAAGAAGTACAGGAACCTCCTCCTGAATGTGAAGTAGATGCAACCACCAAAATGCCATCTATCAGAATTCAGAAAGACCACCCTAAGGATCTTATCATAGGGGATCCCAATAGTGGTGTGACTACCAGGTCAAGGGGAATAAGCTCAAATTCCTGTTTTGTATCCAAGGTTGAACCAAAGAATGTGAAAGAAGCCCTGACTGACGAATACTGGATCAATGCCATGCAAGAGGAACTTGAGCAGTTTAAAAGGAATGAAGTATGGGAGTTAGTTCCGAGACCTGAAGGGACCAACATCATTGGTACCAAGTGGATCTACAAAAACAAGTCTGATGAGAAAGGAGTAATTACTAGGAATAAAGTAAGACTAGTAGCTCAAGGATACACTCAAGTTGAAGGGGTTGATTTTGATGAGACGTTTGCTCCTGTTGCTAGGCTTGAGTCCATCAGATTGCTGTTAGGTGTAGCATGCATTCTGAAGTTTAAACTGTTCCAAATGGATGTGAAGAGTGCATTCTTGAATGGCTACTTGAATGAAGAAGTCTATGTGGAACAACCTAAAGGGTTCTGTGATCCTAACCAACCTAAGCATGTGTACAAGTTGAAGAAAGCCTTGTATGGGTTGAAGCAAGCTCCTAGAGCATGGTATGAAAGGTTGACTGAATTTCGGACCTCAAATGGATACAGAAAAGGTGGGATAGATAAAACCCTGTTTGTAAAAGATGAAGAAGGGAAAGTCATGATTGCTCAAATCTATGTGGATGATATAGTCTTTGGTGGAATGTCAGAACAAATGGTAAAACATTTTGTTCACCAAATGCAATCTGAGTTTGAAATGAGTCTGGTTGGGGAACTAACTTATTTTCTTGGAATGCAAGTCAACCAAATGGAGGACTCTATGTTTCTCTCTCAAAGCAAGTATGCCAAAAACATAGTTAAGAAGTTTGGTATGGATAATGCTAGGCACAAGAGAACTCCTGCTCCTACTCATCTAAAGTTAACCAAAGATGATGGAGGGCCTAGTGTTGATCAATGTCTGTATAGAAGCATGATAGGCAGTCTACTATACCTAACTGCAAGTAGACCTGACATTTCTTATGCAGTTGGAGTGTGTGCTAGATACCAAGCAGAGCCTAAAGTGAGCCACTTGAATCAAGTCAAAAGGATTCTCAAGTACATCAATGGGACTTGTGACTATGGGATGTTGTACTCACATGGTTCTGAGCCTGTCCTATCTGGGTATTGTGATGCTGACTGGGCTGGGAGTGCTGATGACAGAAAAAGTACATCAGGAGGTTGTTTCTTCTTGGGAGACAATCTCATATCTTGGTTCAGCAAGAAGCAGAATTGTGTATCCCTGTCCACTGCTGAGGCTGAATACATAGCTGCTGGAAGCAGTTGTTCCCAACTGGTTTGGATGAAACAGATGCTCACTGAGTACAATGTCACTCAAAATGTCATGACATTGTTCTGTGATAATCTCAGTGCCATCAATATTTCCAAGAATCCCATCCAACACAGCATGACCAAACATATTGACATTAGACATCATTTCATCAGAGATCTAGTGGAAGACAAGGTGATTACCTTGGAACATGTAGCCACTGAACTTCAACTGGCTGACATATTTACAAAGGCTCTGGATGCTACTCAGTTTGAAAACTTAAGGGGCAAACTGGGAATATGTCTCTCTAAGAACTTATAGCAACCAGTGATGTTTGGAATGTATTGTTTAATATCTCTGCCTATTAAACAATTGGAACTATGCTCTGATTGGTCAACAGATCATAGCTATGCCACTTACAACAAGTGTGGCAACAAGAGGATAAGGAGATATCCTAACGTGAGGCGGCCTATGCACCTGCAGGAGTTCAAGGACGTTGTTCATGTAGGAGTGGTTCTGGATGTCAGAAACAAAGTCATGGCATCTGATATGGCTGTACCTACTGTAAAGCAAAAGTGGGTGATTACCTGATCAAAGCTGTGAAGCAAGATCAAGTGGGTGCTAACTTGGTTGAAACTGTGAGGCAAAACCAAGTCTGTAATTCTGTCATTTGTGTGTAATTCTGTTTTTTTTGTGGTCTGTAATTTTAAGTGTTGCTTTGGCAACATTTTTGACAAAAAGGGGGAGTAACAGGTGATACCCCGGGACAACAGATTATTGTGTTAAAACAGATATTCATGACAGATTCAAGATTCCCTCCCCTGCAGTTGATGTGTGGTGGAGTTTGTATTTAACTTCCATGTGTGTGAGTGTGCTGTCACTCTGAGTGTATTAGCTAGGTCTATTTCCTGCTAGATGTGTGATTTCCGCTGATATGAACTCTGTTGTGGGATCAAAGTGTTTTAGCCAAAAAATTGCCGAAGGGGGAGTTTGTAGGTGTTTAATTGGCTGCATTGTATGGTAAAACACTAGCTGGATTCTAATGTCTTGACTGATGTCATGACATGTTTGTGTAACTGCATTGTAGGTTAGAATATCTAACTGTACTCAGATGTCTTGACTAATGTCATGACATGCTTGAGTAGCTTACTGCAGGATTAGCTAATACAGGATTTATTGAATGTCAAATTGGATGTGGTGACATTCATCCCTGTCAGCAGATACTGAGGAATAGAACAGTTGGTGTTCTGTTAAAGCTCAGTACTCATTTCCAGTCTGGTTATCAAGGAAATACCAGACCTGGCATAAGGCCTACTATCTGAATGTCAAACTGGATGTTATGACATTCATCATTGACAGCATATACTGAACAATAGACAGAGTGGTGTTCTGCTACACTTCAGTATGTTTCTCAGTCTGTTCTTCAAAAGGATAACAGAACTGTCTTAAGGCTAAATGTGTAAATGTCAAATTGGATGCTTTGACATGTATTAATGTAAGCTACTACTGTAGAATGGACAATTTGGTCCTGTACAGTTCAGCAAACGTGTACATTCTGTTTTCAGGAAAAACAGACTTAGCATATGGTCCTTGATGTCAAGCTGAATGTTGTGACATTCATTCCTGACAGCATATGCTAGATTGTAGGTTGTTTAGTTTTTTTGTTTCAGCTTTTTCTCAGGCTATTCTTCAGGGATTCAACAGCTGAGAGAAAATCCAGGAAATCAACAACCAAGCTACATTTAATGAACCTAACAAATAGCCTATTTGTTAGTAACCTAGATGTGGAATTTAAGGGAACTCGCGTGACCTTAAATTTAGGAGAATACAAGTGCAAAGCCCAAGTACTGCAATATAAAAGGAAGTCGTTCCTTCATTCAGAACTGGGGATTTTGAGGCGTGAAGTTTTAGTGTGTCCATCATACTTCACTGCTGTATTTTTGTGAGTCTTGTATTAGACATATCTTCTAAACCAAGCTGTTATCTCGTAGATGATTGCTTTGGTGTAGGGTGTTCATTGAGTTGTAAGTGTTGTGTCACTCTAAGCTTTTAAGCGTGAGTGCTGTGTATCTTGATTAAAGCTGTTAAGCACAATCAAGAATTGTTTGAAGTGTGACTTCAAAATTGTATTTAATATTGATTAAAGGTAGTAATCACTGAGGTGATTGAGGGGGAGTGAGTAGGAACTCTGATCTTAGTGTAAGATTGAAATTGCATTGGGTAGGGATTAAGTGAAGAGTTGTAAACGGGTGAGTTTAGCTTTGAATTAATACTACTGATAGTGGATTTCCTCCCTGGCTTGGTAGCCCCCAGACGTAGGTCATGTTGGACTAAACTGGGTAAACAATTACTTGTGTTATTTACTGCACTTACTTTTAAGTTCTGCATAATTCTTGTTTGTGCAGAATTGGATGTCATAACAACCCGTGTGACATCGAAAGTCTGATAACTAGAATTTCAATTGGCATCAGAGCAGGCACCCTGCCTGTTAATTTCTGGGTGAGATCTAGGGAAGTTACTTTCTAGTACCATGGACAAGGATATAGGACACTCAAATAGACCACCCATGTTGGATGGCTCTAACTATGATGACTGGAAGCCTCGTATGATAGCCTTCTTAAGGTCTCTAGATAGCAAAGTCTGGAGAGCTATCAACAAAGGATGGGAACATCCAACGAAGACAGGTGAAGATGGAATCAGTGTGCAAATTCCTGAAGAAGAATGGGACAAGGAGCAAGAGGCATTAGCCCTTGGAAATTCTAAGGCCTTGAATGTATTGTTCAATGGAATCAGTAAGAACATCTTCAGGCTGGTACACCATTGTGAGCTAGCTAAGGAAGTTTGGGATACCCTCAAGATAACTCATGAAGGTACTTCCAAGGTGAAGATGTCCAAACTTCAGATGCTGACCACCAAGTTTGAAAATCTGAGGATGAAAGAGGATGAGACTATTCATGACTTTCACATGAATATTCTTGAAATTGCAAACACCTCTGGTGGATTAGGTGAAAAAATGGCTGAAGAGAAACTTGTAAGAAAGATTCTCAGGTCCTTGCCTAAGAGATTTGCTATGAAGGTCACAGCCATAGAGGAGGCTCATGACATCTGTAATATGAAGGTGGATGAGCTCATTGGTTCTCTCCAAACCTTTGAAATGGGCTTGTGTGAGAATGCTGAAAAGAAAAACAAAAGCGTAGCTTTTGTATCTAATGCTGAAGAGGAGTCAGAAGCAGGATATACTGGAGGTGATGAAATCATATCAGAAGCCTTAGCCATGCTTGGGAGACAGTTCAACAAGTTCGTGAAGAAGATTGATCAAAGAGGTAGACCTAATGTCAAGAACATCTCGTCTGACATCAAGAAAAGATCAACTTCTGAAGAAAAGTTCAACCAAGGCAAGGGAATCCAGTGCCATGGGTGTGAAGGGTATGGACACGTCAGAGCTGAATGCCCTACTTACCTCAAGATGCAAAAGAATGGGCTAGCTATCACATGGTCTGAAGGAGATTCTGAAAGTGAATCTGAAGGAGAATCTGCTAAACATATCACTGCACTAACCAGTGTTTGTGCCACTAATGATGACTCAAGTGAAGATGAACTGACCTTTGATGAACTTGCTACAGCTTATAAGAAGCTGTGTGTCACCAGTGCAGAAGTGCGTGTACAAGGAGAAAAGCATAAGAAACTCATCAAGGAGCTGGAAGATGAGAGACAGAAGCATCTGACGGCCATAGAGGGTCTAAATGGTGAGATAACCCTGCTGACCTCCAAGCTGAATCAGATGACTAAATCCATCAGAATGATGAATAAAGGAACTGACACCTTGGAAGAGATCCTAAAGGTGGGACAGAAGTCTGGAACCACATCTAGTTTAGGCTTTGGGAAAAGATCCTCAGCTGAACGCAAATGCCCAAAGGCTAAAGTTCAGAAATTCAAGCGGAGGTCACATCCAATGTCTCAACATCGGGGAACCAGGATGAATAATCATCAGAAAAGGAAATTCCAGAAATGGAGATGTCACCACTGTGGTAGGCTTGGGCATATAAAAGCCTTCTACTACAGACTTCATGGTTACCCGAACCAAGTCCCTCATGTCAGGCCTAAGCATAAGAAATATAGGCACCATGTCTCCAACAAGAAGAGACAATGGTATGCTAGGTTAGCTCACACAGCTCTAAGGGCTTCTACCAAAGAAGACTGGTACTTTGACAGTGGATGCTCAAGATATATGACTGGTATGGAAAATCTATTGGTAGATATTCAACCTCACACTACCAGCTATGTGACCTTTGGTGATGGTGCTAAAGGAAAAATAAAAGGTGTGGGTAAGCTGGACTGCTCTGGAGTTCCAAAACTGAATAATGTGTTGTTAGTAAGAGGACTAACTGCAAACCTCATCAGCATAAGCCAGCTGTGTGATCAAGGGTTCTATGTTCAGTTTACTAAGGAGCTATGTATTGTGACGAATGGTGACAATCAGGAAGTTATGAGAGGATCCAGGTCCAAAGATAACTGCTATCTGTGGGAACCTAAAGTCTCAAACTTCTCCACAATTTGCTCTTCAGCCAAGGAAGAACAGGAGGTGAAGTTGTGGCATAGACGCCTTGGACATCTCCACTTACGGGGAATAAAGAAGATCATATCCAAGGAAGCAGTCAGAGGAATTCCAAAGCTGCTTATTGATGAAGGAAGAGTCTGTGGAGAATGCCAGGTGGGCAAGCAAACCAAGATGTCACATCCGAAGCTGGGACATCCTACAACTTCCAGAGTTCTGGAACTGTTGCACATGGACTTAATGGGACCTATGCAGGTTGAAAGTCTGGGTGGAAAGAGATATGCATACGTGGTGGTTGATGACCATTCCAGATACACGTGGATAAGCTTTATCAGAGAGAAGTCAGATACATTTGATGTCTTCAAAGACCTGTGCATCAGACTCCAAAGGGAAAAGGACAGCTGTGTTGTCCGAATTAGGAGTGATCATGGTACAAAATTCAAAAATTCCAAGTTTGATGAGTTTTGCTCGTTTGAAGGATTAAGTCATGAGTTCTCCTCCCCTATAACTCCCCAGCAGAATGGGATAGTTGAAAGGAAAAATAGAACTATTCAAGAATCTGCCAGAGCTATGATTCATGCAAAGAAGCTCCCTATGCACTTTTGGGCTGAAGCTATGAATACCGCGTGCTATGTTCACAACAGAGTCACCTTGAGAAAAGGAACCTCCTCCACTCTGTATGAAATATGGAAAGGCAGAAAACCCACTGTGAAGTACTTTCATATCTTTGGAAGTAAATGCTACATTCTCACAGATCGTGAACAGAGAAGGAAACTGGATCCCAAAAGTGATGAGGGTATATTTCTAGGATACTCCACTAACAGCAGAGCTTACAGATTGTTCAACTACAGGACCAATGTCCTGATGGAATCCATAAATGTTATTGTGGATGATAAAGAGGAAGGAATCGATGTCATAGAGGATGTTGAAACATTCCTTGACAGTTCAACAGACATTCCAGTCAAGTCTGAAGAAGTACAGGAACCTCCTCCTGAATGTGAAGTAGATGCAACCACCAAAATGCCATCTATCAGAATTCAGAAAGACCACCCTAAGGATCTTATCATAGGGGATCCCAATAGTGGTGTGACTACCAGGTCAAGGGGAATAAGCTCAAATTTCTGTTTTGTATTCAAGGTTGAACCAAAGAATGTGAAAGAAGCCCTGACTGACGAATACTGGATCAATGCCATGCAAGAGGAACTTGAGCAGTTTAAAAGGAATGAAGTATGGGAGTTAGTTCCGAGACCTGAAGGGACCAACATCATTGGTACCAAGTGGATCTACAAAAACAAGTCTGATGAGAAAGGAGTAATTACTAGGAATAAAGTAAGACTAGTAGCTCAAGGATACACTCAAGTTGAAGGGGTTGATTTTGATGAGACGTTTTCTCCTGTTGCTAGGCTTGAGTCCATCAGATTGCTGTTAGGTGTAGCATGCATTCTGAAGTTTAAACTGTTCCAAATGGATGTGAAGAGTGCATTCTTGAATGGCTACTTGAATGAAGAAGTCTATGTGGAACAACCTAAAGGGTTCTGTGATCCTAACCAACCTAAGCATGTGTACAAGTTGAAGAAAGCCTTGTATGGGTTGAAGCAAGCTCCTAGAGCATGGTATGAAAGGTTGACTGAATTTCGGACCTCAAATGGATACAGAAAAGGTGGGATAGATAAAACCCTGTTTGTAAAAGATGAAGAAGGGAAAGTCATGATTGCTCAAATCTATGTGGATGATATAGTCTTTGGTGGAATGTCAGAACAAATGGTAAAACATTTTGTTCACCAAATGCAATCTGAGTTTGAAATGAGTCTGGTTGGGGAACTAACTTATTTTCTTGGAATGCAAGTCAACCAAATGGAGGACTCTATGTTTCTCTCTCAAAGCAAGTATGCCAAAAACATAGTTAAGAAGTTTGGTATGGATAATGCTAAGCACAAGAGAACTCCTGCTCCTACTCATCTAAAGTTAACCAAAGATGATGGAGGGCCTAGTGTTGATCAATGTCTGTATAGAAGCATGATAGGCAGTCTACTATACCTAACTGCAAGTAGACCTGACATTTCTTATGCAGTTGGAGTGTGTGCTAGATACCAAGCAGAGCCTAAAGTGAGCCATTTGAATCAAGTCAAAAGGATTCTCAAGTACATCAATGGGACTTGTGACTATGGGATGTTGTACTCACATGGTTCTGAGCCTGTCCTATCTGGGTATTGTGATGCTGACTGGGCTGGGAGTGCTGATGACAGAAAAAGTACATCAGGAGGTTGTTTCTTCTTGGGAGACAATCTCATATCTTGGTTCAGCAAGAAGCAGAATTGTGTATCCCTGTCCACTGCTGAGGCTGAATACATAGCTGCTGGAAGCAGTTGTTCCCAACTGGTTTGGATGAAACAAATGCTCACTGAGTACAATGTCACTCAAAATGTCATGACATTGTTCTGTGATAATCTCAGTGCCATCAATATTTCCAAGAATCCCATCCAACACAGCATGACCAAACATATTGACATTAGACATCATTTCATCAGAGATCTAGTGGAAGACAAGGTGATTACCTTGGAACATGTAGCCACTGAACTTCAACTGGCTGACATATTTACAAAGGCTCTGGATGCTACTCAGTTTGAAAACTTAAGGGGAAAACTGGGAATATGTCTCTCTAAGAACTTATAGCAACCAGTGATGTTTGGAATGTATTGTTTAATATCTCTGCCTATTAAACAATTGGAACTATGCTCTGATTGGTCAACTGATCATAGCTATGCCACTTACAACAAGTGTGGCAACAAGAGGATAAGGAGATATCCTAACGTGAGGCGGCCTATGCACCTGCAGGAGTTCAAGGACGTTGTTCATGCAGGAGTGGTTCTGGATGTCAGAAACAAAGTCATGTCATCTGATATGGCTGTACCTACTGTAAAGCAAAAGTGGGTGATTACCTGATCAAAGCTGTGAAGCAAGATCAAGTGGGTGCTAACTTGGTTGAAACTGTGAGGCAAAACCAAGTCTGTAATTCTGTCATTTGTGTGTAATTCTGTTTTTTTTGTGGTCTGTAATTTTAAGTGTTGCTTTGGCAACATTTTTGACAAAAAGGGGGAGTAACAGGTGATACCCCGGGACAACAGATTATTGTGTTAAAACAGATATTCATGACAGATTCAAGATTCCCTCCCCTGCAGTTGATGTGTGGTGGAGTTTGTATTTAACTTCCATGTGTGTGAGTGTGCTGTCACTCTGAGTGTATTAGCTAGGTCTATTTCCTGCTAGATGTGTGATTTCCGCTGATATGAACTCTGTTGTGGGATCAAAGTGTTTTAGCCAAAAAATTGCCGAAGGGGGAGTTTGTAGGTGTTTAATTGGCTGCATTGTATGGTAAAACACTAGCTGGATTCTAATGTCTTGATTGATGTCATGACATGTTTGTGTAACTGCATTGTAGGTTAGAATATCTAACTGTACTCAGATGTCTTGACTAATGTCATGACATGCTTGAGTAGCTTACTGCAGGATTAGCTAATACAGGATTTATTGAATGTCAAATTGGATGTGGTGACATTCATCCCTGTCAGCAGATACTGAGGAATAGAACAGTTGGTGTTCTGTTAAAGCTCAGTACTCATTTCCAGTCTGGTTATCAAGGAAATACCAGACCTGGCATAAGGCCTACTATCTGAATGTCAAACTGGATGTTATGACATTCATCATTGACAGCATATACTGAACAATAGACAGAGTGGTGTTCTGCTACACTTCAGTATGTTTCTCAGTCTGTTCTTCAAAAGGATAACAGAACTGTCTTAAGGCTAAATGTGTAAATGTCAAATTGGATGCTTTGACATGTATTAATGTAAGCTACTACTGTAGAATGGACAATTTGGTCCTGTACAGTTCAGCAAACGTGTACATTCTGTTTTCAGGAAAAACAGACTTAGCATATGGTCCTTGATGTCAAGCTGAATGTTGTGACATTCATTCCTGACAGCATATGCTAGATTGTAGGTTGTTTAGTTTTTTTGTTTCAGCTTTTTCTCAGGCTATTCTTCAGGGATTCACCAGCTGAGAGAAAATCCAGGAAATCAACAACCAAGCTACATTTAATGAACCTAACAAATAGCCTATTTGTTAGTAACCTAGATGTGGAATTTAAGGGAACTCGCGTGACCTTAAATTTAGGAGAATACAAGTGCAAAGCCCAAGTACTGCAATATAAAAGGAAGTCGTTCCTTCATTCAGAACTGGGGATTTTGAGGCGTGAAGTTTTAGTGTGTCCATCATACTTCACTGCTGTATTTTTGTGAGTCTTGTATTAGACATATCTTGTAAACCAAGCTGTTATCTCGTTGATGATTGCTTTGGTGTAGGGTGTTCATTGAGTTGTAAGTGTTGTGTCACTCTAAGCTTTTAAGCGTGAGTGCTGTGTATCTTGATTAAAGCTGTTAAGCACAATCAAGAATTGTTTGAAGTGTGACTTCAAAATTGTATTTAATATTGATTAAAGGTAGTAATCACTGAGGTGATTGAGGGGGAGTGAGTAGGAACTCTGATCTTAGTGTAAGATTGAAATTGCATTGGGTAGGGATTAAGTGAAGATTTGTAAACGGGTGAGTTTAGCTTTGAATTAATACTACTGATAGTGGATTTCCTCCCTGGCTTGGTAGCCCCCAGACGTAGGTCATGTTGGACTGAACTGGGTAAACAATTACTTGTGTTATTTACTGCACTTACTTTTAAGTTCTGCATAATTCTTGTCTGTGCAGAATTGGATGTCATAACAACCCGTGTGACATCGAAAGTCTGATAACTAGAATTTCACAGAGGAACACTCGAGAATATCTCGACATTTGTATGTTATCACTCTTTTTTTACTTATTCCGTTTTTAAGTCGTACACCTTTGTTATCTATGTTTGTATTATGTATTTCTTCTTCTTATTGCATTTCTTACTTATTTGTTATTAGGATCCGAAGCGTTTTAGATGTCGTATACATGAATATGTACCCCACGATCCTTTAATAGAACCATATATTAGAAGATGTGGATTTGAAAATCTCCTCAACATTGTTTCGTACTCGGTGGACTACAAGTTCATTCTTGCTTTGTTGGAGCGGTGGAGACCCGAGACCCACACATTTCACCTTCCGATCGGTGAGTGTATCGTCACACTTGAGGACGTGTACATATTGTTGGGTCTCCGTATAGATGGAAAGGTCGTGAATGGTAAAGTTAACCAAGACAACTCTATCTACAAGGAATTATGGGTGCCCCTTTGTTAGACGACGAAACTGAGAGAGAGTCATCCGGTCATGCAAGGGGGCAAAGTATAAATTTAAAATACCTTAAAAAATATTATGCCAGTATAGTATTGTCCGAAGATTCAATAGAGTACCAGAAAATAATTAAAGCTCGGTGTTATATTATGATTTTATTTGGTAATTTTTTGTTTCCAGAAAGTACAGGTAATTCAGTAAATATTATGTATTTACCTTTGTTACGCAACATTAATAAGGTAAGCACATATAGTTGGGGTTCAACTGTGTTGGCCCATCTATATAGTGCAATGTATAAAACTGCAAAAAAGAATACCTGTACTTTTTTTTCATGTGCGTATTTGCTACAAGCTTGGGGTTGGTCAAGAATGCCATCGCTCGCCCCGATAAACGAGAACCCGTTCGTGTTCCCGTTTGCAACTAAGTAAGTCTAACACTTTACCATTTATTTAATTATATTTTATATTATAATTAACAGTAAATAATATTTTTCACTTTTTTTATCTAAGGTGGTCAGTAAGGGGGATGAACTACAATAGGTGTCTAAAACACGCTATTGTAGTCTATCGCAATCTATTGGACCATATTGGACATGATGTAATACTCCTACACAACTATATTTTAATTTAAAAATACTTATCAAATTATTTTTCATCTAATAGTTTCGTATTGTTTTACAGTTTATCTAGAGGCCATATTTGGGTCTTGATCATGATGTGAACCATGACGATGCTGCAGTTTGGACATCGAAGACACCGATTATCCGATTCACTATGGTGGAAATGCACGAGAGTGACCGGGTCAAACTGCAGTTCGGCATGCTACAACAGATTCCAGAACCTCCCACGTGTTTGGGGAATTGGCATCAAAAAAGGGTTGACGCACAATGGGATTATTCCGACTGGAGAGACTTTGCAAAAGAGACGTGTCGTCAATAGAGGAATCGACGACAACGCATCTTAAACGAACCAGTCATCCATGGTGCAAGACCAACTCAACAATATATGGCATGGTTTAGGTCAGTAACAACTCAACAATTTGTATATGAGATGCGGTATTTGATGGATCCATGCTAACATGCTTCGTCACCGTACGCCCCGCAACAATTCCCCACCCAACACCAATGTCAACCCACCCAAACCCAACAACCAACCTCACAACATCAACCTAACCAAACACCCAACCTCGCAACCCGTTCATGCCATCCACCCAACAACCAACCATCCAACGTCGCAATACATTCATACCACCCACCCAAACACAAAACCAAGAATCAAACCCTGCAACCACAACTGTCCATAGCCCAGGTGATTCATATGGGTCACTTCATCGTAGTCCCCCACAAATGACCACCCAAACTGTTGGTGTAAGCCCTAGAGGCCAATACTTTTGGTACTTGTATCGAATTATTTATTAATAATAAAAACGCATTTTCTTTATTATGGTTGATTAATAAAGTCCCTGGAATAGATAGTCCGTTTAATGTATTAAGTGTGACATAATCATGAGAACACATTAAACATAAGGACACTATTCTTAAAGTATCCGTAGTCGAGCTTTAATGTGAAGTGGGATAACATTAAAGCATTAAGACTATTATGTTTGTAGACTGATGATCACATCTCATGGATCATGGATAAAGAGTTATCAAGTCTTAAACATAGGTATGAATATTAGGAGTAATATTTATACCGGATTGACCCGCTATGAGAATACTATATAGAAAGTTATGCAAAGTGTCATAAGTTATTCTCATGGTGATAATAGTGTATACCACTCTTTGACCTGAAACCACTATGGATCCTAGATGTAGAGTTGAGTGCTTTATTACTAATCCAATGTTATCCGTAACTGGATGACCATAAAGACAGTTGATGAGTACTCCACGAAGCATGCTGAGGGACATGAGTGTCCTAGATGGAATTTGCCAATCCTGCGTATTAGGATAAATGTCTATGGGCCCAATATTGAACTGGACAAGGGTGACACGGTCTATACCTTGTGTTCAATATAGACATAAGGGCAAAGGGGTAATTATACACATAATTATTATCACAGGAGGTTTTGTCAGATCACATGACATTTTCGTGACTTGGGTAGCAGTGATGTGTTGCTAGATACCGCTCACTGTTTATTATGTTAAATGCGTGATTTAATATAATTGCCAACGCCGCGAAAACCTATAGGGTCACACACAAAGGACGGATTGATGAGAAATAGAGTAACTAAGGAACACCGTAAGGTACGGTGCACTTAAGTGGAAACGAAATATGGTAAGGTACCAAATACTTAAGTGATTTTGGCATATTATGAGATATGTGCAAAATACACTTAAGTGGGCTTTTTAGCTTGAATCCCACACAAGTGGTTCTATAAATAGAACCCCTTGGGTAGAAGCATTGTCACTCCAATCCACTCAGACAGAAATTCAAGTAGAGACTTGGAATTTTGTTTCCCTCTTTCTCTCACTCAAAGCCTTCATTCATAACAGCTAGCACTGCGATTGAAGGAATCCGTTCGTGTGGACTGAGTAGAGACGTTGTCATCGTTCAACGTTCGTGATCGCCCCGTGGATCTGTATCAAAGGTTTTGATCATTATCAGAGATCTGCACCAAAGGTTTGAATCGCCATAAGAGGTAACGATTCTATCACTGATCATGCCCATTAGTAAGGATCACTAAATGGAGAAAATTTTAAATTCCGCTGCGCCTTGGATGGCAATTCTCCAACACAAACATCCCATCACCATAACACCCAACCATTGTTTAACTATAGTACGCCCCAAGGACCATTGCTTAGTTTCCAAAACGATTCAATGGCCCAATTTGGGCAACTATACCGTCCTTAATCCAACTAACCCCAACGACCTAACTACGATGACATGGGCACCGAACTCCATTACGGAAGCACCGTTGGCCAGAGCCCCTCCGGATATTGAGAACAAATGATGACACATCTGTCAAATACCGCTGGAACTTCTGCCGGACCTTCCCACCAGCCATCGTTCAATTAGGTCAGCACACAAAGACCTCAAACACCTCAAGCAAATCGTGGGAGACCTCGAAGACAAACTAACGCACCTGGATGTGGAACAGGGGGACGTTTTGATCGGGCCAGTCATTAATTTATTGTTAGTCCAATGTAACCAATTATTACCACATGAATAATTTTTTTTTACATTATTCTTTTTTATTTAATAAATAAACAAAATTAAAAATTAAAAAAAGAATAAAAAATAATTGTAGTGGGGTTTTCGTTACCTTTAGGTTTATTGACTAAACCAAAAGTAAACATGCAATTCGAGTCGCCACCGCACTTTTATTTGTCCAAAGGAAAGGCTAAAAAGCGAACAAAAGCCAAGTAAGAAGTTTTATCAAATCAAAAACTAATAAAAATGTCAGAGATTTGGGTAAGGGGGTTGGTTATGAAATGGGAAGGTTTTACGCACCCAAAACATCCTTAGTACTCTAAGGGAACCTCTTTTTGCAAACATGTGTTGTAGGTTGGTATTTGTGAAAATATGTGCAAAATATTGGAGGGATGAGAAGAGAATATATTATATTTATAAGTTTGTTGTTTGAATGGATGACCCCATTGCCTACGTACCATCACAAAGGTAGGATCAAAATCTCGTAGTTCGGGGTAAAAATCTCAAAGATTGGTGAATTGATTTGATCAAAAGCCTTAAGGTCTTTTGTTATCAAAGGGAGAAAACTCAACCTAAACCAACAATCCATCATGTGAGGAGGGCTTCAACATGCTAGTGAGGGGTTAACCCTATAATAAGCATGGAAGACTTATAATCCAACCACTAAGGATGAGGTGAGATTTACATCAACCACTATGATAACTCAAACCTATGACTAATGTTTATGAAAAGGTTTTAATAAGGTGGCCATTGGAACCACAAAAACAATTTGAAGTGAGTTATATTTACAAGTTGGGTTTACTTACAAAAATGAAGTCAAAGTTTGATTAAGATTTATTTACAATGAGTATTGATGAAAAGATTTTGAAAAAAGTCAAAGGCATAAGGCCTATGTTTCTAGTTTGAAAACAATGTCAAAGTTTTGAAAATGATTTTTGGCTTGGGTTAGAGTGAGGAGAAGAAGAGAAGGGCTAATCCTAAGGTATACAAAGATAAGAGGGAGGAGATAAAACCCTTGGAGTTCCTTTTCTTGAAATCATAGAGATGATTCAAGATGCTCCTTTCCTTTGGACTTAGCAAACACACAAGCAATCAAATAATTTAGATTCAAGCTCCTAGGATCTCCATTTTTGCTTGTCTCTCTTAACTTGGCTATTCATGACAATGATCCTTTTTACTATCTCAAGATGGAATCCCTATCACACAAGAGCAAACATCAAAAAGTTCACAACACAATAATGGGAATGTACAAAGAATAAGTTTTGGAAAGGAAGTCCTTTGAAGTCAACTTTGAGATTTAGCATTCTAAAGACATGATGCATAGTTGCTCTTCAACAAGTTTAGCATTCTAAAGGCATGAGGCCTAGTTGCTCTTGAACTCCTTTAAGCATAGATATGTCCTAATTCTAAGTCCTTTCTCCTTTTTGCATTAGGTTCACACAAAACAAAAACAAAACAACCACAAGGCAACAATATATTTATATACAATAATGAGCTCAAATGAGCAAAAGGAAAATGGCATAAACATAAAATATATGCTCAAGTGAGCAAAATGAAAAGCAATATGAAAATGAGTAAGAAATAAAGTGCATTAAAGTAAAGGGCAAGAAATTAAATGCTCAAATTTAAAGTTAGTAATTAGTGAAGTTATGTTAGTTTGTCATAAGACAATGTAGCGCTATGTTAAGCAATCGTAAGTGGACTAATGTAGTAGTCACACCTATCTGAGACTGGTCAATAAAACTATACGCAAATAAACACAAGTTAGAGATCATGACTAGTAAGCCAAGCTCTAAAAACTTGCCATGCCAAAACAAAAGGGGAGAGGCCTTGTATGGACTTTAGGTTTTTTGCTTGACCAAGAAGCAACCTATCTTGGACACAAAATAACTCACTTGATCTTGGATCAAGTTGAGTTTGGTTTGGATCAAAGAAGGTTAAACCTCTCATTTGTCACGACCAACCATAAGACATTAACTCATTGGCCAAAATAAAAAGAAAGGGATGAAGATGAAATGAATGAAAAGAGAATTCAAGTATCCAATTCAATTGGTCAAAAGTGAACCAAATCATCATCAACTAATGCCAAACAGAAGAGAAATGAAGATTACAAGTCAACAAGTCAGTCATATTTTTTTGGTATTTTTTTGAATTAAAAATAAATGCAAAATAAAATAAACAAAATATGGTCAAACCTCAAATTTAATTCAAACCAACTTCAACAAGTCCAATTAAATTCTCATACAACAAACTTTGACAAAAAATTTCAACAATTTTTGAAATCAGAAACTATTTTAAAACAATTAAAAACAATGGAAAATAACACAATATGAATTAAAATCTCAAATAAATCTCAAATAAAATAAGAAATTGATGAGACTATTTGTCATTGATTTATCATGATCCATAGGTGTTAGGAAAATATTTTTGGATTTTTTAAATATCAAAAAGTATTTTAAAATGAATTAAAACTATTAAAAACCAAATAATTCACAAAAAATATTAAATGAAGTCACAAAAATAATTAAAAATCAAAATATGAAACTATATTTTTCAAGAATTTTTTTGGCATTGGTCTCATATTTTTGTGACTTCAAATAAAATATTTATGAATTTTTGAAAATAAAAGGAAATAACTGAAATTAAAAGAAAATAAGGAAAATAGAAAAATCCAGCGCCCTCAGATGGTTTCATTAATTGACGTGGCATAGATCACATGGATCTAAGGCGCGGATACACGGTGATCTCAAGTCAAGCGCGCAACACATTGTATTAAAACAAGTCAACACATGTAATGGCCAAGATTAAAACGTTTAAGCATGATCCAAAGGCTGTGAGCCTACCACGTGGGGATGGTGGTGGAAACCACCATCTTCTCCAGCGATCCAACAAGATCCGACCACCACGCGCAGGAAATTAAATTGCAATGAAAATAAAAAAAGAGGACATCAAAATGAAGCTGAGGTGATGTACATCACCACTGTAACCATAGATCATCCTCATCATTCCTATTTAGAGAGAAATGTGAGCTTGAAAATTATGGTGTATGAACTGAAATGACATGATTTGCAAAATTAAGACCACCACTGGCCTGCCTTAAGCATGAGGACTTCAGAAAACAGCAAAAACCAAAGGAATTCACATTGTATTGCAAGATCTAAATCAAAAAAGTTTGAGGTTCTACCTCTGAAATGAAGCTTCAAACATGTTTTGTACCCAAACTTTCACAGCCAGTTTTCAATAGGGCTTCAAATCTTGATGAATGAATGATTGATGGGACTCACTTAGGCTCATATATGCATAAAATCATGAATGAAAGAACTTTCCTTGATTAAATTTGATCATAGGTTGAGGTTGCTTCATGAGCAAGCCACGGTCAAAGCACAGTTGAATTAGGGATTCCTTGGGAAACAATCCTCAAGCCCTTTGGGTTATCTTGATCAAATTGGAAAAATGAAATACTTGGGAGACATATATGATGATTAGGAGCTTTGTGGGCCATTTCCATGCTTGTTCTCATCTTCATCTAGCCACTTCGTTGAGCTTAGGAGCCTCATAGGAGCATTGGAGCACATGATCACTTGAACTTCAAAACAAATAGAGTTAGTGACATATTTTTGTGCTTTTGGTTAGTAATCAAAATAAGAAAAGCAATAATATATAATACAAGCATGCTTGGTGGTCTCAAACCACTCACAGAAATCCCAACCCTAGGGTTAAGGGGCCAAACATGCTATGATCCTTGAGGCAATGCACTGAGCAATGATATGATGCGATGAGGGATCTTAGGGTCAAAATTAGGGTCTTACAATGATACAAGGGGTGTATGCGCCAGATGAATTGGCGCATACACCACATGCACCACTAAGGCGCCAGGGGCATTGACGCTTCCTCATGAGGAGCCCAATGCATGCGCCAATGCTATTGGCGCCTCCTTTGGTTGCTTAGGGAATGGGTCAGTTCATCTGACGCATCCTCTTCTAAAAGTGGTTATTTTGGTATTTATTTTGAATTATTTTTTATTTTCGATTTTTTTTAAAAAAAATGGTTATTTAATTTTTTCTTTCTAATTTTTCATTTAAGTTATTTTCTACAATATGAGGCTTAAGTCATCAGAATGTTGAGATCGAAGTGGAGGAAGACAAGAAGGAAGAAAACATTGATGAAAATGGAGAAAGCGAAGCAGACAACATTGAAGCTCCAACCCTAGAATCGCCAAAAAAAGACGATGAAACAAAGAAGTTATTGGTGGAGGTCTTAAGTGGAAATCAAATTTCGGTAAATGGAATGACGATAGAGTTTGTCACACCTAAGATTGTCAATGGGGAGATTGAAATCGAAATTGAGGAATCTGACATCGAGGATGAGGTAAACTTCTTGGACTCTGCTCTAATCATGTACGTATTAGGAAGAGAACTCAATATGAATGATGTTAAGCAATTCATGATAAAGATTGGGAATTTTGTGAAATTACCATACATGTACTATAATGACGAGGGATATTTCAATTTGCGTTTCCATTCCTATTCTAATAGGGATGCATTGCTAATGAAAGGACCCTACACAGTTAGGAACATATCGTTGTTGTTGAGAAAATGGAAATCATATTTCAACCTGAAGAACGACATGCTGATGACATTTCCAATTTGGGTAAAATTTCCTTAACTACCATTACATCTCTGGGGTGCGAAGAGCTTAAGCAAGATATGGAGTACGTTGGGAAATCCTCTTGTTACTAATGAGTGCAAAGCCAATAAATTCATAATATCATATGCAAGGATATTGGTGGAGGTTGACATAACTCAAGATCTAGCAAACAGAATGGAAAAATGAAGCAACCAGAGGAGTATGAATGGAAGCCGAAGTTCTATGATAAGTGACAAAAGTTTGGACACCAATGCGGGACAAAGAAAAATGATGGATACAACTGGTTTATATGAGATGGATAATATTAGGGATCTCTACACTTGGTCAAATAAATAAAGTGATTGTGTTATATACTCTAAAATAGATAGAGTGTTTGGTAACCTAGAGTGGCTCCAAAAGCACTGTGATTACACTCTCAAGATTATGCAACCTAGTGTATCAAATCATGCTCTGTTTTGTTTGGAAGGCAGAGATGGTAAGAACAAGATAAGAAGAACCAAATTTAAATTCATAAAAATTACAGCTGATATGGAGGGATTTATGAATGCAGTGACCACTAGTTGGAGAAAGCACATCCATGGTAGAGCTACGTATGTATTGTGGAAGAAAATGCAGAGATTGCAGACTATTTTTAAGGATTTTAGCAAGCCCATGTCTGATGTAAAGATGAAAATAGATAACGCCAGGACTGAGTTGTTGCAGGCTCAGATAGACCTTGAAATGGATAGAATGAATGCTGGCAAGATTAATATGGTTAAGAAACATACTACTTGCATGATAAACTCGCAAGAAGTAGAGGAAAAAGTACAGAAGCACATAATTAAGTTGGACAGGCTGAAATTGAGAGATGGGAATAACAAGTATTTTGGTAACTCTGATTCCTAAGAGTAAAGAGGCCAAGAGCATCGAGGATTGTACAAGTCTTGTTTTATTGATACGATAGTTTATAGAGGATGAACCAATAGTTAAGGAATCACCTAGCTTAACTATCTTAGTGGCTTATTTTATTTTGCCTGTTTTGTCCGTTTTGATCTTTGGGGCTGGATCCGAACAATCGATTTGTATAGTTAATTTTTTGAAATAATCAAAGTTTTTTTCGATTCAAAAAAAATTTATTTAAAAGAAAAGTAACAAATGAATTATTAGTCATACAACAAGACCAATAATTCATCATCAAATAACTAAATATCTTAATTGAATTCTTCATCTGTTTAAATTTTAAAACACCATATTTACAACAAAACAAAAAAAAAAAAAAAAAAAAAAAAAGCTAAACCGAGTGTTAGAGTTTATTCTCCTCTATAAATTCTCCGATAAAGTTGAGTTATTTATAAAGTAGTGATATGAAGTTGGCAATTATCTTAACAAACTTAGGAAGAAGAAAAAAAAGAAACACAAATATCATTTAAAAAAAGAATCTGTTTACATATCTATAACAATTAATTTTACAACATAATTATGCCAAAAGCTGGTAATTCGAAACACAACTCATGCTATTACATTAGCAAGACAGTGAACATTTGGAATTTGATTTTTGGTTGTGACTTAATTGAAAATTACAACTCATAGCACTTTCTATCCCCACAAGTGCTTCACAGAACATGTCAACGTTGCAAGGAAGCCATAAAGGACCATCTTTTCCATATCCATATTCATTCTCAACATCTTCTAAAAGTGTTTCGAACAAAGGATGATTGAATATTTTGATCTTGATAATGAATCTCTGTCTCTCAGCTCCAACGTTGACACAAACAAAACCATTTGGTGGTTTCTTATTATGACTGTCTTTTTGCTTTTTGTGGCACTTGTCTGATGATAATTTGACATAGCTTCCGCTGCAAGTTTCCTCTGGATACACGCTCTTGCTGCTTCTCAATAATCTCTTACATTTCTTCACAAAACCCATCTCTAAATATCCACCACAATTCAACACTCAGTCGTAGAGGGAAAGCAAATTGGGGTGTTGGTTGTGTTCCAAAGAGTTAAGCTCTTTATATATAGAACACTAAAGTCTCAACGGTTCAACCCTATTATTTTTGCATATATTTCTCTTCTACTTGTTAGTTTTATACTTATCAGTCTACACTTGTTGAAATACCCTTGCGAGATCATAGGAGTTGTGATAATTATTGTTATTATGTTGTAAATAAAATATGAGATTAATAATATATTTGACGAATACTTTATTTTCTTTTTCTTAGATAAGTTTGAGTTACAATATTTTATTTTATTTTATCTTAAAATAAATAATTTGTTGTTAAAATTTTTATTTTATAAATTTAAAATTCATTTACTTTTGTTATTCAAATATTTATCTCATTTTTTATACATTAGTTAGAAATATTTTTCTTGTATTTCTTTTATATATTTATCAATAAAAAATATATGTCTCTTGTTTTTTTTATGTGTCAATCATAAATATTTGTGTCGTATTTTGTATACTAAAAAAACATAAAATAATGGTCTTGCATGTTTTTATATATGAGTGATAAATATTTGTCTTATACTTTTTTAGTTATTAGTAATAAATATTTGTTATGTATTTTTATTGTATCAGTGAAAATACTTGTTTCATATTTTTTAATTACGATGAGAAATGTGTCACATGATTTTTATTTTTAGTTAGTGACGAAAAATGTGTCTCATATTGATTTTATATTTCAACGATACTAAACATATTAATTATAACTAATTTTTCAATCTTTTGAAAATAATATTTTTTTACTTATAAACATTTATCTCATGTATATTTTTATAGTAAATTTTAATAAATATATTTTAGTTTCCCTCATTTTTAATTAGAAGATATAAAAATTTAATTAATTTATTAATTACAAACAAACAATTATTCCATTCCATGTATGAGTTGTCTCCTCCAACGAATTTTTCAATAACTCGTTTTTAAATAAATCAACGTTACAAATTTTAGTATGAAAAGAACTATAGTTAACTGTTACAGATGAGTTTGTGGAAGATAATGTTAGATGTTAAGTGTGAACAATAAATTTTACTACCAAGGATATTTACTTTCTTGAAGTTGTGTTTCCTCACGACCCAAATGTTCAATACGACGACCTAGACAACTGATTCGACAAGTTAAACCAGAAACACCACAATAGTAAGTATTAGATGGTGAAGTAAAAGAGTGTCAATAACACGATATTTGTTTATCTAGGGGGTTAAGTCCACAACTCAAGAAAAAATATTCACTATTAGTAGTTTAGTACAATTAGTCTTACAAGCAACAAAAAATCCTATGTTATTCAATGCCTCTTCCTAACACTATCCAATGAATTTCTATTTAGAATTCCCCCTAAACATGAGACCTACTCACTTTCTTCTCAATCACACAAACCGTGATTGGAGATTACAACTCATAAATCTATGTTGAATTCTACAACTCAACTAATCAAACATTCTATGTCAAGTTATTAAAACATAGATGTGTAGATAAATATGTTGAATATACAACCCAATTAGACAAATCTTTTATGTCAAGTTACTGAAACATAGAGGTGTACATAAAATAACAAGGACTCTTGTAAACACTAACACTCTAAAATATTCAATGTGAATGCTTGTTTATAATGTAGGTTTTGATCTCCTTATAGAGCACAATAACTTTGGGCTTTTCTCCTTGAAAATAGTTTTAATTTCGTCCAGAATTAATGCATAATCTGTTGGATATTATCTATCTCATAAATCTCTCAAACAAGATATGATATTTTTCAATTTAAATTCAAAGTTAAATCTTCATTTAAATGTGGATCAATATTCTTCCAATTGTCAAACAAATCACTTAATCATATTGCTAAACCAATAAAAATAAAATCTTATCCAATCTTTGACCAAAAAGTCTTCCAAAACACAATAGTGTTGACTTGTCGCACAATGCCCGTATGTCTCACCTCATGTTATGACATCGCCTCCAGCATGTAATTAATCATGCAATCATTCATAGACTTAGTCATGCATGATACTCAGTCAGCTCATACTTTATAGCTTGTTGTAAGACCCCAATTTTGTCCCTAAGAGCCCTCATGGCATCATAACATTGCATTGCATAACCTCAAGGATCATTGAGCATCTTGGCTCCCTTTCCCTTTGGGTTGGGATCTCTTGTGAGTGGTTTGAGATCACCAAGCATGCTTGAATTGTATATCATTTCTTTTCTTGTTTTTGTTTACTAACCAAAAGCACAAAAAATATGTCACTAACATCTGTTATTGTAGCTTAAGCAATCACCAGGTCAAACAGCTTCAAGAAGATCCTTTGTGCAAGAGATGAGGTATTTTCTTGGGATGAAGATCACATGGTTATTATAAGGAGCTTACATGAGTTAGGGTTTTATTTTGAAGCAATTTTACCAAGTGGTAGAGGCTCAAGCTAATCCAGACATTTCAAGGTCATCTGAGGACCAAAAGTCAACTGTGCAGTCAACTGAGGGCTATGAGGTGGGGAAATGAGTTGAAACGCCTCAATCATGTTCAAATAGGGTCTATTCATCATTCTAAACATCCATCTTGAAGATTCAAAGGTCATGGCAAAAGTTACTAAAAATGGAAAATGACCTGTAATTCAAAGTTTCCAAATTTGGCAAGTTTTTGGTTCACATTCAACTTGACTTGTCAATGTCAAATAAGTTTCAAATGGATTTTTGGTGAACATGAAAGTTGTAGATATTTCTCACCCCTTTTCAAAAAGTCCTAATTCATGTCCATATGATGAATGGTTGAGGAGTTATGGTCATTTGATCACAAGGTGTGCATGGAAATTCAGAATGGCATAACTTTTGATGCAATGCTCCAAATTGGTCCATTCTTTTTGCAAAATGTTTCTCTTGATCAAGACATCTCAAAATAGCCTTTTCCATGCATGGGAAAAGTGCGTATGCTCATCATTTCTCATGTGTTCATTTTGAAGTGAATTTCCACCATTCAAATTTGGCTTATGATACAAGCAAAATACCATTCAAATCATGACCATTGGATGTCCATGAGTGAATTCAAGCCTTGCATGGGATGTCTCACGTGTAGCATGGCCATAATGAGCTCATTTTGCATTTTTACAAATTTGCTTCACATCTCCCTAATCTTGATTAATGAATGGAGAAGAGGATTAGCATGGTCATTAGCATGGGATATAAAAGCTCAAACCCTAATCATAACTGAAAAGAACAAGCATTTTCAGATCCAAATTAAAAAACTCCCTCCGTTTTTCTCTTTCTTCGATTCTTCATTTCCTTCACACAAACACCAAATATTCTTGTAGATTCTTGATCATCATGCTCCATTGAGCAAGAATCATCCACTGTTTTGAGCAATTCAGCCAGATTTCAAGTTGTTCAAGAGCACTCTCATGTTGATGGAATTCGAAAATTGAGGAAGATTCAAGTGGTTTCAATTGATCCTGTTTGCATAAAGCTTCAAGGCAAGTGTTTAGGAGTAGATCTGGAGCTGTAGAGCGCTTGAGAACACGATTTCAGCAACTTCCATTTCCAGGTGATGCAAATTCGATCCTCTCCTTTTGCTGATTTTTTGATATAGATGTGTAGATCTTGTTGCATAGGTTTTGTAGATGTGTTTAGAATTGAAAATGGTTGAAAATTGAGCATGTATGATGAACTTTAAGTTTAGATCTAGGAAATGTTTTCGTTCGATCTGGAAAATATAGGAAGAATTAGAAGATTTGGATGTCATATTTGGAATGTACATGAGAAGATGATTCGAATGATGTATGCCTTGTTCATTTCTGGAAAAAATTTGGTTGGCGCCACCGCCTGTTGGTCGGAGAAGACGACCGGAGCTTAGCTCCGGCGTCTCTGTAATTCCTAGGGTTTGTGTGATGTGGATCCCATGTGTACGCCATGTATGCGTCTGCGTGTGAGGATGATTGGTTGTGTTTGCTTTGACCTGATCCACGCGTGCCTTGACCGGTGACTTGGATGCTGACGCGTTTAATGAAACGGTGTGTTTTGATGTTTGAATGTGGAGCGTTGATCATTGGCGCGCGCTAGATCAGACGGCTGTGGTTATTTCCTGATTTAATTTCAAATATTTGTTTCCCTCCATTTTCCTTTAGTTATTCAATTATTTTGCTTGTTTTAGAAAATTCATAAAAAATGCAAAAATAGTCCAATTTAATCCCAATTTTTTTTCATAGTTTTGTTTTGATCTCTAATTTTTTATGGTATTAATTTCATGAATTGTTGATGTCTGGATTTTTATGTGGACATTTTTGAATGAACATTGTGCTAATTTGACCTATTGCCTTCAATGCCTTGTGAAATTCTATATGTTGAGCCTCTTGATCCAATTTTTTGCATGTTTGATCTTCATACATGATGTAATTTTTTGGTCACTGGTTTGGATTTTTTCTCATATGTTATCATCACCTTTGACACATGGAGAAAGATGTGACAATTTGTGTCACATTTTTGACATTGGATTGTTGCATTTTTGTTCACATAGCATTTGAATCTTTCTGGATTTGATCTTTTGCATATTGGACATTCATAACATGAGGAACTTGTACAAAAAATCTCAAGGTCATTACATGCATTTCTGTTTTGTTTTGTATTTTCTAAGTTGGAAGTTCATTTTGTGCATATTGTTTGTCATTGCATGACATTGACCATTTGAGATACTTGCTTATTGATTTGATGCTGGTCCTTTTGAGGACATTTTATGGATTGTTTGAATGTGCATTATGTGAAAGATTGGGTTCTGTTTTGATCATTTGGTTTGGTTTTGAACTTAGTCTTTGTACTAGTGTTTTGTGCATAAACTAACTGTGCTTTGTGTTTCAGGTTTGGACATTTAGCATTGATGGTTGATTTGTTCTCACTTTGTGAGATACAAATGCTTTGAGTTCTAACTTTTGTTTATTTTGTAGGATTTTAAGTGATGTGCTTGAGCTCATGAGTTCATTTAAGTGCTTGAGCATTGTTCATTGAGTTGTGTAACTGTTGAATGGAATCACTGTTTGTCTGTTGGTTTTTTGACTGAAATACTAACTGTTTAGTCTTTGTACAGGTACCTTAGTTGCTTGCTTGCTTTTGCTTTTGCTTAAGCTTTGGATTGTGGTTGACACACCACTTAGGTAGTTATCTTCTTACTTCATGTAGTCTGGAAGTCCTGTCACCTTTTTGGCAGGCATTTTGCTGGCAAGTCCTCCTTCAGAGGCTCTGTTTGTGTTTGTTTACAATTTGTGCTCAAAGACCTCCAAGATGAGGCATGTGATATTTGATAAGACCTCCAAGAGTAGAGGCAATTGACGGATAAAAGGGATTAGTAGCCAATCCCCCGTTATTCAGTGAGTCGTTCTTTATGCTCGCACTACGTGCTGATGCTTCTGAACATGTACCCAAGATCTTTGTCCAGTGTCTGTCAAGTGGAATAGGATCTCACTTTCTGGATCCCCACGCTTTCTTTGTTTTGAGCTCACCCTGGTGTAGCACCTCAAATTTGCACCTATCATTATACATACCATCTCATATTAGGTCATAGCATATCATGGTCCATTGCATAGCATTGCATTGTCCCTTTTGCCTCAAGTGCAAGCAAGTCAGGAATTAGGTCAAACTGATCAGGAGGTCAGTCAACCAAGCAAGCAAGGGTGTTTATCAAGGAGCCAAGGCCCTAGGGTTTGTCCAACAAGTTCACATGACTTGGGGGTCCATTTTAAGTGTTTAAGTCAAGGGTTGGATGTTCAGAGGTCATCAATTCATGCACAGTCAGTCAGAAACCCTAGAAAGTCAAAGTTGGTCAACTGTGGTTGATTTTGTGGTTTTGATGGATGGATTTGGTTTGAGAGAGCTTATTCATGTCCCAATAGGCCTCATATATCATGGCAAACAACATCATTGAAGAATTTGAAGCCAATCAGAAAATTTCCAAAAATAGAAACTGGACCTGTAATTTTAACTGCCAAAAATGGAAACTTCTTGATCCCAAACTTACATCATGATACAAGCTTCAAATGAATTTTTGCCCAACATGAAATTTGAAGATCTTGTTCTCCCATTTCCAAAAAGTCCAAGAACACTCAATTCCCATGTATGGTTGGCAAGTTATGATCAATTCATTTTCAAAAATTCTTGAACTTCAAAAGGCCATATCTCTCAAACCATTTGGCCAAATTGGGTGGGGTTTTTTCCAACAAGTCACATTTGATCCCCTCTTTCCAAATATGTCATCATCATTTACCAAAACATCACCAATCAAAATGGCATTTTTGGAGTGGCATGAATTAATTTCAAGTGTAGTAAAAAAATGGACTTTTGAAATAACCATTTTCCATCACTTTGGCCAATGGAGATTGTTCAGAAATTGTATTTTGGACATGTTACAAGCCCAATTTCGTGCACTTTCATGCACCTCCATGCAAATGGTTGGTTTGTTAGCAAATTGGTCAAAAACACTCCATAAACCAAATTTCCAATTACCACTTGATTAATCTTGTTTAGTAATGTTAAACAGAACATATATATACCTCATTTGGAGTCTGAAAAAAACCCTAGCACACTACACAAAAACAGAAAATGGCATTCTCTCTAAATTTCTCATTTTGCTCCATTTGAATTTTTTTGAGAATCTTCATAGAACTTGCCTTGATCCCTTTTGTTCCAACATACACAAACCTTCTGGAGGTGAATTTGAGCTAGAAAATCACCATTTTCGTGCTGTGTTTTTTGAACTGTACATTGAGCATTTTCATGACAGTTGGAATTTTGAGAATAACCAAGCATTATTGAACTTCAATCCTTCATCCATTCGTCTACTGGAGTATTGAGGAGCTTCTGTTTTTATCTTCCAAGGCCAAAGGACCCCAAACCCATCACTGCCATGGGTAAAGCTTCAGAAAAAGGTCAGAATTCGCGTGGCTTATTTCTTGTTTATAAGCACATAATCATGAAGTTCCTTTCACCCTGATTCTGTTGACATAAATTTTGTGGAAAATGGTGCAATATTGGTGAAGTTATACGAATTTAAAGGTTGAATGTTCATGGAGTTTTTTGTTGATTTGCCTTAATCTTTAGGAATTAGAGAAAGATAATGGTATATTTGTGATCCTGAGATCAAGACGGAACTGTTGGTATAATTGGTTTTAATTTCTGCACTTTTTTTACGAAAGTATACTGTTCATCGCCGCCGTCTCCATGAGGGAGACGGTTGTTTCCTCCGCCTGCAAATGACCAGGCCAGGGCTGATGTGTGCAGCCACGTAGGCGTGTAAGTGGCGGAATGACTGGTCCAGGGGCGCTTGACCGTCCACGCGTACAGGGTCCCGTTGACCAGGCGATTGGAACGCAGCGTTCCACTTGAATTTCGCCAGAATTACACAACTGCCACTCCGTTTCATTTTATTTAATTAAATCCAATTAATTCATTTATTTTCTCATTTTTCATTTCATTTGATATGCTCAACTTGCAAAAATCATATCATCATCATCTTTGATCCAAATTTAGTGGGAATTTTTGCATCATCTTCATCATGATCCCTAGTTTTTTATCATTATTTTTCCAGAATTTTTTTGCTCAGTGAATTTTAAATGGCATTAGGGTTTGTAGAATGTGACCAAATATTGTACATCTTGCCAAATCTTTTGTGAAATTGTGATGCATTATCCGTTTGATCTGAAATTTTTTGTGCATAATCTACACTCATTCATGTTTGTTTTGATGTAGAGTTCTTGATTTTATCTTATGTGGTTGTTAAGATATGAATTTTTGAAGTAGGGTGTGACAATTTGTGTCACACCAATGATATGCAATTTCATGATTTTTGTTGACATGCTTCCTGGCCTCCAATTAATGTGAAATTTTGCATGAACCTTCTCTTATGTGTTTAGTTGACTTGTGATTTTTCCTGGAATTAATTATGTCATTTCCTAATTGTTTGAGATTTTTCTCCCCTGCCTAGTCAATTGTTGACTTTGTGTGATACATGTTGCCATTTCATTTGGGAAATTCTCATATCTTATTGGATGATCATGAAATTTCACATGTGCATACTAGACATCTTAAGCTTTGCATTGGTGTTAATCCCATTCATTTCTCATCTGTTTTCATTTAGTTTTGATTTTTTGAAGTTGACACATGTATGTTTGACTTCTTTGGGCATACTTGAAATTGTTTTGACTTTCTGATTTTAATTGACCATCTTCCCATGATCCAATTGAGCTGAAATTTTATATGCATGTCATGTTATGGATTGTGATTGAGCATGAATTATTTGTTGATTTTTGGAATTAATTATGTTTGGTTTTGAGCTAAGTCTTGCTGTTGACTTCATTGAGCATGTTCAAATTTGCTTTGACTTTATGATTTTCATTGACTGCCTTCCACTTGTCCAAATGTGATGAAATTTTACATGCTTACCATGCTAGGTGTTAGGATTGATCATGATTAATTTGGTGATTTCTGAAAATGTTTGAGTTGACTTTTGATGCAAGTCATTCTGTTGACTTCTTTGAGCTATCTTTTGCCATGCTTTGACTTCTTTTGCTTGTGAATTGATAATGATGCATGATTTGAACTTGTGACCAATTGAGCTTGCTTCTTAAATGTTTGAACTTGATTTTGGTTGACTTTCATTTGCTGTTTTGACTTTCTCATTCCTTTTTGACCCTAGGCTTGTCCTAGTGGTCCAGTTACTCACTGTTGAGCTTATGTTTTCAGGTTGAACACCAAGTGACTAATGAGATCAATTTCTTTTGATCAAGCTTGATTGTTTATCATGAGCTAACCTTTGTTTTGTAGGTGGCTTGACTCATGTGATTTGAGTCTTGTGCTTTGCACATTTGATTATCTGATTTGACTGATTGATTCCTATTTCCTTTGTTTTAACTTGTGAACTGTGTACTGATCTGTTTGACCATTTCAGGTACCTTTAGTTGCTTAGTTCTTTGAACTTGCTTTGCTTTGCTATTTAGCAACTTGCTTGAGGTATAATTCCTTTTTCTTCATGTAGTCTGGAAGACCTGGCCTGTTACTTGGCCAGGCAACTGTCTGAAGTCCTCCTTAAGAGGCAATGTTTGTGTATGTTTAATTTGTCCTTGTACAGAGTCAAAGACCTCCTAAGTGAAGAGGCAATTGGCAGAACCAAGGGATAAGCAACCTATCCCCTGCTATTCAGTGTGTCTTCTGTTTTGCTCACACCACTGTGTTGATGCATTACAGATAAAAACCCAAGATCTTGTACAATTGTACAGTTGAGTCAGTATCAAATGTGTAGAAGGGTTCCCACTTTCTGAACCCACACATTCTTGTCAAATGCTCTCCCTGGCCAGGGATAAGAGCAATGAGGCACACCCCTCATCTCCTTTCATCTGCTTCACCTTAGCCCCTCAATGGCAAGGTTAAGAGCACCCTTCACCCCATTCCAGAGGTTTGTTTGTTGAGGTTGATATGACCCCTCGACTAAAACCTAACCCTCGTGTGAGCCCCTTGTGTGTATATAGTGTGTGCTACCTGTGCTTGTATGTTTGTTTGACTTGCTTCCTGTGCAAGTTAGGTTTAGTTTAGACTAATCCTTGTTTGCCTTCGCCCTCGTTGCGATCCTTTCTCTCGCCCTCGTTGCGATCGAGCCTTTTCCTTTCTCTCGCCCTCGTTGCGATCGAGCCTTTTCCTTTCTCTCGCCCTCGTTGCGATCGAGCCTTTCCCTTTCTCTTGCCCTAGTTGCAATCGAGTCCTTTGTCCCTCCGTAGCCGAACTACGGCAACTCTGATTCTCATGTCCAGATGAGATACGTAGGCACGAGATGCGATGTCTTGTCGAGTTTGACTAACCACTAACACTAATTCTTTTCTCTCGCCCTCGTTGCGATCGAGACCTCCCCTTTCTCTTGCCCTAGTTGCAATCGAGACCCCCCTTGCTTCCTGTGCAAGTTAGGTTAGGTGTGGCTTGCTTCCTGTGCAAGTCATGTCTAGGATAGGTTGGCCCTTGTGCCAGTTAGCTAGAAACCTTAACTTAGGGTTGACTTTGCATGACAACATCTAGGCTCGAGTCGTAGTCTCCCTAGAGTTGTGTCTCCCTCTGTTATCTGGTTAGGCTAGATCCTTTATCCCTGCGTAGGGGAACTACATCGCCCTGATCTTCATACCAGATGAAGTATGTAGGCAGGAGATTGAGCTGACCTCTCCGGGCGCCTTTTTTCTTTTAGTGTGTTGTTTGACAGTTGCTAGGCTCGAGTGCCTGACTCCTTAGCAATTTATTGTCTGTTTGTTTGAGTGTGTGCTTGACAGTTATAGGCTCGAGTCCCCGACTCCCTATTAACTTGTTATGTTGTTGTGTGCTTGGAAGCTGATGTAAGTCCATCGAGTGGCATTCGGGTTCCAATGTGGGTGTGTTTTTGGTTCGGATGCTGATGTAAGCCCAGTGATTGGCGTTCAGGCTCCACGTTTGCCTTTGCCTGTGTTTGTTTGTGTGCGTGTTAGCCGAGCTACGAATGCTCTGATTCTCCTTCGTCCAAGGAGATACGTATGCATAGGATGCGACATCCTAGCGAGCATGTGTCGTTTTCCTAGTCCGAACTACTTCGACTCTGATGTCTATGTCTGATAGACTAAGTAGGCCCAGGATACGATGTCCTGCCGAGTCAGTTTCAGTCAGTTTCTTTTGTCTCTTTCAGCCAGTGTGTGTGTGTTTGAGCAGTGTTTTAGCAACCATTTTCCTTCCTTTTGTGCGTGGATCCCGTAGAGTACTACAGATGCGTAGGGGTGCTAATACCTTCCCTTCGCATAACCGACTCCCGAACCCATTTTCTTTGGTCGCGAGACCATGTTCTTTCCAGGTTTACTCTGAGCGTTTCCTTTCCCTCTTTTGGGATAAATAACGCACGGTGGCGGCTCTGTTGTTTCTTCTTTTCCCGCCGGTTTTTTCGCGTAATGCGACAGCTGGCGACTCTGCTGGGGATGGAGAGTGAAGTTGACCTGTGCTGGTCCATCTTCCCTAAGCGAGTCTCTCCTAGCGCTCTCTAGGTTAGGGCTTTGGTTGCTTTTTGCTGTTATTTATTGCATTCATTGTATATATGTGCATTTATTATTTGCATTTATTGTTTGCATCAATGTTTGCATTCATTCATTATCATCTGCTGTGCTGTCTGTGTTTCTCTGTTTGGGGGTGGGAGTTACTTGAGGTAAAAGGCCCTATACCCAGGCTATGAGTGAAATCTAGGAAACCTAGGAATAGAGTGATTCATGGGAAGCGGGTGGTATTGCGCCACTTAGCGGAACATTGATATCACGAGCAGTTCAGACCCTGGTGGGATATTATCGGTGCATACATCGGGTGTGCACAGGATGATATTCTGCGAAAGGTTATTTATGCTGCGTTTCTCTCGACCTTACCCTGGCCTAGATGACACCCGTGAGCGGGGCGGGAATGATCATTTTAACAGGTACAGTTGGTGACTCCCGGTACTGATGGTGACTATGAATTCTGGACATTTATTTCTGGACGCCGGAGGTTTGATCCTGGTTTTGATCGGAGGGTTCCGTTTATTTCGGATCCCTGGGCTGAATTTGAGGGTACTCGCTCAGATGGTGACTCAGTTCTCCAGACTTGGGTTCAGATGCCAGCTCCTCAGATGACTTTGGGGTTTCAGATGGTTCCTCAGATGCCAGTTCCTGCCAGTCTTGGCGCCATCATTTGCATCATAGCATGTTTATTTTCCAAAAAAATAGTAATGCATGAAAAAAGTTAACTCGCATACGCATATCCTTTTCAGGATCATTCATGACAAAATAGTACCCATATCATGCATATCATGCACATCCTTGCATTGCAGACATGCTTGGGAGAGACTTCTCACTTTGGTTCCTGACTGAGACAGGATAGCTGATCGAAGACCGCATTGGTACTCAACCGGACTCAATCATCAGAGGATTATGGACCAGGTTCAGACAGAGTTGGCTGAGATAAGGGCAAACATGGCCCAGTTCATGAACATGATGCAAGGAGTTGTTCAGGGGCAAGAGGAGCTGCGTGCCTTAGCCCAGAGATTGGAAGCCGTGATTCCACCAGTCCACCGTGCTTCATCAGTGGGTGTACCCGTTCATGAGAATGCTGCTGTCACTATTCTCGTCGATGATTATGCCGTGGGTGATGAATTGAGGGGGATCAGAATCAGTGAACAGCCTCTTGCTGCAGAGACTGTTAATGTCAGAGCAACTCTCGCTCCGGTCCGCCATCCTGGCTCTTCAAACTCTTCAAATTCTAAGAAGCCATTCTCTGGGGCACCCAAAAGGGGAGAGAGTGAAACGAATGCTGTGCACCGTCGGAGGAGCGCAAACAGAGGACAGTATCGTTAGGCTGCTGCTGTGACTATTCCGGCAACTCAACCTCAACAGCAACAGAGAAGACCAGCTCAGCAGCATCAGCGTCAGCAACATCGTCCTCAGCAGCAGGCTTCTCAGCCTCACAATGGTAATCAAGCTGGTACAAGTAATGAGAGGAAGAAGATCATTTTTGATCCAATCCCCACGTCCTACGCCGAACTGTATCCCTCTCTGTTAGAGCGGAACTTGATTACTCCCAGAGACCCGCCGCCCATACCCGTCAACCCTCGGTGGTGGTATAGGCCTGAACAGCATTGTGTGTATCATTCAGGAGCTCCTGGTCATGATGTGGATAGTTGTTTCCAGCTGAAGATGAAGGTTCAAGACCTTGTGAGGTCAGGTATTCTGAACTTTGAAGACTTGGGTCCCCGTGTTAATCAAGCTTGAAGATAACAAGTCCTGGGCTGGCGCCGATTTTTTCTTCAGAAGGGTTGTTCAGAAAACAGAAGCTGCTGATGCAAGAGATACTGACAGTTGTCATCCCCGGTGGGATCTATCACAATTGGGTCACTGTGGGCGTTCCTACGGTTGTTCATTAAGTCTTTGTAATAATCACTTTGTTTAAAAACCCTTCTCCCATGCCAAAAGGAGAAGTGATGACATTGTTGGCAACATTTTGTGCAATGATATTTTCATTCAAATAAATTCATGTTAAGCATTTGTTTTTCCATTTGTTTTCCCTTTTTGCTTTTTGCATGAAATTGGTGATCACAAAAAACCTTAAAAAACAAGAATAAAAGCAATCTTTTCATCTGCATAACGATTGTCTTGTTTGATTTTCAAAAAGCTTTTCATATCAAAATCATTATGCAGGTTGTTTCTCAAACCCATTAAACATAATGATCGGACGTCATCTCCCAATTTTGAATTCCCTGTATTCGAAGCGGAAGAAGATGATGTGGAAGGGATTCCTGATGAGATTTCCCGACTTCTTGAGCAAGAAAAGAAGATCACACTCAGCTGCATCTCGAGAATCAGCAGAACAGCCAACTGGGGCATCATCAAAAAAAAAAAAAAGAAAAAAAAAAGAAGGAGGAGGGTGCAAAACCAAATCAAAAGAAACCAAGAGCAAATCAAAAGAAAGAAAAAGAAAGAAAAAATAAAAGAAAATAGCACCCTCGAAGTCCCAAGTTGACTGATGCTGAATTCGATCGAAAGAAAAAGATCAACTGCCATGTGTCATGGTCAGTCATATCAACAGAGAGTGAAAAAAGCATTCAACGAGAAGGTCAAGCCTCGTGTGTTCCGAGGGACCTTGTGCTCAAGAAAGTCTTGTCTTTCGCACCCGACTCCAGGGGCAAGTGAACTCTACAAGCTACGAACGTCCGTACATTTTCAAGAGAGCCTTTTCAGGCAATGTTTTGACACTTACAACAACGGAGAAGTTCACTCGTCCTGTGAACTCTGATGCAGTCAAGAAATACTTCGCCTAAACAAAAAAAAAAAGAATAGCTCGCTAAGTCGAACACCCCAAAGGGCGACTTAGGCAAAAAGGAGCGTCTCGGTGGATTGAAAACCCGAAAGGGCGATCCAGGCAAAAGTTAGAGACATTAAAAAAAAGAGAATTTGCATCCCGCTAGATTGATCACCTCACACTGGGGCAATCTAGGCAAAAATTAGGGATTTGGCAAGTAACTGCATCTTGACAAGACTACGCTCTATATCTGTCATCCGTCAGGGATTCTCGATTCGTCGTCGACTGAAGCTCCGAATACATCGAAAACTCGGAATGGTAGAGGAAAGGTCATTATGTTCAATGTAGCCCTCTCCAATATATATCACCGATTTCAAACTTGTACAGATCTATGGAGTCTCGCCCTTTGCAGACTACCATTCCATTACATCTATTTGAGCTTTTATCCAATTATTTGCACTCTTATTTGTTTCAACTCAACAAATGTTTTGCATGCTTTAATTGATAAAGTATCATTGTTTTCAAAATAAACAAATTTTTCAAAAATTGTTCTTAAACAAAGTGAACATTCACGATGATGGAAGAATACTTAGGAGACCCACAGTGCTCTCCCGGGGGTGGTATGATTACCAACAGGTAAGACAATTGTTCGTATCTCGAGCATGACTGTATCTTTGTCCTGCAGAACCTCGTATGGTCTCTCCTCAGTGAAGTTGCCCGATGCAGTGTCGTTTGAAGTTATTCATCTTCACGTCCCCGACAGTGCAACTTGTTTTCTCCAAGTCTCTGTTAGCCCTATGGTGGGGCATCCCTAATAGAGTGCTGTTTGAGCCCTATCGTGGGGCATCCCCAGGAAGTTTGCTGTTTCGGACATTATTGTGGGGCAGCTCCCCTAGCAGAGTGTTTACTGAAGACTTCAACTTTCGCCTCTCCAGCAGAGCAGTCTTCATCCCCCCCCAACATGGGTGTTTTTCTTTGAAGATTCAGTATTTGGTGGATCGACATCCCAGTAATCTGGCATTCCCTCAGGTAGATCCCTCAGTGGAGTTGTTCGCGTAAGGAGCTTTATCAATGCTTTTGTATTTCTCATCAGAGATCTGGTTGCTTCTTGGTATCTCAGATTTTCATCATGAGTTGTTGTGGCGCATACGCCTGTATGTTGAACTCTGTTCTCCGGTTGTGACTGACGATCCCTCCGGAAGCCTCCGGTGGCCTTCCTCCCCTGCAGGATAAATGTTCCCTGATATCCCAGTCCCCAGTGGATTTTCTTTGCTCTCTGGTGGCTTTGGTTTTCTCTCCGGACGGTTGATTCCCGGACCTGCGTGATGAGCATGTCTGTTTGTCAGCATTCATCATACATTCATCATGCATAATGCATACATGCATAATCATAGCATTTGGATACTCATGTTGCAGCTGTCGCCGGGTATCTGTTGATTATTACCTCCTGCTATTTGTTGATACAGATCTCTCCAGTAGATTTTCCTTAAGCAGATATGGGTGTGTCTGATCTCTCCATGTAGAGCCAACCCTTAAGCAGAAAGTGTCTATCCTTTCCTGCCATTTCCCCACTGAGATACATCCTCGTGGATGACGGTTGTTTCCGTTCCCTCCCAACACACACTGGGATGGGTTTTCCCTATTGAGTTCCTTCCTCATTAGGATGAGTCTTGTTTCAGTCTGCCTTTTTGGGTCGATCCTAAACTGGCTCCCCGTCGACTGTTTCTTGTGCTTCCCTGGGGCATAAATGAATGGTTGCTCACTAACCGGCACTCATTCATCTTATCCTCAGCGGAATTTGTGGGCCTCTACCTACAAACCGGTAGTTGTAAGTCCTATTGTCGTGGTTTTCTACCTACAAGCTGGTATTTGTAAAATCCCACTTTCACCCCCTAGCAGAGGTAACCTTTGTGGTTCATTCTGTTTGTTGGCCTCTGCCTACAAACCGGTAGCTGTAAGTCCTATCTTTGTGGTTTTCTACCCACTAGCTGGTAGTTGTAAAATCCCACTTTCATCCCCTTGTTGGAGTTAACCCTTTGTGCTCATCCCGATGATGACTGGTTACTTTTCCGTGGTTTTCTGCCTACAAACCGGTAGATGTAATCCCCTCTTTGTGGTATTAATGGTCTTGTCCCCTTTGGATACTTGTCTTGATCAAGCAGTATTGTCCCCATTGGGCCTTCCCTTTCCTTTTGGATATTTGCTCCGAGTTGGCAACTTCATCCTCTTTTGATTGGTCGTCTTTGCATACCTGGTCCTGGTACCGATGCCTTTCTTTTCGGTCGTTTATCCATTTAACAACCTACAACCCGGTTATGGATAATCTTCCATGCGAGGTTATTATCTACGTTTTGACGGCTATAGATAATATGTCTTATGTTTTTTCCGGTGTTCAGACCGAAGAAGTTTCCGACGATCAGGTCGATGTACTTATGTTTTTCCGGTGTTCAGACCGAAGGAGTTTCCGACGATCAGGTCGATGTACTCATGGCACTCAGGCCAATTTTCCGGTATTCAGACCGAATGAGTTTCCGACGATCAGGTCGATGTACTCATGGCACTCAGGCCAATTTTCCGGTATTCAGACCGAAGGAGTTTCCGACGATCAGGTCGATGTACTCATGGCACTCAGGCCGATTTTCCGGTATTCAGACCGAAGGAGTTTCCGACGATCAGGTCGATGTACTCATGGCACTCAGGCCAATTTTTCGGTATTCAGACCGAAAGTGGCGTTCAGGCCAATTTCCGTTTTTCAAATCGAAGAAGTATTCCTCCTCTCCGTTGGTGTCGGTAAACACCATTGCTTCGGTGTCGGTAAACATCGAGCCTCACCCAGTCATCGGTAAATGTCTGGTCATTTTTGGTGTCGGTAAACACCATTGTTTCGGTGTCGGTAAACATCGAGTCTCACCCAGTCATCGGTAAATGCCTGGTCATTTTTGGTGTCGGTAAACACCATTGTTTCGGTGTCGGTAAACATCGAGTCTCACCCAGTCATCGGTAAATGCCTGGTCATTTTTGGTGTCGGTAAACACCATTGTTTCGGTGTCGGTAAACATCGAGTCTCACCCAGTCATCGGTAAATGCCTGGTCATTTTTGGTGTCGGTAAACACCATTGCTTCGGTGTCGGTAAACATCGAGTCTCACCCAGTCATCGGTAAATGTCTGGTCTTGCTTTTGATGTCGGTAAACATCATCTTTCGATGTCGGTAAACATCGAGTCTTTCCCTCAGTCATCGGTAAATGTCTGATAATCCCCAACAAAAATCCCCAGTAGGGTCATCGGTAAATGTCCTACCTGGTTTCCAGTTGCAAATATTTGTTTGTCTCTTCCCCAATAATTTTTTTATCCCCAGTCATCGGTAAATGTCTGGTCATTCTTTTTGATGTCGGTAAACATCATCTTTCGATGTCGGTAAACATCGAGTCTCATCCCAGTCATCGGTAAATGTCTGGTCATTCTTTGTTTCTCTTGTTAATAAAATCAGTATCCCTAGAAGTCGTTGGTAAACGTCTTGTCTGGTATCACAACAAAGATTTTGTTCTTCCCCAAGCGGAGATGCCATCGGTAAATGGCCCAGTTTTCTTCGATATCGGTAAATATCGAATTCCCAGTTGCAGCAGCCATCGGTAAATGGCCTTGTTAAAGTTGACATCGGTAAATGTCAAGTTTCTTTGAAGCCACCATCGGTAAATGGTCCTGCTTCCCTTCTACATCAAATTGTTTCCCAGCAACCATCGGTAAATGGTCGTGCTGAATTTGATATCGGTAAATATCAAGTTTTTAACCATCAGTAAATGGTTTTGTTTTTCAGAAGTTGTTTTCCCAGCAGCCATCGGTAAATGGTCTTGCTGAAGTTGATATCGGTAAATATCAAGGTCCCAGTTTTAACCATCGGTAAATGGTTCTGTTTTTCTCAAGTTGTTTTCCCAGCAGCCATCGGTAAATGGTCTTGCTGAAGTTGATATCGGTAAATATCAAGTTTCCAGTTTTCCAACCATCGGTAAATGGTTTTGCTTTTATTGTCATGCGTTTGTCATCGGTAAATGACGTGGTTCTTTTGTATTATATCCATTCGGTGCAAATTTCTACGGTTCTTTGGTATTCAATCCCTGTTTACCCTGAAAGTCTGACAGCCATTGCTATCATCCGTTCGGGTTCCCAGCTGATTGAATAGGGGCAGCTGTAGCACCTCAAATTTGCACCTATCATTATACATACCATCTCATATTAGGTCATAGCATATCATGGTCCATTGCATAGCATTGCATTGTCCCTTTTGCCTCAAGTGCAAGCAAGTCAGGAATTAGGTCAAACTGATCAGGAGGTCAGTCAACCAAGCAAGCAAGGGTGTTTCTCAAGGAGCCAAGGCCCTAGGGTTTGTCCAACAAGTTCACATGACTTGGGGGTCCATTTGAAGTGTTTAAGTCAAGGGTTGGATGTTCAGAGGTCATCAATTCATGCACAGTCAGTCAGAAACCCTAGAAAGTCAAAGTTGGTCAACTGTGGTTGATTTTGTGGTTTTGATGGATGGATTTGGTTTGAGAGAGCTTATTCATGTCCCAATAGGCCTCATATATCATTGCAAACAACATCATTGAAGAATTTGAAGCCAATCAGAAAATTTCCAAAAATAGAAACTGGACCTGTAATTTTAACTGCCAAAAATGGAAACTTCTTGATCCCAAACTTACATCATGATACAAGCTTCAAATGAATTTTTGCCCAACATGAAAGTTGAAGATCTTGTTCTCGCATTTCCAAAAAGTCCAAGAACACTCAATTCCCATGTATGGTTGGCAAGTTATGATCAATTCATTTTCAAAAATTCTTGAACTTCAAAAGGCCATATCTCTCAAACCATTTGGCCAAATTGGGTGGGGTTTTTTCCAACAAGTCACATTTGATCCCCTCTTTCCAAATATGTCATCATCATTTACCAAAACATCACCAATCAAAATGGCATTTTTGGAGTGGCATGAATTAATTTCAAGTGTAGTAAAAAAATGGACTTTTGAAATAACCATTTTCCATCACTTTGGCCAATGGAGATTGTTCAGAAATTGTATTTTGGACATGTTACAAGCCCAATTTCGTGCACTTTCATGCACCTCCATGCAAATGGTTGGTTTGTTAGCAAATTGGTCAAAAACACTCCATAAACCAAATTTCCAATTACCACTTGATTAATCTTGTTTAGTAATGTTAAACAGAACATATATATACCTCATTTGGAGTCTGAAAAAAACCCTAGCACACTACACAAAAACAGAAAATGGCATTCTCTCTAAATTTCTCATTTTGCTCCATTTGAATTTTTTTTGAGAATCTTCATAGAACTTGCCTTGATCCCTTTTGTTCCAACATACACAAACCTTCTGGAGGTGAATTTGAGCTAGAAAATCACCATTTTCGTGCTGTGTTTTTTGAACTGTACATTGAGCATTTTCATGACAGTTGGAATTTTGAGAATAACCAAGCATTATTGAACTTCAATCCTTCATCCATTCGTCTACTGGAGTATTGAGGAGCTTCTGTTTTTATCTTCCAAGGCCAAAGGACCCCAAACCCATCACTGCCATGGGTAAAGCTTCAGAAAAAGGTCAGAATTCGCGTGGCTTATTTCTTGTTTATAAGCACATAATCATGAAGTTCCTTTCACCCTGATTCTGTTGACATAAATTTTGTGGAAAATGGTGCAATATTGGTGAAGTTATACGAATTTAAAGGTTGAATGTTCATGGAGTTTTTTGTTGATTTGCCTTAATCTTTAGGAATTAGAGAAAGATAATGGTATATTTGTGATCCTGAGATCAAGACGGAACTGTTGGTATAATTGGTTTTAATTTCTGCACTTTTTTTACGAAAGTATACTGTTCATCGTCGCCGTCTCCATGAGGGAGACGGTTGTTTCCTCCACTGGAAACAGGGCCCGCGGCCGCCTGCAAATGACCAGGCCAGGGCTGATGTGTGCAGCCACGTAGGCGTGTAAGTGGCGGAATGACTGGTCCAGGGGCGCTTGACCGTCCACGCGTACAGGGTCCCGTTGACCAGGCGATTGGAACGCAGCGTTCCACTTGAATTTCGCCAGAATTACACAACTGCCACTCTGTTTCATTTTATTTAATTAAATCCAATTAATTCATTTATTTTCTCATTTTTTATTTCATTTGATATGCTCAACTTGCAAAAATTATATCATCATCATCTTTGATCCAAATTTAGTGGGAATTTTTGCATCATCTTCATCATGATCCCTAGTTTTTTATCATTATTTTTCCAGAATTTTTTTGCTCAGTGAATTTTAAATGGCATTAGGGTTTGTAGAATGTGACCAAATATTGTACATCTTGCCAAATCTTTTGTGAAATTGTGATGCATTATCCGTTTGATCTGAAATTTTTTGTGCATAATCTACACTCATTCATGTTTGTTTTGATGTAGAGTTCTTGATTTTATCTTATGTGGTTGTTAAGATATGAATTTTTGAAGTACGGTGTGACAATTTGTGTCACACCAATGATATGCAATTTCATGATTTTTGTTGACATGCTTCCTGGCCTCCAATTAATGTGAAATTTTGCATGAACCTTCTCTTATGTGTTTAGTTGACTTGTGATTTTTCCTGGAATTAATTATGTCATTTCCTAATTGTTTGAGATTTTTCTCCCCTGCCTAGTCAATTGTTGACTTTGTGTGATACATGTTGCCATTTCATTTGGGAAATTCTCATATCTTATTGGATGATCATGAAATTTCACATGTGCATACTAGACATCTTAAGCTTTGCATTGGTGTTAATCCCATTCATTTCTCATCTGTTTTCATTTAGTTTTGATTTTTTGAAGTTGACACATGTATGTTTGACTTCTTTGGGCATACTTGAAATTGTTTTGACTTTCTGATTTTAATTGACCATCTTCCCATGATCCAATTGAGCTGAAATTTTATATGCATGTCATGTTATGGATTGTGATTGAGCATGAATTATTTGTTGATTTTTGGAATTAATTATGTTTGGTTTTGAGCTAAGTCTTGCTGTTGACTTCATTGAGCATGTTCAAATTTGCTTTGACTTTATGATTTTCATTGACTGCCTTCCACTTGTCCAAATGTGATGAAATTTTACATGCTTACCATGCTAGGTGTTAGGATTGATCATGATTAATTTGGTGATTTCTGAAAATGTTTGAGTTGACTTTTGATGCAAGTCATTCTGTTGACTTCTTTGAGCTATCTTTTGCCATGCTTTGACTTCTTTTGCTTGTGAATTGATAATGATGCATGATTTGAACTTGTGACCAATTGAGCTTGCTTCTTAAATGTTTGAACTTGATTTTGGTTGACTTTCATTTGCTGTTTTGACTTTCTCATTCCTTTTTGACCCTAGGCTTGTCCTAGTGGTCCAGTTACTCACTGTTGAGCTTATGTTTTCAGGTTGAACACCAAGTGACTAATGAGATCAATTTCTTTTGATCAAGCTTGATTGTTTATCATGAGCTAACCTTTGTTTTGTAGGTGGCTTGACTCATGTGATTTGAGTCTTGTGCTTTGCACATTTGATTATCTGATTTGACTGATTGATTCCTATTTCCTTTGTTTTAACTTGTGAACTGTGTACTGATCTGTTTGACCATTTCAGGTACCTTTAGTTGCTTAGTTCTTTGAACTTGCTTTGCTTTGCTATTTAGCAACTTGCTTGAGGTATAATTCCTTTTTCTTCATGTAGTCTGGAAGACCTGGCCTGTTACTTGGCCAGGCAACTGTCTGAAGTCCTCCTTAAGAGGCAATGTTTGTGTATGTTTAATTTGTCCTTGTACAGAGTCAAAGACCTCCTAAGTGAAGAGGCAATTGGCAGAACCAAGGGATAAGCAACCTATCCCCTGCTATTCAGTGTGTCTTCTGTTTTGCTCACACCACTGTGTTGATGCATTACAGATAAAAACCCAAGATCTTGTACAATTGTACAGTTGAGTCAGTATCAAATGTGTAGAAGGGTTCCCACTTTCTGAACCCACACATTCTTGTCAAATGCTCTCCCTGGCCAGGGATAAGAGCAATGAGGCACACCCCTCATCTCCTTTCATCTGCTTCACCTTAGCCCCTCAATGGCAAGGTTAAGAGCACCCTTCACCCCATTCCAGAGGTTTGTTTGTTGAGGTTGATATGACCCCTCGACTAAAACCTAACCCTCGTGTGAGCCCCTTGTGTGTATATAGTGTGTGCTACCTGTGCTTGTATGTTTGTTTGACTTGCTTCCTGTGCAAGTTAGGTTTAGTTTAGACTAATCCTTGTTTGCCTTCGCCCTCGTTGCGATCCTTTCTCTCGCCCTCGTTGCGATCGAGCCTTTTCCTTTCTCTCGCCCTCGTTGCGATCGAGCCTTTTCCTTTCTCTCGCCCTCGTTGCGATCGAGCCTTTCCCTTTCTCTTGCCCTAGTTGCAATCGAGTCCTTTGTCCCTCCGTAGCCGAACTACGGCAACTCTGATTCTCATGTCCAGATGAGATACGTAGGCACGAGATGCGATGTCTTGTCGAGTTTGACTAACCACTAACACTAATTCTTTTCTCTCGCCCTCGTTGCGATCGAGACCTCCCCTTTCTCTTGCCCTAGTTGCAATCGAGACCCCCCTTGCTTCCTGTGCAAGTTAGGTTAGGTGTGGCTTGCTTCCTGTGCAAGTCATGTCTAGGATAGGTTGGCCCTTGTGCCAGTTAGCTAGAAACCTTAACTTAGGGTTGACTTTGCATGACAACATCTAGGCTCGAGTCGTAGTCTCCCTAGAGTTGTGTCTCCCTCTGTTATCTGGTTAGGCTAGATCCTTTATCCCTGCGTAGGGGAACTACATCGCCCTGATCTTCATACCAGATGAAGTATGTAGGCAGGAGATTGAGCTGACCTCTCCGGGCGCCTTTTTTCTTTTAGTGTGTTGTTTGACAGTTGCTAGGCTCGAGTGCCTGACTCCTTAGCAATTTATTGTCTGTTTGTTTGAGTGTGTGCTTGACAGTTATAGGCTCGAGTCCCCGACTCCCTATTAACTTGTTATGTTGTTGTGTGCTTGGAAGCTGATGTAAGTCCATCGAGTGGCATTCGGGTTCCAGTGTGGGTGTGTTTTTGGTTCGGATGCTGATGTAAGCCCAGTGATTGGCGTTCAGGCTCCACGTTTGCCTTTGCCTGTGTTTGTTTGTGTGCGTGTTAGCCGAGCTACGAATGCTCTGATTCTCCTTCGTCCAAGGAGATACGTATGCATAGGATGCGACATCCTAGCGAGCATGTGTCGTTTTCCTAGTCCGAACTACTTCGACTCTGATGTCTATGTCTGATAGACTAAGTAGGCCCAGGATACGATGTCCTGCCGAGTCAGTTTCAGTCAGTTTCTTTTGTCTCTTTCAGCCAGTGTGTGTGTGTTTGAGCAGTGTTTTAGCAACCATTTTCCTTCCTTTTGTGCGTGGATCCCGTAGAGTACTACGGATGCGTAGGGGTGCTAATACCTTCCCTTCGCATAACCGACTCCCGAACCCATTTTCTTTGGTCGCGAGACCATGTTCTTTCCAGGTTTACTCTGAGCGTTTCCTTTCCCTCTTTTGGGATAAATAACGCACGGTGGCGGCTCTGTTGTTTCTTCTTTTCCCGCCGGTTTTTTCGCGTAATGCGACACCTGGCCAGGGTTAAGAGCATGAGGTCTCATCCTCATTTACCATCTTTGATCAGCTTCACCGTAACTTTCAATGTTAGTGGTTAAGAGCTACAGATTACCCTTTTACAGTTTTGGCTTGTTTGTCGAGGTTGATATGACCCCTCTTGACGAAAGCCCACCCATTGTTTGAGCCTCTTGTATGTATATAGTGTGTGATGTATGTTTACCCCATGAAACTTTTGATGTGTGTGCTTTTGAACTATGAGTTTCCTTTTGAGCTTAATTAAAAGATCATTACCATGTTCATCCATGTGGAAGATACAAGATACATTGAGGATCTCTTATGAGACTTGTGTGATTGCTTATGCCTTGTGCTTGCTTATTCCAAAGGATGGGAGCCACTTGGATCATCTATATGATCTCAAGAGAGGAACTCCTAGTGTGGTTTCATTGCTTATCCCTCACCTTTTTATTTCCTTAGGACTTAACCCTTCATCCTCTCCACTCTAACCCAAACCAAAATCCTTTTTGTGCAAGCATTTGACTTTGTTTTCAACATTAGAAACCTAAGCCTTATGCTTTTGATTTTCAAACTTTCTTTTCATAATACTCATATTGAATTGAATCTTTATGTCAACTTTGACCATTTTTGTATATACTTCTAATTGGTAAATATAACCCATTCAAGTGTGGTTTTTGTAACAACCCATTTTTTTATTTAATTATTATAGTATTATGATTATATTTAATTTAATTATGTGGAGTGTTAAATAATTAATTGGTGTATTAATTCATTATCTAGTGGATATGAGAAATAATTAAATAATTGAATTAATTAATTAACTTGGGTGCATAATGAGTGATTAATTATTTAAATTTAAATAGAACTATTTAAATATTAGGTATTATTGGGCCTAGTGATTAAATTAGATGAGTTAAGCCCAACTAGAATACTATTATAAATAGTAAGAGTTGAAGTGAGAATTAGAATTCACTTGAGCACTAAAGGCAATAGAGAAAGAGGAGAGGAAACGTAAAGAGGAGTCAGGGTTTTCATCAGATTTACAAGGTAAGGGGGGAAATTCTTATTATTATGGGTTAGTATGATTGGGTCAATGGGTAGGAACATGTTCTAGGTTGAAATCCTTAATTGGCATGGTTTGGAATTATTAGGTTTGATAAATACTCTTGAATTGTGATGATTAAATTATGCTAAAACTGTGAATGAATACATATTTGGATGAGTCATAATTTTCTGAACGTGTAGCTTTTTACGGAATCGAAATCGGAGGTTCGGAAGTCCTCTAACGATGAAAAACACGGAGAAATCTGCATTCTGTTTCGTTGTTAGCACAGGAACAGCTTTCTGTTTTGCGTTAACCGGTTAACCCAGGGCGTTAACCGGTTAACACTGTTATAATATTGAAAAATTGCATTTTGTCTTGCGTTAACCGGTTAACCCAAGGCGTTAACCGGTTAACACTGTTAAAATTTTGCCAAGAAGCGCATTCTGTTTTGCGTTAACCGATTAACCCAGGGCGTTAACCGGTTAACACTGTTTGAAAAGTGAAAATTTGATATTTAAATGTTGTGTGCGTTTTGGAATGAAATCTATGTGTACATATTTGATGATTGGCCTATATTGGTGAATGAAATATTGTATGAATGTGTATGTATACCATTATTGGATTGTGAATGATTTCTGGTTATGGATGTGTATATGTAATCATAGATGATGTGTGGTGATGAATGTGTATATGTACCAATTGTGAGTTATGGTGGTATGTGGAATGTTAAGATGGTATAGATCTTAATTGCATATGTGTTGGTATGTGTGCATTCATTCATAGCATGGTTGACTTCATTGTGGAAGTGGTGAAACTGTGGGTTCACATGAGCAGACGTTGATTCTTAATTGGAATCAGGCGTAGTATTTAAGCGGTGATCCTTCATTGGAAACAGACGTAGCAGACGTTAATCCTTAATTGGGATTAGGCGTAGTATTAAGCGGTGATCCTTCATTGGAAACAGACGTAGGGCTTTGGTCTTGTCCGGATCGGAAGCGTGGCTTGGATTCTAGATATTGAATCGGAAAGCGGTGAAACTTTGAGTTCACATTGCGGTACCACATGCATAGAGTCACATTGTCTTGCATGGAGTCGTCTATAGTTATGTGATCATTGAATGCATGTATTGATGTGGATGTGATGTACGTTTGAAATATGTGAGATGATTGTTGCTTAATATTATTGACGTGATTATACCAAGTGTGATGAATTCTTAAATTGTGTTTTAATTCATTGTGCCTTATTATGCTATATTCATAATGCTTTGAATTCTCACCCTTTCTGTTTGAATGTTACCTTTTCATGGGTATCGTGCAGATACTACCGAGTAGTATTGCTGGAGTAGGTGGACGGTAGCTCGCTCAAGAATAGCTGGAGAGTTTCCGAATTTAGTTTGAATTAGGTAATGAGTCAATGCTCTGGTCATGTAACACTGGGTAGATTAGTGGTATTAAACTCGTATCTTATTTTGATATGCTTTATGTCATTAATTGTTTTATTTTATTTGATCATGGTATGGGACATGGATCATCTTATGAAATACATGAGTATTCTTTATTTTCCGTTGCGAACGCATATTGCTTGAATATTCATGATGAGTGAAATGTGTTATTTGAATGGCCAGGTGTATTGTTGGTTTTTGGAAAGTTTTAAGTTTCGAAAACGTCGATGTGACGCCCTTTTCTTTATATGCGTGCTTATTTACTCTGATTATATGCTAAATAATTTGTGGTAGAAAAAGGGGTGTTACATTAGTGGTATCAGAGCATGGTCAACCAGTTGGTCAATAGTAGTAGGTTTCCGTGGTATTTGATTTGTGTATCTTACACGATCAATACTGTTTGTTTGATGTTTCGGGTTATTCAGGACAATGGTTGCAGGCAGGAATGACGATGGCATTGCTGAGGCGCTGAGGATGCTGGCGGAATCCATGGGTCAGATCCATCAAGCAAATGCCCATCAAGCGAATACGAATGCCAGTAACCATAAGGGAGATGATGATGAGTTCCGTGCTTTGGGGAGATTCAAGCGGAACAATCCTCATGTCTTTGAGGGTGAGCATGCACCTGAGAAAGCCCAAGCTTGGCTGAAAGCAATTGAGAATATCTTCAGAGTCATGAACTGTACGGATGCTCAAAAAGTGCAGTTTGGTACCCATATGCTTGAGAAGGAAGCTGAAGATTGGTGGAATAACACTCTTCAGAGGTTCGAAGAAGACAACATGGAAGTTACTTGGACTCTTTTCCGTGATACCTTCTTGGAGAACTATTTCCCAGAAGATTGTCGTGGGAAGAAAGAGGTGGAGTTCCTTGAATTGAAGCAAGGAAATGGTACCGTTGCTGATTATGCCGCTAGATTTCAGGAGCTTATCAAGTATTGTCCTCATTACAATACTGCTAATGCTGAGAGATCTAAATGTTTGAAGTTTGTGAATGGCTGGAGACATGATATCAAGAAGGCCATTGGTTACCAACAGATTACTCGTTTTACAGAGTTGGTTAACAAAAGTCGGATTTATGATGAGGATAGTAGGGAGAGTGCTTCTGCCTACAAGAGTCTGAAGGGGAAAAACCAAGATCGGGGAAAACCGTATGATGACAAGAGGAGACAATCTAGTGTCGGCAAGAAGCCAAGTGGGGGAGTACCTTCGGTTCCACTTAAGTGCTTCAAATGTGGTGTGGAAGGCCATCGTGCTACAGAGTGTAGTAGAGATTCTGGGAAGTGTTTCAATTGTGGCAGGATTGGTCACAGGGCAAGCCAGTGCAGAGTGGGTTCGAACGTGACTTGTTTCAACTGTGGTGAGAAAGGTCACATTAGTTCGCAATGTGATAAGCCGAAGAAGGAGCAAGTGAAGGGGAAGGTGTTTGCATTGTCTGGTGCGGAGGCCACTACCGATGATAGACTAATCCAAGGTACGTGCTTTATTAATGGTACACCTTTGATTGCCATTATTGATACCGGTGCAACATATTCTTTCGTTTCTTTGGATTGTGCTAAGAGGCTGAACCTCATATTATCTGATATGCGTAGAAGTATGATTATTGATACACCTGCTATGGGTTCTATTTCTACTCCTTATGTGTGTTTGAATTGTCCGTTGAGTATATTTGGTAGGGATTTTGGAATTGATTTAGTTTGTCTTCCGTTAGAGCAACTCGACGTGATTTTGGGTATGAATTGGTTAAAAGTTAATCGGGTGTATATCAACTGTTTCGAGAAGACGGTTATTTTTCCTGAGGTTGATGCTAAGGAATATTGGTGCGTGTCTGCTAAGCATGTTGATGAATCGGTGCAAGATGGTGCCGAGTTGTTTATGTTGTTGGCAACTTTGGATATTCGGGAAAAAAGGACGATCGAAGAACTGCCAATAGTTTGTGAATTTGCGGAGGTATTTCCGGAAGAGATAAGTGATTTACCGCCGGAACGAGAGGTCAAGTTTTCGATTGATTTAGTTCCTGGAACTAGTCCTGTATCGATGGCTCCCTATCGAATGTCCGCTTCTGAGTTGAAAGAGTTGAAGAGTCAACTTGAAGACTTACTCAAGAAGAAGTTTATTCGTCCTAGTGTGTCGCCGTGGGGTGCACCTGTGCTATTGGTCAAGAAGAAAGAAGGTTCTGTGAGATTATGCGTTGATTATAGACAACTGAATAAAGTGACGATTAAGAACAAGTATCCACTTCCGAGGATTGACGATCAGATGGATCAGCTGGTTGGAGCTTGTGTGTTTAGCAAAATTGATTTGAGGTTTGGGTATCATCAGATTCGTGTAAAGACTGAGGATATCCAGAAGACTGCTTTTAGGACAAGGTACGGTCACTACGAGTACTCCGTGATGCCTTTTGGGGTGACGAATGCATCTGGTGTATTTATGGAGTATATGAATAGAATCTTTCATGATTATCTGGATAAGTTTGTAGTTGTGTTCATCGATGATATATTGATTTATTCCAAGGGCGAAGAGGATCATGCAGAGCATTTGAAGGTTGTGTTATCGGTGTTGAAAGAGAGGAAGTTATTTGCTAAACTCTCTAAATGTGAATTTTGGTTGAGTGAAGTAAGTTTTCTTGGACATGTGATTTCGAGCGGTGGGATTTCGGTGGATCCTACGAAGATCGAAGCTGTATCTCAGTGGGAAGCTCCTAAGTCTGTTGCTGAGATTCGAAGTTTCCTTGGTTTGGTTGGTTATTATAGGAAGTTCATTGAGGGATTTTCTAAGTTGTCGTTACCATTGACGCAGTTGACTAGGAAGGGTCAAGCTTTCATTTGGACTTCGCAGTGTGAAGCGAATTTTCAAGAGCATAAGAGAAGATTGACTACGGCTTCTATTTTGATTTTACCGGATCCGTTAGAAACCTTCGTTGTGTATTGTGATGCTTCTTTGTTGGGTTTGGGAGGTGTTCTGATGCAAAAAGGGCAAGTGGTAGCTTATGCTTCAAGGCAACTCAAAGTTCATGAGAAGAATTATCCGACGCATGATTTAGAGTTGGCCGCCGTGGTGTTTGTATTGAAGCTTTGGAGACATTACTTGTTTGGATCGAGGTTTAATGTGTTTAGTGATCACAAGAGTTTGAAGTACTTGTTCGATCAGAAAGAATTGAATATGAGGCAAAGGAGATGGTTGGAATTCTTGAAGGATTATGATTTTAGTTTGAATTATCATCCTGGGAATGCGAATGTTGTAGCCGATGCGTTGAGTAGGAAGTTATTGCATATGTCTATGTTGATGATGCGAGAGTTTGAATTGTTGGAGTAATTTAGAGATTTGAGTTTGGTTTGTGAAGCGACGTCTTCGTGTGTTAAGCTTGGGATGTTGAAGCTTACGTGTGGCATTCTTGACGAGATTAGAGAAGGTCAGAAGTCAGATTTGAAGTTAGTCGATGTTATGACATTGATTAACCAAGGTAAAAGTGGTGACTTTCGGGTTGATGAGAATGGTATCATGAGGTGTCGTGATCGAGTATGTGTTCCGGATGTTATGGATTTGAGAAAGAGGATTCTTGAGGAAGGACATAGAAGTGGTCTGAGTATTCATCCTGGTGCTACTAAGATGTATCAAGACTTGAGGAAGATGTTTTGGTGGCAAGGTATGAAGAAGGATGTAGCGGAATTTGTGTATTCATGTTTGACTTGTCAAAAGTCAAAGATTGAACATCAAAAGTCGTCTGGTTTGATGCAATCGTTATCTATTCCCGAGTGGAAGTGGGATAGTATCTCTATGGGTTTTGTTTTGGGCTTACCAAGAACATCGAGTAATTGTGAGGCGACTTAGGTCGTTGAGGACAGAATGACGAAGTGTGCTCATTTTATTCCGATGAGGATGGATTATTCGATGGAGAGACTTGCCAAGTTGTACATCGAGAGGATTGTGTGTTTGCATGGTATACCGTCGAGTATTGTTTCGGATAGAGATCTGAGGTTCACTTCGAGATTTTGGGAAGGTTTGCAAAGTGCTTTGGGTACGAAGTTGCGTTTGAGTTCAGCATATCATCCGCAAACTGATGGTCAAACGGAGACGACTATTCAGTCACTTGAAGATCTTTTGAGGTCTTGTGTTTTGGAACAAGGAGGAAATTGGGATAGTTTCTTGCCTTTAATCGAGTTTACATATAATAACAGTTTCCATTCAAGTATTGGAATGGCACCGTTTGAGGCTCTTTATGGCAGAAGGTGTAGAACTCCTTTATGTTGGTATGAATCGGGAGAAAGTGCTGTGGTTGGACCCGAGTTAATTCAAGAGACTACAGATAAGATTAAGATGATTCAAGGGAAGATGAAGGCTTCTCAGAGTCGTCAAAAGAGTTATCATGATAAGAGGAGGAAAGCTCTTGAGTTTGAGAAAGACGAGCATGTGTTTCTTCGAGTTACGCCAATAACAGGTGTTGGTAGAGCTTTGAAGTCGCGTAAGTTGACGCCGCGTTTCATTGGTCCTTATCAGATTTCCGAGAGGATATGTGAAGCGGCATATCGGATTGCATTACCACCATCACTTTCTAATCTTTATGATGTATTCCATGTGTCTCAATTGAGGAAGTACATTGCGGATCCATCGCATGTTGTCCAATTAGATGATGTGCAAGTACGGGATAATTTGACGGTTGATACATCACCTATGCGGATTGAAGATCGAGAAGTGAAGAAGCTTCGTGGTAAGGAGATTGCTTTGGTTAAAGTAATATAGGGCGGAGTCGCCAATGGAAATATTATGTGGGAACTCGAGGATAAGATGAGGGAATCATATCCGGAGTTGTTCGTTTGAGGTACATTTTCGAGGACGAAAATCTTTTAAATGGGGGAGAGTTGTAACAACCCATTTTTTTTATTTAATTATTATACTATTATGATTATATTTAATTTAATTATGTGGAGTGTTAATTAATTAATTGGTGTATTAATTCATTATCTAGTGGATATGAGAAATAATTAAATAATTGCATTAATTAATTAACTTGGATGCATAGTGAGTGATTAATTATTTCAATTTAAATAGAAGTATTTAAATATTAGGTATTATTGGGCCTAGTGATTAACTTAGATGAGTTAAGCCCAACTAGAATACTATTATAAATAGTAAGAGTAAATGAAGTGAGAATTAGAATTCACTTGAGCACTAAAGGCAATAGAGAAAGAGGAGAGGAAACGTAAAGAGGAGTCAGGGTTTTCATCAGATTTACAAGGTAATGGGGGAAATTCTTATTATTATGGGTTAGTATGATTGGGTCAATGGGTAGGAACATGTTTTAGGTTGAAATCCTTAATTGGCATGGTTTGGAATTATTAGGTTTGATAAATACTCTTGAATTGTGATGATTAAATTATGCTAAAACTGTGAATGAATACATATTTGGATGAGTCATAATTTTCTGAACGTGTAGCTTTTTACGGAATCGAAATCGGAGGTTCGGAAGTCCTCCAACGATGAAAAACACGGAGAAATCTGCATTCTGTTTCATTGTTAGCACAGGAACAGCTTTCTATTTTGCGTTAACCGGTTAACCCAGGGCGTTAACCGGTTAACACTGTTATAATATTGAAAAATTGCATTCTGTCTTGCGTTAACCGGTTAACCCAAGGCGTTAACCGGTTAACACTGTTAAAATTTTGCCAAGAAGCGCATTCTGTTTTGCGTTAACCGATTAACCCAGGGCGTTAACCGGTTAACACTGTTTGAAAAGTGAAAATTTGATATTTAAATGTTGTGTGCGTTTTGGAATGAAATCTATGTGTACATATTTGATGATTGGCCTATATTGGTGAATGAAATATTGTATGAATGTGTATGTATACCATTATTGGATTGTGAATGATTTCTGGTTATGGATGTGTATATGTAATCATAGATGATGTGTGGTGATGAATGTGTATATGTACCAATTGTGAGTTATGGTGGTATGTGGAATGTTAAGATGGTATAGATCTTAATTGCATATGTGTTGGTATGTGTGCATTCATTCATAGCATGGTTGACTTCATTGTGGAAGTGGTGAAACTGTGGGTTCACATGAGCAGACGTTGATTCTTAATTGGAATCAGGCGTAGTATTTAAGCGGTGATCGTTCATTGGAAACAGACGTAACAGACGATAATCCTTAATTGGGATTAGGCGTAGTATTAAGCGGTGATCCTTCATTAGAAACAGACGTAGGGCTTTGGTCTTGGCCGGATCGGAAGCGTGGCTTGGATTCTAGATATTGAATCGGAAAGCGGTGAAACTTTGAGTTCACATTGCAGTACCACATGCATAGAGTCACATTGTCTTGCATGGAGTTGTCTATAGTTATGTGATCATTGAATGCATGTATTGATGTGGATGTGATGTACGTTTGAAATATGTGAGATGATTGTTGCTTAATATTATTGACGTGATTATACCAAGTGTGATGAATTCTTAAATTGTGTTTTAATTCATTGTGCCTTATTATGCTATATTCATAATGCTTTGAATTCTCACCCTTTCTGTTTGAATGTTACCTTTTCATGGGTATCGTGCAGATACTACCGAGTAGTATTGCTGGAGTAGGTGGACGGTAGCTCGCTCAAGAATAGCTGGAGAGTTTCCGAATTTAGTTTGAATTAGGTAATGAGTCAATGCTCTGGTCATGTAACACTGGGTAGATTAGTGGTATTGAACTCGTATCTTATTTTGATATGCTTTATGTCATTAATTGTTTTATTTTAATTGATCATGGTATGGGACATGGATCATCTTATGAAATACATGAGTATTCTTTATTTTCCGCTGCGAACGCATATTGCTTGAATATTCATGATGAGTGAAATGTGTTATTTGAATGGCCAGGTGTATTGTTGGTTTTTGGAAAGTTTTAAGTTTCGAAAACGTCGATGTGACACCCTTTTCTTTATATGCGTGCTTATTTACTCTGATTATATGCTAAATAATTTGGGGTAGAAAAAGGGGTGTTACACTTTTTGTGGTTTCAATGATCACTTCTTAATCATAATTTTTTCATAACCTTTAGCTATTAGGTTTGAGTTATCTTTGTGGTAGATGTAATACTCACCTTTATCCTTAGTGATGGACAATGAGCCTTCCATGCTTATTATAGGGTTAACCCCTCACTAGCATGTTGAAGCTATCCTCACATGGTGGACTTGTGGTTTTAGGTTGAGTTTTCTCCCTTTGATAACAAAAGACCTTAAGGCTTTTGGACCAATCAATCCACCAATTTGTTTTGAGATTTTTACCCCGAACTACGAGGTTTTGATCCTAATCTTTTCATAAGAGGGTACGTAGGCAATGGGTTTATCCATCCAAACACAAAATGTAAATAACTTGTATATTCTTTTCTCATCTCTTCAATCATGTTTGCACAAATAAAATTTTCACAAAACAAATAACCTTCACAAGTGTGAAAAGGGCTCCCTAGGAGTACCTAGGATGTTTTGGGTGCCTAACACCTTCCCATTGCATAACCAACCCCCTTACCCAGATCTCTGTTTCTTTTACTAGTTTTTGTTAAAACGTTTTAGGTTTTTGTTCGCTTTCTAACCATTCCTTTGGATAAATAGAAGTGCGGTGGCGACTCGACTTTGTATGATTTACCTTGGATTTAGTCAATATCTCCAATGGTAACGAATACACCGCTACAGAAAAGTGGCGACTCTGCTGGGGATACGAATCTTCCTAGTGGGTCTTGCCAACTTTTCATGCTTGTTGTATTATATTTGTTTTGTGACATATTTTTGTGCAATTTGGGATTACTGTATTGTATGTAATGATTGAATTGCTTGATATTAATTCCTTGTATGCTTGGTGATCTTTGTGAGATGAGTTCTATACCCGGACTCGAGTGCACTTAGGATAGGAGAATGGCATAGTCTTGTTGACTTGTGTGGAGTTATTCCTTAGCAAGTCGACTTGCGAGTCCATTCACTTGGTGGAGGTCATGTTGGGATCAATAATGTCACACAAGTAAGTTGTGGTTAGACATTACTCTTTCCAATATAGACCTTAGAAGCCAAGGACCTTAGTTTACCGAACCCATATTGGCCTATTTTTAGGATGTAGTGCGGAGGTCGCTCAAATGTAAGATTTGATACAATTGTTACGCGATACTACACTCATAAGAGTCTCTCTTGAGAATATTTTCGGAATACGAGTAGTTGTTTCTCCGATAATATCCGAAAGATGGGATGATGACTATGGGAACCTCTTGTAGAACATGTTTGGCAGGTTTAAACCCTAGTACACTCCCTTTGGGTGGTTCTTAACCGAGACTCCATGCTCGTGACTTGCAACAAACCCTTGATTCACGGTTGATCCATTCATGTATCCTTAATATCAATGGAACTTGGGTGTTGATAAGGTGTAAACCATAATCCACCAAAATGGATGATTGATATTAAGGATGATATGATCCATCCCATGACCTTTGTTTGGTGTGCTTTGCTTGATCCTTGAGTGTGATTGTTGTATTCATGCATTCATGCATCCATTTGCATCCATATCATCAAAAATAAAAGAAATTTTCAAGGAACTTAAGGGGTTTATTTGCAAAAAATTTCAGACATGGAAAGACAAAGAAGGCATACAAAGAAGTACAGCTTCAGGCAGCCAGATTTGAAAGAGTTAAGGAATTTGACATCCTATGTACTAGATCCCTTGGGTTTCAAAGCTCGTTTTGGGAAGCTTCTTCCTCTTCTGACTACTCAGGTGGATGAAGGGTTGATGAGTGTATTGGTGCGGTTTTATGATCCCTTGTACCGATGCTTCACGTTTCCGGACTTTCAGCTTTTGCTTACCCTTGAGGAGTATGCTCATCTCGTGGGTATACCTATTCTGGACCAATTGCCGTTTAGTGGCTTGGAAAGTATTCCTACTTCTAAGGAGATAGCTGACATGTTGCACATAGATGAGTCCCTGATTGGTGCTCATATGACTACCAAAGATGGAATTCAAGGTCTCCCTTCTGAGTTCCTCATTGCTCAAGCTACTGTTTATGGGAAGTCCATTAGTGAGGATGCCTTTGAAGCCATATTTGTACTTCTCATCTATGAGTTGGTATTGTTCCCCAACATCGACAAGTTTGTGGATGTGAATGCTATTAGGATCTTTTCTGCTCTTAATCCCGTTCACGCTCTGTTGGGTGATACCTATTTCTCTTTGCATATGAGGAATGCAAAGGGTGGTGGTGCTATTGTGTGTTGTTTGCCTCTATTGTATAAGTGGTTTATTTCTCACTTACCTCAGACGGTCGCTTTCAAGGAGAACAAGGGATGTCTACGGTGGTCCACGAGACTGATGTCTCTCACTAATGATGATATCTCTTGGTATAACCGTGTATATGTTGGTGAGCAGATTATCGACTCTTGTGGTGAATTTTCCAATGTGCCTCTTCTTGGTACATGCGGTGGGATTAACTACAACCCTATTTTGGCACGTCGTCAGCTTGGGTTCCCCCTAAAGGATAAACCTAATAACATTTCGTTAGAGGGTGTGTTCTTTCAGGAGGGTAGAGATCCCCAAGGCTTGAAGGGCAGAACGGTCCGCGCTTGGCGCAAGGTTCATAAGAAAGGAAGGAAGGAGTTGGGTCCTAAGAATTGCATCGCTTTGGAGTCGTACACTGCTTGGGTAAGGAAGAGAGCATCTGAGTATCTCATGCCTTACGAATATCTGAGACCTACACCTTTGGTTGTGGCTGGGCCTTCAACCCTCCCTAACCAAGGAGTAGAGGAGTTGAGAGACGAAGATGTTGGTGTAAGCCCTAGAGGCCAACACTTTTGGTACCTGTATCGAATTATTTATTAATAATAAAAGGCTTTTTCTTTATTACGTTTGTTTAATAAAGTCCCTAAAATAGCTAGTCTGTTTAATGTATCAAGTATGACTTAATCATGAGATCACATTAAACATAAGAACACTATTCTTAAAGTATCTGTAGTCAAGCTTTATTGTGAAGTGGGATGACATTAAAGCATTAAGACTATTATGTATGTAGACTGATGATCACATCTCATGGATCATGGATAAGGAGTTATCAAGTCTTAAACATAGGTATGAATATTAAGAGTAATATTTATACCGGATTGACCCGCTATGAGAATACTATATAGAAAGTTATGCAAAGTGTCATAAGTTATTCTCATGGTGATAATGGTGTATACCACTCTTCGACCTGAAACCACTATGGACCCTAGATGTAGAGTCGAGTGCTTTATTGCTGATCAAACGTTGTCCGTAACTGGATAACCATAAAGACAGTTGATGGGTACTCCACGAAGCATGCTGAGGGACATAAGTGACCTAGATGGAATTTGCCCATCCTGCATAACAGGATAAATGTCTATGGGCCCAATATTGAACTGGACAAGGATGATACGGTCTATGCCTTGTGTTCAATATAGACATAAGGGCAAAAGGGTAATTATACACATAAGTATTATCACAGAAGGAATTGTCAGATCACATGACATTTTCGTGTCTTGGGTAGCAGGGATGTGTTGCTAGATACCGCGACAACCTACAGGGTCACACACAAAGGACGGATTGATGAGAGATAGAGTAACTAAGGAACACCGTAAGGTACAGTGCCCTTAAGTGAATTGTAGAATACGAAATATGGTAAGGTACCATGAGCTTAAGTGATTTTGGGCATATTATAAGATATGGGCCAAAATACACTTAAGTGGGCTTTTTAGCTTGAAGCCCACACAAGTGGTTCTATAAATAGAACCCTTGTGCAGAAGCATTCATTGCGGTTGCATTATTTTCATTTTCTCTCTCTCTCTCTCTCTATCTCTCTCTCTATCTCTCTCTATCTCTCTCACTCAAAGCCTTCATTCGTACCAGCTAGCACTGAGATTGAAGGAATCCGTTCGTGTGGACTGAGTAGAGACGTTGTCATCGTTCAACGTTTGTGATCACTCGGTGGATCTGCATCAAAGGTTTTGATCGTCACAAGAGATCTGCACGAAAGGTTTCAATCGTCACAAGAGGTAAATATTCTATCACTGATCATGACCATTCGTAAGGATCTCTAAAGGAGAAAATTTTAATTTCCGCTGCGTTTTGGATCGCAATTCTCCTTCAGTGGTATCAAAGCCACTTACGAAACCATGAATCAGATAGCTGTTTATTTTCTGTATTAATATGATTAAAAGACAGAATGAATCAATTAATTAAACGGGTAATTAAATTTGGCATCATATTGTAAGACCCCAGTTTTGTCCCTAAGATCCCTCATGGCATCATATCATAGCATTGCATAGCCTCAAGGATCTTTGGACACCTTGCTTCCTTCCCTGTGGGTGGGATCTTTTTGAGAGTGATTCTTGATCACCAAGCATTGCTTGCATTTGTATATCATTGCTTTTCTTTTAATCACTAACCAAAATGTACAAAAATATGTCATCTAACATTTGTCTTGCAGCTTAAGCAGTCAATAGGTCAAGGCAATTCAAGTGAATCCTTTACGCAAGAGATGAGGTTTCCATTGAGATATGGATCATGTGATCATTATATTGAGCTTATATGAGCTATAGGTTCATTTTGGAGCAAATTCCCCAAGTGGTTAAGGCCCAAGTTCATCAGAATATTTTCAGGTCACCTAAGGACCATAAAAGTCAACTGAAAGTCAACTGAAAGCTTTGAGTGTGAGAATTGAATTTCTTCATCCCATTCATGTTCCAACAAGGCTTATTCATCATGTCAAACATCTACATTGAAGAATTTGAAGCCAATGCAAAAGTTTCCAAAAATGAAAAATGACCTGTAATTTCAAGTTTCCAAAAATGGCAAGTTTTTGGACCAAATTCAACTCAACTTTCCAACAGCAAAGAAGCTTCAAATGAATTTTTGTCCAACATGAAAGTTGAAGATCTCTCTCTCCTATTTCCAAAAAGTCCAAGATCATGAGCATCTGATGAATGGTTGGGAAGATATGGTCAAATGATTGCCAAGTGTGCATGGAACTTCAACAAGCCATAACTTTTGATCCAAAGCTCCAAAATGAGTCACTCTTTTTCTAAAATGCTTGTCTTGACCTATAATTTCCAAATCTATCATTGAATTGCATGAAATTTCATCATATGATCATTTGCCCATGCATGTTCATTTTGGAGGGAAAATGGAAAATTTGAATTTGGTTAATCACATGAGCTAAATACCATTGCCATTGTGTTCATTGGAAGATTTTGAGTGAGTTTACACCTCCACATGTTACTGTTCACGTCCAAAATTTGCCATGCACCACACACTTTCCAATTTTGGTCATACACCTTATTTTTCTTAATCTCAATTAACCAATGCAAATGTGGATTAGCAATGTGATTAGGACAGAGTATAAATGCCAAATCATACCAGAATTCTGGAGTTTTTGAACATTCTAGATCCAAAATTTTCTTTCCCTCCATTTTTGCTCTCAATTGAAACTTCAATTTTCTTCACATAAGCCATTGATTTTATTGGATATTCTTGTTCTCTGATCATCATTGAGTGCAGATCAAGCTCTTGATTGAAGAATTCGAGCCAGAATCAAGCACATCAAGCTCAAGAACATGAAGATGGAAGTTGAAATCTGAGCTAGATCCAAGCCATCTCAAGCTTCAGTTCATACACAAAGCTTCATAACATCAATATAGGAGTGATTCTGGAGATTGCTAGGCCTCAAATCCACTGTTTCATCGTTCTGCTCTTCAAGAGGTGTGAAATTCGATCCTCTTAATTCTTGATTTTATGCACATGTTTAGATAGATCTTTCCATGCTGATCATCCTGATGCTTTTAGAATTTGAATTGGTTGAATATTGCATGAGATACGATGACTTGAAGTTTTATGGATCAAACTGTTTTGCTTCGATCTGCTTGATACGTGATGAATTAGACTTAATTAATACTGGATTCGTGTTGTGCTTGATGAGGGCTTTCCAATGATGTACATATTGCTTAGTTCTGGAATTTTTTTTTGCCGTGGGCACTGTAGCGCCACCGTCTTCACGAAGAAGACGGTGGAAACCACCGTAGAGCACTGTTCCTAGGGTTTGGTCTGGTTCAGCTCATGAAGGTTACTGTTTGGAAGCCTTTCACACCATGAACCTGCGTTCGATTCTTGCATTTGGCATTTGTTTTGTTTTAATTTACGTGCTAACGCTTGCGTGTGCGCTCCGTTGACATTTTCATTGGCTTAGGTCCCTTGACCGTGTCCACGCGTGCTCTGACCATGCTGACTGGACGCCACCTCAATTAATGGAACGACCGTGTTTTGCTAGCGCCTGTTTTAGCCTATGTGTCTTTGGTTCGATTCCATGCTATTGCTTGTTTCCAATTATCATTTTATTTCATGATTTTCATTTTAATCCATTATTTTCATGCCAAATTCAAAAAATCATTAAAAATATAATATGCATCTAATTAATTCCCAATTTTTTTCTACATGATCATGTGTTTGTCTATTATTTTGTGGTTATGATTTCATGATTTTATCATTTCTGGAATTTTAAATGTGTTGGCTTCTTTGAACATGTATGCAAATGTGACATGCTTCATTCATTCTATTATGAAATGCTCATACATTGTTTAATTGATTTGAAATTTGGTATGATTTTTGAGGCTTGGTTGTGCATTTTTATCATTTTTCATTTCTGTTTTAGGCATGTGGATGTATGGTGTGGCAATGTGTGTCACACATTTTGATGTAGATCTTGTTCATTTTCTTATCCATGCCAATTGAGCTTTTCTGTTTACAATTTTTTGCATGATGCTTGTGTTTGACATGTTGTATACACATAAAAAGTTTCATGATTGTTTGTTTCATTTCTGTTTTAATATGGAATTTTGATTCTTGATGACCAATTGTGTGCTTTGTCTTTGCCTTTGCCATATCTTGCTCATGTAATGACTTTGCTTGATGCTTTTGACTTGGTCCTTTTTAAGACATGTTCTTGTTTGAATGTAGATGCTTCATGTTGAATATTGGTTGCTGTTTTGACTTTTTTTCTTTAGCTTTGACCCTAGGCTTTGCCCTAGGGGTTTGTACTCACATTTGAGCTTTGTATTTCAGGATCAAGCATTCATCTCCATGGTTGATGTTGCCTCATTATTTGAGCTTTTCTATTTTCTTTGTTTGCTAACCTTTGGTTATTTTGTAGGTCCTTTGGTAGTGAATCCCTTGAGTGTTTGCCTCTTATGGCTTACATGTTGTACATATTGGGATTGTCTGACTGTTGTTAACTGTTGGTTGTTTGTCTGAACATAATACTGATTGTTTAGCTTTTCATACAGGTACCTTAGCTGCTTTAAGTTCATTACTTGAACTTTGCTTTGCTTGTGGTTGGCATACCACTTAGGTAACCTCTCTAACTTCATGTAGTCTGGAAGCCCTATCGTTTATGTTTGGCAGGCATTTGGCTGAAGTCCGCCTTAAGAGGCAATGTCTGTGATTGTTTATATTTGTGCCATGCAGTTCAAGTCCTCCTAAGTGAAGAGGCAATTGGCAGATAGAAGGGATTTGCAATCAATCCCCTGCTAATCGTTGAGTCGTTCATTATGCTCGCACTACGTGCTGAAGCTCTTGAACCTAACCCAAAATCGTGTATATAGAATCAGTCATGTGGAGTAGAGTTCCCCTTTCTGGACTCCCACACCTTCTTTGATTCAAGCTCACCCAGGCCAGGGTTAAGAGCTATGAGGTCCAATCCTCATTTCCCCTTTCATCTGCTCACCCTGACGGTCAATGTCAGTGGTTAAGAGCCTCAGTACCCATACATTTGGCTTGTTTGTCGAGGTTGATATGACCCCTTGACTAAAGCCCGACTTGTTTGTCGAGGTTGATATGACCCCTTGACTAAAGCCCAACCTTTGTTTGAGCCTCTTGATTGTGTATAGCGTGTGCTAATTGATTGATGTGTTTGCTTGTGTTTGCTTTTGCATATTGTTTGTGCATATGGCTTTTGCATATTATTTTGCATATTGCTTTTGCATTTTGTATTTGCTTTGTTTGAGGAGTCAGATGTAAGACCATTGACTGACTATCTGTTTCCCGTTCCTTTTGGGGAGCTGGATATAAGATTATTTATTGGCACTCCATTTCCTTATTTGTTTGTTTTGTGGAGTCAGATGTAAGACCATTGATTGGCTATCTGTTTCCTTTTTCTTTTGTGGAGTTAGATGTAAGACCATTGATTGACTATCTGTTTCCCATTTGCTTTTGGAGTTGGACATAAGACCATTGATTGACACTCCATTTCCAGTTTTTTTCTCTTATTGAGACCCTTGCTTATTTGCTTATTGCTTTGTGTTGCCTAATTCCAAAGGAACTTACTTGAATCATTTCTATGATTTTGAGAAAGCAATCCTGCCTGTGGCTTTGTTCCCCTTAACCCTCACCTTTTTGTTCTTTAAACCTCCATTTGCATGATAACCCAAACCAGAAAACTTTTGTGCAAACATTTTCACTTGTTTTCAAAACTAGAAACCTAGGCCTTAGGCCTTTGATTTTCAAACTTCATTTTCCTAATACTCATTGTAATTGAACTCTAATTCAAACTTTGACTTCATTTTGTGAATAATACTCTAATTGGTTAATTCAACCCACTCAATTGCTTTTTGTGGCCCTTGTTCACTTCTTAATCAAGTTTTCATGCATTAGCCATAGATCTGAATTATCATAGTGGTTGATGTGAATCTCACCGCATCCTTAGTGATCGAATCGTAAGTCTTCCATACTGATAACAGGGTTAACCCCTCTAGTATGTCAAATCTATTCTCACATGGTGGATTGTTGGTTCAGGTCGAGTGTTCTCCCTTTGATAATGAAAGACCTTAAGGCTTTTGTTTAAAATCAATCCACTCACTTTTTGGAAATCTTTTAGCCGAACTACGGCGTTTTGATCCTTATCTTTCATGAAAGGTACGTAGGCAATGGATTCATCCATCCAAACACAAAAATAACTAATTTGTACATTCTTTTCTCACCTCTTCCCTCATGTTTGCACAATAAATATTTTCATAAACAATAACCTGATACAACAAGTTGTGAAAAGGGTTCCCTAGGAGTACCTAGGATGTTGTGGGTGCCTAACACCTTCCCACAACATAATTACCCCCTTACCCAAATCTCTGTACCCTTTTTATTAGTTTTCTTTGTAAAACTTCTTAGGCTCTTGTTCGCTTTCTAGCCATTCCTTTGGATAAATAGAAGTGCGGTGGCGACTCTATCTTTGTATGCTTTGCTTTTGATTTAGTCAATAAATCTAAAGGCGATGAATACACCGCTACAAAAAAGTGGCGACTCTGCTGGGGACAAATTCCTAGTGGGTTTGCCAACTTTTCACATTTTGTTGTATTATATTTGTCTATTGTTTATGACATATTTTTGTGCAATTTGGGATTACTGTATTGTTTGTAATGATTGATTTGCTTGATATATAAATTGCTTGCATGCTTTGGTGATCTCTGTGAGATGAGTTCTATACCCGAACTCGAGTGCACCCTGTGATAGGAGAATGGTGTAGTCTCGTCGACTTGTGTGGAGTTATTCCTTAGCAAGTTGACTTGCGAGTCCATTCACTTGGTGGAGGTCATGTTGGATTAATGATGTCACACAAGTCATTTGTGGTTAGGCATTATTCTTTCAATATGTGCCGTAGAAGCCAAGGGCCTTAGTTTACCAAGCCCATCTTGGCCTATTTCTAGGACGTAGTGCGGAGGTTGTTCGAATGTCAGATTTGATGTGATCGTTACGCGATACTACACTCATAAGAGTCTCTCTTGAGAATATTTTTGGAATACGAGTATTCGTTCCTCCGATAATATTCGAAAGATGGGATGATGACTATGGGAACCTCTTGTAGAACATGTTCGGCAGGTTTAAACCATAGTACACTCCCTTTGGATGGTTCTTAACCGAGACTCCATGCTCGTGACTCACAACAAACCCGTGATTCATGGTTGATCCGTTCAGTCATCCTTAATATCAATGGAACTTGGGTGTTGATAAGGTGTAAACCATAATCCACCAAAATGGATGATTGATATTAAGGAGGTTTGAATCGTTCATATATCGTTAATATCAATGGAACTTGGGTGTTGATAAGGTGAAAACCATAATCCACCAAAATGGATGATTGATATTAAGGATAATATGAACCATCCCATGACCTTTGTCTGGTGTGCTTTGCTTGATCCTTGAGTGTGATTGTTGCATTCATGCATTCATCTGCATCCATATCATCAGATAAAAAGAAAATTTTCAAGGAACTTAAGGGGTTTATTTGAAAAATTTTCAGATATGGAAAGACAAAAAAGGCATACAAAGAAGTACAGCTTCAGACAGCCCAATCTGGAAGAGTTAAGGAATCTGACATCCTATGTACTAGATCCCTTGGGTTTCAAAGCTCGTTATGGGAAGCTTTTGCCTCTTCTGACTACTCAGGTTGATGAAGGGTGGATGGGTACTTTGGTGCAGTTCTATGATCCTCTATCTCGCTGCTTCACTTTTCCAGACTTTCAGCTATTGCCTACCCTTGAGGAGTATGCTCATCTTGTGGGTATTCTTATCCTGGATCAGTTGTCGTTCAGTGGCTTGGAGAGTATTCCTACTGCTCCAGAGATAGCTGACATGTTGCACATAGATGAATCCTTGGTTAAAGCTCATATGACTACCAAAGGTGGAATTCAAGGTCTCCCTTCTGAGTTCCTCATTGCTCAAGCTACTGTTTATGGGAAGGCCATGAGTGAGGATGCCTTTGAAGCCATATTTGTGCTTCTCATCTATGGATTGGTATTGTTCCCCAACATCAACAAATTTGTGGATGTGAACGCTATTAGGATCTTCTCTGCTCTTAATCCCGTTCCGACTCTGTTGGGTGATACCTATGTCTCTTTGCATCTGAGGAATGCAAAGGGTGGTGGTGCTATTGTGTGCTGTTTGCCTCTGTTGTATAAGTGGTTTATTTCTCACTTACCTCAGACGGTCGCTTTCAAGGAGAACAAGGGATGTCTACGGTGGTCTACGAGACTCATGTCTCTCACTAATGATGATATCTCTTGGTATGATCGTGCATATGATGGTGTCCAGATTATCGACTCTTGTGGTGAATTCACCAATGTGCCTCTTCTTGGTACATGTAGTGGGGTTAGCTACAACCTTATCTTAGCACGTCATCAGCTTGGGTTCCCCCTAAAGGATAAACCTAATAACATTCTGTTAGAAGGTGTGTTCTTTCAGGAGGGTAAAGATCCCAAGGTCTGAAAGGCAGAATGGTTCGCGCTTGGCGCAAGATCCACAAGAAAGGCAGGAAGGAGTTAGGTCCTAAGAACTGCATTGCTTTGGAGCCGTATACTACTTGGGTAAGGAAGAGAGCATCCGAGTATCTCATGCCTTATGATTATCCGAGACCTACACCTTTGGTTGTGGCTGGGCCTTCAACCCTCCCTAACCAAGGCGTAGAGAAGTTGAGAGATGAAGACCTTTCACGTGCCTGGATCCGTGAAAGAGAAGAGTTGCTTCAACAACTTAAAGAGAAGGACGCTCTGATTGAGTTCCTCGAGCATCAGGTCATTGATGATCTTGACGATGCATAGACTTCTCTACTTCCTCAGTCTTCCAAGTTCTGGAAAAGGAGGTATGACAGACTCGCCAGAGAGAAGGCGGACATGGAAGCAGCATATGAGAGAGAGGTTAAGAGGCTTCGTGCAGCTTACCTTCCGACATCCCGAGCTTCTAGGGATCCATAGGATGTTTATTTTCCTTTTCTCTCGTAATGATTAACAATGTTGTACTTCTTTTTCTCAAATATATTTGATGAGATATTTTCCATATGCAATAAAATGCTTAATATTTCAAAATTTGCAAATAATACCCTAAAGAGTTCCTTCGAAAATAAAAACAAATCATACGCACGAGCATTGCATGCATCATTTGCATAAGCAGGTGTTGTTCCCAGCCTCTGGTCTTGTGGTCTAACTCTGTGCTCTTCATTTATTTTGAAGACAAGTTGACTCATCGGTACTACACCAGAGCCAACTCTTCCAGATTGATGGATCATCTTGAGCAAGAGAACCGTGAGCTCAAAGAGGAAGTCGCCAGACTGAGTGCTTTGATGGAGTCTTTCCTGGAAGCTCAGAACCAGCCGTCTCCAACACCTGCAACTCCTCCCCAGAGGACTGTTATCTCCGAGGTTGTTTCTTCGACTGTGCTGGCTGCCAGTGCCCATTTTGTGCCAACAACCATGTTGTCCGGGTTTCCGTGGGGTATGCCTCTTGGTTTTATGCCTGACATTCCTGCGCCAACATTTGCTTCCATGCCGGCATCTAACCCGGTCATTGTTGTGCCTCCTCCTGTCGTGCATACCGTTCCCAGGGTAGACGACACCATCTATCATTCTGAGCCGTCTGAGAGCCCAGATGTTCATGAGAAGATGGATGCTATGAATGACCAATTTCTTGAACTCCGCAAGGAATTGAAGACTCTTCGAGGAAAGGATTTGTTCAGTAAATCCGCAGCCGAGCTCTGTTTAGTTCCCGGTGTGAAAATTCCTGTCAAGTTCAAGGTCCCAGACTTTGAGAAGTACAAGGGGAACACCTGCCCTCTCAGCCACCTAGTTATGTATGCCAGGAAAATGTCTACTCAAACGGATAATGATCAGCTACTCATTCACTATTTTCAGGACAGTCTGTCCGGTGCTGCACTGCGATGGTATATGAGTTTGGACAGTGCAAACATTCGTTCCTTCAATGATCTTGGCGAAGCCTTCGTCAAGCAATACAAATACAACGTGGATATGGCTCCCGATCGGGATCAGCTCAGGGCCATGTCCCAGAAGGACAAAGAGACATTTAAAGAGTATGCCCAGAGGTGGCGAGAGTTGGCAGCTCAGATTACTCCTCCGCTAGAAGAGAAGGAAATGACCAAGATCTTTCTGAAGACCTTGAGCTCATTTTATTACGAGCGGATGATTGCTAGCGCTCCTTCTGATTTCACCGAGATGGTGAACATGGGGATGCGACTAGAGGAAGGAGTCTGTGAAGGACGTTTGACCAAGGATGAAGGCTATTCTAGCAAGCGATATACGGCGTTTGCAAAGAAGAAAGATGGCGAGGCACATGCTGTGCAATCCCATGCGAAACCCAGAAGACCCTCCGTGAGGAGGAAGCCTGTGCGTTCAGCCAGCAACCAGCACCAGGTGGCTCACATATCACCTGTCTTCAGAGACAACCAGCAATATCATCATCAACATAACAATAATCAGCAACCACATCAACAGTATCAACAACAACATCGTCCTCAACAGCAGGCTTACCAGCCTCGCAACAGTAATCCAACAGCAGGCTTATGAGAGGAAGAAGATCACCTTCGATCCGATTCCGGTGTCATATGCAAAGCTGTATCCCTCTTTGATAGAGCGGAAACTGATTACTCCAAGAGACCCACCAGCTATACCGGTCAACCCTCAGTGGTGGTATAAGCCTGATTTGCACTGTGTCTATCATTCAGGTGCTCCGGGCCACGATGTAGAGAACTGCTTTCAGTTGAAGACTAAGGTTCAAGACCTTATGAGATGCGGTATTTTGAGCTTTGAGGACGCATGTCCTAATGTTAAGAAGAACCCATTTCCCGAGCATGGGAAGTCAGTTAACATGGTCCAGGGCTGCCCTGGCAAATACAAGGTCAAATATGTTAGCCATATTCGACAGTCGCTTGTTGAGTTGCACCATTTGCTATGTCAATACAGTCATCTGGAGCATGATCATGACAAATGCCGTATTTGCTCTATCAATCGTTTGGGCTGTCGCCAAGTGCGTAAAGATCTCCAAGAATTGCTGGACGAGGGAACCCTTGAGATCCTTCAGAACAGGAATGTTGATGAAGATGAGCCAGAGGTTAATGTGATTTCTCCGGTGTTCAAGATCCATGAGCCTGTTGTCATTCGATATGATGGTAGCAAGCAGAAGGTTTCTCTTGCCTTGATTATCAAGCCTGCCGGTCCTGTGCCTTATTCTTCTGATAAAGCAATTCCATTCCGCTATAATGTCGTTGCTGTTGAAGATGGGAAAGAAGTGCCCTTGCCTTCTCCATCCATGGTAAACATTGCTGATGTGAGCGGATTGACCCGTAGTAGTCGCGTGTTTTCAGCGCCGAAGCCTCAGGCTAAGGCTGACTTTGTTAAGCGTCCGGTTGGGAATGCGGCTAATCCTCCGAATCCAGCACCTGTTGCTAAACCCTCCTCCGTACAAAAGACTCCTACTTCTTCTGTTGGCCCTAGTGGCATTGTGAATGAAGACTGTGATGAGATGCTAAGGCTCATCAAGAAGAGTGAGTACAGTGTTGTAGACCAACTTCTACAAACACCATCCAAACTCTCCGTGTTATCTTTGCTTCTGAATTCAGAACCCCATAGAGAGGCTCTGCAGAAAGTTTTGGATTTGGCTTATGTCGATCACGACGTCACAATTGAACAGTTTGACAGCATTGTTGCAAACATTACTGCTTGTAACATTTTGAGTTTCTGTGACGCTGATCTCCCTGAGGAGGGAAGAGACCACAACATGGCTTTACATATATCCATGAATTGCAAGAACGACGCCATGTCCAACGTGCTGGTGGACACTGGGTCATCTCTGAATGTATTACCGAAATCCACTCTCTCTAGATTGTCATATCAAGGGCCTCCCATGAGGCAGAGTGGAGTTGTTGTGAAAGCTTTTGATGGGTCGCGTAAGACTGTAATTGGGGAAGTTGATCTCCCAATCAAGATTGGACCAAGTGATTTCTAAGTCACCTTTCAAGTTATGGATATCCACCCATCTTATAGCTGTCTCCTTGGTAGACCATGGATTCACTAGGCTGGCGCCGTGACATCCACCCTACACCAGAAGCTGAAATTCGTTAAGAATAAGAAACTGGTTGTGGTAGGGGGAGAAAAGGCTCTCCTGGTTAGCCACTTGTCTTCTTTCTCATACATAGATGCTGAGGATGAAGTTGGAACTCCTTTCCAAGCTTTATCTATAGCCGAGTCTGTTGAGAAGAGAACTCCTTCATTTGCTTCCTATCGAGATGCGAAGCTGGCCATTGAATGTGGCGCAGTTGCTGGTTTAGGAAAAATGATCGAGCTTGAAGACAATAAGTCCCCGGCTGGCATTGGCTATTCTTCTGGGGTCTTCAACGAGAAAGGGTTGTTCAAGAGTGGAGGTTTCATCCACGCCGGTCAGAGCGAGGAAGCTGCTGCTATTCTGGAAGAGGATGCAGAGGATTTTGACAATTTTGTCATCCCTGGCGGGATCTGCCACAATTGGGTCGCTGTAGATGTTCCTACAGTCATTCATAAGTCAGAGTAATGATTCACTTTGTTTAAAAACCCTTCTCCCATGCCAAAAGGAGAAGTGATGACATTGTTGGCAGCATTTATACAATGATATTTCATTCAATAAATTCATGTTAAATGTTTGTTTTTCTAATTATTTTCACTTTTTGCTTTTTGCATGAAATCGGTGATCACAAAAAACCCTAAAAACAAGAATAAAAGCAATCTTTTCATCTGCATAATGATTGCCTTGTTTGATTTCTAAAAAGCTTTTATATCAAAATCATTATGCAGGTTGATTCTAAAACCCATTGAACATAATGATCCAACGCCATCTCCCAATTTTGAATTCCCTGTATTCAAAGCAGAGGAAGATGATGTTGAAGGGATTCCTGACGAGATTTCCCGTCTTCTTGAGCACGAAGAGAAGATCATTCAGCCGCATCTCGAGAATCTGGAAACAATCAACTTGGGGTCTGAAGATTGTGTTCGGATAGTGAAGATTGGGGCACTCCTTGAAGAGTCTGTCAAGAAGGGGTTGATCAGTTTGCTACGAGAATATTCTGATATCTTCGCTTGGTCGTACGAAGACATGTCGGGTCTAGATACTGACATTGTGCAACATTTCCTGCCTTTGAAGCCTGAGTGCGCGCCTGTGAAGCAGAAGCTCAGAAGAACTCATCCCGATATGGCAGTGAAGATCAAAGAGGAAGTTCAGAAGCAAATTGATGTGGGGTTTCTGGTGACTTCCACATATCCTCAATATGTGGCCAATATTGTGCCCGTGCCTAAGAAAGACGGAAAAGTCCGTATGTGTGTTGATTACCGTGATTTGAATAAAGCTAGTCCGAAAGATGATTTTCCTCTACCACATATTGATATGTTGGTAGATAATACAACTAAATTCAATGTCTTCTCGTTTATGGACGGATTTTCCGGATATAATCAGATCAAGATGGCACCCGAGGATATGGGGAAGACAACATTCATCACACCTTGGGGAACATTCTGTTATCGAGTGATGCCCTTCGGTTTGAAGAACGTCGGAGCCACGTATCAACGTGCTATGACTACCTTGTTTCATGATATGATGCACAAGGAGATCGAGGTTTATGTTGATGATATGATTGCTAAGTCATGAACGGAAGTTGAACATGTAGAACATTTGTTGAAGCTTTTTTAGCGTTTGAGGAAGTTCAAGCTTCGTCTGAATCCCAACAAATGTACATTTGGAGTCCGTTCTGGCAAGTTATTGGGCTTTGTTGTCAGCGAGAGAGGTATTGAGGTTGATCCTGCAAAGGTCAAAGCAATACAAGAGATGCCTGCGCCCAAAACTGAAAAGCAAGTCCGAGGTTTACTTGGTCGCTTGAACTACATTTCCAGATTTATATCCCACATGACTGCCACATGTGCGCCGATATTCAAGCTCCTCCGGAAAGATCAGTCTCATGATTGGACCGATGATTGCCAGAAAGCTTTCGACAATTTCAAGGAGTATCTATCTGAACCTCCGATCTTGTCTCCGTCTGTTGAAGGAAGACCCTTGATCATGTATCTGACTGTTCTTGAAGACTCGATGGGTTGTGTACTCGGTCAGCAAGACAAATCGAGAAAGAACGAATCTGCTATCTACTACCTGAGTAAGAAGTTCACTGATTGTGAGTCTCGATACTCTATGCTTGAGAAGACATGCTTTGCTTTGGCTTGGGCTGCTAAGCGTTTGCGCGAGTACATGATAAATCATACAACTTGGTTGATATCCAGAATGGATCCAATTAAGTATATCTTCGAGAAGCCTGCTTTAACCGGGAGGATTGCCCGTTGGCAGATGTTGTTATCTGAGTATGATATCGAGTATCGAACTCAGAAAGCTATTAAAGGTAGTATCTTGGCTGACCATTTGGCACATCAGCCGATTGAAGATCATCAGTCTGTTCAGTACGACTTCCCAGACGAGGAGATTCTGTATTTGAAAATGAAAGATTGTGATGAGCCTACACTTGATGAAGGTCCATAACCTGGTTCCAGATGGACGATGGTGTTTGATGGCGCTGTAAATCAGTACGGAATTGGAATTGGGGCAGTAATCATTACTCCTCAGGGCACACATATTCCTTTTACAGCAAGGCTAACTTTCAAATGCACGAATAATATGGTTGAGTACGAAGCCTGCATTATGGGATTAGAAGAGTGCATCGATCTGAGGATCAAGTATCTCGATGTTTACGGTGATTCGGCCCTCGTTGTCAATCAGATCAAGGGTGAATGGGAAACGAATCAACCCAGTCTCATTCCATACAGAGATTATGCGAGGAGGATTTCAACGTTCTTTACAGAAGTTGACTTTCATCATATCCCTCGAGACGATAATCGGATGGCAGATGCGCTTGCTATGCTTGCTTCCATGATTGTGGTCAAATATTGGAATGAAGTTCCCAATATCACCGTGATGCGGTTGGATAGACCAGCTCACGTATTTGCAGTCGAAGAAGCAAATGATGACAAGCCTTGGTATTTTGATATCAAGAATTTCCTCAGAGCCAGATTTACCCGCCTGGGGCATCTGTGAAAGATAGGAAAACTCTGAGAAGGTTGTCAGGCAGTTTTTACCTCAGTGGAGAAGTGCTTTACAAGAGAAATTTTGACATGGTTTTGCTCAGATGCGTGGATAGACATGAAGCAAACCTGTTGATGAATGAGGTCCATGAGGGTTGATTTGGTACTCATTCCAATGGAGATGCCATGGCAAAGAAGATGTTGAGAGCAGGCTACTATTGGCTGACAATGGTGTCTGACTGCTGCAAATACGTGAAGAAATGCGCCACAAGTGTCAGATTTACGCAGACAAGATTCATATTCCTCCGACACTTCTGAATGTGATTTCATCACCATGGCGTTTCTCTATGTGGGGAATTGACATGATTGGCATGATTGAACCGAAAGCGTCCAACGAGCACAGGTTTATTCTCGTAGCAATTGACTACTTCACCAAATGGGTTGAAGCGGCGTCGTATGCTAATGTGACCAGGCAGGTGGTCGTGAAGTTTGTCAAGAATCAGCTGATATGCCGTTATGGTGTGCCTGATAAGATCATTACTGATAATGGATCTAACTTGAACAGCAAAATGATGGAAGAGCTGTGCAGTGAGTTCAAGATTGCACACCATAATTCCTCTCCCTACAGACCCGAGATGGATGGGGCTGTTGAAGCTGCTAACAAGAATATCAAGAAGATTATCCAGAAGATGACAGTCACGTACAAAGATTGGCATGAGATGCTGCCATTTGCTTTGCATGGATATCGTACATCTGTCCGCACTTCAACAGGGGAAACCCCTTTCTCTCTTGTCTATGGCATGGAGGCCATTCTCCCAGTAGAGGTGGAGATCCCATCAATGAGAGTCTTGATGGAAGCCAAGTTGACTGATGCTGAATGGATCCAGAATCGTTATGATCAACTGAATCTGATTGAAGAGAAGAGATTGACTGCCATGTGCCATGGTCAGTTATATCAGCAAAGAATGAGGAAAGCATTCGATAAGAACGTCAAGCCTCGCGTGTTCCGAGAAGGTGACCTCGTGCTCAAGAAAGTCTTGTCTTTCGCGCCCGAATCCAGGGGCAAGTGGACTCCAAACTACGAGGGTCGATATGTTGTCAAGCGAGCCTTTTCAGGCGGTGCTTTGATGCTTACAACAATGGATGGGGAGGATTTCACTCGTTCTGTGAATTCAGATGCAGTCAAGAAATACTTTGCCTAAAAAAAAAACAAAAAAAAAACAGAATAGCTCGCTAAGTTGAAAACCCGAAAGGGCGGCTGAGGCAAGAAAAAGCGTCTCGGTGGATTGAAAACCCGAAAGGGCGATCCAGGCAAAAGTTAGAGACTTAAAAAAAAAGTATATTTGCATCCCGCTAGATTGAGTACCTCACCCTGGGGCAATCTAGGCAAAATTAGGGATTTGGCAAGTAACTACATCCTGACAAGACTATGTTCTACATCTTTCGTCCGCTAGAGATTCTCGATTTGTCGTCAACTAAAGCTTCGAATACATCGAATTCGGAATTGGTGGAGAAATGGTCATTATGTTCAATGTAGCCCTTTTCCAATATATATCACCAATTTCAAACTTGTACAGATCTATGGAGTCTTGCCATTTGCAGACTACCATTCCATCAAATAAATTTGAGCTTTTAGCCAATTATTTGAACTCTTATTTGTTTCTACTCAACAAATGTTTTGCATGTTTTAATTGATGAAATATCATTGTTTTCAAAATAAACAAATCTTTCACAAATTGTTCTTAAACAAAGTGAACATTCACGATGATCAAAGATACTTAGGAGAGCTGCAGTGCTCTCCCAAGGGTGGCATGATTTCCAACAGGGTAAGACATTTGTTCATATCTCGAGATGACTGTATCTTTTTCCTGTAGAACCTTTTATGGTTTCTCCTCAGCGAAGTTGCTCAGTGCAGTGTTGGTTGAAGTTGTTCAGCTTCATTTCCCGGCGGTACAACATTCTTCCTCCAAGCCTCTACTAGCCCTATTGTGGTTTTCCTCCCCAATAGAGTGTTGTTTTAGCCCTATTGTGGCTTTTCATCCTCAGTAGAGTGTTGTTTGAACATCTTTGTGGGTTAGTCCCGAGCAGAGTGTTTGTTGAAGACTTCAACTTTCCTCTCCAGCATTATTCTCTCCCCAGCATGGGTGCTTTTCTTTGGAAGATTAAGTATTTAGTGGGTTGACATCCCCGTACTTCGTCATTTCCTCGGATAGATCCCTAGCAGAGTTGTTACCATGATGAGCTTCATCTATGCTATCTATCCCCATCAGAGATCTGGTTGCTTCCTGGCATCTCTGATCCCTATTGTGAGTTGCTGTTGTGGCGTTTCTGCCTGTGCATTGAACTCTTTTCTCCAGTTATGACTGACGATCCCTCCGGAAACCTCTTGAGGCCTTCCTCTCCTGCAGAGATTTGGTGATTTCCTAATATTTCTGATCCCCAGTAGAGTTGCTTGTGTGGCAGGATCTATTTGTGTGATCTTATCTCCTTCAGACGGGTTTTCCCTAGTGAAGTTGCTTGGAGTTGCTTTCGTGGCAGTTCTTGCTTGTGCAGCGAGCTCTCTTTCCCAGTTGTGACTGATGATCCATCCTTGCAGATGATTTTGTTGTCTTTGATCCCGGCAGATTGGATGTTCTCCGGTGATCCTGGCTTTCCCTTTCGAGATGTAGTACCGGGCGTTTGATTCCTGGACCTGTTGTGATAGATATGTCTGTTTTGTCAGCATTCATCAAACATAAATCAAGTATATTCATGCATACTTTCAACATTCAGATATTCATGTTGCATCTTTTGCCATATATCTTTTGATTGTTGTCTCCTGCTAATTGGTGATATAGATCTCCCCAGTAGATCTCCCCAGTAGATCTCCCCAAGCAGATGTCGGGTGTCTAATCTCTCAATATAGAGTCAGCCCCTTAAGCAGAAAATGTCTGTTCTTTCCTTCTGCATTTCCCCACTGAGTTATATCCTCGTGGATGACGGTTGTTTCCGTTCCCTCCCAACACACATAATGGGATGGGTTTTCCCTTTTGAGTTCTATCCTCATTAGGACGAGTCTTGATTCAGTTTGCCTTTTTAGTTTGATCCTAAATTGGCCTTTTGTGACTGTCTCTTGTGCTTCCCTGTGGTATAAATGAATAGTTGCTTACTAACCGGCACTCATTCATCCTATCCCCAGTGGAACACGTGACCTTCTGCCTACAAACCGGCAGTCATAAGTCCTATCTGTGTGGTTTACTACCAGCTAACCGGTAGTTATAAATCCTACTCTTTCTATCCCCTAGCAGAGGTAACCTTTGTGGTTCATTCTGGTTGACGGTGGATTTTTGGGTCTTCTGCCTACTAACCGGTGGTTGTAAATCTTATTTTCTCACTTTGTTCCTCAGTAGAATCTTTGGTCTTCTACCCATCATCTCGGTAGTTGTAAACCCTATTTTCTCTCCTTGCAGAGTTAACCTTGTTGTTCATCCCAACCGATGACAGTTACTTTTCCGTGATTTTCTGCCTACTAACCGGTAGATGTAATCCCCTCTTGGTGGTTATCATTACCCAATTGTCGGTATTGATATTCCTTTCCCCTTTTGGATATTTGCTTTGATTAAGCAATTGTATCCCCAGCGGGTCTTCCCCTTCCTTGTGGATAACTGCTCCGAGTAAGCAATTTTATCCTCAGCGGGTCCTCTTTCATTCACCGTTTACCGGTAATGTTTGTTGCCCCTTTTGATTGGACATCATTATCATACCTAGTTTGGTATTTCGATGCCTCTCTTTTAGGTTGATTTATCCTTTAACAACCTACAACCCGGTTATAGATAATCTTCCATGCGAGTATATTATCTACGTTTTGACGGCAATAGATAATATATCTCATGCACTCTTCGGTCGAAGCCTTTCGTGTTTCCCCCAGTCGAGTAAGATTCGTTGTCCCTTTGCGGAACCGAATATTCATCCCTTTGCTCTGATGATTGCCTTTCTGGCAATTTATCCCCAGTGAGTCATCTCTCATCTACCCTTTTGTTGTTGGTAACGATTGTTTCTCTTTTCGGTTGATTTATCCTTTAACAACCTACAACCCGGTTATGGATAATCTTCCATGCGAGTATATTATCTACGTTTTGACGGCTATAGATAATATATCTCATGCGCTCTTCAGTCGAAGTCTCGTCCTTCACAGTTGAGTAAGATTCGTATTCCTTGTGGAATCGAATGTCCGTCCTATAAACAAGTTTGCTTTTCTAGCTTTCTTCAGGATGATGAGTGTTTTGGAACACAAACCAATTCACGATTTCGGTTGATTTATCCTTTAACAACCTACAACCCGGTTATGGATAATCTTCCATGCGAGTACATTATCTATGTTTTGACGGCTCTAGATAATATATCTCATGCACTCTTTGGTTGAATCCTTTGTTTGTTTCCCCAACTGAGTAAGGTTCGCATTCTTTACAGAATCGAATGTCCATCCTATAAACAAGTATGCTTTTCCAGCTTTCTTCATGATGATGAGTGTTTTGGAACACACATCAATTCACGCTTGGTCGGTCACCTATTATATGCCTACAACCCGGCATCCTTGGTGTTCCTTCCTGTCTGCTCCTTATTGTGACCTTGGTCCCCTGCGGAGTCAGATTTCCCTGAGTTGAAATATACCTTTTTCAGGTTTTCCTCAGATGATTTGGTCGATTGATATCTCTCACCCGTACACAGGTCTTAGATATTCATTCTTCCTGAGCTTGTTACTCACTAACCGGTAACATCTCATCCTTTTGCTTCCCCTGGAAAGTCTTTGTTAGATTTCCCCAGCGGAGTTGTTGTTGTGATTCGCTTTTTGCTGTATTGGCATAACTCCCCAATACATGCATTTTCCCGGCAGAGTTGTCTTGTCAGCTCTTTCCCCAGTCTGAGTCCGGATTTTCATCCGAAGTATCCTTTGTGGATAGTCTTGCTGTGTTGGCGTATTTCCCAACACACGCATCTTTGAGTCAGCTTGAGTCTTTCCATCGGATGTGTTTCCCTTTGGAACTCTTTTTCCCCAGTGTCAGTCCTTTACTCCCTAGTAAAGTCTTCAATTTCAAGTCGTGTCCTGCTCACGCATTCTTTTCTTTTTCTTATCCCCATAAGAGTCCCGTCAGAGTCTCTGTTCCATTAGGAAGTGCATCATTCCTGTGGATTTGTCTTTTCTCCTGATTTTCTTTTCTCCTTTGTGGACTCATAATCCCCACAGAGTTTGTTTGATTTGCATTTATACATTTGCATCATGAGGTCTCTTAGGGACCAAAATTTGTCTCATTGTTGTTATTTAAGCCCATTCTACCGTGTCGAGACGAAGATTTTAACCTTCATTTCTCCGGCTAGAATGACCTTAAATAGGGGCATCTGTAAGACCCCAACTTTGTCCCTAAGATCCCTCATGGCATCATATCATAGCATTGCATAACCTCAAGGATCTTTGGACACCTTGCTTCCTTCACTGTGGGTGGGATCTTTTTGAGAGTGATTCTTGATCACCAAGCATTGCTTGAATTTGTATATCATTGCTTTTCTTTTAATCACTAACCAAAATGTACAAAAATATGTCATCTAACATTTGTCTTGCAACTTAAGCAGTCAACAGGTCAAGGCAATTCAAGTGAATCCTTTGTGCAAGAGATGAGGTTTCCATTGAGATATGGATCATGTGATCATTATATTGAGCTTATATGAGCTATAGGTTCATTTTGGAGCAAATTCCCCAAGTGGTTAAGGCCCAAGTTCATCAGAATATTTTCAGGTCACCTAAGGACCATAAAAGTCAACTGAAGGCTTTGAGTGTGAGAATTGAATTTCTTCATCCCATTCATGTTCCAACAAGGCTTATTCATCATGTCAAACATCTACATTAAAGAATTTGAAGCCAGTGCAAAAGTTTCCAAAAATGGAAAGTGACCTGTAATTTCAAGTTTCCAAAAATGGCATGTTTTTGGACCAAATTCAACTCAACTTTCCAATAGCAAAGAAGCTTCAAATTAATTTTTGTCCAACATGAAAGTTGAAGATCTCTCTCTCCCATTTCCAAAACGTCTAAGATCATGAGCATCTGATGAATGGTTGAGAAGATACGGTCAAATGATTGCCAAGTGTGCATGGAACTTCAACAAGCCATAACTTTTGATCCAAAGCTCCAAAATGAGTCACTCTTTTTCTAAAATGCTTGTCTTGACCTATAATTTCCAAATCTATCATTGCATTGCATGAAATTTCATCATATGATCATTTGCCCATGCATGTTCATTTTGGAGGGAAAATGGAAAATTTGAATATGGTTAATCACATGAGCTAAATACCATTGCCATTGTGTTAATTGGAAGATTTTTGAGTGAGTTTACACCTCCACATGCTACTGTTCACGTCCAAAATTTTCCATGCACCACACACTTTCCAATTTTGGTCATACACCTTATTTTTCTTAATCTCAATTAACCAATGCAAATATGGATTAGCAATGTGATTAGGACAGAGTATAAATGCCAAATCATAATAAAATTTTGGAGTTTTTGAACATTCTAGATCCAAATTTTTCTTTCCCTCCATTTTTGCTCTCAATTGAAACTTCAATTTTCTTCACATAAGCCATTGATTTTATTGGATATTCTTGTTCTCTGATCATCATTGAGTGCAGATCAAGCTCTTGATTGAAGAATTCAAGCCAGAATCAAGCACATCAAGCTCAAGAACATGAAGATGGAAGTTGAAATCTGAGCTAGACCCAAGCCATCTCAAGCTTCAATTCATACACAAAGCTTCATAACATCAATATAGGAGTGATTCTGGAGATTGCTAGGCCTCAAATCCACTGTTTCATCGTTCTGCTCTTCAAGAGGTGTGAAATTGGATCCTCTTAATTCTTGATTTTATGCACATGTTTAGATAGATCTTTCCATGCTGATCATCCTGATGCTTTTAGAATTTGAATTGGTTGAATATTGCATGAGATACGATGACTCGAAGTTTTATGGATCAAACTGTTTTACTTCGATTTGCTTGATACGTGATGAATTAGACTTAATTAATACTGGATTCGTGTTGTGCTTGATGAGAGCTTTCCAATGATTTACATATTTCTTAGTTCTGGAATTTTTTTGGCCGTGGGCACTGTAGCGCCACGTCTTCACGAAGAAGACGGTGGAAACCACCGTAGAGCACTGTTCCTAGGGTTTGGTTTGGTTCAGCTCATGAAGGTTACTGTTTGGAAGCCTTTCACACCATGAACGTGCGTTCGATTCTTGCATTTGGCATTTGTTTTGTTTTAATTTCCTTGCTAACGCTTGCGTGTGCGCTCCGTTGGCATTTTCATTGGCTTAGGTCCCTTGACCGTGTCCACGCGTGCTCTGACCACGCTGACTGGACGCCACCTCAATTAATGGAACGACCGTGTTTTGCTAGCGCCTGTTTTAGCCTATGTGTCTTTGGTTCGATTCCATGCTATTGCTTGTTTCCAATTATCATTTTATTTCATGATTTTCATTTTAATCCATTATTTTCATGCCAAATTCAAAAAATCATTAAAAATAGAATATGCATCCAATTAATTCCCAATTTTTTTATACATGATCATGTGTTTGTCTATTATTTTGTGGTTGTGATTTCATGATTTTATCATTTCTGGAATTTTAAATGTGTTGGCTTCTTTGAACATGTATGCAAATGTGACATGCTTCATTCATTCTATTGTGAAATGCTCATACATTGGCCAATTGATTTGAAATTTGGTATGCTGATTCCCAACATGTTGTATGATTTTTGAGGCTTGGTTGTGCATTTTTATCATTTATCATTTCTGTTTTAGGCATGTGGATGTATGGTGTGACAATGTGTGTCACACATTTTGATGTTGATCTTGTTCATTTTCTTATCCATGCCAATTGAGCTTTTCTGTTTACAATTTTTTGCATGATGCTTGTGTTTGACATGTTGTATACACATAAATTTTTTGCATGATTGTTTGTTTCATTTCTGTTTTAATATGGAATTTTGATTCTTGATGACCAATTGTGTGCTTTGTCTTTGCCTTTGCCATATCTTGCTCATGTAATGACTTTGCTTGAGGCTTTTGACTTGGTCCTTTTTAAGACATGTTCTTGTTTGAATGTAGATGCTTCATGTTGAATATTGGTTGCTGTTTTGATTTTTTTCTTTACCTTTGACCCTAGGCTTTGCCCTAGGGGTTTGTACTCACATTTGAGCTTTCTATTTTCTTTATTTGCTAACGTTTGGTTATTTTGTAGGTCCTTTGGTAGTGAATCCCTTGAGTGTTTGCCTCTTATGGCTTACATGTTGTACATATTGGGATTGTCTGACTGTTGTTAACTGTTGGTTGTTTGTCTGAACATAATACTGATTGTTTAGCTTTTCATACAGGTACCTTAGCTGCTTTAAGTTCATTACTTGAACTTTGCTTTGCTTGTGGTTGACATACCACTTAGGTAACCTCTCTAACTTCATGTAGTCTGGAAGCCCTGTCGTTTATGTTTGGCAGGCATTTGGCTGAAGTCCTCCTTAAGAGGCAATGTCTGTGATTGTTTATATTTGTGCCATGCAGTTCAAGTCCTCCTAAGTGAAGAGGCAATTGGCAGATAGAAGGGATTTGCAATCAATCCCCTGCTAATCGTTGAGTCGTTCATTATGCTCGCACTACGTGCTGAAGCTCTTGAACCTAACCCAAAATCTTGTATATAGAGTCAGTCATGTGGAGTAGAGTTCCCCTTTCTGGACTCCCACACCTTCTTTGGTTCAAGCTCACCCAGGCCAGGGTTAAGAGCTATGAGGTCCAATCCTCATTTCCCCTTTCATCTGCTCACCCTGACGGTCAATGTCAGTGGTTAAGAGCCTCAGTACCCATACATTTGGCTTGTTTGTCGAGGTTGATATGACCCCTTGACTAAAGCCCGACTTGTTTGTCGAGGTTGATATGACCCCTTGACTAAAGCCCAACCTTTGTCTGAGCCTCTTGATTGTGTATAACGTGTGTTAATTGATTGATGTGTTTGCTTGTGTTTGCTTTTGCATATTGTTTGTGCATATGGCTTTTGCATATTATTTTGCATATTGCTTTTGCATTTTGTATTTGCTTTGTTTGAGGAGTCAGATGTAAGACCATTGATTGGCTATCTGTTTCCTGTTCCTTTTGGGGAGCTGGATATAAGACCATTTATTGGCACTCCATTTCCTTATTTGTTTGTTTTGTGGAGTCAGATGTAAGACCATTGATTGACTATCTGTTTCCTTTTTCTTTTGTGGAGTTAGATGCAAGACCATTGATTGGCTATCTGTTTCCCATTTGCTTTTGGAGTTGGATATAAGACCATTGATTGGCACTCCATTTCCAGTTTTGTTCTCTTATTGAGACCCTTACTTATTTGCTTATTGCTTTGTATTGCCTAATTCCAAAGGAACTTACTTGAATCATTTCTATGATTTTGAGAAAGCAATCCTGCCTGTGGCTTTGTTCCCCTTAACCCTCACCTTTTTGTTCTTTAAACCTCCAGTTGCATGATAACCCAAACCAGAAAACTTTTATGCAAACATTTTCACTTGTTTTCAAAACTAGAAATCTAGGCCTTAGGCCTTTGATTTTCAAACTTCATTTTCCTAATACTCATTGTAATTGAACTCTAATTCAAACTTTGACTTCATTTTGTGAATAATACTCTAATTGGTTAATTCAACCCACTCAATTGCTTTTTGTGGCCCTTGTCCACTTCTTAATCAAGTTTTCATGCATTAGCCATATATCTGAATTATCATAGTGGTTGATGTGAATCTCACCGCATCCTTAGTGATCGAATCGTAAGTCTTCCATACTGATATCAGGGTTAACCCCTCTAGTATGTCGAAGCTATTCTCACATGGTGGATTGTTGGTTCAGGTCGAGTGTTCTCCCTTTGATAATGAAAGACCTTAAGGCTTTTGTTTAAAATTAATCCACTCACTTTTTGGAAATCTTTTAGCCGAACTACGGCGTTTTGATCCTTATCTTTCATGAAAGGTACGTAGGCAATGGATTCATCCATCCAAACACAAAAGTAACTAATTTGTACATTCTTTTCTCACCTCTTCCCTCATGTTTTCACAATAAATATTTTCATAAACAATAACCTGATACAACAAGTTGTGAAAAGGGTTCCCTAGGAGTACCTAGAATGTTGTGGGTGCCTAACACCTTCCCACAACATAATTACCCCCTTACCCAGATCTCTGTACCCTTTTTATTAGTTTTCTTTGTAAAACTTCTTAGGCTTTTGTTCGCTTTCTAGCCATTCCTTTGGATAAATAGAAGTGCGGTGGCGACTCTATCTTTGTATGCTTTACTTTTGATTTAGTCAATAAATCTAAAGGCGATGAATACACCGCTACACATATGTGTACGAGTTGGATGATTGATGTTGACTATGCTTCGGAACCGACATTTGTATGGTGAAGCAGCGATACATCGATCGTCCATAGGTTACACAATTGAGACCGATCAACTTATATATGATATAAGTAATCCTAATGCAAAGTACAGTATATATAATACACTGTTTCTGTTTCGTTCGTTCAAACACTAAATGATTGTTTTCCTTTGAGCGATCAATGGTCACTTGCTTCGGAATCCGACATTAGTATGGTGAAGCAATGACCTGTTGATCAATCATACTAAATCAACAATCGAGGTGTGTTTGACGGTCTGAAGTTGGTGCATTAGGGTTAGTGACGGCGCAAGGGTTGTGCCGTCAAGAAGTTGTGAATTAAGGGCTTGTTGGAACACGTCTGTTGACTATTTCAAAGCGCTGGTTTTTGGCCGCGTGACGATCGTCATGGACTTGTGACGATCGTAACAAGCTGGACGTGACGGTCGTCACGTGCTTTGTGACGGTCGTCACATTCACAGATCCAGAATTCTAGGCGTTTCTGTTTTTGGCCGCGTGACGTTCGTCATGGGCCTGTGACGGTCTTAACATGCTTGTGACGGTCGTCACACTCACAGAGTCAGAATTCTCGGGGTTTCTGTTTTGTGACTGCGCAAGAGTTGTGTTAATGCAAAACAATGTCCATTTCAAATGAATTGTTCATTAAAATTTTTGGCACGTCGCTGCCCCTCCCACCCCGCAAGGGGCGCTTCCCCCTTGACCCCCGTCCGCTGATCGGTCAGCGGAACCACCGTCCGCTGACCGGGCAGCGAAACCCCCGGCTAGCTCTGCGTAGTATGATCGGTCGCCGAAAATTAATTTGGTTTTAATTAATTAAAGGAATTAAAAATTAATAATAATAATAATGTGTTTATCATTATTGCCTTATGGTGATCAGTTATGGCCTTAGTCTTCCTTCATTTTGTTTTGGGTTTTTAAATACGACCTGCGTGTCGTGCCTCTCCTTTTAATCTCTTACTGTAACTTCTTTTCTCATCTCAATCCCTCGTATGTAAAACGAGTTTCTTCTGTAATGTAATGTTATGAAGAAAGAGAAGAAGACAATGTTGTGAAGAAAGAGAAGATTTCAATATCAAAGGAGGACAACCTTGAAGATCAAAGGAGGACAACCTTGAAGATCTTGCTTGGAGAAGCTTAGATCGTTATTAGGTTAGTTTAGGTTCTCTAATTGGTTTGGGAGAACAATTGCGCTAGGGGCCATAACTGTTTCATTATGTATGTTGATGCATGTGTATGTATGTTGATGCATGTGAATATATGTTGATGCATGTGAGAGACGATTTATATGATAAATAAGCCGGTGAGATCATAACAATTACAATTCCCTAAAATTAAATATTAAGTTTATGCTTTCCAAGTTTTAGCACTCATCAAGACTAGTATCGGATAATGTAGGTTTCGCCTACGCGAGGTGCATGTTCTATATTAGTAAGGTGCGATGGGATAATTGTAATATCCAATTGCTAAAACAATGGGTCAAACTTAACTAAATAAATTATAATAAGATTATATATGTTTAGAAGCAAGAGTTGGGAATGATCCATATGATGGATTGGAATAAGGAGTTATTCACCCAACTGAAATTTTCGAGAGTTGTATGAGATACAATTGGAAGGATTTCCTACCTAAATAACCTAGTTTTATGTAATCCGCCTACGCGGACTTAGAACAAAGTGAAATATGGATCTCGACCCACTAGAAAATCTTCCAACGGGATTTTCCGAATCAAATGATGAGGGTCATTTGTTTTGAGTAAAATAATGGGAGCATATTTAATTAAAGGCCTAATTAAATATGTTATTGATACTTATATTTTCATTAATTCTTATGTAGATTACCATGACAACAAACACCTCTAACAACATCTTGCGATCAATCCTTGACAAGGAAAAATTGTCTGGGACAAATTTCCTGGATTGGCACCGAAACCTGAGGATTGTCCTCAAACATGATAAAAAGCTGTATGTCTTGGAGAAACCTGTTCCTGAAGAGGAACCTCCTAGTTCTGCACCTAAGGCAAAAAGAGATGCTTATAAGAAGCATGTCGATAATGCCAATGAAACTGCTTGTCTCATGCTAGCTACCATGAACTCAAAATTGCAAAAGCAACATGAGAACATGGCAGTGTTCGATATGATCGAACACTTGAAGATGCTCTATCAAGAGCAAGCAAGGCATGAGAGGTTTGAAGTTTCAAAAGCCCTTTTTCAAAAACAGAATCTGAAGACAAAAGGGAAGTCCATTGTGGTGATCGGAAATGGAAAGAGACAGAATAAAAGGCCCACCAAGCAGGGTGATAAAGGGAAAGGCAAGGAAGTTGCCAAACCCAGACTCACTGTTGCTGCTTTGAAGCCTAGTGGAGGCATAGCAAAGGCAGGCACCTGCTTCCATTGCGGTAAGACCGGACACTAGAAGAGAAACTGCCTAAAGTACCTGAAAGATACGAAGAATGGAGTAGAGACTTCAACTTCAGGTATTTTTGTTATTGAAAATTTTTTATCCATATCTGCATCATGGGTATTAGATACTGGATGCGGTTCTCACATTTGTACAAATGTGCAGGGGCTAAAAAGAAGTAGAGATTTGGCAAAAGGTGAAGTTGACCTACGAGTTGGCAATGGAGCAAAGGTTTCTGCTTTAGCCGTAGGAACTTATGTATTAACTTTACCTAGTGGTTTAATAATTCAGTTAGAGAACTGTTATTATGTATCTGCAATTAGCAGGAATATTATATAATAAAGAACAATTGTTGCTCAATTTATTTGAATGATATATTCTATGCTACTGCACAAATGAGCAATGGACTGTATGTCCTTGATCTCGAAATGCCTATATATAACATTAATACTAAAAGGATGAAACCTAACGAGTTAAATCCAACTTACCTTTGGCATTGTCGATTAGGCCACATAAATGAGAAACGCATTTCCAAACTCCATAAAGATGGACTCTTGGACTCTTTTGATTATGAATCATATGAGACATGCAGATCTTGTTTAATTGGAAAGATGACAAAGTCTCCATTCACAGGAAAAGGTGAAAGAGCGAATGATCTTTTGGGCCTAATACATACTGATGTATGTGGACCACTGAACATACCAGCCAGAGGAGGTTTTCAGTACTTCATCACATTCACTGATGATTTCAGTAGATATGGTTATGTGTATTTAATGAAACACAAATCATAGTCCTTTGAAAAGTTCAAGGAATTCAAGAATGAAGTACAAAACCAACTAGGTAAGAATATTAAAACTCTTCGATCAGATCGACGTGGTGAGTATTTAAGCCTAGAGTTTGATGACCATCTGAAAGAGTGTGGGATCCTATCCCAACTTACTCCTCCTGGAACACCCCATTGGAATGGTGTATCTGAGAGAAGAAATCGAACCCTGTTAGACATGGTCCGATCCATGATGAGTCACGCCGATCTTCCAAACTCCTTTTGGGGACATGCACTATTGACAACAGCTTACACACTAAACCGTGTTCCATCCAAAAAGGTTGAGAAGACACCATATGAGATATGGAGTGGTAAGAAACCACATATGTCTTACATAAGGATTTGGGGTTGCGAGGTTTATGTGAAACGACAAATTTCAACTAAGCTTGAGCCCAAATCTGATAAATGCTTATTTGTGGGGTATCCTAAAGAAACAAGAGGGTATTACTTTTATAATCCTTCTGAGGGCAAAGTGTTTGTCGCTCGAACTGGAGTTTTCCTAGAAAAGGATTTTATTTCCAAAGGAACCAGTGGGAGGAAAGTAGAGCTTGAAGAAATTCAAGAATCACAAAGCATAGATACACATATGGAGGAATTAGAGCAGGAAACACAAGAAGTTGTGGGAGAGCAACCTGCTCAAGTAGAACAAGACCAGCGTAGGTCAAGCAGGATACGTCAACTACCTGAGAGATATGGATATCTCATAACTGATCAAGGTGATGTATTACTCATGGATCAAGATGAGCCTGTGACCTACCAAGAGGCCATAACTGGTCCCGAGTCTGAGAAGTGGCTAGAAGCCATGAAATCTGAAATGGATTCCATGTACACAAACCAAGTTTGGACCTTGGTAGAGCCTCCTGTAGGAGTTAACCCTATAGGATGCAAGTGGGTCTTCAAAAAGAAGACTGACATGGATGGTAAGGTACATACCTATAAGGCAAGACTGGTTGCAAAAGGATATAAACAAATTCATGGGATTGACTATGATGAAACCTTTTCACCAGTTGCAATGCTTAAATCTGTTCGGATTTTACTTGCTATCGCTGCATATCATGATTATGAAATATGGCAGATGGATGTCAAAACTGCTTTCCTTAATGGAAATCTTCTTGAGGATGTGTACATGACACAGCCTGAAGGATTTGACATACCAGAGGAAGCCCAAAAGATATGTAAGTTACAAAGATCAATCTATGGATTGAAGCAAGCTTCCAGAAGTTGTAATCTTCGTTTTGATGAAACAGTAAAACAATATGGATTCATCAAGAACGAAGATGAGCCTTGTGTCTACAAGAAGGTTAGTGGGAGCATGATCATTTTCCCGGTATTATATGTAGATGACATATTACTCATTGGAAACGATATCCCTACCCTACAACAAGTAAAGTCTTGGTTGGGGAAATGCTTTTCTATGAAGGACCTAGGTGAAGCAGCCTATATATTAGGAATCAGAATCTATAGAGATAGATCACAAAAACTGCTTGGCCTAAGTCAGAGTACATACATAGACAAAGTGTTGAGACGCTTTAATATTCATGATTCCAAGAAAGGATTCATACCTATGCAACGTGGCCTGTGTCTATCAAAAACACAATCCCCTTTAACTAAGGAAGAAAGGGATCGCATGAATAAGATTCCATATGCATCTGCAATAGGATCTATCATGTATGCCATGTTATGTACTCGACCAGATGTCTCGTATGCTTTAAGTTCAACGAGTAGGTACCAATCTGATCCTGGTGATGCTCACTAGGTAGCTGTCAAGAATATCCTTAAGTATTTAAGAAGGACTAAGGACTCATTCTTGATATATGGAGGTCAGGAAGAGTTGGCTGTAATTGGATACACCGATGCTAGCTTCCAGACAGATAAGGATGACTTTAGATTGCAATCTGGTTATGTGTTTTGCTTAAACGGTGGCGCTGTGAGCTGGAAAAGTTCAAAGCAAGATACAATTGCTGATTCTACAACCGAGGCCGAGTATATTGCTGCCTCAAGTGCAGCAAAGGAAGTTGTTTGGATCAAAAAGTTCATTAGTGAACTTGGCAGAGTTCCTAGCATTGTGGATCCCATTGGTCTCTACTGTGATAACAATGGTGCTATCGCACAAGTCAAGGAGCCTAGATCTCACCAACGATCCAAACACATACTTAGGCGTTATCATCTCATTCGAGAGATAATAGATAGAGGAGATATGAAAATATGCAGAGTACCTACACTTGACAATATTGCTGACCCACTGACAAAGCCTCTTGCGCAGCAGAAGCATGTTGGCCATACTAGATCTATGGGTATTAAGGGTATGCCTGATTGGCTCTAGTGCTAGTGGGAGATTGTTGGTGTAAGCCCTAGAGGCCAACACTTTTGGTACTTGTATCAAATTATTTATTAATAATAACAGGCTTTTTCTTTATTACGTTTGTTTAATAAAGTCCCTAGAATAGCTAGTCTATTTAATGTATCAAGTATGACTTAATCATGAGATCACATTAAACATAAGGACACTATTCTTAAAGTATCCGTAGTCAAGCTTTATTGTGAAGTGGGATGACATTAAAGCATTAAGGCTATTATGTATATAGACTGATGATTACATCTCACGGATCATGGATAAGGAGTTATCAAGTGTTAAACATAGGTATGAATATTAAGAGTAATATTTATACCGGATTGACCCGCTATGAGAATACTATATAGAAAGTTATGCAAAGTGTCATAAGTTATTCTCATGGTGATAATGGTGTATACCACTCTTCGACCTGAAACCACTATGGACCCTAGATGTAGAGTCGAGTGCTTTATTGCTGATCAAACGTTGTCCGTAACTGGATAACCATAAAGACAGTTGATGGGTACTCCACGAAGCATGCTGAGGGACATAAGTGACCTAGATGGAATTTTCCCATCCTGCATAACAGGATAAATGTCTATGGGCCCAATATTGAACTGGACAAGGATGATACGGTCTATGCCTTGTGTTCAATATAGACATAAGGGCAAAAGGGTAATTATACACATAAGTATTATCACAGAAGGAATTGTCAGATCACATGACATTTTCGTGTCTTGGGTAGCAGTGATGTGTTGCTAGATACCGCTCACTGTTTATTATGTTAAATACATGATTTAATATAATTGCCAATGCCGCGAAAACCTACAGGGTCACACACAAAGGATGGATTGATGAGAGATAGAGTAACTAAGGAACACTGTAAGGTACGGTGCCCTTAAGTGAATTGTAGAACATCGTAAAGGTACAGTGTACTTAAGTAGAATACGAAATATGGTAAGGTACCATGAGCTTAAGTGATTTTGGGCACATTATAAGATATGGGCCAAAATACACTTAAGTGGGCTTTTTAGCTTGAAGCCCACACAAGTGGTTCTATAAATAGAACCCTTGTGCAGAAGCATTCATTGCGGTTGCATTATTTTCGTTTTCTCTCTCTCTCTCTCTCTCACTCACTCAAAGCCTTCATTCGTACCAGCTAGCACTGAGATTAAAGGAATCCGTTCGTGTGGACTGAGTAGAGACGTTGTCATCGTTCAACGTTCGTGATCGCTCCGTGGATCTGCATCAAAGGTTTTGATCGTCACAAGAGATCTGCACGAAAGGTTTCAATCGTCACAAGAGGTAAATATTCTATCACTGATCATGACCATTCGTAAGGATCTCCAAAGGAGAAAATTTTAATTTCCGCTGCGTTTTGGATCGCAATTCTCCTTCAGAAGACCTATCACGTGCCTGGATCCGTGAAAGGGAAGAGTTGCTTCAGCAGATTAAGGAGAAGGATGCTTTGATAGAGTTCCTCGAGCATCAAGTTATTGATGACCCTGATGATGCATGGACTTCTCTACTTCCTCAGTCTTCCAAGTTTTGGAAGAGGAAGTATGATCGACTCGCCAAGGAAAAGGCAAATATGGAGGCAGCTTACGAGAGAGAGGTGAAGAGGCTTCGTGCAACTTATCTTCTTGTGTCCCGAGCATTAGATGATTGTTCCTAGGGATCCATAGGATGATTACTTTCCTTTTCTCTTGTATATGATTTGACAATGTTGTACTTCTTTTCCTTGATTTTATTTGATGAGATATTTCCATATGTGATAAATGCTTAATATTTCCAAAATTTGCAAATAAAACCCTAGAGTTCCTTTGAAGTAAAAACAAATCATATGCACAAGCATTGCATGCATCATATGGATAAGCAGGTTCTGTTCCCGGCTTCTGGTCTTGTGGTCTAACTCTGTGCTCTTCATTTATTTTGAAGACAAGCTGACTCATCGGTACTACACTAGAGCCAACTCTGCCAGACTGATGGATCATCTAGAGCAAGAGAACCGTGAACTCAAAGAAGAAGTCGCCAGACTGAGTGCTTTGATGGAATCGTTCCTGGCTACCCAGGGCCAGTCTTCTCCAACACCTGCAACTCCTCCCCAGAGGACAGTCATTTCTGAGATTGTCTCCTCAACTGTGCCTGCAGCCAGCGCACACTTTTTTCTGACAGCCATGCCAACCGGGTTTCCGTGGGGGATGCCTCCTAATTTCATGCCTGAGGGCCCTGCTCCAACTTTTGCTTCTATGCCGACATCTAGCCCGGTCCTTGCTGTTCCTCCTCCTGTCGTGCATACCATGCCTAGGGTAGACAACACCATCTATCATTCTGAGCCATCTGAGGACCCAGATGTTCATGAGAAGATGGACGCTATGAATGACCAATTTCTTGAGCTGCGCAAGGAATTGAAGACTCTTAGAGGAAAGGATCTGTTTGGCAAGTCTGCTGCCGATCTATGTTTGGTTCCCAATATGAAGATTCCTGTGAAATTCAAGGTCCCTGACTTTGAAAAATACGAAGGGAACACTTGTCCTCTCAGCCACCAGTTCATGTATGCCAGGAAGATGTCAACTCAGACTGATAATGACCAGTTGCTCATTCACTACTTTCAGAACAGTCTGTCCGGTGCCGCTCTGCGTTGGTATAATGGGTTTAGACAGTGCGAACATCCGATCCTTCAACGACCTTGGCGAGGCCTTCGTCAAGCAATACAAGTACAATGTGGATATGGCTCCCGATAGAGATCAGCTAAGGGCCATGTCCCAGAAGGACAAAGAAACATTCAAAGAGTACGCCCAGAGGTGGCGAGAGTTGGCAACACAGATTGTGCCTCCGCTAGAAGAGAAGGAAATGACCAAGATCTTTCTGAAGACCTTGAGTTCATTCTATTATGAGCGGATGATTGCTAGCGCTCCTTCTGACTTCACCGAGATGGTGAATATGGGGATGCGTCTAGAAGAAGGGGTTAGAGAAGGACGTCTAACCAAAGATGAAGGCTCTTCTGCCAAACGTTATGGGGCATTTGCAAAGAAGAAAGATGGAGAGGCACATGTTGTGACCTCCCATGTGAAACCTAGAAGACCCTCTGTGAGGAGGAAGACTGTGCGTCCCGCCGGTAACCAGCACCAGGTGGCTCATATGGCACCTGTTTTCAGAGATAATCAGCAGTATCAGCAGCATAGCAACAATCAGCAATCATCTCAGCAATATCAGCAACAACAACATCGTCCTCAGCAGCAGGCCTACCAGCCTCGAAACAGTAATCAAACCAGCACGAGTTACGAGAGGAAAAAGATCACTTTTGATCCGATTCCTATGACATATGCAGAACTATATCCCTCTTTGATAGAGAGGAAGTTGATTACTCCGAGAGACCCGCCAGCTATACCTGCTAACCCTCAATGGTGGTATAAGCCTGAATTGCATTGTGTTTATCACTCTGGTGCTTCCGGCCACGACGTGGAGAATTTCTATCCTTTGAAGACCAAGGTTCATGACCTTGTGAGGTGTGGCATTTTGTGCTTTGAGGACGTCGGTCCTAATGTTAAGAAGAACCCATTGCCCGAGCATGGGAAATCTGTCAACATGGTCCAGGGCTGCCCTGGCAAATACAAAGTCAAATATGTCAGTCATATTCGACAGTCTTTGGTTGAGTTGCATCGTTTGTTATGTGAGTACAGTCATTATGAGCACGACCATGATAAATGCCGAATCTGCCCTGTTAACCGAATGGGTTGTCGCCAGGTGCACAATGATCTTCAGGAAATGCTGGATGAGGGAGTCATTGAGATCCTTCAGAATAGGAATGTTGACGAAGATGAGCCTGAGGTCAACGTAATTTCTTCTGGGGTCTTCAACGAGAAAGGGCTGTTCAAGAGTGGAGGTTTTATCCACACTGGTCAGGAGGAAGAAGTTGATGCTGTCTTGGAAGAAGATGCAGAGGATTCTTACAATTTCATTATTCCTGGAGGGGTCTGCAACAATTGGGTCACTTTGTCCACAAGTCAGCGTAATGATCACTTTGTTTAAAAACCCTTCTCCCATGCCAAAAGGAGGAGTGACGACATTGTTGGCAACATAAATACAATGATATTTTCATTCAATAAATTCATGTTAAATGTTTGTTTTTCCAATTATTTTCCCTTTTTGCTTTTTTGCATGAAATTGGTGATCACATAAAACCCTAAAAAATAGAATAAAATCAATCTTTTCATCTGCATAATGATTTGCCTTGTTTGATTTCTAAAAAGCTTTTCATATCCAAAATCATTATGCAGGTTGATCAAACCCATTGAACATAATGATCCAACACCATCTCCCAATTTTGAATTCCCTGTATTTGAGGCAGAGGAAGATGATGTTGAAGAGATTCCTGATGAGATTACCCGTCTACTTGAGCATGAAAAGAAGATCATTCAGCCGCATCTTGAGAATTTGGAAACAGTCAACTTGGGGTCTGAGGATTGTGTGCGAGAAGTGAAGATTGGGGCACTCCTGGAAGAATCTGTTAAGAAGGGGTTGATTGAATTGCTACGAGAATATGCCGATATTTTTGCTTGGTCGTATGAAGATATGCCAGGTCTGGATACAGATATTGTGCAACATTTTCTACCCTTGAAGCTTGAGTGCGTGTCTGTGAAGTAGAAGCTCAGAAGAACCCATCCCGATATGGCAGTGAAGATCAAAGAAGAAGTTCAGAAGCAAATTAATGCGGGGTTTCTGGTGACTTCTATGTATCCTCAATGGGTGGCCAATATTGTACCCATGCCTAAGAAAGACGGAAAAGTCCGGATGTGTGTGGACTATAGAGATTTGAATAAAGCTAGTCCGAAAGATGATTTCCCTCTACCACATATTGATATGTTGGTAGACAATACAGCTAAATTCAATATCTTCTCATTTATGGACGGATTTTCCGGATATAATCAGATTAAGATGGAACCCGAGGATATGGAGAAGACAACATTCATCACACCTTGGGGAACATTCTGTTATCGAGTGATGCCCTTCGGTTTGAAGAACGTCAGAGCCACGTATCAACGAGCTATGACTACCTTGTTTCATGATATGATGCACAAGGAGATCGAGGTATATGTTGATGATATGATTGCTAAGTCAAGAACGGAAGTGGAACATGTAGAGCACTTGTTGAAGCTTTTTCAGCGTTTAAGGAAGTACAAGCTTCGTCTGAATCCCAACTAGTGTACATTTGGAGTCCGTTCTGGCAAGTTATTGGGCTTTATTGTCAGCGAAAGAGGTATTGAGGTTGATCCTGCAAAGGTCAAAGCAATACGAGAGATGCCTGCGCCCAAAACTGAGAAGCAAGTCCGAGGTTTTCTTGGCCGCTTGAATTACAACTCCAGATTCATATCCCACATGACTGCCACATGTGCGCCAATATTCAAGCTCCTTCGGAAATATCAGTCTCATGATTGGACCGAGGATTGCCAGAAAGCTTTCGACAGTATCAAAGAGTATCTGTCTGAACCTCCAATCTTGTCTCCGCCTGTAGAAGGAAGACCTTTGATCATGTATCTGACAGTTCTTGAAGACTCGAAGGGTTGTGTCCTTGGTCAGCAAGACGAATCAGGAAAGAAAGAGTATGTTATTTACTACCTGAGTAAGAAGTTCACTGATTGTGAGTCTCGATACTCAATGCTTGAGAAGACATGCTGTGCTTTGGCTTGGGCTGCTAAGCGCTTACGCCAGTATATGATAAATCGTACGACTTGGTTAATATCCAGAATGGATCCAATCAAGTACATATTCGAGAAGCCTGCTTTAACTGGAAGGTTTGCCCGTTGGCAGATGTTGTTATCTGAGTATGATATTGAGTATCGAGCTCAGAAGGCTATTAAAGGTAGTATCTTGGCTAACCACTTGGCACATTAGCCTATTGAGGATTATCAGACAGTTCAGTACGACTTCCCAGATGAGGAGATTCTGTATTTGAAGATGAAAGATTGTGATGAGCCTACACTCGATGAAGGGCCAGAACCTAGTTCCAGATGGAGTATGGTGTTTGATGGCGCTGTAAATCAGTATGGAAATGGTATTGGGGCAGTGATTATTACTCCTCAGGGCACACATATTCCTTTTACAGCAAGGCTAACTTTCAAATGCACGAATAATATGGCTGAGTACGAAGCCTGTATTAAGGGATTGGAAGAATGCATTGATCTAAGGATCAAGCATCTTGATGTTTATGGTGATTCAGCCCTCGTTGTCAATCAGATCAAGGGTGAATGGGAAATGAATCAGCCCAGTCTTATTCCATATAGAGATTATGCGAGGAGGATTTCAACGTTCTTTAATGAGGTTGACTTCCATCATATTCCTCGAGATGAGAATCGGATCGCAGACGCTCTTGCTACGCTTGCTTCGATGATTGTGGTTAAACATTGGAATGAAGTTCCCAATATCACCGTGATGCGCTTGGATATACCAGCTCATGTATTTGCAGTTGAAGAAGTGAAGGATGATAAACCATGGTATTATGACATCAAGTGTTTCCTCCAGAACCAGGTTTACCCGCCTGGGGCATCTGTGAAAGATAGGAAAACTTTGAGGAGATTATCAGGCAGTTTCTACCTCAATGGCGAAGTGCTTTATAAGAGAAATTTTGACATGGTTCTGCTCAGATGCGTGGATAGACACGAAGCAGACGTGCTGATGACTGAGGTCCATGAGGGTTCATTTGGTACTCATTCCAATGGACATGCAATGGCTAGAAAGATGTTGAGAGCAGGCTACTATTGGCTGGCAATGGAGTCTGACTGCTGCAAATACGTGAAGAAATGCCATAAGTGTCAGATTTATGCGGATACGATTCATATTCCACCGACACTTCTGAATGTGATTTCATCACCATGGCCTTTCTCTATGTGGGGAATTGACATGATTGGCATGATTGAGCCGAAAGCGTCCAATGGACACAGGTTCATTCTCGTAGCAATTGATTACTTCACTAAGTGGGTTGAAGCAGCGTCATATGCAAATGTGACCAGGCAGGTGGTCGTGAAGTTTATCAAGAATCAACTCATATGCCGTTATGGTGTGCCAGATAAGATCATTACTGATAATGGATATAATTTGAACAACAAGATGATGAAAGAGCTGTGTACCGAGTTCAAGATTGCACACCATAATTCTTCTCCTTATAGACCCAAGATGAATGGGGTTGTTGAAGCTGCTAATAAGAATATCAAGAAGATTATCCAGAAGATGGTTGTTACATACAAGGATTGGCATGAGATGCTGCCATTGACTTTGCATGGATATCGTACATTTGTCCGCACTTCAACAGGGGCAACCCCTTTCTCTTTTCTTTATGGCATGGAGACCGTATTCCCAGTAGAGGTGGAGATCCCATCAATGAGAGTCTTGATGGAGGCCAAGTTGACTGATGCTGAATGGGTTCAAAGTCGTTATGACCAGTTGAATCTGATTGAAGAGAAGAGATTGACTGCCATGTGCCATGGTCAGTTATATCAGCAGAGAATGAAGAAGCTTTTGATAAGAAGGTAAAGCCTCGTGTGTTTCGAGAAGGTGACCTAGTGCTCAAGAAAGTCTTGTCTTTCGCGCCCGATTTCAGGGCAAGTGGACTCCAAACTATGAAGGTCCATATATTGTTAAGAGATCCTTTTCAGGTGGTGCTTTGATGCTTACAACTATGGATGGGGAGGATTTCACTCATCCTGTGAATTCAGATGCAGTCAAGAAATACTTCGCCTAAAAATAAAAACATAATAGCTCGCTAAGTTGAAAACCCGAAAGGGCGGCTTAGGCAAAAATGAGCGTCTCGGTGGACTGAAAACCCGAAAGGGCGGTCCAGGCAAAAGTTAGAGACAAAAAAATGAATATATGCATCCCGCTAGATTGAGTACCTCATCCTGGGGAAATCTAGGCAAAAATTAGGGATTTGGCAAGTAACTGTGTCCTGACAAGACTGTGTTCTACAACTGTCATTCGTCAGAGATTCTCCCTCAGTCATCATCAACTGAAGCTTAAAATACATCGAATTCGGAATTGGTGGAGAAATGGTCATTATGTTCAATGTAGCCCTTTTCCAATATATATCACCAATTTCAAACTTGTAAAAATCTATGGAGTCTTGCCATTTGCAGGCTACCATTCCATCAAGTAAATTCGAGCATTTATCCAATTATTTGCACTCTTATTTGTTTCTATTCAAAAAATGTTTTGTATGTTTTAATTGATAAAATATCATTGTTTTGGAAAAACAAATTTTTCACAAATTGTTTTTTACCAAAGGGAACATTCACAATGATAAAAGATACTTAGGAGATCCTCAGTGCTCTCCCAAGGGTGGTATGATCCCCAACAGGGTAAGACATTTGTTCATATCCCTGGCATGACTGTATCCTCTTCCTCCAGAATTTTGTTGTGGGTTCATCCCCAAGCAGAGTGTTTGTTGAGGTTATTCACCTCCCCTCCCTACAGCAGAGCAGTGATCTTTCCTCCTCAGCAGATGTGTTCTCTTTGGAAGGTTCGGTATTTGGTGGTTGATCCCCAGTATTCCGTCATTTCCTCAGATAGATCCCCAGTGGAGTTGTTGGTGTGATAGACTTTATCTGTGATGATTCATCCCTTGCTGAGATACTGCTGTTTTCTGGTATCTCTGACTCCCCTGTAGAGTTATGTATGTGGCAGCTTCTACCTGCACAATGAACTCTTTTCTCCGACTGTGGCTGATGATTCCTCCAGAGCCTTTTGTGTTTTTCCTATCGAGCAGAGTGTATGGTAAAGGTATTTTAGTCTCCTTCCTCCTCAGCAGGTGAGAGCTCTTGGTTCATTTGACCTTTGGGAGCTTCTGGTTGGTGGTTGTATCCCCACAAAGATCCATCACCCCCTTTTTGATAATTTCCCCGGCGGAGTGGTTCCCCCAGCAAAACTTATTTGCGCCGTGGTCCGGTTCATAGTGGGAATGGTTGTTGTTCATTCCCCTGCAGAGACTTTATGATTTTCTGATATCTCTGATTCGCCTGTAGAGTTGCTTTTGTGGCAGTTTTTGCCTGTGCAATGAATTTTTTTCCCAGCTGAGACTGATGATTCATCCCTGCAGAGATTTTCTTGTCTCTGATCCCCGGCAGATTGGATATTCTCCGGTGATCCTGGCTTTCTCTCTTGAGATGTAGTACCGGGTGTTTGATTCCTGGACCTGCGTGTGTTAGATATGTCTGTTTGGCAGCATTCATCATACATAAATCACGCATATACATGCATAATTATAACATTCAGATATTCATGTTGCATTCTTTGCCATATATCGTTGTTTGTTGTCCTCTGCTATTTGGTGATATATATTTCCCCAAGCAGATGTCGGTGACTGATCTCTCAATATAGAGTCAGCCCCTTTAAGCAGAAAGTGTTTATCTTTCCTTCTGCATTCCCCACTGAGTTATATCCTCGTGGATGACGGTTGTTTCCGTTTCCTCCCAACACATATATGGGGATGGGTTCCCCTATTGAGTTATATCCTTATTAGGATGAGTCTCGATTCAGTTTGCCTTTTTGGTTTAATCCTAAATTGGCCTCTTGTGACTGTCTCTTGTGCTTCCCTGTGGTAAATGAATAATTACTCAGTAATCAATAATTATTCACCTTATCCTCAGCAGAGTTTATGGTTTTCTACCCTTATACCAGTAGTTGTAAACCCTATTTTCACCTTCCCCTCAGCGGAGTTTGTGGTTTTCTACCCTTATACCGGTAGTTGTAAATCCTACTTTCCCCCCTTTTTGCAGAGTTAACCATTGTTGTTCATCCTAGTTGATGACGGTTACTCTTTTGTGGTTTTCTACCCAGTATTCGGTAGATGTAATCCCCTCTTTGACGGTTATCATTATCCAATATTCGGTATTGATATTCCTTCCTTCTTTGGGATAATTGCTCTGATTACACAATTTATCCCCAGCGGGTCCTCTTTCATTTACCGTTTGCCGGTGATGTTTGTTGCTCCCCTTGATTGGTCATCATTATATACCTAGTTTTTGGTATCCCGATGCCTTTCTCTTTCGGTCGATTTATCCTTTATTAACCCAGTAACCGGTTGTGGATAATCTTCCATGCGAGTATATTATCTATGTTCCGACGGTAATAGATAATATATCTCATGCACTCTTTGGTCGAAACCTTTTGGTCTTCCCCAGTTGAGTAAGATTTGCATCCTTATTTTGGAATCGAATGTCCCTTTCTATGGTTTTCTACCAAGTATCCGGTAGATGTAAGCCCCTCTTTGACGATTATCTTCATCCAATATTCGATGTTGATATCCCCCCATTTGCTTGGATAATTGCACTGATTAAGCAATTTTATCCCCAGCGAGTCATCTCTCGTCTACCCTGTTGCTGTTGGTAACGATTGTTTCTCCTGAATTGGTCATCATTATATACCTAGTTTTGGTATCCCGATGCCTTTCTCTTTCGGTCGATTTATCCTTTATTAACCCAGTAATCGGTTGTGGATAATCTTCCATGCGAGTATACTATCTACGTTCTGACGGTAATAGATAATATATCTCATGCACTCTTTGGTCGAAGCCTTTTGTTCTTCCCCAATCGAGTAAGATTCGTACTTCCCTATGGAGTCGAATGTCCATCCTATAATCGAGTTTGCGTTCTGCCCTCTTTTTGGATGATGAGTGTTTTGGGAATATTCCCCAATTCACGCTTTGGTTGGTCACCTATTATATGCCCAGTAACCGATATCCCTGGTGTTTCTTCCTTCTGCTCCCTATTATGACTTTGGTCCCCTGAGGAGTCAGATTTCCCTGAGTTGAAATATACCTTTCTAGGTCTTCCTCAGATGATTTGGTTGATTGATATCTCTCACCCTTATACCGGTCTTAGATATTCATTCTTCCCGAGCTTGTTGTTCTTTCACCCTTATACCAGTGATCAGATCATATGTCTCATTGAGCTTGTTACCCAGTAACCGGTAACACCTCATCCCGTTGCTTCCCCAGGAGAGTCTTTTTAGACTTCCCCAGTGAAGTATCCATTGCGGATAGTTTTTGTTGTGTTGTCATATTCCCCAATACATGCATCTTTGAGTCAGCTCGAGTTTTTCAACGGATTTATTCCCTTTGGAAACTCTTTTCCTCAGCTTTGAGTCGTGACCTGCTCACGCAGTTTATACCCTTTCCTATCCCCATAAGAGTCCCCAGTAGAGTCTCTATCCCTAGTGAGTGTATTACTCCTATGGATTGTCAATCTCTCCCGATGTCTTTTTTTTCTTTGTGGACACATATCCCCACAGAGTTTGTTTGTTTTGCATACATACATTTGCATCATGAGGTCTCTCAGGGACCAAAATTTGTCTCTTTGTTATTATCTAAGCCCATTCTACCTCGTCGAGACGAAGATTTTAACCTTCACTTCTCCGGCTAGAATGACCTTAAATAGGAGCATTTGTACGACCCCAATTTTGTCCCTAAGATCCCTCATGGCATCATAACATTGCATTGCATAGCCTCAAGGATCATTGAGCATCTTGGCTCCCTTTCTCTTTCGGTAGGGATCTCTTGTGAGTGGTTTGAGATCACCAAGCATGCTTGAATTGTATATCATTGCATTTCTTGTTTTTGTTTACTAACCAAAAGCACAAAAAATATGTCACTAACATCTGTTATTATAGCTTAAACAATCACCAGGTCAAAGAGCTTCAAGAAGATCCTTTGTGCAAGAGATGAGGTATTTTCTTGGGATGAAGATCACATGGTTATTATAAGGAGCTTACATGAGCTAGGGTTTCATTTTGAAGCAATTTTACCAAGTGGTAGAGGCTCAAGCTAATCTAGACATTTCAAGGTCATCTGAGGACCAAAAGTCAACTGTGCAGTCAACTGAGGGCTATGAGGTGGGGAAATGAGTTGAAACACCTCAATCATGTTCAAATAGGGACTATTCATCATTCTAAACATCCATCTTGAAGATTCAAAGGTCATGGCAAAAGTTACTAAAAATGGAAAATGACCTGTAATTCAAAGTTTCCAAATTTGGCAAGTTTTTGGTTCACATTCAACATGACTTTTCAATGTCAAAGAAGTTTCAAATGGATTTTTGGTGAACATGAAAAGTTGTATATCTTTGTCTCCCCTTTTCAAAAAGTCCTAATTCATGTCCATATGATGAATGGTTGAGGAGTTATGGTCATTTGATCACAAGGTGTGCATGGAAATTCAAAATGGTATAACTTTTGATGCAATGCTCCAAATTGGTCCATTCTTTTTGCAAAATGTTTCTCTTGATCAAGACATCTCAAAATAGCCTTTGCCATGCATGGGAAAAGTGTGTATGCATATCATTTCTCATGTGTTCATTTTGAAGTGAATTTCCACCATTCAAATTTGGCTTATGATACAAGCAAAATACCATTCAAATCATGACCATTGGATGTCCATGAGTGAATTCAAGCCTTGCATGGGATGTCTCACGTGTAGCATGGCCATAATGAGCTCATTTTGCATTTTTGCAAATTTGCTTCACATCTCCCTAATCTTGATTAATGAATGGAAAAGAGGATTAGCATGGTCATTAGTGTCGCATTACGCGAAAAACCGGCGGGAAAAAGAAACACAGAGCCGCCACCGTGCGTTATTTATCCCAAAAGAGGGAAAGGAAACGCTCGAAGTAAACCTGGAAAGGACATGGTCTCGCGACCAGAGATGCAAGGATCGGGAGTCGGTTATGCGAAGGGAAGGTATTAGCACCCCTACGCATCCGTCGTACTCGACGGGATCCACGCTCAGAAAGAATAGAAGAAAGGTTGCTAAAGATACTGTTCAAAACTGCACACACGCTGGAAGGAAACACAGATGAAAGACGGAAGGAGCGGACTCGGCAGGATATCGCATCCTGGGCCTACGTAGTCTGTCAGACACAGACATCAGAGTCGACGTAGTCCGGGGAACGGGAAACATGCTCGCTAGGATGTCGCATCCTATGCATACGTATCTTCTCTAACCAGAGAAAGAATCAGAGCACTCGTAGCTCGGCTAACGCATGCCAAACAAAACACAAACGGAAACCGACTGCCAATCGCTGGACTTACGTCAGACTCCACACAAACGGGCAAACATGGAAACCGAATGCCAATCGCTGGACTTACATCAGACTCCGAACCAACACACACACATAGGAAACCAACTGCCAATCGCTGAACTTATGTCAGACTCCAAACAAAGAAACAAACACAGGAAACCGACTGCCAATCGCTGGACTTATGTCAGACTCCAACACAACACAAAGGGGTTGAAAAAGAAAAAGGGAGCCCGGAGAGATCAGCTCATCTCCTGCCTACGTACCTCATCTGGTATGAGGATCAGGGCGACGTAGTTCCCCTTAACAGGGAAAGAACTTCTAACCTAACCAGAGACAAGGGAGATAACAAGCTACTAGGGAGACTACGACTCGAGCCTAGAAGTTGTCATGCATACGATCCCTATGTTGAGGTCTCTAATCCTAACTTTCACAGGAAGCAAGCTATCCTAAACAGCACATAAGCAAACACAAGCAAAAGTATCACACACTATATGCAATCAATTGGCTCACACAAGGCTGGGCTTTAGTCAAGGGGTCATGTCAACCTCGACAAACAAGCCAACTAGAATGGGGTGCTTTTAGCTCTTAACCCTAACATTGAGAGTTAGGGTGAAGCAGATGAAATAGAGATGAGGGTAAGACCTCACAGCTCTTATCCCTGGCCTGGGAGAGCTTGAATCAATAGAAAGTGTGGGAGTTCAGAATGTAGGAACTCTTCTCCACAAATGACTGACTCTATGGACAAGATTTTGGGTTTTTATTCAAAGTGCATCAACACATGGTGTGAGCAAAGTGAATGACACAACTGAATAGCAGGGGATGGATTGCACATCCCTTTTGTCTGCCAATTGCCTCCTAAGAGGACTTTACCTACTTGGCACAAAATTAAACAACCACAAACATTGCCTCTTAAGGAGGGCTTTAGACAGGTGCCTGCCAAAGTAACATGACAGGTCTTCCAGACTACATGAAGATCAAGGGATTATACCTAAGTGGTAATCCAACCACAAGCAAAGCAAAGCAAAGTTCAAATGAACTTAAAGCAACTTAGGTACCTGTGGAAACAACTAAACCAATCAGTACAAAATTCAGACAACAGTCAACAATCAATATCAAACAGACAGACAAATCCAATATGCAACACATAAGCCATAAACACAAGTGAACCATCATCAAAGCCTATAAAACAAACAAATGTTAGCCAACAATAACAAATGATCAAGCTCAAATGAAGGAGCAATATCAACCATGGAGATGCATACTTGAACCTGAAATTCACAACTCAAATGGTAAGTCCAAACCACTAGGTCAAAGCCTAGGGTCAAAAGTGGATCAAAAAGCCAAAACAGAACTTGATATTCAACACAAAGCATGTTTATTCAATCAAGAGCAAGTCCCAAAAAGGACCAAATCAAAATTATCAAGCAAGTCCAATTCATGTGCAAAGGAAGTCAAAGACCAATTCAAGGCTCATATTTGATCCTTCTGAATGAAAATTCCAAATCACAACAGAAATGATTCAAATAATTCTGGACAAATTCATGAGCATTCAACACATCCAACATGATCATCATACAAAAAATCATAAGCATCAAAGATCATTTGGCATGGAAATTAAATTGCACAAGTTGATCAACCAAATGTGTGACACAAATTGTCACACTATGCTAACATGGGCATAAAACAGAAATGGCAAATGAGAAAAATGCACAATCAAGCCTCAAAGGTCCAGCAACATGTCAAGAACACTCATGCAAAATTTCAAGCAATTTGGATCAATATCAAGCATTTCATGATAGAAAGAGCAAGGCAAGGTCATAAAAACACATATGTTCACATACTCTAACACAATTAAAAACCAGCCATGCACAACTTTTGAAATCATCATCATAAAAAACTAGACAAGCAGAGGATCATTTTGCAAAAAATTAGGAGTTATTTGAGCCATTTTTCAATTTGTTATGGATTTTTGAAGTTGATGAAAAAAAATAAAAAATGAAATGATCAAAGCATGGCAAAAGAGAGGGAAAAGCATAAAGTGAAGAAATGATTTGAAATAATGTCACACGCCAGAATCGAACACGGTACATTTTCAAATATGAGCGCGCCACCATGATGAAACTCACTGTTTCATTAAAATAGGTGGCAGGTCAAAGCTGATTTGGCATGGTCAAACAATTGTGAGCCTATCAATCTGCTAGCGAGGCGCATGTGTGGACCAATGTAATAGAAGCCCTAGGCCAGCGTGTACAATAACCAGATGGTGGCTAATCCGTTGCTAAGTCGTCGCTACCATGAAGATCTTCATCTTCCTCACGAAGATGAAGATGAACAGCATGAATGTTCATGAGCGATTTCCAGAATTTTCCAGATTTCTCCAGATTTCAACAAAAAGCATACCAAATCAAAGCTCATGCAATGTACATCAATAATCCATGGTCAATTCATGCTAAAACATCCTATATTATGCAAATTGATCACAAACATATTTGACATGAAAACTTCAATCACACATATTTCACTCAATAATGCATCATTTCATGTGATTTTTAGCTCAGAATCATCAGTGAAGAGAGATCTACAAGAATATACACATGGATTTGAGAATTGTGAAGGTCGAAAAACCTACCTCTTGAAGAGCAGGTTATGGATTTGCACGATTCAAAGCTCCAAATGATCCAAATATGCTCCAGAATCCTTGTTATGATGATTGATGAAGAAAAGGAAGCTTGGAAACGTGTAGATCTAGCTCAAATCTGAAATGCCATGGCAAGGTTCTTGAACTTCAACTGCTCGAATACTGCTCCAAATCTTCAACCAAATGATGGATTCACACTCAATCACACTCACTGATCATGAATCTTCAACAAAAACAATGTGTTATGTTGAAGAATTTTGAAATTTTATTATGAGAAATTTTTGGAGGGAGAGAGAAATGTGAGATCTAGATCCAGAATCCTCCTCAAATCTGTTATGATTAGGAATATATATGCTCCACTAATTCACTCTTAATCCAAATTAGGCATGTAGAGCGCTTGAGAACAAGATTTCAGCAACTTCCATTTCCAGGTGATGCAAATTCGATCCTCTCCTTTTGCTGATTTTTTGATATAGATGTGTAGATCTTGTTGCATAGGTTTTGTAGATGTGTTTAGAATTGAAAATGGTTGAGAATTGAGCATGTATGATGAACTTTAAGTTTAGATCTAGGAAATGTTTTCGTTCGATCTAGAAAATATAGGAAGAATTAGAAGATTTGGATGTCATATTTGGAATGTACATGAGAAGATGATTCGAATGATGTATGCCTTGTTTATTTTTGGAAAAAATTTGGTTGGCGCCACCGCCTGTTGGCCGGAGAAGACGACCGGAGATTAGCTCCGGCGTCTCTGTAATTCCTAGGGTTTGTGTGATGTGGATCCCATGTGTACGCCATGTATGCGCCTGCGTGTGAGGATGATTGGTTGTGTTTGCTTTGACCTGATCCATTCGTGCCTTGACCGGTGACTTGGATGCTGACGCGTTTAATGAAATGGTGTGTTTTGATGTTTGAATGTGGAGCGTTGATCATTGGCGCGCGCTAGATCAGACGACTGTGGTTATTTCCTGATTTAATTTCAAATATTTGTTTCCCTCCATTTTCCTTTGGTTATTCAATTACTTTGCTTGTTTTAGAAAATTCATAAAAAAATGCAAAAATAGTCCAATTTAATCCCAATTTTTTTCATAGTTTTGTTTTGATCTCTACTTTTTTATGGTATTAATTTCATGAATTGTTGATGTCTGGATTTTTATGTGGATATTTTTGAATGAACATTGTGCTAATTTGACCTATTGCCTTCAATGCCTTGTGAAATTCTATATGTTGAGCTTCTTGATCCAATTTTTTGCATGTTTGATCTTCATACATTATGTGATTTTTTGGTCACTGGTTTGGATTTTTTCTCATATGTTATCATCACTTTTGACACATGGAGAAAGATGTGACAATTTGTGTCACATTTTTGACATTGGATTGTTGCATTTTTGTTCACATAGCATTTGAATCTTTCTGGATTTGATCTTTTGCATATTGGACATTCATAACATGAAAATCTTAAGGTCATTGCATGCATTTCTGTTTTGTTTTGAATTTTCTAAGTTGGAAGTTCATTTTGTGCATATTGTTTGTCATTGCATGACATTGACCATTTGAGATACTTGCTTATTGATTTGATGCTGGTCCTTTTGAGGACATTTTATGGATTGTTTGAATGTGCATTATGTGAAAGATTGGGTTCTGTTTTGATCATTTGGTTTGGTTTTGAACTTAGTCTTTGTACTAGTGTTTTGTGCATAAACTAACTGTGCTTTGTGTTTCAGGTTTGGACATTTAGCATTGATGGTTGATTTGTTCTCACTTTGTGAGATACAAATGCTTTGAGTTCTAACTTTTGTTCGTTTTGTAGGATTTTAAGTGATGTGCTTGAGCTCATGAGTTCATTTAAGTGCTTGAACATTGTTCATTGAGTTGTGTAACTGTTGAATGGAATCACTGTTTGTCTGTTGGTTTTTTGACTGAAATACTAATTGTTTAGTCTTTGTACAAGTACCTTAGTTGCTTGCTTGCTTTTGCTTTTGCTTAAGCTTTGGATTGTGGTTGACACACCACTTAGGTAGTTATCTTCTTACTTCATGTAGTCTGGAAGTCCTGTCACCTTTTTGGCAGGCATTTTGCTGGCAAGTCCTCCTTCAGAGGCTCTGTTTGTGTTTGTTTACAATTTGTGCTCAAAGACCTCCAAGATGAGGCATGTGATATTTGATAAGGCCTCCAAGAGTAGAGGCAATTGACGGATAAAAGGGATTAGTAGCCAATCCCCCGTTATTCAGTGAGTCGTTCTTTATGCTCGCACTACGTGCTGATGCTTCTTAACATGTACCCAAGATCTTTGTCCAATGTCTGTCAAGTGGAATAGGATCTCACTTTCTGGATCTCCACACTTTCTTTGTTTTAAGCTCACCATGGCCAGGGTTAAGAGCATGAGGTCTCATCCTCATTTACCATCTTTGATCAGCTTCACCCTAACTTTCAATGTTAGTGGTTAAGAGCTACAGATTACCCTTTTATAGTTTTGGCTTGTTTGTAGAGGTTGATATGACCCCTCTTGACTAAAGCCCACCCATTGTTTGAGCCTCTTATATGTATATAGTGTGTGATGTATGTTTACCCCATGAAACTTTTGATGTGTGTGCTTTTGAACTATGAGTTTCCTTTTGAGCTTAATTGAAAGATCATTACCATGTTCATCCATGTGGAAGATACAAGATACATTGAGGATCTCTTATGAGACTTGTGTGATTGCTTATGCCTTGTGCTTGCTTATTCCAAAGGATTGCAGCCACTTGGATCATCTACATGATCTCATGATAGGAACTCCTAGTGTGGTTTCATTGCTTATCCCTCACCTTTTTGTTTCCTTAGGACTTAACCCTTCATCCTCTCCACTCTAACCCAAACCAAAATCCTTTTTGTGCAAACATTTGACTTTGTTTTCAACATTAGAAACCTAAGCCTTATGCTTTTGATTTTCAAACTTTCTTTTCATAATACTCATTTTGAATTGAATCTTTATGTCAACTTTGACCATTTTTGTATATACTTCTAATTGGTAAATATAACCCATTCAAGTGTGCTTTTTGTGGTTTCAATGATCACTTATTAATCATAATTTTTTCATAACCTTTAGCTATTAGATTTGAGTTATCTTTGTGGTAGATGTAATACTCACCTTTATCCTTAGTGATGGACAATGAGCCTTCCATGCTTATTATAGGGTTACCCCCTCACTAGCATGTTGAAGCTATCCTCACATGGTGGACTTGTGGTTTTAGGTTGAGTTTTCTCCCTTTGATTACAAAAGACCTTAAGGCTTTTGGACCAATCAATCCACCAATTTGTTTTGAGATTTTTACCCTGAACTACGAGGTTTTGATCCTAATCTTTTCATAAGAGGGTACGTAGGCAATGGGTTTATCCATCCAAACACAAAATGTAAATAACTTGTATATTCTTTTCTCACCTCTTCAATCATGTTTGCACAAATAAAATTTTCACAAAACAAATAACCTTCACAAGTGTGAAAAGGGCTCTCTAGGAGTACCTAGGATGTTTTGGGTGCCTAACACCTTCCCATTGCATAACCAACTCCCTTACCCAGATCTCTGTTTCTTTTACTAGTTTTTGTTAAAACTTTTTAGGTTTTTGTTCGCTTTCTAACCATTCCTTTGGATAAATAGAAGTGCGGTGGCGACTCGACTTTGTATGATTTACCTTGGATTTAGTCAATATCTCCAATGGTAACGAATACACCGCTACACTTGCAATCCTACTAACTAACAATTCTTAGCATGCAATCATTCACATATTTAATCATGCATAACACGAATGGTTTATAGTTAATAGTAGAAAATGAAAAATACTACTAACATACAAACTCACTACAGAAGGGCCAGATGTCTTGCCCGATGTTGCAACATGTGAGCAAAACATTAGCACTTATCAGAGATGGTTAGTACTAAACAAATACATGTGTTACCTCAGCAATACCAATACTACTATCTCGTTTTCCCATGATTTTACAAAGAGTTAGTACTTCAAATGACACCTAGATGTCAGTCATGCATAGGTTAGTATGTTAGCACATACGCAGCCAAAAACATGAGTAGAATATCTAGAACAAAATCAAAATATGTATGAGCATTAGATTTGTTTTATTGTAGAAAAAGTTCAAAGAGGTTATAAAGCCTTTACAAATCCAAAAAAAGAAGCCTGGATACAAATGCCAGAATAATAAAGATAAAACAGAGGAAATCTTCAGGAAGAAATCTCCAAACATAATTTCCTTAGATCAAAATCCAATTTAAGATATCTTCATCTGACTCATAATCACTTGAGTCACTTGATTCCATTAGCTTTGCAACTGCATCCTCTATCCTCTTTTACTTCTTAGGATGCATATTTGAGATTATTATCATCTTAGGATCGACTAATCGACTAGACGGTTCAACAATGGTGATGTTGTTCTAAACATCTCCAGCTTCCTTGACCTTATTTAACAAAGACTCCAGCAAATCCCCAAAATCCTTGGGAACCTCGATTTCTCTGACAGGTATGCTCTCACTATATTGTTTAGATGGATCATTATAATTTTAGTTCATGTTGAGATGAATATCTTGAATGATCAGATAGATATATGAAATGTTAGAGTAGGATAAAGCAAGATGTCTATTTTTCCTGGTTGTAACGACAACCCAATTATACCACACTTGAGATAACAAAATAATCTTCCTTAATTTCCGTGCCAAAAATGTCTTAGGAAAGAGAAATCATTTTTTTTACTTTTAGCACAACTCCCTAGCATTGATTGCTATTGATTCTCACAAATGCATACCCCTTTTTTAAAGTGTACTGCATCTAATGGATTGGTGAAAATGTTAGAGACAAATGTCATGACATCTTGTCCCATATTACATTCCTTAAATATTTACTTCACCTAGAGTAGTTTCTTACAATGGATCCATGTAGTAGTGTATTCATATTCATCAGAATATAATGATACACATCTTTTTTCCTTGCGTACCAAAGATATCATGTTATTAAAAAAATCTTACTATTATAACTTCTCATGGGGTTCTCCTTGTCTATGACACAGACTTCCTTCAATAGCTGAACCATTTTTTGTATGTTGAACATAATGACACAGACTCCCTTCAACATTCTGCTATCCATCCCTTTTTGTATGTTGAACATAATGACTAACACACTTGCTTCAGCATCTGACTCTGATTGAGGAATTCTAGATTATTCATAGTAACCAAGAACATCTAGTTCATCCTTCTTCTGAATTGAGGACTCAGTTACCACTATGATAGTCATGATGTCTGTCACATATTGGAAAACATATTCCTTATAATTTTTATCATCCTTTATTAGCTTTACTTGAAATTCAGAAAGATATCCAACATCTTCTATCATCCTTAACTTAAGGTCAAACTGCATATGATGAACATCATGCTCCATCATGTTATCTAACAAGTCAATATCACATATGAGAATTTTATCATGGTCTTTCACACCTAATTCCTCTACCAGCTGAACATCTTCTTCAGAGATTAAAGCTTCTTTAGAAGCATCATTTCAAGGGATATCCTCATTTAACATAAATATTTCAGGATAATATCCTCATTAACGAGAGACACGTCACCAAGATCATCATCCTTAGTAACACCTTCACTGACTGGTTCAGACCTATCATGAATGTCCTTGTTCATAAGAATAGAATCCTCATTAGCACTAACATATTTCTTAAAAAAATTATCAATGTGTTTACTCAAATTATTCTTCATGATATTTCTAATTATGCTTGCAAAATGGAGCTCTTCAACTTCCTCATTTAAGTATCTATTGAGAGAGACATTATGCACATCCGTTTGATATAGTTTGAACTTCAGAAAAACTGACAGTCTTTGACTTAATCTTATGGTTCTATAGAGTTTCTTGATTTGACAACAACAATTTGCTCCACATCAACATTCTCTTAAATATGAACATACCTATCCTTTACATATTGTGTGCCTGGAGTAATCAATCTATACTCCTTGCTATTTGTAGCATAGACCAGAAGAATGCTCTCATTCTTACTTATCATTCCTTCATTCATAGTATGATTATAGTTATCCATAACACCGTCCTTAGCTCTAGTTGCATCAGCCTCAACATCTTCATGAAATTGATCAACAAGTTGGAAAAAATGTTTGGCACATCGTCATCTTCATCTGGACTACTCAAAGTTGTTTCTTGGGAATCTTCAACAGAATATATTTGAATGTCATTGTCGCATCTCAAAAAATACGACCTTGTGAGTGATAACACGCTTGCGGATGACTAACAGAGTCTCCATCAAAATTTATCTATTTCTAAAAAAGGGAAAAGGAATATATCAATAAAACCCCTAAAATAATGACAATGATATGGTCGTCGTAACCAAATCGGGTTTGGGAGTCGATTATGCAAGGGAAAGGTATTAGCACCACTCACACCTGTTGTACTCAACGAGAACCATTTACTTAGTTTTACGCATAAGTGTTAGTTTAAAAATATTTTCATTCTTCAAGTTACTAAAGAAAAAAAGAGAAGGACTAAAAATAAGTTTTTTACTAAGGTGCCTGACAAGATTACGGGTCTTGCTCCTACGTATCTCCAGGTGAAATAGAGAACTCAAGGCTATGTAGTTTTGGGTAGAAAATGTTTATTTTGTGGGTCAATTTTAGCGAAAGCTATCTTATCGCAATTGAATGGAAAACATTCATTACTCAAAATACTTAGAGGAGGGGCGTTTTCAAGACGACATAATGGACTAATAAATCAACATTCGCAGGAAAATGTCACTTAGCTCACTCACACATATGTGGACAAAGTGTTATTTTGCATTGTCTCCAGACAGAACATCTTTTGTTTGAATAAAAGAGTTTGAGTTGAAAGCCAAAAGTAAAAAGGTTTGAATGTGTTAGATATATTTTTGGGTGTTGACGAACACTTGGATGGTCGAGATATACACCTTGTATCCAAGCTTCTGGGGAGCTCGTGATATACACCAAGTTCATTTTCATCTTATTTGTGAAAGGGTTAGATATGGTTAGGTATTTTGGGTTGGATGACAAACATTCAGATGGTCAAGATATACACCTCGTATCCAAACATTCGGGGAGGTCGTGGTCTACATCATGTTCCCTTTTCGTTCAATTTATTGTAAAAATGAAATTGGCATCAATCATGTTAAGAGTTTTTTAAAGGAATGACGAGCATTTGAATGGTCGAGATATATACCTCGTATCTAAACCCCCGCGATATCGTGATATACACCATATTCCTTTTTCATCTTTGTTTGCGAAAAGATGTTTGATAATGATTAAGTGTTTTATTTTATTTTGAAAATGCACTCGATGTTGATCGAGATTTGATTTGTATTGTAAAATGAATTAATTGTGAAAATGATTGAAGAATAAATGAAAGGTAAGAATCGAAACACAAGATCACGAATTACATCGCGAGGGGCACACATAAAATAGAATAAGAGGGTAGAAGCACATACAAAATAACTACATCACACAATCATCCAATTGAATCGAAAAAAGTAAACAAAACCAAAAGATGCACATATCAAGGTATCATATCACGAGGACAGGAATCGATGTCGCGTAACGCAAAGACGTGAAATGAAAAGCTATTAAAGTAGAATCTAAATTTGATTAAAACGTAACGATATTGAGTCGTTGTAGGTAAACACAAATCAAATCACAAGTTGCTAACACATAAGCGCGGTCAATGCAAATAAATCGAAACGCAACAAAATATAACATCGCAAAAGTAAAAGCCACGTATCGAAACGCAATGGATTAACATGACGCGATCAAAAGCCACAGGTCAAAAAGAAAAAAAAAGAAAAAAGAAAAGTGGAATTGTGGCTATGCCAAAATATCAAAAGTGCTTACAAATTCGAATTAAAACGTGACGACAATAACTTTTAAATGTCGCACATAAATGAAATAAGTCAAATGCAAACTAGCTCATCATAATAGTAACAAAATTAAAGTAACGCGATATTGACAAATAAATCAAGCTGAGTATACAAAATTTGTTCGGATCTAATTTTGATGTGATGATAAACAACAAACAGAAACGCATACGCATCACATATTACATCATCACGTCAAATGAAAATTTGGCAGAATAACGACATACGAATCTTGTTGAATCTGCGAATTTAATCTGATTTAATGCAAAGAATTAAAAACAGCAACATACACACAAATTATTTACATTGTTACATCAAATATTAAAAAATATTTAAATGAACAAAATAAATCATAGACTCAACGAAAATCAACACAATCGAACCAAAATTTAACGCGCAATAAAACAACGGATACGCAATGAAACAATGAAATAAAAAAATGTCAAAACATTACAAAATCTAGTGTTGTTGAGTTGTTAACATGGAGTTGTCTGAGAGAGAGGTTACGGTAACAGAGACAAACACTATGTTAGCCTCAAAGACATGCTTTTCAACATTAGTGTTGAAGAAGAGATTCTTGCCACAACATTGATTTACGCATCGTCAAGATCAGGTTCATAGATTAGAAGCTGGTTATTATTCTTGCAGCAAATCTTAACCATTTTTCTTTTCTAAATAACCTTGAGAGAAGAGTGATGAAACCCTTTTGACTAAAAGGGTAAAAGAGAGAAAAAATGAAGTTTTATGGTGTTGTTATGTGTTTCCCCAGAAAAAGGGTGGTGTCACTAGAGTTTATTAAAATGGAGGTCTAAGCATGGTGGTTTCATTGTGCTATAGTGCATATGTGGTTCGTTTGAATGAGTGTATATTTAGTTTTTCATTGGAGAAAAACCATAGTGATGGTGTAGGTAAGCTCGACGACGGTCGTAGGTTGTACGATGGCGTTGGTTTTGGTTTTCGTTTGTTGCAAAACATGAAAGGGAAGTGAGTTATATGGTGTTTATGGTTGTAGAGTTTCTATATGGAGGGATATTGAGAGAAGAAAATCATGTTGGTGGGGGCGGATTTGTCATGGTGGATTTCCAGCGGATTTGGCCGGAGTAGAAGGCAGAGATGCGTGTTACTCACGGTTGTGAAGGCTTGCTTGGTAGATAATGTGATGCAAATAAAGATTATGGTGGGTCATATGGTTGGTTTGTGATGAAGTTTTTTCTTTGGTATTTGACAAATGAGTGATATGGTGAATCAAAAAATGGAGCTAAAGTTGATGTTGTCAAGGAGAGGATTCAAAAAAAGTGCGAGGGAAGAAAAGGAAAAATATGGGGGATCTGTGTGTTCATGTTGGTAGTCCTGAATAAAGAAGCTGAGTTCTTTTTCTTAGGTTCGAATTTTTTGAGAGCTGGGATAGGATAGTCATTGAAGGTGCTGCAAGTTTAGTGTTTGGTGGTTGTGATTGGTCATTAATTTTGAGAGGGAGGAAATAATTGTTAGGGAGGGCACCGTTTGGCTCTGAGTGTTATTGATTATTTATTAGCTTAATCAACAAAACATTTAATATATATCGTCAACATTCGAGGGTTTCTACAAGACAAACATCCCAAAAACACCCTTGAAATTTTTAAATGATAAAAATGAGTATTAAAACTAAATTGAAATAAAATTCATATTTTTTTATAAAGACAAATAAAAATTAGATAATTATATACTTGTCTCTATTTATTGTTTTCTCAACATTTTGATAAAAAAACAAAAATCAAAGAAATTAAAATGAATAAAAATCGGGCGCAAAAATGTGCGGAAAATAAAATGAAGGCATTAAATTAATTTACGTGAAATAAAGTTCTGGAAAACAGACAGATGTATATCAAATCTCGCAGTAAAAAGTACCTGATTGAAAAGGTTCAGGATGATCAAAATGTCATTGTAAATGGAATCGAAAAAATTAAACGAGCATGATGAGTTAAACTACGTGAACCGTAGATTAATAAAACAGACAAATGCAAGTCTGGTCATAAAAAAGTTTGCCTGCTAATTTTATCACGCAATTGAAAATCATTTCAAACGGTCTGTCTATAAAACCGAAATTTTATTTTGGTATACTTTTTAATCATTATGCTGAAAGAAGTACATGCTGCGATATGCAGATGATGCAAATGTCATGATAAATATATCAATTTATTGATTTATGGGCAAAATTTGGGTATGACCGTTGCCCCTATTTAAATATATTCGACTAGAGAATATGAAGAAGATCATTCTTCATATGACCGCGGTGGGAGATAGTTAAATATTAAAGGACTCAAATTTTATCCTTTAATGAAATGAAATGAAAAGATATGCTATGAATTTATGGAGGACTCTTTTTTGCTTTTGTTTTGGTTTGGTAGGGATATGATGTGATGTGAGATGCACCACTTAGAAAAATGTCTTATGATGGATGAAGAGTAAAAGGTGGACATGTGGGGTAGTGATGGTCCCCAAGGAATGAAATGGTATCAAGGTGAAAGACTCGTTAGGGATAACAATGTTGCTAGAGAAATTCACTGGAGAGTATTCAAAAGTGGGTTTTATCAGCTGGTTAGTAATGACATATAGGAACTTTAGAATATACCTCAGAACTCTGGAGATTTCTAACAAGAAATTCATCCAATGAAAGATTTTGCCTAACAGGGAATTCATCAAAGACAAAATTCAGGAAATTTCTAATAAGAAATTTATGCAAGACAAAAATCATGAGTTTTCTAAAAAGAAAATTATCCATGCAAAACTTTTGAGATTCTTAACAAAGAATTCAAAAAAAGAAAAAGATATTGGATTTTTCTAACAAGAAAGTTAGCCAATCTTCTGGGAATTCCTTATAACAAAAATTTGTACAAACGATTTTCTAGGAAATATCAAGACAAACATAGCAAAAATTCCTAAATATGCCAAACAAAGTTGGACTTTGAAAATGCCAATAAAAATTGGACTTTGGGTCAAGGGACATTATTCAACAATAAGACATGGGTCAATGCAAATGAGCGTGAAGTACACTTTGGGCTATGCATGATTTGAATTTTCCTTTTATGTATGATATATGATCATTGCATGCAAATGCTGATGCTTCTGAGATGAAATGACATGAAATGAGGCTTGGCGAGATACCTTTATTGGTGAATGGAAATGCAAGGTTGACTCCCCGGGGAGCAAAGTGAACAACTACTCCAATTGCTTGCACTGGTAGGCTAGTCGACAAGTGATATATGTTATGAGAATAGCAAGGAGAAATCTTCTAAAGAAGTTACACCAGGGAAGACTACTACCGAGGTTCCTTGTGGAAGGTTCAAAAGAAACTCATCTAGGAGTCTACTATTGAGACTCATTAGGAGGCAGCTGTTGACGAGGTTTTTCTAAATAAATACCTTTTGTCGAGGTTTAACTGGGAAATCTTCTTCCAAGATAAACCAAGGAATCTTCTTCCAAGACTCATTTTGAAAAATACCTTATGCTGAGGTTTAACTGGGAAATCTTCTGCCAAGATTGCACGGGGAATCTACTGTCCAGATTCACTTTGAAAGAAATACCTTTTGTAGAGTTTTAACTAGGAAATCTTCTCTCGAGATTAACCAAGGAATATGTTTACGAGACTCGCTATTGAAAAGCGTAGAGTAGATGTTTGATGGCAATAATGATTGTCTTCATATATGCATGAAACATGGTTCATGTTATGCGTTATGATTGAATATGCTTTGTGTGCATTTTTATTAATGCATGAAATCCTATGGTTGCTTGGCTTAGTGGTCCAAACTTATGGGTATACTGCACATGCAATGATACATGGAATGTAATGATTGATCAATGCATGTATGTGTGCTAATTGGTATTATACTTTTGAGATGTTCCAGACGAGGTTGGACTTTGAGTGGTGCCAAGCAAGGTTGAACTTTTATTTTTCATGTTTGTTCTGCAAGGCTTCATGCTATGGGAATATGTCAGATGAATGTGATGTTATGCATGGTATGATGCTAGAGTGAAGCGACATGATCAATGTATGAGAATGATTTATGCAATGAATTAAGGGTTTCTAAAAGTTCGCATGTGGTAGGTAATGGAAGAACTCCTTTGTAACACGGTTTCTTGTCGAGGGAAAATGGATGTGTGTGCTAGCATGATTTCCCAACACTCGTTTCAAAATCAACGATTGCTAATGCATTATAGGATTTCTACTTGAGCAGATTCCAAATATGGAGAGGACATGCCCTTTTGTAACTCTCTTTCCCCAGTCTGCTGGGTCTTTGAAGAAATTTAACTCAAAAGGAGCTTGGAAGAAGCTTGCCATGACCTTGAGATTGCTTGCCCCAACGTTTGAATCTTGTAGTGGTCTGCCCTTGACTAGCCAATTCTTGGAACGGTAGATTTTTTTATTGACCGAACTTTGGAGAGTTTGACTCACTAAGGTCTTTAAGGTGGCTTTCCCCAGTATTCTTGAAGAGTTTTGTCCTTGACTAAACAAATCTTGGAGGGGTTGGCTTGGATTTACTGATTATCGAAGTGACTTTCCCTTTACTGGACTTCTTTCACATGATAAATCTCCTCAATTGACTGCATATTATTGTAATTCCCTTGATGCTAAGTGTCGGCTTGTAGCTAAAATTGGTCCTTCAAAATGGTAATTTTAATGAAATGCTCATGCAATTTTTGAAATCAAACTTTATTGAGATCATTTTGTGAAATACAATGAATGGGTCGATGATCAAAATATAATATCGATCTATCCACTCAAAGTGTGCAAGGTGGTGCAATCAATATAAATGATTAGAAAATATCTTTGGAGTTAGGTAAATACAATATTGTTGTAGTACACTTTCAACATAAACCATGCCACAATTAGGTCTTTTAAGGGTTGTAACGTGGTTTGGTTCATGGTTTTTGAAAAAAAGGATAAAAAGGCTCAAAATTTAATTTTAACTTAACCCATTCTTTTTGGTGATCTCCAGTCCTACGTTCAGTTAGATTCACACACACATTCAGCTTCGAAGAGGAATTTGAAGGTGAAGATGTAAAGATGAAGATTCAAGATCTAATATAATTTTTATGAAATGGAGGTTACCTTATTTTGTTTTTGTCAAGAATGCTGGTGACCCTTTGGTTATTGATATGGTGGTCACCTAACCTTGTTTTTTCTTTGTTGAGGGTTTGATGATTTTTTTTTGCTTTTTATCCCTCATTTTTGTCTGGACCGCTTCTTTGAAGCTTTCGGTCCACCAAGATGCCTAATATTTGCATAAGTCTCCTCTTTTGGTGTTCGACTTAGCAGACTTTTTTTTGCTGAAAGGTTGTGACTGCCTGGTTATTGGTTATTAAGGAACAACCACTATAAATTTTTAGCTTTTCATGATTTCTTCATCACTTCAAGGTGTGTGTGAAGAGTAACATATGGTTGATCCCCAAATGAGATGTTTTCTCTTTCAATTTGAATGCAAAGTCAGATTAACTGAACAAAATTACCTTGTCCCTAGTTAAGAATAAGGGTTTTTAATTTCGAAAGAAATACCGACTTTTAAGCTCAAAGTGGTTGACTAGGGATTAACTCTTTATCTCTTTGGCGTTTGGGGATTGAAACAATTCCTTACATCATCAACAAAGTTCTATTTGAAAGAATACCATAACAATTTCGGGTATTTCGTTTTCATCTTCCTCCCTCCAATCTTTGCTTACACAAAAGTTCAATAAAGATAAGTGAATGGGAGAAATATGTTTTTGTTTTTTTTATATAAATGGAAAATGAGTGAATACGAAATAATGGATCCAAACTATGCATGCTAATTTCATTAATATTACCATTTAAAAACATCAATGCTTAAAAGCAAACAAGTGCTTAACATGCAAAGGAAATTACAAATAAAATGTTGAAATAACCAAAAGATTGCCAACGTTAAGGATGAGTTTCCTTGTTTGATATACTGACTTTAGGGGTGAAATCCAAATTCTTTTCACTTGTTAGGGTAAGGGACCATTCATCATACTAGGGCCATCTCCGAAAGTCAACTGCCCTTTGTCGATCAGATCTTGCACTTCTTCTTTGAAGACCTTACACTCCTCAATTGAGTACCCCACTACTCCATCATGAAACTCACACCTGACATTTGGATTATAGTAATGAGGGAATCGAAACTCCATGGGTATAATTTCTCTAGGGGTTATTGATGAACTTTGGACCAACTAAGACCACAATTGATTGTACGTCGTTGGGATTGGGTCAAACTGGCGAGTCTCTCCTTCATGTCTATTTGGAGGTCTACGTTGATTCTGATGATGATGTTGCTTGTTTGGATTTCAAGTCTTCTGATTCTGGTGTTAATGCTGACGTGGAACCTTAGCTTGTTGATTCTACGGCCTTGGCCACTATTACTGGTACTGAGGACTGGGAGGTAGTGGTCACTGGCATTGGACAAACGCTGCATACGTATGTTGATAATAAGGCACCAGACAACGCACAAGTATGTTGATAATAAGGAAAAACGCTTCATCCTCCTCTTCCTCCTGGGAATTAGTAAGGGATTCACTATCATTACTTTGGCTACTCGATGCGCCTTGATTTTTTGGCTTTTGAGGCTGCTCTCGACGCGTTTTCCAACTTTCACCAGGTCAGAGAAGCCTGATGACGCACTGCATATCGTCATTCTGAAGTATGGACTCTATAGGGTATCCATAAACATGTCAAGAAATTCTTTCTCTAAGAGTGTTGGTTGAACGCGATTAGCCGACTCTCTCCAGCTTTGGGCATATCCTTTGAAGGATTCATTGCTCTTCTGAGATAAGTCTTGCAACTGCATGCGATTTGGAGCATTGTCCGAATTATATTTATACTACTTCAAAAAGGCGTTAGCTAGGTCCAACCATGACTGAATATGGCTCCTATCTAACTCCATGTACCAATTCAACGATGCCCCACTCAAATTATCTTCAAAATGGTGAATCATTAACTTATCATCATGAGTATGGGAGGTCATTTTTTGGCAGAACATCACCAATTGGTTCCTTGGGCAGATATCCCCTTTGTACTTCTCGAAATCGGGTACTTTAAATTTTGAGGGTAAAACCAAGCCTAACACCAAACACATGTTTAAAGCATTCACACCAAAGGAATCACACCCAGGATTTAAGTCTATCGTCCAGCACGCGGTATCTTTCAGCAACCTCAACATATTATGGTCTCTGGGTATTCACCACCAGGCCTGTTCCTCGGGAATTTGGCATGGAGAATACAAAACTATGATACTCAATAATACCATGAGGTGACCAATGCCCATCTCGGACAGTGTGATGCTCTTGTATAGCAGGGCCCTCAATTGGGATCCGAACATGTTAAGGCTTGCACGACCTCTTACTCGAGGTGGAATAACATTTTCAGTGACTGTAGTTCATTGAATGTTTTCCTCTCTCTTTTCCAAAGATATCATGGCATCACGAGTTGGTCCAACTTGTTTTTAATCAAGTCAACATCTTCTCTTAACATAACGATTTTTCTCCACAATGTCCATCATCCTTCAAAAGTTTCTTCAAGTTCAATATGGGTGCCAGGAAATCAGCTGCTGGTTATGGACAAAGGCGGAATGAGTTTTTTTATTTGTTTTTTCTGGAAAATATATTCATGCATCCTGATAAAATACATATCAAATTGAATGTGAATGAATGCAATGATATGCCATGCATTTTTTTAGGTACATAGTTTCATAGATCTGAGGTACGTATGATTGACAAATCTGATTACTTTTTACATAGGGTTCTCACCAAGTATGATCTAGGGTTTGCAAAGGTTCCTAGAGTCAAGGATCCAACATGAAAATATTGCCTCTTATGACAAATACTTGTCGGGCGTCAATTCCTTCAAGGAATATATTCTAGGTGGGGTTTTCGTTTTGACCCCATGAGATATACACATCACGGGCCCGCACTATGCAACCATCAACTTTAAGGTTCTAAAAATGGTTCCTAGAGTCATGGATTCACCAAGAATAGATTTTCGCTTATGACAAATACTTTCCGGGCGTTAATTCCTTCAAGGGAATACATTCTGAGAGAGATTCTTGTATCGACCCCACGAGATATACACCTTGCAGACCCACATTATGCAACCATCATTCCTAGTAGGCCAAAGGGTTTAAGGTTCTACAAAGGTTCTTAGAGTCACAAATCCTCTTGAATATATTTTTGCTTGTAGAAAATACCTGCCGAGCAACAAGTCCTTCAAAAGGATCTACTCTAAGTGAGGTTTTCATGCCGACCCCACGAGATATACACCTTGCAGGCCCACACAATGCAACCATTGTCATATCTTATGTTTTTTTCTCTAGACTCGGGTAGAGTCTTTCCCACAATGTGTTTGAAGCGATTAGAGTATCCATACCAACAACACAAGGAAACAATATAAAAACATATGATATATAACATAAATGAGATAACAAAAATAAAAGATAGAGGAAATCCAGACAAATAAAGCAAACACTTAGCACAAAACAAACTAAAATAGGCTTAACTCTCTCATAGGCATCTCGAAAAATACAACCTTGCGAGTGCATCGCATGCTCATGGATAACTAAAAAAATTTCCATCGAACTTTATTTATTCCCAAAAGAGGAAAGGTAAAATATTGATAAAAACCCCTAAAAGAATGACAATCATACGGTCATCGCAACCAAATCAGGTTCGAGTCTTGATTATGCAAGGGAGGGGGGGGGGTGTATTATCACCTTTCATATCCGTTGTGCTCAACGTGAACCATTTAGTTAGTTTTGCGCATAAGTGTTAGTTTAAAAATGTTTGCATTCCTTGAGTTATTAAAGAGAAAAAAAGAAGTACTAAAAAGAATTTTTATATTAGGGTGCCTGAAAAAGATTACAAATCTTTCTCCTATGTATCTCCAGGTGCAATGTAGAACTCAAGGCTACATAGTTCTGGGTAGAAATTTTTTGTTTGTGGATCAATTTTAGAGAAATTTGTCTTGTCACAATCGAACAGAAAACATTATTTACCTAAAACAGTTAGAGGAGAGTACGTATTCATCACGACATAATGGATTAATAAATTAACGTGTGCGGGAAAACGTCACTTAGCGTACTCATGCATGTGTGGACAAAGCGTTGCTTTGCATCGTCTCGAGATGAAACATCTTTCGTTTGAAAAAAAAGAGTTTGAGTTGGAAGCCAAAAGGCAAAAGGTTTGAATGTGCTGAATATATTTTTGGGTGATGTCGAACACTTGGATGGTCGAGACAAACACGTCATATCCAAGTACTCGGGGAGCTCGTGATATACATTGTGTTCCTTTTTCATCTTATTTGTGAAAGGGTTATATATGGTTAGGTATTTTGGTTTGGACAATGAACATTCAGATCGTTGAGATATACACCTCAGATTCAAACATTCGGGGAGGTCGTGATACACACCACATTCCCTTTTTGTTTAATTTATTATAAAAATGCTATTGGCATCAATCACGTTAAGAGTTTTTTAAGGGATGCAAGAATTATGATGGTCGAGATATACACCTCTTATCCAAACCCTCGGGATATCGTGATATACACCATATTCCTTTTTCATCTTTGTTTGCAAAAAGATGTTTGATAGTGAATAAGTGCTTTTGTTTTTATTTTGAAAAGGAACTCGATGTTGATAGAGATTTGATTTGCGTCGTGAAATGAATTAATTATGAAAATGATTGAAGAATAAATGAAAGTTGAGAATCAAAAGCAGAACCGTGAATTGCATCGCGAGGGGCGTGAATTCTAGCGTGATGGCACGAACTCTAGTGTGAGGCGTAACCTAACGCCATAAATAAATCAAATTGCAAATTTCATATAAGCAAATGCAACAGAATAAGATGATATAATCACATACATAATAACTGCAACACACAACCATCCAATTGAATAAAAAAATTAAAAAAAAAATCAGAAACATGCACGTATCAAGGCATCATAATGCGAGGACACGAATCAATGTCGGGTAACACACAGACATGCGATGAAAAGATACTAAAGTAGAATTTAAGTTCGATTAAAATGTAACTATATTGTTATCACAAATCGAATCATAAGCTGCTAACGCATAAACACGATAATCGCAAATAAATTGAAATTTAACAAAATATAACATCGCAAAAGCAAAAGCCACATCTCAGAACACAATCGATTAAGATAACTAAAGCAAAAGCCACGGGTCTAAAGGCAAAATAGCGAAAAACAATGGCAAATTATCGTTATTCCAAAATATCAAAAGTGCTTACGAATTCTAATTAAAACATGACGACAAGAGCATTGAAATGTGACACTTAAATGAAAAAATGTCAAAATCAAACTTGCTAACTGTTACCACGAAAAATCTCTAAGGCATGTTGAAAGCATAGTTAATGATAGGGTCCTGTGAATTTGGGGGTTATACCCCATCAAAAGTTGTAGAGGTGTTGGAGGCAAGCAAGAGTGGGAAAAACACAAGTCAAAGGATGAAGCTGACAAGAGAAGATGGCTTGGTCGACAGGTCATTTTGTCGACCAAGGTGAAGTTTGGGACTTAAAGAATTATAGCCAAATGTGCAGAAGACAGCATCGCCCTAACGTCTAGTCGGGAGAAATTTGAAATTTAAAATAACCAGCAGTTACAAAAAGAATAAGAGCGCCAGAATGTGGAGCAATTAGCAAGACATGGGTGCAACGGTTGTGCAGATTGTGTGACATAACATCTGCTAGTTTCTAGGAGTTTTAGCTTATGAGCAGTTCCTTTAGTTTAGTATAAATAGAATGTCCCACAAGGGGCTCAAGGTGTTCACTTTGTACTGAAAATCACTTGTAAGAAAACTTCCCATTCCCAGCGCGAGGAAGCAAGAGTTTTTGAGAATGCTATGTACGTGAATCACCATATTTATTTCAATGCATCTTCCTTACTTTTCAATTGTTCCCGTTGAACATTTTATCTTAATTTCATTTACTTTTGAGTTATCATTTTACGTCGTCGTTTACGCTGTCGACACTAATTCTATTACGATAATAGAGTTTACCAAAAGTGTGTTCGTCATATACCTCTTTTGAATGTTATAACGTTGTTGGTCACGAGTCACCTATAGGCCGTAACATTTTCTAAATCGTTCGTATGGAAAAACCCTACGCTTGTTCGACACTTTGTTAGGAACCGTTCCTCACAAATTCATTCTGCCGAGTTGGACAAGCTTCACTTGCACTAGCACATGTCCCAGGATCAACTGGTCGATCCTGCAAGTAACCCTTTATTTTAAAGCCTAGGGAGGACCAGTGGTTGTTTACCAATTTCCACAGTAAACAAAATGGCACGCCCAGTGGGACGGTGCTAGAGCAGTTGCGAAATTGCATGAAACTTAGAAGTGGCAAAATGTATAGTAAGCCACGAAATATTATGAAAATGTCAGAAACTAACACGAATGAAGTGCCATGAGGAACTTTATCTACTACGGAAACAGTAATCTCACAGGTTGCCACTTTGCCACCGATGACAAGTGCAGCCCTAACCATGTCGACTACGGGTGCGGTTGGAACATCAATTCCTCAGCCTCCACCGGGGGGTTCAGGATCAACGATAACGACGTTCAGACCTTATGTGCCTCTCTTTAGCACCACAGATCCTCTTTATGGAAGGCCATATTCTTTAATGCCAGGATATCAGTCGACATCCAGTGCAACACTGTTTTCAGATACAAATCCTCCCTTGCAAGGATCGGCGCAAAGGGGCAACATGAGGAATAATACTCAGAACAAAACCATGCCGCTGTCGAACACTTCAATAGCGGTGTTAAGACAGCAAATGGACGATAGTAACCATGAATTGGTTAACATGTTGACCAACCTGATGGGCACAGTCTTTAATCCACTAATACAAGAATCTGCTGAAACAAATAGGCAGGTGGCGAACCAATTGACACGCTTGTGCAATTTTCTGGGGGCACCGGCTCGACAGATGACGCAAATGATTAGACCGACTGTTCCTGTGTAGATGGAGATAGGGGCAGCGGAGGAGGAGACAGTCCACGAAGGACAAATCATTAGACCCCTTCAAAATCAAGGCGTCGAATCAGGAGTCACAGGACGTAACTAGATGATAATGGTTAACCGACACCAGGATGCTGATCAAATTGTCGATCAACACCGACAAGAAGACTTGGCAGTGGAAAATAATTTAACAACTATTGTCGAAAGGATTATGGCTAGAAATGGCATGGGTGCTACATTGCAAAGGCCATTATATGCATCCCCGTTAGCTGAGTTTATTCTCCAAGCCGAGGCGCCCAGGGGGATGAAAGTGCCTAAGTACACTAAATTTGGGGGAGAGTCTGGTGAATCGATAATAGAGCACGTTGCCAGATACTTAAGAGAGTCAGGAGATTTGGCTCATAATGAATGTCTGAGAGTAAAAAACTTCCCCTCCTCTCTAACTAAGGCTGTCTTCACATGGTTTACTTCATTGGCCTCAAGTTCAATCGATTCGTAGGCCAGATTAGAAAAGAAGTTCCATGAACAGTTTTATGAAGGACACTCTAAAATTAGTTTGGCAGAATTGTCTAGTATCAAGAGAAGGTTTGCTGAGAGCATCGATGATTATCTGAATCGTTTTAGGTCCTTAAAGGCTAGGTGTTTTACACAGGTGCCAGAACATGAACTAGTTCAAATAGCCGCAGGAGGTTTAGATTATTCCATTTGGAAGAAGATAGATCCAACTTTTGTAAAAAGTATGTTACAACTGGCTGATAGAGTTCAACATCTAGAACGGCTAAGGTTAGAAAAAGTTAGGCACAATAAGTCTAAGAAAGAAAAGGTAGCGTTTGTCGAATACGACGCGACAGACCCAATACGTGAGGTTGATTATGCTTCATCGACCGAACTAGAAATCGACGTGGATGAACTAAAGCCTGGGTCCGCCTATGAGTGTCGATCATTGCTGCCTGCACAAGGAAAAAATCCTGTCGAACACAACCCAAAATTCCCTTCGAAAACTTATACTTTCGATGTGTCGAAATGTGAGGAAATTTTTGACTTATTGGTCAAAGATGGGGAAATGGTGGTACCTCCTGGTACAAAAATACCACCGTTAGAACAGAGACAAAAAAGAAGGTTTTGTAAATATCATAACTATCTTGGTCATAATACCTCTAATTGTTACCTTTTCAGGGATTTGGTTCAGAAAGCAATTCAAGAAAGTAGGCTGAAATTTGCTGGCCGCAGAATGAAGATCGCCGATGATCCTCTTTACAAGGAGGAAGCCCTGTTCGTGGAGCCAGTCGAGATCAACATGGTTGAGATCACCAAATATGATGAGGCCAACATGCTGGAGCCAACTAGGGAAAGCCCATATGTCGATACAACTGAAGTTTACCCAAGGGCTGATGAAGACTTGGTGGATTATCTGTATCGCTGCGAGAACAAGGGTTCACAAGTGTGCCTGTGCCCGAGGTGTGGTGCTGTCACCGCCAAAATAGAGGCGGAAAATTTCCAGAAACTGCAATTAGGTAAAAGCAAAAGGAATGTGCCGACCAGGGGATACCAGAATGAGACAGGCTCAAAAAAGGTTGTGGGAAATAACCAAGCAAGGCCTAAAAGCTTTGTACCGTCGGCAAGTGCCCCTAGAGGTACTTGGATCAAGCCTCGGGAAAAATAAGACACCCCATAAGGTGTTGTTGCTGCTGCTAGAGGATGTCTAACAATCAGCTACAGGCGGGAGTTTAAGTCTGAAAAAAGGACTCATGTCTCTGAAAACTATTTGGGGAAGAACCCAATGTCGAGGACTCAACGGAGACGTTTTCAGAGGCGTAAATAGGCCGAAAGAGAAGCTGCAAAAGGCATGACCAGTGAGGTGAATGATGGGAAGAAAATTGTTGTGAAAGTCGACAAAGCAACGAAGCAACGAATAAGAGAGTATGTCCGTCGACCAACTGAAAAATGTTCTGAAGAAGTGACTGATGACTTCAATTTAGAATCTGAAGTAAGTCTAAAGATCCTGGTCAACATGGTGTCAATCCTACCACAAGAATACAAGTGTGTGACTGAAGTCGAAGAGTCGGTAGACGATACTGACGCTGAAGAAATGGCTTTGCACCAACCAAAATGCTATTTTATGCTAGACGATGGGTTTGCTGAAAGCCAAGAGGCAGTGTTCGAAAGACCAACGATGAACATGAAAAATCATTTGAAACCACTACTGATAAGGGCAAAAGTGGAAGGCGTAACTGTCAATAAAGTCTTGGTCGATTGTGGTGCCACGGTCAACATCATGCCGCACCATATTCCGAGGAAGATTGGCAAGTATGATACCGACATCAGATCTAATAACGTGGTTTTGTCAGACTACGGAGGAAAGATGAAAAACACCATGGGAGTGATTATGGTGAATATCACGGTGGGTTCAGTAACCAGACCGACACTATTCATGGTGATAGACACTAAGCCAAGTTACAACTTGCTATTTGGAAGAGAGTGGTTACATGGCGTCGGAGCTGTACCATCTTCAACGCACCAAAGGCTGGTGATTTGGAGAGAAGATGGGGTGGCCGAAAATATCGAAGCCGACCAAGGGTACTTTATGGCTGACGTGAATAATGTCGGCAAGAAGGAGTTTGGAAGAAAGCTGGCCAACATCTCTCCTTGCTTTCCAGCTGAGGATGTGTATGCTAATCTGAGTGAAGCTTTCGTCTCTCTAACTTTACACGAGACTCACGGTTTCATATGGGATGTGGAACTCCTGGATGATCCACCCTACACAGGTATCCGACCGATAGGCTGGGGGGACGTCACTGATGATGTCTGAGTTAGAAGCTTTAAGAAAGATTTCGACATACGTTGCCGAGAACAAAATAAAGTCGGCTCTAGAGGCTGAAGAAAACATGGCTGCTAAAGCATGTGCGTTAAATAAAGAAGGGCGTATGGCTATTGGGCCAGAACCCCCAGATAAGACAACTTTGGCTAAAAGGAACACCAACATGCAGCGTCTGGACTGCATTTATGACAATGAACCTTTAGGGTTTGAAAAAGACCCAAAGGCACCAGAGAAAATCCGACCAAAAGACCCCTTGGAAGAAGTCGACCTTGGCGAGAATGGCGAGAAAAGGCCAACATACATAAGCGCCAACATCGACAAAGAACTAAAGTCTGAGGTAATATCCATACTTAAAGAATTTAGGGACTGTTTTCTTGGGATTATAACGAAATGCCTGGTTTAATTAGAGATTTGGTCGAGTTAAAGCTGCCAATAAAAGCTGGAAGAAAGCCATTGAAGCATACGCCCAGGCGTTTCGCCCCAGAGATCATGGCAAAGATAAAAGCAGAAGTAGAAAGACTCCTGAAAAGCGAGTTTATTCAAATTGCAAGGTATGTCGAATGGTTGGCAAATATTTTGCCAGTCATAAAGAAAAATGGATCTTTAAGAGTATGTATTGATTTTAGAGATCTAAATGCTGCCACCCCAAAAGATGAGTATGCCATGCCCGTGGCTGAAATGTTGGTCGATTCGGCCGCTGGTTTTGAATATTTAAGCATGTTAGATGGTTATGCTGGATATAACCAAATTTTTATTGCAGAAGAAGACGTGTCGAAGACGGCGTTTCGATGTCCAGGAGCCTTGGGGACATATGAGTGGGTTGTCATGCCATTCGGCTTGAAAAATTCCGGAGCAACATACCAGAGGGTAATGAACTCAATGTTCCATGATTTTATTGAAGATTTCATGCAAGTATACATTGATGATATTGTGATAAAATCAAATGGTCAACATGCTCACGTCGAACATCTTCGAAAAGTCTTTCTGAGGATGAGGAAAAGTGGATTAAAAATGAATCCATTAAAGTGCGCTTTTTGTGTGCAAGCAGGCGACTTCCTTGGTTTTGTGGTGCATAAAAAGGGTATTGAAGTAAACCAAAGCAAAACAAAAGCCATTATGGACGTCAAGCCTCCGTCGACCAAAAAGGAGTTGCAATCTTTTCTGGGAAAAATAATATTTCTTAGAAGATTTATATCAAATCTAAGTGGCAAAACAAAAGCATTCTCCCCACTACTTCGACTGAAGAACGAGGATTTCAAGTGGCAGGATGAACACCAAAAGGCTTTCAACAAAATCAAAGAGTATTTGACTAGGCCTCCAGTACTGGCCCCTCAGGTTAGGCATAGGCCAATGAGATTGTATATTGCAGCCTCATAATCGACTATAGGAAGTATGTTAGTCCAAGAGGATGAAAAATGTGTCGAAAGACCAGTGTATTACCTTAGTCGAATGCTTAATGATTCTGAAACTAGGTATAGTGATATAGAAAAACTATGCTTATGCCTGTATTTCTCTTGTATGAAACTAAAGCAATATATCAAGCCTGTTGATGTGTACGTATCTTCCCACTTTGATATTATTAAACACATGTTATCTAAACCAATTTTGCATAGTTGAATTGGGAAATGGGCTTTAGCGTTAGCAGAATACCCCATGACATACGTACCCTTGAAAGCGATGAAAGGGCAGGTAGTAGCGGATTTTCTTGTCGACCATTCAATGGTCGAAATGGCGCAGAATTACGTAGATTTAGAACCATGGAGGCTATACTTCGACTGAACAAGACATAAGCATGGATCTGGGATAGGAGGAGTCATAATTTCTCCTGATGGAATTCCAGCAGAGTTCAAATACAGAATCAAAGGGGTATGCACCAATAATGAAGCAGAATATGAGTCACTGATCACCGGACTTGAACTACTGCTAGAATTGGGGGCAAGGAATGTCGAAATTATGGGAGACTCAGAGTTAGTGATTAAACAAGCATCAAAAGAGTACATGTGTGTTAAAGAAAATTTAATCATGTACTTTGTGGTCACCATCAGATTACGCAAGAGGTTTGAGCAAGTCAATCTCCAACACATACCACGATAAGAAAACCAAAGAGAAAATGATTTGGCGCAGGAGGCCTCAGGGCACCAAGCGTCGAAAGACCAGGATGAAGAGGTCCAAGTAAGAGAGAAAGTACGAGCAACAGTGTTGTCACCGACAAATTTGGCGATCGTGAAGTTGAGAGCTGTAGATAAAAATCATTTTGAAATTCTGGCTGTCAACGATGAGGGGGAAAGTAACTGGCGCAAACCGCTAGTCGATTACTTACGCAATCCCGTGGGGTCGACAAATCAAAAGATAAAATATAGAGCCCTTAGCTATGTCTTGGTAAATGATGAATTATTCAAAAAAGCGGTCGAAGGAGTGTTACTAAAATGCCTAGGAGAAAGTGAGGTATACGTGGCTGTGTCAAGCATACATAGTGGGGCATGTGGGGCACATCAAGTAGGTTGGAAGATGAAATGGCTCTTGATGCGCTCAGGAGTTTATTGGCCTTCAATGCTGAAAGATTACGTTGAATTTACTAAAGGCTGTCAAGAATTCCAAATACATGGGGGCATACAGCATGTGCCTGCAAGCGAGCTGCATACAATTGTGAAGCCCTGGCCATTTCGAGGATGGACTCTGGATTTTATAGGAGAAATAAAGCCAGCCTCGTCGAAACAACAAAGATACGTGTTAGTCGGTATCGACTATTTCACAAAATGGATCGAAGCCGTAGCATTAACAAATGTGGAACAAGAGGCTGTGATAGACTTTGTCCAGAGTTACATCATCTGCAGATTTGGCATCCCAGAAACTATTACAATCGACCAGGGGTCAGTTTTCACTGGTCGAAAAGTGCAAGATTTTGCAAAAGAAATGGGAATCAAATTACTGACCTCTACCCCCTATTATGCACAGGCGAATGGCCAAGTCGAAGCTGCTAATAAGGTGATCATCAGCCTAATAAATAAACACATAGGAAAGAAGCCCAGAAATTGGCATAAGACGTTGGATGAAGCTTTGTGGGCGTGTCGAACGTCACCAAAAGAAGCAACTGGAACAACCCCATTTTGACTGGTGTATGGGCATGACGCAATATTGCCAGTAGAGATCCAGGTCCAGGCGGTCAGAACCCTAAGGTAGTACGAAATATATTCTGAAGATTACTGGAGTATGATGACAGGCGAATTGGTCGACGTAGATGAAGAAAGAATGTTAACGTTGGACTCCCTACAAAGGTAGAAAGAGAAAGTCGCTCGAGCCTACAATAAAAAGGTGAAAGGTAAAGTGTTTGTTGTCGACGATCTGGTTTGGAGAGTGATCCTGCCTATGGATAGAAATGATAGAGTTTTGAGTAAATGGTCCCCTAATTGGGAAGGACCGTTTAGGGTTTTGCAGGCCTTTTCCAACAACTCCTACGAGGTCGAAGAGTTGTCACCAGATAGGCGAATCTTTAGAGTGAATGGAAAGTACTGGAAAAAATATAGGCCTCTCCTTCAAGAGGTCAAAATTTTGGCAGACTAAATGACCAAAGCCACACCGGAACCAAATGACCAAAGGCCAAAGCCAGAGGGCAATAAATTTTGACCTCTTGAAGGAGAGGCCTATATTTTTTCAAAATTTTGACCTCTGGCTTTGGCCTTTGGTCATTTGGTTCCGGTGTGGCTTTGGTCATTTAGTCTGCCAAAATTTTGACCTCTTGAAGGAGAGGCCTATATTTTTTCAAGTACTTTCCATTCACTCTTAAGATTCGCCTATCTGGTGCCAACTCTTCGACCTCATAGGCGTTGTTGGAAAAGGCATGCAAAACCTTAAACGGTCCTTCCCAATTAGGGGACCATTTACCCAAAACTCTATCATTTCTGTCCATAGGCAGGATCACTCTCCAAACCAGATCGTCGAACAACAAACACTTTACCTTTCACCTTTTTATTGTAGGCTTGGGCGACTTTATCTTTCTGCCTTTGTAGAGAGTCCAACGCTAACATTCTTTCTTCATCTACGTCGACTAATTTGACTGTCATCATACTCCAGTAATCTTCAGAAGGTATTTCGTACTGCCTTTGGGTTCTGACCGCCTGGACCTGAATCTCTACTGGCAATACTGCGTCATGCCCATACACCAGTCGAAATGGGGATGTTCCAGTTGCTTCTTTTGGTGACGTTTGACACGCCCACAAAGCTTGATCCAACGTCTTATGCCAATTTCTTGGCTTCTTTCCTATGTATTTCTTTATTAGGCTGATGATCACCTTATTAGCAGCTTCGACTTGGTCATTCGCCTGTGCGTAATAGGGGGTAGACGTCAGTAATTTGATTCCCATTTCTTTTTCAAAATCTTGCACTTTTCGACAAGTGAAAACTGACCCCTGGTCGGTTGTAATAGTTTCTGGGATGCCAAATCTGCAGATGATGTAACTCTGGACAAAGTCTATCACAGCCTCTTGGTCCACATTTGTTAATGCTACGGCTTCAACCCATTTTGTGAAATACTCGATACCGACTAACACGTATCTTTGTTGTTTCGACGAGGTTGGCTTTATTTCTCCTATAACGTCCAGAGCCCATCCTCGAAATGGCCATGGCTTCACAATTTTATGTAGCTCGCTTGCAGGTATATGCTGTATGCCCCCATGTATTTGGCATTCTTGACAGCCTTTGGCAAATTCAATGCAATCTTTCAGCATTGAAGGCCAATAAACTCCTGAGTGCATCAAGAGCCATTTTATCTTCCAACCTACTTGATGTGCCTCACACGCCCCGCTATGTATGCTTGACACAGCCACATATGCCTCACTTTCTCCTAGGAATTTTAGTAACACTCCTTCGATCATCTTTTTGAATAATTCATCATTTACCAAGACATAGCTAAGGGCCCTATATTTTATCTTTCGATTTGTCGACCCCACGGGATTACGTAAGTAATCGACTAGCGGTTTGCGCTAGTCGCTTTCCCCCTCGTCGTCGACAGCCAGAATTTCAAAATGATTTTTATCTATGGCTCCCAACTTCACGATCGCCAAATCTGTCGGTGACACTGTCGCTCGTACTTTCTCTCTTACTTGGACCTCTTCATCCTGGTCTTTCGATGCTTTGTGCCCTGAGGCCTCCTGTGCCAAATCATTTGGTCTTTGGTTTTCTTGTCGTGGTATGTGTTGGAGATTGACTTGCTCAAACCTCTTGAGTAATCTGATGGTGACCATAAAGTACATGATTAAATTTCTTTAACACACCTGTACTCTTTTGATGCTTGTTTAATCACTAACTCCGAGTCTCCCATAATTTCGACATTCCTTGCCCCCAATTCTAGACGTAGTTCAAGTCCGGTGATCAGTGACTCATATTCTGCTTCATTATTAGTGCATACCCCTTTGATTCTGTATTTGAACTCTGCTGGAATTCCATCTAGAGAAATTATGACTCCTCCTATCCCAGATCCATGCTTATGTCTTGACCCGTCGAAGTATAGCCTCCATGGTGCTAAATCTACGTAATTCTGCGCCATTTCGACCATTGAATAGTCGGCAAGAAAATCCACTACTACCTGCCCTTTCATCGCTTTCAAGGGTACGTATGTCAGGGAGTATTCTGTTAACGCTAAAGTTCATTTCCCAATTCGACTATGCAAAATTGGTTAAGATAACATGTGTTTAATAATATCAAAGTGGGAAGATACGTACACATCAACAGGCTTGATATATTGCTTTAGTTTCATACAAGAGAAATACAAGCATAAACATAGTTTTTCTATATCACTATACCTAGTTTCAGGATCATTAAGCATTCGACTAAGGTAATACACTGGTCTTTTGACACATTTTTCATCCTCTTGGACTAACATACTTCCTATAGTCGACTCTGAGGCTGCAATATACAATCTCATTGGCCTATGCCTAACATGAGGGGCCAGTACTGGAGGCCTAGTCAAATACTATTTGATTTTGTCGAAAGCCTCTTGGTGTTCATCCTACCACTTGAAATCCTCGTTCTTCAGTCGAAGTAGTGGGGAGAATGCTTTTGTTTTTCCACTTAGATTTGATATAAATCTTATAAGAAAAATTATTTTTCCCAGAAAAGATTGCAACTCCTTTTTGGTCGATGGAGGCTTGACGTCCATAATGGCTTTTGTTTTGCTTTGGTTTACTTCAATACCCTTTTTATGCACCACAAAACCAAGGAACTCGCCTGCTTGCACACAAAAAGCGCACTTTAATGGATTCATTTTTAATCCACTTTTCCTCATACTCAGAAAGACTTTTCGAAGATGTTCGACGTGAACATGTTGACCATTTTATTTTATCACAATATCATCAATGTATACTTGCATGAAATCTTCAATAAAATCATGGAACATTGAGTTCATTACCCTCTGGTATGTTGCTCCGGCATTTTTCAAGCCGAATGGCATGACAACCCACTCATATGTCCCCCAAGGCTCCTGGACATCGAAACACCGTCTTCGGCACGTCTTCTTCTACAATAAAAATTTGGTTATATCCAGCATAACCATGTAACATGCTTAAATATTCAAAACCAGCGGCCGAATCGACCAACATTTCAGCCACGGGCATGGCATACTCATCTTTTGGGGTGGCAGCATTTAGATCTCTAAAATCAATACATACTCTTAAAGACCTATTTTTCTTTATGACTGGCACAACATTGGCCAACCATTCGATATACCTTGCAGTTTGAATAAACTTGCTTTTCAGGAGTCTTTCTACTTCTGCTTTTATCTTTGCCATGATCTTTGGGGAAAAACTCCTGGGCGTCTGCTTCACTGGCTTTCTTCTAGCTTTTATTGACAGCTTTAACTCGACCAAATCTCTACTTAAACCAGGCATTTCGTTATAATCCCAAGAAAAATAGTCCGTAAATTCTTTAAGTATGGATATAACCTCAGACTTTAGTTCTTTGTCGATGTTGGCGCTTATGTATGTTGGCCTTTTCTCGCCATTTTCGCCAAGGTCGACTTCTTCCAAGGGGTCTTTTGGTCGGATTTTCTCTGGTGCCTTGGGGTCTTTTTCAAACCCTAAAGGTTCATTGTCATAAATGCAGTCCAGACGCTGCATGTCGGTGTTCCTTTTAGCCAAAGTTGGCTTATCTGGGGGTTCTGGCCCAATAGCCATATGCCCTTCTTTATTTAACGCACAGGCTTCAACAGCCATGTTTTCTTCAGCCTCTAGAGCCGACTTTATTTTGTTCTCGGCAATGTATGCCGAAATCTTTCTTAAATCTTCTAACTCAAACATCATCAGTGACGTCCCCCCAGCCTGTCGACCGGATACCTGTGTAGGGTGGATCATCCAGGCGTTCCGCATCCCAAATGAAACCGTGAGTCTCGTGCAGAGTTAGAGAGACGAAAGCTTCACTCAGATTAGCATACACATCCTTTGCTGGAAAGCAAAGAGATATGTTGGCCAGCTTTCTTTCAAACTCCTTCTTGCCGATATTATTCACGTCAGCCATAAAGTACCCTTGGTCGGCTTCGATATTTTCGGCCACCCCATCTTCTCTCCAAATCACCAGCCTTTGGTGCGCTGAAGATGGTACAGCTCCGACGCCATGTAACCACTCTCTGCCAAATAGCAAGTTGTAACTTGGCTTAGCGTCTATCACAATAGTTTCAGTCTGGTTACTGAACCCATCGTGATATTCACCATAATCACTCCCATGGTGCTTTTCGTCTTTCCTCCGTAGTCCGACAAAACCACGTTATAAGATTTGATGTCGGTATCATACTTGCCAATCTTCCTCAGAATATGGTGCGGCATGATGTTGACCGTGGCGCCACAATTGACCAAGACTTTATTGACAGTTATGCCTTCCACTTTTGCCCTTATCAGCAGTGGTTTCAAATGATTTTTCATGTTCATCGTTGGTCTTTCGAACACTGCCTCTTGGCTTTCAGCAGACCCATCGTTCAACACAAAATAGCATCTTGGTTGGTGCAAAGCCATTTCTTTAGCGTCAGCATCATCTACCGACTCTTCGACTTCAGTCACACACTTGTATTCTTGTGGTAGGATTGAAACCATGTTGACCAGGATATCTAGACTTGCTTCAGATTCTGAATTGAAGTCATCAGTCACTTCTTAAGAACATTTTTCAGTTGGTCGACGGACGTACTCTCTTATTCGTTCCTTCGCTGCTTTGTCGACTTTCACAATAATTTTCTTCCCATCATTCACCTCGCTGGTCATCCCTCTTGCAGCTTCTCTTTCAGCCTGTTTACACCTCTGAAAACGTCTCCATTGAGTCCTCGACATGGGGTTCTTCCCCAAATAGTTTTCAGAGACATGAGTCCTTTTTTCAGACTTAAACTCCCGCCTGTAGTTGATTGCTAGACCTCCTCTAGCAGCAGCAATAACACCTTGTGGGGTGTCTTGTTTTTCCTGAGGCTTGATCTAAGTACCTCTAGCGGCACTTGCCGACGGTACAAAGCTTTTAGGCCTTGCTTGGTTATTTCCCACAACCTTTTTTGAGCCTCTTTCATTCTGGTAACCCCTGGTCGACACATTCCTTTTGCTTTTACCTAATTGCAGTTTCTGGAAATTTTCCGCCGCTATTTTGTCGGTGACAGCACCACACCTCGGGCACAGGCACACTTGTGAACCCTTGTTCTTGCAGCGATACAGAAAATCCACCAAGTCTTCATCAGCCCTTGGGTAAACTTCAGTTATATCGACATCTGGGCTTTCCCTAGTTTGCTCCAGCATGTTGGCCTCATCATATTCGGTTATCTCGACCATGTTGATCTCGACTGGCTCCACGAACAGGGCTTTCTCCTAGTGAAGAGGATCAACGTCGATCTTCATTCTACGGCCAACAAATTTCAGCCTGCCTTCTTGAATTGCTTTCTGAACCAAATCCCTGAAAAGGTAACAATTAGATGTATGATGACCAAGATAATTATGATATTTACAAAACCCTCTTTTCTATCTCTGTTCTAACGGTGGTATTTTAGTACTAGGAGGTACCACCATTTGCCCATCTTTGACCAATAAGTCAAAAATTTCCTCACATTTCGACACATCGAAAGTAGAAGTTTTCGAAGGGAATTTTGGGTTGTGTTCGACATGATTTTTTCCTTGTGCAGGCAGCAATGATCGACACTCATAGGCGGACCCTGACTTTAGTTCAGCCACGTCGATTTCTAATTTGGTCGATGAAGCATAATCATCCTCAAGTATTGGGTCTGTCGCGTCGTATTCGACAAACGCTACCTTTTCTTTCTTAGACTTATTGTGCCTAACGTTTTCTAACCTTAGCCATTCTAGATGTCGAACTCTATCAGCCAGTTGTAACATACTTTTTACAAAAGTTGGATCTATCTTCTTCCTAATGGAATAATCTAAACCTCCTGCGGCCATTTGAACTAGTTCATGTTCTGGCACTTGCGTAAAACACTTAGCCTTTAAGGACCAAAAACGATTCAGATAATCATCGATGCTCTCAGCAAACCTTCTCTTGATACTGTGCCCATCAGGTTGGTCAACATGTTAACCAATTCATGGTTACTATCGTCCATTTGCTGTCTTAACACCGCTACTGAAGTGTTCGACAGCGACATGGTTCTGTTCTCAGTATTATTCCTCATGTTGCCCCCTTGTGCCGATCCTTGCAAGGGAGGATTTGTATCTGAAAACAGTGATGCACTGGATGTCGACTGATATCCTGGCATTAAAGAATACGGCATTCCATAAAGAGGACATGTGGTGCCAAAGCGAGGCACATAAGGTCTGAATGTCGTTATCGTTGATCCTGAACCCCCCGGTGGAGGCTGAGGAATTGATGTTTCAACCGCACCCATAGTTGACATGGTTAGGGCTGCACTTGTCATCGATGGCAAAGTGGCAACCTGTGAGACTACTGTTTCCATAGTAGATAAAGTTCCTCGTGACACTTCATCCGTGTTAGTTTCTGACATTTTCACAATATTTCGTGGCTTACTATACAGTTTGCCACTTCTAAGTTTCATGCAATTTAGCAACTGCTCTAGCACCGTCCCACTGGGCGTGCCATTTTGTTTACTGTGGAAATTGGTAAACAACCGCTGGTCCTCCCTAGGCTTTAAAACAAAGGGTTACTTGTAGGATCGACCAGTTGATCCCAGAACATGTGCTAGTGCAAGTGAAGCTTGTCCAACTCGACAAAATGACTTTGTGAGGAACGGTTCCTAACAAAGTGTCGAACAAGCGTAGGGTTTTTCCACACGAACGATTTAGACAATGTTACAGCCTATAGGTGACTCGTGACCGACAACGCTATAACATTCAAAAGAGGTATATGACGAACACGCTTTTGGTAAACTTTATTATCATAATAAAATTAGTGTCGACAGCGTAAACGACGACATAAAATGATAACTCAAAAGTAAATGAAATTAAGATAAAATGTTCAACGGGAACAATTGAAAACTAAGGAATTTGCATTGAAATAAATGTGGTGATTCACGTACATAGCACTCTCAAAAACTCTTGCTTCCTCGCGCTGGGAATGAGAAGTTTTCTTACAAGTGATTTTCAGTACAAAGTGAACACCTTGAGCCCCTTGTGGGACATTCTATTTATACTAAACTAAAGGAACTGCTCATAAGCTAAAACTCCTAGAAACTAGCAGATGTTATGTCACACGATCTGCACAACCGTTGCACCCATGTCTTGCTAACTGCTCCATATTCTGGCGCTCTTATTCTTTTTGTAACTGCTAGTTATTTTAAATTTCAAATTTCTCCCGCCCAGACGTTAGGGCGATGCTGTCTTCTGCACATTTGGCTATAATTCTTTAAGTCCCAAACTTCACCTTGGTCGACAAAATGGCCTGTCGACCAGGCCAACTTCTCTTGTCGGCTTCATCCTTTGACTTGTGTTTTTCCCACTCTTGCTTGCCTCCAACACCTCTTCATCTTTTGATGGGGTATAACCCCCAAATTCACAGGACCCTGTCATCAACTATGCTTTCAGCATGCCTTAGAGATTTTTCGTGGTAACAGTGAGTTATATGGTTTTTATGGTTGTATAGTTTCTATTAATATATATATATATATAATATATATATATATATATATATATATATATATATATATATATATTGGATGTTATTTCATTTCAATTTTAAGACTTCTTTTTATCATTTAAAAAGAAGTACATAAGACAAACAGTCCAAAAACACCCTTGAATTTTTTAAATGATAAAAAGAAGTATTAAAACTAAATTGAGATAACATTCAATATTTTTTATAAAGACAAATAAAAATAAAATGATTACATAATTCTATTTATTTATTTATTTTTAATATTTTGATAAAAAAAATTAAAGGAATTAAAGTGAATGAATATCGAGGGTAAAAAAATAGAGTGAATGCATTAAAATAATATACACGAATTAAAGTTCTTGAAAATAGACAAATGCATATTAAATCTCGTACTAAAAAGTACTCGATTGAAAAGACTCAGGCTGATCAAATGCAACTGCAAATGGAATAAAAAAAATTAAACGTGCACATCTCATTAAACTACATGAGTCATAGATCAATAAAATATATAGTTGTAAGTCCGATCTCGAAATTTTTCGCCCGCTAATTTTACCTGCAATTTAAAATCAATTCTACTGGTCTGTCTATAAAACCAAAATTTTATTTTGCTCGTATTTTTAAGCATTATGCTGAAAGAAATGCATGTTATAATATGCAGGTGATTCAAATGTCATGATAAATGTATTGATTTATTGATTTAGGGGTAAATTTGGGGTATGACAATCATGATGACTTATTATAGTTCCAGACTTGAGTGGAACATTATTCATATCTCCATCAATAGTTATATCAAACTTAACAACACAAGAATTAGCAGTTCCAGCTTTACCAATCACCCTATCTATTTTTTACTAATCATATGAGAAGGAACTCTTGAGCCATATCCATTATTCTTCTTAACCACTGTAGGTTATTCAAAATTGTGAGGACCTTCAATCTGACCATCAACCTTCCCTTTAATGACACAATCCTCATGAGATAGTTTAGGATCCTTAGAACGATGTGGGTAACATCTTGTCTGACATCTTAGATGATCTTTCTTCGTCAATCTAAAATCATTGTAAGCCCCTTATTTCTTCCTTAGATATGTCCTTCTTCATAAGAACTTCTTTACCTTTGTCAGTGACATCACTTTTGGAATTGTAGAAGTTCATATTCCACCTTTGATCATTTATATGGTATATGCTGATCCTTTTAGTAGATAGTCCTTTTCTTAGCAGCACCAGACTAGGATTGGCCAATTTTCCTAAGTCATTGGTTATTCCATTTGCTCTATTGCTAGTAGTGATATGATATATCTTTTCCTTAGATATGTCTGTCGCAACCCGAAAAATACGGAGGTGCGAAAAAACAACCGACGAGAAAGAAATGACAGAAGAGTCGCCACCGTGCGTTATTTATCCCAAAGGAGGGAAAGGAAACGCTCGAAGTAAACCTGAAGAGAGGAAAGGAAAAGACAAGGTCTCGCAACCAAATCTTGGGTTCGGGAGTCGGTTATGCGAAGGGAAGGTATTAGCACCCCTACGCATCCGTAGTACTCTACGGGATCCACTCTTGTTGTTTCTTGTCTAAAGGGTGTATGTTTATCTAATGTACTATTTACTAAAAGAAGGGGTCAAAGAAAATGACTCGCACGGATGTTGCATCCACTGCATACGTATCTCATCTGAATATGAGAATCAGAGTCTTCGTAGCTCGGCTACCTAAGGTTTAAGGATAAGTGTGCTCGCTAAGACGTCGCGTCTTATGCCTACGTATCTCATCGGGAATGAGAATCAGAGCAAAATGTAGTTCAGCTAACTACGGGAACAAGGGTCTCGATTGCAACTAGGGCAAGAGAAAGGGAAAGTCTCGATCGCAACGAGGGCGAGAGAAAGGATCGCAACGAGGGCGAAAGCAAACAAGGATTAGTTGTTAGTCGTTAGTCAAAACTCGGCAAGACATCGCGTCTTGTGCCTACGTATCTCATCTGAACATGAGAATCAGAGTTGTCGTAGTTCGGCTGACACGCAAACAAAACAGACACAGGCAAAGGCAAACGTGGAGCCTGAATGCCAATCACTGGGCTTACATCAGCATCCGAACCAAAACACACACAAGAAGGAAAACGTGGAGCCCGAATGCCAATCACTGGACTTACATCAGCATCCGAACCAAACAAAACTCACACTGGAACCCGAATGCCACTCGATGGACTTACATCAACTTCCGAGCACACAACAACACACACAGGGGGGTTGAGACACAAAGGTTGAAAAAGAAAAAAGGGCGCCCGGAGAGATCTCGCACGATCTCCTGCCTACGTACCTCATCCGGTATGAGAATCAGGGCGACGTAGTTCCCCTTCATAGGGGTTGCCATCTGAATATGGACTTAGAAAAGGAGGACACCAGTTGTGTCAAAAGAGAGTGGGCAATGTGTTCACATCCTAGCAGTAGGTGTCGCAGCTCGCTGAATCGAGTCTTAGGCAGTTACCTCTTTGCAATAGAACGGACTACATGCCACAAGATCGGAGACACTCGGAAAGGTCTAGAAGTGGGGGAAGCTCTGCCCTATAGTTGTCATGCAATGTGTACTTAGGTGTTTAGGATTTACAAATGGGAATATCTACCTAATGATAGCATGCAAAGAAATATGGGAATTCTACCTATGTTATCATACAAAAGGATATGGGAATCCTAACTATGTTATCATGCAAAAGGGTTCTATCTAATGGGTGCTACCTAATCGGATCGAGAATCGACGAATGGAGCAAGGAGAAGTGTTAGGGATAAAGGTAGATGGCGATGCATGAAGCAATCGACTTACAAGGTTGATGGCGATGCATAAAGCAATCGACTTACAAAAGGGTGGATGAATACGTGCTGGTTCTGTTAGGTTTTGAAAAATGATTACTCGACGTTGAATCGAGGTTTTGATCTTGTTTTGAAATGGTTATCGAATGTTCATTTTAATTCTTGTATTAACAGATGAATAAAGAATGAAAGAATAAATATTATACATTTCATGGGAGAGGGATACATTTGTTATGAATGGGGGTTGACATGGCAATCAAGCAATATAAATATATGCCTCATACACCATACAAGCAGGCCACAGTTAATCAAACAAGTAAGATATAAACAAGTATGTGATCAAATCAAATAATCAAAGAGATGAAATGAATGAGCATTAAACAACGTATGAGTGTAAGTGAAAGGGAACCGGCTCATTGTAAGAAAGCCCAAGAGTAAGCTATGTGAGGTTGATGGCGATGCTTAAAAAGCAATCGACTTACAAGGGTGTAAAAAATGGGCTCGATATTAAATCGAGAAAAAAATATGATTTTTATAGTTTTAAAATGGTTTTGAATTAAATTAAAATACAACAACTTTACATTATTAACAAAAATGAACATATGAGTGTAATAAAGGCATAAACATAAAAAGAAACTAAAATGCTAAAAGAAAAAATAATATAGCTAAAAGAAATAAAATGCCAAAAAAGCCACACATGAGTATTGAACCCACCCCACTCAAAAACATGCACACTACCCTTCTCCACCAGACCACTCAGGGTTATATACTACTGAAGTACTACCTTAAATATATAAACCGGAATGAAAAAATAAATAAATAGAAAAAAGATTAAGAACATATAAACATTTTATATTTTTTTTTATCTCTGTTAAGACTCAGTAAAATAAACTAAAAAATAAAAAAAATAAATTTAAAAAAGAAAAGAAAGAAAATAAATGAAAAGGAAAGAAAAACAACAGAGGTTCGTCTTCCTCCCTCTCTCTCGCATCTTACGAGTTCAAAACTTCCCCAACAATGGCAACCTCACGCACCTCAGACTTCACATTTCACTCAATCTCACTCTTGCCCTCAACGAAACCCCTTTCAAACACTCTCAGCTCTCACAAAAACAATCAAACAACAAGCATGAAGAGAAAGAAAAAGAGCAGGAAAGAAAGGTTCTTACAGGGCGTCGCTGCGGTGGTGGTGATGGATGCGAAGGAGCTGGCCTTCCAGGTACGATTTTGGGGTTTTAGATTTTCTCCGCTTCAGATTTTCGCCTCCAGGTTTCTGTGAACAGTGGCCGCCTCTAACCTTTTGAAATTAGGGTTTTTTTTTGTCCCTCACTGATTTCTCCCTTTTATAATCCCATTGCTAGGGTTTGGATGAGATCAAAAGAGTATGGAATTGGAAGTGCTTTCTTTTTTGTGCTGCTCTGTTGTCTATCCCATTTTGGTGTTTGCTCTGCAAAAGGTAACATGTACCTTGTACTTCTTCTGTGAAAATGTTTCATTTTTGTTGCTTGTGAATTTTTACCATCTTACCGAGTTGTTGTGATTTTACTGCAGTGAACTTTGAGGCTTCTGTTAACAACACTCAACCTTGCAAGAGTAGCTTGTTTCTCCATGTGAAAACTTCACTGTTGGTAAGAAACAAATTCACCACTGTAACTCACTTGAATATATGTTTTCTCTTTTTTGGAATTGGACTGATTTTGGTGTATGCTGCAGGACATGGTTGTTGGTGATGCTGCAGAAGGCATTGCCTTGGTTCATGTTGCACCTTGCATTGGTTTTGTTGGCAAGATTGAACCAATGTATCGAATTGGTCTTGCTGCAGGGTATGGTTTTGTCAACTGCTGGTTTCTATCAATGTATGTTGTGTACAGCCAGCTCCAGTTGTGGTTTGACTCTCCTCATATGATGCAGGTAAGGCCAAAGTTAAGCTGGAAATAGCCAGGGCTTGGAGGTGGTTGTGGAGTACGAGTATCATCACTGTGCAGCTTATCAGTTTCCGATTCAGAGGGTATTGTCTCTGTCTTCAGTGGAGGTCCATCTTGAATCTCATTGCCATGTACAACAGAATGCTCATTACTATCATGTTGAACCTTGGTGCTTTCAGAAGCCTCACCCTTTCCAACATTCTTATTCAACGTGTCACCATTTTCAAATGCATTAACATTTAGGCCTAAAGTCTTCACAGAGTGTGGATCTTCACTATTTTGCTTACTCCAACCTCAGTGGGTTTCAACCTTGTTTTTTTTCACATTTTTTCCAAATTTCCCCGAGGCAGAGTCAGTTTGTTGCTCAGTGACATCACCTTGTCTTTCAATTGGTTCTGGTGCCCTTGACTGCACTTGATTATTGGTCCCAACCAACATATTCTGATTTCCTGGTCTAACAGGAATTGTATTGGCAGAGTGTGCAAATGGCGGTACGTGTCCTGCATGATTGGGAATTGAAGGCCTTCCAACGACATTTTGAGATAGTGCGGTATTATTACCCTTGGACTGGGGATAAGCATGCTTGGAAAATGAATGTACTGGAGGACCTTGAGGTCGAAGATGAGATGGCATTGGGGTCTGGTGTTGTGCAAATGGTTGCTGAGGTAATATTTGTTCAACCGGTTGCAAAATAGGACGTTGGTTGGATTTCTTGGCAGCAATGTTGTAGCAGCATGTATGCATCTGCAATGAAAAAGCTCTTCGTGGCAATACGTTGTTTCATGACAGCAGGATGGTGTTTGTGCAGGGATGTTATGGTTTGGTGCATCTCATGGGATATCCGTCCTTGGTTTAAACAATGCCTTAGCATGTACCTTGTGGTATTCTGATTTTGTTTGATGGCTTTTTCTAACAGGTTAGGACACTCACAACCATCTTCCAGTCTGATTATGTTTCAAGGCTTGTGTTTTGGCACTCAGTTTGGAAGACAAGTCTTTGGATATTTTGTTTTGATTATAGGCCAGTTGCTGTGGACTTACAACTTCGGATGCATTTGTCTGTTTTGGGTGTCATGGCTGAACCAGGAAGGATCTTCTGTTGCTTAAGGCTTATGCTGGCTTAATGTTCATGTACTAGTTCTGCAGCAGGTGCTCGTGGATAATAGGTATGAGAACCATGGTGGTTTGGTTTTGTAAGGCAATTGTGCAATGAAGCCTTAACTGCAGCTGATACATCGCAGGTTGGTTTGTGATGCAGGAAAGTTTCCTTAAAGCAGGTGGACTTAAAGACCTTGATTTCCCATTGCCATTTTTCTTCCTTGGTAATGGATCAACTCTTAGACAAACAGGAGGTAACTTAGAACCCTTAGTTGGAGAAATGGACCGTCGTTTGCTGACAGAGTGCGAGTCTTCTTTTGCTACAGTTTCTTCAGGGACATTCACTTGATGGGGAGCAAATTAATTCTGTTGTGGATGGCCGAAGGTTTCCTTGATCAGCCTCAAGACGGAAAAACCATGGAATCAGTTGGTGATGTTGGTTTGTTGTAAGTTGTGTGCCTTGATGCACTGCTTGCCGCAGAGTTTATTTGGCTTATGGCATGAGGTTTAACAGGTATGGCCAATGGCTTGAGACAGTTGCAGACATTCGTGGCCTTGCTGCAGTTTTGACACATGACTTGGTTTTGGTTTTGTAGGTTCACCACTGGTTATTCAAGGATCAAAATGGAACATGGAAGGTTATGGATTGTGTTGGCATTTGTTGTTGTTTATCTTGCAGGCCATGGTTGGATGGACAAACAAGCATAGAGCCTTAGCCTTGTAGTGTGGTGCACTGTGAGCAAGGGATGAGCATACTCTTGCGGTGGTGATGCAGTTGAGGTTAGGCTAGTTGGTTGGGAGTTGGGCAGGAGTATTCTGGCTCTACAGTATTGTCTTCAACATTCCACTCGACATGATGAAATTTGCCATGCCATACCAACAGCTGCGGTGTAACCATCTTCCAAGGATTGTGTTCTGAATGAGTTAGAATTAACTAAAAGTTATTTTCAAATAATGTGTGATGGCATGTCTGCACCGAATTTAATGTGACAGCGGTAAGCATCCTTATGCAGTAGGATCGGTAATGCTTCGAACACGTCATCAAAACATCCCAGAGAAAATAAACAACGCATGTGCAGACTTAACTTTAGATTGATGATCAACATCTTCAATTAAACCACTGCAGTTTGTGACAGCACTAATGCCCTCCTCTAGAAGCCCTTCAACATTATTTGGATAGACAGTGGAGAAAGTGTCGAGTAAAGATGATTGAGCTTGTTCAATAGATGCCGCAGCTAGTAAACCTTTCACTTTCTCTACAGTAGTGAACTCTTTAAGGACCGTCTTGTAGCATGGTTCACAAGTTAAACAGCGAACCAATACCACACAAAACCAAAAGTAAGCTTGGAACTTTGGTGACCTCTGTATCGGTAAGTTCCCTTGTCTTTGCCATCTTGATTCCACACCCTGATTTTACATGTTATGATTTGGACTGGTGCTTTTTATTCCTGACAGGCAAGGCCTTTTGCAGTGTAAATTGCCTCACATTATCTCGCAGCAAATTGGATCAAAGCTCGTGAATGGCCTCCACTATAAAACCTGGCTTTCTATAGGATCTTATTGAGTTGTTTCTTCCTTGCTTAGACCAAAGCCCTGATGAATCTTGCCATTCCTTTGCGAATGATTTGATGAAACAGTTCGCTAATATTGAATGAAGAGCTTATTGAAGATAGACTTGTGAACCGTTCATTGGAAAAAAGGTTTGCTTTTGGGATTCAAGAAAGATTCTGATAGAATATTGTCAGCAGTTGCTCAAGACCTGATGGCAAGAAGAACTGGATGGTTTTAGATCAGAATGGTGTCACTAGTTCCATCAAGCGGCAACAAGTGACATATATTATTCCTGGTATATCCAATTTTGACCAAGCAGAGATCGCAACCTTTGTTCAGAAAGCTTAGGACAACATGGACCCATCACTACTTGAATTTGCTTGGTCTGAGCTACTGGAAAACAGTATATGGAAAAAACATCTTCAGGAGGCAAAACAGCAAGAAGAGCTTTTTTTCAGCAAGTGTACCATGACCAACTTCACGCCTATTTAGACCACCACATTTACCAACTTCATTTATGCAGAATGGTGGAAAACTATAGTGAAGCATAAACCGCTTTAACGAAGGTCTGTCTCTTTCTTTTCTGGTCTGTCTCTTTTTCTCTTCTGTGACTGCATATCTACTTGAACAATTCCAGAAGTTACTGGAGATATTAATGCAGCTGGTGACTTAACTAAAGCAGTTCTTTTTGGTCGTCCGTGGCCACGTTTTGCTGGTGGTGCTATCTCTTTAACATGCTGTACGGGCAAAGTCGCAACAGATGGCAAAATCGGGGCCAGTGGAGGAACAGCAGCAGTTTGTGGGGCAGTACCAGCAGGCAGTGGGACAGTAGCAGCAGGTTGTGTGATAGTATCAGATGCAACAGAGCTGGAAGCATTGGTTTGATGGCTCATAAATTGGTGTTGACTTGTGGTGAATGGTTTTGGATAGTGGCCAAGGCATTTGCAAGGGTACTTGTGAGCGAAGCAGCAAGGTGAAAGCACAATCAACATGTCTACTGGATGATTAACCAAGGCAAAGTAACATGGGATTGTGTCCAAGTTTGGGAAATTAGGGCTTCAGAATTTTAGGGTTGACTTTGGTCAAAGTTGACCAAAAAGTCAACTGTTGACCAAAGTCAACAAATGGTCCAGACTCATTTTCTTGGCACTTTCATTGTAAATGGACAATGTATTGATAATCATGGTGAAATTTAGGGTATTAGGATTTAGGGTTGACCTTGGTCAAAGTTGACCAAAAAGTCAACTGTTGACCAAAGTCAACAATTGGTCAAAGTGTCAATTTTTGTGTATTTTTGTATGGAATCAAATGTAATGAAATAAAATTGAAATGGATTAACAAAATGGTTTGGAAGTTGGTTTCACAATTGGTTTAATCATAACTTGAATGTTTGACTCTTGAAAAGAAAATAACTTGACTGATAATGTGTATGAACAAAACCATGAAATAAGACCATAATGGTTAGGATTTGAAAGGGATATCCATGAACCAAATAACATGACTGGCAAGTGGCTAGAAACACAAGAAAATTGGTTGTTCAGATGACCCAGACCATAGATGTATCCACAATCACAACACCATGACTTTGAATCAAAACCAATCCTCATATAAAACCAAAGCAAGGTTAGGCCAAGCATGCCAAACATAAAAAAATTCAGGACCAAAATCGGGGTATGACAGCTGCCCCTATTTAAGCGTCTTCAACTAGAGAATATGAAGCAGGACGTTCTTCATATGATCATTGTGGGAGATGGTTAAATACTAAGAAGACCCGGATTTTGATCCTGAATCCCTATGAAATAATTAACCATGCCTGTCAGAAACGGCAAAGAAGCAATCTCAAAAGAAGAATCTTGCTGGTATGGTGAAAATCGGCCTGAGTACCGAAACAGCAAGTTGACCTGGATACCAAAATAAATGGTAACACAGGAATACCCATGGCCTGAACGCCGCACTAAGCATCGGAATATGAGAGTATCAATGTTGGTCTGATCACCGGAAATCTGGTCTGAACACCACTTTGATCTGGATATTGGAAAAACTGGCCTGAATGTCACTTCGGTCTGGATACCGGGAAAACTGGCCTGAATGCCACTTCGGGAAAACTGGCCTGAATGCCACTTCGGTCTGGATACCGGGAACCCTGGCCTGAATGTCACTTCGGTCTGGATACCGGGAAAACTGGCCTGAATGCCACTTCGGGAAAACTGGCCTGAATGCCACTTCGGTCTGGATACCGGGAACTCTGGCCCGAATGCCACTTCGGTCTGGATACCGGGAAAACTGGCCTGAATGCCACTTCGGTCTGGATACCGGGAAAACTGGCCTGAATGCCACTTCGGTCTGGATACCGGGAAAACTGGCCTGAATGCCACTTCGGTCTGGATACCGGGAACTCTGGCCTGAACGCCACTTCGGTCTGGATACCGGGAACTGGCCTGAATGCCACTTCGGTCTGGATACCGCCTCGGTCTGAACACCGGGAACTGGCCTGAATGCCACTTCGGTCTGGATACCGCCTCGGTCTGAACACCGGAAAATTCTTCATGTCTATCAGCATCGGCGAAGATAACAAAACAGTGATACGTGAGCCGGCACGCATGCCAAAGACCTATGTTGGGGATAACAATCGAAAGATTGACCAAAGAGTGCATGAGATATATTATCTATAGCCGTCAAAACGTAGATAATACACTCGCATGGAAGATTATCCATAAACCGGGTTGCAGGTTGTTAAATGGATAAACGACCGAAAAGAAAGGCAACGGGGTACCAGACTAGGTATGCAAAAGATGACCAATCAAAAGAGGATAAAGTTGCTTACTCGGAGCAAGTATCCAAAAAGAGGAGAAGACCCAATGGGGACAATACTGCTTGATCAAGGCAAGTATCCAAAGGGAACAAGACTATCAATACCACAAAGAGGGGATTACATCTACCGGTTAGTAGGCAGAAAACCACGGAAAAGTAACCAGTCATCGATAGGATGAGCACACAGGGTTAACTCCACCAAGGGGATGAAAGTGGGATTTTACAGCTACCAGTTAATAGGTAGAAAACCACAAAGATAGGACTTACAACTACCGGTTTGTAGGTAGAAGCCAACAAACAGCATGAACCACAAAGGTTACCTCTGCTAGGGGGTGAAAGTGGGATTTTACAACTACCAGCTTGTAGGTAGAAAACCACGACGATAGGACTTACAACTACCGTTTGTAGGTAGAGGCCCAAAATTCCGCTGAGGATGAGATGAATGAGTGCCGGTTAGTGAGCAACTATTCATTTATGCCCCAGAGAAGTACAAGACACAGCGAACAAGAAGCCAATTTAGGATCGATCCAAGAAGGCAAACTGAATCAAGACTCATCCTAATGAGGAAAGAACTCAATAGGGAAAACCCATCCCATTATGGAGGGAACGGAAGCAACCGTCATCCACGAGGATGTATCTCGGTGGGGAGCGCAGAAGGAATGGTGGACATTTTCTGCCTAAGGGGTCGACTCTATATGGAGAGATCAGACACGCCCACATATGCTAGGGGAATTGAACCAAGCTTGCAAAATGATGCCAACTTCGGGGAGTAACACTGCTGGGGATACCCACTTAACTAAGGAGTCACTTGTTGGGAAAACACCAACTTCTCAACCATGCTGATGAACCCAATTCTGAAGCCGATCCAATGGCGCGATGCTAAACTCTTTCCAACAACCCAATCTCGGCTGGTCAACACGGCCTAGGGCTAATGGACATGTTTGCAATGTTGATGCATGAGTTTTTTTTTGTTTTACACAATGCCCCATGATCATGGAAATGCTATGCACTAATGATGCAATATGCTATGCTTATCTAAATGATGAATGCATAAACACACGTCTCCTCCAGAGACAACACCGGGGAACTCCAGGAACTGTGCTGAGGATCTTATAATCACGTCAACTTCCACCCTGCTGGGGAAAGACAAACCTTGCTGAGGCTGTAATCCATCGAACCTGAACTGCTTGGAGATTACCCTGCTAGGGGAGGCAACCCATTCTTATCTCTACTGGGGATGATTTTCTCCGAACCCGATCCGCTTGGGGACCTCGCTGAGGGAAAACCATCAACACAAACCCTACTGGGAAGGCAGTAACCTTCAGGCTCGCTGAGGAGACACTGATCTCAAATCTGTTTGGGAGGTAACCCTCTCACCCACTGGGGAAATACAGCTTATTGGACACGGAACACCTGTCGAGTCGTCGAACAGCGGCATCCATCGTCCACCCACAGTGTCGCTTTTCTCTTTTGAGAACACCCAGACTCGCCTAGACTCCTCTGATTCATCCCACGAAGATCGAATTCCTGGGATTCATACAAACTTTCCAGTCCTTAGACTTTGAAGATGATTAATCCTCCATGGTCGCCGTCACAACTCTGTCACGGGCTTTTTCACCGTTCAACTATCTCTTGCCCCTGATCAGGCTCTGCAGCAGAGATCGTTAGATAAAAGCGTGCCCCAGGTATGCCCCATATTTCAACACCTAGGTCATCCAAACTTCCGAATAAGATTTCCAGATTTCAATCTTATAAGCACGCATCGGAAGGGACGTCTATGTTTCAAAATGCAACTATTCTTATCAAAACGAATGGATGTTTTCGTAATCAAAACGGTAATGAAAACAAAAAACAAAATTATTTGACTGAACACGCACTTTATTGACTGGAATAAAAGATGGCTCACAACCGAGCAACACACAGGAAGCAAACCCTGGAAAGAGGTGATTGCACATAAGGAAAAAAAAATCTATCCTAATGGCAACGTGAAACTGTGATCTTATCGGGTTCCAACTCAGTTACACCTCATATGTCCTCGCACTTTCTGTCTTCTGAACAAGACGCTTCCGATCGATCTCTGTCGGAGATTATCCAAGTCATATCTCAAGCACAAACGATCATGTCAGACGCAGTTGTTCGTTTCAATCCCTCTTTTCCTGGACCGCCCTTTCAGGTTTCAGTCCACCGGGATACCTTTTTTGCCCAAGTCGCCCTTGTGGGGTTTTCGACTTGCCGGGTGTACAGTTTTTTCTTTTTATTATCCCTAACTTTTGCCCGAACCTTTTCTCTTTTTTCTTGGTTCGCCGAGATGCCCCTTTTTTTGCCTGGACTCTTTTATTCTTTTTGTCCAGCGGGTCTCTCTCTTTTTTCACGAAGTATCTTTTAACTGCGTCCGCATTCACAGGGGATGGAAAATCCTCATCATCCGTGGTCGTCAGCGACAAGGCTCTGTTAGGAGGACCTTTTTTGACCACGAATGGATATTCATAACTGTATTCACTTGCCCCACGATCGTCTTGAGGAGGAAGGATCCTTTTCAACACCATATCTCTCCTGCTACCCACGAGGTCGCACTTCTCGGTCAACAACACGCTTCATTTACTGGGTACAACTGCCCCATGACAAGTAACTGTCAGCCTCTTTTCTCAATCAGGCTCAACGCGTTATACCGAGTTCTCATCCACTCGCCCTTTTCTAACTTCTCATCCATCCGGACTCTTCACAATGAAATCTAGCCTCCAGCAGGTAATATCACTTCTATCCCATACCGCATGAGGAAGGCGTTGCCCCAGTAGATGCACGTACCAAAGTACGACACTCAGGATACCAACTTCGTACTCAGCCACTATCATTGGTGCGTTCACATGTTATCGGAGAAGCACTAGCTCACTCTCTTTAAACTCTCCCCATCAGACATCAAAAACCCGTTCGGATTCGGGGTCAGGCCCCTCCTCCGGGATCGGTCACTCTCAATCTTTCGATTCGAGTACCTCGAGATGTCCTCATCAGGGGACTTCAGACTTCCTTGGTTGACAATCATCAGTGGGCTGTTGGGCGAGATAACCATACAATCCCTCCTCTTGGTTGCTTTCTAGGAGGTATACTGAATATCGTATTCAGTCGACATCACTTGCCCTCTCACAACCCGTCCGTTCGATGCTAGCTCCTCAAGCACATACTTGATCAGATCCATTTTTGGACATCCACAAGGTGGCATGAACCATAACACTGTCTCAATCGGCGAGCAGCCTATGCCAAAGTACATCAAGTTTTCTCGAGCAGTGAGTGTATTGTTTCACAGGCGATAAACTTTTTGCTTAGGTAAATTGCGTGCTCTTTTTCGACAAGACTAGTCATACTGATTCAATACGCACCTCATAGACCCCTTCTCTGAACTAGTCACAGTCATCGGAACTAAGTCACCATAAATCCGACTTGGGGAGTTCCGAAATAAACGGAACTGGAGATTACGTCATTATCATCACAGGAACATCCACTGAACGGATGACAGTCAGATCCTCTGAACAGGTACTTTCAAATTCAACCCGGGGATCCGAAATAAACGGAACCCAATGATAAACCACGGACAGAACTCCGGCGTCCCAGAAATAAATGTCCATAAATTTGGCTGAACCAAAGTCACCATCACAGCACCACTGGCAGAAACCGTATCTGTAGAGATCAAACCCTCCCCTCACTGGTAGGTTCTAAGAACAGAAGTTTGTCAGCTTCAGCCCTTCAGTCGAGAATAATACGTTTACCACTGAAGGTTTGGCATTATTACGGGATAAAAGACCTCTGCTGACTCCCCTCAACAGGATATCCTAAAGCAAGTTCCCAGTCTCGGGGTCCTCGGATTGAGCAGCGAGAATGCGCCCACCAGAGCTAACATAAATGCGTCTCGGAGGAGAGGCCTCGACTGAGTTCTCGGAAAATGGTCACCAGAGTCGACAATTTCTAGAGGAACATCATGTCGCTACGGAACATCCGTAGGACATAATATATCCAAGAGAAACCTCGTCTGGGTGTGGTTCTTCACGAACGACTTAACGTAGCAACATGCCACGCAAGTCTCATGAACATCCACTCTAAAATCTGTATGTACACTCAAGCCTGGGTAATGGGCTTACCTCTCATAGAACACCCCACCCCAACAAACAGATAAACGGCAGCAGATACAGCAAACATATGTACATGAATGCAATAAGGTAAAGCAGGTAAATGCTGAAAATAAATAACTGTACAAAAGAATAAACACCCAATAAACAAGAAACCTACAAAAGCTAGGAGGGACTCGCTTAGGGAAACCGTATCCCCAGCAGAGTCGCCAGCTGTCGCAACCCGAAAAATACGGAGGTGCGAAAAAACAACCGACGAGAAAGAAATGACAGAAGAGTCGCCACCGTGCGTTATTTATCCCAAAGGAGGGAAAGGAAACGCTCGAAGTAAACCTGAAGAGAGGAAAGGAAAAGACAAGGTCTCGCAACCAAATCTTGGGTTCGGGAGTCGGTTATGCGAAGGGAAGGTATTAGCACCCCTACGCATCCGTAGTACTCTACGGGATCCACTCTTGTTGTTTCTTGTCTAAAGGGTGTATGTTTATCTAATGTACTATTTACTAAAAGAAGGGGTCAAAGAAAATGACTCGCACGGATGTTGCATCCACTGCATACGTATCTCATCTGAATATGAGAATCAGAGTCTTCGTAGCTCGGCTACCTAAGGTTTAAGGATAAGTGTGCTCGCTAAGACGTCGCGTCTTATGCCTACGTATCTCATCGGGAATGAGAATCAGAGCAAAATGTAGTTCAGCTAACTACGGGAACAAGGGTCTCGATTGCAACTAGGGCAAGAGAAAGGGAAAGTCTCGATCGCAACGAGGGCGAGAGAAAGGATCGCAACGAGGGCGAAAGCAAACAAGGATTAGTTGTTAGTCGTTAGTCAAAACTCGGCAAGACATCGCGTCTTATGCCTACGTATCTCATCTGAACATGAGAATCAGAGTTGCCGTAGTTCGGCTGACACGCAAACAAAACAGACACAGGCAAAGGCAAACGTGGAGCCTGAATGCCAATCACTGGGCTTACATCAGCATCCGAACCAAAACACACACAAGAAGGCAAACGTGGAGCCCGAATGCCAATCAATGGACTTACATCAGCATCCGAACCAAACAAAACTCACACTGGAACCCGAATGCCACTCGATGGACTTACATCAACTTCCGAGCACACAACAACACACATAGGGGGGTTGAGACACAAAGGTTGAAAAAGAAAAAAGGGCGCCCGGAGAGATCTCGCACGATCTCCTGCCTACGTACCTCATCTGGTATGAGAATCAGGGCGACGTAGTTCCCCTTCATAGGGGTTGCCATCTGAATATGGACTTAGAAAAGGAGGACACCAGTTGTGTCAAAAGAGAGTGGGCAATGTGTTCACATCCTAGCAGTAGGTGTCGCAGCTCGCTGAATCGAGTCTTAGGCAGTTACCTATTTGCAATAGAACGGACTACATGCCACAAGATCGGAGACGCTCGGAAAGGTCTAGAAGTGGGGGAAGCTCTGCCCTATAGTTGTCATGCAATGTGTACTTAGGTGTTTAGGATTTACAAATGGGAATATCTACCTAATGTTAGCATGCAAAGAAATATGGGAATTCTACCTATGTTATCATACAAAAGGATATGGGAATCCTAACTATGTTATCATGCAAAAGGGTTCTATCTAATGGGTGCTACCTAATCGGATCGAGAATCGACGAATGGAGCAAGGAGAAGTGTTAGGGATAAAGGTAGATGGCGATGCATGAAGCAATCGACTTACAAGGTTGATGGCGATGCATAAAGCAATCGACTTACAAAAGGGTGGATGAATACGTGCTGGTTCTGTTAGGTTTGGAAAAATGATTACTCGACGTTGAATCGAGGTTTTGATCTTGTTTTGAAATGGTTATCGAATGTTCATTTTAATTCTTGTATTAACAGATGAATAAAGAATGAAAGAATAATATTATACATTTCATGGGAGAGGGATACATTTGTTATGAATGGGGGTTGACATGGCAATCAAGCAATATAAATATATGCCTCATACACCATACAAGCAGGCCACAGTTAATCAAACAAGTAAGATATAAACAAGTATGTGATCAAATCAAATAATCAAAGAGATGAAATGAATGAGCATTAAACAACGTATGAGTGTAAGTGAAAGGGAACCGGCTCATTGTAAGAAAGCCCAAGAGTAAGCTATGTGAGGTTGATGGCGATGCTTAAAAAGCAATCGACTTACAAGGGTGTAAAAAATGGGCTCGATATTAAATCGAGAAAAAATATGATTTTTATAGTTTTAAAATGGTTTTGAATTAAATTAAAATACAACAACTTTACATTATTAACAAAAATGAACATATGAGTGTAATAAAGGCATAAACATAAAAAGAAACTAAAATGCTAAAAGAAAAAATAATATAGCTAAAAGAAATAAAATGCCAAAAAAGTCACACATGAGTATTGAACCCACCCCACTCAAAAACATGCACACTACCCTTCTCCACCAGACCACTCAGGGTTATATACTACTGAAGTACTACCTTAAATATATAAACCGGAATGAAAAAATAAATAAATAGAAAAAAGATTAAGAACATATAAACATTTTATATTTTTTTTTATCTCTGTTAAGACTCAGTAAAATAAACTAAAAAAAAAAAAAAAATTTAAAAAAGAAAAGAAAGAAAATAAATGAAAAGGAAAGAAAAACAACAGAGGTTCGTCTTCCTCCCTCTCTCTCGCATCTTACGAGTTCAAAACTTCCCCAACAATGGCAACCTCACGCACCCCAGACTTCACATTTCACTCAATCTCACTCTTGCCCTCAACGAAACCCCTTTCAAACACTCTCAGCTCTCACAAAAACAATCAAACAACAAGCATGAAGAGAAAGAAAAAGAGCAGGAAAGAAAGGTTCTTACAGGGCGTCGCTGCGGTGGTGGTGATGGATGCGAAGGAGCTGGCCTTCCGGGTACGATTTTGGGGTTTTAGATTTTCTCCGCTTCAGATTTTCGCCTCCAGGTTTCTGTGAACAGTGGCCGCCTCTAACCTTTTGAAATTAGGGTTTTTTTTTGTCCCTCACTGATTTCTCCCTTTTTATAATCCCATTGCTAGGGTTTGGATGAGATCAAAAGAGTATGGAATTGGAAGTGCTTTCTTTTTTGTGCTGCTCTGTTGTCTATCCCATTTTGGTGTTTGCTCTGCAAAAGGTAACATGTACCTTGTACTTCTTCTGTGAAAATGTTTCATTTTTGTTGCTTGTGAATTTTTACCATCTTACCGAGTTGTTGTGATTTTACTGCAGTGAACTTTGAGGCTTCTGTTAACAACACTCAACCTTGCAAGAGTAGCTTGTTTCTCCATGTGAAAACTTCACTGTTGGTAAGAAACAAATTCACCACTGTAACTCACTTGAATATATGTTTTCTCTTTTTTGGAATTGAACTGATTTTGGTGTATGCTGCAGGACATGGTTGTTGGTGATGCTGCAGAAGGCATTGCCTTGGTTCATGTTGCACCTTGCATTGGTTTTGTTGGCAAGATTGAACCAATGTATCGAATTGGTCTTGCTGCAGGGTATGGTTTTGTCAACTGCTGGTTTCTATCAATGTATGTTGTGTACAGCCAGCTCCAGTTGTGGTTTGACTCTCCTCATATGATGCAGGTAAGGCCAAAGTTAAGCTGGAAATAGCCAGGGCTTGGAGGTGGTTGTGGAGTACGAGTATCATCACTGTGCAGCTTATCAGTTTCCGATTCAGAGGGTATTGTCTCTGTCTTCAGTGGAGGTCCATCTTGAATCTCATTGCCATGTACAACAGAATGCTCATTACTATCATGTTGAACCTTGGTGCTTTCAGAAGCCTCACCCTTTCCAACATTCTTATTCAACGTGTCACCATTTTCAAATGCATTAACATTTAGGCCTAAAGTCTTCACAGAGTGTGGATCTTCACTATTTTGCTTACTCCCAACCTCAGTGGGTTTCAACCTTGTTTCTTTTTCACATTTTTTCCAAATTTCCCCGAGGCAGAGTCAGTTTGTTGCTCAGTGACATCACCTTGTCTTTCAATTGGTTCTGGTGCCCTTGACTGCACTTGATTATTGGTCCCAACCAACATATTCTGATTCCCTGGTCTAACAGGAATTGTATTGGCAGAGTGTGCAAATGGCGGTACGTGTCCTGCATGATTGGGAATTGAAGGCCTTCCAACGACATTTTGAGATAGTGCGGTATTATTACCCTTGGACTGGGGATAAGCATGCTTGGAAAATGAATGTACTGGAGGACCTTGAGGTCGAAGATGAGATGGCATTGGGGTCTGGTGTTGTGCAAATGGTTGCTGAGGTAATATTTGTTCAACCGGTTGCAAAATAGGACGTTGGTTGGATTTCTTGGCAGCAATGTTGTAGCAGCATGTATGCATCTGCAATGAAAAAGCTCTTCGTGGCAATACGTTGTTTCATGACAGCAGGATGGTGTTTGTGCAGGGCTGTTATGGTTTGGTGCATCTCATGGGATATATGTCCTTGGTTTAAACAATGCCTTAGCATGTACCTTGTGGTATTCTGATTTTGTTTGATGGCTTTTTCTAACAGGTTAGTAGACTCACAACCATCTGCCAGTCTGATTATGTTTCAAGGCTTGTGTTTTGGCACTCAGTTTGGAAGACAAGTCTTTGGATATTTTGTTTTGATTATAGGCCAGTTGCTGTGGACTTACAACTTCGGATGCATTTGTCTGTTTTGGGTGTCATGGCTGAACCAGGAAGGATCTTCTGTTGCTTAAGGCTTATGCTGGCTTAATGTTCATGTACTAGTTCTGCAGCAGGTGCTCGTGGATAATAGGTATGAGAACCATGGTGGTTTGGTTTTGTAAGGCAATTGTGCAATGAAGCCTTAACTGCAGCTGATACATCGCAGGTTGGTTTGTGATGCAGGAAAGTTTCCTTAAAGCAGGTGGACTTAAAGACCTTGATTTCCCATTGCCATTTTTCTTCCTTGGTAATGGATCAACTCTTAGACAAACAGGAGGTAACTTAGAACCCTTAGTTGGAGAAATGGACCGTCGTTTGCTGACAGAGTGCGAGTCTTCTTTTGCTACAGTTTCTTCAGGGACATTCACTTGATGGGGAGCAAATTAATTCTGTTGTGGATGGCCGAAGGTTTCCTTGATCAGCCTCAAGACGGAAAAACCATGGAAGCAGTTGGTGATGTTGGTTTGTTGTAAGTTGTGTGCCTTGATGCATTGCTTGCCGCAGAGTTTATTTGGCTTATGGCATGAGGTTTAACAGGTATGGCCTATGGCTTGAGACAGTTGCAGACATTCGTGGCCTTGCTGCAGTTTTGACACATGACTTGGTTTTGGTTTTGTAGGTTCACCACTGGTTATTCAAGGATCAAAATGGAACATGGAAGGTTATGGATTGTGTTGGCATTTGTTGTTGTTTATCTTGCAGGCCATGGTTGGATGGACAAACAAGCATAGAGCCTTAGCCTTGTAGTGTGGTGCACTGTGAGCAAGGGATGAGCATACTCTTGCGGTGGTGCTGCAGTTGAGGTTAGGCTAGTTGGTTGGGAGTTGGGCAGGAGTATTCTGGCTCTACAATATTGTCTTCAACATTCCACTCGACATGATGAAATTTGCCATGCCATACCAACAGCTGCGGTGTAACCATCTTCCAAGGATTGTGTTCTGAATGAGTTAGAATTAACTGAAAGTTATTTTCAAATAATGTGTGATGGCATGTCTGCACCGAATTTAATGTGACAGCGGTAAGCAACCTTATGCAGTAGGATCGGTAATGCTTCGAACACGTCATCAAAACATCCCAGAGAAAATAAACAACGCATGTGCAGACTTAACTTTAGATTGATGATCAACATCTTCAATTAAACCACTGCAGTTTGTGACAGCACTAATGCCCTCCTCTAGAAGCCCTTCAACATTATTTGGATAGACAGTGGAGAAAGTGTCGAGTAAAGATGATTGAGCTTGTTCAATAGATGCCGCAGCTAGTAAACCTTTCACTTTCTCTACAGTAGTGAACTCTTTAAGGACCGTCTTGTAGCATGGTTCACAAGTTAAACAGCGAACCAATACCACACAAAACCAAAAGTAAGCTTGGAACTTTGGTGACCTCTGTATCGGTAAGTTCCCTTGTCTTTGCCATCTTGATTCCACACCCTGATTTTACATGTTATGATTTGGACTGGTGCTTTTTATTCCTGACAGGCAAGGCCTTTTGCAGTGTAAATTGCCTCACATTATCTCGCAGCAAATTGGATCAAAGCTCGTGAATGGCCTCCACTATAAAACCTGGCTTTCTATAGGATCTTATTGAGTTGTTTCTTCCTTGCTTAGACCAAAGCCCTGATGAATCTTGCCATTCCTTTGCGAATGATTTGATGAAACAGTTCGCTAATATTGAATGAAGAGCTTATTGAAGATAGACTTGTGAACCGTTCATTGGAAAAAAGGTTTGCTTTTGGGATTCAAGAAAGATTCTGATAGAATATTGTCAGCAGTTGCTCAAGACCTGATGGCAAGAAGAACTGGATGGTTTTAGATCAGAATGGTGTCACTAGTTCCATCAAGCGGCAACAAGTGACATATATTATTCCTGGTATATCCAATTTTGACCAAGTAGAGATCGCAGCCTTTGTTCAGAAAGCTTAGGACAACATGGACCCATCACTACTTGAATTTGCTTGGTCTGAGCTACTGGAAAACAGTATATGGAAAAAACATCTTCAGGAGGCAAAACAGCAAGAAGAGCTTTTTTTCAGCAAGTGTACCATGACCAACTTCACGCCTATTTATACCACCACATTTACCAACTTCATTTATGCAGAATGGTGGAAAACTATAGTGAAGCATAAACCGCTTTAACGAAGGTCTGTCTCTTTCTTTTCTGGTTTGTCTCTTTTTCTCTTTTGTGACTGCATATCTACTTGAACAATTCCAGAAGTTACTGGAGATATTAATGCAGCTGGTGACTTAACTAAAGCAGTTCTTTTTGGTCGTCCGCGGCCACGTTTTGCTGGTGGTGCTATCTCTTTAACATGCTGTACGGGCAAAGTCGCAACAGATGGCAAAATCGGGGCCAGTGGAGGAACAACAGCAGTTTGTGGGGCAGTACCAGCAGGCAGTGGGACAGTAGCAGCAGGTTGTGTGATAGTATCAGATGCAACAGAGCTGGAAGCATTGGTTTGATGGCTCATAAATTGGTGTTGACTTGTGGTGAATGGTTTTGGATAGTGGCCAAGGCATTTGCAAGGGTACTTGTGAGCGAAGCAGCAAGGTGAAAGCACAATCAACATGTCTACTGGATGATTAACCAAGGCAAAGTAACATGGGATTGTGTCCAAGTTTGGGAAATTAGGGCTTCAGAATTTTAGGGTTGACTTTGGTCAAAGTTGACCAAAAAGTCAACTGTTGACCAAAGTCAACAAATGGTCCAGACTCATTTTCTTGGCACTTTCATTGTAAATGGACAATGTATTGATAATCATGGTAAAATTTAGGGTATTAGGATTTAGGGTTGACCTTGGTCAAAGTTGACCAAAAAGTCAACTGTTGACCAAAGTCAACAATTGGTCAAAGTGTCAATTTTTGTGTATTTTTTGTATGGAATCAAATGTAATGAAATAAAATTGAAATGGATTAACAAAATGGTTTGAAGTTGGTTTCACAATTGGTTTAATCATAACTTGAATGTTTGACTCTTGAAAAGAAAATAACTTGACTGATAATGTGTATGAACAAAACCATGAAATAAGACCATAATGGTTAGGATTTGAAAGGGATATCCATGAACCAAATAACATGACTGGCAAGTGGCTAGAAACACAAGAAAATTGGTTGTTCAGATGACCCAGACCATAGATGTATCCACAATCACAACACCATGACTTTGAATCAAAACCAATCCTCATATAAAACCAAAGCAAGGTTAGGCCAAGCATGCCAAACATAAAAAAATTCAGGACCAAAATCGGGGTATGACAGCTGCCCCTATTTAAGCGTCTTCAACTAGAGAATATGAAGCAGGACGTTCTTCATATGATCATTGTGGGAGATGGTTAAATACTAAGAAGACCCGGATTTTGATCCTGAATCCCTATGAAATAATTAACCATGCCTGTCAGAAACGGAAAAGAAGCAATCTCAAAAGAAGAATCTTGCTGGTATGGTGAAAATCGGCCTGAGTACCGAAACAGCAAGTTGACCTGGATACCAAAATAAATGGTAACACAGGAATACCCATGGCTTGAACGCCGCACTAAGCATTGGAATATGAGAGTATCAATGTTGGTCTGATCACCGGAAATCTGGTCTGAACACCACTTTGATCTGGATATCGGAAAAACTGGCCTGAATGTCACTTCGGTCTGGATACCGGGAAAACTGGCCTGAATGCCACTTCGGGAAAACTGGCCTGAATGCCACTTCGGTCTGGATACCGGGAACTCTTGCCTGAATGTCACTTCGGTCTGGATACCGGGAAAACTGGCCTGAATGCCACTTCGGGAAAACTGGCCTGAATGCCACTTCGGTCTGGATACCGGGAACTCTGGCCTGAATGCCACTTCGGTCTGGATACCGGGAAAACTGGCCTGAATGCCACTTCGGTCTGGATACCGGGAAAACTGGCCTGAATGCCACTTCGGTCTGGATACCGAGAAAACTGGCCTGAATGCCACTTCGGTCTGGATACCGGGAACTCTGGCCTGAACGCCACTTCGGTCTAGATACCGGGAACTGGCCTGAATGCCACTTCGGTCTGGATACCGCCTCGGTCTGAACACCGGGAACTGGCCTGAATGCCACTTCGGTCTGGATACCGCCTCGGTCTGAACACCGGAAAATTCTTCATGTCTATCAGCATCGGCGAAGATAACAAAACAGTGATACGTGAGCCGGCACGCATGCCAAAGACCTATGTTGGGGATAACAATCGAAAGATTGACCAAAGAGTGCATGAGATATATTATCTATAGCCGTCAAAACGTAGATAATACACTCGCATGGAAGATTATCCATAACCGGGTTGCAGGTTGTTAAATGGATAAACGACCGAAAAGAAAGGCAACGGGGTACCAGACTAGGTATGCAAAAGATGACCAATCAAAAGAGGATAAAGTTGCTTACTCGGAGCAAGTATCCAAAAAGAAGGAGAAGACCCAATGGGGACAATACTGCTTGATCAAGGCAAGTATCCAAAGGGAACAAGACTATCAATACCACAAAGAGGGGATTACATCTACCGGTTAGTAGGCAGAAAACCACGGAAAAGTAACCAGTCATCGATAGGATGAGCACACAGGGTTAACTCCACCAAGGGGATGAAAGTGGGATTTTACAGCTACCAGTTAATAGGTAGAAAACCACAAAGATAGGACTTACAACTACCGGTTTGTAGGTAGAAGCCAACAAACAGCATGAACCACAAAGGTTACCTCTGCTAGGGGGTGAAAGTGGGATTTTACAACTACCAGCTTGTAGGTAGAAAACCACGACGATAGGACTTACAACTACCGGTTTGTAGGTAGAGGCCCAAAATTCCGCTGAGGATGAGATGAATGAGTGCCGGTTAGTGAGCAACTATTCATTTATGCCCCAGAGAAGTACAAGACACAGCGAACAAGAAGCCAATTTAGGATCGATCCAAGAAGGCAAACTGAATCAAGACTCATCCTAATGAGGAAAGAACTCAATAGGGAAAACCCATCCCATTATGGAGGGAACGGAAGCAACCGTCATCCACGAGGATGTATCTCGGTGGGGAGCGCAGAAGGAATGGTGGACATTTTCTGCCTAAGGGGTCGACTCTATATGGAGAGATCAGACACGCCCACATATGCTAGGGGAATTGAACCAAGCTTGCAAAATGATGCCAACTTCGGGGAGTAACACTGCTGGGGATACCCACTTAACTAAGGAGTCACTTGTTGGGAAAACACCAACTTCTCAACCATGCTGATGAACCCAATTCTGAAGCCGATCCAATGGCGCGATGCTAAACTCTTTCCAACAACCCAATCTCGGCTGGTCAACACGGCCTAGGGCTAATGGACATGTTTGCAATGTTGATGCATGAGTTTTTTTTTTTTTACACAATGCCCCATGATCATGGAAATGCTATGCACTAATGATGCAATATGCTATGCTTATCTAAATGATGAATGCATAAACACACGTCTCCTCCAGAGACAACACCGGGGAACTCCAGGAACTGTGCTGAGGATCTTATAATCACGTCAACTTCCACCCTGCTGGGGAAAGACAAACCTTGCTGAGGCTGTAATCCATCGAACCTGAACTGCTTGGAGATTACCCTGCTAGGGGAGGCAACCCATTCTTATCTCTACTGGGGATGATTTTCTCCGAACCCGATCCGCTTGGGGACCTCGCTGAGGGAAAACCATCAACACAAACCCTACTGGGAAGGCAGTAACCTTCAGGCTCGCTGAGGAGACACTGATCTCAAATCTGTTTGGGAGGTAACCCTCTCACACCCACTGGGGAAATACAGCTTATTGGACACGGAACACCTGTCGAGTCGTCGAACAGCGGCATCCATCGTCCACCCACAGTGTCGCTTTTCTCTTTTGAGAACACCCAGACTCGCCTAGACTCCTCTGATTCATCCCACGAAGATCGAATTCCTGGGATTCATACAAACTTTCCAGTCCTTAGACTTTGAAGATGATTAATCCTCCATGGTCGCCGTCACAACTCTGTCACGGGCTTTTTCACCGTTCAACTATCTCTTGCCCCTGATCAGGCTCTGCAGCAGAGATCGTTAGATAAAAGCGTGCCCCAGGTATGCCCCATATTTCAACACCTAGGTCATCCAAACTTCCGAATAAGATTTCCAGATTTCAATCTTATAAGCACGCATCGGAAGGGACGTCTATGTTTCAAAATGCAACTATTCTTATCAAAACGAATGGATGTTTTCGTAATCAAAACGGTAATGAAAACAAAAAACAAAATTATTTGACTGAACACGCACTTTATTGACTGGAATAAAAGATGGCTCACAACCGAGCAACACACAGGAAGCAAACCCTGGAAAGAGGTGATTGCACATAAAAGGAAAAAATCTATCCTAATGGCAACGTGAAACTGTGATTTTATCGGGTTCCAACTCAGTTACACCTCATATGTCCTCGCACTTTCTGTCTTCTGAACAAGACGCTTCCGATCGATCTCTGTCGGAGATTATCCAAGTCATATCTCAAGCACAAACGATCATGTCAGACGCAGTTGTTCGTTTCAATCCCTCTTTTGCCTGGACCGCCCTTTCAGGTTTCAGTCCACCGGGATACCCTTTTTTGCCCAAGTCGCCCTTGTGGGGTTTTCGACTTGCCGGGTGTACAGTTTTTTTTCTTTTTATTATCCCTAACTTTTGCCCGAACCTTTTCTCTTTTTTCTTGGTTCGCCGGGATGCCCCTTTTTTTGCCTGGACTCTTTTATTCTTTTTGTCCAGCGGGTCTCTCTCTTTTTTCACGAAGTATCTTTTAACTGCGTCCGTATTCACAGGGGATGGAAAATCCTCATCATCCGTGGTCGTCAGCGACAAGGCTCTGTCAGAGGAGACCTTTTTTGACCACGAATGGATATTCATAACTGTATTCACTTGCCCCACGATCGTCTTGAGGAGGAAGGATCCTTTTCAACACCATATCTCTTCCCTGCTACCCACGAGGTCGCACTTCTCGGTCAACAACACGCTTCATTTACTGGGTACAACTGCCCCATGACAAGTAACTGTCAGCCTCTTTTCTCAATCAGGCTCAACGCGTTATACCGAGTTCTCATCCACTCGCCCTTTTCTAACTTCTCATCCATCCGGACTCTTCACAATGAAATCTAGCCTCCAGCAGGTAATATCACTTCTATCCCATACCGCATGAGGAAGGCGTTGCCCCAGTAGATGCACGTACCAAAGTACGACACTCAGGATACCAACTTCGTACTCAGCCACTATCATTGGTGCGTTCACATGTTATCGGGGAAGCACTAGCTCACTCTCTTTAAACTCTCCCCATCAGACATCAAAAACCCGTTCGGATTCGGGGTCAGGCCCCTCCTCCGGGATCGGTCACTCTCAATCTTTCGATTCGAGTACCTCGAGATGTCCTCATCAGGGACTTCAGACTTCCTTGGTTGACAATCATCAGTGGGCTGTTGGGCGAGATAACCATACAATTCCCTCCTCTTGGTTGCTTTCTAGGAGGTATACTGAATATCGTATTCAGTCGACATCACTTGCCCTCTCACAACCCGTCCGTTCAATGCTAGCTCCTCAAGCACATACTTGATCAGATCCATTTTTGGACATCCACAAGGTGGCATGAACCAGCATACACTGTCTCAATCGGCGAGCAGCCTATGCCAAAGTACATCAAGTTTTCTCGAGCAGTGAGTGTATTGTTTCACAGTCGATAAACTTTTTGCTTAGGTAAATTGCGTGCTCTTTTCGACAAGACTAGTCATACTGATTCAATACGCACCTCATAGACCCCTTAAGGGCTGTCAGGTACCAGATTAGCAGTCGTTTCTTCCCCGGAGGGTATCAGAATCAAAGGTTCCTGCTACTCCTTTTTTTTTTTTTTTTTTTTTTTTTTTTTTTGCAGGATCATCCTTGATTCCTCTTTCGTTCGCAACATGCCTCGGCAGCTTGCTGGACAACACTCCATAAGTGCGCTAATTCGAACTCAACAGTATGAGTTATCTCTACCTGTCAAACAACTTGATCCACCGGATGCCCCTCCTCTGCTTGGGACTTTGCCATCATGTCATCAACATGGCATTTGCTTTCACGACGAGTCATATCATGAAACAAAGTCACCCTAGACTTCTGATACTTGGCACCGGCCTTCTCGATACTGAATGACATCACCTTATAACCAGAAGGTGCCCCTTGTGTGATGGACATGGTTTACGTCATATCATCTGGCAACAGTTCAATCTGGTCTCGGCCAAGAAGCCATCCATGAAGATAAACTGAGCATTATAATCAACCAATACCTCGTTGTGACGTACCGGGAATTCATCTTTCAGATTAGCTCAGCTCACATCTCGACAGTCCACACACATTCTCATCTTTCAGCACCGGTTTCCGCTTCCCTGGAGGACAGTCTTCTCTCCATGGTAATTCGTGCCTCCACAACATTGGTATCTTACCTTGGTGTATCTAGATACAACCAGGCGCACATATACCATCTTGTTCTTGACTTGCCTCTGAGGCGGCCTCAATATTCGCTTTCTGACCTCGGCGGTGCTTGGAGCAACAATTCTGAGCACTCCTCATGCGGTTGAATCATCTTCTCCTCTGGTTTCAACGACCTGGCTAATTCCAGCAAATCGCAATCTTCTTCGCCTTCTCCTTCGGCATGATAGATCGAATTGTCGAAGTCATACAAAGGTGTAACCAAATTGTTATCGATGAGATCAGGAGGGTAATCACTTTCGAGGTTGGAACGAGACAAGTTCAAAAGAAAAACGAAAAACATTGCCATTTTTATTATTTTTTTTAAACTGTAAAAAATGAAAAACAAGGAACACCGCTTTTAATCACAAAAACATCCATTTATTACTGATGCAAAACGTTGCAAAATGAAACACATGAGATGGCCCTTACAATGGACCAGTACGTTTTGGGCAAAACGTGTGGCTTTCATGCAAACAGAATTAAAACAGAAATACTACACTTCCGGATGAGTGACAATGATGCTTTTGGAGACCTTCCAATCGCCTGGTCCGCACGACTTTATCCACAGCTCGAGCTCGCGGTCACAGTCAATCTCTTCACTCACTGAACAAGCATGATCAGAATCCAGCATTCCTGCACTGATAAAGATGTATGGTGGGCGATATCCTCTGTTTGGTCTAGACGACTCTTGATCTGGCTGATAACCGACCCCAAACATGTTTGCTTTTACCACTATGTCAATGATCCTTCCCCAGCCTTGGGCCTCTTTGTTCTTCACCACTTCCAGAGCTTGTTTATAAGAAGAAATGGACAGCTTCTTCTCTTTCTCAGCAACAAAGGCATTCTCCACCGGGATGGTTTCGATTGCTTGACTGGGTATTTCAAGTTTTCCAATGTCCATTTCTACTTCTTTCATCTTCTGGGTTGTGTCTCCCATCAATACACACCCCTCTGTGGCAACGGCTGCACAACAATTATCAATCACAGGGAAGACTCCATCCTGCACCGGAGGTTTTGGAGCCACAGCCAGGGGAACCTTTAGCTGATCTTCCTCAGTCATCTCCATTCCTTTCTTGACCTTTTTCACCATCTTCGCTTTTACAGGACCCTGCCTGGGTACCGGGTTGACATCCCCATTCATTATCTGGGCCAAGCTGATGGTCTTGGAGTCCACCATGTCCTGGACGACATGCTTGAAAGCTTTACGACCCTCAACACTGTGCCCGGGTGCCTCAGAATGGAATTCACAACTGGCATTCTCATCATAGTGTGCAGGCCTCTTCTGTTGTGCTATGGGAATCAAAATCCTTGGCTGGACTAACCCCAAATCCCTCAATCTCCTGAACAGAAGGGTGTAGGTCACAGGTGGCTCCTCAAACTGACGATCTTCCTTCTTTCTCTTCACCTGGCTCCTGGCTCTCGGTGCCTTCTGTTGAGGTGGTGGTTGTTGCGGGGGTACGGGTGAGTTACCAACAAGAGTGGTTACAGCAACAGCATAAGGATGATAACGATCCTTACTGCGTTCTTTCTTTGCCGGCACACCACTTGACTCAACCTCTTTTTTGAGCGGACCACTGTCAGAGAGTTTCTTTGCTACCGAGCCAGAGGGATTTGTTACATCGGATGATAGAGCCTTTCCCTGAACTTTCTCCTTGATCATCCAACTCTCAATCCTTTCCAATCTCTCAGACATGGCTTTCTGTCCCAAGGCAAACCCTTGCACAATACTGAACAATCCCCTCATCATCTCTTTCAGTTCAAGGATGTCGGCGTTGGGAAGATCCATCAGCTTGGATTTGTTGAGTCTGACTGTAAGTCTGAATGGAAGAGCTATGCGCACCGGTTGACACCTACAAAACAGCAAATGGGTTAGTATGACTCACGCATGCAATGTCTATCCGTGCCAAGAATATTCCTTTGATTTTGGTTTCACAGAGACAGATGATTTTTTTCATCAATAACATTCTGACATCTGGATATCTCTCAACCAGAATCTTAATCAAAAAGTGGGCCCTGAGCACGGATAGACACGAGTTGAATGCAGATGAATGCGATGCAAATGCATGAATGCAAGTCACTGCGCCACCAAGTCATCTGAAGACCCATTCTCTGAACTAGTCACAGTCATCGGGACTAAGTCACCATAAATCCGACTTGGGGAGTTCCGAAATAAACGGAACTGGAGATTACATCATTATCATCACAGGAACATCCACTGAATGGATGACAGTCAGATCCTCTGAACAGGTACTTTCAAATTCAACCCGGGGATCCGAAATAAACGGAACCCAATGATAAACCACGGACAGAACTCCGGCGTCCCAGAAATAAATGTCCATAAATTTGGCTGAACCAAAGTCACCATCACAGCACCACTGGCAGAAACCGTATCTGTAGAGATCAAACCCTCCCCTCACTGGTAGGTTCTAAGAACAGAAGTTTGTCAGCTTCAGCCCTTCAGTCGAGAATAATACGTTTACCACTGAAGGTTTGGCATTATTACGGGATAAAAGACCTCTGCTGACTCCCCTCAACAGGATATCCTAAAGCAAGTTCCCAGTCTCGGGGTCCTCGGATTGAGCAGCGAGAATGCGCCCACCAGAGCTAACATAAATGCGTCTCGGAGGAGAGGCCTCGACTGAGTTCTCGGAAAATGGTCACCAGAGTCGACAATTTCTAGAGGAACATCATGTCGCTACGGAACATCCGTAGGACATAATATATCCAAGAGAAACCTCGTCTGGGTGTGGTTCTTCACGAACGACTTAACGTAGCAACATGCCACGCAAGTCTCATGAACATCCACTCTAAAATCTGTGTGTACACTCAAGCCTGGGTAATGGGCTTACCTCTCATAGAACACCCCACCCCAACAAACAGATAAACGGCAGCAGATACAGCAAACATATGTACATGAATGCAATAAGGTAAAGCAGGTAAATGCTGAAAATAAATAACTGTACAAAAGAATAAACACCCAATAAACAAGAAACCTACAAAAGCTAGGAGGGACTCGCTTAGGGAAACCGTATCCCCAGCAGAGTCGCCAGCTGTCGCAACCCGAAAAATACGGAGGTGCGAAAAAACAACCGGCGAGAAAGAAATGACAGAAGAGTCGCCACCGTGCGTTATTTATCCCAAAGGAAGGAAAGGAAACGCTCGAAGTAAACCTGAAGAGAGGAAAGGAAAAGACAAGGTCTCGCAACCAAATCTTGGGTTCGGGAGTCGGTTATGCGAAGGGAAGGTATTAGCACCCCTACGCATCCGTAGTACTCTACGGGATCCACTCTTGTTGTTTCTTGTCTAAAGGGTGTATGTTTATCTAATGTACTATTTACTAAAAGAAGGGGTCAAAGAAAATGACTCGCACGGATGTTGCATCCACTGCATACGTATCTCATCTGAATATGAGAATCAGAGTCTTCGTAGCTCGGCTACCTAAGGTTTAAGGATAAGTGTGCTCGCTAAGACGTCGCGTCTTATGCCTACGTATCTCATCGGGAATGAGAATCAGAGCAAAATGTAGTTCAGCTAACTACGGGAACAAGGGTCTCGATTGCAACTAGGGCAAGAGAAAGGGAAAGTCTCGATCGCAACGAGGGCGAGAGAAAGGATCGCAACGAGGGCGAAAGCAAACAAGGATTAGTTGTTAGTCGTTAGTCAAAACTCGGCAAGACATCGCGTCTTGTGCCTACGTATCTCATCTGAACATGAGAATCAGAGTTGCCGTAGTTCGGCTGACACGCAAACAAAACAGACACAGGCAAAGGCAAACGTGGAGCCTGAATGCCAATCACTGGGCTTACATCAGCATCCGAACCAAAACACACACAAGAAGGCAAACGTGGAGCCCGAATGCCAATCACTGGACTTACATCAGCATCCGAACCAAACAAAACTCACACTGGAACCCGAATGCCACTCGATGGACTTACATCAACTTCCGAGCACACAACAACACACACAGGGGGGTTGAGACACAAAGGTTGAAAAAGAAAAAAGGGCGCCCGGAGAGATCTCGCACGATCTCCTGCCTACGTACCTCATCTGGTATGAGAATCAGGGCGACGTAGTTCCCCTTCATAGGGGTTGCCATCTGAATATGGACTTAGAAAAGGAGGACACCAGTTGTGTCAAAAGAGAGTGGGCAATGTGTTCACATCCTAGCAGTAGGTGTCGCAGCTCGCTGAATCGAGTCTTAAGCAGTTACCTCTTTGCAATAGAACAGACTACATGCCACAAGATCGGAGACGCTCGGAAAGGTCTAGAAGTGGGGGAAGCTCTGCCCTATAGTTGTCATGCAATGTGTACTTAGGTGTTTAGGATTTACAAATGGGAATATCTACCTAATGTTAGCATGCAAAGAAATATGGGAATTCTACCTATGTTATCATACAAAAGGATATGGGAATCCTAACTATGTTATCATGCAAAAGGGTTCTATCTAATGGGTGCTACCTAATCGGATCGAGAATCGACGAATGGAGCAAGGAGAAGTGTTAGGGATAAAGGTAGATGGCGATGCATGAAGCAATCAACTTACCAGGTTGATGGTGATGCATAAAGCAATCGACTTACAAAAGGGTGGATGAATACGTGCTGGTTCTGTTAGGTTTTGAAAAATGATTACTCGACGTTGAATCGAGGTTTTGATCTTGTTTTGAAATGGTTATCGAATGTTCATTTTAATTCTTGTATTAACAGATGAATAAAGAATGAAAGAATAAATATTATACATTTCATGGGAGAGGGATACATTTGTTATGAATGGGGGTTGACATGGCAATCAAGCAATATAAATATATGCCTCATACACCATACAAGCAGGCCACAGTTAATCAAACAAGTAAGATATAAACAAGTATGTGATCAAATCAAATAATCAAAGAGATGAAATGAATGAGCATTAAACAACGTATGAGTGTAAGTGAAAGGGAACCGGCTCATTGTAAGAAAGCCCAAGAGTAAGCTATGTGAGGTTGATGGCGATGCTTAAAAAGCAATCGACTTACAAGGGTGTAAAAAATGGGCTCGATATTAAATCGAGAAAAAATATGATTTTTATAGTTTTAAAATGGTTTTGAATTAAATTAAAATACAACAACTTTACATTATTAACAAAAATGAACATATGAGTGTAATAAAGGCATAAACATAAAAAGAAACTAAAATGCTAAAAGAAAAAATAATATAGCTAAAAGAAATAAAATGCCAAAAAAGCCACACATGAGTATTGAACCCACCCCACTCAAAAACATGCACACTACCCTTCTCCACCAGACCACTCAGGGTTATATACTACTGAAGTACTACCTTTAATATATAAACCGGAATGAAAAAATAAATAAATAGAAAAAATGTCCTTGGTACCATTTACTATTACAATACAGTCCTTCACTTGAGGAACCTTTTTGTGTTGTATGAGATGTGTGACTAGTTGAATTAGTGTTGGATGACAACTTCTTCTTTTCCTAGACTCTCTTGCATCTTCTGTTCATCAACTTAGATAGATTATCAAGTTAAGGATATCCATGCAGATCGTAACAATAAGACTTTATACGTCCAAATTTACTATATTAGTGACATTTTAGAGACACTTCCCTATTACTAATGTGAAGAGGTGACATATTTTTCACACGAAGCTATAACATGTAGTTCGACCTTTGAACCTCAGTCTTAATTTCAGGTAGAACAACCTTTGTCGAGGGAATTTTCGTTCATTGTTCTTTCATACTTATCCCAATATTTTTCCTATTAATGGCTTTAGATACTTCTCCATATAATACCATTCCATTAAGCATATTCCTTTCATATTTAATCGAGTATCCTAGCTTGGAGTTTGGAGAGGAAATCTCATTCTCTACATATGTGTTGGTTGAGGCAAGCTTATTTGTTTCCTCCTGAAGCACTCACATGGTTTTCTTCTAATTATATATGGTTAAACACTCTTATTCCCATTTGGATAGTAGAAGCTTATATGATGTATCGATATCTTTTTCAGATAGGTCTCCAAGACCGGATTCACCATCAGACTCACATCGACCAAAATAAGCCATCACAATGTTGACAGATTTTTCCTCACTTTCAGAATCATACCATGTGGGGGGAAATCTCTTTTTTTGTTTGTTTAGAAATGTAGGACATTCTGCTTTAATGTGACCAAAGCTTTCACACTTAATGCGTTGAGTATCCTTATCAGCATTGGTTTGTCTTCACTCTTTCCTTTGATTCGAGGACTAATCTTAGACCTTTTTAAAATTCTAGTTAACAGACTTTCGATGTCACACGGGATGTTATGACATCCAATTCTGCGCAGACAAGAATTATGCAGAACTTAAAAGTAAGTGCAGTAAATAACACCAGGAATTGTTTATCCAGTTTGGTGTCACACACACCTACGTCTGCGGGCTACCAAGCCAGGGAGAAAATCCACTATTAGTAGTATTAATTCAGACTTTAAACCAATTGTTTAATCCTATCACTTAATACCTACCCAATACAATTTCAATCTTACACTAAGATCAGAGTTCCTACTCACTCCCCCTCAATCACCTCAGTGATTACAACCTTTAATTAAGTTTAAAGATAATGGTGAAGTCACACTTCAAACAACTCTTGATTGTGCTTAACAGCTTTAATCAAGATACACAGCACTCACGCTTAAAAGCTTAGAGTGACACAACACTTACAACTCAATGAACACCCTAGTCCAATGCAATCATCTAGGTGATAATTGCTTGGCTCACAAGATACACCTAATACAGGACACACACAAAAATACAGCAGTGAAGTATGTGTAACACCCCAAAATTTGCCCTCCTCATTCATGCATTCATTTCATATTGCATTTCATCATGTCAATCAGAATTAGATCCGGAAAAAAAAAACGAAAAAAATAAATATATATTTTTTTATAAAAAAAATAAAAAATAAATAAAAAATAAATAAATAAATAAAATCTAATAAAAAATTTTGGACTTGGGTCTCTCTCATTTGAGCCCACAAAACCATGAAATTCAGTCTATAAATACCAAAGCTTCACTTGAGAAAAAGGAAGAGAAGCAAAATACTCTGAGGTTTCCTTGAAACAAAACCCTGGACAAAACCTGGAGAGAAACTTGACAGAGAACTCAGAGTAACCCCCAGGCAGCTCTGAAAAATTCAATCTGACTCACACACTTTCATTGCCTTGCAAACCCAGCCGTGCCATTTGATTTCAACCGGTCTCTCCCATCAGGTTTGCCTCATTCCCATGATTTTATGCTCTTAATTTGGATCATCTGGATGTATGAGGTATGATGGATGAATTTCATTATGTTTTTGCCCACGGGTTTAATTATGCATGAATGGGTGAAACCTATGCCTTGAATGTTTAATCACATGATTTCTGAAATGTATGCCACAGGGTTTGAGGTTTCTGAAACCATACTGTTATTCATGAAAAAAAAATGCTTATCGTGTTTCACTAACCCTTTTTTTGAGTTTTTGTGAGGGCTCACAGACTCTTGCAGAGATGGTTTGCGTGGTTTTCCCACTTTATTTGTGGGATACCCCCTGGAGGTTCATTCTGATTACCTGTACTGACTCACTTTTCTTTGATGGCATTAGCTTGGGAGGTCCCTGGGTTTCTTACTCCTTTAATTGCTGTTACTTCGGATCTTCATTCGTGTGGTACTTTTACCTCTTTTCCGCATTTTATCGCTTTCTTAGCTGGAAGACCTCGATAGGAGGCATTTGTTTTCTTTTGTTTATTTACTTCTGAGCCCCTTGTTGGCACATTTACTTTATACATGTTTGTTTTGTATGTGTTCGTATCCTTGCAGGTAGCGCGGTTCCTTCATCAAGGACTGCCTTTTTGCCCTTGAGCATCCCAAACCCTAAAACCCAAAGCAACACGTTAACTCCTTCTACTACAGGCGAGTAAGTCTCCAAAGGTCGAGCATCCGGTAGATTGCATAGTGACGTCGTTCGTCCAAAACCCAATCCATAACCCCATAGTTAGCCGAACTACGTTTTGCTCTGATTCTCAGGCCAGATGAGATACGTAGGCATAAGACGCGATGTCTTAGCGAGCACACATCCCCCAACCCATAGGTCAGCCAAGCTACGAAGACTCTGATTCTCATATTCAGATGAGATACGTATGCAGTGGATGCGACATCCGCGCGAGTCATTTTCATTTAACCCTTTTTTTTTGGCAAACAGCACAAGATAAACCTACACCCTTTAGACGAAAACTACAAAAGTGGATCCCGTAGAGTACTACGGATGCGTAGGGGTGCTAATACCTTCCCTTCGCATAACCGACTCCCGAACCCAAGATTTGGTTGCGAGACCCCGTCTTGTCCTTTCCTTTTTCAGGTTTACTTCGAGCGTTTCCTTTCCCTCCTTTGGGATGAATAACGCACGGTGGCGACTCTTCTGTCATTTTCTTTCGCCGAATGTTTTTTCGCGCACTGTATTTTTCAGGTTGCACCAGCTGGCGACTCCACTGGGGACTAAGAAGTTGACCTCTTGCTGGTTCATCTTCCCTAAGCGAGTCCCTCCTAGCTTGTGTGATTTCTTGTTTATTGGGTGTTCATGCTTTTGTACATTTATTTGCTTACCTGCTTGCATACATCTGTTGTATCTATTGGATCTGTTTGTTTGTTTGTTGGGATGGGATGTTCTATGAGAGATAAGCCCATTACCCAGGCTTGAGTGTACACACAGGTTTTAGAGTGGATGATCATGAGGCTTGCGTGGCATGTTGCTATGTTAAGTCGTTCGTGAAGAACCACACCCAGACGAGGTTTCTTTTGGATATATTATGTCCTACGGATGTTCCGTAACGACATGGTGTTCCTTTAGAAATCGTCGACTCTGGTGACCATTTCCCGAGAACTCAGTCGAGGCCTCTCCTCCGAGACGTGATTATGTTAGTTCTGGTGGGTGCATTCTCGCTGATCAATCTGAGGACCCCGAGACTGGGAACTTGCTTTAGGATGTCCTGTTGAGGGGAGTCAGTGGAGGTCTTTTATCCCGTAATAATACCAAACCTTCAGTAGTAAACGTATTATTCGCGACTGAAGGGCTGAAGCTGACGAACTTCTGTTCTTAGAACCTACCAGTGAGGGGTGGGCTAAATTCAGGAAACCTTAACCTCCAACCAACCCGGTTTTCTGGAGCAGAGTTTTGGTCTTGTATCATATTCCTCAGTGAATTTCTCTCCAGGCAGTGCAACCTGACAGATGTTCAAGCGGATCCATCAATTCTGATTGACATGCCTTTGCATTGCATAACATCATCTGCATATTTGCATCCAACATCTCATGCTTATTCATTTGCAGGGTATTCCCTTTCAAAATGGGGGTGCCTTAAAACTGAACAAGCAGTGCATCGCATACCATGCATATTAACCCTTGTCTGTTTTGCAGGTGTCACCGCAGTGTCTAATGTTTGTTCCCTATATCAGGCAGTTATTGGTCCCAAGCGAGTTCACAGATACCCGACAAAGGAAAACCGTCCACGACTAACGATGGACCAAGTACAGAAAGAGCTGGCTGATATGCGTGAAAGGATGGCTCAGTTCATGACATTGATGACTGGTATGGCAGAAGGCCAAGCGAAGCTGAGGGAATTGGTTGAGCAACCGAGACCCGATCCGGAGGTGGAGATACCAAATGCTGAGGGAAATCCTGGTAACCCTGGGAACGCTGATAACCCTGTGAACACTGGTAACGCGGGTAACGCAAATGCTGATGGAAACCCGGGTAATGTTGGCAACACAGGGAATGTTGGGAATGGTATTGGCGGAAGGTACGATGTGAATCAAGGAATTCGGATTAACGGGCGCCCCGTTACTGAAGATTATCAGTGTGATCAATTTTCTTTGCACGATGAGGCCCTCGAGACCACTCGCCGTATGGATGAGCTTGCTGAGAAGCTCAAATCTTTGGAGTCTCAAAATTCCTTAGGCTTTGATGTCACAAATCTTGGTCTGGTTCAGGGAGTAAGGATTCCTCACAAGTTCAAACCCCCTACTTTTGAGAAATACAACGGGGCTTCTTGCCCACGCACTCATCTCCAATCTTATTTGGGAAGGTTGGGAGCTCACACGGAAGATGAAAAGCTGTGGATGTACTATTTTGAAGACAGTCTAACTGGAGCTTCTCGTGAATGGTATTCTCATTTGTCTCGCACTACCATCAAGAGATGGAAAGACTTGGCAGAGGCTTTTATCAAGCAATATCAATACAACTTGGACATGGCTCCAAATCGGACCTTGTTGCAAGGTATGTCTCAGACTACCAAGGAAACCTTTAGAGAGTATGCTCAGCATTGGAGACAGATTGCTGCGTCCGTCCAACCCCCTATGTCTGAAAGGGAGATGGCGGACATGTTCATGAACACTCTTCAAGGCAATTATATTGAGAGATTGGCTGCTTGCCCGTCAATCAGCTTTGCAGAGATAGTAATTGCTGGAGAAAGAATCGAGAGTCTATTGAAGATGGGCCGAATTCAAGACAATAGTGCTTCCAACTCGTCAGGTCGCAAGAGACCGTTTGCTGGTAACGGTCAGCGAAGAAAAGAAGGCGAGGCAAGCGTTGTGTATGCCGGCAGAGGCAGGGGTAGAGGACGCCCTAATTATTATCAAGATCAAGTGGCCGCAGTCACTATTCCAACACCTGTTCCTCAACCGCAATATCATCCACAACAACAACCCAGGTACAACAATCAACAACAAGGAGGTAATCCGGGTCAGCAGAGACACTATCAACAACGTCCAAGGCAGACGGACCGGGTCATCGAGCCAATCCCAATGCCTTATTCAGTATTACTTCCCAAGCTGATCGACATGAATCTGGTTACGTTAAGAACTCTGGCCCCACCAATCGATCCCAATAATTTGCCTAGAGGTTATGATGTCAACGCCAAATGTGCTTTTCACTCCAACGCACCTGGCCATACTACAGATAATTGCAAGGCTCTCCAGTTAAAGGTACAAGATTTGAGAGATGCCCAGGCTATCAATTTTGCTCTGGTGCCTAATGTTATCCAGAACCCAATGTTGGCTCACGGCGGGCAAAGGATTAATGCTGTTGATAGTGGGGAAACTTTGAATTTGGTTTCTGATGTGACTAAGGTGAAGACTTCGCTATCGGTGGTTAAAGACCGACTTCTGAAAGGACAGATTTTCCCGGGTTGTGGGGAAGAATGCAGAAATTGTCAAGCTGCCGAAAACGGATGTGATAGTTTGAGAAGGGGTATTCAGCAGCTGATAGATGAAGGTTGTCTTCAGTTCGATCAGGCCCGTCCGGTGAAGAATGATGTATCGACGGTGACGTTTTATTTCACTCCTGAAGAAATATATGTTCCCGAGAGACTCGCTCCGACAACAATATATTTCCCAGAAAGTACAGAACCAGCAGCGGTGAACATCGAAAGTTCAGCACCAGTCGCAATTTACTCTGACAGCCCTCAACCGACTTTGGTTGGTCCAATCACCATCACGGTACCAAGATCTGTTCCGTATGAGAAAGACAGTGCTATCCCGTGGCACTATGGGGCTGATATCTACTGCCAGGGGCAGAAAGTTAACGAAGAAGACATTGACATTGGTAGCTCCGCTGTAGACAATGTTGGAGGGGTTGGTGGCTTCACTCGCAGTGGACGCCTATTTGCACCATCAACATTACGCGCGAATACTGAAGCCGAGGCAGCTGCCAAGGCTAAAGGGAAACAGGTATCCACCGAAGAGGTTACTACTGAGGAAGATCCTCCTAAGACCGCATTCGAGAAGGAAGTGGATGAGTTTATGAGGATTATCAAGAAAAGTGACTACAAGGTAGTCGACCAGCTAAATCAGACACCCTCAAAGATCTCCATTCTCTCACTATTGCTGTGCTCTGAGGCGCACAGAGCAGCCTTGTTGAAAGTACTGAATATGGCCTATGTTCCACCGGAGATAATTGTTAACCAGCTGGAGTCGGTAGTTTCCAATGTAAACGCTAGCCGGGGGCTAGGTTTCACCGATAATGACCTGACGTCTGAGGGCAGGAATCACAACAAAGCCTTGCATATCACAATGGAGTGCAAAGGGGCGATGCTTTCCCATGTTTTGGTTGATACAGGCTCTTCTCTGAATGTTCTTCCAAAGAAAGCCTTAATAAAGTTGGATTGCGATGACACCATCCTGAGGCCAAGTAACTTAGTTGTGAGGGCTTTTGATGGCTCTAAGAGAGCTGTCTTTGGCGAAGTTGAGTTGCCAGTTAAGATTGGACCGCAGGTGTTCAAGAGCACCTTTTATGTGATGGATATCCAGCCTGCCTACAGCTGTCTGCTAGGTCGGCCTTGGATTCATGTTGTCGGTGCTGTTACTTCTACCCTCCACCAGAAGCTCAAATATGAACTAGAAGGTCAGATCGTCACTGTATGTGGTGAAGAGGATATTTTTGTTAGCCACCTGTCTACATTTAAGTATGTAGAGATGGATGACGAGATGCATGAGATGCTGTGTCAGGGCTTCAAAACTACAAACATCAATGAGGTCGCGCCCGAAGCTGTCTTTTCACCTGAGTTTGAGAAGGTCGGGACTTCTATCTCTTCATACAAGCAAGCTGTCGAAGTGGTTAAAGCTGGTAATGCCCAAGGCTGGGGCAAATTTGTGGAGCCAGTCATCAAAGAAGACAAGTTTGGATTAGGGTATGCTCCGGGATCTCAGAAGAATGAAACCGGTACTCTCTCCAGCGGGGGTTTGGTTTCCCCCCACATCGTCAATGCTGCAGATGAAGACAAGGCTGACAGCGACTGTGACTTAGATAGCTGGATTCACCCGTGTGTCCCGGGAGAAAAGCTCGACAATTGGTCGTCTGAAAAAACCGTCCGGGTTACTCTACTGAAAGAGTGATTTTTATTGGTTTCCTTTATTACATGCATAATAAAGTCTTACACTTTGCCCAAGGTGTAACGCCTCATTTGTAGGGCCATCCATTTAGTTACGTTTCGCAATTATTTTTATCATCAATAAAGGACGGCTTTTGCAAACAATTTTGTGTTCTCTTTCTTTCAGTTTTTTTTTACTTTTTACAAAAAAAAATGGCAATGTTTCTTTTTTCGTTTTTCCTTTCTTTCAAAAAAAAAAATCTCAGTCTAAGGTAAAGCATGATCCTCCATCATGCAGAGCCGACCACTCGGATCTCACTGTTATGGCCAAGTATGACTTCGACAATCCTATCTATCAAGTCGAAGAAGGGGCTGAGGAAGATTGTGAATTGCCTGAAGGGTTAGCCAGATTGTTGAAACAGGAGGACCGAGCTATTACACCTTATCAGGAGGTGGTTGAGACCATCAACGTTGGTACCGAAGACAACAAGAAAGAGATCAAGATCGAGGCTAGTCTACAGGCCGAGAGGAAAGACCGTTGATCATGTACTTGACTGTGTTAGAAAGGTCAATGGGTTGTGTGCTCGGTCAGCATGATAAGTCAGGTCGAAAAGAGCATGCAATATACTACCTTAGCAAAAGTTTACCGACTGTGAACAAAGATACTCATTGCTCGAGAAAACTTGCCGCGCTTTGGCATGGGCTGCTCGCCGACTAAGACAGTATATGTTGACTCACACGACTCTATTGATATCAAAAATGGATCCAGTCAAGTATATTTTTGAAAAGCCATCACTTACCGGAAAGGTTACTAGGTGACAAATGATACTGACAGAGTATGACATCCAATACACTTCACAAAAAGCCATCAAGGGAAGTGTCTTGTCAGACTATCTTGTAGAGCAACCGATTGATGATTACCAACGTATGAGGTTTGACTTTCCTGATGAGGACATCATGTTTCTCAAATCGAAAGATTGAGAGGAACCACTCCCGGAGGAGGGGCCTGACCCTGAATCCAAATGGGTTATGATGTTTGATGGGGCGGTCCACGTCAATGGTCGCGGAGTTGGTATAGTGTTGATCACACCGGAAGGGGGTTCATATGCCATTTGGTGCCAGAATAACTTTTCCCTGCACCAACAATGAAGCCGAATACGAAGCTTGTATCCTAAGACTTGAGGAAGCCGTCAATATACAGATTAAAACCCTGGATGTATACGGGGATTCAGCTTTGGTCATCAATCAAACCAACGGGAAATGGTGCTATGCTGGAACTACGTACCCAGAATTGACGTATCTCGGTCAGAGACGAATGAAGAAAGCATTTGGTCAGAAAGTGCGCCCTCGGGGGTATCAAGTCGGTGAATTGGTACTCAAAATATTTCTTCCTCCCAACACAGATCACAGGGGCAAATGGACACCGAACTATGAGGGTCCGTACGTGGTTAAAAGGATTTTCTATGGCGGAGTTTTGATGCTAACAACCATGGATGGCGAAGGATTCCCGTCCCCTATCAACTCAGACGCAGTTAAAAAATACTTCGCATAAAATAGACCCGCTGGACGATAAAAAGAATAGTCCAGGAAAAAAAAGGGCCTCCCGACGAACCAAAAAAAAAAAGAATAAAGAGGTTCGGGCAAAAATTAGGGATATAAAAAAAGAGTACACCCGGTGAGTCGAAAAACCAAAAGGGCGGCTCAGGCAAAAATGGGGATCCCGATGGATTGAAAACCCGAAAAAAGGCAATCCAGGCAAAAGTTAGGGAATAAGCGAATGACTGTGATCTGAGTTCATCCGTGTTATATCACCGTTTCATTCAATCCGGCAATCTTCGAAGGTTAAAGATCAACTAATCATCCACTTCAGAAAGCAAGATGAGCAGAGCGTCTTGAGGACATACGAGTCATAGCAGAGTCGAAACTCAGTGGGACCCCGTATCCCCGTTGTCATTAGGATAGTTCTCTTTTTATAGCGATCACCTCTTTTCAGGGATCAGCTTCCTGATACCCTCGCCTATTCCTGGCACAAATTTCCTCCCCATTAAGAGTCGAATAATTCAGTTAAAGAGCCTCTTTATTTTTCATTTATCAGTTTGTTTACAAAAATGTCCGAATTTTTTATAAAACATATTGCATATGCATAATGGTGGCTTTTGCAGATGATTTGCATAGGAAAACATTTAAAATTGCTTTGAATGTGCTTAATCCCGAACGGTGAATTCAAACCGAGTAATTCCCCCGAGGCATACGTGTATTTTTGGTTGCAGGTCACAGGAACCGGATGCCAAGTCATGAATCCTCATCCCCAAGCGGTTGACAAAGTCTCTCCTCAGCAGAGCATGTTCCCCAACAGAGTTGACAGTATCCAGACTGTCTATCCCCAGTGGAGTTGACAGTGTCAGACTGTATCTTCCTAGCAATAGCGGAGTGGTTGCATAACCAACAGATGAGAGGGTGGCGTTCCCAGTGTTCATCTCATTCCCCAGCAGATTATTTTTAACAGATTTGTTAATCCCCAGCTTGAGGGCGATTAGCAAGTTCATATCCCCAGCAAAGGCCGTTTCCTACGACATTTCCCCAAGAAGTGTTTTCCCCACAGACTCTCCTCACAGAGCCTCGCCGAACAAAGTTTCCATAGTTGATACTCCCCCCGCAAGGTCAACTTTTCAAGCAACCAATTTATTTTTGGTGGCTCATTGGTCCCAACAGACGGATCATTCCCCACAGAGCATTCAAGGATTGATACAGCGATCTGTTCCCTACCGGAGTTTGCTTCCCCAAGCAGATTTCTTTTTACACCATGCATAACATTTGCATTTGCATGCATATCATATCAAGCATACACATAAGCTGATAAACAGGTTCTTCCAAGCAGACTGAAGAATTACTTTACAACCAAGGTCATGAGATCCAGCCAGAGGATCAAGCGTGAGTGATCCAGCCTGAGGGTCGTTTTGAAGATTCAGCCTGAGTGAGAATCGTTTTCCAGTGATCCAGCCTGAGGGTCATTTCGAAGATTCAGCCTGAGAATCGTTTTCCAGTGATCCGGCCTGAGGTTCATTTTGAAGATTCAGCCTGAGAATCGTGTTCTAGTGATCCAGCCTGAGGGTCATTTCGAAGATTCAGCCTGAGAATCATGTTCCAGTGATCCAGCCTGAGGGTCATTTCGAAGATTCAGCCTGAGAATCGTGTTCCAGTGATCCAGCCTGAGGGTCATTTCGAAGATTCAGCCTGAGAATCGTGTTCCAGTAAGCTAGCCTAAGGCTCAATTTGAAGATTCCCCAGTGAAGTCGCCTACAAGCTTTATTTCCCTAGCAAGCCCAAGTCTAATTGAGGAGTCGTTACAACATGTTCTAGCCCGAAGAATATGTACGAAGCCCAAAAGTGGAATATTCTCGAAGCTGCATATCTAATATGAAGGTTGGGTGTAGATTTCAAAAGAGGGTCAACCAGCGCATGCCTCAGATGCGGGATCCTAATGATGGGAATTTATCATCAAAACAATCCAGATCTAGCCAGAAGATCGAAGTAGATTCAGCCAGAGAATCGAAACAAAGAAGATCTAGCCAGAAGATCGAAAATCGCAACAATTCAGATCTAGCCAGAAGATCGAAGAAGATTCAGCCAGAGAATCAAAGGAAATCGAAATGGAGGAGATCTAGCCAGAAGATCGAAGAAGATCTAGCCAGAAGATCAAAATCGTATCCAGCCCGAGGATCAAAATTAATATCCAACCAGAGGACTAAATTGAGTATAGGTTCAGCCAGAGGATCGAAACTCCAGATTAAGCCAGAGGATCGGAAGAAAAATAAACAGCACGGTGTATTTCCGCGTTTTTGTGGTGTTCTCGGAGCGCAAATTTTCGGTCTATCTTTGGTATTCAATCACAGCTCACCCCGTTTGTCTGATAAGCTGTTCGCTTTCATCCTACTCGGTTTAGCTGATGATTGAATAGGGGCAGCTGTAACACCCCAAAATTTGCACTCCTCATTCATGCATTCATTTCATATTGCATTTCATCATGTCAATCAGAATTAGATCCGAAAAAAAAAAACGAAAAATTTTTTTTTTAATTTTTTACAAAAAAAATAATAAATAAATAAAAATAATAATAAAAAAATAAATAAAATATAATAAAAAAATTTGGACTTAGGTCTCTCTCATTTGAGCCCACAAAACCATGAAATTCAGTCTATAAATACCAAGGCTTCACTTGAGAAAAAGGAAGAGAAGCAAAATACTCTGAGGTTTCCTTGAAACAAAACCCTGGACAAAACCTGGAGAGAAACCTGACAGAGAACTCAGAGTAACCCCCAGGCAGCTCTGAAAAATTCAATCTGACTCACACACTTTCATTGCCTTGCAAACCCAGCCGTGCCATTTGATTTCAACCGGTCTCTCCCATCAGGTTTGCCTCATTCCCATGATTTTATGCTCTTAATTTGGATCATCTGAATGTATGAGGTATGATGGATGAATTTCATTATGTTTTTGCCCACGGGTTTAATTATGCATGAATGGGTGAAACCTATGCCTTGAATGTTTAATCACATGATTTCTAAAATGTATGCCACAGGGTTTGAGGTTTCTGAAACCATACTGTTATTCATGAAAAAAAATGCTTATCGTGTTTCACTAACCCTTTTTTTGAGTTTTTGTGAGGGCTCACAGACTCTTGCAGAGATGGTTTGCGTGGTTTTCCCACTTTTATTTGTGGGAGGTCCCTGGGTTTCTTACTCCTTTAATTGCTGTTACTTCGGATCTTCATCCGTGTGGTACTTTTACCTCTTTTCCGCATTTTATCGCTTTCTTAGCTGGAAGACCTCGATAGGAGGCATTTGTTTTCTTTTGTTTATTTACTTCGGAGCCCCTTGTTGGCGCATTTACTTTATACATGTTTGTTTTGTATGTGTTCGTATCCTTGCAGGTAGCGCGGTTCCTTCATCAAGGACTGCCTTTTTGCCCTTGAGCATCCCAAACCCTAAAACCCAAAGCAACACGTTAACTCCTTCTACTACAGGCGAGTAAGTCTCCAAAGGTCGAGCATCCGGTAGATTGCGTAGTGACGTCGTTCGTCCAAAACCCAATCCATAACCCCATAGTTAGCCGAACTACGTTTTGCTCTGATTCTCAGGCCAGATGAGATACGTAGGCGTAAGACGCGATGTCTTAGCGAGCACACATCCCCCAACCCATAGGTCAGCCGAGCTACGAAGACTTTGATTCTCATATTCAGATGAGATACGTATGTAGTGGATGCGACATCCGCGCGAGTCATTTTCATTTAACCCTTTTTTTTTGGCAAACAGCACAAGATAAACCCACACCCTTTAGACGAAAACTACAAAAGTGGATCCCGTAGAGTACTACGGATGCGTAGGGGTGCTAATACCTTCCCTTCGCATAACCGACTCCCGAACCCAAGATTTGGTTGCGAGACCCCGTCTTGTCCTTTCCTTTTTCAGGTTTACTTCAAGCGTTTCCTTTCCCTCCTTTGGGATGAATAACGCACGGTGGCGACTCTTCTGTCATTTTCTTTCGCCGGTTATTTTTTCGCGCACTGTATTTTTCAGGTTGCGACAGTATGATGGACTAATAAAATCTTCACGAGTTCTGAAATCCCCCGAGTTCTGAATGAAGGATTGCCATCCTTTTATATTGCAGCACTTGGGCCTTGTACTTGTATTTCCTAAAATTAAGGTTAAGCAAGTTAACCTAATTTCCACATATTAGGGTGCTAACAAATAGGCTATTTGTTAGGTTCATTAATTGTAGCTCAGTTGTTAGTTTCCTGGATTTTAGCTCAGCTGTTTGACTCCTGAAGAATAACCTGAGAAAAATGCTGAAACAGAAAAACTAACCATCCTACAATTTAGCATATGCTGTCAGGAATGAATGTCACAACATTCAGTTTGACGTTCAGGACATATACTATATGCTAAGTCTGTTATTTTCCTGAAAACAGACTGTACTAAATGTTGTACTGTAAAAGACCAACCAGTCTATACTTCAGTATTAGCTTACAGAAATAAATGTCAAAACATCCAATTTGACATTTACACAATGGGCCTTATGCCAGGTCTGTTATCCTCCTGAAGAACAGACTAAGATACATACTGAACTGTAGCAGAAAACCAACCTGCGTATTATTCAGTATATGCTGTCAATGATGAATGTCATAACATCCAGTTTGACATTCAGACAGTAGGCCTTATGCCAGGTCTGTTATTTCCTTGATAAACAGACTGAAATTAAATACTGAGTTATAACAGACAACCAACTGTTCTATTCCTCAGTATCTGCTGTCAGGGATTAATATCATAACATCTAGTTTGACATTCAGTAAATCCTGTATTAGCTAAACCTTCAGCATACTACTCAAGTATGTCATGACATCAGTCAAGACATCAGAGTATAGTTAGATGTTCTAACACAACATGCAACCAATCAAACATCTTCAAAGCATGTCATAGCATCAGTCAAGACATTAGAGTCCAGTTAGTGTTTTAACATAAAATGCAGCCAATCAAACATCTACAAACTCCCCCTTTGGCAAATTTTTGGCTAAAACAACTAGGCATCACAACAGAGTTCACAGCAGCGGAAAACACACATCTGGCAGGGAAATTAACCTAGCTAATACACTCAGAGCAGCAACACACTCAACACATATAGAAGTTAAATAAAAACTCCTAACAGCAGCACAACCTCTGGATTAGAGGATCTACAATATCTATTTAAGCACATAGTAAATAATCTGTTGTCCTGGGGCACCACAGGTGTTACCCCCCCTTTTTGTCAAAAATGTTGCCAAAGCAACACTTTAAATTACAAACCAAAATAAACAGAATTACACAGACTTGTCAGAAACACAATCTTGATTTTACTTCACAGTTTCAATCAAGAATACCCCCTCTTGATCTTGCTTTACAATTTTGATCAAGGCACCACCCACTTGATCTTGCTTCACAACTTTGATCAAGTAGTCACACACTCTTGCTTTACAGCAGGTACACCCATATCAGATGCCATGACTTTGAGTCTGACATCTTGAACCACTCCTGCATGAACACTTTCTTGAAGTCCAGCAGGCACATAGGCTGTCTCATGTTAAGATATCCCCTTAACATCTAGTAACCACACTTGCAGCAAGTAACATAGCTGTGATCTGTTGTCCAGTCATAGCACACTTTCAATTGTTTAATAGGTTGAGATATTAAACATAACATCCCTAACATCCTTGGTTTCTATCAGTCCTCAGAGAGGCATATTCCCAATTTGCCCCTTAAATTTTCAAACTGAGTAGCATCCAAAGCCTTTGGGAATATGTCAGCAAGCTGTAGTTCAGTAGCTACATGTTCCAAGGTAATCACTTTGTCTTCCACCAGATCTCTGATGAAGGGATGTCTAATGTCCATATGTTTGGTCTTGCTGTGTTGGATGGGATTCTTGGAAATATTGATGGCACTGAGATTGTCACAGAACAATGTCATGACATTCTGAGAGACATTATACTTAGTAAGCATCTGTTTCATCCACACCAGTTGGGAACAACTGTTTCCAGCTACTATGTACTCAGCCTCTGCAGTGGACAGTGATACACAATTCTGTTTCTTGCTGAACCATGATATGAGATTGTTTCCCAAGAAGAAACATCCTCCTGATGTGCTTTTTCTGTCATCAGCACTCCCAGCCCAATCAGCATCACAATACCCAGATAAGACAGGCTCAGAGCCATGAGAGTATAGCATACCATAGTCACAAGTCCCATTGACATACTTGAGAATCCTCTTGACTTGATTTAAGTGGCTCAATTTGGGTTCTGCTTGGTATCTAGCACACACTCCAAATGCATAGGAAATATCAGGTCTACTTGCAGTTAGATATAGTAGACTACCTATCATGCTTCTATACAAGCATTGATCAACACTGGGACCTCCTTCATCTTTGGTTAATTTTAAATGAGTAGGCGCAGGAGTTCTTTTGTGTCTAGCATTATCCATACCAAACTTCTTAACTATGTTTTTGGCATATTTGCTTTGGGAGAGAAACATAGAATCCTCCATTTGGTTAACTTGCATTCCAAGAAAATAAGTCAATTCCCCAACCAGACTCATTTCAAACTCAGATTGCATCTGGTGAACAAAATGTTTCACCATTTGCTCTGACATTCCACCAAAGACAATATCATCCACATAAATTTGGGCAATCATGATTTTGCCATCTTCATCCTTCACAAACAGGGTCTTATCTATCCCTCCTTTCCTGTACCCATGAGAGGTCAGAAATTCACTCAACCTTTCATACCAAGCTCTAGGAGCTTGCTTCAACCCATACAAAGCTTTCCTCAACTTGTACACATGTTTAGGCAGGTTAGGATCACAGAACCCTTTAGGTTGTTCCACATAGACTTCTTCATTCAAGTCGCCATTTAAAAAGGCACTCTTCACATCCATTTGGAACAATTTGAACTTCAGAATGTAGGCCACACCTAACATCAATCTTATTGACTCAAGTCTTGCAACGGGTGCAAACGTCTCATCAAAATCAACCCCTTCAACTTTAGTATACCCTTGTGCCACTAGTCTTGCTTTATTCCTAGTGATTACTCCTTTCTCATCAGACTTGTTCTTGTAAATCCACTTGGTACCAATGATGTTAGTCCCTTCAGGTCGTGGAACTACCTCCCGTACTTCATTCCTTTTAAACTGCTCCAGTTCATCTTGCATGGCATTGATCCAATATTCATCAGTCAGGGCTTCTTTCACATTTTTTGGTTCAACCTTGGATACAAAATAGGAATTTGAGCTAATCTCCCTTAATCTGGTAGTCACACCACTATTGGGATCCCCTATGATAAGATCCTTAGGGTGGTCTTTCTGAATTCTGATAGACGGCACTTTGTTGGATGCATCTACCTCACATTCAGGAGGAGGCTCATGTACTTCTTCAGACTTGACTGGTATGTCTGTTGAAGTATCAAGGAATGTTCCAACATCCTCTATGACATCAACTCCTTCCTCTTTATCATCCACAATGACATTTATGGATTCCATCAGGACATTGGTCCTGGAGTTGAATACTCTGTAGGCTCTGCTGTTAGTTGAGTATCCTAGGAATATACCCTCATCACTTTTGGGGTCCATTTTCCTTCTTTGTTCACGATCTGTAAGAATGTAACATCTGCTTCCAAAGATATGAAAGTACTTCACAATGGGTTTTCTGCCTTTCCATATTTCATACAGAGTGGACGAGGTTCCTTTTCTCAAGGTAACTCTATTGTGAACATAGAAAGTTGTATTCATAGCTTCAGCCCAAAAATGCATAGGAAGCTTCTTTGCATGAATCATAGCTCTGGCAGATTCTTGAATGGTTCTGCTTTTCCTTTCAACTATCCCATTTTACTGAGGAGTTATAGGAGAGGAAAACTCATGACTTATCCCTTCAGACGAGCAGAACTCATCAAACTTGGAATTTTTAAACTCTGTCCCATGGTCACTCCTAATTCGGACCACACAACTATCCTTTTCCCTTTGAAGTCTGATGCACAGTTCCTTGAAGACGTCAAATGCATCTGATTTTTCTCTGATGAAGCTTATCCAAGTGTATCTGGAATGGTCATCAACAACCACATATGCACATCTCTTTCCACCCAGACTTTCAACCTGCATAGGTCCCATTAAGTCCATGTGCAAAAGTTCCAGAGTTTTGGATGTTGTAGGATGTCCCAGCTTAGGATGTGACATCTTGGTTTGCTTGCCAACCTGGCATTCTCCACAGACTCTTCCTTCATCAATAAGCAGCTTTGGGATTCCTCTAACTGCTTCCTTGGATATGATCTTTTTCATTCCCCTTAAATGAAGATGACCAAGACGTCTATGCCACAGCTTCACCTCTTGTTCTTCCTTGGCTGAGGAGCAAATTATGGAGTAGTTTGAGACTTTAGGTTCCCATAGATAGCAGTTATCTTTGGATCTGGATCCTCTCATAACTTCCTGATTATCTTCATTCGTCACAACACATAGCTCCTTAGTGAACTGAACATAGAACCCTTGATCACACAACTGGCTTATGCTGATGAGATTAGCGGTTAATCCTTTTACTAACAACACATTATTCAGTTATGGAACTCCAGAGCTGTCCAGTTTACCCACACCTTTGATTTTTCCTTTAGCACCATCACCAAAGGTCACATAACTGGTAGTGTGAGGTTGTATATCCACCAATAAATTCTCCATACCAGTCATATATCTTGAGCAACCACTATCAAAGTACCAGTCTTCTCTGGTAGATGCCCTTAGAGCTGTGTGAGCTAACCTAGCAACCCATTGACGTTTCTTGATGGGGGCATTGTGCTTATATGCCTTATGCTTAGGTCTGATATGAGGGGTTTGGTTATGATAACCATGCAACCTGTAGCAGAAGGCTTTTATATGACCAAATCTACCACAGTAGTGACATCTCCATCTCTGAAATTTCTTCTTCTGATGGTTACTCATCCTGGTTCCCTGATGCTGAGACATTGGTTGTGACGTCTGCTTGAATTTCTGAACTTCAGCCTTTGAGCGTTTGAGTTCAGTTGATGATTTCTTCACAAATCCTAAACCAGACATGGCTCCTGACTTCTGTCCCACCTTTAGGATCTCTTCCAATGTGTTCGTTCCTTTATTTAGAATTCTGATGGATTTTGTCATTTGATCTAGCTTGGAGGTCAACAAGGTTATCTCACCATTTAGACCATCTATGACTGTCAGATGCTTCTTTTTCTCATCCTCCAGCTCCTTGATGAGGTTCTTCTGCTTTTCTCCTTAGACACGCACTTCTGCGCTTTTGACACATAGCTTTTTATATGATGCAGCAAGTTCATCAAAAGTCAGCTCATCTCCACTTGAGTCATCATCAGATGCACATACACTAGTTAGTGCAGTGACATGTTTAGCAGATTCTCCTTCAGATTCACTCTCAGAATCTCCTTCAGACCAGGTGACAAATAGCCCCTTCTTTTGCATCTTGAGGTAAGTAGGACATTTAGCTCTAACGTGTCCAAAACCTTCACATCCATGACACTGGATTCCCTTGCCTTGGTTGAACTTTTCTTCAGAAGTTGATCTTTTCCTGATGTCAAACGAGATGTTCTTGACATTTGGTCTACCTTTTTGATCAATCTTCTTTATGAACTTGTTGAACTGTCTCCCAAGCATGGCTATGGCTTCTGATATGCTTTCATCACCTACAGTACTTCCTTCTTCTGACTCCTCTTCAGTATTTGATACAAAAGCTACGCTTTTGTTCTTCTTTTCAACATTCTCACACAAGCCTATTTCAAAAGTTTGGAGAGAACCAATAAGCTCATCAGCCTTCATATTGCTGATATCTTGAGCCTCTTCTATGGCTGTGACCTTCATGGCAAATCTCTTTGGCAATGATCTGAGAATCTTTCTTACAAGTTTCTCTTCAGCCATTTTCTCACCTAAGCCACCAGAAGTGTTGGCAATTTCAAGAATATTCATGTGGAAGTCATGAATAGTCTCATCCTCTTTCATCCTCAGATTTTCAAACTTGGTGGTCAGCATCTGAAGTTTAGACATCCTCACCTTGGAGGTACCTTCATGAGTTATCTTGAGGGTATCCCAAACTTCCTTAGCCAGTTCACAGTGATGCACCAGTCTGAAGATGTTCTTACTTATTCCATTGAACAATGCATTCAAGGCCTTAGAATTTCCAAGGGCTAATGCCTCTTGCTCCTTGTCCCACTCTTCTTCATGAATTTGCATACTGACTCCATCTTTACCTGTCTTCGTTGGATGTTCCCATCCTTTATTGACAGCTCTCCACACTTTGCTATCTAGAGACCTCAAGAAGGCTATCATACGAGGCTTCCAGTCATCATAGTTAGAACCATCCAGCATGGGTGGTCTATTTGAGTATCCTACATCCTTGTCCATGGTACTAGAAAGTACCTTCCTTAGATCTCACCCAGAAATTAACAGGAAGGGTGCCAGCTCTGATGCCAATTGAAATTCTAGTTAACAGACTTTCGATGTCACACGGGATGTTATGACATCCAATTCTGCGCAGACAAGAATTATGCAGAACTTAAAAGTAAGTTCAGTAAATAACACCAGGAATTGTTTACCCAGTTCGGTGTCACACACACCTACGTCTGGGGGCTACCAAGCCAGGGAGGAAATCCACTATTAGTAGTATTAGTTTAGACTTTAAACCAACTGTTTAATCCTATCACTTAATACCTATCCAATGCAATTTCAATCTTACACTAAGATCAGAGTTTCTACTCACTCCCCCTCAATCACCTCAGTGATTACAACCTTTAATTAAGTTTAAAGATAATGGTGAAGTCACACTTCAAACAACTCTTGATTGTGCTTAACAGCTTTAATCAAGATACACAGCACTCACGCTTAAAAGCTTAGAGTGACACAACACTTACACTCAATGAACACCCTAGTCCAATGCAATCATCTAGGTGATAATTGCTTGGCTCACAAGATACACCTAATACAGGACACACACAAAAATACAACAGTGAAGTATGATGGACCAATAAAATCTTCACGCCTAAAATCCCCCGAGTTCTGAATGAAGGATTGCCATCCTTTTATATTGCAGCACTTGGGCCTTGTACTTGTATTTCCTAAAATTAAGGTTAAGCAAGTTAACCTAATTTCCACATATTAGGGTGCTAACAAATAGGCTATTTGTTAGGTTCATTAATTGTAGCTCAGTTGTTAGTTTCCTGGATTTTAGCTCATATGTTGGACTCCTGAAGAATAGCCTGAGAAAAATGCTGAAACAGAAAAACTAACCATCCTACAATTTAGCATATGCTGTCAGGAAAGAATGTCACAACATTCAGTTTGACGTTCAGGACATATACTATATGCTAAGTCTGTTATTTTCCTGAAAACAGACTGTACTAAATGTTGTACTGTAAAAGACCAACCAGTTTATACTTCAGTATCAGCTTACAGAAATAAATGTCAAAACATCCAATTTGACATTTACACAATGGGCCTTATGCCAGGTCTGTTATCCTCCTGAAGAACAGACTGAGATACATACTGAACTGTAGCAGAAAACCAACCTGCCTATTATTCAGTATATGTTGTCAATGATGAATGTCATAACATCCAGTTTGACATTCAGACAGTAGGCCTTATGCCAGGTCTGTTATTTCCTTGATAAACAGACTGAAATTAAATACTGAGTTATAACAGACAACCAACTGTTCTATTCCTTAGTATCTGCTGTTAGGGATGAATATCATAACATCTAGTTTGACATTCAGTAAATCTTGTATTAGCTAAACCTGCAGCATACTACTCAAGTATGTCAAGACATCAGAGTACAGTTAGATGTTCTAACACAACATGCATCCAATCAAACATCTCCAAAGCATGTCATGACATCAGTCAAGACATTAGAGTCCAGTTAGTGTTTTAACATAAAATGCAGCCAATCAAACATCTACACTTTTGTCTTGGACATTCGTCCTCCATTTTCTGTTCTGATTTTCAAGGAATTATTGAACTTTTTACTCAAGAGGGTTATATCATCTGACAAGTTCTCTTCTATATCCCCCTGACTTTCTTCAGTGGCGAAAACAAAGGTTATCCCATTTTTCTTCTTTTCAGACCTTTCATAGATGGACATCTCAAAGGTTTGCAAGGAACCAATGAGTTCACCAACCTTTATACTACTCAACTCTTGATCTTCTTCAATGACAATCACTTTCATATCAAATCTCTTAGAAAATGATCTGATAATTTTTCTGGTCAGCTTTTCTTCAGACATCTTTTCACTTAAGGCAAAGGAAGTGTTAGCAATATCACATAATCTGATGTGGAATTCACAAATAAATTTATATTTGTTCATCCTCAAATTCTCAAACTTAGTTGTAAGAAATTGCAGCCTTGACATGCAAACTTTGGAGGTACCTTCATTTGCAGTTTTGATAATCTCTCATGTTTCTTTAGCTACTGAACATATGTTGATCAACCTGCACATGTTCTTGTCCGTACCATTGAAGATAACATTCAAAGCCTTGGATCTTTCAAGAGCTTCCTCATCTTCTGCATCAGTCCATTTAGCTTCTGGTTTCAAGCTAGTAGTTCCCTCTTCAAAAGTAACCACCAGTTGTTTCCACCCTTTTATCACAATTTTCCATGCTTTGTTGCCTATGGATTTGAGAAAGACAACCACTATAGCCTTCAAATAATCATAATTGGTGTCATTCAAAACATGTGGTTTGTTGGCTGATCATCCATCTTTTATTGTCTCCATTTGAGCATAATTTGTCTTTTCCAGAACTCACCCAACATGTTAGGGTTCCTGCTCTGATGCTAATTGAAAGTATGTTCTTCAGGAGACTTATGTGAACCGGATAAAAAACATATATCTAAAAATTTAATTTTATAAAAAAATGTTCAAAATAACTTTAAATTTAAATTATTTTTCAAAATTTTAAGATTAAAAATTATTATAATAAAAGAATGAAAGATGTTATCTAATATTTTATTAAAAACTATTTAAACTAAACTTTAAAAAATAAGTAAGAAAAGAAACGAATCCTTAGTCATTGGGTCCGACTTAATAGAATTTGTGAATTTATTAAACATATTACTTGAATATTAACATTCATTTTTTTTATATAGAGTTTGCATGGTAATGCATAAATATGCATGATTCTCATAACACCTCATAACCATGCATTCTACTTGCATGGTTTCTATCCACATGTTATCCTCTATAAGTTCTCCCGTAAAGTAGCGATATGATGTTGACAATGAGCTTAACAAATTTCGAAAAAATGAAATGAAACAGATATATCATTAAAAAATAAGAATCTGTTTACATATTTACAACAATGATACGAAAATCTCGTAATTGGCAACACAACTCATGCTATTACAATGACTCTTTGAAAAAGAACTTTCTATCTCCACAAGTGCTTCACAGAACACGTGCACGTTGCATGAAAGCCATAGAGGACCATCCTTTCCAGAACCATATTCATTCTCAACATCTTCTAGAAGTGACATGAACAAAGGGTGATTGAATATTTTGATTTTGATTATGAATCTCTGTCTCTCAGGTCCAACGTAGACACAAACACAACCATTTGCTGGTTTCTTGTGACTTGTATCTGATGATAATTTGACATAGCTTCCGCTGCAAGTTTCCTCCGGATACACGCTCTTGCTGCTTCTCAAGAATCTCTTACATTTCTTCACAAAACCCATCTCTAAAAATCCACAACAATTCAACACTCAGTCGTAGAGGGAAAGCAAGAGAGACTGCAAATTGGGGTGTTGGTTGTGTTCCAAAGAGTTAAGCTCTTTATATATAGAACACTAAAGTCTCAACGGTTCAACCCTATTATTTTTGCATATATTTCTCTTCTACTTGTTAGTTTTATACTTATCAGTCTACACTTGTTGAAATACCCTTGCGAGATCATAGGAGTTGTGATAATTATTGTTATTATGTTGTAAATAAAATATGAGATTAATAATATATTTGACGAATACTTTATTTTCTTTTTCTTAGATAAGTTTGAGTTACAATATTTTATTTTATTTTATCTTAAAATAAATAATTTGTTGTTAAAATTTTTATTTTATAAATTTAAAATTCATTTACTTTTGTTATTCAAATATTTATCTCATTTTTTATACATTAGTTAGAAATATTTTTCTTGTATTTCTTTTATATATTTATCAATAAAAAATATATGTCTCTTGTTTTTTTTATGTGTCAATCATAAATATTTGTGTCGTATTTTGTATACTAAAAAAACATAAAATAATGGTCTTGCATGTTTTTATATATGAGTGATAAATATTTGTCTTATACTTTTTTAGTTATTAGTAATAAATATTTGTTATGTATTTTTATTGTATCAGTGAAAATACTTGTTTCATATTTTTTAATTACGATGAGAAATGTGTCACATGATTTTTATTTTTAGTCATCATTATATTGGTCCTATGCAAAATAGCCTTAATACCACCTAATACCTCATCCCAAACTTAAATTTATTGAGATATAGTGTCACATCTTTACCCAAATTTAAATTCATTTAGATATAGTGTCACATCTTTACCTAAATTTAAATTCATTGAGATATATTGTCACATCTTTACCGACCCCTTTCATATAAATTTTGGATACCAATCTCCTCAAAATACAACTCATATCAATTGGTCGTATCCTACCATTAGACTTTAATAACAGTGTCAAGGTTGCAGAGACAAAAAAAAAACTCTGCGAAATTCATCGAACATTTTTCTCTCAGCCATAACTTAACAACTAGAGTGATTGCAAAAAAAATTCTTTTGTCACAATAAAACCTTTTCAACAAAGTGCGTCTAAGATATATTGTGCTCACAAACCATCCCTACCAAATGATATCCCTTTAGAAAAAGATTTAATGCACTTGCAGATAATATCAACTTCAGACATGGGATGAGCTTTAGAAAATAAGTTGGTTGACATGGATGAAGGTAACCTATATGGTTGTTTAATTTCAATAACATTCATTGTGTGTACATTATATGGCCACTCTAAATGACCCCAAAACTTTCATAATCATTGTGAAGTGGCATTCTACAACCTTGTAAAGGCACTGGTTGACGTTAGAACTCATGTTTTTATCTTTCTCCTCGATATAAACTCCCGTGTGACCCAAATTATCTTGCTCAGCGATGTAGAACACATTATCATCTAACTTGGCAAAACAAGTAGCTAAGAAGTTAATAATATGACATTGTTGGAAAGACTTATAATTCCCAGACCTGCAATCCTTCCTATTCTAAGGCTTGACTACCTATAAAGTGTAATGAGGAAGAAGTAACAACTGAACCAAAGCACCTACAAATATCGATCAACAACCACCTTATTAAGAGAACATTTCAATGTTGAGAGAAAGGAAACCTACATTTGAGAGGTATATTATTCACAATGAAGATATGTGTTGTGAGAACTCTTTAACAACATTGCATCCAAAACATCATCATTTACGTCGAGGTTATCAAAGTCTATTGTAGATGTTTTTATAATACCTATAATAAGACGTTCGAACTTCATTATCCCTTGAGTAATAGGAACCAGACCATCAGGATAATGACATGTCTGACTCGTGGCATGAATACTCATACACATTCCACATATCAATTTCTCAATGGCTTCGATGTTGTACTTTTCTGTTCGTTGCCACATAAGTGCAGCATCTTAAGATGAAATATCGTATGAGAAATACCATTGCTCTCATATTTGCCATTAGGAAAACAATGTAACCCTTGAAATGGGCAATGCAAGCTTCCTATCTAAGTAGAAATCATTGTACAATGCAAAATTAAGTATATCTCATACTCAATACAAACGATGTATGATTGAGGAATTTAAACAAACATGTTGTTGACAAAAACGAAAGAGGATTTCACCATGGATGTGTTGTTGTCTTGATCTATTTTACTTTAATATCAAGGAAACTAGTAAGAAGAGGATTAGATTCCATAATAAATAGACGGAACAATAGTGTTTTTGAAAAAAAATAAAATATTTTTGGAGCTTTTTATGTTGTGATTGTTCTTTTCTTGGACGCGGGTGACAAATTACCGTGGGTATGGAATGAGGAGGGTCGCGAAAGAATGAAAAACGATAAAGAAATGGAATGAAACATAATATACACATAAAGAATATTTTAAAATTGGATAATGCTAACTTGCGTCCTAAGAGTAGAAGTTAAAAACTAAAGAAAGTAATGTTGGATTGAAAATTATGCATTAATTTTAATAAAAATATAAAATTAATTTTTTAATTGTTTTTTTCAATACAAACTTTTTATAAATGAGTTTTTTATCTTGTACTTCTAGGGCACACGTAAGCATTACTCTTTAAAATTTTGAAAACCGTTTTGAAATTTTGAAATACTTCATACAACTTTGTTTCAATTTTGAAAATCGCAATTAAATGAGTTAATATTTAAGAAAATCATTTTAAAATACTACATATAAATAATGGATATTTGGAATATTTTAAAAAATAAAACAATAAATCCAATCAAGAGAAGCAAGAGTCGAGTCAAGTCAATATCAAATCTTAACCAATTGTCCAAATTAAAAACACAAGAAGCTCCACAAAATTACACAATCCAATAAGTAGAATCAATCCACAAAATTTCTCACATGGGAAATTCAAAAGAATTTCACAACATGGACTCATAAAATAGAAAATTCCTCCTAAAATTATCACAAAATCTACACCTAACTTGGGTGTCGAAGCCAAACTCCAACGACAAAATACAAAATCAGGAAAACACATCTTATGAAATGTCATTTATAATGTCTATTTCTATGATTATAGCTCAAAGATTATTCCATATTATGCCTTATGTGATATCTCATAATCATTGTAGTTTCATTCTATATTATTCCATTACGAGTAATATCATCATTCTAAATAAAAACTACTCACTCCTCAACCCATAACAAGACTTATATGATCTCAAAATTGACCTTGAAAAAACATATGATCAAATTAAATGAATTTTTATTATGAAATTTCTTGATCGTTTAGACATTCTTCATAATATCAAAAATATCATTTACCATTGCGTTAAATCTTCAATTATGTGTATCAATTGGAATGGAGGCCGCATAAATACCATTAATAATCTCGAGGTATTAGACCAGGGAAAACCCCTATTCCATTACTTGTTTATTCATATCACTGAAAGATTGTGTCACGAGATTAAAGATTTGATTGATAATGATATTTTGAAATCGCTATGTTTTGGAAGAGGAGTAAGACCACATCTATCTCATATTTTCTTCGGAAATGGATTAGTTTTTATTGTCGAAACATCTTTGAATCAAGAAATTATTATTTAAAAAGAGGGAGGGCTTGGGTTTAGACATCTTAAAACGTTGAACAAGACTTACATGTATATATTGGTGTGGTAATTAGAAGCAAATCAAGACAAACTTTGAGTTCAAATTATGTGCACCAAATTAAAGTGCGGTCCTATAAATACGCCACAGATGAGATATAAAAGTGTGGTTTTACATGCCTAGAGAGAGATACATAAAGTGCAGACTTTTGTAGAACGTAATATAAATTGAAGTATTAAAGATGGTCAAGGAAAAAAGTTTTGGAAAGATACTGAATACCAATTTTTGGTCGCTTAGAGATAAATTTTTAATGTAGTTAGCTATTGCTTGATTTCAACACTACTACAAAAAGTGTTTATCATCACGGTTGGAAGAAGGAGTTCACCATGGTTGATGGTGAGTAGTAATGAAGGATGTGATAGAAAGTGCGCTACTTTTTATCACGGTTGAAATACCAATCGATGTAAAAAGTGTTTGCTATTGGGTTTGAATCCAGCAATAACATTTTGGAATTTATAAGACGCTTTTTTCACCGCATTTGAAATTATAACCGAGGTGATAGATGTTTATGATAACTTTTTACATTGATTCATAAATATAACCATAGGAAAATATATTAAATATTCTATCAATTTTACAATGTCTTGACTGACTGTTGACCTAAATGCAATTTATTTTAAATTATAACTATTTGTTTTATTTATTAGTATAGAAATATTATCAAACCAAAAATATTTGTTCAAACAAGAGAAGAATTGAAAACCAAAAATAAAATGGTTAATTTGGTGAATCTGAAAAGAAAATATATTTTGTATTGAGGAAAACCTAAAATTGTGTTGCCTCAATACAACATGATTTTCAAATTCTTAAGATTAATCATAAGAATTTGAAAAGACAACCATGTTATATTAAGCCAACACAACTTTATGTTTTCAAGTCCCTTAATACAGTGTTACATTTCCTTTTCAAATTCATCAAAATTACCATTTTATTTTTGAGTTTCAATTCTTCTTTAAATGATGTTGTCTTTTCTTTACTTACCAAATATTTTAGGTTTTATAATATAATTAAATTTATAAAAAAAATAAACGGTTAAAGATACAATAAAATTCATTTTGTTAAGTACAAAATGTCAAGAACATTATAAAGTGATAGCACATAAAAAAAATTGCACAAATCTAAATATATCACCTTAGCAATCCAATATTGAACGATGGACCTAAAAAGGAATTTAATCTTCCCAACAAAAACAACAATATAGCTCAATACAAACAATAACAAAAAATATTTTACATATGTCAACAAAAACAACAAAATAATTCAACAAAAACAACAACCTAATTAACAAAAACCACAACAATAACACAAATTTTTTACTCATATCAACAAAAACAACAATATAATTCAACAAAAACAACAACAATAACACAAACCGTTTACTTGTATCAACAAAAATAAGAACATAACTCAAGAAAAACAACAACATAAGACCTTTAATTTTATCTTAAAAACAATAACAATAATACAAACTTTTTAGTTGTAACAACAAAAACAACAACATAACTCAACAAAAAACAACAACATAAAATATTTAATCTCATCTTAACAACAACAAGAACACTAAACCTTTTATTAAATCAACAAACACAACAACATAAAACCTATAGGTTTAGTGTCTCAACAATAAGAAATATAACAAACTCTAAAAGATAACTAGTTTGAACAACAACAAAAACAAAAATATAACTCATAAAATGAATGGTGGAAATGTTTCACGTACCGAAAATGTGAATAAGAAGTCAAAGAAATGAGCTTCGTATTTCCTTATTGTAAGTTTATGTCACCTTTCCTTGATGCATATGAGTTGGAGGTTTGTGAAAAAAAATTATGTGTGTATGTTTATGAATATTGTGATAAGGGGTGAGAGGTTAAGGATTTGCTTATGGAGTTAGTGTGTTGTTCTGTTCATAAATGAAAAAAAAATCGCTTATATTTGTAATTTGTTTTAATATAAAACAAAAATAAAGAGAAAACTTTTCACCAAGTTGAAAGGTAATAATTGTGGTAAGAAGTTGTTTAATTTTAATTTAAGAATAAAAATAAAGGGGACATGCTACTTTTGTAATGAAAAAAACACAAAATTGTTGGTGTTGGGACTCGAAACGTATCCCTCTTTCACCTTTTACCACAATTATTATTTTTTATCGATCGAAAAAGTTATTTAGAAATGTAAAAAAAATATCTAATGAATATATATTACTTCAGTGGAATAAATGATCGGGGTAAGAGTCTATTACGAAATGTATAATTTGTAGTAGTGCACGTTGAAAATGGAAAAAACTACATAATTTTGCACCATATTTAACCTCCAACTCCAAAGGTGCATTACTTTCACATTCATCTGACACTTGCCTTGACCTTATTTTAAAAAAAGTCTGGTGAGTCATTGAATTCATATGTCTCCAAAATATTTGCAAATTGTAATAGGTATGTTGTCCGACCCTATTGTCCTACTATTTCTCATTTTTATCAATGATTCTTCTACCTTATACTATTTAATTTGATGACAGTAAGTATAATTTCTATCATCTTTTCTAATGTCTAGCCTATTAGAGTTTGATAAGAGCTCATATCCTTCATTAAATAATTTGTCATCTATCATTTATATTTTTTTCTTGAACAAAATTTTATCCTTCTTCGTCTTTATCACATATTACTTGATCCAAATTTTGTCTTTCTTTTTCTTCTTTTAGGAAGTCTATAAATCAATTTTCCCCCTCTTTGATTCATTAGGATTGGTATAATCTGTAAAAAGTTTGAACATTTATTTTGAACACTTTCATTCCACCATCACGATATTTATCCCTAGGCCCAAAAACTTTTAATTCTCTCAATGTCTCTCTTGTTACTTTTCCAATATCCAGTGTAGTAGTGTCTGACATATCATTTGTACTTTCTCGTGACTGTCCGAAATCTCCTCCTAAGATATTGTGTTAGATTTTTGTTTTTGTTTTTTACCCATCAAATGTCACCATTTGATTTATGAAGCCTCCATGTGACTTCTTCTTTTCTTTCTCCTCTTGACTCTTACATTCATACTCAATACTTTATGTTGACTCTTACATCCATATTCAACACTCTATGTTGGATAGTCAAACTCCCTAAGTATAATTTTAAAGTCCAAACAAAATTTCCTATTTTATTTTCTAATAAGAAACAAGTCTATATGACAAAATGTAACTCATTCTTATATTTTATAAGGTCATACTTTTTCCTAGCATGTATTATCTATAGAAAAATTAAAGGTTAGCGAAAATCTCAATATACACTCTCAACCGACAGAAATCTACTTCTTAGATTTGTTAGAAATAATTCATTTTTAGCATTATTAGTATTTGTTTTGTTAAGCTTAATCTAGCTAGTGTAGGTTATCCTGTTGCCTACATGGAATTATTTTGTGTGTATATATATTAGTGTAGTTGTCAACAACAATGCAGTAAGCACAATTTGTGTATAACAGTGTGTGTGCAACCATTTTGCTGTAACTATTTTTAGCAGAGTAGTGGAAATTTGTTATTCTCTTTTATATCTCTTCTTCCATCTTCATATTGTGCACCAATAATTGGTATCTAGAGATTCAATTCAATTCCATAGGGAAACGCAGGGAAACACGAGTGAACAGTGAGGCGTTGTGTGATTGATTTCGTTTCTTGAATTTGTGTTGAATTTCTGAATAAGAATCGTTACAGAATCACATTTCTTGATTCTAAGGGACTGGGAAACACTAGTGTTTGGTGAGATCTGAGTGATTTGCACAAAGTTAAAGATGAACGAAAATGGTAATCTGAGTACTAAGCTTCCAATGTTGGATGGAAAGAACTAGAATCGTTGGATGATTCAGATGTGTGTGTTGTTTGGCGCTCAAAATATTATTGATCTCGTCAACGATTATTATGTTATGGTTGTACTTCCAAAAAATGCAACAGATGCACAGAGGAGTCCTTAGTGTGATATGAGGAAGAAGGATCAGAAGGTATTTTTCTACATCCATTAGTGTATGGATGTGAATATGTTTGAGAAAATCATTGATTCGACAACGATGAAGATTGTGTGGGACATACTGGTACAGTGCTACGACGATGATGCATCAATGAAGAAGGTAAAACTTCAGTCTCTATGTAAGCAGTATGAGAATCTCATCTTGAAGAACAATGAGAAGGTACCTGACTACATATCCATAGTGATTCTGATTACAAATGAGATGAATTCATGTGGAGAAACTATCTCTGAAGAAAGTATCATTGAGAACGTACTTAGGTCTCTTACTCCTCAGTTTGATTACATTGTGGTAGCAATTGAACATTCTAAGGATCTTAGCACCATGAGAATTGAAGATTTGTAAAGCAGTCTAGAGGCACAAGAGTTGCATATGACTAAGAGAAACTCTAAAATAGAGGTAGAGCAGCAGGCTCTGAAAGCATCTTATAGTAAGAAATATCCAAAGCAGTCTTGGTCATAATCCAGGAAGAGATATGATGGCGTTCGAAAGTAAGAAACCTCAACTTCTTAAAGGAAGAAGAGTGCTAAAAAAGGGAAGGAGAAGTATGACAAGAGGAAAGTTTAGTGCTACTTTTGTAAGAAGTTAGACCACTTCGCTGCTGATTGTTGGTCAAATAAGGAAAGGAAGTCAGAAGAAGCGAATGTAGCCAAAGGAGATTCCGATGATGAATATGTACTATTGATGGCTTATGAATCTGATGATGCATATTTGACAGACTGATTGTATATGAACACTGGCTGCTCAGATCATTTTACTGTAAATAAGAAATGGCTGGTTAATTTTGAATCTAGAAAGAGCACAAAGATCAGACGTGATAATGATAAATACCCCAATGCTGAATATATGGGAAATGTCAGAGTAGTTCTAAATAATGGTAAAACAACATTGATTCAGAATGTTTTGTATGTTCCTGGCATGAAAAGAAATTTGAAGAGTGTATGTTAATTAATTGAGAAAGGATTTTCAGTTACCGTGAAGGACAATCTTTTAAAGCTGTATGACTAGATTCAGAAGTTGATTATGAAGTCAGAACATAGGAGGAATAGAATACTCAAAGTAAATGTTAAAACTTTAGACTCTGAATGCCTTAGTGCAACAAGTGTTGTGAAGGAAAATGAGCTATGGCACAAAAGATATGGTCACCTGAACTTCAGAAGCTTAGGGCATATGAATTCAAAGAAGTTGGTACATGGAATTCCTGAAATTAAGATGTCAGAGAAGTGATGCAATGTGTGCATGAGAGGAAAGCAACCAAGACTGCCATTTGCATCTGAAATACCTCCAAGAGCAAAGCATGCTCTGGGTGTGGTGCATTCTGATGCATGTAGATAATTTCCAATACCTTCACTTGGTGGGAATAAATAATTTGTGTCATTTATTGAGCACATATCCTTTATAGAGTTCAAACACGAGGTGTTTGCTGAATATAAGAAATTTAGAATCAAGGCTGAGAATCAAAGTGGTCAAAGGCTGAAAAATTTCAAAACTGATGGTAGAAGTAACTACAACTCTATAGAGTTCAGAAAGTTCTGTGAGGAGAATGGAATGGAGCATGTGTGACTTCTTCATACACTCCTAAGCACAATGGTCTTGTTGAAAGAAGAAGTCGATTTTTTTTGATATGATAAGAAGCATGCTGAAGGAGAAGAAGCTACCTCAGACCTTGTGGGAAGAAGTTATTGCCACTACAACATATATGCTCAACAAATGTCCAACCAAGAAGCTAAAATAAATTATTCCTTTAGAGAAGTGGACTAAAGATAAGCAAAGTGTGAGACATCTGAAGGTATTTGGTTCTATTTGTTTTAAACATGTTATAGGTGCTAAGAGATGGAAGTTGGATGACAAAAGAAGAATTATGTTGCTTGTAGGGTACCAGAATACAAGTGTTTATAAGCTTTACTATTCGGTTACTAACAAGGTTGAATTCAACAGAGATGTCATTGTGAAAGAATCAGACGGTTGGGATTGGAGTAAATCTCAATCCAACTCTGGTGTAGAGTTAAGCTCCGAAGATGAGTCAAAATCAGAAAATGATTCTGAAGGTGATTCTAACTCTAAAGGCGGGTCTGACTCTAAAGGTGAATCTGATTCTGGTCCAAATTCTGATGGTGATTCAAACTCTAGTGGAGATCCATACTATGAAGGTGGTCATGCCTCTGAAAGTGGTACTTATGGGGTTCCAGCATCTGATATTATTCCAGTGTCCAAAGAAGATTATGGACAAGTTCAGAGGCCACAAAGAATCAGAAAAATACCAAGAAGGTTTGCAGAGTTTGACATGATGCAAGATACTGAAGTAGACTCTGTAGGAGAAGTCATTCAGTGTGCCATGTAAGTAGACTCTAAATCAGTGAGTACAAAAGAAACGTTCAAGAAGAAAGTGTAGTTGAAGGTCATGAAAGAAGAAACTGAGGCTATAGAAAGAAATAAGATTTGGAAGTTGATTGAGCTTCCAAAGAACAAGAAAACCATCAACGTCATATGGGTTTTCAAGGTGAAACTAAAGCCATATGGATCAATTGGGAAACACAAAGAAACGTTAGTAGTAAGAGGTTTCCTTCAGAAACCTGGGTTAGATTACTTTGAAGTGTTTTCTCCTGTAGCGAGACATAAGACAATCAGACTCGTGATTGCGATAACTGCTAACAGGAATTGGCTTCTGATACATTTAGATGTGAAATCTACATTTCTAAATGATCCATTGCAAGAAGAGGTACACGTGTCATAACCTCCTGGATTTGTGAAAAAGAATCAGGAAGGGACGGTGTACATGTTACATAAAACAATATATGGACTAAAACAAGATTCTAGAGCTTAGAATTTGAAAATTGATCCATTTTCCAAGCTCCAAGGATTCCGAAAGTGTGAGATGGAGTACGTCATTTATGTTCAGCATACTTCTGAAGGCAATATCATTCTGATGTGGCTGTATATTGATGACATATTGCTAACAGAGAGTTGTGAACATGAGATAACTAAGTTCAAGAAGGTGTTGATGAATGAGTTTGAGATAACTGATCTAGGAAAGATGACATATTTCCTAGGGATGAAGTTTATGTACTCTGAAAATGGTATCATTTTGCATCAGATGAAATATGAACTTGATCTTCAAAAGAGATTCAAGTTGCTGAATTGTAATGTTGTTGTCGCACCGTAAAAAATAAATTGCAAATTGGATTCTGATTCTGAATGTGATGATATAGATGCCACAACTTTCAAGCAGTTGGTTGGCTCTTTGAGGTATTTGTGTAATACCAGACCTGATATTTGATATGCATTTGGAATAGTTAGTAGGTTCATGAGAAAACCGAAGTGGTCTCATTACCAAGCTGTTGTCAGAATTCTGAGGTACATTAAAGGGACTTTGAAGTATGGAGTTTTATTCCCTTCTGGAGAAAAGACTAATTCATAGCTGATGTGTTACTCAGACTCTGTTTGTTGTGGAGACAGAGTTGACAAAAGAAGTACTTCTGGATATTTGTTTAAGTATCTAGAAGGCCCTATTTCTTGGTGTTCCAAGAAGCAACCAGTTGTTTCTTTGTCAACCTGTGAAGCTGAATATATTGCAGGTGTTGTGGCTGCATGTCAAGCTGTTTGACTTATGAATTTATTGCAGGATCTGAAGAACAAGGTAAACAAGTCTACAATTAATTTTGTCAAGAATCTAGTGTTGCATGGGAGAAGTAAGCATATTGAGACTAAGTATCATTTTTTTGAGAAGTTAGGTTCATAATGGAGTGTTAGAAGTTATGCAATGTAGCACTGAGAAGCAGTTGGAAGATGTTCTGACGAAAGCGACCAAGAATGATCAATTTCTTCACTTGAAGGTTGAAACTGGTGTTAGTTTGTATCAGCTGAATATGAATTAAGAGATGATGTTAGAAGTGATTCATTTTCAGCATTAATAGTATTTGATTTGTTAAGTTTAACCTAGTTAGTGTAGATTAGTAATGTTGCCTATGTGACATTATTATATATATATATATATATATATATATATATATATATATATATATATATATATATATATATATATATATATATATATATATATATATATATATATATATATATATATATATATATATATATATATATATATATATATATATATATATATATATATATATATATATATATTAGTGTAGCTATCAACAGCAATGCATTAGTTGTAGTGCGTGTGCAATCATTTTACTGTAACCGTTTTTTACCTTTGTGGAAGTTTGTTATTCTTTTTATTTTTATTTTTTTATCTTTATCTTCTTCATCTTGTGCACCAATAAAATCTACATCATCGAGATTATACCCTTCACACTTGCCCATTTAGATCAATCAATATTTTTTAATTGAAATGTAATTATGAGGAAATTTTAAATTAGGTAGGATAAGTCTTAAATTTTATCCATATTTCAAATGAAGCATGCATAATGGGAAGGAAAATATATTTACAAAAGTCAATATTATCGGAATTTAGCAAAAACAAAAAAAGGAGTCTATCTTATGTGACATATACATATCTACAGCAAGTAATTTTACAGCTTCATACCAAAACCTCGAAATTTGCATCACATGAACTAAAGTTAGAACGACAAGACAATGGAGAATACTGTGAAACTGAGCTATGTTTGTGACCCTCTATCTCCACAAGTGCTTCACAGAACATCTCAACATCACAAGGAAGCCACAAAGGACCATCGTTTCTATAACCATATTCATTCTCAACCCCTTCCAAAAGCGTTTTGAATAAAGGATGATTAAATATCTTGATCTTGATTACAAATCTTTGTCTCTCCGGTCCAACATAGACACAAAGACAACCATTTGGCGGTTTCTTATGACTGTCTTTTTGCTTTTTGTGACACTTGTCTGATAATTTGCCATAGCTGCCACAGCAAGTACTGTCTTGTGGATCATACAATCTATTGCTGCTTCCCAATACCCTCTTACACTTCTTCACAAAGTTCATCTCTATTAAGCAAGATATATAGTTGTAGAAAGAAATCAAAGAGAGATTAGAAACGAATGTGTTGATTAATAATGTGTATGAAAAGGGTCTTAAGACTAAGCCAACAACTTAAGCTCTTTATATAGACAACTTATAAGTCTCCTACGGTCCCACCATATAACACATATATTCCTCCTCTACTTGTTGGTCTTATTGTTCTACTTTATTTTATTCTATAATTAACTAGTACTATAGTTCATACGTTTGCTGTTGAATTTTGAATATTGTTTATGAGTATATTAAGTTTTTTTCCTAGGTACAAAAGTTAAATATTAGTGGAGGTAATCAACATATTTTAAAACCTTACTTTCCATGAAACAAGTGGATAACCTTTTCTAGAATGTCTTCATCATTTTAAGGTTATATGAATTAAATTCTATTGAGGGCTTTCAAATCAGAACATACTATGAAAATATTTAAGCATTAGGTTTGACCATTTCCACACGTGCCCGTTTGTTTTGAATATAGTACTACTATTTGAGAATTGGGAGTACCTAATAGTGGAGTAGCTTATATCTTTGTGGATCTATGCTCCATTTTAAGGATTCTTAATTTTCTAGTACTTTTAAAAAATAAATTAGTGAGACCTCCATTGATAATGTTTCCATATATAAATAACAAATTATACAAAAATATGTAATCCATTTTGAGAATGTATGGAATCTGAAAAAACTTTAATCTTTAAAGTCTTGTGGTGGTGATGATAATGAAGAATCTTTGCTGCAAAACACTCTACACTCTTATAGTTAAATTAGTGGAGGTGTGAAGTTTAGAGTAATAGGTCTAGTTCAAAACAATGGTCTCTATCTTTATAGGACAGAGACAAATTATACATTTGTTTTAAGATTCTCTTAGTTCAAATGAAGGTGTTCTTCTCCTGCTTTGTCATAAGGGTGATGGTGGCTGATTTGACCTTTATAGAATTTAAATTCGACACAAATCACGGTTTCATTTTTATGGTCTAGTTTCAACCAATAAAGTTTTGATTTTCGTCGAATTCTATTAAATCAATTTAACGAATAAATCTTATTGATTTAGTCGATTTAATATTTATTAGAGTAAACTTATAAAAATGACTTCTTTTTTTATAAAATTCACAAACACTAACTTTTTATTTTTTAAAAAACTTAAAATTTTATAATAGTCTAACCTATTTTTTTTATTATTGAAAAAAATTATTATTACATACATTAATAATTTTAAAATATGATTTGATATTAATTTGACTATTATCATACTTTAAGCTATAAACTAAATAATCCTCAAAATTTTATATCACGTGTCTTGTATTTTTTTGAGAACACAGTGCCACCATTAAATATTAAAAATGATAATATCCTGACAACATTATGAAATGGTGAGTCATATAATAATAAAAATAAGTATATATATATATATATATATATTATATATATATATATATATATATATATATATATATATATATATATATATATATATATATATATATATATATATATAAAAGTTAATTAAATTCGGTCGGTCTCAGTTTTTGACGGGTCCAAAATAATCACCCGAGTCCGACTGAAACAATCTTATACTCTCCAAATTAAGCAACCGAATCAACCTAACACCCTACCCGATCCATTTGCACCAAAAAGACAATGTATCAGATGGTTCAAATTTGTCCATCCCTAATCCTAGCCTCTGGCTAAACAACCTAGTTTAAGGCGTACATTAATTATTTTACAGAACTCATAAATGCAAATATGAGCTTTATGTGAAACATAATTCTTTAAACTAATGTAGCACTCGTGTATTGGTTTGTCTTTATTCTTCGTATTTTTTCTTATTGAACATCTTCATGAAGAGAAAACACTTTTGTGAACCAATTCGGTTGGTGCTTCATGTTAGAAAGTTGATTGTAAATTAAATGGATCGAGACTAGAATCATGAACGAAATAACTTTTCTTATAGGTATTTTAAGCACTCTCAAATATCTTAAAGTTGGAATGCATGAATACCCAAGATAATTTAGCTTATACTCGAGTTTACACAAGACCGATGAAAACTCGGATGTAGAGAAGATGAAATCTAGAATTTTGTATGAAGATGATAACCTTTAGTGTTGTATTTTTTCTAGGTCAAAGTATTGTTGTTTCATAAGGTTACGACCCTCCGTGAAACACACACTTTCTACAACACTTTTACCAAAGATTGCATTGTTTCACCTACAACAACACTTTGACCAAATGTTGCACTATGTCGTCTACTGCAGCATTTTTACCAAATGTTGCACTGTTTCACCTACAACAACAATTATTAAAGGTTTTATTGTTTCACATTCTATAAAACTTCACAAGTGTTGCATGTGTCTGAATTAAAAAATTAACCTTCAGTTGCATATTTTCTTGTCATTTTGGAACATAATTAAGATTATTAATTGTTAATAATTTACAACAATCTCTCACTTGTTCTAATAATGACAAGATCAATTCCATAAAAATAGAGGAAAAGAATGTTAGTACATTTAGGAATCTTTCGATTTGAACTTATCGTTAGTAAGAATAACGCAAAGTTTAATCAAAATATTAGGTATCAATGCTTTGAACCGTTATCCCTTGTGATTATACACGTGTTATCTTACACACATTCTTTAATGATTCTTTGCCTATATCTCTCGCCTAGCACTACTTATGGCCATATGTTTTTCCTGTATTCTTGAATTTTTCATGAGAGAAACTCCAATCCTCATTTTGAGACGACAACATCTCAAAATTCATATAGGTAAAATTCAGTTCGTATCTATTTCTTGAGATACATATCCTCAATATAAAACTTCATTAATAGTTTGAAATAACTCAACTATCAATATGTAATAGTTAACATTGTCACAGAATATTGCATAAACATATAAAATCAATGACTTGTTGTTACCTATTGAATCTTAGGTTAAGGGTTGTTAACTTCCGATTGGGTTGCTACCGTTGTCGGAACCCTTATTCAAGGAGTTTCAATCCCAGACCTCTCGAGATGGTCTTTACTAAATCTCTGTCCAATGGCTTAGTAAATGGATCAAGCAAATTATAGCTCGATCGTATATGTATGAATGAAATGATTGCATCCTTAATCAATTTTCTCACGAAAGAATATCTAAGTCCTACTTACCTAGACTTTATATTGTACACTTGTTGTATGTTCTAGGTAAAGTGGTTTGACTACCGCAATGTATCAACAACTTTGAAAATTGGTCTTTAGCTAATCAAACTTCCAATAGAAGGTCCCTCAACCATTCAACTTCTTTACCACCGGAATTAAGAGCCTCAAACTCTGATTCTATGGTTGAAAGAGTGATTCACATTTATTTTTTGCTCTTCCAAGAAATTGCACCCCCGACTAGTATAAATATCCATCCAAATGATGATTTATGATATTCAACACTTGATATCCAACTCGAAACGGTATATCCTTCTAATATGGAAATAAATCTACCATAATGGAGACTAAGATTTTTGGTTTTCATAAGATAGCCAAAAATCCTAATGATGGCCTTCCAGTGCTCACCATTTGGATTACTAGTAAAATCTACTCATTTTACTAATTGCAAATGTTATGTCGGGTCTAGTATATTGCATGGACTTGCATATCCCAATTGAGCCATAACTCTTTCATCATTATTTTGAAGTTAAACACTAAGATCAAATGGAGTACTCAGTCTCTTGAAATTTAAGTGTTTAAATTTATCAAGTACTTTGTCAACATAATGTGTTTGACTAAGTTCATAACCCCTACTATTTTGCTTTATTTTGATCCCCAAAAGTGTGTCAACTAGACCAAGATCATTCATATTGAATGCGAAAGTTAGAAATATCTTTGTTTCTAAAATTACATTCATCTCATTGTTATTGATCAACATGTAATCAACATAGCGACAAAGAAATATCACAATGTTGACACACAACTTTGTGTACAAACACTTGTCACAAGAATTAGATGAAGAAAGTTTTTAGATAATCATGCATGATAATGCAAGAAGGTGTTTAGATGAAGTGAGAGATGAAATTCTGAGCAATTTTAAGTGATATAGTATGAATTGCAATTAGTACCTTAGTTATGTTCACTTGTCTCAAATCTTCACTTGAAGTTCTATGTTCAACTTTCTTGATCAATTTCATCATTGATGTACATGACATTTTTCATCCTTCTCTTATTTGATAGTCTTTGTCTTCATCAAAACTGGATTAGATATAAGATGTATTCTTCACAATCTCCCCCTTTTGATGATGACAAACTCTTGTGTGTCTCTCCTTAATCGGTGAATCTTACAATGACAGAGTCAAACTTTTAATGTCATTGTTTTGGTGTTTGTTTTAATCCATACAAGGATTTGACCAATTTTCACACTTTTGTTCATTACTAAGAAGTACATAACATTCTGATTTCTCCATGTACATTTCCTCATCGAGATATCTATTTAGGAATATTATTTGACATCTATTTGATGAACTATAAGGTTATACAAGGAAGCTAATTCAAATGAAACTCTAATTTTGTTGTGCTTGCTACTAGTGCATACGTGTCAAAATAATCAACAATTTGTGGAGAACCTTCTTCACGAGGTTCTTAATTTGTGGGAATCTCGAATTTCTTATCCGCTGTGATAAGGTGATCAAAATTCCATATATAGGATTCAATAATTACATTAGACTTTAAATTGAAATTTCTATATGCTTTAATGTTAGGTGTATAGCCTACAAAAACATATTGGATCCAACGATGACCCAACTTGTTCATTTTAGGGTTCATGTTCTTATAATAAGCTACACATCCCCACACTCTAAAATAATTTAGATTTTGCGCTCTGCTTTCCATTCCTCATATGGAGAAATATCAAAAAAATTCAAAAGAATTCTATTCATTATATGACATAAAGACTTTGTGACACAACAAATTTTATGTCATTCTTCCATTGTCAATAAAATATTTAATAATAATCATTTTACTTTGAAGTTACACTTATACTTGAATGTATCTAAAATATATTCAATGCATTCAATATTTATAGCAATCGACAACCATGATCATAATGAATTATATTTCTTAACTTCATGTTTAACAATGTTCTATGTTATATCCTTATAATAATCATATTATAAAATAACTGATGAACCAAAATCATTGATATTTTCTATAACTTTTTTCAACTTTCAATAATAAAGAAAATGTACAAATTACTTTTAATATCAAGATGATAAAGAAATAATTTTTTCATATTAGCATGCATATATAATATGAGATAAGTAATTTTATATTAAATAAGTTATCGCACAAACAACAATACAATTGAAACATATCCTTATTATTATTATTATTATTATTATTATTATTATTTGTTATTATTATTATTATTATTATTATTATTATTATTATTATTTATCTTTTTATACCATTTTATGTTTCCAATATATGAACCATAACTTCACATTCATAATAATGTTTTTTTTAAAAATTAGTTTATCCAAATAAATGCATTATTCATCTTATGATATTTTAAGTATTAATTATAAGTCAATATAATTTTCTTATAGAAGGAGACACAAACAAATGTCAAAATAGCAATAAAAGTCAAAAGATTAATTTATTTTAATGGTGCATAAAAATTTCTTTCTCATGAATATATAATCAATTTATCTTCCACTTGTCTTTATTCATTTTTTTAAACCATTAAACATATTAACAACATCTCAATATATTTAATATCAATATCAACTTTTATAGAAAATAATTAATAACCAACAAACACTTACGAAAACACTTCACAACAATTGGAAAACAGATACCACCACACCGGACTAACCATTGTGAGGTAAGATGTGATTGTATGTATGGTGTTTTCCACTATGGACGTGTGACCATGATTGTATCTACGTAGCACAACTGTTGTGATATCCTTTAATGCAACATATTTAACAACGGTTGTGTTAAACAACTATTGTGATATATAGACCCGAGTTTATTATAAATTATGTGGAATGCTTATTTCTCCAATGTTCACTAAACATATAACCTTTTAATCAGCACTAGAATATTATAATATGACAAATCAAGTTATATTAGAGGAACAAGTTCACGTTCAATGCTTGAGAAGAGATCTTCAACTCCTTATCTGTATTTTGCTCTTTAATAGTTAGAACATGATTTAATGATTATAGTTTTTTAATTGCCTCTGCCTTCACCTCTAGTGCTTTTTGAAAAATATGATCTACTTTGTAAACAATATTAGATATGGAGAGAGATAGGTGATTGAAGGCCTAAAATCATTAAATCAAGTTATAAATGTCAAAGAACAACATGCAGTTAATGGTGTGAAGAATTCTTGTCAAGAATTGAACGTGTACTTGTTTTCTAGTAAAACTTTTTCTATCATATCATAATTTGCTAATGTAGTTTGAAAAGTTATATATTTGGTAAGAGATTGGAAAAACACTCAAACCACATAATATATAATAAAGTCATCTTTTAAACAAACATTAACAACAACATTCATCAACAGTAAGCTCTAACAACAAATATAACATGTAAAGTTATATAATGCTTCAGAGATGTACCATACATGTCCCATAATGGCGTGTCCACAATGAAATAATGATGAAGCTAAAGTTAGAGCAGAAAAATTAACATCCCTACCTAGAATTTTGTAATGCTAACTTTAGCTTTATCCTCTTTATTGAAACTAGCGTCCCTACCTACAAGTCAAAACAAGAAGAAAGTTCATACACGACGAAACAAGCTATTGAAATAGATTTTGAAAAAAAATATATAGATAAAATGAACCTTTAAATATCCATTGGTTAAGTTTTGATGTTATGGTTTTGGTTTGGGGTTTCCATATGAGAGAGACGGCTGACAAAGTTGTTAGGGTTTCGTTTGGAGTGAGACAAGTGGAATAGTTGTTAGGGTTTTGTTTTGAGAGAGATGGATGATATGTACTTAAGAGAGAGATAATTTTTCTTATATATAAATAAGTATCACGTTTCATCACGGTTGGTAATAAAAACCATGGTGATATATGTCATACCCCAAAATTTGCCTTATCTTCTTTCCATTTTCCATCTGACATTTAATCTTTAATTCATCTGTATACTCATGTCATATTCATTCATTCATTCACAACTGCATAAAAATCATTGATTCAGAGGTTGTGACTCATGGCACAGGTGTTGGATAAGGTCATTGTTATGGTGTTCTTAAGATCAATCAATATTTACACTTCACACTTGCCCATTTAGATCAATCAATATTTTTTAATTAAAATGTAATTATGAGGAAATTTTAAATCAGGTAGGATAAGTCTTAAATTTTATCCATATTTCAAATGAAGCATGCATAATGGAAGGAAAATATGTTTACAAAAAAGTCAATATTATCGGAATTTAGCAAAAAAAAAAAAGGAGTCTACCTTAAGAGCCAAACTTATCGTATTTTGGTGCTACACTTAACTTTGGTCTGAGATATTAGTGGATCATATGGACTACATCAGGGCATTGGATCTGATCATGGATTGCAAGTGTTATTGGCTAATCTCCTTATAGACTTGGCCATTTGGTACATATTCAAGACAAGTCTTTGCAATTCATAGTCAAGCCAAAGAAATCAAGTTTCATTCCTTCAAGGTCAAGATTTATTCAAGTTCATTCAAGTACAAGTTCAAATGTTCAAACCAAGATTTGGAGGGAAAATATTCTTCTAAAAAACATAAGAAATCATTCATTTCCAAGATCCATTCATTACAAAAAAATACATCCAATTTCATTACACAAAAGAATCCAAATCAATTATACAATTTTGCATCATTTGACCTACAATTGAATTTTGGTCAACTGTTGGCTTTTTGGTCAAAACAATTGCCAAAGTCAACTGACCATCATAGACCCTAATTGTTTCATCCCCTCATGAGTCCTCCATGTGTGAGCTTCCAAATCTACAAGTTTCTTCATGACCAAATAACTTGCCAAAGCATTATTCCTATCATGTGCTAGACCTACAAAACCATGCCACATTCAATACACAATTAGCCACGAAGATCAAGGCATTGCATAGCTGGCATCCACACATGAGTAAATACATCAGGATACCAAACAAAGACAATTTTCGTGTTGGTAACCGGTTACCTAAATCAGTGTAACCGATTACTTCTGCTTTCACACCACCCACCATATCAAAAAAGCCAAAATGACGTTTTGGTAACCGGTTACCTAAAACATGGTAATCGGTTACACCTTCTTTCCATCATCTTCCAGAGGCCTGTTATCACATTGGTAATTGGTTACTCAGAATCAGGTAATCGGTTACAACTATGTTACAACATCAAAAAACCACACTATAACACATGTTTTCGTGGTGGTAACCGGTTACCCAATACATGGTAACCGGTTACACCTGAGTCAGTAGCCCAAGTTTTTTCCAGCATAGTAGTACCATTTCAAGCATTATAAACCAATTCCTACACCATATAAATCATCAATTCAAGGCCAATGAGATTATGCAGCAACATATATCATTCATATCCTACACTAATTCATTCAAACGTCACTAACATTCATCAATACTTTAACTACACTTACTTTCTTTAATCCTAACCTCACCAACTTGTCATAACAATCCCTATTACACTTCAGTAACAATTTCGAATAACAAATTAATATCTCACTAACACTATTAACTCTTTTGACCAATTTCCTCATTGAATAAATTAACACTAACTATTGCCCAAACTTGTAACCGTCATTGTCTAGAAAACTGACCGAAACTGTTGGGAGATTCATCTATATAAACTCATCACTCTCTTCAATCTCAAGGTTCACTCATTCAACAATCACTCAAACTCATAATTCACTCTCTCAATTCATCTCTTTCACCTCACACCAAAGCTCCAAAACACCATTACTGGAGCAGCTTCACCTTGAAGCCTACCACCAACTGAGCTAAGACCTTTACACTCCATTACTACACCTTGCTACTGCTACATTCAGCATATAATCAACAACAACCACAATCCAATTTTGATTTCTACATTATATTTAAGGAAGAAGAAAAAGTGATTGGAGCATTTTCAGCAAGGAATTGGATAGCTTACAAGAATAAAGATTCTCTGGTTTTTCTCTGCACATTCATCATCTTCGTCTTCAATAATTTCTAGGAAAACCCTCAATCTTGCAGGTCGGTGAATTTTTTACTTCCTGTGTTTTCCTGAATCTTGATACTAAAATATAGCTCTTGCAATGGAGAATCAAAGCCCCAAGGTTTTGTGGCTTGATTCTTCACCTCGATCATTTAATTTTTATTTTAGAGGTTAGGGTTCATCACTTAATTGATACGATTCTGGATTTTGGTTAAACTTTGGCATGAATTGATGAGAGATTAAGAAAGAGGAGGTTCGGAGGAATTGATTGGTGGTATTATTTGGTGATTCTGGCCAACTCCTTCGCCTCCGGCGCGATGGAGAAAAGTTATGGTGGAGGTGTTGTTGAGAGAGTAATGACATGAACATGATGTGTTGAGGAGAGAATTGTGTTACTGAATGTTTTCCCCTTCCGTTGCCATTTTTCAGTTGGGCCTAGTGCACTAAACCCATGATGCTTTACATCTTTGCACTATTGTTTTGCTTGGTATACCCCCTACTGAATCCAACAACAATACCTTGTGTTTGGAACTTATCTGTTAGGCCCAAAGCCTCTATTTCTAGGCTACACACCCACTGGTTAGGAACCCCTGCAGAATTAATTGCTAATCCCTTAATTCTTATTTTTAAAATTCTCTTCTCAATTTTTTCCATACCTTTAATTCATGACAATGCACATTTGAATTCATGATAAATTCATAGAAAATGCATGAATTTGGTTAATTAGAGTAGATTCCTTTTTAGAATATAATTGAATTCAATATCTGAGTTTCTTTAATGCTTCATGAATTTCATTAAAAATTACCCTAAGTTATTTTTACTCTTGATTGCATTAATAAATTATGGTTGTGGATTTAATGCTTGAATGGTTTTTCCCCTTGAATGATTCATGTGTGCTTATGGTTTAATTTTGTATGATGTATGATTAATTTTGTATGGGGTATGATAATCACCCATTTGGGAAAAATGTACCCCATTCCCATGAACGTGTAACAATTTTATCGCTTTCCATTTTATTTCTTTTCATACTCGTCCTTTAACTTGAAAATAATCAAAAGTGAGTTAAAAAGGACCTTCTTCAAAAGAACAAAAATAAAGTTGACCCAATGTCAAGTGTTTTTTCCAAATAAAACTTAATTGAATGCAACGCGGGTGCTTGATCCAACGTCAAGTACCTCTTCATTTTAATTCACACAATTGTCATGTTCAACTTCAAACACTTTATCCAACATCAAGTCATTTTCAAAACATTTTTTAAATAAACCGGATAAAAAGGATGGGGTGTACGTACTTGTCCACACCATTTCTCTAGTAATTGCACTATCGGTTGTGCTTAGCTTGTGACCCAATACTTGTTTTCCATTCAAAACACTTAAAATAAAATAGTTTAATTCGGTCCTTTCGAGATGAAAAAGAGAGGTGAGGATGCAATTGTCATTTTAGCTCCCAAGTATTCTGATTATGGGTCGTACTTAGCCTGTAGTTAGATGCTTGTCTCCCTCTAAGTACCAATGATTAAACTTGCCTCATAAATTTCATAAATAAAAACTTCTTGGACAAAAAATAGAGGTTAGGATGCACTTGTCATTTCAGCTCCCAAGTACTTTGATTGCTGGTCGTACTTAGCTTGTGGCACACTACTTGTCTCTCACTTTAAATAAATCACAATCCATCAAATCCAATTTTCTGCTTTAGGGAATTTAAAACGTTTCACAAATGACATGTTATTTTCGTTCTACCATAAACAAACAACGCTTAAGTCTCCTACGCGCGAGCATACAAGCAACGTCTAACTGCTAGAATGCGGATGTTAACATTTTTCACTAAAAATAACCAACAAATCTATATTTTCTACCATGAACTACGGAGCTCTGACTTTCTCATTGCACTATGATAAGACTATAGCGGTAAAAAAAACTTTAGATTAAGCTATTGATTAACTTAACTCACAAAGCAAGAGTCGCCACCGCGCCTTTATTATTTCCGAATGAAAGGGGAAAAATGAACAAAATCCAAATAAGTTTTAAATAAAACTAATCAAAACAAAGATAAAGGTTTGAGGGTTGGTTATGAAAAAGGAAAGTACTAGCATCCTAAACATCTATATTACTCTATAGAAACCTCTCTGAAAATATGTGCATTTTGTCTTAAAATGGTGCTGTTTGCAAAAGATTGGGGAGATGAGAAGACAAATATTCTTTTTTATAATTTTGGTGTTAGATAGTATTACGCCATAAGCTAAGTACAACCAGCAATCGTGCCTACGCACCCACAAAGTGAAATGGAGGATCAAAACCTCGTAATTCATGGTAAAAATAACAAAGATGTTTCTTTTGATTCATTTTTAATGAAAAATACATTTTTTCATTTTAAGATGAACACTCAACTAGCTACCCACAAGAATGAGAACTTTGCATCACCATGGAGAAGGGCTCTAACTTGGATAAAGATCAACAAGTATGCCACTAGCTCTCTTAGGTGGAAAAGAATTATCATCAATACTATGGGGATATGGGAATTACATCTCAATTGTGGAAATGACTCATGTCTAAACTTTGAGAAAAAGTTTTAAAATAAAAAATGCACAAAGGGCACAAAATAGTTTGAATGAGTTATGTATTTTTTTAAGGCTTTTGAAATTCGTATGAATATGCTTAATATGTATTAGCATTTATTAAGAAAATATTTTGAAAATCACTGACAAAAGTCAAGGTTTATTGAGAAAATGGTTCAAGTTTGAAAACAAGAAGGTTTTTGAAGAAAAGAGAGAAGATTTTGAAAATTAAAGAAGGGGAGGAGATGAAGAGACTATCCTAGAATATAAAGTAAAAGCTAGGGAGGAAAGATCTAACCATGAAATATCAAGCTTTATGACATGAGTCAAACAAGAATTCCCTCTTTTGGATTAAACCCTAAGCAAGCCAAATAAGCAAAGAATAATCCTTGTGTCAGATGAAACCAAAGTAACCAAGCCAAGTATTCAAAACAAGCCTAAAGTCAAAGGTACAAGGTGAATCCTAAGGTCTCAAATCACAAACTCCCAAAGCAAGGGTCAAGATCCTAGTTCTAAATCTATAACTCCACAACAATGCCAATGATAGTAACCTCAAGTCCATGAATTAAGAGAACCAACATTTTTAGGGTTTTTTCCTTTATTAATGTCTTTAAATAAAAGAAGTCCAAATGGACAAAGGAAAAAAGAGCATAAACATAAACAAAGGTTCAAGTGGATATCAAAAAATAAATGGCGAAAAAAAATAAAGAGCATAAGATAAATGACATTAAAGTAAAGTTAATACAATAACATGTTAGTAAGTTATGTTAGTACTGAAAAATAGAACGATAATTTGTCATTTTTTGGAGAATACTCAACTATTCACCCATAAGTATGAAAATATGGACATCTACATCATCATGAGAAGCGCTCCAACTTGGTTAAAATCAACAAGTATGCTATTATCTCTCTTAGGTGAAAAGGAAACAATATTTTTCACACAATACCATGGGTCGGTCAGTAATAATATTTGTGTTAATATATGCTAGAGAAATAATATTTGTAGAAGTCACAACTATCTGAGGTCGGTCAGTAATAATATTTGTGTTAATACATGCTAGAGAAATGATATGTAAATCATTCTCCTAAACTTATGCCACACAAAAAAGAAAAGAGAACGTATCAAGCACAAAGGCTAGGAGAGTGGTCAATTACATCAATCAATACTTCGTGATACTTATGACAAACTTATACATCGATCCAAAGTTCCTTAAATGTTCCATGATCAATTAGGAGGTAGATTTGAAATGATGAAAGTTCATCAAGTACCAATCCGTACATCATGAACAAGATGGACACAAACCATCCAATTGATCAAGAAAAAAAAGGAAGAGAAAGAGATGAAGAATAAGAAGACAAGAGAAACCAAACCCAAATTGGATCAAAGGATTGATCAAGTCGTCATCAAAATCAATCATCCATCTTGGTGGATTAGGATTTTCACCCCATCAACACCCAATATCCATTAAGTTTGATGAGACCTATGATCAAAATAGTCAAACTCCAAGGCTAACAAAAGTATACAAAGGTCAAACAAACATAAAATGCAAGAAAGTAAAATAAAATGCATCAAAAATATTTTAAAATGAATTTTAAAAGGGAAGTAAAAGAGAAAATCCGTAAAGCCCTTCAAAACACCAAATAAATGGCCAAAATAATTATGAAAGGTTGGAGCTAAAAATAGAAACATAAAATAAAATTTTCAGAAATTTTAAATGCATAAAAGTATTTTTTTTGACCAATTAAAACAAAGGAAAAGAGAGGAAATCCAAGAAAAATAGAAAATCAAGAATACAAAATATGGAAAAATGAAAATCAGATGAAGAAAAATAAGAGAACATTTTAGAAATTATTTTGGGATTTAAAGAATATGAAATTTAAAATAAAAACTAAAAAGAAATAAAAAAAAGAAATCAATGGAGACGTTGGATCTGACCTCATTAATTGACGTGGCAGATCCAACGGCTATCAAGCTAGGGCGCATGATGGAAAATAGCCAGAATAAAACACAGAATCACATTCAAAAAGGACCAATAAAAACATTTCAAAATGCAAACGTGGATAGCCAACTCAGATGGCCTAAAACAACTATCATCATCTTCTCCGGTGATCCTTCACGGAGCTTCATCGTTTGGCAAAGTAAGAACATGAGACTACCACCAATGTTATCGTCTCCTCGTCAGAATTCAACCTCATGCTCAACATTCATTTATCTAAACTGAGCATGGAGAATTTCAGAGAAGTTTCAGAAACAAGCAAGTCACGAAAAGTAAAATTAAATGATGAACACAACCAATCAACACTAGATAAGTTAGGGGAAAACATCAAAGAGTGAAGGACTACATTGCGATAACTTGTTTGAGTTCAAATGATGCTCAGAACTACCTTGTCCAAATGATGATCGGAGGTTGAAGAAGCTTGATTTGGTCAAGGCACTTCAGAAGGTCTTAGAGCTTGGGAATTTTTGCAAAAGCTTAAGAGGAGACGGAATGTGCTAATAGAATCAAGAAATTGAATAGAAATAAGCTAGAAATCAAAACACGATAGCTCAATATTATGGAACATTTTGGAGTTGGAGCAGAGGTTCTTTGGCTCCCCAAAGCTTGGTAATGAAGAAAATATGTTTCTCTATTTATAGGGAAGTGATCGGTGATCTCATACATGCCAAATGATGCTCAATTCGTATAAAATGAATTTGCTTATGATGTGAGAAAAATGTGACTTGCAAAACCATAAAAAAATCAGCCAAATCATGTGTTTTATGAGTCATTTGACTTCTGGAGACTTGATTAATCATGTTTATGTCCAAAACACATTATGGATTGGCTTGTAATTAAGGATTAGTGAAGTTCAAAATTCTGATCATGATGATTTCTTCAGTTCTAAGTCACCATGTTTAACTCAATTGGGCATCATGCTCTTGAGGCTTTTTGATCCCATTCTTCTTGGAATTTGTTGACATCATATCAAAGATCACAATGTGCCAAGAAAGGTTGTATTTGGATACTTGAGCACAATTTTATGGAATGTTGAAGTTGGCACAAAAATCTGGTAATGCAACTTGGAAAATTCTAAGTTCCAAATGGATGAAAATGACCTCTAATGTCTCAAAGAATTCCATGGTCTTCTAAGTATAATTTAACTTTGATCCTTGAAGCAAACTTGTAGAGGGAATCAAAAATGATATTGTACAAAAAGAATCAGCCTCTAATGTTGAAAATTGAATAAGTTATAAACCTTGAAAATTGAGAAAACGTCACTTGAAAATAGGTCAAATTTCACTAAGTCTACAAATGACCTATAATGTCTTCAAACTTTTGATGATCTTCCAAGCATAATTGGATCATGTCATGTAAAGAAAGGTTGTAGAGGATATTGTAACACCTCAAAATTTGCCCTCCTCTCTTGGGACTAGTTTAACATATTGCATATCATTTTAGGTCATTAGGCATTGCATTTTGCATATCATGTGGTTACATTGTGCAAGTCATTCCTCAAAAGTCTTGGTCAGAAGATAAGGGACTAATGTGCAAGCTAGGGTTTCATTGGATTGGATCACTAATCATCTGAGGATATGGTGGTTCAAATTAGGGTTTTGATTCTCAAGGAGATTGAGCTACATCTTGGTTGCAATGATACATCATCATCATCATGGTTTTGATATCATCCAAGAAGTTCAAGGGTTTGATCAAGATACCTTGAGATTAGGGTTTTGACCACTGGTCAACCCTAATCAGTTGCATTGGGCCAATCAGGGTTTGTGCAGGAGATGGGGTCTATAATAGATATGGGGATCATTTCATGTTTGTATTGAGATTATTGAGGCTAGGGTTTCACCATTGAGCCATTTCATCAGAAGATTGGGGCTCAGATTGATCAGTGCATTGCCAAATTCATCTATCAGTTGAAAAGTCAATTGTGGTCAATTGTGCTTGATTTTGTGGATTTGGAGGTGGGAGAGAGTTGGATATACTTCATTCATGTTGAAACAAGGTTCATTGGGCATTTCAAACATCAAGAATGAAGAAAATAAAGTCAGGAGAAAAGTTTCCAAAAATGGAAAGTGACTTGTAATGAAAGTTTCCAAAAATGGAAAGTTTTTCACCACAAAATTACATGTCCAAAAATGCTTCAAATGAAATTTTGTTCAACATGAAAGTTGTAGATCTTTCTCTCACCTTTCCAAAAAGTCCAAGAACTTGAAATTCCCATGTATGGTTGACAAGTTATGGTCCATTCATTTTCCAAAAATGCCTATAATCAAAGTGGCATAACTTCCACATGGAGTGTCCAAATTGAGTGATCTTTTTATGAGCAAACTCCATTTCACATGTACTTTCATGGTGCATAATCAAAATTCATCAAAAATGGTCAATGCAAAAGGTCAATTTTCAAGTGCAACAATTAAAATCCAAGGGCAAAATGGTCCAATTTGGGAAATACATGGAATTTTGAAATGAGGATTTTTGCAACACTCTCCAAATGCAAATTAGAAGTTGTTTGAGCTGTCATGAGCTGTCATGGTGTAATATTTGGCAAGGGCATTTTTGGACTTGCACTTAAGTTTCACATTACACTAATTAAACTCATTTTTGCTAATTTGGATTAAGAGAGTGATTAAGGATGGAGTATAAAGCTTTAATCATAACAGAATGTTAATCATAATCACAATTCACAAGAAATCTAACTAACTTTCCCTCCATTTTCTCCAAATTCATCAAGAACTTCATCAAACATTTTTCACAAAATTTTCATCAATTCTCAACCAAATTGTGAAATTCTTGTTGATTCGTGCTCCTTACATCTTCCTCTCCAACTGTTTTGGTGAATCCATGCAAGAAAGCTTCAGAACCGCGACTGTTCATCATGAACTCATCAATGGCATTTTGAGATTTCTCACACTTGGAGCTGTTTTGGATCAAGCTAGGCGTGGCATTCATCTTCCTCAACCTTAATCTCCATCTGTTTTTGGTTTTTACTCGAGATAACATCAAGATTCATCACTGCCATCTCCAAGGTACATAAATTCGAATCTCACCATTGCTTAAATTAATAGGTGGTTTTTATAGATCTTGTAGTGTAGAGTAACATGCTATGCTTGGTTTGTGAATTGGTTAACTGTAGAGGAAGTTATCGTGATTTTAGGTTTTATGTGCTTAACTTTAATTGATCGATCCGAGTTGTATAGTGAGAGTTAGGAAAAATCGTTGTCATATTCGTAACCTACGTTGAGAGACGGAGAGATTGGTATATCGCTTGTGCAATTTCGTGAAGAAAAGTTCGTAACCGAAGCTGGCGTTGAAGAAGCGATGAACGCGTGATGAACATGAACAATTCTGGAAAAATAAGCTGTTCAATCCGTTTCACAGCATGGCCATTTTCGAAAACTTGTTTCCCACTAAAACCGGCCAACCAGAAGCTGCCACGCAATAAATGAGGCTGTACCACGTTTTGGACTATTTACGGAATTGCCATTGCAAGCTTATTTAATTCATTTAACCATTAAATAATTATTCCATAAATTAACAAATCTTCTAAAATTCACATAAAATCCAATATTAATCCAATTTGAGTGAGAGTTTTTTTGTTAGGTTCCAAATTTTCTCTAGTTTTTTATAGGTATGATAACACAAGTTGTGCTTGGAGAATTTCTGACTTTGCCTATGGATCTTTGACTTGTGTGCATTTAGTGTATGTTTCACCATTTTTAACATGAAATACTCATACATTATCCAAATTGAATGAAATTTCACATGATAATTCTTGACTCCTTGCTGGTTATTTTGATGTATAGTTTGTGAATTTTGGATCTGTGGTTTGGTAGATATGATGTGTGAAAGTTGAATGTGACAATTTGTGTCACACTAGGTTAGGTCAATTTCATGAATTTATTTGACATGCCTATGCTTTTCCAATTGATCTCAAATTTTGCATGCTGTGTCTTGTATATGTCTAGTTTCACCATGATTTTGTGTATGAATTGTTGATTCATTTTCCATTTAATTGAGATTTTTGATTGCTGTTTAGCATTTTTAGGGCTTTGTTTGAGTGTTTGTCTTCCAAGCATTGTGAAATGCTCATACCATATCATATGAATGTGAAATTTGATGGAGTGATTCATAACATGTTTAGATGTAGTTTGGCTTTAGTCCCATTCATTTCTTAATTGTTTTCACTGTTTGGCATTTGATTGAAATTGATGCTCATTTTGCTACCATGTGTTGACTTGTTTGGATTTCTGCTGACTTCATGATTTTATTTGCCTGGCTTAGGAATGTTGAATTGCTCCAATTTGTTGTGTGAATGATCATTGATATGTCAAGATTACATGTGATTTTTGCTGGAATTTTTGATGTCATTTTCTAATTGATTGATATTTTTATTCTTTGTTGGCTCATTTTGTGAATTTGTGTGACACATGTTGGCATTTTGCTTGTGAAATTCTCATATGGTATTGGATGAAGATGAAATTTGACATGAGCATTCTAGACACATTATAGGACCTCATGGTTTTGATCCCACTCATTTCTTAATTGTTGTCACTGTTTTATGATTTATGGAAGTTAATGCTTGTGTTGATGCCTTGTATTGGCTTGTATAATTGTGTCTGGACTTCTTGATTTTCATTGACCTACTTCCTTTTGTCCAATTGAGCTGAAAGTTGACATGCTATACATTGAATGTGTCCTGTTTAGGTGTGAATTTTTGTGGAATTAATTGAATTGATTTGGTATGCTTTTGAGTGAGATAGTTCTGTTTGGTCTTTTGAAGTTGCAAATTGCATGATTGATGTTAAATTGTGCATGAAATGATAATGGTGATTGATATGAGCATGGGACCAATTGCATTTGCTTTTAATTTGTTTGAATGTGATTTTGGTTGGTTTGCACTTGCTGTTTTGATTTTTTTTTATCCTCTTTGGACCCTAGGCTTGGCCTAGTGGTCTAGTTTCTCACATTTTGTGTGGATTTTCAGGTTGAAATGCAAAAGGCTTAAGGGAAAAAGTGCAAGTTGATTAAATTGAGTTTTGTTTGATGTTGTAAACTAACATTGATTTTGTGTTGTAGGTTTGATGCTTGAGCTTGAGCTCATGGCTTGCACTTATGTGCATTAACTTGTGTTGTCTGTATAGATTGACTTTTGCTGTTTATTGTTGGTTTGTCTGAGTACTGATGATACTTGATTGATTTCAGGTACATTTAGTCGCTTACAGTTCTTTAAGAACTTGCTTGCTGCTGCTTGGTTGTATAAACCAGTTGAGGTAGACTCTCGTCTCCATGTAGTCTGGAAGACCTGGCCTGTTACTTGGCCAGGCAACTGTCTGAAGTCCTCCTTAAGAGGCGATGTTTGTGATTGTTTACTTTTGTGCCAAGCAGGTGAAGACCTCTATGAGGCAATTGGCGGAATCCAAGGGATATGCAATCTATCCCCCGCTATTCTGTTGAGTCGTCCCTCTGCTCACACCACTGTGTTGATGCATTGGGACACAAACCCAAGATCTTGTACTTTGTACAGTTGTGTCAGAGTCTTGAGCGTAGAAGGGTCCCTCCATTCTGGACCCACGCTCCTTTGTCTAAAGCTCTCCCTGGACAGGGATAAGAGCTGTGAAGTCTAATCTTCACTCACCTCTCATCAGCTTCACCTTAGCCTCTCAATGGCAAGGTTAAGAGCTAAATACTACCCTGTACAGATGACTTGCTTCGGCAGTCGAACCCTTTGTTTGAGCCTCACTTCTGACTGGATATAGTGTGTGCTATGTGAAATGTTTGTTTTATTTTGATTGATGCTTACATGCTTGCTTTCTTCCTGGATAGGATTAGCTTGCTGTTGTGCAAGTAGGTAGAAACCACAACATAGGGCAATGATGCATGATAACACTAGGCTCGAGTACAGCTCCCTGGTAGTGTGTCTCCCCTTTGTTTCTGGCTAGAATTTCTTTCCCTTTCAGGGGAACTACATCGCCCTGATCCTCGTTCCAGACGAGGTATGTAGGCAGGAGACCGCGCGAGGTCTCTCCGGACACTTTTTTTTTTTGTGTGTGTTTGCTTGTTATCTTCTTGTGTGTGTTTGGTTCGGATGCCGATGTAAGTCCAGTGATTGGCGGTTGGGCTCCACGTTTGCCTTCTGGTGTGTGTTTTGGTTCGGATGCTGATGTAAGTCCAGTGATTGGCATTCAGGCTCCATGTTTGCCTGTGTTTGTGTTTGCTTGTTTGGCGTGCGTGAGCCGAACTACGGCAGCTCTGATTCTCGTTCCCGACGAGATACGTAGGCATAGGATGCGACGTCCTATCGAGCTCTCTTCCTCTTAACCCCATCTGTGTTGTCTTCGGTGCGTGTGTGTGTGGTGTTTTAGCAACCTTTTCTTTTCTTAGAGCGTGGATCCCGTCGAGTACGACGGACGTGAGGGGTGCTAATACCTTCCCCTTGCGTAACCGACTCCCGTACCCTTTCTCTTTGGTCGCGAGACCTTGCTTTTTCCAGGTTTACTCTGAGCGTTTCCTTTCCCTCTTTGGGATAAATAACGCACGGTGGCGGCTCTGTGTTGTTTTTGTTTTAGCCCGCCGGTTGTTTTTTCGCGGATGCGACAGATATTGATAAGAGTCATATGCAAAAAGAAACATTCAAAAATGTTGAGGATTGAAGGAGTTGTGATCCTTTGAATTTTGACTTCAAATGTTGACTTTTTAGTCAAACCTCTTGGAATAAACTTGTGTACTTGGACTTTTCTTGCATTTCAAGGTACATGGATGATCATATAAACTCAAAATAAGGTCCTTGAATGTATTTTGATTAAATTATCCAAAGTTTGAGGTAACTTGTTGAAGAAGGCATGGAAATAAACACATGAACCTTTGACTTTTCTTGAGAAATAAGCAACAAAACTTTGAGATACTCTTGTTCAAAATGATATTGAAAGATGCTTGAGAACCTTAGAGACATTGTTTTTAGAGATAATCCCCTTGAGAATCAATGGTTGAGCACAATTTGACTTGAGGAATAAAAAAACCATATATAAGGAACCATGCTTGATACTCTTGATGAAAAGCCCTACCTTGCACAATAAACTTAAAGAAAATAAGACATATTTTTCTATTTTGATTAGTGGTTAAATAAGAAATGAACAAATAAATACAAAGGTAAAACACCAACAAAGAGGTGTTTGATGATCCCTACAAAAGGAAAACCCAAAGATGAGAGGGAGAGGACAAAGATTTGACCTTGTTTGTATACAAGAATGTAAAGGATATGTGGGATCTTAGGGTTAAAAATTAGGGTATGACAAACACCTAGGCACGAGAGTCCGAATCCTCGGCGAGCACATTAATTAAAAACTTATTTTTCCCCTTAGTTAAAACATATCACAAGCAAGCCTTAGATAATAACACCCATTCGGGCAAAACAATCAAAACAGTTTTTGTTGAGTACAACATATATGAGGTGTTAATACATTCCCTTTGTATAATCAACTCCCGAACCCGAATTTGGTTGCGACGATCATCTTCTTTTCTTTTAAGGGTTTTATCGATATTTTTTCTTTCCTTTGAAATACATAATGTTCGGTGGAGACTCTATAATTTTTTGCATAGCGATAACAGACATTGTCAATCACATTTTTATCACGATAAATGGCTAATTGTTGGTGTTGTGACATGTTCGTTAGTAAATACCAAAAAAAAGTGTCCAGAAATAAACTTTTACCATGGTTAACACTATGACCATTGTAAAATTAGTGTTATGAAAGATCTATTTTATAGTAGTGAAAATATATTTACATGAAAGAGTAATCTAATATATAATGTTAAATATGTACCTTTCACTATGATTATGGATAAACAAACATGGATATATTTTTCTCCATAAAAATTGCATCCATAAATTAATCACATAAAAGCATAAATTAAAATTTTATAAATTTTAAAATATTATATGAATTAATTTTGTACCATAAAATTTTTCAAAGCATCAAACTTTAATATTAATCATAAATAAAAGATCTTCATGACAATTAGGAGGAAGAATATCTTGTCTCGGTTTATCACTTTGATGCTTGAAACGTACGTGTCGGTTGCCATTATATGAACTACTTATAAGATTGTTAGAAAATGGATTATAAATCAAATGGATCGAGGATATAATCGTGAACAAAATCACTTTCCTTATAAGTATTTCAATCACTCTCAAATGTATTAGAGTTGGAACATAGGAATACCCAGGTTAATTCTGCCTATACTCGAGTTTCTAAAAAATCGATGGAAACACGAATTTAGGGAAGATGAAATTTGGAATTTTGTGCAAAGAGGATAGACTTTTCTGTTATATTTTTTATGAATCCCCAATGCTCAATTTATAGTCCAAAATAACGTTTTTTCGTAAGGTTGCGACCCCTCGATGGAACACACACTTTCAGTAACACTTTTACCAAATGTTGCACTGTTTCACCTATAACAACACTTTTACCAAATGTTTCACTATTTCGTCTATATCAACATTTTTACCAAATGTTGCATTGTTTCTCCTAGAAAAAAAATTTGTAAAGGATGTATTGTTTTGCATTCTACAACACTTTATGAAGTGTTTCCTATTTCTGAATTCAAAATACAAACTGCCTACTACAACACTTCATAATTGTTGCTTGTTTCGGAATTAAAAAATTAACCTTCACTTGCATATTTTCTTGTCATTTTGGAACATACTAAATATTATTAATTGTTAAAAATTTACAACACTTCACCAAAACTCCATTGCATAGCAAGTTTTTTCTTCTTCTTCCACCATTTCGACTTTTAATTTGTTGGTGAGGGTTTTCTTTTGTGATTTTTTGTTCTTGGTGGTTTTTGTTGTAATTAATAATAATAAATTTACATGGGTGTGTTCTAAATTGACAAGAAAACATATAAGTGAGTAACTGAATGATAAATGCATGAGAAATCGTTTCACAAGAAAGTATCACTTACACTGAAATCCTTTATAAAGAGTTACATTCATTAACTCAACAAAAGAGCTAAAGAAGATAAAGTGTCAAATGGACAAGTGTGGTGGTCTCAAGCACTATGATAATTGTATTCTCCTTACAACCCCCCGCCGGTTGTTTCCACTAGATTCGGTTCTAAGGGCATGGGCGTATAGACTAGTGATGGTTTGTAGTCGGTTGCTTAAGTTTGAATCTTGAATTCGGAAATAGGAAATACTTTGTAAAGTGTTGCTGAATGCAAATAGCCAATGATTGAAAAGTGTTGTTGTAGGCCAAACAATATAACTTTTAGAAAAAATGTTGCTGACAGGGGTGTGTTTCGTCGAAGGTCGCAACCTTGGGAAAAAACACTAACTTGTCCTATAAATTAAGCATTCTAGATTCAAAAAACACATTACAAAAACATCTTCATACAAAGTTTTAGATTTTATCTTCCCTATATTCGAGTTTTAATCAGTCTTGTGCAAACTCGATTTTATGCTAAATTATTCTGGATATTCCTACATGTAGACTCTGAGACATTTAAAGAATTCTTGAAATACATTTTGGAAAATGGTTTTGTTCATAATTCAGGTCTGGATCTATTCTATTTTAAAATTTTATCTAACAATCTAATAGTATCTCAAATAATAGCCATCGAGAGTTTAATTTCAAGCATCAAAGTGATGAACCAGGACCTTGTAAATTTGGATCGTTCTGATGGAACCAACTTCACCCGCTAGCAAGACAAAATGATATTTCACCTGACTACCATGGATATTCACTATGTCTTAGATGCTGATTTGAAACCAATTCCATAAACAATAGAAAATGATTTTGATGAAAACAAACAGGGCCGCAAGAAATGAAAGGAAAATAAAGTTATATGTCGTGGACATATTCTTAACACATTATTTGATTGTCTCTATTACCTGTACACTGATGTTGAATCTACAATAGAAATCTGAGAAGAACTCAAATTAAAATTCAAGGCAGAAGAGGAAGGTATATAAAAAAATTTAATTTATAAATATTTTGATTTTAAAATGTTTGATTCAAGTACTGGTAAACAAAATAAAAGTTGTAAAAATAAACACTCCTGAAGCTTTCCAAGTTGGTGCAATTATTGCAAAATTGTCACCTTCATGGAAATGCTACAGGAAGAAATTGTTGCATAGTTCTGAAAGAAAGTCATTCTTCTAAATGTACTTCATGTCCCCGACATGAATAGAAACCTTGTTATTGGGGACCTTTTGGGAAAATCTGGAAGTAAATCTGTATATGAATCGGGAAAACTAATGTTGACATGTCACAGTGTATTTGTAGGAAAAGGATATTCCACTGAGGGAATGTTCAAACTTTGTACTATCGACAATATTATTTATAAAATTAATAATTCTACTTATAAGATTGAATTTATTTATTTAAGGCATGCTAGATTAACACATACCGGTATTAGTATTATGAAGAGACTAATTAAATCCGGTTTGATCTCATGCGATGTTATGATTTTGAAAATTATGAAAAATGTGTTAAATCAAAGATGATTAAGAAACCTTTAAAAAGTGTAGAAAGAAAGACTAACTCGCTTAATCTTGTGAGTTATAACTTGTGTGAATTTAATGACATGCTAACCTATTGGGGAAATAGGTATTTTATTATCTTTATTAAAGATGGCTCTAGGTTCACACAAGTATATCTTTTAAGGCATAAAGATGATGTCTTTAATGCCTTTAAAATTTATAAAATGGAAGTAGAAAATCAATTAAGTAGAAGTATCAAAGTTCTTAGGATTGATAGGGGCGGTGAATGTTCTTCTACTGAATTAGATGCATATTATGAAGAATGTAGCATTATACATGAATGTTCTGCACCTCGTACACCACCACAAAATGGTCTAGCCGAGAGAAAGAATAGGACATATCAAGAAATGATAAATATCATGTAATGCATAATTAATTTCCATTTAATTTGTGGGGTGAAACCTAACTATCCTCTTTCCATATGATTAATAGAATTCCTTTGAAGAAAACTAACATTTCTCCATATGAGGTATGGAAAGGTAGAGAACCAAACATCGGTTATTTTAGAGTGTGGGGTGTGTAACTTACTATAAGAACATCGATCCTAAAAGAACTAAATTGAGACCTCAAAGGATCAAATGTGCTTTTGTAGGATATACACATAACAGTAAATCATATAGACTTTTAAATTTGGAGTCTAATGTAATTGTTGAATCCCGAGATGTGGAATTTTTTAAGAATGTTATTATAAAGGATAACGAAACTGATTTTCACACAAATGAAGAATCTCGTGAGGAAGATTCTCCATAGATTTTTGAAATACAACTAGAAAGTCTTTCATGAATGGTTGAAACACAACCTGAGCCAAGGATAAGCAAGAGATCCTGAAAAGTGAATAATCTAGGACCAAACGAAATTTATTCTCAACTTTTTTTATCTAGTTGAAGGAAATTGTGAGAATTATGTTCAAAAGATTTATATTATTCTTCAAGTGGAGGATGATCCTAATACCTATAAAGAAGAAGTAGCTTCTAGGGAATGTTCCTTTTTGAAGGATTTTATCCAAGACGAAATGGATTCAATTATGTCAAACCACACTTGTGAACTTGTCGATTTACCTAACGACTCAAGGTCCATTGGATGCAAATGGGTGTTTAGAAAAAAAAATCACAGTGATGATAAACTAAACACCTAAAAGGTTAGATTAGTAGAAAGGGGATTTAGACAAAAGAAAGATGTTGATTATTTCAACACATATGCACTAGTAGCAAGGATGACAACAATTAGAATATAATTTTCTTTATCTTCTTTGAATGACCTTATGGTTCATCAAATGGATGTTAAAACAACATTCTGAAATGGAAATCTCGATTAGGAAATCTACATGGAACAACCAGAAGGCTATGTGCTTTGTGGAAATTAACAACAGGTGTGCAAACTTATCAAATTCTCATATGGAATAAATCAAGCACCAAAACAATGGCATCAAAAGTTTGACTATGTCATGCTTTCAAATGGATTTACTTTGAATTATTGCAACAAGTGCTTGTACAAAAAGGTGCGTGAAAACATTGTAATCTTTCTTTGTCTCTATGTTGATGACATGTTGATCATTAGAAATGATATGAATGGAATTTTAGAAACAAAGATGTATCTAACTTCCACATTCAAGGGATCAAAGTAAAGCGAAATTGTGGGGGTTATGAACTTAGTCAAACACACTATGTTAAGAAAATGCTTGATAAGTTTAAACACTTACGCTTTAAGGAAGTAACCACTCTATTTGATCCAAGTGTTTAACTTCAAAATAATGATGAAATAATTGTGGCTAAATTGGAATACGCAAGTGAAATTGATTGTTTAATGTATTTGATGCAATGTATCAGCGTTCTTCGTATTACGGTAGAACGAAAATAACATGTCCTTTATGAAAGGTTTTGAATGTTTCCCTAAGGCGGAAAATTGAATTTGATTGGTTGTGGTTGATTTTAGAGTAGGAGACAAGTAGCAGACCAGAAGCTAAGTACAGTCGGCAATTCGAGTACTTGGGAGCTGAAAGGACAAGTGCATCCTGACCTCTTTTTTTCATCCTAAAATTTTTGTTTATGAAATTTGTGATGCAAGTTTAATCATTGGTACTTAGAGGGAGACAAACATCTAACCATAGGCTAAGTACAGCTAGTAATCGGAATACTCGAGAGTTGATAGGATAATTGTATCCTGACCTCTCTTTTTCACCCTAAGAGGACATAATTAAACTCGTTTATTGTTAAGTGTTTTTGAATTGAAGACAATTATTGATCCACAAACTAAGCACGTCCGACAACCCAAGTACTTGAGAAATGGTATGTACAAGTACGTAATCCCCATTCTTTTTCATCGACTTTAAGGTTGTGTAGCGGGGTATTCGTTACCTTTAGATTTATTGACTAAATCAAAAGTAAGCATACAATTCGAGTCGCCACCGCACTTCTATTTATCCAAAGGAAAGGTTAGAAAGCGAACAAAAACCAAGTAAGAAGTTTTATCAAATCAAAAACTAATAAAAATGTCAGAGATCTGGGTAAGGGGGTTGGTTATGAAATGGGAAGGTTTTAAGCACCCAAAACATCCTTAGTACTCTAAGGGAGCCCTTTTTGCAAGTGTGTATTGTAGGTTGCTATTTGTGAAAATGTTTGTGCAAACAAGATTGGGGAGATGAGAAAAGAATATACATATTTACAATTTTGTTGTTTGAATGGATGAGCCCATTGCCTACGTATCATCACAAAGGTAGGATCAAAACCTTGTAGTTCGGGGTAAAAATCTTAAAAGATTGGTGAATTGATTTGATCAAAAGCCTTAAGGTCTTTTGTTATCAAAGGGAGAAAACTCAACCTAAACCAACAATCCACCATGTGAGGAGAGCTTCAACATACTAGTGAGGGATCCACCCTATAATAAGTATGGAAGACTTATAGTCCAATCACTAAGGATAAGGTGAGGTTTACATCAACCACTATGATAACTCAAACCTATGGCTAATGTTCATGAAAAAGTTTTAACAAAGGTGGCCATTGAAACCAACAAAAAAACTTGAAGTGAGTTGTATTTACAAGTTAGAAGTATTCACAAAATGAAGTCAAAGTTGTCTTAAGATTCATTCAAAATAAGTGTTAGTGAAAAGAGTTTGAAAAATCAAAGGAATAAGGTCTAGGTTTCTAGTTTGAAAACAAATTCAAAGTCTGCACAAAATGAGTTTGGCTTGGGTTAGAGTGGAGAGAAGAAGAGAAGGGCTAGTCCTAAACATGCAAAGATGAGAGAAGAGATAAAACCCTTGGAGTTCCTTTTCTTGAGATCATAAAGATGATTCAAGATGCTCATTTCCTTTGGACTTAGAAATTAACTCAAGCAATCAAACAAATATTCATCTAAGCTCCTAGGATCTCCATTTGGCTTGTCTCTCTTAACTTGACTATTTATGACAATGGTCCTTCTTACTATCTCAAGATTGGAATCCCTATCACATAAGAACAAACAATCAAAAGGTTCACAACACAAATAAGAGAAATGGATAAAGAGTGAGTTTAGACTAGGGGTCCTTTGAAGTCAACTTTAAGATTTAGCATTCTAAAGGCATGAGGCCTAGTTGCTCTTCAACAAGTTTAGCATTCTAAAGGTATGAGGCCTAGTTGCTCTTGAATTCCTTTAAGCATAGGTAAGGTCCTAATTCTAAGTCCTTTCTCCTTTTTGCATTGAGTTCACACAAACAAAGACAAAACAAACACAAAATCAACAATATATTTATATACAATAATGTGCTCAAATGAGCAAAAAGAAAATGGCATAAAACATCAAATATGAGCTCAAGTGAGCAAAGGGAAAAGGCAATATGAATAAATGAGGAGGAAAGTAAATTGCATTAAAGTAAATTGCAAGAATTAAATGCTCAAATTAAAGTTAGTAGTTAATGGTCAATGTTAGTGTGTCGTAAGATGATTTAGCGCTATGTTAAGCAATCGTAAGTGGACTAATGTAGTAGTCACACCTATCTGAGGCCGGTCAATAAAACTATAGGCAAATAAACACAAGTTAGAGATCATGACTAGTAAGCCAAACTCCTACAACTTGCCATGCCAAAAGAAAAGAAGAAAGGCCTTGTAAAAACAGAAGAGAAACGAAGATTAGAAGTCAATAAAGTCAAACATATTTTTTGGTATTTTTTTGGAATTAAAATAAAACATAAAATAAAATGAACAAAATATGGTCAAACTTCAAATTCAATTCAAATAAACTTCAACAAGTCCAATTGAATCATCATAAGTCTAACATGGTCAAACAAGGTTTGACAAATTTTCTCAACATTTTTTGAAAACAGAAACTATTTTAAAATAATTAAAAACAATAAAAACAACACAATATGAATTAAAATCTCAAATAAATCTCAAATCAATTAAGAAATTGATGAGACTATTTTTCATAGACTTATCATGATCCATATGTGTTAAGAAAATATTTTTGGAATTTTTTAATATCAAAAAGTAATTAAAATGAATTAAAAACTATTAAAAACAAAATAATTCACAAAAAATATTAAATGGAATCACAAAAATAATTAAAAATCAGATTATGAAACTATATTTTTCAAGAAAAATTTTAGTGTTGGTCTCATATTTTTGTGATCCCAAATAAAATAGTAATGAATTTTTGAAAATAAATGGAATAAAAGAAAATAAAACAGAAATTAGAAAAATATGAAAAAACAAGGAGTGTTGGATCAACTTCATTAATTAACGTGGACACATCCAATGGCTCAGAGGCGCGCGCGTACCATGATCCACAGTCAAACGCGTTACAAACTGAATTAAAAAAGGTCAAAAGAATCATTGGCCAGGATTAAAACGCTGAAGCCTCATCCAAGGGCCTGGAGTCATCCACGTGGGGACGGTGGTGGAAACCACCGTCTTCTCCGGTGGACCAACTGATTCCGGCCACCAGTTGCATGTTTTTGAACCTCAACTAAAATGCACGAGCCATATACCAAAATGAAGCTGGGGTGACGTACATCACCCCTGTAACCTTGGATTGTTCTCAAGATCTCTATGTAAGGAGAAATCTGAGCTTGAAAATCCAGGTGTGCAAACTGAAACTTCTCAAAACATAAAATCAAAGCCACCACTGGCTTGCCTCTTGCTCGAGGGCTTCAGAAAACCATTTGAACACAAGCAATTCACATTATATAATGAGATACAGATCAAAATAGTTGGATCATATACCTTTGAAGAGTAGCTTTGATCAGCATGATTCCTTCCAACTTTTGCTTCCAATTTGATCTCCATATGTGATATGAATGCAAGGCTAAGGAATAAGTCTTGAAGATCAACTGATTTTGTTGAAATTCAAGCTTGAATTGAGAAAATAAAAATCAGAATTCCTTTGGTATGGTTGGGTTTTCACTTCTGCAGAGTTTCAGGTTGCCTTGAGGTTAGAATTTGAATGAGGCAAGCATTGTATTTATAGCTGAGATGCAAGCAAGCAAGTGCCAAACTCGTGTGCATGATCATTGGGTCCTCCATGCATGGGCCTGTTCAGGCGCATGTGAGGCCTAAACTTGGATGGAAATGAATGTTGAGCTCATTTGAAGAGGGTTTGGACGTGCAATTTGAACTGCAATGGCTTGTGCATGAAGATTCAAAGTGAAATGCATAATTGGGCCTAAATGTTCCCCTCTTCGAAAGTCACACATAGAAAATCCAAACATAGGCATGTGAGTAACAGTTGGAAAGGTATTTACATAAGGAACAAAGTCTATGTTGGGCAAAAATCCATTTAGAATTTGGAAATTTGTGAAAACTGGTCTTGAAGTTTGAGGTACAAAACATGCCTTTGAAAAATTTGCCAAAAGTGACCAACTTCAAGCCCTTCTGTTTCAATGATGCAAGCTTCAAATGGAAACACCTCCAACATCAAAGTTGTAGATATTTTCAAGATGATCAATTTGGACTTACATTTTGCATCATTTGGATTTTTTATGAGAAAGTTATGGGCACTTGAAGTTGGACTTTTTCAAGATTCAATGGTTTTGGTCCAAAGTGACCTATAATATTTTGTATTATCACATGTGTTTCTTTTACGATTATGAAATTTTATACAACATAAAAATTGAAGTAGACATCTTAAGATTTCCAATTAAATTGGTATCACCTCAAAATCATAAAAAAAGAAGAAGTTAAGTCCTTCGGAAGTTGACCCAAAATTAGGGTTTCAGTCAAAATGACCTATAATATTTTGAAATGAATGATGACCTTCCAAGTTTCAAATGGACTTTTGATGAACATGAAAGTTGTTCATATGGTTCTTAAGAACATTTTTTCTCTTGGGGTCATCTTCATTTGACAAACATATCAAAAGTTTAGTCTCAGTGATCTTCAGTTTAGTCGGATGACTTGACTGGTCAACTTCTCAAGTCCCAACTTCAAATCTTGATGAATGAATGATTGAGGATACGCACATAGGCTCATATATGCATAAAATAATGAATGAAAGAACTTCCCTTGATTGAATTTGATCATAGATTGAGGTTGCTTTATGAGCAAGGCACGGTCAATGCACAGTTGAATTAGGGTTTCCTTGGGAAACAAGCCTCAAGCCCTTTGGTTTATCTTGATCAAATTGGCAAATTAAGACACTTGGGCGATATATATGATGACTGAGAGCTTTGGGAACCATTGTCATGTTTGCTTTCATCTTCATCTAGCCACTTCATTGAGCATAGGAGCCTCCTAGGAGCAAGGGCACATGTGATCACTTGAGCTACAAAACAAAAAGGTTAGTGACATATTTTTGTGCTTTTGGTTAGTAAACAAAATAAGAAAAGCAATAATATACAATTCAAGCATGCTTGGTGGTCTCAAACCAACTCACACAAATCTCAACCCAAGGGTTAAGGAGCCACACATGCTATGATCCTCGAGGCAATGCAATGAGACATGATATGATGCCATGAGGGATCTTAGGGTCTTACAGGTTGAATGTGACAATTGTATGAATTAAATGGAAGAGGCATTTGACTTTGGATCAACCACTCGTGTTGCATTCAATTAAATTTGATTTGGAAAAGTACTTGAAGTTGGATCAAGTTTATTTTTTCTCTTTTGAAAAAGAAAGGTAAATCCTATGCTATTACATGTCCATGGGAAGGGGGAGCATTTTACCCATAATGGGGGGATGGAACCATAAACCATACAAGTGAAAAATTCTTACAAGCATACACCACAAAAATTAACTCATGCACATGAGAATAAATCAAATAGCAAGAAGAAATCAAGCAACATTCACAACCATGATCCATGCATGCAAAAGTGCAATCAAGAGGAAAGACAAAGGAATTAAATTATAATGAGTTCTAATTAAAATTAAATTCTAAGACTAATAATTATTAATTTTCTAATTGAAGTCTAAAGGGAGTTATCTTGATTATGTATTTTTTCAAAGTATTTTTAAAGCATCAAACATTAACTATTCAAAGTGTAGAAAATGGATTAAAGGTGTTAATCACTCATTTCAACCTCTAAGATTAGCACTAATTCACAACTACACAATTAAATTTTAACCAACAATTAAATTTTAACCAAAAATCTAATGAACATGTTATTTAATTTCTAAAATTTAATTGAAAATTATCCTACAATTAATGGTTAATTTCTAACTACTATGCATTATTTTGGATATTTTTCAAAATGGATTAAATGGTAAGAAAACAATTGAACCTACTTATCTAAGTGTCAACATTCTTTTTAAAGGTATATTCCCATGAAAGATATCATGAAAGACTGTACTAAAAAGAATATTAAAAACAAGTAATAAAAAGAATAAAGGAAAAAAGAAATTAAAAAAAGAAAAAACCAGGGGGTGTACGATGCTGCCATGGTAGAGAATAGTGCAGTGAGGTAGACAGATTTGTGAAGTGACGATCGAATGTGCAATGATTGAAGAATACTTTGTGAGCAATGACTGAATGATTTTATAGAGGTGGAATATGAAACAAACTCGGGCAGGCAGTTAACTCTGTTAGGGTAGAAGTTAGGTCAGTTAAGATTCATTGAGTAAAATTGTAAGGAGTTAGTAACACTATTAGATGTAGTTTGAATTGTAGTGTAATTCAGTTAGAGGAAGAGAAGAAGTTAGTTAACAGTTAGTTGTGTTAATTATGTTTATAGTTGGATGTTATTGAGGTATTCTTGTTTTGTTAATGAAATGAAATTGTTAATTGATGTCAGACTATGTGAATGAATCGCTATAAGAATTGATGCATTGCATGAACTGGTGGCTTTTGGATAGTTATGGGACTGCTGCACATGCTTTGAATTAGATTATTTTTGAATTTGTTTGACTGTGAACTACTACTATGTGTAAATGACTGGATAGTTAAATGTTGATGTTAGATTGAAAGAAAACTGAAAAAAGTTAGTGAAATTCAGTTAGAACTTAATTAAGTTAAAGTTTAGTTGTATGAACTTAAATTAGTGTAGTATGTTTGTGTAGCTATGTTAAAATAAGTTGTTGAGAAGTTATACATGTCATAGATTTGCTACGCTTTGATTATGAAATATGTTGGAATTGAGTAATACACTATGGATGAAGTTATGTTAGTGAGTCGGAATTGGAGGTATTGACAGTTAGTTTTTTGAATATTAGAATTAGAATTAGGTGCAGTTAGTGTCATGTTAGGGATGTTAGAGAAATTAGAAATCAATCATGATTTGAATATCATTTATACTGCTATGTACGCATGGCAACGGGGCGGGTCGGGGACGGTTTTTACCTCCTCAAATCCAAACCCGAATCTCCAAATAATCCACGTTTCCCGTCCCAAACCCAAACGGGGATAGAGAATTAAAACCCAAATCCGTCCCAAACGGATTCGGGTTGGACTCGGGTATCCCCGTTCCGCCACCATCCATTTAGTGAAATCAATTTTTTAATATAAAATATTTACTTTTAAAAAAATTAAACTACATTACAAGTAATAAAATAAAACAATCTAAAAAAATTTTGTACATATATTTGAATATTTTAAATAATTAATACAAATCAAAATATTAAAATATTGACCACTTATTTAATATTCTAAATCATCAAAAATAAATAATAATGTACATAATAAAATAAGCGGGGCGGGTTCGGGGTGGGTACTAGTGTCCCCATTACCCGACCCATCCCCATATTTTATAATCGGGAAAAACCCAAACCCAGTCAAAGCGGGTTTTCCCCGTCAACTTCGGGGCGGGTTTGGGTGGGTACCCGCGGGTACGGGTTATGTTGCCATGCCTACTGCTATGAGTTTGAATTATTATGAGCTGTTGCACATCATCGACAATTAGATGCTTATGTTATAAACAATGTTAAGATGGTTAGCATTGTCATGGAAAATGAAGTTAGGGACATTTATTTATGGTTGAATGAAATTGGTGCAAATGAACTAGTTAATGAATGTGATATTATGGTGATTTGGGTTTGGCTTGAAATGGGGGCTATCATGACATGGTTTAAGCATTGCCTTTTGTTGAATGTTAGGCTTGAAAACTTGTTTGGTTTGAACTTGAGGATGTAAAATATTGTTTTTATCATGGCCTGTTATGATTGCATTGAATTTATTTTTGTTTTCTCGCAGGACTGTCTTGGCTTAGCATAAGGATGATGGCATGAGCAACACTTAATTATGAGCAAACCTAACTTTGGAGTATGAGACTTGAACATGGGCAAACTTAGCATGAAGCACCCTAATGAATATTACTTATTTGGATATCAAGATGAGATCTATAAATATGAAGGAATGAACATGCCTAGGCTTAGGATTAGTGGTTGACTTTGGTCAACTGTTTGACAAAAAAGTCAATAGTTGATCAAAGTCAATTGTAGGTCAAAAAGTGTGTTTTTGTGGATTTTAATTTTGAATCTTTTATGATGTAATATTTGATGGCTTGATAGTGGAATGGAACGGATCTTGAATGACACATGTATGTCTTGGCTCTTAAATGAACTTCCCTCCAAAATTGTGTTTGAAAATTTGACTTTGTGTTGATCTTTGCAAAATAACCTTGGCCCTTGAAAATTGAATATGAACTTTTAACCATGAATATTAATCCCAATGCCTTATCTTGAATCCAACCCAAACACATAAGGGACTAGTGTAATGAACAAGCCCATAAAGAGATTAATCAATCAAAATCAATTTTTCATGGTTGACCAAGTAAAACCTGCCATACACAATCAATTCCAATGCCATGATGCAATTCATAGTAAACAAAAATCAACAGTCCAAGAATTAGGGTTCCACAAGACTTGATCCATAAGGAATGAACCAATGTAGCATTAAATAGCAAAACCCTTGAAACAATGATATGTATGCACTTGTGAATTAATGACCTAAATGAATGTGGTATGAATGTGCAGATGAATGAATGATAGTATCTAAATGACTGCTTAATAAGAGAACTATGTATGCATAGGGATGTAGTAATAAGTCAGATAAAATTGAAAAAAGGTAGGGCAAATTTCGGGGTATGACAGCGTGCATGATGGCTCTTTTTTTCTGGGTCTTTCTGACACGTCTGATCCATTATGAGCTCTTTTTAAGGGGAAATTATGCACTTTTGCAAGGGTTACAAAAATTGTTACTGCAAGTACGATTTTTACAACATCAAGGATGATTTGGAGAGCACTTGAAGCCATTAGAGGCCAATCCTTCAAGGGAAATCATATGATATTCTTCTTTATTCAATTGGTACTGTAATTTGAATTATCAGTAGCTAAACTCCTATAGGTTAGATTGTGTGTGATGAACATTTTTCAATATTGTTTGGTAATATATTTATTGGATCCTTTAATCTATAATCCTATTCAACTACTTTTTGTTCTTAGATCTTTTTATGTGAGATACTCTTTTAAATTGATTTTGGGCACATAGGAAATACTGATCATTAGTCTATATATTGGACCTAGGTTAATTGTTGTACTTATATCAGTTGAATGGAATAGGAGACCCCAAGTAATGTCATAGGGAATTAACTTCATGTACATCGCCTAATCATGCCTACGCTGGTGGACTAGGGATATGAAGCTTCGAGTAGTGGTTAGTGAGTTATTTTGTGAGGGATCGATTATAGCGGTTTTGTTAATTTGTCGTGGAATTATAGTGATGAGACCAATCATGTGAGGCATCAAACATCAACAATATAAAAATATGAGATTCTAAACACAACCTGATCGCTTTCGTAATTCTTTTTAAACACTTATTTACTTTTCACATTGCAAACTTGAACCCCCCACCCCCCCTTTTTACTATTTTCTATACATTGCACACTTTTTGTCTTGTTAAAAATCAGTCCATGTGGATTCAATATTTTATTCCTACGACACTATCGGTACACTTGCCGAGAAGTCATCAAGTTTTTGGCACCGCTGCCAGGGACTGTTGATAATTTCAACAAGACGACGCTTGTGCAACATTTAGTTTTTTATTTGTTTTTGTTTTTGTTTTCAATTATAAATATTTTCATTTGTAAATATTTTATTTTTGTTTCTTCTTAATTTTTATTTTCTATTTCTTTCTCTTTTTAGTTTTATTTTTGTTTAAATTTTTTATCTAGTGTAGTGCTAATTAGGTATTCTTCTTTTTGTTTTGTATGCAAGGTCAAGACAATCATGCAAGAGGACATTTTTGATACCTTGGTAAAGTTTGAAGCTTATTCAAAGGAACTTGCAACAAAAACTATAATTTAATAAAATGCAAGAAATTATTCAGAGCCAGAGCCTTATAGTGATCATTCATAAGAGGAGGATTCATCATCCCAGCTTGAAGAAACCTTGAATCAGTTTATAAAGATGACTCAACTCAATTTTGAGCAAATTAACAGGCATCAAAAAACCATGTGACGTAACATGGAAACATCCTTCGAGAATTTAAAGATGCAACTTGGTCAAATATATAGTCAATTAGCATTAAAATTGAGATCTAGTGGGGATTCCTATGAAAATATATTTGATAGTCCTAAAGATGCAGAATTTGAAATAGAAGTCAAACAATAATGTGAGGTATTCGATGAAGGAGGATTTGAAGAAACCTTGACTCAGTTCATATAGATTACTCAAATCAATTTCTGGAAAATAAATAGGCAGAAAGAAACCTTGCAAAGGGATATGGAAGCATCCTTCGAGAACTTAGCTATGCAACTTGGTCTAGTATCTAGCCAACTTGCATTAAAATTAAGCTCTAGTGGGGAGTTCGATGGGAAAATTTTAGATAGTCCCAGAGATAAGGAAATTGAAAGAGAATTAAAAAAGGAATGTGAGGTCGTCGATGGAGGAGGAATTGAAAAAGAAAAAGAAGAAGAAAAGCGTACACCGTCTGATAAAGAAATAGAAGCAAGAATAGAAGAAGAGGAGGTGAAAATTATATGTGGGAAAATAACAAGAATGAAATATGAAGGTTATATAGTTTTAGATGAAGCTCCAAATGCAATAATTTGTTTAGACGTAGATGTCCAACTACAAGATCTTCAACAAAAGAATAGTCCTCCACCTAGCAACTAGGTTGATAAAAGAGGAGAAATATATGAAGTATTTGATAAGATTTATGCCTTGTTAGATACTATCAAGCTAAAGAGAATATGAAAGAAAAACCTTTAATTCCTGAAAGTAATGGAATTCCTATCAAAGAAAATGAAGAAGAAGGATGATGTGTTTTTCGTGTCATATATGTCGCCCTAACACAAAAATAGAAAGGTCATGACCAGAACCTTAAAGAAGCGCTTAATGGGAGGCAATCCATCAAATAAGTTTTTATTTCATTCGCAAAATTTAAATTTCAGTTTATTTCAATTAATTGTTTTTGTTTTGTAGCATGTCACATTTAGAAGCAGTAGAACAAAGACTTGAGAAAAGGATTGAAAGAAGAAATATAGACTAAAAACTCTCTCTGATCCTTTTTTTCTAATCTCTTTGCACTTTATAGTGTTGTTGTTATTTCAGGGAAGGGTCAAAAGCGAAGTCGCTCCTCTCGAGCATCGACATCAATCAAATAAGGGCATAGTGGACCAAACAGAACCAAGACTTCAATAACACCATGCAAGACGTACAAGAATTTTTTCGCTCTAATGACATGTTAATTTGAAGTTTTCTCAATTTGTATTAATTTATGCGATTCCCTTTTACGTCCAACAAATCAATCTCTCAAGTCAATCTAGAGTATTAGCTATAATACTTGGTTCCCCTTTGTACCAATAAACTTATGTTATTTTTTAATAAACAATTTTGTAGCATTCTATAAATGATCTAAAAGGAACTTGACCATCAGGAAAGAAACTTACGACATGAAGAAAAATGATGAGAAAAGAATCAAAGGACTTGTACTCAACCTACAGATACCTCAACTAGTAAGGTTTGAGCAAAATATTCCATTGTTCATTATTATTTCTTATTGAGTGTATCCATGCATTATTATGTTATCTGGTTTGAACTATTTCTGGTTAAATTTGTCTTGATTGATTAACACACGTTGAGGCAGTTATTTGTTATTAACTTTGAGCCTTTTTAAACCACCATGTAGTAATAGATATATCTGTTGCTAAACACTTTGAGCTTAGCCTTTTTTTCGGTGACTTAACCTTAATTTTTAGAAGTATGACTTAATAGATTTTATCTTTCCACCATCTCTTTGGAGTTACGTAGAATTGTAGTTCTTAAAGTGTATGAAAAAGATTAAGTTTGGGGTTGCTCTTGGAAATGAGAAAATTTTAATTTTGGGGTTGGGGTATTAGAGAGAATTGGTCAAAATCCAAAAAGCTTGAGAAAATAAGAAGTGGAAAAAGACCCTTCTTCTTCAAAAAAAAGAGTAAAAGAATATAAAAGTGCACAATAAGGATGATGATAGATGGAGAACTAGGCACCAAACTCCAAAGGTTTAAACCTACTTTCCTAAAAATATCCTACCCAAACATAACCCAAGATACAACCTAAAAAGACCTCAAATGTGTGTGTTATGATTTATGTGATGAATTATATTAGAACATGATCAAGTTAAGCATAATTTATTTTGCATGTTGATTGAGAGATAAGCATGTCCATTGAGTGAGTTAAAGTGAGCTAAGAGACAGGTTGAGTACTCGTCAATGTTTGAGGATGTTTTCCAAATTTTCCGGATGGAAGTTACAATGATGGTTAGGTAACAAAAACAAAATTACATGGTGATGTTCAATTGTTATTGTGAGACTTGTTTTATGTTGAAATATGCAGTTGTATGAGAGTTACTTGAGGGCAAGCAACAATTCAAGTTTGGGGTTATGATGACAGTATGTTGGTTCATGAATTTAATCGAATAATCGAATCAAAACAAGTGAAAGATGAGATAAAACAAAGAAGAAAGACCAAAGAATGAGGAAAAAATATCTAAGTGTGAAGAAATTGGACTTAGTGAAAATTCAGGTGAAAAAAAGAGCAAAATTGTGCAACCACTGAAATAATCACGCCCAGCATCGCACATACAATATTAATATAAAGGTAGCATCACATGTGCGATGAAAGTCATCACATGCACGATGGCTCTGTTTTTTGGGATTTTTCTGACGCGCCTGATCAAATCTGAGCTCTTTTAAAGAGAAATTTTGCACTTTTGCAAGGGTTGCGAAAATTGGCACTGCAAGTACGATTTTTACAGCATCAATGGTGATTTTGAGAGCAATTGAAGTCATTGGAGGCCAATCCTTCAAGGGAAATCATATGTTATTCTTCTTTATTCAATTTGTACTGTAATCTTAATTATGATTAGCTAAACTCCTCTAGGTTAGGTTGCGTGTGATGAACCTTTTTCAATATTGTTGGGTAATATATTAATTTGAATTTGTATGAATCCTTTGATCTATAATCCTATTCAATTGCTTATTGTTCTTAATGCTTTTTATGTGAGAGGCTCTTTTAAATTGATTTTGGACACATTACTAACCATTAGTCTATGTGTTGGACCTAGGGCAATTGGTATACTTATACTGGTTGAATGGAATAGGAGACCCCAAGTGGTGGCATAGGGAATTAACATTATGTGCATCGTCTAATCCTACCTACACTGGTGGACTAGGGATATGAAGCTCCGAGTAGTGATTAATGAGTTATTTTGTGAGGGGTCAATTATAGTGGTTTTGTTAATTTGTCGTGGGATTATAATGATGAGACCATTCATGTGGGGCATCAAACATCAACAATAGAGAAATAGGGTATTTTAAACACAACTTGGTCGGTTTCGTAATTCTGTTTAAACATTTATTTACTTTTCACATTGCAAACTCGAAAACCCCCCATTTTACTATTTTCTATATATTGCACACTTTTTGTCTTGTTAAAAAGTAGTCCTTGTGGATTCGATATTTTATTACTACGACACTATCAATACACTTGTCGAGAAGTCATGACCAATCCAAAAATGTCTGATTACATCAAACCATTTAATCATATATTTAATAAGAAACACTTAAAGGAAGATGAGGGAGGATCGTCTGCAAGTTTAAGGAGATGATGACTAAACTTCAGGTAAGTATTTTGTTTCATGAGGTTTTAGAACTAATTCCCAAGTTTGCAAAATTTATGCAAGAATTGTTAAAGGGTGCAAAATAGAAGTTTGTAAAAGAACGGGTGAACATGACAGAGAAAGATGATATGGCAGCGCCTCAAGCATTGCCACCAAAGATGAAGGATCTAGAAAAGTTCACCATCACTTATACCATTGGTAGAGTGAAGATCCCATATGCTTTATGTGATTTAGGGTAAATTATCAATGTCATGCCGCTGAATAAGTTTAAAGAATTGAAAATGGGGAAGATCATACCGAGCATATGACTCTCACTTTAGTCGATTCATTTGTTACTCATCTACTTGGTATTGTACAACACTTTTTAGTGCATGTCGATGGTTTAGTCTTCCCTACATATTTTGTGGTAATTGACATGATAGGAGATTCAGGAGGTTCAGTTATTCTCAGACGCCCATTCTTGACAACCGATAAAACATTAATACATTCGGAGACAAGCGAACTTGCTTTGAAGTTCAACAAGGAAAAGGTGGTGTGTGAATGGACACCATATATGGATAACCTAGATACATTCTACCAACTGGAAGAAAAAGGTAGTAAGGTTGACAAAGGAATGAAAACAAGTGAACTGACCGGAGTGAGAGTATCCCTTGCACCTGACATGCCTTAAGCATGGGGCATCAAGCTAATAACGGAAACGAAGCGCTGGATGGGAGGCAACCCATCGTTATAACCATTTTTTTTGTTTTGCAGAATTTACATTATGTTATTAGAGACCTTCCATGAGAGGAATTAGCCACTCGAGCATGCCATTCCATTAGTATCTATGATGTATTTAAGGAACGAGTTCTAGTTCAGATATTTTTTCAGATTTACAAGTTTATCACTTTAGCATTGAACAAATGAACCAAGAGAAACTTAATCTTCAGGAAGGCAACTTAAAACTTGAAGGTAAAGGATGAGAAAAGAATCAAAGGACTTGTACTCAACCTTCAGATAACTTAACTAGTAAGGTTTGAGCAAAATAAATTCCAGTGTTCATCATTATTTCTTATTGAGTGTATCCATGTGTCATACCCCAAAATTTGCCCGTTAATCTTGCCAAACATTCTCGAGGCACCCCAACTTATTTTGCAAGGCCCTGGCATTAAAGGAACAAAAGCCCAACTCACAACAGGCCCAATCCAGAAAATGGCCCGAACTAGCTCGCTCGCTAGGCGAGCAATTCCTTCGCCTAGCGAACCCCTCGTTATGACACTCGCCCCAGCGAAGCACCAGATCCAGAAAAAAGCCCAAACTAGCTGGCTCGCTAGGCGAGCCACTCCCTCGCCTAGCGAAGCTTGCGAATATCCGAATTTCTGGGCTTCATTCTGAGCCCATTAGGTCATCACAATCACTATAAATAGCCAAGTTTCAGTCACGAAAAGAGAGAGGAAAAATGGACGGAAACCCTGGCACAGAAACCCTGGAGACCAGCTTAAGGAATTCCGAGTAAAGAAACCCTAAAGGCCGCTCATCCGCTCCGAAGCTACCGCCGCCCCATTCCATCCGATACCCAGAGTGGTCAGTCCCTTCAACGCAGCTCGGTTGCAAACAGGTTTGCGTATCTCTAATGTTTTATGCTTTTAATCGATAATCTCTAGATACATAAGGCATCATGATTAAAATTTCGGATATGTAATTCGATTTCACATGCGAATTTAAATATGCTTGAATATCCTGAATGTTTGTCCATGCTATTCCTGTAATTCAATGCCACAAAGTTCAGGGTTCCGGAGATCATGCTGCCATCAAATTCAAAACCAGCAGCCGCTCGCTAGCACATCGCTAAGCGAGCTTGTAGCGGGCACTCGCTAAGCCTTCGCTAGGCGAAGCAGAAGCGAACGAGACAGTGGCTGTTTTGTTTCTTTTCTGTTCTGCCTTATGTTTGTCTAATCAAGCTTCATTATAATTCTGCATTATTTGGCCTGACTTTATGACTGTCGCGTTTATTTTATGGTGCAATTTTCAATTGTACTTTACCTCGGTGCTCTAACCCGTGTGTTGAATTGTGTAAAGGTTTACATATTCCCGAGGAAATGGCCGGCTAGGTATTCCATCTTATGTGTGGGATATCCCTATGGAGATGGATTTTGAATTACTTAATTTTAATGTGGAGATTCATCCTAAGTTCTCTAGTTGATTTTAATGTATTGATTTCATCGATGTTAATGTGGACCTAATTACCTACTTGATTACGGCTATATAATTAATTGTAAAACTTTGCCTTTTAATAAGTGATCTTAGACCTCTCTTTTGTTACCCTACGATTACGGTATTATGGTCATGTCCCGCGAATGTGGGGATGCACTTAGCAAAGACCCTTCGGTTAAATCATCATAGTCCCTCGAATGTTGCCTTTGTCCCTCGATGACCCTTCGGTGTAGCCTACGGTTAAATGATGATAGTCCCTTCGAATGCTAAGGTATCCTCACAACTGTTGCCTTCTATGACCAATCAATGACCCTTCGATGACCCTTCTACATCCAAAGGATGAAACTACTTATTTCTCAATAGTAAGGACAGTTTTACCCTCATAAGGATAGGAAATGCCCGTAAAGACCTCAGATAGGTATAACTCTTAATTGCTTATTCATAACCTAAAATATTTTTCACACCCCACATCTTTTCAACACATCTTTTAGAAAATCACCACTTGGTATACATTCATACTAGAATCATTACCGAGTTATATTTTTCTAAACAACTTTCAAAACTAAACGAGATAACCACTTTGTATACATTCATACAAGAATCATTACAAAGTTAAATTCTCTTTTCAAAACATTTTCTAAACAATTCACAACCACTTTTTCCAGACAAACATAAGTGATCAAGCAATTAAGAGCCCATGGAAAACCATGGATACAAAGGGTGCTAACACCTTCCCTTTGTATAATGTGACACTCTGGGTGTCCCGATGTTCCTCATGTTTACTTGAGGAAAAATTTGGCATTCGCGTGGTTGTCGCAACCTGAAAAATACAGTGTGCGAAAAAAACAACCGGCGAAAGAGAATGACAGAAGAGTCGCCACCGTGCGTTATTCATCCCAAAGGAGGGAAAGGAAACGCTCAAAGTAAACCTGAAAAAGGAAAGGACAAGACGGGGTCTCGCAACCAAATCTTGGGTTCGGGAGTCGGTTATGCGAAGGGAAGGTATTAGCACCCCTACGCATCCGTAGTACTCTACGGGGTCCACTTTTGTAGTTTTTGTCTAAAGGGTGTGGGTTTACCTAACGTGTTTATTTACTAAAAAGGTTAAGAGAAATGACTCGCGCGGATGTCGCATCCACTGCATACGTATCTCATCTGAATATGAGAATCAGAGTCTTCGTAGCTCGGCTGACCTATGAGTTGGGGGGATGTGTGCTCGCTAAGACATCGCGTCTTATGCCTACGTATCTCATCTGGAATGAGAATCAGAGCAAGCCGTAGTTCGGCTAACTACGGGGTTATGGATTGGGTTTTGGACGAACAACGTTACTACGCAATCTACCGGATGCTCGACCTTTGGAGACTTACTCGCCTGTAGTAGAAGGAGTAAACGTGTTGCTTTGGGTTTTAGGGTTTGGGATGCTCGAGGGCAAAAAGGCAGTCCTTGACGAAGGAACCGCGCTACCTGCAGGGATATGAATACAAAACACAAAACATGTATCTCAAAGTAAAATGCCACCAAGGGGCTCAAACATTGCCTCCTATCGAGGTCTTCCAGCTAAGAAAGCGATAAAGTATGAGAAAGGGAAAAAATTACCACACGGATAAAGATCCGAAGCTATAGCAGTTAAAGGGGCAAGAAACCCTGAAATCTCTCCAGCTGGACCGTCAAAGGAAATCAGTCAACACGAATAATCAGAATAAAACTCCAGGGGGTATCCCACAAATAAAGTGGGAAACCACGCGAGTGTCTCTGCGAAAGCCATGTGAGCCCTCACAAAACTCGACAAAGGGTTAGAGTAGTAGGATGAAATCAAGAGAAAACAATGCCATGGAAATACAAGACAGGTTAGAATAAACAAAATAGGGTAACCCAGAGTTGCCCCTAAATCAAAATGTAACCACATGAATAATTCCATCAAAATTCACAAAAGGCTCACAAAAAGGTATCAAATTCACCCATAATACCTCATACATTTAGAGCATTCAAATAAAAGGCATAAAGATGATGGATATAGGGCAAACCTGATTGGAGAGCTTGATTGAGTTGCGCCCGTGAGGTTTACAAGTTGAGTTCCTTTCAGGGTTTGGAGGTTGCTCTGAACTCTGTTGGCTTTTCTCTCACTATCTTTTCCTCAGGGTTTTGCTTCTCTTCCTTCTTTCTCCAGTGAATCTCCCAGTGTAACTCCAAGTGTAACTCCAAGTGTGTTTTCCTCTACTGAAACTTCAGTATTTATAGACTGATTTTCGTGGGTAATGGGCTCAAATGAGGGAGACCCAAGTCCAAAATAATTTGTTATATTTTATTTATTTATTTTATTTATTTATTTAATTAATTAATTAATTAATTAATTTTATTTTTTTTTCGTTTTTTTTTTTTCGTTTTTTTTTCGTCGTTTTTTTTTTTCAGGAAAAATGAAGGGTAAATTTTGGGGTATTACAGCTGCCCCTATTCAATCAACTGGAGACCCGGAAAGAAGATGGCAGTTGCTTTCGTACTTTCGAGGTATCAAGGGATTGAATACAATAAAAGCCCAAAAATTTGCACTGAAGTGAAGTGAAGTAACAATGTCTGTCAGAACCAGCAAAGAGGTGGTCTTGAAAGAAGAATTCGTCTGGTACGGTGAGAGTCAGTTTGAATATCGAAAAAGAATGTTAAACTGGATACCAAAATAAATGGTAACACAGAAATAACCATGGCTTGAATGCCGCTCATCAGTCTGAATACTGGAAAGGATTTCGATCTGAACATCGGAAAATGGGCCTGAATGCCACAAGTCGCATCGACCTGAACGTCGGAACCTTCTTCGATCTGAACATCGGAAAATTGGCCTGAATGCCACTTCGATCTGAATATCGGAAAATTGGCCTGAATGCCACTTCGATCTGAATACCGGAAAGCTGGCCTGAATGCCACTTCGGTCTGGATACCGGAAAACTGGCTTGAATGCCACTTCGGTCTGGATACCGGAAAACTGGCCTGAATGCCACTTCGGTCTGGATACCGGAAAACTGGCCTGAATGCCACTTCGGTCTTGATACCGGGAAAACTGGCCTGAACGCCACAAGTTGCATCGACCTGAACGTCGGAAACTTCTTCGATCTGAACATCGGAACACTGGCCTGAATGCCACTTCGGTCTGGATACCGGAAAACTGGCCTGAATGCCACTTCGGTCTGGATACCGGAAAATTTCATGCCTGTCAGCATTGGCAGAAATAGGGAATGATAATAGAGGCGGCGCATGGGCCAATGACACTTGCTGGGGATAACAAAGGTAAGTCATGAACAATCTTCAGTCTGAGTACTGGAAACAACTTCTAGCTTATCACTTGGGATACCGAGAATGTTTTATGCTTACATGCGTATGTTTGAATTTTTCAATGGCGTAATGCTCCATAAAAATGGAAATGCTACGCGATTTGGAAGGATGCAATGCAATATGATTCTACATGCAGGGATGCGAAATGCTGGGTAGAATGCCAAGCCGAGGCAAGGGGATCTGCTGGGGAAATGATTATCATCCTCTGGGCTCTGGCCAGGCTGCTGGAGATACACACCACAATGAACTCTATGGGGAGATGACTAGCCATGCGGTGTTCTGGCCATACCGAGACTCTGATCGGGGAAAGAATGGCATTGGAAGCCTGCTGCTGAGGAAAGCTACAATGGTTCTGGCAACCACGATTTGCGAGAGATAACTCAGCAGGGGGAGCAAACACTGATACGGTACCGAGGTTCTGCTTCAAGGAAAGAAACCATGGATCTGGCATTGGGATTATCGATCTGGCATCGAACTCTAAGGAGCAGCCACTTCTGCTGGGAAGATACAGTCTGGCACTGTCAACTCCGCTGGGGATATATAGTCTGACACTGTCAACTCTACTGGGGAGTGTATGTCTTGAAACAACCGCTTGGGGAAGTATGGTGGTGAGAAACTGCTGGGGATTGAAGAATCCAACACTCTGATCAGCTCTGCAGGGATAAGACACCGAATTCGTCTGTTGGTGACTTCACTGGGGAAGATATTCACGATCATCTACAGGGGATTTTAAGGAAATGCCCCGAGGGCACCTGTTCTGAATAGACGATCCAAAGCACTTAAAATTTACAGCAATTTTAAATGTTTATTAAGCATGTACCTGTAAAGCCCTTATGTGTCATGATGCAATGTTTATCAAAAATTCGGACGTCATTTTTGCAAACAAAACAGTAAAATGAAAATGAAAACAGAGATATACTGAATAACATGATTTTATTGATTGAATGGCCTCTGAATAGGCATTTACATCAGGAAGCAATCCCTGGAAAGAGGTAATCGCACAAAAGATAAAAACAGAAATTAATCTAATGGCAATGTGAAATGGATTTCTATTGGGTTCCAATTCTGTTATGACTTGCCCGTCTTCAAGATCCTCCAGATGATCAGCTTTCTGAAAGAGTGATTGGACTGTTTCCTATCCTTCAAAAATTTCCAGTCATTGGCACGAGATGAGATTTAGAACTACTCAGAACGCAGTCATTCGCTTAATCCCTAACTTTTGCCTGGATCGCCCTTTTCGGGTTTTCAATCCACCGGGATACCCATTTTTGCCTAAGTTGCCTTTTCAGGTTTTCAACTTACCGGGTGTACAATCTTTTTTATTTTTGTCCCTAATTTTTGCCCGAACCTTTTCATTTTCTTGGTTCGCCGGGATGCCCATTTTTTGCCTGGACTATTCTTTTTACTGTCCAGCGGGTCTATTTTATGCGAAGTATTTTTTAACTGCGTCTGAGTTCACAGGGGAAGTGAAGTTTTCACCATCCATAGTTGCAAGCATTAAAGCCCCACCATCAAAAACCTTGGTGACGATATACGGTCCATCATAGTTAGGAGTCCACTTGCCCCTGCGATCTGTCTGAGGAGGAAGGATCCTTTTCAAAACTAAATCTCCGACTTGGAAACAACGAGGACGCACTTTCTGATCAAAGGCTCTCTTCATCCGACTCTGATACAACTGCCCATGACAAATGGCTGCCATTCGCTTCTCTTCGATAAGACTCAACTCATTGAACCTTGTCCGAATCCATTCAGCTTCGTCTAGCTTGATATCCAACAAGACTCTTAGAGAAGGGATCTCCACTTCAACAGGTAGGACTGCTTCCATACCATACACAAGGGAGTAGGGGGTTGCCCCGGTCGATGTACGTACTGAAGTACGGTACCCATGCAAGGCGAAAGGTAGCATCTCATGCCAATCTCTGTACGTGACGACCATCTTCTGCACAATCTTCTTTATGTTCTTATTTGCCGCCTCAACAGTGCCGTTCATCTTAGGGCGGTAAGGGGAAGAATTGTGATGCTGAATGTTGAAGTTCTGACACAACTCCTTCATCATTTTGTTGTTGAGATTAGAACCATTATCAGTAATGATTCTTTCGGGAATCCCATAGCGACAAATGATTTCTTTCTTGATGAAACGGGCAACCACATGTCTGGTGACATTCGCGAACGACGCTGCCTCGACCCACTTGGTGAAATAGTCGATGGAAACAAGGATGAAGCGATGCCCATTGGAAGCAGTCGGCTCAATCTTTCCAATCATGTCAATGCCCCACATGGCAAACGGCCACGGCGAAGACATCACATTCAGAGGATTCGGCGGTACATGCACCTTATCAGCATAAATCTGGCATTTATGACACTTCCGAGCATACTTGAAACAATCTGATTCCATGGTCATCCAATAATAACCCGCTCTCAACAATTTCTTAGCCATTGCATGTCCGCCGGCATGAGTACCGAAGGAACCTTCATGAACTTCCTGCATTAACATGTCCGCCTCGTGTCTGTCCACGCATCTGAGCAAAACCATGTCGAAGTTCCTCTTATACAGCACATCGTCTTTGTTCAAGAAGAAACTGCCTGCCAATCTTCTCAAAGTCTTTCTGTCATTGTTGGATGCCCCTGCAGGGTACTCTTGATTCTTCAGAAAGCACTTGATATCGTGATACCGGGGCTTGTCATCGACTACCAGTTCAACAGCAAACACATACGCGGCCCTGTCAAGGCGCATCACATCGATCCTGGGAGCATGGTTCCAACGAATTACCTTGATCATGGAGGATAGAGTAGCAAGTGCGTCTGCCATCTGGTTCTCATCACGAGGTATATGATACAATTTTACTGTTGTGAAGAAAGTCAACAGTCTTCTCGTGTAGTCTCTATAGGGGACCAGAGTGGGCTGGAGAGTATTCCAATCACCATTTACTTGATTGATCACCAGAGCTGAATCTCCGAAGATGTCCAAAGTCTTGATTCTCAAATCAATGGCTTGCTCAATACCAAGATACAGGCCTCGTACTCAGCTTCATTATTTGTGCACTCAAAAGTCAAACGAGCGGTGAAAGGCATGTGGGCACCTTTCGGAGTTGTGATGACAACGCCAATTCCACTTCCTCTAGCATTGACAGCCCCATCAAACAATAAAGTCCACTTTTAGTTTGGATCAGGTCCCTCCTCAACAACTGGCTCTTCACAGTCTTTCATCTTGAGGAACATGATGTCTTCATCTGGAAAATCAAACTTCATCGGCTCATAATCATCAACCAGCTGCTCGGCAAGGTAGTCTGACAGAATACTACCTTTGATGGCCTTCTGTGACGTGTACTGAATATCATACTCTGTTAAAATCATTTGCCAACGAGCGACCCTTCCGGTGAGAGCTGGCTTCTCGAATATGTATTTCACTGGATCTATCTTAGAAATCAACAAGGTAGTATGGTTCAACATATACTGCCTCAGTCGGCGAGCAGCCCAGGCCAAAGCACAGCAAGTTTTCTCAAGCTGCGAATATTTGACTTCACAGTCGGTAAACTTTTTGCTAAGGTAGTATATGGCATGCTCTTTTCGACCAGACTCGTCATGCTGTCCCAATACACACCCCATCGAGTTCTCAATCACTGATAGGTACATTATCAGAGGTCTCCCAGGAACTGGAGGTATAAGGATTGAAGGTTTCTGCAAATACTCTTTTATCTTCTCAAAAGCCATTTGACAATCTTCATTCCACCTGATAGCCTGATCTTTCCTCAGCAATTTGAAAATTGGCTCACACGTGGTTGTTAGGTGAGAGATGAACCTTGCAATGTAGTTCAACCTCCCTAAGAAACTACGGACTTGCTTCTCCGTTCTTGGCTCTAGCATTTCCTGTATCGCTTTTACTTTGTCGGGATCCACCTCAATCCCTTTTCCGCTAACAATAAAACCTAGCAATTTTCCCGATCTCACCCCGAAAGTGCACTTGTTCGGATTAAGTCTCAGTTTGAATTTCCTCAAACGCTCAAACAGTTTCTGCAAATTCAACAAATGTTCTTCTTCTGTCTGAGATTTGGCAATCATATCGTCCACATAAACCTCGATTTCATGATGAATCATATCATGGAACAGAGTCACCATTGCTCGCTGATATGTTGCTCCGGCATTTTTCAGACCAAACGGCATCACCTTGTAGCAGAAGGTGCCCCATGGGGTTATGAAAGTTGTCTTTTCCATGTCTTCTGGTGCCATCTTGATTTGGTTATAGCCAGAAAAGCCATCCATGAAGGAGAATACCGAGAACTGAGCTGTATTATCCACCAAAACGTCGATGTGAGGTAATGGGAAATCATCTTTAGGGCTAGCTCTGTTCAGATCCCGGTAGTCGACACACATCCGTACCTTTCCGTCCTTCTTAGGTACTGGGACGATGTTTGCAACCCATGGCGGATAATTGGTGACTACTAGAAACCCTGCATCCAACTGCTTTTGCACTTCTTCCTTTATCTTGACAGCCATCTCTGGTCTTGTTCTTCTGAGCTTCTGCTTGACCGGAGGACAACCTTCTTTGAGAGGCAAGCGGTGCACCACGATGTCTGTGTCCAGCCCAGGCATGTCCTGATAAGACCAGGCGAAGATGTCAACGTATTCTTGCAGCAATTCAATCAGCCCTTTCTTCACATTGTCTTCTAAAGCAGCCCCTATCTTGATTTCTCTCTTGGTGTCCTCGGTGCCGAGATTAATCACTTCAACAGACTCTTGATGCGGTTGAATAACCCTTTCCTCTTGTTTTAATAACCTGGTAAGCTCTTCAGGGAGTTCACAGTCTTCATCACCCTCTTCTTCAGCTTGAAAGATTGGATTTTCAAAGTCGAAACGAGCCATAGCAGAACCGTTATCAATAGGATCCAGTGTTGTGCATCTGCATGAGTGATGGTATGTGCTTATGAGTGTGAACAAGAAGTGAAAACTAAACAAAACATTGCCATTTTTTTATTTTGAAAAACTGCAAAAATAGAAAGACAGGGAACGAAATATTTGAATGCAAAAAGACGTCCTTTATTTATGATAAAAAATGCAAGTGTCACATAGGTGGGCCCTACAATGAGTCATTACGCCCTGGGCGGAACGTAAGACTTGGATATGCATGAATAAACAAAGAAAATTACTCTTCAAGAAGAGTGACTTGGATAATCTCCTCAGAAGACCAATTGTTGAGAACTTCACCCGGGATCCTCGGACGCACCCAGTTGTCAATGTCACAATCACTATCCCCATCTTCTTCGTCTACTGCAGAGACTTGACCATACTGAATGATGCCAGCACTGGAGAAAGTGATCGGCCCCTGAAGTGTTGTAGAAGTCAAAGCTGGCTGATATCCAATCCCGAACTTATCTTCTTTCACTGGTAATTCCAACAGACGCCCCCAACCGGGAGCAACACCTGAATCCACCACGGCCCGTGCCTGCTTAAAGGATGAGATAGAGGCACCCGCTTTAACCTCTTCCACAGACTCTTGGACAGACAAATCTTCAACCTGGAGGATACCTTTGTCGAGCAAGGCCTGGATACCCTGTTGTAGCTTCAAACAACCTCCGCCCTGAGTAGCACAATCCAAACAACCCTTCCCACAACCGGGGAAGACATCGGCCTTCAGCAAGCATCCTTTGATATCCAACAATGGAGTCTTCAACTTCAACACATCCTTAATGGACTTGGCTTCTCCCTCTACCAAATTAACGTTCGCACCACCATGCTGGGGCATGGGATTGTTGACGACATTCGGAGCTGGTGCAAGGTCGATGGCCTTTGAATCTATGAGGTCCTGAACTACGTGCTTAAAAGCTTTGCAGTTCTCAATGTCATGGCCAGGTGCCCCAGAGTGGAAGCTACACCTAGCGTTGGCGTCGTAACCCACCGGAAGTCTACCAACAGGAGGAGCCAGAGTGCGCAGTTGCACAAGCTGTAGTTGTTGAAGACTAGAAAGTATCTGAGCGTACGACATTGGAAGGGTGTCGAAACGCCGGTCCATCATCCTTTGCCTCTGTTGATAAGCGGGTCTGTTACCCGGTTGTTGCTGCTGTTGATACTGAGCTGGTTGACGTTGTGATTGTTGTTGTTGTAGTGGTGCTGCAGCTGGAATGGTCACAGCCCTGCGGCAGTACCTGTTATGCAAGACATGCTAATGAATATGCAAATGCAATGACATGTTTATCAATTCCAAAGGTATTCTACCCCCTTGATTCCAGTCTCACATTTGATAAACAGTGTAAGAAAAGACTAAGTCGTTGATGAGAACCAAGAAAATTCCAACTAGAATCAAGTGGAAGATATAAACCCCACAGAAATGGATAAACATGTGTGAATGATTATGAATGCAAATGATGTGATGATGTGAATGCAATGCAGTGGTATGTCAATCAGGATTGCTATATCTGCTTGAACATCTGTCAGGTTGCACTGTCTGGAGAGAAATTAAGAGCACACCAAACAAAGGTCATGGGATGGATCATGTTATCCTTAATATCAACCACCCATTTTGGCGGATTATGGTTTACACCTTATCAACACCCGAGTTTCATTGATATTAAGGATACCTGATCGGATCAACCATGAATCAAGGGTTTGTCGCAAGTCACGAGCATGGAGTTTAGGTTAAGAACCACCCAAAAGGAGTGTACTAAGGTTTAAACCTGCCAAACATGTTCTACAAAAAGGTTCCCATAGTCATAATCCCATCTTTCGGATATTATTAGAGGAACGACTACTCGTATTCCAACAATATTCTCAAGAGAGACTCTTATGAGTGTAGTATCGCGTAACAATCGTATCAAATCTTACATTTGAACGACTTTCGCACTACGTCCTACGAATAGGCCAAGATGGGTTAGGTAAACTAAGGTCCTTGGCTTCTTAGGTCTATATTGGAACAAGTAATTTCTAACCACAACTTACTTATGTGACATTATTGATCTCAACATGACCTCCACCAAGTGAATGGGCTTGCAAGTCAACTCGCTAAGGAATACTCCACACAAGTTGACAGGACTATGCCATTCTCCTATCTTAAGTGCACTCGAGTTCGGGTATAGAACTCATCTCACAAAGATCACCAAGCAGCCAGCCAACAGAAACAGATACAACAATGATATGTACATAATGTAATAAGGTAAAGCAGGTAAATAAGTAACTGTACAAAAGCATGAACACCCAATAAACAAACAAACTACAAAAGCTAGGAGGGACTCGCTTAGGGAAGATGGACCAGCAAGAGGTCAACTTCTTAAAATCCCCAGCAGAGTCGCCAGGTGTCGCAACCTGAAAAATACAGTGTGCGAAAAAAACAACCGGCGAAAGAGAATGACAGAAGAGTCGCCACCGTGCGTTATTCATCCCAAAGGAGGGAAAGGAAACGCTCGAAGTAAACCTGAAAAAGGAAAGGACAAGACGGGGTCTCGCAACCAAATCTTGGGTTCGGGAGTCGGTTATGCGAAGGGAAGGTATTAGCACCCCTACGCATCCGTAGTACTCTACGGGATCCACTTTTGTAGTTTTTGTCTAAAGGGTGTGGGTTTACCTAACGTGTTTATTTACTAAAAAGGTTAAGAGAAATGACTCGCGCGGATGTCGCATCCACTGCATACGTATCTCATCTGAATATGAGAATCAGAGTCTTCGTAGCTCGGCTGACCTATGAGTTGGGGGGATGTGTGCTCGCTAAGACATCGCGTCTTATGCCTACGTATCTCATCTGGAATGAGAATCAGAGCAAGCCGTAGTTCGGCTAACTACGGGGTTATGGATTGGGTTTTGGACGAACAACGTTACTACGCAATCTACCGGATGCTCGACCTTTGGAGACTTACTCGCCTGTAGTAGAAGGAGTAAACGTGTTGCTTTGGGTTTTAGGGTTTGGGATGCTCGAGGGCAAAAAGGCAGTCCTTGACGAAGGAACCGCGCTACCTGCAGGGATATGAATACAAAACACAAAACATGTATCTCAAAGTAAAATGCCACCAAGGGGCTCAAACATGCCTCCTATCGAGGTCTTCCAGCTAAGAAAGCGATAAAGTATGAGAAAGGGAAAAAATTACCACACGGATAAAGATCCGAAGCTATAGCAGTTAAAGGGGCAAGAAACCCTGAAATGTCTCCAGCTGGACCGTCAAAGGAAATCAGTCAACACGAATAATCAGAATAAAACTCCAGGGGGTATCCCACAAATAAAGTGGGAAACCACGCGAGTGTCTCTGCGAAAGCCATGTAAGCCCTCACAAAACTCGACAAAGGGTTAGAGTAGTAGGATGAAATCAAGAGAAAACAATGCCATGGAAACACAAGACAGGTTAGAATAAACAAAATAGGGTAACCCAGAGTTGCCCCTAAATCAAAATGTAACCACATGAATAATTCCATCAAAATTCACAAAAGGCTCACAAAAAGGTATCAAATTCACCCATAATACCTCATACATTTAGAGCATTCAAATAAAAGGCATAAAGATGATGGATATAGGGCAAACCTGATTGGAGAGCTTGATTGAGTTGCGCCCGTGAGGTTTACAAGTTGAGTTCCTTTCAGGGTTTGGAGGTTGCTCTGAACTCTGTTGGCTTTTCTCTCACTATCTTTTCCTCAGGGTTTTGCTTCTCTTCCTTCTTTCTCCAGTGAATCTCCCAGTGTAACTCCAAGTGTAACTCCAAGTGTGTTTTCCTCTACTGAAACTTCAGTATTTATAGACTGATTTTCGTGGGTAATGGGCTCAAATGAGGGAGACCCAAGTCCAAAATAATTTGTTATATTTTATTTATTTTATTTATTTATTTATTTAATTAATTAATTAATTAATTAATTTTTAATTTTTTTCGTTTTTTTTCGTTTTTTTTTTTTCAGGAAAAATGAAGGGTAAATTTTGGGGTATTACAGTGGTGTCATCAAAGTATTAACCAGACCTTTAGAACCCTAATTGACTCATCCTAGCCATTAGAAAGTAGTGAGATAACTGGCTTCGGTTCCGACTGAGGTTGGTTGAGACTCGATACTACACTCTCTGAGATTGGACTTTAAGGAAATTTTGGTCAACCACTTGGTGTTGCACTGAAGTGGACTTAAGGAAAGGTCGATGATTTGAGATCCTTCTAGAACCCGGTTACTATTCTAGGACAGGTTGAACCAACCAAACTTCAGTGGGGAGGGTACTTACCTATGGAACTCATGCAAGCCTTAAAACTTAGGAATGATTGTTGTGTGACTTGCTTGTGCTTGTTATTTACTTAACATCATAACATCATAACATTGTACTAACCATTTCAAGGACTTAGGGATTTAGCTTTGCTCTATTAAACAGGTTATGGCTTCCAGGAAGACCATCCGGATCAATTTTGTAGCAATCTCTCCTCAACTAAAGGATTTAGTGTCAGAACTTCCCGATCATGCTCAGTTCATCAAGAGACATGGTTCCCTCCTCAATCTGGTCACCACTGGTTTCAAAGAAGATATGATGAGAGTTCTATTCCAGTTCTTCGATCCTAAACATCATTGCTTCACTTTCCCAGATTATCAGTTGGTACCCACCTTAGAAGAGTTCTCCAAGTTGCTTGGGATACCTATCCTTGATCAGACACCTTTCAGTGGTTTAGAAAAGATTCCGAAGTATGAAGAAGTTGTCGCAGCTTTACACATGACAAAGTCCGACATTGAAACTAATTGGATAACAAGAAGTGGAGTTAAGGGTTTACTTGCCAAATTTCTGATAAATAAGGCCCGAGAATTCCTAAAAGTCATGAATGTCCATGCTTTCGAGGATGTCCTAGCATTACTAATCTATGGCTTGGTGTTATTCCCTAATCCAGACCAATTCATAGACACGAATGCCATTAAGATATTCCTCACTCATAACCCTGTGCCTACTTTGCTCGGAGATATTTTGCATTCCCTTCACACCCGCATTATGAAGAGACAAAGGACTCTCATGTGCTGCGTACCCTTATTGTCTAGGTGGTTTATTTCGCACCTTCCTCAATCAGTCTTGAAGAATGATCAAAATCTGAAATGGTCTCAAAGGATAATGGCACTCTCCCATTCAGACGTCCGCTGGTGTTCTAATCTCAGAGAAAATGTTACCCTCATCGACCGTTATGGAGAATTCCCTAATGTACCACTCATGGGGATAAGAGGAGGTATTACTTATAATCCTGCCTTAGCCCTACGTCAGTTTGGTTGTGCCCGAAGAGATGGTCCACATGGAATGATTATTCAAGGTACAGTGTTTGACTATGACAATGACTCTCAAGGTCTCCGTCAAAGATTTGTACGAGCTTGGGGCATGGTGAATAGAAGTACTTTAGGACAGAAAAATTCTATTCCTATGGAGCCTTATCTCAGATGGGTACGCGCCAGAGCTCGTGAACTCGTCATGCCATATCTTGCGGTCGGACCATTGATCGTTGAACCAGAAGTTGAAGGAGGTACTTCTCAGATCATTCCTTATCCAGATATGCCTACCGATGTTGAAGAATTGAAGAAATCCTGGATCCAGTTGAGAGAGGAAAGGGATACTTTTGAAGCCCAGTTTTGTGCTGAAAGGAAGAAAGTGTTAGAACTTACCAGCCAGCTTAATGAGGAACGAAGACTCAATGCGTATCTTCGCCCAAAAAGAAGCCGCCCCTGGGAGACTTAGGCTTTCATTGTACTTTTATTTTTTTTTAATGAACACTGATTAAGAAACCATTAATAAAAATTTCTCTCTTTTAGTAGTTTACGCAAAGTTAAATTCCAAAAGTCCTTGAAAACATTTCATGCATTGCATAGCATAACATAACATTGCATAACAGGTATTCTAAAGGACCATATTCTCACGGTCTGCCTCTTAAACAGAAAAATGGCTCTCGAACAAACTGTCAAAGATCTCCAGGCTCAGAATGCTCAATTCCAGGAGATGATGCTGAGCTTATCCAAGGGGCAGGAAGAACTGAAGGCTCTCTTGCTCGAGAAGAAGAAAGACCAGAAACCTGTGAGTTACATTAACCCGGGAAGAAGGCGTAAAGGACAGGCTGCAGGAGTCAAGTTTGGAATTCCGAATGGTCCAGAAGAGGGGACGGATTCAGAAGATGAGAATGTTGATCCTTTCAGCCAGGAAGATGACGATGAAGATTATGAAAATGAACAATCCTCTCCAAGAGATGATAAGTACAAGTTGCTAGAAGAGCGTATGTTAGCCATGGAGGGTCAGAAGGCGCCCGGTCTGGATTTCGAAAGTTTGGGTCTGGTCTCCGAGGTGACCATTCCTCGCAAATTCAAAATCCCCACTTTCACTAAGTACGATGGTGCGTCCTGTCCTCAGATGCATCTGAGGGCTTATGTGAGAAAGATTCAGCCGCATACCACTGATAGGAAGCTATGGATCCATTTCTTCCAAGAGAGTCTGTCTGGCACTCAGTTGGAATGGTATTATCAGCTCGAAAGTTCTAACATCCGCACCTGGACTGATTTAGCGATAGCTTTCTACAAGCACTACCAGTATAATTCTGAACTAGCACCTACTCGGCTACAGTTGCAGAATATGACTATGGGATCTAAAGAAAGCTTCAAAGAATATGCTCAGAAATAGAGAGATTTGGCTGGCAGAGTCAAACCCCCTATGACTGATCGAGAATTAGTAGACATGTTCATGGGTACACTGACTGGCCCGTTCTACAGCCATCTGCTGGGAAGTTCTTCATCAGGTTTCACTGAACTTATACTGACAGGTGAACGGGTGGAGAGCGGCATTCGAAGTGGAAAGATACAGGCAGCTACCTCTGCAAGTAGCAAAAAGTCCTATCAGGGGAAGAATGAATCAAATGCTGTGTACGGTCAAAAGAATCGTAATAAGAAAAATGGTGACCACGCCGTTGGAGCAGTCACAATTGCAGCCCCGCCAGCTCAAAACTTCCAGCACAGACAAGACAGACCAAGAAGGCAGTTTACCAAGATCAATATGACTTTAGCACAAGCACTGCAAAGTATGCTAAAGGCAAACTTAATCACTCTCAGAGGTCCTCCGGCAAATGTCAACACTACTTCGCCTCGTTATAATCCCAATGCCAGGTGTGCATATCACTCCGATAGCCCCGGGCATGATACAAACGATTGTTGGTTGCTGAAGAACAAAATTCAGGATATGATCGACGCTGGGGAAATTGAATTCGAGCCTCCGGAAACTCCTAATGTCATCACTGCACCTATGCCTAATCATGACAAGGCTGTTAATGCTGTGGATGACTACTCTCATATTTCTAATGTAGCTGACTTAGCATCTCCCCTCCTGGCCATCAAGAAGAAGTTGTTGCAAACTGGTTTATTTCCAGGTTGTGCTGAAAATTGCGATCTCTGTATACTCCGACCCAATGATTGCCTGAAATTGAGGAATGGTATTCAACAGCTGATAGATGATCGTACGATTCTCTTCGAAAGGATTCCTAAGGTGGAAAACACTGTTGAAGAAATATCTGTGATTGCAAGGTCCAAAGTTCCTGTGAAGATTACTGCTCCCAGAGTACCCGTGAAGATTACTGCTGAGCCCAAGGTAGCTCCCCTAATCATTACTGCACCTGGCCCAGTACCGTATTCTTCAAGCAAAGCCATTCCGTGGAATTATGGAGGTGATGTTTACATCCATGGCGTAAAGCAAGCTGGTAATTCTGCTAATCCTAATGACATTGTTGGGACTAGTAAAGTTACGCGAAGCGGAAGGATATTCTCTCCAGAGATCTCACCTCCAGTTCCCGAAAACCGAGGAAAGGAACCAGTCAACCCTTCTCAGTCAGAGACACCGGTCGAAGTTACTACCGAGGATGTTGCCAAACAAGAAATGGAAGAAGTGCTGAAAATCATCCGCAAGAGTGATTTTGATGTGGTAGAACAATTGGGGCATACCCCGTCTAAGATCTCGATGTTATCCTTGTTGTTATCTTCTGAATCTCATGCCCATGCCTTGATAAATTTCTTGAAGACTGCTCATGTACCTCAGGAGACCTCCGTCGATCAGTTCGAAAACTATGTTGCTAATCTGACTGTTGACGATGGCCTAGGTTTTTCCAATGCTGACCTGACACCAGCGGGAAAGAACCACAATAAAGCTCTGCATATCTCCATTGAGTGTAAGGGGATCACCTTGTCTCATGTGTTGATCGATAATGGCTCTTCTTTGAATGTGCTACCGAAAGCCGTGCTCGATAAACTTGATTATAAAGGCATTGAACTGAAGCCTAGTGACATTGTGGTACGTGCTTACGATGGTGCGAAGAGCGTTGTCCACGGTGAAGTGGTTCTCCCTATCAAGATAGGACCTCAAGTCTTCGACACTACCTTTCACGTAATGAACATTCGGCCTGCCTATTCCTGCTTGCTGGGACGCCCTTGGATTCACGGGGCAAGTGCTGTAGCTTCGTCTCTCCATCAAAAGCTGAGATATCCAATAGAGGGTAAGATCGTCACTGTGTGTGGGGAAGAAGAGTATATCGTCAGTAGTGTGCATACCTTCAGATACGTCGAGATGGATGGTGAATTCTTTGAGACTCCGTCTCAGTCATTTGAGGTAGTTCCTCCGACTAATCCTGTCCTTAAGCCAACTTCCTATGTGCCCAAGGTTATTCGTGCTCCTCCTGCTATGATTTCTCTGAAAGATGCTCAAGCCGTGGTTGAAGATAGTGGTCGTACTGGTTGGGGTCAACTGATCAACATACCCTATGAGTCTGATAAATCTGGTCTGGGATTTAACCCTGAAAAGATGGTCAAGGATCAAATCAATGCTGTAGAAGATGCTGGTAGCGATTGCGACCTGGATAGCTGGATTTTCCCAACAATTGGTGACGGACTCAATAATTGGAAGGCTGAAGACACTATCCCGATTACCTTTAGTCAGGAGTAATTGTTATTGTCTATTTAGTTTGCAAATTTTAGTTTTTTCATTGAACTTCTTAAGGCATTGTGTCTATGCCCGGGGCACAATAGCTAATTTGTTAAGGGTTTTGTCATTTTCATAAGCATATTCACATTCAATAAATCAATGGACTTTTTGCATTCAAATATTGCGCTCTTTATCTTTCTTGTCATCTTTCAAACAAGCTATGCTTTCTTACACACACTCACGTAACAAATTGCAGATCCATACCCACTCTGGATCCTGTTGATAATAGTTCTACTGCTGTTCATTATGACTTTGAAAATCCGATCTACCAAGCCGAGGATGGAAGTGACGAAGATTGTGAAGTCCCTGGAGAACTCGCCAGACTATTACTACAAGAGGAAAAGACTATACAGCCGCATGAGGAATCAATTGAAGTTGTAAACCTGGGTACTGAAGTAGACAAGAAAGAAGTCAAAATAGGAGCAGGCTTGGAAAACAGTATCAAAGAAAGATTGATTCAGATGTTACATGACTATGTAGAGATTTTTGCTTGGTCTTACGAAGACATGCCAGGATTGGATACTGACATAGTAGTACATCGTCTGCCAATGAAGGAAGACTGTCGTCCTGTTAAGCAAAAGGTTCGCCGCATGCGTCCTGAAATGTCTGAGAAAATCAAAGCCGAGGTTATGAAACAATTCAATGCCGGTTTTCTAGCCGTTACTTCTTATCCTCAATGGGTTACTAATGTGGTACCAGTGCCGAAGAAGGATGGTAAGGTGTGAATGTGCGTAGATTACAGAGATTTGAATAAAGCGAGTCCCAAAGATGACTTTCCACTTCCGCACATCGATGTTCTGGTAGATAACACCGCTCAACACAAAGTATTCTCCTTCATGGATGGATTCTCGGGTTATAATCAGATTAAGATGGCACCTGAGGACATGGAGAAAACTACGTTTGTGACGCAGTGGGGCACTTTCTGTTACAAAGTAATGCCATTCGGTTTAAAGAATGCAGGAGCAACGTACCAGCGTGCTATGGTGGTCTTGTTTCATGATATGATTCATCATGAAATAGAAGTATATGTGGATGACATGATAGCCAGATCTCATACTGAAGAAGAACATCTCGATCATTTATACAAACTGTTCGAGAGGTTGAAGAAATATAAGTTGAGATTGAATCCGAACAAATGCACCTTTGGGGTAAGATCCGGTAAACTATTGGGCTTTTATTGTCAGTGATAAAGGAATTGAGGTTGACCCGGCTAAAGTGAGAGCTATTCAGGAAATGCCAGTTCCCCGTACAGATAAAGAAGTCAGAGGTTTCTTGGGACGCTTGAATTACATTGCCCGATTTATCTCCCATTTAACCGCTACCTGCAAACCCATCTTCAAACTACTGAGGAAGAATCAAGAGATGATATGGAATGACGAATGTCAAGAAGCTTTTGACAAAATCAAGAAGTATCTCCAGGAACCTCCGATCCTGATACCACCAGTTGAAGGAAGACCTCTAATCATGTATTTGACCGTGTTAGAAAATTCAATGGGGTGTGTGTTGGGGCAGCATGACAAGTCTGGTCGAAAAGAGCATGCCATATACTACCTTAGCAAAAAGTTTACCGACTGTGAAACAAGATACTCACTGCTCGAGAGAACTTGCTGTGCTTTGGCCTGGGCTGCTCGCCGACTAAGACAGTATATGTTGAATCATACCACTTTGTTGATTTCTAAGATGGATCCCATCAAATACATATTCGAGAAACCTGCCCTCTCCGGAAGGATAGCGAGATGGCAGATGATTTTAACAGAGTATGATATCCAGTATACTACCCAGAAAGCAATCAAAGGAAGCGTGTTAGCTGATCATTTGGCTCATCAAGCAGTGGATGATTACCAATCTATGAATTTTGAGTTTCCAGATGAGGATGTCATGCTTGTTACTGATTACGAAGAACCTGGACCGGATGAAGGACCCGAACCGGGATCCCGATGGACTATGGTTTTCGATGGATCTTCTAATGCATTGGGCAATGGTGTTGGTGTTGTAATTATTTCTCCCATGGGTTGCCATACGCCTTTCACTGCTAGACTATGTTTCGATTGTACCAATAATATGGCCGAGTATGAAGCATGTATTTTGGGACTCAGAGTTGCTATAGACCTGAGGATCAAGTTTTTGAGTGTGTACGGAGACTCAGCATTAGTAATCAGTCAGATCAAAGGAGAATGGGACACTAAACATCCGAATCTCATCCCTTATCGAGAGCGGGTGTTGACATTAATCCCATACTTTGAGGAGATTACATTCGAACATATCCCACGAGAAGAGAATCAGTTGGCAGACGCCTTGGCCACCATGTCATCTATGTTCAGAGTCAGATGGGATAATGAAGCTCCCAGGATCACCATTGAACGACTAGATGAACCAGCATATTGTTATGAACTTAACGCTGCTGAAGTAGAAGAGAAACCTTGGTTCCACGAAGTAAAAAGATATTTAGAAGCTCAGGAATACCCTGAAGGGGCATCCATCAATGACAGAAAATTCCTGAGGAAGTTCTCCGCTAAGTTCTTTCTGAGTAATGGAGTATTATACAAACGTAATCATGACTCAACTTTGCTTCGCTGTGTGGATAAAAAAGAAGCAGAAAAGATTATGGAAGACATGCATGACGGTATTTTTGGGACTCATTCTAATGGACATACAATGGCCAAGAAGATTCTGAGATCAGGGTATTATTGGTCTACCATGGAAGCTGATTGCCACCATCACTCCAGAACCTGTCACAAGTGCCAAATCTATGCGGACAAAGTACATGTGCCTCCTGCTCCTTTAAACGTGCTAACAACCCCTTGGCCCTTTGCAATGTGGGGCATTGATATGATTGGGGAGATTAAACCTACTGCTTCTAATGGACATCATTTCATCCTCGTTGCTATTGATTACTTTACAAAGTGGGTAGAAGCAGCCTCATTCGCTTCTGTCACCAAGAACGTGGTGGCACGATTCATCAAGAATAATCTCATCTGTCGATACGGCATTCCGGAAATAATCATCACTGACAATGGTACTAATTTGAATAACAAGATGATTACTGAACTCTGCACGCAGTTCGACATAAAACACCATAACTCTTCCCCGTACCGGCCCAAGATGAATGGCGCCGTGGAGGCTGCTAATAAGAATATTAAGAAGATCATACAAAAGATGACAGTAACATACAAAGACTGGCATGAGATGTTACCATTTGCTCTCCATGGTTATCGCACTTCAGTACGCATTTCGACAGGGGCAACTCCGTTCTCTTTAGTCTATGGAATGGAAGCCGTTTTACCAGTGGAAATCCAGATTCCCTCTCTAAGAATCATGAAAGAGGCGGGCTTAGATGAAGATGAATGGATTCAGACTCGACTCGATCAGATAAATTTGATTGATGAGAAGAGACTTGCGGCTGTTTGTCATGGGCAGATATATCAGAAGCGCATGACCCAGGCATTTAACAAAAGAGTCAAAAGACGGGTGTATCAAACTGGCGACTTGGTGATCAAGCGTATCATTCTACTACAAAGTGATCCCAGAGGCAAGTGGACTCCCACATACGAAGGGCCGTTTGTGGTTAAGAAAGTATTCTCTGGTGGAGCCATGATACTTGCTACAATGGATGGCGAAGACTTCCCGCATCCTGTGAACGCGGACATAGTTAAAAAATACTACGCATAAAAGAGACCCGCTAGGTCGATGTATCTGGGCAAAAGTAAGGGCATCCCGGCGAACCAAAAAGGTTCGGGCAAAAATTAGGGATAAACATATAAAAATGTACACCCGGCAAGTCGAAAACCTGAAAAGGCGGCTTGGGCAAAAATGGGTATCCTGGTGGACTGAAAACCTGAAAAGGCGGTCCAGGCAAAAATTAGGGATTAAAGCGCATGACTATGTCCCGTTCTCCGTCAGCTTCACCCAAGTTTCAAGGGACCGAACAAGCCAATCACTTCTATCCGACAGCCGGAGATGAGATGTTTGAAGACATAATGACAGTGGTGGAATTAGAATCGATAGGACTTTTTCTGCATAGCTTTCTCTTTGTTTGCCTGACAATTTCCTCTTACTAGGATTTCTGTCTCCTTGTACACAAATTGCCTGTTTATAGGCCCTCTTTCAAAATCAATACAATTTTATCTCCAAAAAAAAGATGCTTTTGTTTTCATTTTTTCTGTTTTGTTTGCGTAAGCGTCCAGTGATTTAATTTGAATTGATTTATGCATTAAAATATGATCAATGTTTACGAACAATTGCATGCCTAGAATAGTAATAGCAATCACTATACGACTTCAGGATCGAGGAGAAGGTCTAACCAGGCTTTCCAATGAATCTGTTGCCAATTCTATTCCCCGGCTAAGCCAGTTATTCCCCAGAAGAAATGGGCATCACTAGACGAATTGGTCATCTCTTCTATCCCCAGCCAGGCTCTGTCGAATGTTTCTACCATCAGACAGAAATCAAATACCCCAGCTGAGACAGGGTCATCAATACAAATATCTCCGACCAGCAGACTAGATTTATTTCCCCAGTAGAGTCCCCTGGAAGAACGTTTCAGATGCATAGTGCATTCATTACATAGCTGCATACAATGTTCACATTTATTTCATTCCGCATCATATACATTACACTGTTTCATAGCATACACATGCATGCCATGTTCGCAGGCATAAAGCATCTCATGCACCATGACATTGCATGAAACTAACTTGATTTTTCAGGTTAATTATCCTCCTGATCACATTCAAGATTCGAATACAGCTCTCGGATATAATCCATGTGACAAACTCTCTGACATTCTCCTAATGATGGCATCTTTAAACCCATCTCAGACATTTACTGCAAGTACAACAAATATTATCAGATATAGCCTAATGTACGGTTCATTCTGATTCAGCTCAACATATGACTCCTTCAACTCAGATGCGATCTAACGTACGATCCATTCTGATCTTCAAACCCTCAGATACTGCCTAGCGTACGGTACATTCCGAGGTGTAGTCTAGCGTACGACTACTTTCTTCTTCAGATACAGCCTAACGTACGGCTCATTCTACAACTCCAATACGGTCTAACGTACGACCCATTTGGATCTTCAACTCCAATATGGTCTAACGTATGACCCATTTGGATCTGCAACTCCAATGCGGTCTAACGTACGACCCATTTGGATCTTCAACTCCAATGCGGTCTAACGTACGACCCATTTGGATCTTCAACTCCAATACGGTCTAACGTACGACCCATTTGGATCTTCAACTCCAATACGGTCTAACGTATGACCCATTTGGACCTTCAACTCAGATACGATCTAGCGTACGATCCATTCTGATTCTACCTTCGTCAGATACAGCCTAACGTATGGCTCATTCTGCAACTCAGATACGATCTAGCGTATGATCCATTCTGATCTTTCATCCCCAGCAAAGTCATCCGCCTAATGGACAATTCACTCAGATGCGGTCTAGTGTATGATCCATTCTGATCACTTATCCCCAGCAGCGTATAACACACTCTGACTCCCCGGCGAAGTCGATGGCCTAATGAAGGACTCATTGTACGGTCTAACGTACGACCCGGTATGACACCCATGTCTTCAGATATCGCCTAACGTACGACACAATCTGAAGCTCTCATCATCAAACTTCCGGGATGGCATCTTTAAGCCCATCTCCATCAAGACTAACCTTTGATTAACAAGTGCAAATTTTTGGGGCATTCTAGTGTTCAATAATCTTCCACCTCCAGACCACGAATGGCGTACATACCATCCTAACTCTCTCGGTTCAAGAATATTGAACAGGGGCAGCTGTCATACCCGAAAATTTGCCCGTTAATCTTGCCAAACATTCTCGAGGCACCCCAACTTATTTTGCAAGGCCCTGGCATTAAAGGAACAAAAGCCCGGCTCACAACAGGCCCAATCCAGAAAATGGCCCGAACTAGCTCGCTCGCTAGGCGAGCAATTCCTTCGCCTAGCGAACCCCTCGTTATGACACTCGCCCCAGCGAAGCACCAGATCCAGAAAAAAGCCCAAACTAGCTGGCTCGCTAGGCGAGCCACTCCCTCGCCTAGCGAAGCTTGCGAATATCAGAATTTCTGGGCTTCATTCTGAGCCCATTAGGTCATCACAATCACTATAAATAGCCAAGTTTCAGTCACGAAAAGAGAGAGGAAAAACGGACGGAAACCCTGGCACAGAAACCCTGGAGACCAGCTTAAGGAATTCCGAGTAAAGAAACCCTAAAGGCCGCTTATCCGCTCCGAAGCTACCGCCGCCCCATTCCATCCGATACCCAGAGTGGTCAGTCCCTTCAACGCAGCTCGGTTGCAAACAGGTTTGCGTATCTCTAATGTTTTATGCTTTTAATCGATAATCTCTACATACATAAGGCATCATGATTAAAATTTCGGATATGTAATTCGATTTCACATGCGAATTTAAATATGCTTGAATATCCTGAATGTTTGTCCATGCTATTCCTGTAATTCAATGCCACAAAGTTCAGGGTTCCGGAGATCATGCTGCCATCAAATTCAAAACCAGCAGCCGCTCGCTAGCACATCGCTAAGCGAGCTTGTAGCGGGCACTCGCTAAGCCTTCGCTAGGCGAAGCAGAAGCGAACGAGACAGTGGCTGTTTTGTTTCTTTTCTGTTCTGCCTTATGTTTGTCTAATCAAGCTTCATTATAATTCTGCATTATTTGGCCTGACTTTATGACTGTCGCGTTTATTTTATGGTGCAATTTTCAATTGTACTTTACCTCGGTGCTCTAACCCGTGTGTTGAATTGTGTAAAGGTTTACATATTCCCGAGGAAATGGCCGGCTAGGTATTCCATCTTACGTGTGGGATATCCCTATGGAGATGGATTCTGAATTACTTAATTTTAATGTGGAGATTCATCCTAAATTCTCTAGTTGATTTTAATGTATTGATTTCATCGATGTTAATGTGGACCTAATTACCTACTTGATTACGGCTATATAATTAATTGTAAAACTTTGCCTTTTAATAAGTGATCTTGGACCTCTCTTTTGTTACCCTACGATTACGGTATTATGGTCATGTCCCGCGAATGTGGGGATGCACTTAGCAAAGACCCTTCGGTTAAATCATCATAGTCCCTTGAATGTTGCCTTTGTCCCTCGATGACCCTTCGGTGTAGCCTACGGTTAAATGATGATAGTCCCTTCGAATGCTAAGGTATCCTCACAACTGTTGCCTTCGATGACCAATCAATGACCCTTCGATGACCCTTCTACATCCAAAGGATGAAACTACTTATTTCTCAATAGTAAGGACAGTTTTACCCTCATAAGGATAGGAAATGCCCGTAAAGACCTCAGATAGGTATAACTCTTAATTGCTTATTCATAACCTAAAATATTTTTCACACCCCACATCTTTTCAACATATCTTTTAGAAAATCACCACTTGGTATACATTCATACTAGAATCATTACCGAGTTATATTTTTCTAAACAACTTTCAAAACTAAACGAGATAACCACTTTGTATACATTCATACAAGAATCATTACAAAGTTAAATTCTCTTTTCAAAACATTTTCTAAACAATTCACAACCACTTTTTCCAGACAAACATAAGTGATCAAGCAATTAAGAGCCCATGGAAAACCATGGATACAAAGGGTGCTAACACCTTCCCTTTGTATAATGTACCTCCCGAACCCAAAATCTAAATTAAGGTCTTTCCTGTTCTTTTCCACCTTTCCTTATTGGATAAAAGAAAAGTCGGTGGCGACTCTTGCTAACCGCGACATTGCGATTAAGAGCACAAAAAAGTCAGTTCACCGTATGACACCATGCATTATTGTTTTATCTGGTTTAAACTATTTATGATTAAATTTGTCTTGATTGATTAACACACGTTGAGGCAGTTGCTTGTTTATAACTTTGTTCCTTTTTAAACCACCCTGTAGTAATAGGTATATTTGTTACTAACCACTTCGAGCTTAGCCTTTATTTCGGTGACTTAGCCTTAATTTTTAGTCGTATGACTTGAAAGATCTTATCTTTCCACCATCTATTTGGAGTTAGATAGAATTTGAGTTCTTAAGTGGTAAGAAAAATATTAAGTTTGGAGTTGCTCTTGGAAGTGAGCAAAGTTTTAAGTTTGGGGTTGGGGTACTAGAGAAAATTGGTCAAAATTCAAATTGTGAGAGAACAAGAAGTGGAAAAAGACACTTCTTTAAAAAAATGGAAAAAAGTGCATGATAAGGACCACAATATTAGAAGCTCTAGTATCATTAAGAATGAATAAATGGGATTATAATAAAAGGAGAACTATGCATCTAACTCCAAAGGTTAGGTTTAAACCTACTTTTCCAAAAATATCCTACCCGAACATAAGCCAAGATACAACCTAAAAAGTCCTCAAATGTGAGTGTTTTGATTTCTTTGATGAAATATATTAGAACATGATCAAGCTAAGCATAAACTATTTTGCATGTTGATTGAGAGATTATCTTATCCATTGAGTGAGTCAAGGTGAGATGAGAGACAGGTTGAGTACTCGTCAAAGTTTGAGGATGTTTTCCAAATTTTTCGAATAGAAGTTGAATGCTAGAACGATGGTCAGGTAAAGAAAAATTTATATGATGATGTTCAATGGTTATTGTGCAACTTGTTTTCTATTGAAATGTGTAGTTGCAGGAAAGTTACTTGAGGACAAGCAACAACTCAAGTTTGGGGTTGTGATGACAGACAGTCATTGCATGAATTCGGCCGAAGAAACGGATCAAAACAAGAGAAGTAAAAATGAAGAAGAAAGACCAAAGAATGAGGAAAAAATAGCTAGGTGTGAAGAAATTTGACTTAGTGAAAAATCAAGTGAAGAAGGGTGCAAAAACACACAGCCACTAGAATAATCACGCACAGCATAGTGCAGCATCGTGCACGTGATAGGGACATAATGGTTGCATCGCACGTACGATGAAGGTCATCACGCGCTCGACGGTTCCTTTTTCTGGGCTTTTCTAACGTGTTCTGGTTCATTATGAAGGATATTTAAGGGGATTTTCTGCACTTTTTCAAGGGTTACAAAATTTGGCATAGCAAGTATGATTTTTATAACATCAAAGGTGATTTTAAGAGCATTTGAAGCCATTGGAGGCCAATCCTTCAAGGAATATCATATGCAAGTCTTCTTAATTGTTTTTGGTATTGTATTTTGAATTAGGAGTAGCTAAAATCCTCTAGGTTATATTGTGTTAATGAACCTATTTCAATATTGTTGGGTAATATATTGATTTGACTTTACATGAATTCTTTGATATATAATTCTATACAATTGCTTCTTGTTCGTAATGTTTTTTTATGTGAGATACTCTTTTAATCTGATTTTGGACACATAAGGAATACTGACCATTAGTCTATGTGTTAGACCTAGGGAAACTTGACTAGGGACAGGAAACCCCCGAGTAGTGGCTAGTGAATTAACACTTAGTTGCATCGCATAATTCTGCTTACGCTGGTGGACTATGGATAGGAAACTCTGAGTAGTGATTATTGAGCTATATCGCAAGGGATTAGTTATAGCGGTTTTGTTAATTCTTTGTGGGATTATAGTGATAGGATTATTCATGTAAGACATCAAATATCAACAATAAACAAATAGGTGATTATATACACAGCCTGACCGCTTTCATAATTTTGTCTAAACACTCTATTTTATTTTCGCACTTGAACTTAACCCCCCCCCCCCCTTACTATTTTCTACTCATTGCATACTTTTTATCTTGTTAAAAAGCAGTCCTTCTGGATTCGATATTTTATTACTACAAAACTATTGGTACACTTGCCGAGAAGTCATCAGTGACGAAACCAAAGTCCTTGGGCCCGATGGTTTGAACTTTGAATTCATTCAAAAGTTTTGGAGTCTTTTAGAAGTAGACTTAGTTAAATTCATGGATGAGTTTCATATGAATGTTAAACTGTCCAAGGCAGTGACAACTTCTTTCATTGCGATTGTGCCAAAGATCCAAGACCCTCAAGTGTTGGGTAATTAAAGGCATAGTTTCCTTGTTGGTTGCTTGTACAAATTCTTGTAAAAAGTATTAGCTGCAATATTTAAAATGATTCTTAACAACTTGGTGTCACACTCTCAATCAACATTTCTTTCGAGTAGGCAACTCTTGGATGATGTCTTTGTGCTTTATGAGATTATAGATATAACAAAGAAAGAGAAGAATGAGTGTATGCTGTTGAAAGTTAATTTTAAACAAGCCTATGAATATGTGAGTTGGAATTATCTCAGGTTTGTTCTCAGGAATATTAGTTGTGGGGTTAATTGGATGAAGTGGATGAAAGCGGGTATCTTTAGAAGCACAATGTCTGTTTTAGTAAACGAGAGTCCAAAAGAAGACTTGAAGGTGGAACGAGAGTTAAGACAAGGGGACCTCTATCCCCTTTTCTTTTTTCTCTAGCGGAAGAAGGTTTGGCTTTATTGATCAATAAAGCAGCCAACCTAGCTGATTATGTTGGTTTTCATTTTGATAATATTTCTGAGCACATGATCCTACAATTCACAGATGATACAATTCTTATTGGGAAATGGAGTTAGGAGTATTTATAAAGTTTGAAGGAAGTTTTAAGGGGTTTTGAATTAGTGTCGAGGTTAAAAGTAAACTTCTTTAAGATAAAGTTGTATGGGGTTCATTTTCAGGAGTATTTCTTGGAGGCAACATCCCATTTTCTATCTTGCAACATTGACTCAATTTCTTTCAAGTTTTTAGGTATTCCGGTAGGGTATAACCCCAGAAGGTGGGTAATGGAAATAGGATTCTATTTTGGAAGTATAGGTTGTTATGAATCACACATTTGAGGTGTTCTTTTCCTGCTCCGTTTAAGGCGTTCACAAATCTAGATGCAACGATTTTAGATGTGGGTTCATGGGTTGAAGGAATATGGACATGGTGCATTAATTCTGACGTGTTTGTTGTCAAATCAGAGGCATTCGATCGAAGCTTATAATTGAATGAAATTTTGAAAGGACTTTCTTTAAAATCTAATACAGGTGATGAGTTTCGCTAGGGGCATAGTATAGATGGAATGTTTTCTGTGAAGAGCTATTATCAAATGTTAAGATTAGTTGAAGATGAAGACAAGTTGGATGATGGCCTCATAAAATCTATGAGAAATGTTTGGTTAACTAAAGTATCGTCAAAATCAAAAAAATTGTTTTGAGGGTGTTACTTAAACATAATTCAAACAAGAGATCATCCCACAAGGGGATGGATTTTGCATAACTCACATGATAAGATTTGTGCTTGTTCTTTTGAGGCAGAAGAAAATATAACTCATTTGCTTTTCAAGTGTATAGTTGTTTGAAGCTTTGGGAGAAGTTGTTTGTTTGGTTGGATATGAAAGAGGTGAAGAATGATGGTAGCTTTTTACATTTTCAGCATTTTCGATTAGAAGGAAAGTGAAGAGTTCTAAAGTTAGCATGATTTGGATGGTTGTTGTGTGGTGCTTGTGGTTGATCGGGAATGTCATCATGTTCAATAACCTTATAAGTTCTATTGATGATGTTGTGTTGAGTAATAGATTTTTTACTTAAATAGTTTTTGGTCCATGTAAGTTAGCGAGCTTTTGATTTTGGTCCTTGTAATATTTTGTTGTCTGAGTCCCTATATCTCCCTTTTGTGTTGGTTTTAATCCCTAAAAATAAAATCTACAAGAAAATCCGAAGGGAACCTGCGAATTTTGACTTTAGGGACTAAAACCTACACAAAAAGTGAGATATAGGGACTCAGACAAAAAAAATGACAGAGACCAAAACCAAATACTCGCTAACTTACAGGGACCAACAGACTATTTTAGCCTAAATTTTTCTTAGTTTTGAACTGTTATTGGTAAAAGTGCTAAAATGGGTCCGGTCCGTCAGGCATGCCTGTTTTGCCCGCACTTTTTTGCGAGACGAGTCAAGGTTTTAGACCCGCACCCTTTAATGTGTCTGCTCCGTTCTACCCCATTTTTATGGACTTTTGTGTGCATGGGCTTTTACATACAATTTTATAATTTTTAGGCTTAAAATGGTTCAATGCTAGCGGATCCGCCTCCGCCCCGCCTTCACTTTTATGCAGGGTGGGTAAGATTTTTGGCTCGCATCCTCAAATATGTTCGTCCGCCCTACCTTATTTTTTTGTAAGCTTTTGCGGTGCAGACTTAAAAAAAACAGACATGGCCGTTTGTCACCCCTAACTATTGGTGTCAACTATAGGGTAAGCTTTAGTGTTTATAATTGGTGCAAAAGTCCATTAATTTTTTTACTCATAAAAAAAATAATTTAAGGGAAAAAAAGAGGTTATTAAAGTGAAAATTTCAAAATAAACATATAAAGCCACACCAAAAAAAAAGGAAAGATGTCTTTCTGCAAATACCATTATCATAAACATGCCTTTCTGCTAAATTATCATGAAAGAACATTCGTTTCACAAGAATCCATCTTTTCTAAGACACATATCTACATCATTTAACTTCACAATTTCATGCCAAAACCTGATAACTATAAACTGGACTAAGTTTGTGACTCATTGGAAAATTGCAACCAACAAATCCCATATCATCCACAGAACTCTCTATCTCCACAAGTGCTTCACAGAAAAACTCAACATCGCAATGAAGCCATAGAGGACCATCATTTCTATAACCATATTCATTCTCAACATCTTCCAAAAGTGACTTGAACAAAGGATGATTAAATATTTTGATCTTGATTATAAATCTCTTTCTCTCAGCTCCAACGTAGACACAAACACAACCATTTGGTGGTTTCTTAGTATTATCTTTTTGCCTTTTGTAACTGTGTTCTGGATGCAATCTGTTTTTTCTTCCCCATACCCTCTTACACTTCCTCACAAAACCCATAACCAAGATATATAGCTTTTGTCTCTCTCTCTTTCTCTCTTCTTAGAGGAAGAGTTAGAGAGATTAATAATGTGTATAACTATAACCAACCCAACATGCTAAGCTTCTTATATAGAGAATTAAAGTTTCATAGCGACCACTTTATTATTATTCACATTCATATAATAATATATAATGGTCTTATACTTTGGTCTTGTTGCTCTTTTTTTGTTTTATAAATTGTCAATTCACACGTGCTGTTCGAGTTTGAATATTTCTTTTATGAAATTACCTAGTAAGCTTCAGTCAAAAGAAACCTATGATCTCTTTTGACTTTTCTTTTGTACTTCCGTTAAATAAATGAATTTTTTTTAATATAATTAAGTCCACTTTATTCAATTTCTATGTTGGATAAATCAGATATAGTAATATATTGTTAAAAATGATATATAATATTTTTTTGGTACAAAATAATATAGAATATTCTTGAGTGGACAAAATAGGATTTAATTTATATACGGTATCAATTAAATGTTTTTTTTTAAATATCACTCAATTATAATATTCATATTATAAAAATATGTTATACTTTTAATTATTAATTTACAAAATTAAATATATTTTTTAAGTTTTATTTCTTTTTTATTTTAAGAAATATATCTGATTTAATATTGATATAACTTGTATAAACATATTGGATTAATTTATTTCTTTTCACGCTTCATTTCTTTCTCTTTAAATTTAACTTTCTATATCCCAAATATCTTAGAATATTCGTATCTAATTTTATGGTATTAATTCTAATAATGAATAGTTCATTTGTAGTGTGAGGTCTGGATAATTACTTGAATGATGTTTATCTTTTATTGTGGAATAAAATTTATAGTTCTCGTAGTTCATTATAAAATATAACATGAAGAACAAAAAAAAAAAATATATATATATATATATATATAATATATATATATATATATATATATATATATATATATATATATATATATATTATATATATATATATATAATATATGATAAAATTTAAAATTAAAGTTTGGTCTAATTCATTGATGAAGAGTGTTATTATATAAATCTTATGTAAGTCTATCTTTAATCAACATGGGATTTGAGTTTTTCATAATTCATTATATCAAGTTCAACTCTATTAAACTAAGTATGTGGATATAAATGGTGGGTGGTCCGAATTATTAATATGTTGGACTAAGTTTTTTCAGAACACCCCCTTATGCCTATCACTTCTTTTTTTTGGGGGGGGGGGGGGGGGGGGGGGGGGGGGGGGGGGGGGGGGGGGGGGGGGGGGGGGGGGGGGGGGGGGGGGGGGGGGGGGGGGGGCTTGATCGCATATAGAAAAATACTTTCTTGCCCTCATCACTTTTTTGGGGGATTTAATATACATACAGAAATGGTGGATGATTCGAATAGATAAATTCTTGTTCCATTATAAAATTAGAATTTGAATAATTCATTCATACAAAAACTAATTTATAAAATTAATAAGAGGGTGTCACTATATATATATATATATATAAAGAGTTTGTAAGATCTATTTCTAACTAATATAAAACTTGACTTTTTTTAATATAAGTTAAGATAGATATAAGTTTCAAGATTCAATATTTCAAGATTCAATAGTTTTTTTATAATACATTAATATAAATAAATTATTAACATTTATAAATTATCAATTTAAAAAAAAAAAATCATAACTTAAAGTCTAATCATGTAAACAGAATATGTATAAATAAAACATCATTTCATAAAAAAAACTTCAGAAGCCAGTCTACCATGGATCAAATTTAAAGATCCTCCAACATTATTTTTCTTAATAAACATTTATAAAATTAAATACATAACGGTCGTGAGTTAATGATGATTATATAACAAAAAATTATATATATATATATATATATATATATATATATATATATATATATATATATATATATATATTATATATATATATATTATATAATATATATATATATATATATAATTAAGAAAAGGTGAGAGCAAATTTTAATGATGATTGTTTTGAGGCAAGTGTGAGGCTCGTGATGGATTCTTCCGAGTAGGCGGTCATAAAACGGGTTTAATTCGGTAGACATGTCTATTTTGTTCGTATTATTTCGAGACGTAGGCTAAAATTTTAAACTTGCACTCTCTGATATGTTTGCTCCACTCCGTCATATTTTTTTCAGGCTTTTACGCGTGGGCGTTAATATAGTTTTTTGAAATCTTTAGACTTTAGAAGTGAAGTGCTTGTTGCCCCGACCTTATTTTATTTATGGATTGTCCAATGTTTTAGACCTTAACCCTTAACCATGTCTGCCTCACGTTATTTTTTGCGAGCTTTTGCGGGGCGGGCATGCTCGTTTTTCATTCCTAGTTTCGTGTACAATAACTCAAGTTCTTGTATTGGAGGTGTATTTGAAATTGTGGGGCCCATAATACTTCTTTCTTGTGATTATTTATTTGGACCAGTGTTCGATAGCATTAGCGGTAAGTTATTGCAATATTATCATATTCATATAGACTGATTGTGCTTAAAGACATTTTCAATAGTTCTTATGATTATAAGTAAGGGTGTAAAGTTGTTTTGTTTCGAAAAAGTAAATGACAAAATATAAATGGAGATTTTGGCATTAGCGGTGAGAAAACTTGCTAGGGGTAGATTTCATCATCATTATACTCATGCATAATTATTGGTCAGTAATATGTTCATCTAATTAACGATTAATATTATCGCTTGTTTCTCTCAGTGTATCTCATTTCTGACTCAACGAGTGAGACCTGTTGTATTGACTAATAGTCGATGTTTCACACTATTAAATACAATAGCATCCATTTCCATCAGTGATATATCGACACAAATTAGCAATGATCGGTATTTTGAAAATAATAAACCTAACTTTATGTCTAGGCATTAACATACAATAGATGGAGACTTGGATATAGTAATAGCCAACATCTTTCATATTTCAAGACATGCCATGAAATTAGATTTTAGATGGATAATATAAAATAAGCATTAAGGACGAATAATCATGAATATTAAAGTATAAGTAGAATTATATAACGTTGTGAATACATCAGCCCAAAAAAAAAAGAGATTTCTAGCTACAATTACTCATTGTAGTTATACAAGTAATTATGAGAAAACAAATTCAGAGAGCCATATGCAAGTGTCACGGTGAGCAACGCTTTTGCGTTTAATCTCCCTCTCATATTCTCCTATTGAGACAAATGTGAACCTACTCCTATTATGTACTCCCTTGAACCTAGTGAAACTCTAAGGATTGAAATTGAACCTTATATTTATAAGCTAGAGAAAGGTAGGTTCGCTAGGCGCATCGCCCATACTCTTTATTCGCGCCTACTTTCTTATAGGTTAATAAAAGTTAGTTCATCCTACAACTAGCCATAGACTCCCTAGCTCACTAGGCATACCGTCAATTTTTGATTAATGAACAAATCCTTCATTCATCATGTACTTACTTAGTTAGGAAGTCTTATTTTTCTTGTGCTCAATTAGTTTTAAAGTTGGTCTTGGCAAGTTCTTTGTGTGTTGCTTAGTGGTTTTCAGTCTTTTTTACCTGTTTTTTTTATACATATGCAAGTAGAAAGTCCAAATAGGTATTTTATCACTTTTCATAAATAAATCAGGGTTTTCGTATTGATTGCTTGTTAAATAAGTCCGTAAGTGCCTATGTATTTTACGTAATTTTTTAATTTATCAACTCTCCCCAACTTATCTTTTTGTTTGTCCTAAAAAATATTCATTCAAATGGTTCCGAAGTTTTTGCAATGCATGTTTCATGATATGGTTAAATGACTATGTCAAAGATTTTTGCAAAATATTTGAATGAAATTGTATTATTTTTAATGCAATTTTATGATCAACATCATAAATATCCATAAACCATAGCATAAAGATAAACTATTTTCTTGACTAAAGTGAGATTTCAAAATATGTCTAGATCAATAGTTAATTGTTCCTCAAAGTCATGATGACATTGAGTATCTCTCGATGGTTAGTGTTTCCCTCGTAATTTGATGATACATGAACTATAGAAATATTTTTCATTTCATCTAAGAAATATCACAAGATAAATTATCAATCATGGATCACTAAGGTCTTTCTTTTGGTTGTAGCGTGGCTGGGCTTACAAAAATATTGGTTTTTCTTTGGATTCTAAAGTCTAAAGATAAGAGAGGAAAACTTCTTTTGGTAAATCATTATTTTTCAAAAAGTATCTTTCTTTTTCTACTCTTTTATAACCATTATTTTTTCGTAATTTTTCTTTTGTATGCTTTTGACTTTTGATTTTTTCTTTTCTTTTGTCAAAAAGACTTTTCCTTATTCTTTGCAGACAAACCTTTTGAAAAGCATTTTTTTTCAACTTTTTGTTTTAAAATTTGAACAAGTATAAATCATGAAAAAAATTAAAATTTCACATGTGTATGCTTTAGATCATTCATTGCATTCCATCTCATATATAAAAGATTTTACTATCCTCTGAAAACAAACAAGGAGTGGTCTTATAGGAATTTATCGGTTATCCCAAAATTCTCATGGATTTATCACTTAGCTCTATTGAGATATTAAATATATTCCAAGTTGAGTTGTGAGACCCAAGCCCAAAGATAATTAGGATTTAAGATTTGTTACTTGGTTTGTTATTTTAATTAGTGTTCAAGGTATTTAGGTGTATATAAATAGACACTTTGTAATTCAGAATTATTATTCAATTTAATAATACAATCCTTATTTCCTTATTCTCTCTCTTTCTCTCCTCACTAAAATTTTCTCAGGCACTAACATATTGGTATCTAGAGCTCTGGTTATATTCTTGATCGTGTTTTTAAGAATACACGTCAAAGATCGTGTTTCTGGGGTCGTGGGTTATTGTTGATCAATCGGTGCAAAGATGAATGGTAACGGAAATTTACCAAACTCCCTTCCAACTCTTGACGACAAGAATTGACTTCGATGGAGAAAACATATGCAATCTCTATTTGGCTTTCATGAAACCCTAGAAGTGGTTACTGATGGTGTTCCTGCGATTGGTGAAGATGTAACCGACGCACAAATAACCGCTCACAGGGATGCCCAAAATGAGGATTGCAAGGCGGAAATTTATATCCAATCGGTGGTTGATGCTGTTAATTTCGATAGAATCGCTCATGTTGAATCGAAAGGAGGCATGATATATTCTTGTCAAGGTCGTCAAGTTACAAACTTTGTGACGACAATATGAATTGTTGTTGATGGGGGGAAGACGAAAAGAAATCAGACTATGTGTCGAAGGTGAAGAAACTTGTCCATCTCATGAGGGGTTGTGGTGAAACCCTAACTAATAAGATAATAGTTGAGAAGGTAATATGTATGTTAATCTCTCACTTTAATCAAGTTATCGTAGCTATTCAAGAATCCAAAAATCTTGAAACCCTAAAATTAGAATATTCTGTTGGTTCGTTGGAGGTTCATGAGATTAGGATTGTCAAAAGGAAATGAGTTCAATACTCGATACAAGCACTACAGGCTCAGACACGGAAGAACAATAATGATTCCAACAGGTTCAAAGGCAAAATCGACAAGACTCGGGGCAAGAAGTCATGGTCGAATACTCACAAGAATAAGGTTGATGATAGAGATTCTGAATCCTCGAAAAGAGGAGAAGGAAATTCCTATCAGAAAGACAAAGAAGAGAAAAAAGGTATGCGATGTTATAATTGTGAAAAGTGGGGTCATTTGGCCAATCATTGTTGGTACAGGAAAGAAAAGGGATCGATAAAAGGCAAAAATAAAGGATCTAACCTTACACATCAAGATTCATATGATTATGATGATATGGTGGTTATGGCTGCAGTTGTAGATGACCATGTTGAATCCATGATCTGGTTCCTCGACTCAGGATTCTTGAATCACATGAGTGGTCGAAAAGTATGGTTTGTAAATTTCGATGAGTGAAAGAAGAGCAAGATCAAACTTGTTGATAATAGATCATTGGAAGTTGAAGGTACTGACAACGTAGTTATTCAAAGGAGTAATGGAGAAAAAGTCTTGATCAAAGATGTACTATATGTCCATGGAATGAAATGCAATCTGCTAAGTGTTGGACAACTGGTCAAAAAGGGGTTCTCAGTGGTTATGAAAGATGGAGCCTTAGAACTTTTCGACATTCATAATAACTTAGTATTGAAATCTCCTTTATCGATGAATAGAAAATTTAAGACCATGATCATTTCGACTGAGGTACAATGTCTAAAAACAATTGTCAACCACAAAAATAGTTTGTTATGGCATCTGAGGTTTGGCCATCTGAATTTTAGGTAGCTCAATCAACTGATCACTCAATATATGGTAACTGGTATACCAAGTCTTGATATGCCCTAAAAACTCTATGAAGGTTGTCTAGTCGAAAAAAAGTCCAGGACGTCTTTCGTTTCGACTATGCGAATGATATCATCCTACATACTTGAAGTTGTACATTCAGATGTATGTGGTCCTTTTGAGGAGCATACTATTGGTGGAAATATGTATTTTGTTTTATTTCTTGATGAGTTTAGTCTAAATATGTGGATCCATGTGATCATGAAAAGGGACGAATTATTCGAAATCTTTAAGAGATTCAAGATGCTTGTCAAAAACCATAGTGAAAAGAAAATCAAAGTATTACGAACAGATGGAGGTGAAGAATACACATCCAAGATATTTGAAGCATTTTGTGCAGAACATGGTGTTGATCAAGAGGTAGCTTCTCCTTATACTCCTCAACATAATGGAATAAGAGAAAGAAGAAACAGGACCATATTGGACATGACGAGATGCATGCTAAAGCAGAAGAATTTGCCAAAATTCTTATGGGGTGAAGTTGTTTTGACTGCTATTTATATACTGAACATGTTCCCTACCAAGAAGCTAAATAACATGGTTCATGAAGAAGCATGGAGTGGAAAATGACCATCAGTGAGTTATCTGAAGGTGTTTGGCTCTATGTGTTACAAGCATGTTCCTGATGCAAGAAGAAGCAAGCTTGATGACAAGAGTGAACTTATGATTTTAGTAGGGTATCATAAGACTGGAGCGTATAGGTTGTTCAATCTAATTAATCTGAAGGTTATGATTAGTCGAGATATTGTGATTGATGAAAATTATGCCTGAGATTGGAATTCTAGTAATGCAATTGATAAGCCATTGAGGAGCTATAATTTAGACAAAGCAAGTAATGATGTCGAAGTAGAAGATATTATCGATATTCCAGTTGAAGTCAAAGTTGTTGCTGAGATGCTCGATAAATTTGAAGTCGAAGAGGTTATGACTAGTACAAGTCAACGACCTCAAAGAACTAGAGTTCCTCCAACAAGATTTCAAGACTATGAAGTGGTTGGTGATGATAAAGTCACAACAGATGAAGAACTATTTCATTTTGCTTTACTTGTAGGTGTTTAACCAATAAATTGTAGTGAGCCTTTAAAGAATATGAAGTCGAAGGTTGATATAATCGAATGAAGGAGAATTGCGACCCAAAACGCAGCGGAAATTAAAATTTTCTCCTTTAGAGATCCTTACGAATGGTCATGATCAGTGATAGAATATTTACCTCTTGTGACGATTGAAACCTTTGGTGCAGATCTCTTGTGACGATCAAAACCTTTGATGCAGATCCACGGAGCGATCACGAACGTTGAACGATGACAACGTCTCTACTCAGTTCACACGAACGGATTCCTTCAATCACAGTGCTAGCTGGTACGAATGAAGGCTTTGAGTGAGGTAGAGAGAGAGAGAGAGAGAGAGAGAGAGAGAGAGAAAACGAAAATAATGCAACCGCAATGAATGCTTCTGCACAAGGGTTCTATTTATAGAACCACTTGTGTGGGCTTCAAGCTAAAAAGCCCACTTAAGTGTATTTTGGCCCATATCTTATAATATGCCCAAAATCACTTAAGCTCATGGTACCTTACCATATTTCGTATTCTACTTAAGTACACCGTACCTTTACGATGTTCTACAATTCACTTAAGGGCACCGTACCTTACGGTGTTCCTTAGTTACTCTATCTCTCATCAATCCGTCCTTTGTGTGTGACCCTGTAGGTTTTCGCGGCATTGACAATTATATTAAGTCATGTATTTAACATAATAAACAGTGAGCGATATCTAGCAACACATCACTGCTACCCAAGACACAAAAATATCATGTGATCTGACAATTCCTTCTGTGATAATACTTATGTGTATAATTACCCTTTTGCCCTTATGTCTATATTGAACACAAGGCATAGACCGTGTCATCCTTGTCCAGTTCAATATTGGGCCCATAAACATTTATCCTGTTATGCAGGATGGGCAAATTCCATCTAGGTCACTCATGTCCCTCAGCATGCTTCGTGGAGTACCCATCAACTAGCTTTATGGTTATCCAGTTACGGACAACGTTTGATCAGCAATAAAGCACTCGACTCTACATCTAGGGTCCATAGTGGTTTCAGGTCGAAGAGTGGTATACACCATTATCACCATGAGAATAACTTATGACACTTTGCATAACTTTCTATATAGTATTCTCATAGCGGGTCAATCCGGTATAAATATTACTCTTAATATTCATACCTATGTTTAAGACTTGATAACTCCTTATCCATGATCCATGAGATGTGATCATCAGTCTATATACATAATAGTCTTAATGCTTTAATGTCATCCCACTTCACAATAAAGCTCGACTACATATACTTTAAGAATAGTGTCCTTATGTTTAATGTGATCTCATGATTAAGTCATACTTGATACATTAAACAGACTAGCTATTCTAGGGACTTTATTAAACAAACATAATAAAGAAAAAGCCTTTTGCAACAGAGCATCCTTTGGCATTATCACAACTCGCCTTATGGCGGACATTATAATGGGGTTAGAACGGCCACTAAAATTCTTCAATCGGGATTTTATTGGCCAACTATTTTCAAAGACGCACATACCCATGCGCAAAGTTGTGACAGTTGCCAAAGAAGCGGTGGGATAGGTAAGAGAGATGAGATGCCTCTCCAAAATATCCAAGAAGTGGAAGTATTTGATTGTTGGGGCATAGATTTTGTAGGACCTTTCCCACCCTCTTATGGGAATGAGTACATGCTTGTCGCTGTTGATTATGTCTCTAAGTGGGTTGAGGCGATCGCCTCACCTCGGGCGGATGCCAAAACGGTGATAAAATTTTTGAAGAAAAACATATTCTCCCGTTTCGGAACCCCCCGAGTGTTGATAAGTGACGGAGGGTCACACTTTTGTAATGCACCTTTGGAAACTATTTTAAAACATTACGGTGTATCGCATAGGGTGACAACTCCGTACCACCCTCAGGCTAACGGGCAAGCTGAGGTCTCTAATCGAGAGATTAAGAGAATCCTCGAAAAAACCGTGTCTAATTTAAAAAAGGAGTGGTCCCAAAAATTGGACGAAGCATTATGGGCCTACCGTACGGCCTTTAAAGCTCCAATTGGCCTAACTCCCTTTCAATTGGTATTTGGTAAAACTTGCCATTTGCCGGTTGAATTGGAGCACAAGGCCTTGTGGGCCCTAAAGTTTTTAAATTTTGAACATGAGTTGGCCGGTAACAAAAGGAAAGTGCAACTACTGGAGTTGGAGGAGATGCGCAATGCCGCATACCACTCAAGTTGGTTGTACAAGGAAAAGGCAAAGAAGTATCACGACAAGAAGCTCCGTAACAAAGAATTTGTGCCCGGACAATTGGTCCTATTGTTCAACTCCCAGTTGAAATTGTTTCCCGGGAAGTTGAAATCAAAATGGTCGGGGCCATTTCGGGTGAAAGAAGTAAAGGAATATGGGGCTATTGTCATTGAAGACATAGACCAGAAAGATAGTTGGACAGTGAATGGCCAACGATTGAAAATTTATCTCGGCGGTCATGTGGATCGCGAGAGCTGTGCTCTACCGCTTGATGTTCCTCTATGAGCATCGCACCGTCGAGCTTAGCCGACGTTAAACAAGCGCTTGTTGGGAGGCACCCCAACATTGTAAGTATTTACTGTTTTTGTGTTGTGTTGTGTTGGGTTACCTTGTGATAAAACTGTTCTGGATGAACTTGCAAGTGCTGCATTTGAAAAAAGCACTTGCTGTCATGCTCGCTAGCATCTCGCTAGGCGAGGCAGTAGCGAGCAGGTTCGCTAGTGGTTCGCTAGGCGAGGCAGCAGCGAGAGCTGCATGACAGTTTGTATTTAAATCTCAGCAGGGCAACCATTTTGCCCCAAACTCAAAAAAAATTTGTACGCTCTGCTGAGGAATTTTTGATAAGCTCTTCAGACTCTCTCATTTGCATCTCTATCACCAACATTGCTCTATTCGGTCATTTGCAAACTCTACTCTCTTCACATTTCCGAATCCGTGTAACTAAGGTTTGCCCTACTACATTTTTCTTGTTGTTTGAATTCTAAATTTCCAATATGAATAGCAATTAGGATGAGTGGAGTATGGGAAACTTTAGCTTTGCATGTGGTATTTAGGGTTTTGCAAATTGGGATTTTAGGTTTAGGAATTGGGGATTTTTAGGTTTTGCATGCAAATAGGTAATCTCCAATAGCATAGAACGATTATTTGCTTGAGAAATCATTAGGTTCTGATGTTGGAACCAATTGAGTATGGGTTTTGGGGAAGAATCTCTGAACATGCTGAAAAACCCCAAAACCCGTAAGGTTCGCTAGCACTCGCTAGGCGAGCCTGGGGCGAGCGTTCGCTGCCACTTCGCTAGGCGAAGCAGCAGCGAGCATGGCAGTCTTTTAAATTATGCTTTGATGTCTAATCTGTTTGTTTGGTGTGTGTTGTTTCCTCTCATATTTTGCAGAATGGAGTCAAGGTCTGGAGCGGGTAAGAAAAGAAAGGGAGCGACTACTTCTCGGACAGTGCCTATCCAGTTTGACCAAGACAAGTTTGTCGGTCCAAAACAGGCTGCACGGTACATCGCTCTGGAGAAGCGAAAAATACTTCCAGAGAAGCGATTTCTGATCAACCCACAGGGCACTTACAGAAATTTTGCCGGGTTAATTGACGCGAAGAATTGGGATAGGTTGATTAATCCCTTAGAGCATTACGACATAGCGACAGTGCGTGAATTTTATGCTAACGCACTACCCGACGACGACGAGCCCTTTACTTGGGTATCTAGAGTTGCCGGGCGTCCAATTCCATTTGACCGGGATGCTATCAACCGAATCCTTGGGGAACCGCTCCAGCTGGGAGCTGAAGAGAGAGACCAATACCACATTGACCTAAGGCTTCACCGTGATGTTCCAGCCATTACTGCCGCCCTGCTATTAAGCGGGAAATCAGTTGAGTTGAACCCATCTGGGGTTCCAGTGAGGTATCGACGGGAGGACATGACTCCCATGGCTCAGCTGATACTGCTCTTGGTTTTGACCAACATCCAGCCTAAATCACACACCTCTACTGTGCCGATCCCAGTGGCATATTTGGTCCATTCCATCCTCACCAATGTCGAGATCGATGTGGCGAGGATCATCGCAAATGAGCTGAAGTCCGTGGTCGAGAGCGGGCTTAAGTCGGGGGCTCGTGTTAATTGTCCCCTAGCTTTCCCGTGTTTGATCATGAGTTTATGCGTTCAGGCAAGGGTGAGACTTCCGTCTCGGGGTCAAGTAAGGATCCCGTCACCTATCGATGATCGGTATGTGGTGAAATATTGTAGAGCAAAGACTACCAGTGGCAGTGCTGCCTCAGGAAGTACTCGGGCTTCTGATGGTCCTGGTACTTCTACTCCTAGAATTGATCCGTACGACCAAGCTGTGTGCAATTACAGTTTGGAATGGATGGCGGCATCCCAGAGAGCCATGTTGGATATGCACGACTCTATGCAGCGGTTGCAGCTGCAAGGAAGTGGTGCTCATGCTTTGATGACGCGTGAGCAGTTTCTGCTACACGCCAATTGGCCTGTGGACACGCCAGTGTATAGTGAGGGGGTGGGCGCTGATGCTGATGATGCTGATGATGATGATGATGTTGATGATGAGGCTACCGGTTCTGAGGCCGGTAGCGAGGAGGAGTCCTGAGCCCTTAGTGGGTTAAGTTTTTGTATTTTTTCAGTTTTTATGTCATTTCTATTTGTATTTTCGGATTTTGTATCTTGATTTTGGTGTTGTACTATTGGGGTGTTTTGTCCCCCATGAACAAATTTACATTTTCATTTAATGTTAATTATTTATGTTTTTAATTTTGTGTGTTTAATAAATTTTTGGTTGATTGAGTGGCAAACCCTTCTAGATTGGTTGCTCCTCAAGAAGTACCCAATGAAGGTGCATCCGAGCTTGGATGGCAATGATAAGAATAAACAAGTGAATGAAGCTAAGGTACATGGTTACCTTCGGCTAGAATTTTAGAATGCATTAGGAACTTTACTCTTTTTGGTAAATTGAATATTGTCTTTTTGCAACATAATTGAATGAATGTTTCATCTAGAACTTAAAACCACAAATTATGAGGAAACCTCCATTGTACACTTAAATGCTGGATTCTAATAAGTTTTGTTGATTCATGAGATTCATGCTTTGTCTTTTATTATTGTGAAATTGTGGAAGCAATTAGAAATGATCAAGGCACTTGTTTTCTTTTGAGCACAACTACATCCAAAAACAACTTACCTGTGAGCAGAGAGAGTATTTGTTAACCCCTTTGAGCTTAAACAGTTGAATCTCGGCTTGAAATAAAGCGAGATCTCAAAAATCTTTTTTTTTACAACCCGGAAAATCTTGATTATTGTTCTTTTGCCGTAAAAAGTTAAGAGCATTCACTTAGGGTGAGTAAGAAATAAGTTGGGGAGAACGAAAAAGAATCGGTAAGTACCACAACTCTTGAAAAAGAAAAGAAAAACCGAGCAAGCATAGAAAAATATATGTATAGAAAATATAGAAAAGAAACATCTGTTTTGTATATATGATGTGAAAGAAAAGAACAAAAATAAAAAGAATGAAAATGAATGCTTGCTTGGAAGAAAAATACTGAAAAATAAAAATTGAGTTGTGGAATATGTGTTGTGAAGGTTTCAAATAAGAAACAAATGAAACAAAGTCGAGTAGTGTGAATAATACTGTGAATGTCTCTTTTGCATCGGCACTTTCGTTTCAATGGCCTTAGAAATGACCCTTGTTTGTTAACCTAACCAAGCTTCAACCGAAAAGCCCTTAGTGATCTTTATGCTTCCACAATACCATTTATAATTGTTAGACATTGTATGAATCTATTTGATTTCTTCATTGTTTGTTAGAGAGTGAGATTAATCCCACGGTTGCAAACGCGTAAAATCTTCATTCCTTATTCGAAGAGGAGAGATAGGATGATTCATTCAGAATAGTACTGTTGTAGATAGATAAATATTTTGCATTGCTATTTAAGTTTTAGTTCTTGTGTATTATTTTATTCAAACCGTTGGAAACTTGTATTTGCTGATTTCGCTTGTGTTTGAGCCGTTTATCCAACTTCGGAGAAACCATTTTCTTAAAGCAAATCCTCTTGTCCTTCAAGAGGCATACTTTGCTTGAGGACAAGCAAGAATCTAGTTGGGGAGAGTTGTTAGATGCCCAAAAGTGCTTATTTGAGCTATCATATGTGGGCATCTTTCACTCTATTTCCCTCCTAAAATTGTCAAAATCACCTTGGTTTTTGATGAAATGCATTACATTGATAAACAAGCTTGGTGCCTTTGATTTGTGTGTTATTGTGCAGAAAGAAGGCATGTAATAATTGAAATTGAAGACACAAGAAAGTTGGCAAAGGAACCAAAGCAAACAAGCATTCATCAGCCTGCTCGCTAGGCGAGGGCTGTGGCGAAGCACTGGTTCGCTAGGCGAGCGCCAAGCGAAAAGCTCCAGTAAATTATCAATAAATTCGCCAGGCGAGCTGACAGCGAAGGTGGTAGCGAGTTCGTTCTGTTTTGGTGAAAAGCGCAGCCAGCACTCACTCGCTAGGCGAAGCTCTAGCGAGTCCCCAGCGAGCATTCCAGTAGCAAAACCTCTCAACCTCGCTGGGGCGAAGGTTGAAGCGTGTCCTTCGCTAGGCGAACATGACAGTTCAGCAGACCCTGTTTCTCTGGGCGCAGGTGCCTTATGTGCCCATATTAGACCCTCGCTAGGCGAGCCATTCTGCTCGCCTAGCGAGCATGACAGCCCAACAGAGGTCTATAAGTAGCAGGTGCCACTTTTGAGCACCATACCTCATTGTTACCAACTTTTTCCACTTTTGTACTTTGGAGAGATATTTTACAGCATTGTTCTAGGGGATCTTTTATGCCCTAATTTTCATTTCTCTTCATCTTAGAACCATCTTCTACAAAAAGAAGATGGATTCCCATCCAACTTCGATTATCCGACTTGGATGTTGATCAACCTTCTTTCCTTACTTGCCGACCAAGCTACCATGAAAATGAGTAGCTAAGTCATCCATTTGTCAAGGTTAGATGTAGGTTATTACTAGCTTTGTGTGTAAATGTAAGGATCCTCATATGTAAACTCTTTAATGGTAAATATATGATGAAAACTTTGTTTCTATTTAAAACTCTTTGTGTTGGTTTATGATCGAGAGATGTTTACCGACTCTTGACCTAGGTTTTCATCCAAACTTGTTTGTTAGCTAGAGATAGTAATGGATGATTTTGTTCACCATAAGGTTGAACCAAAAAGTTGTCATTTTGATAGATTGTGTTCGAGAGAAACAATGGATCAAAATGGCAAAACTCACAATGTGTGTTCGAGAGAAACATATTGAGAGGACTTTGTGAAATGATTTATCATTTAGAGGAGTTTATAAGATTGTTGACCGAGCAAATACATGCAAAGTGATCATTGAAACCTAACTTTGGCAATATTTCTCATTTATTCAAACCAAAACTTTTACCGCAATTTATTACTTTTTATGCAAGATAACTTGATTAAAACCAAAACCCTATTGTTACATTGAGCTAAGATTAATACAACCATCGAACGGCGGTGATATCTTACAATCCCTGTGGATACGATAACAAAAACCCGACACGAAATATACTTTCAACAAAATGGCGTCGTTGCCGGGGATTGTAAATTGATATTGCGAGCATCGCAATGGTTGTTTAAGTTTTAGCTTGTGAATTTTTGACTTGTGCTTGTAATTTGTTTGGTTTAGTGTGCAGCTGTCGCGTTACGCGAAAAAACCGGCGGGAAAACAAGAACAACAGAGCCGCCACCGTGCGTTATTTATCCCAAAAGAGGGAAAGGAAACGCTCAGAGTAAACCTGGAAAAAGCATGGTCTCGCGACCAAAGAGAATGGGATCGGGAGTCGGTTATGCGAAGGGAAGGTATTAGCACCCCTACGCATCCGTCGTACTCGACGGGATCCACGCACAATAGGAAGGAAAATGGTTGCTAAAAACACTGCTCACACACACACACTGGCTGAAAGAGACACAAGAAAACAGACAGGACTGACTCGGCAGGATATCGCATCCTGGGCCTACTTAGTCTATCAAGCATAGACATCAGAGTCAAAGTAGTTCGGAATGGGGAAACGACACATGCTCGCTAGGATGTCGCATCCTATGCATACGTATCTCCTTTGGACGAAGGAGAATCAGAGCATCCGTAGCTCGGCTAACACGCACACAAACAAACACGGGAAAAGGCAAACGTGGAGCCTGAATGCCAATCACTGGGCTTACATCAGCATCCGAACCAAAAACGCACACAAGGAGGCAAACGAGGAGCCTGAATGCCAATCACTGGGCTTACATCAGCATCCGAACCAAAACACACACTGGAACCCGAACGCCACTCGATGGACTTACTTCAGCTTCCAAGCACACAACAAGACACAGGAAGAAGAAGGGTCTCGATTGCAACTAGGGCAAGAGAAAGGGGAGGTCTCAATCGCAGCGAGGGCGAGAGAAAAGAATGTCTCAATCGCAACGAGGGCGAGAGAAGAGAATTAGTGTTAGTTGTTAGTCAAACTCGACAAGACATCGCATCTCGTGCCTACGTATCTCATCTGAACATGAGAATCAGAGTTGCCGTAGTTCGGCTAAACTATTCCTGTTGGTTTGTGTTTTTTAAGTGGACGACGTCACTACGCAATCTACCGGATGCTCGACCTTTGGAGACTTACTCACCTGTAGTAGAAGGAGTGGACGTATCCTTACGAGGGGATAATGTTTGTTTGTGTTTTAGGAAAGCTCAAGCAAGAAAGGAAGTCCTATACGAAGGAACCGTGCTACCTTAATTGACATACAAACGAGACTACGCGGAGTCTAGCAAACCTAGGGGATACAATCACACCACACAAACATATACAGCATGAAATAAACACACCAACAAGGGGCTCAAACATCAGGGCTAGGCTTTAGTCGAGGGGTCATATCAACCTCAACAAACAAGCCTCTGTATCGGGGTCAGGTTAGCTCTTAACCTTGCCATTGAGGGGCTAAGGTGAAGCTGATGAAAGGTGATGAGGGGCGTGCCTCATTGCTTCTATCTCTGGTCAGAGAGAGCATCAGACAAGGGAGCGTGGGTCCAGAATGGGGGGACCCTTCTACGCTCAAGACATAGACTCGACTGTACAATGTACAAGATCTTGGGCTTGGATCTCAATGCTACAACCATGTAATGGGAGCAAGGAGAAGACTCACAGAATAGTGGGGGATAGATTGCTTATCCCTACCTTCCACCAATTGCCTCAAATGAGGACTTTTCCTGCTTGGGACAAATATAAACATACACAAGCATTGCCTCTTAAGGAGGACTTCAGACAGTTTGCCCGGCCCGATAACAGCCGGGTCTCCAGACTACATGAAGAAGAAGGTTCTATACCTCAATGCCAATTGCTTATAAGCAAAGCAATGCAAAGCAAGTTCTTAAGAGAACTGAGCAACTAAGTGTACCTGTACAAAAGTCAAACAGAATCAGCATCCCATTCATAATCAGACAACAATATAATGACCAATTAACAATCCCAATCAAACAATGGTGTGCGTAGCACAAGTCCATGTGGACCAACATCCTACAAAACAGCCACATTAGTTTACAAGTATCAAGCAAAACATCCCAAATGTGAAACAATATCCTTAAGCCTTAACTCCTTAACCTGAAAAGCCACAATCACATTCAAATGTAAGTAACATGACCACTAGGACTAGCCTAGGGTCAAAAAGATGGAAAAATCCTAAAACAGCAACCAATTCATGATCAAAGTCAAGCTATTTTAATAACAAAGGGATCCCAATTGGTCCCATATCCAAACTATGTACACATTTTATTCTACACACAATGTAAGGCAAAGTGAACAATGTTAAACCACATATGAGCAATCAGCAAGATCACATCACAAAAAATACCAAAACAGCATGGAAAATTCCACAAAAATTATATCCTAAACAGAGGACATTCAACAAGCTACATGTCAATTTTCAAGCAATTTGGACTAGTGGAACTATGGGAATTAATTCAACATGTCTAAGCATGCAAAAACACAACCAAATGAAGCTACAAAATATACATTAACTTCAATTCAATGGTAAACAGTGACATTACATAGGAAATTAGTAGGACCAAAGCCAAATGAAAGCTACACATGTCAGGAACTATTCTACCAAATTTCATGGTCATATCATTCATCATGCTCATTCTATGCACAAAATAAGGCAAACTAGTTCAAAGGAAGCCCTAAGCCTACAAACAGAATTATTGCATTCAAATCCACATCAACACAATCCCAAAAATTCTCAAACAATTTACATCTAAACAGGACCTAATCCAGGTATGGCACACCAAATTTCAGCTTAATTGGGCAAATGGAACCATGTCAATGAAAATCAACAAAAACAGGCACAATTATAGGCTCCAAATCACAACATCAACACATGCTCCCACTTCAAAAATTCATAATTCAATGAAAACAACAAAGAAATGGATGAGACCAAAACAGGGATGTCACATTATGTGTCTATTACAAGCATATCAAATTTCATGATCATGCAGTGCCATATGAGCATTTCACAATGAATCTACCAACCTATGTCACACAAGCTTGCAAATTCAATCATCAGAAATGAAAAATCATGATCAATTAGAAAACACAATGAACAATTCCACAAAAATTCACAGAGGATCCTAACATGTTAATGAGCATCCATACCAAATTTCAATCAATTCTAACAAGGATAGGTCATGCTAAAAAATCCAACAAATTGGCATCAAGAGGTGTGACACAAATTGTCACACCTAAGTTCAAAAATTCGTAACTCCATGGCCAGGTATCAAAAACTCATAAAATTTATATGGAAATAAGCATCATCCAGTCAACAACCATCACAAAAATTTCCAGACATTTATTTTACAATATGAGAATTTCATGATCAAATTAGTCTAAGGTATCAAAATATACACATGTGGAAGAAACCCTAGGTCAAATGAAAAATATTCCATGCACAACTTTGACCAATAGGTCAAAAATCATCTACAGTCAAAGACGAAGTCAACAAAATTATTTTCACAATTTTCTGATTTTTCTATATTTTTTTATGATTTATTGAACATGTTATGTATTTTTTAGGATTTTTAAGGAATTAAAGTTTAAATCAGAATGGCAATAACGTAATTATTGGGGCGGGGGCGGTAAACGCCCAATTTGAATTTTCAAATTGCATTTCAGATCAAACGTGCATATTTCATCATCTTCATCCACGAGTTTTCCAGAAAGTATCAAGAACACTCAAAATTGCAAAATCCACGAATCCTAACCAAAATAAGCAAACTCATAGTCGTTGGAACCGCACGAGCACGTAGAACATGAATCTCAACTCTAATTAACCTAAAACTTCCTAAATCTCAAGAATCGTTGAACTTAGGGTTTTAGATCTAAACTTCGAGTCACGATTTCTACGCCTACGATCGATCATTTTTGATTCTAAGAGCAGCACGATGACCTACATACTATGGCCTTTCTCACGCACACAACTATTCATTGAAAGATTGAGATCGAATTTTGAGATACCTGGAGTTTGCAGTAATGAATCCAATGGAGTTAGCGCGCGTCTTGCTGAAACAGAAACAGTACAGGCTACAGGCAAGGTGATACGAAGCTCCGTTTTGCTCAATTGTGCTCCTATTGTTCAAAATCAATAATCACCATTGAAGGACCTTGATTGTACAGCTGCAAATCGTGGATCCTTTGAAACCAATTCCTCCAAACAGTCGAAGATGAGGTTGAATGGAAGTTGCAGCACCAAGAATTGCTCAAATTGATGAAGAAATGAGTGAGATTCGGTTCAATATGCAATGGTGTGTTCTTGAGAAAAATTCAGAAAAAAATGGAGAGAATTTTGATCTAGATCTGTGGAAAATGGATTCTGTTACGTTTAGGAGATGTTTAAGCTTTTATATGATAGCTTTAATCATGATTAACAAGCCCTTAATCCAAATTGCAATGTTAAGCAAATGTGCAATTTTCTCCAAATGGCCAAAAATGCCCTTTCTCTATAACAGTCCAAATTGCAGCCCAATTTTGGTTCCAACAAGTCCAAAATGTCCTATGCAATGTGTAGAAACAATTCCCACTTCAATTGGATGCCTATTTTGCAATTTCACCATTTGATGGAAAAAGTCCAATTTCAACCATTGCACTTTTCAAACCACATCTCAATTTACAAAGCCTAGCCATGAAGTGAGGATTCAAACACACTCCAAATGCCATTCCTGAGGTGTTACAAAAGGTCCCATTCCAAAATTCCAAATATTTTGACATTTGGACGATTTTGCCCCTGGTCCAATTCAGCTGTCCAGTTGAAAAGTGACTTTTTGCCTTGGCCATTTTTGGAAAAATCCAATGATGCACCCTTGAAGTACATGTCGAATGGAGTTTGTGCATATAAAGAACTCGCAATTTGGACAAACCATGTGGTAGTTATGGCCTCCTGATTACGGGTCTTTTCTGAAATTCACTGAGCCATATTTTGCAAACCACACATTGGATTTTCAAGTTCTTGGACTTTTTGGAAAGGTGAGAACAAGATCTTCAACTTTCATGTTGGACAAAATTCCATTTGAAGCTTGTATGATGAAGTTATCTTGAGGAGAAAAAGTTTCCATTTTGGGCAGCTGAAATTACAGGTCATCTGCTATTTTTGGAAACTTTCTGTCTGGCCTCCAAATCTTCAACCTTGGTCTTTGGCATGTCAAATGAGACTTATATGGACATGAATGAGGCCTTTCAAACCATTTCCCACCTTCCAATCCATAGAATCGGGCACAGTTGACCACAGTTGACCACAGTTGACTTTCTAGGGTTTCTGGTTGACTGAACAATGACTGGTGACTTCTGAGCATCCAATCTTTGGTCAAACCACTTCAAAATGATCCTTGGACCATATGAGCTTGAAAAAACCAACCCTAAGGCTTTGTCTCAATGAAAATGGCACTTGCTTGCTTGATTGACCTGATCTCCTGACCAGTTTGTCCTGATTGGTCAACTGAGCTTGCACTTGGGCAAATGGACAATGCAATGTTATGCAATGGACATTGTTAATGCTATGACCTAATATGAAATGAATGTACAAAATGGTAGGGTGCAAATTTGAGGTGCTACAGCTGCCCCTATTCAATCAACTGGGAACCCGAATGGATGAGAGCAATGGCTGTCAGACTTTCAGGGTAAACAGGGATTGAATACCAAGAACCGTAGAAATTTGCACACTGCTGGGAATTTTTCTTGTTTTCTTCTTTCTCCTATCTTCTCTTCAAAAGCACAACCATATCCAGACATCGACACACGATGACTGGGATCAGAAATCTCAACTAGATGCCAGCGGACAACTAGGAAAAACTCAACGTTTACCAAGACCAACGGAGAGGTAAATCAACTCTACTGGGGATAACCAGGAAAGGATACAACCATACGTCAGCGGACGCAATGGGAAAAACTCAGCGTTTACCAAAACCAACGGAGAGGTAACCAAACATCATCGGATGAATGGGAAGAGTGATACAACCATACGTCAGCGGACGAAATGGGGAAAAACTCAACGTTTACCAAGACCAACAGAGAGGTAACCAGACATCATCGGATGAATGGGAAGACTCGACCAGACGTCATAGGACGAAATGGGGAAAAACTCAACGTTTACCAAGACCAACAGAGAGGTAACCAGACATCATCGGATGAATGGGAAGACTCGACCAGACGTCATAGGACGAAAGGGAGAAGCTCGACGTTTATCGACACCAACGGAGGAGGAGAAAACTCAGCCAAGACGTCATAGGACGAAAGGGAGACTCAACGTTTATCGACACCAACGGAGAAGGAGGAAACTCAGCCAAGACGTCATAGGACGAAAGGGAGACTCAACGTTTATCGACACCAACGGAGAAGGAGGAAACTCAGCCAAGACGTCATAGGACGAAAGGGAGACTCAACGTTTATCGACACCAACGGAGAAGGAGGAAACTCAGCCAAGACGTCATAGGACGAAAGGGAGAAGGAGAAAGCCACTTCACGAGGGAAAGGCACCACAACCGGAAACCGAATAGGACGTCTACTGGGAATTCTGGTTGGGAAGTCAACCAGACATTAATGAATGACTGGGAATGAGGTATACAATCAGACGTTCATGGACGAATGAGAAAAACACAACGTTTATCGAAACCAACGGGGAGGTAGATCCACTTGGGGAAAGGTACAACTAGACGTCATAGGACGAATAGGAAAAACTCGACGTTTATCGACACCAACGGAGAGGAGGAATATTCTGAGGGGAATCATCTGGTATTACCAAATGATCTGCGGGGGACAATCAACTATACGTCATAGGACGCACAGGAAAAACTCGACGTTTATCGACACCAACGGAGAGGAGAAAACTTCTGGGGACGACCCTGTGGGGAAAGATATCAACTATACGCCGACGAACGCATAGGAAAAACTCGACGTTTATCGACACCAACGGAGAGGAGGAAACTTCACTAGGGAAGGGATAGCGACGTTATGAACATCGAAAGAGGATGTTTACCGACATCAAAAGAAGACCAGACACTACGCATGACTGGGAAATCACCGAAAGATGGTGTTTACCGACACCAAAGAAACAACACACGCGAGTGCTGATAGGATACTGACGTCTACATGTCTGGGCAAGGCCACATACTGGCAGGGGGTCTCACTGGGGAGAAACATGCTTTCCTTTCACCAACGGATGAGGAAATAAACCTCTGTGGGGATCATTAATCCCGAATGCTGTCAGGAGCAACTGTAGCAAACGTGCTGTACAAGTTAAACGAACATCCGCCTCTGCCGGGGATACGGTCTGACAGGTTTCGGAACACATGAATGCATATGTTTGAATTTTTCTATGGTGTAATGCTCCACATTGAATGGAAATGCTACGCGTTTTGAGGATGCCATAATTACTACATGCAAAATGCAAATGCACCCTGGCTACGGAGCTAAAAGATCAGGTACTCCAACTTGACGGGGAGACTCTGACTGAGGAATACTCTGCGGGGAGAGCCTTCATCTGGGGATGCTTTGCGGAGAAAGCACCGACTTCTCACTCATGCTAGAGAACCAAAACTGTTGCCGGGAATAAGATAGACTTCGCTGGGGATATCCTTCACAGGATCCAGTCCACTCGGGGACTCCACTTGGGAAGCACTCAATACTCCGCTGGGGAAGTAGACCAAGCAACTCTTCAGGGACAGTACTCGCCAGGGAGTAACAAGACATCTTTACCAGAGATTGATAAAGCGACTTCACTGGGGAAGATTCCACCAAACCTTAGGTAGCACAGCTCTGCTTCGGGGAATAACCTCTACTCCCCTGGGGATGATCCACCCCATCCACAGGTAGACTAAGCTCAGTTGGGGATGCCAATACTGATCTGCCACGGGAACTCGTCCAATCCACAAGTAGGATGAACTCTGCTGGAGAAATATTTCTTTGAAACCCGCTCCACTCGGGGAACTTGCTGAAGAACAAACCCACACCATTCTGCCGAGGAGAACAACTCTGGTGGGGATGATAACACATTATATCATACTGGAGATAGACCTTCACAACCCTGCTGGGAGAAACACTCACGGCCGTGCTGGGGATAACATATCACAAACCCAACTGCTGGAGAACAACATTCTCACGACAAACTCCGCCGGTGGAATTCCTAGGGAAACATCTGCCAGGCATTCAGCGGGGATCTCAACTGGGGGAAATCTGCCAACACAGGCCTGCTGGGGATATGCAGTCCTTACATCTGCTGAGGAAAGAAGATACCATCCACAGACACCTCTGCAGGGGAATACAACTCTGACAGATATCAAACTTGCTCCGAGAAGAACTTGCTGGGGAAAAGCTTACAGATGTCGACCTGTAAAACAGCAGAACACAATGCCCCAGGGGTACATGGACAAGATATGCTCAAGTGTCCTCAACATTCAAAATGATTTTCAAATGTTTTATCCTTCTGCAGGTTATTGTTAAGCCTTCATGTTTTATTATATGCAATGTTTATCAAAAATTCGGACGTTTTTGCAAACAAAACAGTAAAAATAAAAACAAGAGAGCTATTTATCTGAATAACGACTTTTATTGATTGAAAATGTGCCCGAAAAGGCGAATACATTGGGAAGCAATTCCTAGAAAGAGGTAATTGCGCACAAAAGGAAAATAAACTATCCTAATGACAATGCGAATACGGCATCCACTATTTCCCAATTCTGTTATAACCCCCAGATCATCAGTTTTCCTCCCAACTCCTTGCTTTCTGAGAAGAATGACTGGACCGATCACATCTTTTAAGATGGCAGCTGACGAAGCGCTATGAGGTACAGATACCTCAGACTGTAGTCTTCGCTTTGATCCCTCTCTTGGCTGGATCGCCCTTTCGGGTTTTCAATCCACCGGGATACCCATTTTTGCCTAAGCCGCCCTTGCGGGTTTTCGACTTATCGGGTGTACAAATTCTTTTCATTTATATCCCTAATTTTTGCCCGAACCTTTTCTTTCTGTTTTTGGTTCGCCGGGATGCCCTTTTTTGCCTGGACTCTTTTGTTCTTTTTATCCAGCGGGTCAATTTACGCGAAGTATTTTTTGACTACATCTGAGTTGACAGGGGACGGAAAATCTTCACCGTCCATTGTTGTAAGCATCAAGGCTCCACCGGAGAAAACCTTCTTCACAACATATGGACCTTCGTAGTTAGGAGTCCACTTGCCCCTGTTGTCGGTACCGGGAGGAAGGATCCTCTTCAAAACTAGATCTCCAGTTTGAAATGTCCGAGGACGCACTTTCTGATCAAAGGCTCGCTTCATCCTTCTCTGATATAACTGCCCATGGCACACAGCTGCTAGCCGTCTCTCTTCGATAAGGCTTAACTCATTAAACCTTGTACGAATCCACTCGGCTTCGTCCAGCTTGACATCCAATAATACCCTTAGAGAAGGGATCTCCACTTCAACTGGTAGGACTGCTTCCATACCATACACAAGGGAGTACGGGGTTGCCCCGGTCGACGTACGCACTGAAGTACGGTACCCATGCAAAGCGAAAGGCAACATCTCATGCCAATCCTTGTACGTAACGACCATCTTCTGCACAATCTTCTTGATATTCTTGTTAGCTGCCTCTACAGCACCATTCATCTTTGGTCTGTAGGGAGAAGAGTTGTGATGTTCAATCTTGAAATCTCTGCAAAGCTCTTTCATCATCTTGTTATTGAGATTTGAACCATTGTCAGTAATGATTCTCTCGGGAACTCCGTAACGACAGATGATCTCCTTCTTAATGAACCGGGCAACCACTTGTTTGGTAACATTGGCATAGGAAGCTGCCTCCACCCATTTGGTGAAGTAATCAATCGCAACCAAGATGAAGCGATGTCCATTCGAAGCAGTAGGCTCAATCTTCCCAATCATGTCAATGCCCCACATGGCAAACGGCCAAGGCGAGTTCATGACATTCAACGGGCTTGGTGGTACATGCACCTTATCAGCATATATCTGGCACTTATGGCATTTCCGAGCGTACTTGAAGCAATCGGATTCCATAGTCATCCAGTAATAGCCGGCTCTCAACAATTTCTTTGACATTGCATGACCACCAGCATGGGTACCAAACGAACCCTCGTGCACTTCTTGCATCAACATGTCTGCTTCGTGTCTATCCACGCATCTGAGCAAGACCATGTCAAAGTTCCACTTGTACAACACATCATCCTGATTCAAATAAAAGCTTCCAGACAGCCTTCTCAGGGTTTTCTTGTCGTTCTTCGATGCACCTTCAGGGTACTCTTGAGTCTTGAGGAAGTTCTTGATGTCATAGTACCACGGTTTCTCATCAATCGCCACAATAGACTCGGCTGCAAACACATACGCAGGCCTCTCGAGTCGATTCACCGCAACATGTGGCACATGATTCCACCAATGAACTTTTATCATAGAGGATAAAGTAGCCAAGGCATCAGCCATCTGATTCTCATCCCGAGGGACATGATGCAACTTCACCTTCTTGAAGAACGTCAGTATTCTTCTGGTGTAATCTCTATACGGAATCAAATGCGGCTGGTTCGTATTCCAATCTCCATTGACCTGATTGATCACTAGAGCGGAATCTCCAAATATGTCAAGCGTTTTGATTCTTAAATCAATGGCTTCTTCTATTCCCATGATACAAGCCTCGTACTCAGCTTCGTTGTTGGTGACATCAAAGGTCAATCTGGCAGAAAAAGGTATATGAGCACCTTTGGGATTGATCAGCACCGCACCAACACCATTACCATTCACATTGACAGCCCCATCAAACATCAGTGTCCACTTGTCATCCGGATCCGGTCCTTCCTCGACAAGAGGCTCGTCACAATCTTTCATCTTAAGATACATGATGTCTTCATCAGGGAATTCAAACATCATAGGCTGATAATCGTCGATCGGTTGTTCGGCGAGATAGTCTGACAAAACACTACCTTTGATAGCCTTCTGAGACGTGTATTGGATATCATACTCTGTTAAGATCATCTGCCAACGGGCAACACGTCCGGTGAGAGCCGGCTTCTCAAAGATGTATTTGACTGGATCCATCTTAGAAATCAATAAGGTAGTATGGTTCAACATATACTGCCTCAGTCGGCGAGCAGCCCAAGCCAAAGCACAACAAGTTTTCTCAAGCTGTGAATATTTGATTTCACAGTCGATAAACTTTTTGCTAAGGTAGTATATGGCATGCTCTTTTCGACCAGACTCGTCATGCTGACCCAATACACACCCCATCGAGTTCTCGGTAACTGACAGGTACATTATCAGCGGTCTCCCTGGAACCGGAGGGATCAGGATTGGAGGTTTCTGTAGATACTCTTTTATCTTGTCAAAAGCTTTCTGACAATCATCATTCCATTTGATGGCCTGATTCTTTCTAAGCAATTTGAATATCGGTTCACACGTGGCAGTTAGGTGAGATACGAACCTTGCAATGTAGTTCAGTCTTCCTAAAAATCCACGAACCTGCTTCTCTGTTCTCGGTTCAGGCATCTCCTGAATAGCTTTGACTTTTGCTGGATCAACCTCAATCCCTTTTTCACTGACAATGAAGCCTAACAGCTTCCCTGATCTCACCCCAAACGTACACTTGTTTGGATTCAGCCTCAGTTTGAACTTGACCAACCTGTCAAACAACTTCTGCAGATTTACCAGGTGCTCCTCTTCGGTCTGCGACTTCGCAATCATATCATCCACGTACACTTCAATTTCTTTGTGCATCATGTCATGAAAGAGAGTCGTCATTGCCCTCTGATAGGTAGCACCGGCATTCTTCAGCCCAAATGGCATCACCTTATAGCAGAACGTGCCCCAAGGTGTAATGAATGTCGTCTTTTCCATGTCCTCTGGCGCCATCTTAATCTGGTTATAGCCCGAGAAACCATCCATGAAAGAGAACACCGAGGATTGAGCCGTGTTATCCACCAATACGTCAATGTGAGGTAATGGGAAATCATCTTTCGGACTCGCTCTGTTCAGATCCCGGTAGTCGACACACATTCTGACTTTGCCATCCTTCTTCGGCACGGGAACGATGTTAGCTACCCACGGCGGGTAAGTTGTTACTGACAAGAAACCAGCATCGAACTGCTTCTGAACCTCTTCCTTGATCTTCACTGCCATATCAGGACTCGTTCTACGAAGCTTCTGCTTGACCGAAGGACAATCATCTCTGAGAGGTAGTCTGTGAACCACAATATCAGTATTCAGCCCAGGCATATCTTGATAAGACCAGGCGAATATCTCCATATACTCTCTCAGCATCTCAATCAACCTGCTCTTGACCTCAGGTTTCAAAGCGGCCCCGATCTTAATATCCCTTCTGGCGTCCTCAGTACCAAGATTCACGATCTCCAACTCCTCCTGATGAGGTTGGATGACCCTTTCCTCCTGCTTCAACAATCTAGCCAATTCTTTCGGGAGTTCACTGTCTTCATCACTCTCCTCTTCAGCTTGGTAGATGGGATTGTCGAAATCATACTGAGCCATAACAGATTTGTTCATAGTGGATGCCATAAGATCATTTCTGCATGTTGATGCTTTATTTTAGAAAAAGAGTTCAAGAAAGTCACAAAAACAAAAACATTGCCATTTTTATTTTTTAAAAAATGAAAAACAAAATAGAAAGACAGGGATCACAAAATTGTTTGCAAAACGTCCTTTATTAATGATAAACAATGAAAACATGTGGCCCTACAATGAACCACTACGTCTTGGGCAGAACGTAGGGTTTTGTGCAGAATGAAAAACAAAAGAAAATTACTCTGTATGAAGAGTAACTTGGACTATATCCTCTGCAGTCCAGTTGTTGATCACTTCCCCTGGCGCACTCGGGCGGACCCAGCAGTCGAGATCACAATCGCTGTCGACATCTTCACCCTCAGTAGCAAAGACATCACCATGATTCATCAGCCCAGCGCTGGTGAAGGTACTTGGACCTGCTGCCCCCTGTTCCGCTCGGAGAGGCTCATAACCGATGCCAAATTTGTCCTCTTTGACAGGCAAGTCCACCATCTTGCCCCAGCCCTCAGCTCTACCAGAGTTAACCACCTCCTTAGCTTGCTTGTAAGAAGTGATCGAAGCACCTGGCTTCCTCTGCTCAGCATAGGCAACCTTCTCGAGCGCCACGGTCTCGAACGCCTGGCACAGAGTTTCGTGGATCTCGCCATCCACCTCGACATATTTGAATGAGGACAGATGACTCACCAGAATGTCCTCTTCGCCACACACGGTCACAATCTGACCGTTCCAGACGTATTTGAGCTTCTGGTGGAGAGTCGATGAGACTGCTCCTGCTGCATGGATCCATGGACGTCCCAGAAGGCAACTGTAAGCAGGCTGGATGTCCATGACATAGAAGACAATGTCAAACTCCTCCGGACCTATCCTTATAGGCAAAGTGATTTCACCAAAGACAGAACGCTTGGATCCATCAAATGCACGAACAACTAGGTCACTCGGCGTCAGTACAACCCCTTCAACCGGTATCTTCTTCAGGATTTGCTTCGGCAGCACGTTCAACGAAGAACCGGTGTCCACCAGGACATGAGACAGCACAGCCCCCTTACACTCCATGGTGATGTGCAAGGCCTTGTTGTGATTCCGCCCCTCAGGTGTTAAATCAAGATCTGTGAACCCCACGCCGTGTCGGGTAGTCACGTTAGCAATTACACCTTCAAGCTGATTGACAGAAATCTCCTGAGGTACATACGCCATGTTTAACATCTTCAGCAAGGCGTCTCTATGTGCCTCAGAGCACAACAGCAGAGAAAGGATAGAGATTTTGGAGGGAGTTTGATTGAGCTGATCTACAATCTTGTAGTCACTCTTCTTTATTATCCTCATGAATTCCTCCACGTCCTTCTCAAACGAGCCACCAGGCACATTCGCTTGAGCAGGAACTTCATCAACAACGGCCTGTTTGCCTTTAGCTTTAGCAGATGCCTCAGCATTGGCATCCCTCAATTGTTGAGGCGCAAACAGCCTACCGCTACGGGTAAAGCCTCCGGGTCCACCCACATTGTCCACAGCAGGACTCACAACGACCGGAGCTTTACTAGCAGGTGCAAAAATCGTCACGGGCGCTTGATTTGAAGGCTTGACCCTGTTCTCAGCCCTCCTGTTGCTTCGGTAGGCATTGTCATACCTCCAAGGCACAGCATTATTGTCCACGGCCCTTCTAACCGGAGCGACGATTGTTGTTGGAGTGTTGGCAGCAACTGGTGCGGATATGGTAACTGGATTACCACTGGTTGTAGGCGCACGCCTTTCAGATGGCTTGAAAAAGATGGTGACAGTAGACACTGCCCCTTGATTTCTGTCATCAGCCCTACTAAACTGAACACGGCCCTGATCCATCAGACCCTGGATACCAGCCCTTAGTAGATCACAACCGTTCTCAGCCTCCGCACAGCCCACACAGTCTCTATCACAGCCCGGATGAACACCACTATTCAGCAGACGGTCTTTAACTACCAGCAAAGAAGTCTGAATCTCTTCAACACTGATCACCAAATCCTCGGATTCAGCCCCTTCAATATAATTTACCCTATGAGCACCATGCGCGGGCATAGGGTTGTTCACAACATTCGGCACAGGGGAGAAATTGATCGTCTTAGAATCGATCAAATCTTGGACTTTGTGCTGGAAAGCCCGACACTTCTCTATATTATGCCCAGGTGCTCCAGAATGGAAATCGCACCGGACATTTGCGTCATACCCAGGTGGCAAGACAGTTGGTGGAGCCATAGTTCTCAACTCCACGAAACCCAATCTGAGCAACTCAGGTAGAAGCTCAGCATATGACATAGGCAACGGGTCAAACCTTCTGTCAGGCTGCAGCCTCTGCCTTGGCTGATAAGGACGTTGTTGCTGTTGTTGTTGTTGTCTTGGTTGTTGAGGAGGTGGACGTTGTTGCGGTGCAGGGATGGTCACTGCAGCAACCTGTCTATATTGATGCTGATTTCTGTTCGGCCCCCGGCGATGCTGAACAGCACTGGTTTCACCTTCTCTACGGCGAGGTGCCCCAGAGAAAGGTTTCTTTGATGAAGAGGAACCCATATCAGTGATCTTCCCAGCTTTGATCAAGCTCTCGGTCCTTTCACCACAAATTACCACATCAGAGAAGCTTCCGAATGGGCAACTCCCCATTCGGTCCATGAACACCCCCTGCAGTGTGCCAATGAACATATCAGTCAACTCCCTCTCCAGCATAGGGGGTTGAACTCTGGCAGCAAGCTCACGCCACCTCTGGGCGTATTCTTTGAAGCTTTCATTATTCTTCTGGCACAGACTCTGCAGCTGAGTCCTGCTCGGTGCCATATCCATATTGTGTTTATATTGTCTGAGAAAAGCTTCTCCCAGATCCCTCCAGCATCGGATAGAGTCTCGTTTGAGTTCCATGTACCAATCTAAAGATGCCCCAGATAGGCTATCTTGAAAGAAGTACATCCACATCTTCTCGTCGTCTGTATATGCCGAGATCTTCCGATAGTAAGCCTGCACGTGGGTGCGAGGGCAAGAAGTACCGTTGTACTTGTCAAAGGTGGGCGCTTTGAATTTGTGGGGAATCTTCAGACCTTCGACCAACCCCATGTTCGTGACATCGAACCCAAGAGAGTTCTGGCATTCCATTGCCCGTATCTTTTCAGCCAGGGCATCGACCTTACGATCCCTATCTTCCATTCTAGCAACATCACCATCGTCCTCACCCATCATTGTGAACATGTCCTCTTGTCTATCAACAAAAGGAGCTGGATGACGCGCCGGAGCCCTGGTAGCTCTGGCGTTAACCTCTGCAGCAAGAGGCTGACCATCAACCCTTATACCCCTGAGTTCTTCTCCAGTGGCATAACCATAAACAGGAGCAGCAGCAACGTTGGCATTTTCGAAACCAGGTGGAGCAATAGGTGAACCGTGGTTAGACGCCTGAATAACCGTTTCCTGTCTCTGAACCAAAGCACGGAGCTCCTCCTGACCCTGAGCAACCCCTTGCATCATCGTCAAAAATTGGGCCATGTTCGCCCTCATCTCAGCCATCTCAGCCTGAACCTGATCCATGCTTCTTCGCTGATTGAGTCTTGTAGAATACCGGTGCGGTCTCTGATCAGCTATCCTGCCTGACACAGGAACCAGAGTGAGAAGTCCGAACCAGAACACCTGTTATGCAACATGTTATGATTATGATGCTAATGCATATGATGCACATGATAATGATCATTTCTCAGGCCTTCAAAGAGCCTGATTCATCTTCGAAAAAAAGCAATCTGCAGCAACGGCACAGTATACAAGAGCAATGAGTACCGAGTGAAACCAATAATTTCATCTGTAAATGAGCACCCGGATCCATCAGTGAACAGGCTCTGGAATGTACCTGAGAAAGGATATGCATGCATGGATTAGTTTTTTTTTCTTTTTTCATTTTTTATTGCATTTCTTTTGAAAAATAAACATGCTATGATGCACATGATGCAGACACGACCGGCAAGCTGTGCAATCTCTGAACACAGGATCGAAGCTTCGGCTCGAACTCTGATCACAACCATCTGAAACCCCAAAGTCAACTGGTCAACTGTCATCTGAGCCCAATCTGAGGAACCGAGTCACCAACGGACCAACCTTAAATTCAGCCCAGGGATCCGAAATAAACGGAACCCTCTGATCAATACCGGGGTCAAACCTCCGGCGTCCAGAAATAACGATCCATAAATCCGACTTATAAATATGACTCTGATCAACGAAACCAAAAGTCACCATCAAAGTCACCATCAGAACATGCATCTGTAAGAATCACCCTCCCCTCACAGGTAAATTCTAATCAGGTTATCCTAAGGCGGATAATGGTCTCGACAATCGGGCAAAGATACTCAATGGGTTTGCCCTTTCGGGTGTGCCATTGTAGCTCCCTTAAGATCGTCTCAACCAAGAATCCGGGAAAGAACGGTCACCAGAGTCAACAGTTCAGATGAAGTAACTCAACCAAAGTGGAATACCCACAGAGGCAAGCACTATCAAATGAACCTCGTCCGGCTTGTGGTACATCATGTTGCCAGGCACATGTTGACCTAACATGAAGGAGGCAACATGAGACCACACTAATCCTAGGTGTATACTCGGGCCTGGGTTTTAGCCCCACTCAGAACACCCACCCCAGACAGAAGAACCACCTGCACAGGAGACAGTTCAATGCCAGTATGATGCATGCAAACGTACATGCAAACAATAAATGCAAACAATAAATGCACATATATACAATGAATGCAATAAATAACAGCACAAAGCAACCAAAACCCTAACCTAGAGAGCGCTAGGAGAGACTCGCTTAGGGAAGAAGGACCAGCACAGGTCAACTTCTCTATATCCCCAGCAGAGTCGCCAGCTGTCGCGTTACGCGAAAAAACCGGCGGGAAAACAAGAACAACAGAGCCGCCACCGTGCGTTATTTATCCCAAAAGAGGGAAAGGAAACGCTCAGAGTAAACCTGGAAAAAGCATGGTCTCGCGACCAAAGAGAATGGGATCGGGAGTCGGTTATGCGAAGGGAAGGTATTAGCACCCCTACGCATCCGTCGTACTCGACGGGATCCACGCACAATAGGAAGGAAAATGGTTGCTAAAAACACTGCTCACACACACACACTGGCTGAAAGAGACACAAGAGGTGAAAGCATCGTCATAAACTATCTTATTGATAGTAGCGTGTATTCTTACTCTCACTTAAAATTGTCTTATTGCCATTACGAGTGAAATACTTTTGAAAGATTTTAATTATACTACTATTTTATCAAGAGTGTGATTTTTCCGAAGTCTCTCAATTTAGTTGTGGAGATTGTCCTACAAAATCTATGTTTAGTTTATGATACATATTTATAGTGTTTCTCACGAAACTCTATGTTATCTAACCCTACTTACGACTCAAATATCCTAAATATTTCGAACAATCCTACATATACATGTAGATATAGAAAGTTTTATTTTGTTTTTATATATTATGTATTGTAGGGACCATCCTCGTAGGTATATTGTTAATGAATAATTTTAATATCTACTATCAATCAATCACAAATCATCATTTTTATGAATATTAAATTACATATAAAATACTAATATTTGTAAAGATATTAAACAATTAAAAGTGAGTCATGGTGTAATTATTTTAATCAAATTCATATTCTTACGCATGATTCTTTAAATTCTTTTCCATGGATTTCATTCACGCACATAACTCATTGCACAAATTCACGCTATAATGATTAAAAAACTTTTCTTTGGTGGAAGATCATGCATTCGCCTTAAGTTGAAACGCAGACAAGTAATATCTTAATCATTAAATTATTTGACCAATTAAAAAGCTTGTTTGGATTTGTTTAAAGTTAATAGAAGAACGTTTACCAGTTATTATCAACTTACGTGAAAGTGATAGATATATTCAAATATTCAAAGTTTGGACAGTTTAAGCATCATCGTGTCTCGTCTTACGTCGACTTAGTAGAACACATGAGTACTACGTAAGAATTTAAATAAAAGCAATAATATTGTCCCATAATTGACTTGGGTCGCTGAGGAAAGCACGATGAATTTAACCAATTAAAAATCAATGCTTAGAAACAGAAAGTTCTTGTTAATGGATTGTTGTTTACTCGTCAGAAATGACAGCGCGAGGAATAACTTCTCTTTACTTTCTATATTTTTGTCTATTATATTTTGACTTTTTAAAAGAAAATTCCTAAAAGAATACAATAATACTTCTCATTTTATAACTTTAACGAACCAGAAAAAATCTCCTATTAACTTGAAAAAATACATTACCTTCTTTTTCTATCTTCTAATTTAGACACGGCATTTTTTTTAAAGATTTTTTTTTGGATTTTTTCTACTATGCATAAACTAATGGAATGATACTAATTTAATCAATGAATATAGTATATATAAAAAAATATCTTTGTACATAATTAAGATTTATTTAAAATTAATTTTTATAGCAGTGTTAAAAAATGAGAATTATTATAATACAACAACTATACATTTTAATGTCTCAAAAAAAGAATTTCTACATAAGATTTATTTTTAATTAATTTTTTTAATAGCGTTGAAATTAAGAATTATTATAATATAACAATTATAACTTTTAATGTTTTAATGTAAATAAGTCACTAAAAAAGTCATTGGTGCGCACATTTCATGCACTAGACAAATATTTTTTTGTTAAATTACAGTGTATTTAAATTGATATTTTTAAAATTAAAATAGGCTTGTATAATTTTTGTCCTCCAATTTTAGATTATTTACGAAGTTAATTTTTTTTTATCAAATTCAAAAAATTTTGATCTCCCACTCATTTATTAGTCCTAAAAAATAATGGTGTATCTATTTTTTTTAATGATGTGTCACATAGATTTTTGATTTTTTAATATATGAGATGCGAAGAAAACTGTTTAAATTTGAAATAAAATGATTAATTAAGTGAGTTAGGACTGAGTTCGAACAATTATATATTAAATAATTATAATTATTTTGTATTACTTAAAAAATTAACTTTTTATATCAAATTCAAAAGATTTTGGTCTCCCACTCACATATAAGTCCTAAAAACCGATGTTGTGTCTATTTTTTAATGATGTGTCACATATATTTTTTATTTTTTAATATATAAGACGTGAGCAACGAATTTTAAATAAGATGATTAACCATGTGAATATTTAGGATTGAGTTTGAACTAAAAATCTCTCAGTTAAATTGGACGAGATCCTTATCATAAAAAAAGAAATAAGATTCTCAAACTTCTTTTAATAATCTTTAATTCACTAAAACAAAGCACCACACTGTTTCATTTGGTTTCTAAGAGTTTGTACTCTTTAGATATAATCACATATTTCCTCGTGAGATATAATTATATATTAAATAATTATAATAATTTTATATTTATCAAATTATTTTATTTTAGTAATGATTCACTTAAATAGATTTCGAAAGACTCAATAACATTTATATGAGATGATAAGGATCTCTTTCAAGTTAATTAGAGATCATGAGTTCAAACTCAATCCTACACAAACAAGAATGTTAAATCTCTCGATGGAGAGCTTTGCACCTATTGTGGTCCTCCTCGTTTCAAAAAATTAGTCTCTAAAGTTGTGCATAATGGATAGTAGATTTATAAAAATAAAAAAAAAACTCTAATGTTGTGCATAAAGCGGGCTCGATTTATAAAATATATATTTAGATTTTGGATGGTACATTTTAAATATTTTTAAATAAAAATGTGAATATTAAAATTTCTTTTAGAAATGAATAATTGAGAGCATATAAAAATAACTCATAACAAATATATATTATTAATGAATTAGTTAAAAATCAAGGTTATTTTGTAATATCATTGAAAATAAGTGGAAAACAATTATAATTTATCAATTATATAATTTTTCATACTTCAATTTTGTTATGTTATTGTTTTAAAAAAAGAGTGTAAATAAATCGAAAATAATATTAAAGAAATTATTGGAACATACAATTAATAAAAAACAAATATTTATCATGAATTAATTAACTTATTTTTTTGTTTTTTAACATCTTCAATAAAATAAAATAAAATAAAATATCATAATTTATGACATAAATCATAAAATAAATATTTATCTCTAAATAACTAATTAAAAATAATATATACTTATAACTATCATATAAAAATAAGAAATAAGTCAATTAAGAAACTATTCGCACATATTTTATCTTTAATAAATTATTCAAATTTAATATTTTTTAAAATATTTTATATATAAAATTAAGAATAATTTTAATATATGAATTATATTTTAATAAAATATATACCTGAAGTTTATAAACTTAAAAGGACATTGATATATTTAAAAGAATATTTTAAAATAAATATAAAAAATATGAGACAAATAATGATTTTTTTTAAATAACCAATATTTTTAAAAAAAATTCAAAATAATCATTTTTTCAAAAAAATTTTTCCAAAATAACCCTCTTTCAAAACAGATGCGCCAGATGAACTGACACATCCATTTCCCATTAGGAGGAGGCGCCAGCTTGAGTGGCGTATGCATTGGATGCCTCATGAAGAGGCGTCAATGCCTATGGCATGTGGTGTATGCGTCAATTCATCTGGCGCATACACCTCTGTATTAATTTTTTTTTTTTATTAAATAATGAAATATAATGTTAAAAAAATTTATTCATGATATAATAAATGTTACATGGGATCGACAAAAATTTAATGACCCGCCCGATCGAAACGTCCCCCTATTCCACATCCAGGTGCGTTAGTTTGTCTTCGAGGTCTCCCACAATTTTCCTGAGGTGTTTGGGGTCTTTGCGTGCTGTCCTGGTCGAATGATGTCTGGTGTGAAGGTCCGGTGGAAGTTCCAGCGATATTTGATAGATGTGTCATCATTTGTTCCCAATATCCGGGGGGCTCTGGCCAACAACGCTTCCGTAATGGAGTTTGGTGCCCATGTCATCGTAGTTAGGTCGATGGGGTTGGGTGGATTATGGACGGTATAGTTTCCCGAATTGGGACATTGAATCGTTTTAGAAACAATGGTTGTGTGTTTTGGTGATGGGATGTTTGAGTGGTCATTAGTGGGGGGCTATGATGAAGTGGCCCATATGAATCATCTGGGATATAGACGTTTGTGGTTGAAGCGTATGGTTGTTGGTGGGTATGGTTTGATTCTTGGTTTTGTGGTTGGATGGGTGGCATGAATGGATTGCGACATTGGGTGTTTGGTTGTTGGGAGGATGGCATGAATGGGTTGCGAAGTTGGGTGTTTGGTTGTTGGGTGTATGTGGTAGGTTGATGGTGTGAGGTTGGTTGTTGGGTTTGGGTGGTTTGATATTAGTGTTGGACGGGGACTTGTTGTTGGGCGTACGATGACGAAGCTAGTTGGTGTGGATCAATCAAATACCGCGGCTCAGACACAAATTGTTGCGTTGTTACCGACCTAAACCATGTCATATATAGTTGAATTGGTCTTGCACCATGGATGACTGGTTCGTTTAAGATGTGTTGTCTTTGATTCCTCCATTGACGATACATATCTTTTGCAAAGTCTCTCTAGTCAGAATAATCCCATTAGGAATCAACTCTTTTTTTATGCCAATCTCCCAAACACGTCGGAGGTTCTGGAATCTGTTGTTGCATGTCGAACTGCAGTTTTACCCGGTCACTCTGGTGCATCTCCACAGTAGTGAACTGGATAATTGATGTTTTTGTTGTCCAAACTGCAGCATCGTCATGGTTAACCCGATGATCAATACCCGGATATGGCCTCCAGTTCACACATGCATGCTGACAAACCCAATGCAAGACCATCGAAAACTAAGCTCTCAGCTAATATGCGATGAAATATTGTTTGTCGTTGGTGACAATCCGTCGTTAAAGGTGAGTACAATAGTCTCGTATATTTTAGCACAATAGTAGTACACTCCATCATATAGGAAGGCATGGATAGCTAGGACAAAGGTTGTTGAAAAATTATTTGGCAATTGGGAGGAGTCTTACAAACAACTTCCAAAATACCTGTTGGCACTAAAATAGTATGCTCTAGGGACTATTGTAAAGTTGGAAACGTTGCCCGCGTAGACACCAGACAAGACGTGTGCTATTGGAAATGGAATATTCCACCGTCTCTTCTGGGCGTATCAACCATGCATCTTAGATTTTTCTTTCTGTAAACCTATTATATAACAACGGTTAACATTGGGGCCACATGACAACAAATCTTGTGGAATCAATGAACTTTTCCTTCAAAGGCATTCGTAACCTACCTATAATTTCTTTGGTGCAGGCAACATATTTCAGGCTAGGGGCGCTGTTTGAGACCAGACGTTCCAAATGGAGTTCAGTGTTGCAATCTGGACAGTTATTCAGTGATGCTTCAATGAAATTCATTAGACATGAAGTTTCCAAAGCAAACACATGTGGTCACAGTGTTTGACCGCACCAATGGTTGGTATAGTGTTGTCGAGTCCATGGATCACAATAAGGGCATGCCGATGGGACAATACAGAGTCGAACTAGATAGGGGTTGGTGCGACTGCGGAAAGTTCCAAGCCTTCCGTACGCCCTGCTCCCATGTCATTGCAGCATGTTCAAAGGTTCGAAGAGATCCATCCTACTTGTTATCTGGCGTTTACAAAGTCACCAACCTATCAAATGTTTATAAAATTAGTTTTTCTATAGTGGCAAAAGAGGATTACTGGCCAGAATATCAAGGGGACATCGTCTGGCACAACGAAGTTATGCGAAGGAAGAAAAAGGGTCGTCCAAATAACACTCGTATTCGAACCGAAATGGATACGGCGAAACAAAATGGTTAGATTGTGTAGTTCATGCCGTCAGCCAGGTCATAATCGTACTAATTGTCCTAGTGTTGGAACGAGCACAACTAGATAAATTCACATGTACCTCTGTTGTAATATATGAAAAACTAAATTTATTTTATATTATAAGTTTGTGAGGAAAATACATTACATAAACAACAACACAAACAATTAAAACAACTACAATACAATAACTAAGCGATTACAATCATCAAAACAATTTTGAACATGTAATGCATCATCCTATGAACGTCTCGGTCCGTCTCAATATCCACTCATTCACGCACTTCTCCATTTTGGTTGAACGTGAACACAAGTCATTGGATTCTTCTAATTCTTTCACCATCTCCAATTTCTCCATCTAACCAACTGTTCAACGTCTGATTAAGACGTTCAAACGAATCTATATTCCAAATTCGAATCTTTATCGGAGACGCAACGACGAAAAATATTAAATCGGCATTTCGCTTGTGAATGTATTCAAACATGATTAAAACTTAAAAACTTGAAGGAGAGTGAAGTTGAATTAAAGAAAATGTGGTTGTAGGGTAAGAGTTGTGAAAAATATTGCATAGAGGGCGAGGTATTTATACAAAATGAGCTAGAAAATGCATGCGCCAAAGGGATAGGCGCTTTACATGTCAAGACATGTAGGCGCCAGAGGCATTGACACCTCTTCATGAAATAACCGATGCATGCGGCACTCAAGCTGACGCCTCCTCCTAAGGGGAAATGGATGCATCCGTTCATCTGACACATCTGTTTTGAAAGGTGATTATTTTGAGGGAAAAATTGAAAAAATGATTATTTAAAAAAATAAATTAAAATACTGATTATTTAAAAAAAAATCACAAGTAATTGTCATTGATAATTATAAAAAAATACTTGACAAAAATTCATCAATAAAAATATGAATAAATATTTGTAAACATATAAATTTTTTTTTGTCAATGACATATAAAAAGTATGGGAAAAATATTTGTTACTATTTAACATAAAAAATGCTGAACAAAAAAACACACGAGACATTATTGTTATTACGTTAAAAAAAATAAGGCCCATATTTTTAATGGTAAATATAAAAAAAAACACAGATCACATTTTTTTTATAAATATATAAAAACTAGAACACATTTTTTTTATAAATATATAAAAATATACGGAATAAATATTTGTCGATGATGCATAGAAAAAAAAACAATTATTTATCTTTGGTAAATATTTTTAAAAAGAGGACTCAAGTAAATCAAGAAATTATATCTGCATTGAATGTACAAAAGTTAATTATAACAATTTGATAAATATATTTAAAATCAAACTGTAATGTACGTGATTATTTCATATGTTTAATTGTTGAAATAAAAAACAAATATTTCATTATTTATGTTATTTAATTTTAATTATAATATAGAAATGTTATATTAATTTTTTTATATATTATTTATTATATATTTTACTAACACATTACTATTTATGGTATACATGTGCAAGACACAAGTATTTGTAATAAATAAAAAAGAGAATAATATTTTTATTAAATATTGAAATATTTATATTCACTACTATTCTATGTTGGAACTAGAAATATGTGGAGATAGAATGAACTTGAGTTTTGATGTGGTGTAGTGAATTTTTGGTATTGTAGAGTATGATGAATCAGCAAGATTAATACTTCAGTGCATAAGTCTATGAATGAGTAAAAGAGTAGTTCGAATGTGTGAATGAAAGAATACCTGAAATGGTGCGTGTTGGATTTTACATGGCGAGGGCGGGCGGTTAAAATTGTCCTTGTGAGATGCGACATCTTATGCAGGTTTCCGTCTGGTCAGATCTAACAGTGGAAAATGCATTGGTATCAACTAGTGAAATTTTATTTGTTAGGCGAATCTTTTTGTGTTATGTCTATTGTCATACCCCAAATTTACCATACCTCTTATACAATTTTCATGACCCTAATGCATAGCCACACATTCATCGTCTCATCATCTCATTTGTATTTACATTCATAACAAGATAGCATGCTACATAAAGTCAATGCATGGTGTTCATATCTGAGAACCACCAAGATCTCTTGATCATGTTAGGGTGTGTCCAATCCATCCTAAACCATAATTCTCATCTTCAAGCACTCTTTGACTTTGTGAGACTACACAAGTCATCCTATTCACCTATAAACCCCTAATTGAAAGGTGGATCTTGTTTAGAATCATTGCTTGATCATCTGGTCATCTATAGGCTTCAACCTTAATCCATTGATCCTTTGTGGCTTGTACAAGTCATCATTTGATTGTATGCTTTGACCTTGCCCTTGAGGAAACCCTAATATCCAACCATTGGTTATTCTCTAACCTTGTAAAAATACACCATGGCATTTCATGCACACCCGCCCCCTAGTTTGTATGACTTTGACCCTTGAGGAACCTTTTGGTCTAAGAAACCCTAATTCTTCCCCTTTGCTTCTATGCTTTGCCTTTTTGCCTGAAACCATACTTCATGGAGATTTCACTTTATCACTTCATCATCCATTAGTCCATTTACATCCAATTCAAGCTCATTCCATTCATCATTCGTCCAAGGAACCCAAGAGATCAATTTTGGCCAAAGTTTGACTTTGATCAATAATTGACTTTTTGATCAACCTTGACCAAAGTCAACACATCTTTCCAAAACCCTAATTTCCACAAATTTCAATCATCATCCACCAAACATCCATCCATTTCATCCATAATTGGCAATACAGGTGAAAGTTTTCGTTTGAACTTTGAATTTTAAAATCACAAAGGTTCATCCATAAGCATGGCCCATGATCATCTTGTAAAGCATCAAGGCTTGGTTTCTATCAAGACTTTATCATTTGGTCTTCCAACAATCATCATTGTGCCTTGAAATTCAAGAAACATCAAAAATGCAAAAGTGCTCCTAACGCCATATAAAAGTTAGTGGAAATAATTAAAACTAGTAGCCATAATTAAGAAGCATAAATTTGCAAGAACTAAAATAATACGCGATGAAATAAAATAATTGACTGAAATGGAAATTACATTAATTAAAGATAGTAGTAACACATGTTCACGTCGATATATCGACTGTCAAGTAAACACAAACTGAAAATTAACAACAAAGGGAAAATACCGATGACAATTAAAAATACTAAACTAGAAAACAGGGAAACTCTAGTACAATCGATCAACACTAGCTATCACTTCGGTCCAAAAGAGCGTTGAAAGGAATGAACTTGATGGAAAACATGATCGAACTGCTCATTAACAACATCCATAAATACGAGGAGATCCACTCGAAGAGAATTTGCTTCTCCTCTAATAAAATCAACTTCAGATTGCAGAACATATATAGCAGTGCCGAAATCAATAGGAGGAACAACATGATGTGCACCATAGGCGTGTGAATTAGCATCAGGGAAAATGGCTTATGGGTTCATATAATGTTGAGGGCTATCGGGAGGTGTAGGAGACTCACTTTGGCCCTCTAAGTTGTAAAACCAGTTCTCACGGTTGTGGACATTAGTTTTCTCATGGTTCGGAAGTGTAAAATTCTGGACTACTTCGTTACCAATCAACAACTCAAACTCCGCCGGTCCTAAATTGGCAATGATTCCTCGGTTGAAACAGAAGTTTAGGTGCATGGGATGGATACCACCAAAAGCATGTAAGCGGTTAAGCGGGTATCTCAGGCATAAAGCATCAGCAATCATGGTTACTAACCCACCAATGATAATAGTACAGTGGGTTTCTCGGGAAATCCTGTCGAGGTTTGCTAACATAAAGGCAACAACATTTACTGGTCTCCCTTGGGAGGCACAGTACAGGATAAAAAGTTCGTCCCTAGAAACAGCAGTGATGTTCTCTTCCTTACCGAACAGGGTATGGGCCATGATTTTATGAAAGTAGCGGATGGCAGGGTTGTGTATGTTTTCGGAAAACATGGTGTGAGGTTCAGGATGATAATTTCCGGTTATGGTTCCCCAGAAAAAGTCAAGGTCCAGGTCTGTAAAGGCATCATCATGGGCAATGGTGTATACATCAGGGCCACTAGGAAATCCTAGTAACTCAGCCATCTCATGGTGGGTGAAACAGTACTTGGTTCCAAAGAGCCTAAATGTAGCCAAGCCTCTACCAAATCTTATTCCTCTGTTAGGGTCATAATAAAGTAATAGGTTATGTTCAATGGAGATTTTTGTTGGTGATCTAGGAATATTTATGCAACCTTGAGACTTTCGGGAAAACAAATGACTTTCTCTTGATTTTCACGTACATCAAGGCAATTTTGTTTCTTTTCAATATGTTTTTAATTCTTTTTAAGTTTCAAATTTTCATCATCAACAAATAAATGATGCTTTGCATAACAAAGAAAACACAAAAGAAACACAATTAACAATGGTTGATAGGCAAAATACTTTATTTGGAATGATAGCACGCAAATGGCGTAGCTCCATGGAATGTTACAATTTTGAAAATGGAAATAAGGAAAGGTTTATATTGAATCTAATGACCACTACCATCCCTAATAGACATGATTCCCCAAAACCTTGCTTTTGAGGGGAGTAACTGGATTGATCTTCCATCTCTGATTTTTCTGTATTGGTCACTAGCATCTGATGCAGTTTATGCATTTTGCCCCTAACTTTTTCCTGGATCGCCCTTTCGGGTTTTCAATCCACCGGGACGCCTTTTTTTTGCCTAAATCGTCCTTTTAGGTTTTCGACTTAACGGGTTTTTATTAGGCATAGTATTTTTTAACTGCATCAGAGTTCACGGGGTGTGATAGCTCTTCATCATCCATAGTTGTAAGAATCAAGGCACCTCTAGAGAAGGCTTTCTTCATAACATATGGGCCTTCATAATTGGGGGTCCACTTCCCACGTGAGTCCTTGTGTATTGGCAAGATCTTCTTGAGCACGAGGTCTCCTTCTCTGAAATCCCGAACACGTACTTTATTGTCAAAAGCCCTTTTGATCCGTTTCTAGTATAACTGTCTATGGCACAAAGAAGTCATCCGCTTCTCATCTATGAGGTTTAACTGATCAAATCTGTTTTGGATCCATTCAGCCTCTTCTAGCTTGGTCTCCATCAAGATTCTCATTGAAGGTATCTCCACTTCAATTAGGAGAACCGCTTCCATCCTAGATACCAAAGAGAATGGGGTTGCCCCTGTTGAAATGCGGACGGAAGTCCGGTATCCATGCAGTGCAAAGGGTAACATTTTGTGTCAATCCTTATATGTCTTCACCATTTTCTGCATGATCTTCTTGATGTTTTTATTAGCGGCTTCAACAGCGCCATTCATCTTTGGACGATATGGTGAAGAGTTATGGTGCTCAATCTTGAAGCTTTTGCATAATTCTTTCATTGTCTTATTGTTCAGATTTGTCCCATTGTCTGTAATGATCCGGCTTGGAACTCCATATCGGCAAATAATCTCTTTCTTGAGGAACCGTGTAACCACTTATTTTGTCACATTAGCATAAGAGGCAGCTTCTACCCATTTGGTAAAGTAATCAATCGCAACCAGGATGAAGTGGTGACCATTGGAAGTTGTAGGCTCGATGGCGCCAATCATATCGATGCCCCACAATGAGAAAGGTCAAGGTGATGTCAAAACATTTAGTAGGGTTAGAGGAACATGTACCTTGTCGGCATAGATTTGGCATTTATGACATTTTCTGGCATAATTGAAGCAATCAGATTCCATGGTCAACTAGTAGTAACCAGCTCTCAAAATCTTCTTGGCCATGGCATACCCGTTGGCATGAGTTCCAAAGGATCCTTCATGAATCTCCTTGATCAACAAGTCCGCTTCATGTCCATCCACGCGTCTGAGCAAAATCAGGTCGTGGTTTCTCTTGTATAACACATTATTGCTTAAGAAGAATTTGGATGCCAATTTCCTTAACGTTTTCTTGTCAAGGGTTGTTATATCTATTGGATATTCTTGGTTTTGCAAAAAGCATATGATGTCTTGAAACCAAGGTTTACCATCAGCTTCCTCTTCAATCAAATGACAGTAGGCAGGCTCAACTTTCCACTCTATCTGAATGAGAGGCGCTTCATTATGGAATCTAACTTGGTACATTGAAGCCAACATAGCCAAAGCATCAACTATTTGATTCTCAATCCTCGGGATATGACGGAAAGTGATTTCGTCAAAGTATTTTATTAGCTCCATGACATAGGCACGATATGGGATCAACTTGGTATCACGGGTTTCCCATTCGCCCTTGACTTGGTATATCACCAAGGCTGAGTCTCCACATACTTCGAGGATTTTGATTCGGAGATCAATTGCTGCTTCGATGCCTAGGATGCACGCCTCATACTCTGCTATATTATTTGTGCAATCAAAACACAACCTTGCTGTGAAAGGAGTGTATCCACCATTCGGGTTCAATAGAACAGCTCCTACTCCATGCCCCATGTAATTGGAGGAACCATCGAACATGAGCTTCCACCGAGATCCGGATTCCGGTCCTTCATCAGGTCCTGGGATTTCACAATCTTTTACTACCATAATATCTTCATTAGGGAAGTCAAATTTCAACGGGTGGTAGTCTTCAACAGGCCGGTTTTCCAGGTAATCAGATAACACACTTCCTTTAATGGCTTTCTGGGATACATATTGGATGTCATACTCAAACAGTAACATCTGCCAACGGGCGAGTCTCCCAATTAAAGCAGGCTTTTCAAAGATATACTTTATTGGATCCATTTTTGAGATCAACAAAGTAGTATGACAAATCATGTACTGCCTTAGACGGAGAGCGGCCCATACTAAAGCACAACAAGTTTTCTCCAAGAGTGAATATTGAGTTTCACAATCAGTAAACTTCTTACTTAGATGGTAGATAGCATGTTCTTTTCGGCCGGTTTCATCATGTTTTCCCAACACGCATCCCATCGACTTCTCAAGCACAGTTAAATACATAAAGAGTGGCTTCCCCTGAACAGGTGGAATTAGAATAGGGGGCTCTTGAAGGTATTGTTCGATCTTCTCAAAATCCCTTTGGTAGTCAGAGTTCCATTCAACTGTTTGATCTTTTCTAAGCAACCTGAATATAGGCTCACACGTAGCAGTCATATTAGATATAAACCTAGAGATATAGTTCAAACGTCCCAGGAATCCTATGACTTCTTTCTCTGTACGTGGATCAGGCATTTCTTGTATTGCTCTAACCTTGTCTGGATCTACCTCAATTCCTCGTTAACTAACAGTGAAACCAAGCAACTTTCCAGAACGGACACCAAAGGTGCATTTAGGAGGATTCAACCGTAGTCGGAATTTTCGGAGACGCCCAAATAGCTTTTGCAAGTGATCTATATGATCCTTTTCACTTTGGGATTTTGCGATCAGATCATCGACATAAACCTCAATTTCCTTGTGCATCATATCATGGAAAAGAGTGACCATTTCTCTTTGGTAAGTTTCCCCGGCATTTTTGAGACCAAATGGCATTACCTTGTAGCAAAATGTTCCCCAATGGGTGATGAATGTGGTCTTTTCCATGTCTTCGGGAGCCATATTAATTTGATTATAACCCGAGAATCCGTCCATAAAGGAGAAGACCGCGAACTTAGCAGTGTTGTCTACCAGAGTGTCAATATGTGGCAGGGGAAATCGTCCTTTGGTCTAGCTTTGTTTAGATCCCTGTAATCAACACACATCCTGACCTTGCCATCCTTTTTGGGTACTGGTACAATATTAGCTACCCATTGAGGGTACTTCGCAACTTCTAGAAAACCGACATCAAATTGGAATTTCACCTCGTCACTGTAAGACCCTAATTTTGACCCTAAGATCCCTCATGGCATCATAACATGGCATTTACATTGCCTCAAGGATCATAAGCATCTTGGCTCCTTACCTTTGGGGTGGGGTCTCTTGTGATTGGTTTGAGATCACCAAGCATGCTTGAAGTATATATTATTGCTTTTCTCATTTTTATTTACTAACCAAAAGCACAAAAATATGTCACTAACATCTCTTGTTTGTAGCTTGAGCAGTCACAAGGTAAAAAGCTTCTAGAAGATCCTATATGCGTTAATATGGCCAAGAGAAGATGAAAGCAAGCATGGATATGGTTCTCAAAGCTCTCATCCATCAAATATGCCTCCCAAGTATCTTAATTCATCATTTTGATCAAAGCAAATCAAAGGTTTTGAGGTTTGTTTCCCAAAGAAACCCTAATTCATCTGTTCATCAACTATGCCTTGCTCATGAAGCAACCTTAACCCATGGTCAAATGAAATCAAGGGAAGTTCTTTAATTTATAATTTCATGCATATTTGAACTTATTTGAGTGTTCTCAATCATCCATTCATCAAGATATGAGTTTTGGACTTGAGAAGTTGATCAGTCAATTCATCTAACTATTTTGAAATACACTGAGACCTAACGTTTTATGTGTTGGTCAAATGGAGATGACCCCAAGAAAAAACATATTCTTAAGAACCATATGAACAACTTTCATGTTCATCAAAATTTAATTTGAAGCTTGGAAGGTCATCATCCATTCCAAAATATTATAGGCCATTTTGACTGAAACCCTAATTTTGGGTCAACTTCCCAAGGACATAACTCCTTCATTTTTCATGATTTTGAGGTGAGACTTAATTCATTGGAAATATTAAGATGTCTAATTCAAATGTCATGTTGAGAAAAATTGCAAAATCTCAAAATAAATACATGTGATAATGCAAAACATTATAGGTCACTTTGGACCAAATGCATTGAAATGTGAAAAAGTCCAATTTCAAGTGCCCATAACTTCTTCATCAAAAATCCAAATGATGCAAAATTTAAGTCCAAATTGATTGTCTTGAAAAGAACAACAACTTTCATGTTGAAGGTTTTATTATTTGGAGCTTGCATAATTAAGACATAAAGGCTTGAACTTTGGCCAATTTTGAAAATTCCACATATGAATGTTTTGCACCCTACACTTCAAGTTCAATTTTCATTAATTTTCAGGGTCCAAATGCAGTTTTGATCAACATGACATTTGTTCCTTATGCAACAAGCTTTTCAACCATTACCCATAAGGCGATGTTTTATTTTTGGAAGTATCATTTTCGAAGAGGGGAACTTTTTAGGGCATTTTTGGAAAATCATTTCAATTGCCATGCATGATCCAAATACACCTCATCTGCACGTCCAAAACATATTTGGTGATGTTTAGCTTGCCATTCCAATCAGAATTGGGCCCTCCATGCACCTGTACATGCCCATGCATGGAGGCCCTCTTCACCCATGCACACACTTTACTCATGCTTGCAGCTCCCTTCATCTATAAATACAAGGCCCTGGCTTCATAATTTCACAACCTAAAGGCGCCCCAATTGTTGCTCAACTGAAAACTCAACCCTCACTAAAGGAACTATCTCATTTCTCTTCCATTTTTTTAGATCTGAATTTTGATTTCATTGATCAATCTTCAGATCTCAAAGTTCCTAAACCTTCTCTACTTGATCCATAGTGCTTAATGTTTGCAAAAGAATCCAAAGATCTTGACTCAAATCCTTGTAATTCAAAGGTTTTCTTCAACTGAATTTTGCTTTGAACCAGCTTGTATAGTGTTCCATTTGCTTTGTTATGATGTGATCTGAAGTTCTCTGCATAGAGGCAACATTGCTATGCTTTCAATTTTTAAAAATCATTGAGTTCACTTGAACACCACAGAATTTCCACCTCTGATTTCTCTCAATCTAGAGATCTAGAGTGGAATTGAGTGGCACAGGGGTGATGTACATCACCCCAGCTTTCGAATGATGTCTGGATCGTGCATTTTGGTTGCCTTTTGAATCTCTGCAAATTTGGATGTGGCCGGAAGTTGGCCAAAGAAGACGGTGGCGCTGGTCACCGTCTGGTCTCCAGATTCAATCATATCCGTTCATTGCCTTTTCCAAATTGAATCTCATGCGTCTCTTGTTATGACTTTTTTTAATGCTCCATGTGATTCGTTTGACTCACATGTTTGGTAGGCGCGCGCTGTGATCCACATGATGTGCCAGCTCAATTAATGAGCTCAGATCCATTTTATTTCTAAAATTCATATCTCTCTCATTATTGGTCCAAAAATTATGGGACCAATTTCTTTCTTCTCCTTTTAATTTCTACTTTCTAAAAATCATTTTTAATATTTTTTATTTTATCATTTTCTATTTTTTAGTAATTTTCTCTTTTCTGCTTATTTTTAATTCATTTAAAATAGTTTTTGATATCCAAAAAATACAAAAATATTTTTCCAACCTTTTTGAATGATGATAGATCTATGAAAAATATTCTCATCAATTTATTAATTGATTTGAGATTTATTTGAGATTTTAGTTCAATTAAGTTATTTTTATGCATTTTTAATTGATTTAAAATAGTTTCTGACCTTTAAAAATGCTGAAATTTTTTGTCAAACTTTATTTGACCTTGTTGAACTTGGGATAATTCACTTGGACTTTTCAAAGTTGATTTGAAGTGAATTTGAAGTTTGACCTTTCTTTATTATTTTAATTCAAGTTTTATTTTAAATATTAAAAATTCCAAAAATATTTTATTTGTTTCTTGACTTCTAATTCTCATTTTGCTTCTGTTTTCTATTTGTTTGACCTTGATCTTCTCTATCTTTGGTCAACACTTGTTGATTAGTACATACCATTTCCATTAATGCACTTTAATTCTTCATCTTCTTCTTCTCCTTCTTCTTTGTCTTTTTGATCAATGAGTTAAAGGTTGATGGTTAGCATTGATACATGGAGGTTTAATCTTTCTTGATTCAAATCTAATTTATCTTGATCATGGATCAAGTGAATGGTTTTGCATTAAGGATAGATTGCTTCCTAAATCATGCAAAGAACCTAAATCAATACAAGATCATTTCTCATTTTCTTTTTGGCATGGCAAGTTGTTGGAGTTTGATTCACTAATCAAGACCTCTAACTTGTGTTGTTGCCTACATTATTATTGACCGGCCTCCGATAGTTGTGACTTCTACATAAGTCCAATTACGATTGCTTAACATAGCGCTAAATTTTCCTTATGGCACACTAACTATTAACACTAACCATTAACCATTAACATTTAATTCTTGCTCTTTACATTTATGCAATTTACTATTCTTGTACATATTATTCATTTGCTTTTGCCCTTTGCTCATTTGAGCACATGTTTATGTTAATTCAATTTGCCTTTTGCTCACTTGAGCACATAATGGTATATATATTATTGTGCTTGTGCTTTTGTCTTGATTGTTGTGGACCAAATGCAAAGAAATGGACAAATGGACTTAGTTTCTAGGACATTCCCTATGCAAATTGGAGTAAAAAGAGGCCTAAATGTTGAAGATGGATTAGAAGGACTAAACCTCTAAACTCACTCTTGTCCATTCTTGATTTACTTCATAGAACTTGTTGATGTGTGTGTTTTTGTGCTAGGGGATCCTATTTGAGCCAAATTGAAGAACCATTGCCATGATCATCCAAAGTGAAAGATACAAGAGACATTGGGGATCTTCTAAAAGCTTGTTTGATTATCCTGATTGCTTGAGCTTACTATTATTTTGCTTGCATATTCCAAAGGATGGGAGCTACTTGGATCATCAATATGATCTCAAGAGAGGAACTCCATTTGTGGTCTTGTTTCTTATCCCTCATCTCTTGTATGATTAGGACTTTAGCCATTCTTCTTCTTCCCTCCACTCTAACCCAAGCCACAACTTTTTGTGCAAACATTTAACACTTCTTTTCAAATATCAGAAACCTAAGCCTTATGCTTTTGATTTTCCAACTTTCTTTTCATAACACTTATTTTGAATTGAATCCTTAAATCAACTTTGACCATATTCTGTAAATACTTTTCATTGGTAAATATAACTCATTCAAATGCTTTTGTGGTTTCAATGGCCACTTCCTTAATCAAAACTTTTTTTATAACCTTTAGCTATTAGGTTTGAGTTATCCTTGAGGTAGATATAATACTCATCTATATCCTTAGTGATGGACAATGAGTCTTCCATGCTTACTATAGGGTTAACCCCTCACTAGCATGTTGAAGTTATCCTCACATGGTGGATTTGTGGTTTTAGGTTGAGTTTTCTCCCTTGGATAACAGAAGACCTTAAGGCTTTTGGACCAATCAATTCACCAACTCATTTTGATATTTTTTACCCCGAACTACGAGGTTTTGATCCTAATCTTTTTTAAGATGGTACGTAGGCAATGGGTTTATCCATCCAAACACAAAATGTAAATAACTTGTATATTCTCTTCTCATCTCTTCAATCATGTTTGCACAAACAAATTTTCACAAAATACCAAACTTACAACAAATATGAAAAGGGCTCCCTAGGAGTGCCTAGGATGATTTGGGTGCTTAAAACCTTCCCATTGCATAGCCAACCCCCTTACCCAGATCTCTGACATTTTTACTAGTTTTTGATTCGATAAAACTTTTAGGTTTTTGTTTGCTTTCTAACCATTCCTTTGGATAAATAGAAGTGAAGTGGCGACTCGACTTGTATGATTTACCTTAGATTTAGTCAATATCTCTAATGGTAACGAATACCCCGCTACAGAAAAGTGGCGACTCTGCTGGGGACATTTGCCTAGTGGGTTTTGCCTACTTTTCATTTTTGTTGTATTGTATTGTATATTATTTTGTGACATATTTTTTCTGCAATTTGGGATTACTGTATTGTATGTAATGATTGAATTGCTTGAATATTAATTCCTTGTATGCTTGGTAATCTTTGTGAGATGAGTTCTATACCCGAACTCGAGTGCACTTAGGATAGGAGAATGGCATAGTCTTGTTGACTTGTGTGGAGTTATTCCTTAGCAAGTTGACTTGCAAGTCCATTCACTTGGTGGAGGTCATGTTGGGATCAATAATGTCACACAAGTAGTTGTGGTTAGACATTACTCTTTCCAATATAGACCTTAGAAGCCAAGGACCTTAGTTTACAAAGCCCATCTTAGCCTATTCTTAGGATGTAGTGAGAAAGTCGTTCAAAGTGTAAGATTTGATACGATTGTTACGTGATACTACACTAATAAGAGTCTCTCTTGAGAATATTTTTGGAATACGAGTAGTCGTTTATCCCGATAATATCCGAAAGATGGGATGATGACTATGGGAATCTCTTGTAGAACATGTTTGGCAGGTTTAAACCCTAGTACACTCCCTTTGGGTGGTTCTTAAACCAAGACTCCATGCTCGTGACTTGCAACAAACCCTTGATTCATGGTTGATCCGTTCTTTTATCCTTAATATCAATGGAACTTGGGTGTTGATAAGGTGTAAACCATAATCCACCAAAATGGATGATTAATATTAAGGATGACATGATCCATCCCATGACCTTTGTTTGATGTGCTTTGCTTGATCCTTGAGTGTGTTTGTTGCATTCATGCATTCGTGCACCCATTTGCATCCATATCATCAATAATGAGAAAATTTTCAAGGAACTTAAGAGGTCTATTTGCAAATTTTCAGACATGGAAAGACAAAGAAGGAATACAAAGAAGTACAGTTTCAGACAACCCGACCTGAAAGAGCTAAGGAACTTGACATCCTATGTATTATATCCCTTGGGTTTCAAGGCTCGTTTTGGGAAGCTTCTATCTGTTTTGACTACTCAAGTAGACGAAGGATTGATGAGTGTATTGGTGCAGTTCTATGATCCCTTGTACCGTTGCTTCACATTTCCGGATTTTCAGCTTTTGCCCACGCTTGAGGAGTATGCCTACCTTGTGGGTATACCTATTCTAGACCAGTTGCCGTTCAGTGGCTTAGAGAGTGTTACTACTTCTCAAGAGATAGTTGATATGTTGCATATAGATGAATCTCTGGTTGGTGCTCATATGACTACCAAAGGTGGAATTCAAGGTCTCCCTTCTGAGTTCCTCTATGCTCAAGCTACTATGTATGGGAAGGCCATGAGTGAGGATGCCTTTGAGACCATATTTGTACTTCTCATCTATGGGCTAATGTTATTCCCCAACATCGACAAGTTTGTGGATGTGAACACTATTAGGATTTTCTCTACTCTTAATCCCGTTCCGACTCTGTTGGGTGATACTTACTTTTCTTTGCATATGAGGAATGCAAAGGGTGAAGGTACCATTGTGTGCTGTTTACCTCTGTTGTACAAGTGGTTTATTTCGCACTTGCCTCACACGGTCGCCTTCAAGGAGAACAAAGGATGTCTACGGTGGTCCACGAGACTCATGTCTCTAACTAATGATGATATCTTTTGGTACAACTGTGTGTATGATGGTGTGCAGATTATCGACTCTTGTGGTGAATTCTCCAATGTGCCTCTTCTTGGTACATGTGGTGGGATTAACTACAACCCTATTTTGGCACGTCGTCAGCTTGGGTTCCCCCTAAAGGATAAACCCAATAACATTCTATTAGAGGGTGTGTTATTTCAGGAGGGTAAAGATCCCCAAGGCTTGAAGGGCAGGATGGTCTACGCTTGGCACAAGATTCATAGGAAAGGAAGGAAGGAGCTAGGTCCAAAGAACTGTATCGTTTTAGAGCCTTATACCTCTTGGGTTAGGAGGAGAGCTTCCGAGTACCTCATGCCTTACGAGTATCCGAGACCTACACCTTTGGTTGTGGCTGGGCCTTCAACCCTCCCTGACCAAGGAGTAGTGGAGTCGAGAGACGAAGATCGTTCGCATGCTTGGATCCGTGAACGAGAGGAGTTGCTTCAGCAGATCAGAGAGAAGGATGCTTTGATAGAGTTCCTCGAGCACTAGGTTATTGATGATTCTGATGATGCATGGACTTCTCTACTTCCTCAGTCTTCCATGTTTTGGAAGAGGAAGTACGATCGACTCGCCAAAGAGAAGGCAGACATGGAGGCAGCCTACGAGAGGGAGGTGAAGAGGCTTTGTGCATCTTATCTTCCAGTCTCCAGAGCTCTAGATGATTGCTTCTAGGGTTCCATAGGATGTTCATTTTCCTTCTCTCTTGTATTGTATTTGGTTACCAAGACTGTACTTCTTTGGTGTAAAAATATTTCCAAATGTTATTTATATAATATTTCCATCTGCGATAAATGTTCCAATATTTGCAAATAGAACTCTAAAGTTCCTCTGATAAATAAAAAACAAATCATATGCACAAGCATTGCATGCATCATGTGCATAAGCAGGTTTTGCTCCAGGCTTCTCGTTCTATGGTCTAAATTTGTGTTCTTCATTTATTTTGAAGACAAGCTGACTCACCGGTACTACACTCGAGCCAACGCATCAAGACTAATGGATCATTTGGAACAAGAGAACCGTGAGCTTAAGGAGGAAGTAGCCAGATTGACTGCCCTGATGGAGTCATTCATGGATGCCCAGAGCCAATCGTCTCCAACACCTTTAACTCCCCCCCAGAGGAAAGTCATCTCTGAGATTGTCTCTTCAACAGTGCCTGCGGCTAACGCCCACTTCGCACCAACAGCCATGCCAGCCGGGTTTCCGTGGGGGATGCCTCCCAACTTCATGCCTGAGGGTCCTGTGCCCACCTTTGCTTCTCTACCGGCATCTAGCCTGGTCCTAGCTGTTCCTCCTCCTGTCGTGCATACTATGCCCAGAGTAGACGACACCATTTATCATTCTGAGCTGTCTGAGGGCCCGGATGTCTATGAAAAGATGGATGCTATGAACGACCAATTTCTTGAGCTCCGCAAGGAATTGAAAACTCTTTGAGGAAAAGATCTTTTCGGCAAGTCTGCTGCTGAACTATGTTTGGTCCCTAATGTCAAGATCCCTGTAAAGTTCAAAGTACATGACTTTGAAAATTACAAGGGAAATACTTGCCCTCTCAGCCACCTGGTCATGTATGCCAGGAAAATGTCGACTCAGACCGACAATGACCAACTTCTCATCCACTACTTCCAGGACAGTTTATCCGGTGCTGCCCTAAGATGGTACATGGGCTTGGACAGTGCGAACATCCGATCCTTCAACGACCTTGGCGAGGCCTTCGTCAAGCTATACAAATATAACGTGGATATGGCTCCCGATAGGGATCAATTGAGAGCCATGTCCCATAAGGACAAGGAAACTTTCAAAGAATACGCCCAGAGGTGGCGAGAGCTGGCAGCGCAGATCGTGCCTCCGCTGGAGGAGAAGGAAATGACCAAGATCTTCCTGAAGACCTTGAGTTCTTTTTATTACGAGCGGATGATTGTCAGCGCTCCTTCTGACTTCACCGAGATGGTGAACATGGGGATGCGACTAGAAGAGGGAGTCAGGGAAGGGCGCCTGACCAAAGAAGAAGGCTCTTCTGCCAAACGGTATGGGACGTTTGGGAAGAAGAAAGATGGCGAGGCACATGCTGTGACCTCCCATGTTAAACCAAGAAGACCCTCGGTGAGGAGGAAGACCGTGCGTCCTGCCGGTAACCAGCATCAGGTGGCTCACATAGCACCTATTTTCAGAGATAATCAACATTATCAGTATCACAAGAATAATCAGCAACAACCACATCCGCAATATCAACAACAACAACACCGTCCTCAACAGCAGGCCTACCAGCCTCGAAACAGTAATCAAGCCAGTACAAGCTACGAGAGGAAGAGGGTCACCTTCGATCCTATTCCTATGACATATGCAGAATTATATCCCTCTTTGATAGAGAGGAAATTGATTACTCCACGAGACCCACCGGCTATACCTACCAACCCTTAGTGGTGGTATAAGCCCGAATTGCATTGTGTTTATCATTCCGGTGCTCCCGGACATGACGTGGAAAACTGCTACCCACTCAAGACCAAGCTTCAAGACCTTGTGAGATGTGGTATTTTGTGTTTCGAGGACGTAGGTCCTAATGTAAAGAAGAACCCATTGCCCGAGCATGGGAAATCTGTCAACATGGTCCAGGGCTGTCCTGGTAAATACAAAGTCAAATATGTCAGCCATATTCGACAATCTCTGGTCGAGATGCATAGACTGCTATGCGAGTACAGTCATTACGAGCACGACCATGATAGATGCCGAGTTTGCACTGTCAATCGAAGAGGATGTCGCCAAGTCCGCAAAGATGTTCAAGAAATGCTGGATGAATGAGTCATTGAGATACTTCAAAACAGAAATGTTGATGAAGATGCTGATGAAGTCAATGTAATTTCTCCGGTATTTCGGATCCCCGAGCCTGTTATTATCAAGTACGATGGTAGCAAGCAAAAGGCTTCTCCTTCTTTGATCATCAAACTAGCTGGCCCTGTGCCATACTCTTCTAAGAAAGCGGTTCCCTATCGCTAAAATGTTGTAGCATTAGAGGATGGGAAAGAGGTGCCCCTACCCTCTTCATCTGTTGTTAATATTGCCGAAACCCCAAGCTGATGTTCGAAGAGCTGATGCTGCTGATTATGCTGAACGCCCGGTTGGGATTGCTGTTAATGCTCCGAATTCGGCATTTGTCGCCAAACCTACCTCCGTTGTAAGAGCTCCTGTCTCTGCTGGCCAAAGTGGCAATGTGAAAGAAGACTGTGATGAGATGTTGAGGCTCATCAAAAGAAGTGAGTACAACGTGGTAGATCAGCTTCTACATATGCCATCAAAGATCTCCGTACTATCATTGTTGATGAATTCAGAACCACACCGAGAAGCTCTACAGAAGGTGTTGGATGTGGCGTATGTGGAACATGACGTCACAATAGAACAATTTGATAGTATTGTTGCAAACATTACCGCTTGTAACAATTTGAGTTTTTGTGATGCTGATCTCCCCGAGGAGGGAAGAGACCACAACTTGGCATTACACATATCTATGAGCTGCAAAGAGGATGTCATGTCCAATGTGCTGGTGGACACTGGGTCATCATTTAATGTGTTGCCAAAGTCCACTCTTGCAAGATTGTCATATCAGGGGCCTCCCATGAGGCAGAGTGGAGTGGTGGTGAAAGCTTTCAATGGGTCTCATAAAACTGTGATTGGAGAGGTTGAACTCCCAGTCAAAATTGGACCAAGTGATTTCCTGATCACCTTCCAGGTCATGGACATTCACCCATCGTATAGCTGTCTCTTGGGCAGACCATGGATTCACGAGGCAGGCACTGTGACATCCACCCTACACCAGAAATTGAAGTTTGTGAAAAACAAGAAGCTGGTGGTGGTAGGGGGAGAAAAGGCTCTCCTGGTTAGCCATTTGTCTTCCTTCTCTTATATAGACGCTGAGGATGAAGTTGGAACCCCGTTCCAAGCTTTATCTATTGATGAACCTATTAAGAAAGGAACTTCTTCATTTGCGTCCTATAAAGATGCTAAGTTGGCCATTGAGCATGGTGCAATTGCTGGATTGGGGCAAATGGTTAAGCTGGAAGACAACAAATCCCGGGCTGGCATAGGGTATTCTTCTGGTGTCTTCAACAAGAAAGGTTTGTTCAAGAGTGTTGGATTCATCCACACTGGTCAAGATGAGGAAGTCGATGCTATTTTGGAAGAGGATGCAGAGGATTCTGGCAACTTCGTCATCCCTGGAGGGGTCTGCAATAATTGGGTCGCTGTTGATGTTCCGACAGTTATCCATAAGTCAAAGTAATGTTCATTATGTTTAAAAACCCTTCTCCCATGCCAAAAGGAGAAGTGATGACATTGTTGGCGCATAAATACAATGATATATTCATTCAATAAATTCATGTTAAATGTTTGTTTTTCCAATTATTTTCCCTTTTTGCTTTTTTGCATGAAATTGGTGATCACATAAAACCCTAAAAAATAAAAAGAATAAAAATCAATCTTTTCATCTGCATAATGATTTGCCTTGTTTGAATTCTAAAATCTCTTTTATATCCAAAATCATTATGCAGGTTGATCAAACCCATTGAACATAATGATCCAAGAACATCTCCCAACTTTGAATTCCCTGTATTTGAGGCGGAAGAAGATGATGTTGAAGAGATTCCTGATGAGATTACCCGTCAACTTGAGCATGAAGAGAAGATCATTCAGCCACATCTTGAGAATCTGGAAACAGTCAACTTGGGGTCTGAAGATTGTGTCAAAGAAGTGAAGATTGGGGCGCTCTTGGAAAAATCTGTTAAGAAGGGGTTGATTGAGTTGCTACGAGAATATGTCGATGTCTTTGCCTGGTCATATGAAGACATGCCTGGTCTGGATACAGATATCGTGCAACATTTCCTGCCTTTGAAGCCTGAGTGCGTACCTGTGAAGCAGAAACTCAGAAGAACTCATCCCGATATGGCAGTAAAGATCAAAGAGGAAGTTCAGAAGCAAATTGATGCGGGGTTTCTGGTGACTTCTACATATCCTCAATGGGTGGCCAATATTGCACCCGTGCCTAAGAAAGATGGAAAAGTCTGAATGTGTGTGGACTATAGAGACTTGAATAAAGTCAGTCCGAAAGATGATTTCCCTCTACCACATATTGATATGTTGGTAGATAATACAGCTAAATTCAATGTCTTCTCGTTTATGGACGGATTTTCTGGATATAATCAGATTAGAATGGCACCCAAGGATATGGAGAAGACAACATTCATCACACCTTGGGGAACATTCTGTTATCGAGTGATGCCCTTCGGTTTGAAGAACGCCGGAGCCACGTACCAACGAGCTATGACTACCTTGTTTCACGATATGATGCACAAGGAGATCGAGGTATATGTTGATGATATGATTGCAAAGTCAAGAACGGAAGTTGAACATGTAGAGCACTTGTTGAAGCTTTTTCAGCATCTGAGGAAGTATAAGCTTCGTCTGAATCCGAACAAGTGTACATTTGGAGTCCGTTCCGGCAAGTTATTGGGCTTTATTGTCAGCGAGAGAGGTATTGAGGTTGATCCTACGAAGGTCAAAGCAATACAAGAGATGCCTGCGCCCAAAACTGAGAAGCAAGTCCGAGGTTTTCTTGGCTGCTTGAATTATATTTCTAGATTCATATCCCACATGACTACCACATGTGCACCAATATTCAAGCTCCTCCGGAAAGATCAGTCTCATGATTGGACCGAGGACTGCCAAAAAGCCTTTGACAGTATTAAAGAGTATTTGTCTGAGCCTCCGATTCTGTCCCCACCTGTGGAAGGGAGACCATTGATTATGTATCTGACAGTTCTTGAAGACTCGATGGGTTGTGTCCTTGGTCAGCAAGACGAATCAGGGAAGAAAGAGTATGCTATATACTACCTGAGTAAGAAGTTCACTGAGTGTGAGTCGCGATAGTCGATGCTTGAGAAGACATGTTGTGCTTTGTCTTGGGCAGCTAAGCGCTTATGCCAATATATGTTAAATCATACAACTTGGTTGATATCCAAACTGGATCCAATTAAGTATATCTTTGAGAAGCCTGCTTTAACTAGGAGGATTGCCTGTTGGCAGATGTTGTTATCTGAGTATGATATTGAGTATCGAGCTCAGAAGGCTATAAAAGGTAGTATCTTGGCTGACTGCTTGGCACACCAACCGATTGAGGATTATCAGTCAGTTCAGTATGACTTCCCAGATGAGGAGATTCTGTATTTGAGAATGAAAGATTGTGATGAGCCTACGCTCGATGAAGGCCCAGAGCCTGGTTCCCGATGGAGCATGGTGTTTGATGGCGCTGTAAATCAATATGGAAATGGTATTGGGGCAATGATTATTACTCCTCAGGGCACACATTTTCCTTTTACAGCAAGGTTAACTTTCAAATGCACGAATAATATGGTTGAGTATGAGGCCTGTATTATGGGATTGGAAGAATGTATTGATCTTAGGATCAAACATCTTGATGTTTATGGTGATTCGGCTCTTGTTGTTAATCAGATTAAGGGCGAATGGGAGACGAATCAGCCTGGCCTCGTCCTATATAGAGATTATGCGAGGAGGATTTCAACATTCTTTACTGAGGTTAACTTCCACCATATTCCTCGAGATGAGAATCGGATGGCAGATGCTCTTGCTACACTGGCTTCAATGATTGTGGTTAGACTTTGGAATGAAGTTCCCAATATCACTGTGATGCGCTTGGACAGACCAACTCATATATTTGCATTAGAGGAGGTGCAAGATGATAAGCCGTGGTATTATGATATCAAGTGTTTTCTTCAAAGCCAGATTTACCCGCCTGGGGCATCTATGAAAGATAGAAAGACTTTGAGAAGATTATCTGGCAGTTTCTACCTCAATGGCGATGTGCTTTATAAGAGAAATTTCAACATGGTTCTACTCAGATGCGTGGATAGACACGAAGCAGACCTATTAATTACTGAGGTCCATGAGGGTTCGTTTGGTATTCATTCCAACGGAAATGCCATGGCTAGAAAGATGTTAAGAGCAGGCTACTATTGGCTGACAATGGAGTCTGACTGCTGCAAATATGTGAAGAAATGCCATAAGTGTCAGATTTATGCGGATAAGATTCATATTCCCCCAACACTTCTGAATGTGATTTCATCACCATGGCCTTTCTCTATGTGGGGAATTGACATGATTGGCATGATAGAACCAAAAGCGTCTAACGGTCACAAATTTATTCTCGTAGCAATTGATTACTTCACCAAGTGGGTTGAAGCGACGTCATATGCAAATGTGACCAGACAGGTGGTTGTGAAGTTTATCAAGAATCAACTCATATGCCGTTATGGTGTGCCGGATAAGATCATTACTGACAATGGATCTAACTTGAACAACAAGATGATGAAAGATCTGTGTAGCGAGTTCAAGATAGCACATCATAATTCTTCTCCTTACAGACCCAAGATGAATGGGGATGTTGAAGTTGCTAATAAGAATATCAAGAAGATTATCCAGAAGATGTTTGTCACGTACAAAGATTGGCATGAGATGCTGCCATTTGCTTTGCATGGATATCGTACATCTATTCGCCCTTCAACAGGGGCAACCCCTTTCTCTCTTGTTTATGGCATGGAGGTTGTGCTCCCAGTAGAGGTGGATATCCCATCAATGAGAGTCTTGATGGAAGCCAAGTTGACTGATGCTGAATGGGTTCAGAGTCGTTATGACCAGCTGAATTTGATAGTGTAGCACCTCAAATTTGCACCTACTTAGTGTACATACATTTTCATCATTAGGTCATTAACATAACATAGTCCATTGCATAACATTGCATTGCCTTTTGCCCAAGTGCAAGTTCAGTTGACAAATTAGGTCAAACTGGTCAGGAGATCAGGTCAAACAAGCAAGCATGTGCCATTTCCATTGAGACAAGGCCCTAAGGTTGATTTATCAAGTTCATGTGATTATGTGATCATTTTGAAGTGATTTGGCCAAAGGTTGGATGATCAAAGCTCAACAGTCAGGCTGAATTTCATCTGGAACCATAGAAAGTCAACTGTGGTCAACTGTGGTCAACTGTGTCTGATTTTATGGATTTGAAGGTGGGAGATGGTTTGAAAGGCTTCATTCATGTCTATATAAGTCTCATTTTACATACCAAAGATCAAGGTTGAAGAAAATAAAGTCAGATCAAAAGTTTCCTAAAATGGCAGGTGACTTGTAATTTCAACTGCCCAAAATGGAAAGTTTTTCTCCTCAAAATTACTTCACCATTCAAGCTTCAAATGGAATTTTGTCCAACATGAAAGTTGAAGATCTTGTTCTCACCATTCCAAAAAGTCCAAGAACATGAAATTCCCATGTGTGGTTGGCAAGATATGGTCCAATCATTTTCAGAAAATGCCTAAATTCAAAGTGCCATAACTTTCACATGGAAAGGCCAAATTGGGTGATCTTTCTTTGAGCAAACCATATTTGACATGAACTTTCATGGTGCATTATCACATTTCATCAAAAATCATCATAGCAAAATGGCATTTTTCAAGTGGACTAATTTGCATTTTTGGCATGAAAAGGTGATTTTGTGAATTACAAGCCATATGCATTTGGGACCAATTGCAATACATCATGAATGTCATTTAGAACTTGCTTGAACTGGTTTTGGACTGATACATTGGCTGCACAATGGAAAGGGCATTTTGGCCAAAGCTCACAAAAGTGCATTTTACACTAATCACTTGCATTTGCCTAAGCTTGATTAATTTTTGGATTAGCATGAGGTATAAAAGCTTAATTGTAACAGAAATGCATGATCACAAAATCACTTTCTCAGATCCAAAAGCAAAATCACAAGAATTCTCTCAATTTTCTCCATTTTCACATACACCTTTTTTCACCAATTCATCACGAATCCATTGTTTTTGGTGCTATTTCTTGCTGTGATCATCATTTGCAGGTGATTTAGAGGAGCTGTTTTTGGTGATTGATTGAAGAATCGTGCAAATTCATCCACTGTTGAAAGCTCCCACTTCCATGGCAGTTTGAAGATTCACGAACCTGGAGCATAATTGAGCTAATCTAATCATTCCATACACTTTCTACATCATCAAGCATCATCTGTTTCGCACTTTTGGACTTGGAAACACACGATTCCACAGCTGCATCAATCACAAGGTTAATTTTCGAATCCTTTAATTCTCAAAATCAACATGTGGCATAGGTAGATCCTTTGACATAGAGTAGAATGAAGCTTGAATCGCGCATTTTCGTTGGATATCCATGGAGAAATCTTGAATTGAATTTTTGATGTGGAACCTATTCTTGCTCGATCTGTTCAGTACATTAGGAATTAGGAAATTTCATGTGGATATTGTGATTGTGCTAGCTTAGACGGTTCCAACCATATAGGATTTGTTCATTTTGGTGAAAGATTTGTGCATTTGGATTTTCTGGAATTTTCTTGATGAACACGACGAAGAACTCGTTTCCAGATGCTTTTGATCCATATTTCCTGCGTCCATTTTTGAATTCGTGTTTACCGCCGGAATTAACCAATCACGTGATGCCACCGTTTAAATGAAAACTCTGCGTTTTGTCCCTGGCTCCGTGTATTTACAATTTTGCCATCCGCGCCTTTCAATTTCATTTGAATGTTTAAATGTTTATTTCATTTTTTAACCAAACTTCAAAAAATCACAATCAATTCATTTTTTATCCAAATTGAATGGGGATTTTTGTGTTGATCTCCAATTTCTCTCTAGTTTTTTTTAGGTATGATAGCCAAAGTTGTGCCTGGCTGATTTTTTGACTTTGCCTAATGCCTTTGGTCATGTGTGCTTCATATGCATGTTTTACCATTTCCTTCATGAAATAATGATGCCTTATCCAAAATGTGTGAAACTTTATAGGCATGTTCTTGACTCTTTCCTGGTGATTTTGATGTATAGTTTGCTATTTTTGAGTCCCTGGTTAGAGAGATATGATGTGATTAAGTTGAGGTGACAATGTGTGTCACACTATGTTATATCAACTTCATGAATTTTGTTTCCATGCCTATGCTTTGCCATTTGCTCTCAATTTTTGCATGAAATAACCTCTATATGTCTAGTTTGAGCATGATTTGTTGTACGATTTTTTGAGCCATTTCCTATTTGATAGGGATTTTTGTTTGATGTTTAGCCATTTTAGGGTTTTTCTTGAGTGATTACCTTACATGCTTTGTGAAATTCTCATACTTTATCATATGAAGATGAAATTTGGTGGAGTGATTCCTAACATGTTTAAGTTCACTTTGGATTTGGTCCCATTCATTTCTCATTTGTTTTCACTGTTTTACATTTGCTTGAAGTTGACACATGCTTTGTGACCTAGTTTGGATTGATTTTTGCATGTCCTGACTTGTTGAATTTAATTTCCCTACTTCCTCTTGTCCAAATAGCATGAAATTTGATATGAAGCTCATTGAATGTGTTCTGTTTAGACTTGAATTTTTGTGGAATTTATTGAGCTGTTTTGGTATTTGTTTGATTGTGATCATTCTGTTTGCTCATATGTGGTTCACACTTGCCTAGTTTGACTTAAATTGTGCATGAAATGAATTTGGTGCATAGTTTTGATGTGAGACCAATTAGATTCTATTCTTGTTTGATTAATCTTGGTTTGGATCAATTTTTACTTGCTTTTTTTGAATTTTTCATCTCCTTTTGACCCTAGTCTTGGACTAGTGGTTTGTGATCTCACTTTTGAGTCGTGTTTCAGGTTAATAGCACAAATGGCCTTTGCTTGATGGTGTGCTTCCATTGGACTTGATTTGTGACTTGTGTATAGCTAATTTTGACTTTGTTTTGCAGGGATTGATACTTGAGTTTGAGCCTTAATGGCTTGCACCTTTGTGCATTGGCTTGTGTTTGTCTGTGTATAGTTAATTGTGAACCATTTGCTGTTTGGTTGTGTGATTGGTATACTGATTGTATTTGATTGATTTCAGGTACATTAGTTGCTAAGATTGCTTTGCTTTGCTTGATAAGCAATTTGCACTGAGGTATAACATTCTTGTCTCCATGTAGTCTGGAAGACCTGGCTTGTTACCTAGCCAGGCACCTGTCTGAAGTCCTCCTTAAGAGGCAATGTTTGTGCTTGTTTATTTTTGTCCCCAAGCAGGTAAAGACCTCTATGAGGCAATTGGCGGATAAGAGAGATATGCAATCTATCTCCCGCTCTTCTGTTGAGTCATCCCTCTGCTCACACCAATGTGTTGATGCATTGGGATACAAACCCAAGATCTTGTACAGTGTACAGTTGTGTCAGTGTCTTGAGCGTAGAAGGGTTCCCACGTTCTGAACCCACGCTCCTTTGTCTGAAGCTCTCCCTGGCCAGGGATAAGAGCTGTGAAGTCTTATCTTCACTCTCCTTTCATCAGCTTCACCTTGGCTCTCAATGTCAAGGTTAAGAGCTAACACCACCCCTGTACAGATGACTTGCTCTTGCAGTCTTACCCTTTGATTGAGCCCCACTTGTGTGTATATAGTGTGTGCTACATGTGAATGCTTGCTTTATTGTTTGTGCTGAATAGGATAGGCTTGCTTCCTGTGCAAGTTAGCTAGAAACCTTGATTTAGGGATGACTTTGCATGATAACATCTAGGCTCGAGTTAGTCTCCCTAGTTGTGTCTCCCTCTGTTATCTGGTTAGGCTGGTCCTGTGTCCCTCCGTAGGGGAACTACGTCGCCCTGATCCTCATACCAGATGAGGTACGTAGGCAGGAGATGAGCAGATCTCTCCGGGCGCCTGTGTCTTTGTTTTGTCTTGTTGTGTGCTTGGAAGCTGATGTAAGTCCATCGAGTGGCATTCGGGTTCCAGTGTGCGTGTGTTTGGTTCGGAAACTGATGTAAGTCCAGCGGTTGGCAATCGGGTTCCATGTTTGCTCGTGCTTGCGTGGTTTTGTGTGCGTGTTAGCCGAGCTACGAATGCTCTGATTCTCCTTCGTCCAAAGGAGATACGTATGCATAGGATGCGACATCCTAGCGAGCATGCGTTGTTGCCCCAGTTCGAACTACTTTGACTCTGATGTCTACGCTTGATAGACTAAGTAGGCCCAGGATGCGATATCCTGCCGAGTCAGTCTTGTTTGTTTTCTGGTGTCTCTTCCAGCCAGTGTGTGTGTGTTTGAGCAGTGTTTTAGCAACCATTTTCCTTCCTATTGTGCGTGGATCCCGTCGAGTACGACGGATGCGTAGGGGTGCTAATACCTTCCCTTCGCATAACCGACTCCCGATCCCATTCTCTTTGGTCGCGAGACCATGCTTTTTCCAGGTTTACTCTGAGCGTTTCCTTTCCCTCTTTTGGGATAAATAACGCACGGTGGCGGCTCTGTTGTTCTTGTTTTCCCGCCGGTTTTTCGCGTAATGCGACAGATAGAAGAGAAGAGATTGACTATCATGTGCCATGGTCAGTTATATCAGCAAAGGATGAAGAAAGCCTTTGATAAGAAGGTCAAGCCTCGTGTGTTCCGAGAGGGTGACCTTGTGCTCAAGAAAGTTTTGTCTTTCGCACCCGATTCCAGAGGCAAGTGGACTCCAAACTATGAAGGTCCATATGTTGTTAAGAGAGCCTTTTCAGGAGGTGCTTTGATACTTACAACTATGGATGGGGAGGATTTCACTCGTCCTGTGAATTCAGATGCAGTCAAGAAATATTTCGCCTAAAATAAAAATATAATAGCTCGCTAAGTTGAAAACCCGAAAGGGCGGCTTAGGCAAAAATGAGCGTCTCGGTGGATTGAAAACCCGAAAGAGCGATCCAGGCAAAAGTTAGAGACATAAAAAATGAATATGTATCCCTCTAGATTGAGTACCTCACCCTGGGGAAATCTAGGCAAAAATTAGGGATTTGGCAAGTAACTGCATCCTGACAAGACTTTGTTCTACACATTGTCATCTGTCAGAGATTCTCGCTCAGTCATTGTCAACTGAAGTGTCAAATACATCGGATTCAGAGTTGGTGGAGAAATGGTCATTATGTTCAATGTAGCCCTTTTCCAATATATATCACCAATTTTAAATTTGTAAAGATCTATGGAGTCTCGCCATTTGCAGACTACCATTCCATCAAATAAATTTGAGCCTTTATCCAATTATTTTGCACTCTTATTTATTTCTATTCAACAAATGTTTTGCATGTTTTAATGGAGAAATATCATTGTTAAATAATAAACTTTTCATAATGTGTTTTAAACAAAGTGAACATTCACAATGATGAAAGGATACTTGGGATGTCTTCAGTGCTCTCCCAAAGATGGTATGATTCCCAACAGAGTAAGACATTGGGTCCTATTGCCAACATGTTTGTATCCTCTTTTGTCGGAGCCAGTTTGCATTTTCTTCTCCCAAGCAAAGTGGTTGGTAAAGGTATGCATCTTTCTTTCCTTCAGCGAAGTGATGATCCTTCCTCCTCGAAAGATGTGATTTCATTAGTAGTACGATATGTTGGTGACCCTGGAGACTTCTGATTGGTGGTTGTTCCCCACAGAGTTCCATTATCCCCTCTGATAATTTCCCCAGTAGAGTTGCTTCCGCGGCGGATTTCATTTATAGGTTGATCTTCTCCCCAGCGGGGATGACTGATGCTCATTCCCTTTCAGAGATCTTTGTTTCCTGGTATCCTTGGTCCCCATCAGATAGGATGTTCCCCCAGTGGACCTGGCTTTCTCTCTCGAGATGTAGTACCGGATGTTTAATTTTGTGGACCTGTTGGTGTTAGATATGTCTGTTTTGTCAACATTCATCATACATAAACTACGCATATATGCATAATTTCAACATTCAAATATTCATTTCGCATTGTTTGCCATAAATGCTTTTGCTTGTTTGTCTCCTGCTATTCGGTGATACATTTTTCACCAAGCAACCGTTGGTGTCTGATCTCCCCATGTAGAGTCAGCCCCATAAGCAGAAAGCGTTTATCCTTTCTTCCGTATTCCCCACTGAGTTATGTCCTCGTGGATGATTGTTGTTTTTGTTTCCTCCCAACACATATATTGGGATGGAGTTTCCCCTGAGTTATACCCTCATAGGGATGAAGTTTTGTTTCATTGTGCCTATCTAGTTTGTTCCTAGATTGGTTTCTTGAGATTTTCCCTGCGCTTCCCCGTAGTTTAGATGAATGATTGCTCAGTAACCAGTAATTGTCCATCTTTTCCCCGGCGAAGTCTGTGGTTTTTCTACCCGCATACCGGTAGTTGTAAACCCTATTTCTATTCCCTTGCAGAGTTAACCTTATTTTTGTTCATCCTAACCGATGACGGTTACTCTTCCATGATTTTCTACCCAGTATCCGGTAGATGTAATCCCCTCTTTGACGGTTATCTTTATCCAACATTCGGTATTGATAGCCCTTCCCCTTTTTGAGTATGTCTCCCAATGACCGGTGACATATCTCCCGGATCATTGCCTTTGTCAATGTATCCCCCAGCGAGTCATCTTTCATTTGCCGATTGATGGTAATGATTGTTTCTCCCTTTGATTTGGTCATCATTTTTATACCTAGTATTCGGTATCCCGATGCCTTTTTTTTCTTTCGGTCGATTTATCCTTCATTAACCCAGTAATCGGTTGTGGATAATCTTTCATGCAAGTATGTTATCTACGTTCTGACGGTAATAGATAATATATCTCATGCGCTCTTTGGTTGAAGTCTTTTGTTCTTCCCCAGTCGAGTAAGGTTCGTGTTCCCTTTTGCGGAGTCGAATGCCCATCTTGTAATCGAGTCTGCTTTTTAGCCCTCTTTTGGATGATGAGTGTCTTGGGAATATTCCCCAATTCACGCTTGGTCAGTCACCTATTATATGCCCAGTAACCGGTATCCCTGGTGTTCCTTCCCTTCTGCTCCCTATTATGACTTTTTGTCCCCTGTGGAGTCAGATTTCTTGAGTTGAGACATACTTTTTTAGGTCCTCCTCAGATGATTTTTGGATGTTTGATATCTCTCACCCTTATACCGGTCTTAGATACTCATTCTCCCTGAGCGTGTTGCTCTCTCACCCTTATACCAATGTTTCGATCACATGTCTCCTTGAGCTTATTACCCAGTAACCGGTAATACCTCATCTTGTTGTTTCCTCAGATGAGTCCTGTTTGGATTTTTCCCAGCGAAGTTCCTCATTGGATTTTTCCCCATCTGAGTCCGGATTTTCATCCGAGGTATCCTTTATGGATAGTTTTGTTGTATTGGCATATTCCTCAGTACATGCGCCTTTGAGTCAGCTCGAGTCTTTCCATTGATTTATTTTCATGGAATTCTTCTCGTGTCTCTCACCAAGTTTTAAGTCGTGACCTGCTAACACAATTTATTCCCTTTCTTATCCCCATTAGAGTCCTCAGAGTCTCTATCCCATTGAGTGTATTACTCATATAGATTTTCAGTCTCTTCTGATTTCTTTTCCCCTTTGTGGACACATATCTCCACAGAGTATTACCTTTTGCATGCATACATTTGCATCATGAGGTCTCTTAGGGACCAAAATTCGTCTCTTTGTTATTATTTAAGCCCATTCTACCTCGTCGATACGAAGATTTTAACCTTCACTTCTCCGGCTAGAATGACTTTAAATAGGGGCATCTGTAAGACCCTAATTTTGACCCTAAGATCCCTCATGGCATCATAACATGGCATTTACATTGCCTCAAGGATCATAAGCATCTTGGCTCCTTACCTTTGGGGTGGGGTCTCTTTTCATTGGTTTGAGATCACCAAGCATGCTTGAATTATATATTATTGCTTTTCTCATTTTTATTTACTAACCAAAAGCACAAAAATATGTCACTAACATCTCTTGTTTGTAGCTTGAGCAGTCACAAGGTCAAAAGCTTCTAGGAGATCCTATATGCATTGATATGGCCAAGAGAAGATGAAAGCAAGCATGGCTATGGTTCTAAAAGCTCTCATCCATCAAATATGCCTCCCAAGTATCTTAATTCATCATTTTGATCAAATCAAATCAAAGGGTTTGAGGTTTGTTTCCCAAAGAAACCTTAATTCATCTGTTCATCAACTGTGCCTTGCTCATGAAGCAACCTCAACCCATGGTCAAATGCAATCAACGGAAGTTCTTTAATTCATAATTTAATGCATATTTGAACTTATTTGAGTGTCCTCAATCATCCATTCATCAAGATATGAGTTTTGGACTTGAGAAGTTGATCAGTCAATTCATCTGACTATTTTAAAATACACTGAGACCTAACTTTTTATGTGTTGGTCAAATGGAGATGACCCCAAGATAAAATATGTTCTTAAGAACCATATTAACAACTTTCATGTTCATAAAAATTTGATTTGAATCTTGGAAGGTCATCATCCATTCCAAAACATTATAGGCCATTTTGACTGAAACCCTAATTTTGGGTCAACTTCCCAAGGACATAACTCCTTCATTCTTCATGATTTTGAGGTGAGACTTAATGCATTGGAAATATTAAGATGTATAATTCAAATGTAATGTTGAGAAAAATTGCAAAATCTCAAAATAAATACATGTGATAATGCAAAACATTATAGGTCACTTTGGATCAAATGCATTGAAATGTGAAAAAGTCCAATTTCAAGTGCCCATAACTTCTTCATCAAAACTCCAAATGATGCAAAATTTAAGTCCAAATTTAATGTAATGAAAATATCTAAAACTTTCATGTTGAAGGTTTTATCATTTGGAGCTTTCATCATTAAGACAGAAGGGCTTGAACTTTGGCCAATTTTGAAAATTCCACATATGCATGTTTTGCACCCTACACTTCAAGTTCAATTTTCATTAATTTCCAAGGCCCAAATGGAGTTTTATTCAACATGACATTTGTTCCTTATGCAACAAGCTTTCCAACCATTACCCATAAGGCTATGTTTTATTTTTGGAAGTATCATTTTCGAAGAGGGGAACTTTTTAGTGCATTTTTGGAAAATCATTTCAATTGCCATGCATGATCCAAATACACCTCATCTGCACGTCCAAAACATATTTGGTGATGTTTAGCTTGCCATTCCAATCAGAATTGGGCCCTCCATGCGCCTGTACAGGCCCATGCATGGAGGCCCTCGTCACCCATGCACACACTTTGCTCATGCTTGGAGCTCCCTTCATCTATAAATATAAGGCCTTGGCTTCATAATTTCACAACCTAAAGGCACCCCAATTGCTGCTCAACTGAAAACTCAACCCTCACTAAAGGAACTATCTCATTTCTCTTCCATTTTTTCAGATCTGAATTTTGATTTCATTAATCAATCTTCAGATCTCAAAGTTCCTAAACCTTCTCTACTTGATCCATAGTGCTTACTGTTTGCAAAAGAATCCAAAGATCTTGACTCAAATCCTTGCAATTCAAAGGTTTTCTTCAACTGAATTTTGCTTCGAACCAACTTGTATAGTGTTCCATTTGCTTTGTTATTGTGTGATCTGAAGTCCTCTGCATAGAGGCAACATTGCTATGCTTTCAATTTTTGAAAATCATTGAGTTCACTTGAACACCATGAATTTCCACCTCTGATTTCGCTCAATTTAGAGATCTAGAGTGGAATTGAGTGGCATAGGGGTGATGTACATCACCCCAACTTTCGAATGATGCCTGGATCGTGCATTTTGGTTGCCTTTTGAATCTCTGCAAATTTGGATGTGGCCGGAAGTTGGCCGGAGAAGACGGTGGCGCTGGTCACCGTCTGGTCTCCAGATTCAATCATATCCGTTCATTGCCTTTTCCAGATTGAATCTCACACGTCCCTTGTTATGACTTTTTTTAATGCTCCATGTGATTCGTTTGACTCACGTGTTTGGTAGGCGCGCGTTGTGATCCACATGATGTGCCAGCTCAATTAATGAGCTCAGATCCAACGCTCCACGCTTTTTCTCATTTTCTATTTTCTGTTTTTATTTTCTTTTATTTCTTTTAATTCCATTTTATTTCTAAAATTCATATCTCTCTCATTATTGGTCCAAAAATTATGGGACCAATTTCTTTCTCTCCTTTTAATTTATACTTTCTAAAAATGATTTTTAATATTTTTTATTTTATCATTTGCTATTTTTTAGTAATTTTCTCTTTTCCGCTTATTTTTAATTCATTTAAAATAGTTTTTGATATCCAAAAAATACAAAAATGTTTTTCCAACCTTTTTGAATGATGATAGATCTATGAAAAATATTCTCATCAATTTATTAATTGATTTGAGATTTATTTGAGATTTTAGTTCAATTAGGTTATTTTTATGCATTTTTAATTGATTTAAAATAGTTTTTGACCTTTAAAAATGCTGAAATTTTTTGTCAAACATTGTTTGGCCTTATTGAACTTGGGATAATTCACTTGAACTTTTCAAAGTTGATTTGAAGTGAATTTGAAGTTTGACCTTTCTTTATTATTTTAATTCAAGTTTTATTTTAAATATTAAAAATGCCAAAATATTTTATTTGTTTCTTGACTTCTAATTCTCATTTTGCTTCTGTTTTCTATTTGTTTGACCTTGATCTTCTCTACCTTTGGTCAACACTTGTTGATTAGTACATACCATTTCCATTAATGCACTTTAATTCTTCATCTTCTTCTTCTCCTTCTTCTTTGTCTTTTTGATCAATGAGTTAAAGGTTGATGATTAGCATTGATACATGGAGGTTTAATCTTCTTTGATTCAAATCTAATTCATCTTGATCATGGATCAAGTGAATGGCTTTGCATTAAGGATAGATTGCTTCCTAAATCATGCAAAGAACCTAAATCAATACAAGATCATTTCTCATTTTCTTTTTGGCATGACAAGTTATTGGAGTTTGATTCACTAATCAAGACCTCTAACTTGTGTTGTTGCCTACATTATCATTGACCGGCCTCAGATAGTTGTGACTTCTACATAAGTCCAATTACGATTGCTTAACATAGCGCTAAATTTGCCTTATGGCACACTAACTATTAACACTAACCATTAACCACTAACATTTAATTCTTGCTCTTTACATTTATGCAATTTACTATTCTTGTACATATTATTCATTTGCTTTTGCCCTTTGCTCATTTGAGCGCATGTTTATGTTAATGCAATTTGCCTTTTGCTCACTTGAGCATATAATTGTATATATATTACTGTGCTTGTGCTTTTGTCTTGATTGTTGTGGACCAAATGCAAAGAAATGGACAAATGGACTTAGTTTCTAGAAAATTCCCTATGCAAATTGGAGTAAAAAGAGGCCTAAATGTTGAAGATGGATTAGAAGGACCAAACATCTAAACTCACTCTTGTCCATTCTTGATTTACTTCATAGAACTTGTTGATGTGTGTGTTTTTGTACTAGGGGATCCTATTTGAGCCAAATTCACTACGCCAAAAACTGGAATAGACAGCGCACCTTAGAGGGCGCTTTATTACAAAAGCGCACTCTAAAGTGAAGCGAAAAAATAAGGAGCGAACAACTGGAATAGACAGCGCACTTTAGAGGGCGCTTTTGTAATAAAGCGCCCTCTAAGGTGAAGCGAAAAAATAAGGAGGAGATAGAGGGACAACAATACAGGGCGCTTTTTAGAAAGCGCCCTCTAAGGTTTCCCTTAGAGGGCGCTTTTAAAAAAACGCTCTATAAGTCCATGTGCATTTCCAGTTTATAAAGCGCTTTTGGAAAGCTTTAGAGAGCGCTTTCGTAAGCGCCCTCTTAGGCCCCCTTTAGAGGGCGCTTTTTTTCCACAAGCGCCCTCTAAGGTCCCTTTTAGTAAACATTAAAATTATAACATACTGCGCGTTTTGTTATTTCACTCTCTGTTATTTTCGTTCTTTTTCACGTTAGGGTTCTCACTGCTACGATTTTCGCTACTTCTAAGGCGTTCTCCTTCCACCTCTGTTAGATCTACGACGTTTCCTCCTTCTATTAATTCGTTGTTAGCTGTTCGATTTTGACACCATAGGTATTTTTCTAATCTTCATATTACTTGGTTTCTCTTCTGACGTTCGCTATTGTTCATTTTTGGTTTCATTTTTCTTGGTTCATACATTTATTGAGTATTCTCAACAATAATTATTGTGTTGCAATGCTAGCAATGGAGACTAGGCATTATGGGTTAAATTTCACCAACTGTTCCATTTGTTTCTCGATGTAGAAAAAGGAGGCAGCAATATCTAAAACACCTTCTACCAATCAAAGGTACACTATGCAGCTTATGAGTGTATTTATTCTAGCATACATAGCGTAGCTAGTAACTTAAGAAGTTTAGGTATGGATGTTATTTGATAGAGTAAATTAGAGTCGACTATTCTTCTGTTAGCTTTCAGTTAGACCATTATACAATTCTTCATATATATTTTCTAGTCAATGTTTATCTTTTGTAAAAACTATATGATGATATATAACTATGCTACAAATTAGTGCATACCACTAATGCTTAATGCATGGTTCATACATTCTCATGCTATTGAAGTCAGAGATATCTGAAAATGTTGAGAAACTAACTCAATAAACCAAAATTGTTTTGGTTTTGGGTTGTTGTTGGAGACATGAATGCCCTGCACAGAGACTAACTCAATAAAGCGAAATTGTTTTGTCTCATCCCATTTTTGGTTTCTCTTCTGAAATTGTTTTTTGTTTATTCTAATTAGTAATGGATAATACATGGATGTCTTCCAATCGATTGTCGAGAGAGTACGAGAATGGGGTATCAGAATTCGTTAAGTTTATCGTTGCGCATGCCGAAGACCCCAGTAGAATGATATGTCCTTGCTTGGGTTGTTGTTATGGGAAACGGGTTGACGCAGTTCAGTTGACATCGCATCTAATGAGGCATGGAATTGATCGAAGTTATACATGTTGGAATTTGCATGGTGAGAAAAGTAACGAGAATGTTGAACCGGGGGATAATACGACCTATGCCTCAAACTATAGTGGCGCAGATACATACGATTGTGATCGAGTTGAAGAGATTGCAGAAGCACTTGAAGGAGATCTTAAGGATTGTCCCGAAATGTTTGAGAGGTTGGTAAGTGATGCAGAGAAACCTTTGTATGATGGTTGCACTAAATTCACAAGATTGTCTGCGGTATTAAAGTTGTACAACTTAAAGGCGGGCAATGGATGGTCGGATAAAAGTTTCACAGAGTTATTAGCCCTTTTGAAAGATATGCTTCCTGAGGATAATGTTCTTCCCAATCGAACATATGAGACCAAAAAGATGTTGTGCTCTATTGGCATGAGCTATGATAAGATACATGCATGTCCAAACGATTGCGTTTTGTTTCGAAATGAGTATGCATCGTTAAATGAGTGTCCTAAATGCGGTGTCTCGCGATATAAGAACAAGTTGTCTCCAGCAAAAGTCTTGTGGTGTTTTCCTGTTATTTCGAGATTTAGACGCATGTTTCATAGTGAAACCGATTCAAGACACTTGACCTGGCATGAAGATGAAAGAATTATAGATGGAAAGTATCGACATCCGGCAGATTCACCATAGTGGTTGAAAATTAATAATGATTATCCTGAATTTGGAGAAGAATCAAGAAACCTTCGCTTGACATTATCTACTGATGGAATGAACCCACACGGTATCCAGAGTATCTCACACAGTACATGGCATGTGATTATTATGATTTATAACCTACCTCCATGGCTATGTATGAAGCGTAAGTACATGATGTTGTCTATGTTGATTTCTGGACCTAAACAACCAGGGAATGACATAGACGTGTACTTGAAGCCCTTAATCGAAGATTTAAAGATTTTGTGGGAGACCGGTGTGGAGGTTTATGATGGATATAGGAAAGAAAGTTTCAACTTGAGGGCGATGTTGTTTGGCACAATTAATGATTTTCCAGCATACGGAAATCTATCAGGGTATAGCATAAAAGGTCAATGTGCGTGTCCTATTTGTGAAGATAAAACAGATTGGAAGCGCTTGGAGTTTGGTCAGAAGAATGTCTTTCTCAGTCATCGGAGATTCTTAAATTCAAATCATCACTACCGTGGATGGAGAAAGGCGTTCAATGGAGAGACAGAACAAGGCAGAGCTCCACCTATATTGACGGGTGATCAAATTTTTGAAAAGGTGAAAGATTTGGATACTCAGTTTGGTAAGCCTTTTGCCCACACACTTGTCAAAAGTGGGTGGAAGAAGAGGTCAGTTTTTTTTGAATTGCCGTATTGGAAGTCCTTGTATGTGAGACATTTTCTTGATGTTATGCATATTGAAAAAAATGTATTTGAAAGTGTTATTGGCACGTTACTCAATATACAAGGAAAGTCTAAGGATGACCTTAAGGCAAGAAAGGACTTGATAGCGATGGGAATAAGAATTGAATTAGGACCCTTGAAGAAAGGAAAACGAACATATCTACCGCCTGCTGCTTATACTCTATCTAGAAAGGAGAAAAAAACATTGTGTAAGTTTCTAAGTGAAGTTAAAGTTCCAGAAGGGTACTCTTCAGATATTAGAAGACTTGTGTCTATGAAAGACCTCAAGTTAAAGAGTTTAAAGACCCATGATTGCCATGTTATAATGGAACATTTTCTCCCAATAGGTATACGTTCTATTCTTCCAGAAAAATTAAGAAGCTCTATAACTAAGTTTTTTTCTTTCTTCAAGTCAATTTGCAGTAAGGTGATCGATCCTGCGATCTTACCAATGTTGCAAAAAGAAATCGTTATTACTTTGTGTGAGCTTGAAATGTTTTTTCCTCCATCATTTTTTGACATAATGGTACATCTAGTTGTTCATCTTGTGAAAGAGACACAATTGTGTGGACCAGCTTATATGAGATGGATGTACCCTATTGAACGTTATATGAAAATATTAAAAGGGTACGTGAAGAACCGAAGTCGACCAGAAGGTTGTATGGTTGAAAGATACATTGTTGAAGAAGAGATTGAGTTTTGTACTGAATATTTGTCTAATGTTCAGTCAATCGGACTCCCCAAGTCTCAGCTTGTCAAAAAGAAAGAAGGAAAAAATCTAATTGGAAATAAAATCGTGGCAGTATCAAGGGTCGAACGGGATCAAGTGCATTTGTATGTTCTGCACAATGAGAATGAGGTTGAGCCGTATGTTGAAATTCACAAGGATGTTCTCTGAGGTTTAAATCCCAATAGAAATGAAAATTGGATAGTACGAGAGCACAATCGATGTTTTATACCTTGGTTTAAGGATCATATTTATTCAAAGTATTATTCAGATCCCGCTTCAATAACAGAAAGGTTGAGATGCTTAGCATATGGTCCAAGTTTCCATGTTTTTTCTTATAGCGCATACGCGATTAATGGATACACATTTTATACCAAAGAACAAGATGATAAAAGTACTATGCAGAATAGTGGTGTCACCGTGGTAGCTGAAGCAATGCACATATCAAGTGTGAAGGACTTAAACCCCAAATTTACAAATCTGTCGTATTTTGGTGTTATCGAGCGCATTTGGGTGTTTGATTATGAGAAGTTTCAGATTCCTATATTTGGTTGCAAGTGGGTTGAAAATAATAACGGCATTCGAATGATAAGTCAGGATTTTTGCAAGTGGATCTTAATAGGGTGGGATACAAAGATGAGTCTTTTATTCTAGCCTCTCAAGCTAGACAAGTGTTCTATGTCAATGATCCGAAAAGTACGAAATGGTCTATAGTTCTTTTTTCCAACAAATTAATTGATGAAAACACTGGAGATCAAGGTGATATTGATGTTGAGATTGAATCGTTTACCAGAAATGATCAAGATGAGAATATTATATCAAATGATTCATATATTAGAAATGATCATAATGAGGGTATTTGGATCAATCCAACCGTCCGTGTTGTTAAGAGACATGTAGAACATATTCCAACCAAGAAAAGAAAGAGAACTTAGTGAAAAAGGTACAGGTCAAATGATTTTAATTGTTTTCTTTATTACAGGTAAAATGGCTTTTATTACAGCAAATCGAGTCAGTTGCATAAAAAAAAAGGTATAAACACAATTATATGATATTTATGCATAGAAAATGTTAATTCTTGATCTTATACTTCACCTAACTAATTTTATGATATTTTAGGTTCATGCTATTTATATTGAACAAAAAGAGGTTGTTGCTAAGAAGACTGCGGCTAGCAAAAAAAACATACATCTCAGAGATGCTTTTGCTACTTAGTTTTATTTCTTTTTAAGCTACGAATTGGTTGTATATTTAGAATCTTTAGAAGTTAAACGATTATATATCAGTGGATTGTTGTATATGTATGGGTTGTTGTATATAAGGCTTGTTGAATGCAATGTGTGAAAAAGGGCTTCAAATTATACAGTTTTAGGTGTACTGCTTCAATATACAGGTTGTCTAAAATAAATAAAAAAATATAGCGCTTTTTAAAAAAATATTTAAATAACCACCCACTTTAGAGGGCGCTTTCCAAAATAAGCGCCCTCTAAACCCTTTAAATTTCCACTTCAGAGGGCGCTTTCCAGTAAAAGCGCCCTCTAAACCCTTAAAAGTTTCCACTTTAGAGGGCGCTTTCCAGTAAAAGCGCCCTCTAAACCCTTAAAAGTTTCCACTTTAGAGGGCGCTTTCTTTAAAAAGCGCCCTCTAAAGTGGCCCTTAAAGGGCTTAAAGAGCCACTTTAGAGAGCGCTTTCACCAGGAAAAAAAGCGCTGTCTTTACCTATGCCAGCGCCAGATTAGAGGGCGCTTTAAAGCGCTGTTATAGGCCAAAAAAGCGCCCTCTTTTCCCTTATTTGGCGTAGTGATTGAAGAACCATTGCCATGATCATCCAAAGTGAAAGATACAAGAGACATTGGGGATCTTCTAAAAGCTTGTTTGATTATGCTGATTGCTTGAGCTTACTATTATTTTGCTTGCATATTCCAAAGGATGGGAGCTACTTGGATCATCAATATGATCTCAAGAGAGGAACTCCATTTGTGGTCTTGTTTCTTATCCCTCATCTCTTGTATGATTAGGACTTTAGCCATTCTTCTTCTTCCCTCCACTCTAACCCAAGCCAAAACTTTTTGTGCAAACATTTAACACTTCTTTTCAAACATTAGAAACCTAAGCCTTATGCTTTTGATTTTCCAACTTTCTTTTCATAACACTTATTTTGAATTGAATCCTTAATTCAACTTTGACCATATTTTGTAAATACTTTTCATTGGTAAATATAACTCATTCAAATGCTTTTGTGGTTTCAATGGCCACTTCCTTAATCAAAACTTTTTTCATAACCTTTAGCTATTAGGTTTGAGTTATCCTTGAGGTAGATGTAATACTCACCTATATCCTTAATGATGGATAATGAGTCTTCCATGCTTATTATAGGGTTAACCCCTCACTAGCATGTTGAAGCTATCCTCACATGGTGGATTTGTGGTTTTAGGTTGAGTTTTCTCCTTTGGATAACAAAATACCTTAAGGCTTTTGGACCAATCAATTCACCAACTCATTTTGAGATTTTTTACCCCGAACTACGAGGTTTTGATCCTAATCTTTTTTAAGATGGTACGTAGGCAATGGGTTTATCCATCCAAACTCAAAATGTAAATAACTTGTATATTCTTTTCTCATCTCTTCAATCATGTTTGCACAAACAAATTTTCACAAAATACCAACCTTACAACAAATATGAAAAGGGCTCCCTAGGAGTACCTAGGATATTTTGGGTGCTTAAAACCTTCCCATTGCATAACCAACCCCCTTACCCAGATCTCTGACATTTTTACTAGTTTTTGATTCGATAAAACTTTTAGGTTTTTGTTCGCTTTCTAACCATTCCTTTGGATAAATAGAAGTACGGTGGCGACTCGGCTTGTATGATTTACCTTAGATTTAATCAATATCTCTAATGGTAACGAATACCCCGCTACAGTCACAAATCTTTAGATCCATGTTGGGTCTTGCTCTTCGGAGCTTCTACTTCACTGGAGGGAAATCTGGTTGTAGTCGCAACTTGTGGACAACAATATTAGTATCTAAACCTGGCCTATCCTGGTATGACCATGCAAATACATCTACATATTCTTGTAACAGCTGGACCAATCTTTTTTTGATGCTTGACCCAAGTGTAGTCCCAACTTTGACCTCTTTCTTCTCTTCCTCAGTGCCAAGGTTGATTGTCTCCACCGGTTCTTGATACGGATGGAGGGCCTTTGACTCGTGCTCGAGCAGCCTTGCCATTTCTTTAGGCAAATCACAATCCTCCTCACTATCCTCTTCTGCTTGGTAGATGGGGAATTCAAAGTTATAGAAAGTAGTGGGGTCATCGAATTCAACAGGTTTATTGATTATTCAGCATGTTTTTTTAAATGATGGTTTTTTAGAAAAGTGAAATAAAAATGAAAAAGAATTAAAAATATTTTTGATGTTTTTGAAAAGATTACCATTTTAAGGAAGAAAAAAAATAAATGAACGATAAGAATTTGAACAAAATGCTCTTTATTTGTCATAATGATTTTGAAATTTAAAGTGACCCTACAAATGATCTGTTAGCCTTGGGCAGAGCTAAGGATTTTGAAAAACAAAAAGAAACACAATTACTTTGAAACGGGAAAAACTTCTGGAATCTCAACTGCCTCCTAATTTGACGCTTCTTCATCTTCAGTGTTGTGTTCAACTGCACCAACTTGATCCCCATGGATAAATCCTGTGCTTAGGAAAACTTCTTGTATGCTCCGTATGTGGTCCTTTGCAGGGATCGAGGCTCCTTCCTTAGCAGAAGGCTTGTACCTTAAATCGAAACAATCATTTTTCTCGCTGACATTGATGACTTGCCCCTAACCTATAGGGACTTCACTTTCAACTGCTGACTTTGCACTATTCAAAGAGGCGAACGACAAACTGGTTTTCTCAACAGGATCCTTTACTTCCGCAAGTGTGGCATTGGATATTTCAAGTGCTTGGAAAGAAGTCTCTAAGGCATCTTTATCAGCCTCGATATAACGGAAAAAGGAGAGTTGACTAATGATAAAATCTTCTTCACCCGAGACAATGACGAGCTTGTCATTGACGACAAACTTCATTTTCTGATGCAAAGTAGAAGTCACGTCCCCAACAGCATGTATCCATGGACGTCCAAAAAGGCAGTTATAAGCGGGACTTATGTCCATGACTTCGAAATCGATGGGGAATACATGTGGTCCGATTTGGATTGGTAGCTCTACCTCCCCAACTACTGTCCTCCAGGAACCATCAAATGCTTTTACCACAAGCGCACTAGGTTTCATTTCCGAACCTTGGTAAGATAATTTAGCAAGCACCCTCTTTGGTAGAACATTGAGGGACGATCAAGTGTCAACTAAGACCCTGGCCAGAGCATCTTCTTGGCACTTTATGGATACATGTAAGGCGCGATTGTGATTCTGCCCTTCCTTGGGTAGCTCTTCATTGTTGAAACTTAGAGTGTTGTAAGCAGTGATATTGGCGACCACCCCATCGAATTGGCCAACCGTTATATCCCGAGTAACATGAGATTGAGCAAGCACTTTCATCAGAGCCTCCCTATGAGTTTGGGAATTCATAAGCAAGGACAAGATAGATATTTTTGACAGTGTTTGATGTAACTGATCGACTATCTTGTAGTCGTTTTTCTTTATCATTTTTAGAAATTCAATCGCTTCATCTGATTGCACTTTCGGTTGTACCCCTCCATACTCTGGGGCAGGATTTGCAGTTGTAGCTTCCCTTGTTGGTTCTTGAGGAATTATATTGACATCGGGAGTATAAATCCGACCGATGCGGGTCATTCTGCTCGTCCCTGCGATGTTAGTGATATTGGTGTTAACATTCTCCAAGCTTTTCTCACATTTAACATCATTGGGTTCTTCATCTATCACTCCATCTACCACAGTTATGTCATATTTCCAAGGAACCGCCTTGGTGCTATCGAAGGGAAAGGGGGTAGGCATACAAACTACCACAAGTGATGGATGAACAACATCTTTTCTTTGATAAGTTATCTCAACATGCTCTGGAAGATTGGAAAAGAGTTCAATGACTGAAATTTCCTCGTTTGTTACAGAACCACAAACTTGTAAAACACCTTGATCCATCAATTTTTGAATATCAGTTCATACCACTTTACATCCCCTTGGATAAATAGCACATTCTTCACAGTTGTTGTGACATGCATCAATCAAACTAGCTCTCACCAATTTTTCATGGAGTGCTAGCAACGGAGTTTTCACATCTTCAAAATTTTTGATTATACAAACATCAGAAACATCCTCAATGGCATTAACATCCCCATGCACCGGCAGAGGGTTACTTTTTACGTTGTGTTGGTTCTAAGTGTTGGCAGCAATTTTGGTAAAACAAAGAGTGTTCACAAGATGTTGCATGTGATGTCTTAACTTAAGATATCTATGTACCTGCTGGAGTTTAAAAATATAATTGTACAGGATTGTTTCAGGATGTCATACACGATGTCATGGCATCTGATATTATGTACCTGCTGGAGTTTAAAAAAAAGGAATTATGCAGGATTGTTCCAGGATGTCAGACCCGATGTCATGACATCCTGTACACAGAACATTCAGGGTGAATGTTATGTGTTTTGTGATTGCGCATTTAATGGCAATCTATATATGATTGAAGATCTGATTCACAATCGCATTCAATCATTAATTATAACCTAATTTACTTATTTTCCAAAGAGATCTAACCAACTGTCATGAGAAGATTTAATTGGAAAATAGTTTTAGGATTTTCAAGATGTCCAAGCCCAACTGAGTGCTTCTATAAATAGGACATGGAAAAACCTGATTTGATACACAACATATACAGAACGAAATACTGAGAGAGAATAAGGGTTTGTGTCTTGTTTGGTCGTGTGACTTGTAAGCCATTCAATTCATCCATAGATGATTGAATTGGTCTGATTTGTGAGTTGTAATTTGTCACTCTAAGCTTTTAAGCATGAGTGTGTGTCTACTTGATTGAAGCTGTTAAGTAAGATCAAGTGTGTGTCTACTTGATTGAAGATCAAGTGTGTGTCTAGTTGATTGAAGGTCAAGTGTGTGTCCACTTGGTCGAAGATCAAGTGTGTGTCTTTGAAGAGTGTCTTCTTTTCATAAGTAATTGTTATTTAATATCACATGTATGATTGAGGGGGAGTGAGTGGGTTCTCATATTTAAGAGTTCTTAGGTAGAAATCACACGGGTAGAGATTAGGTGAAAAAGACTATAACTTGTGGAGTGTACTGAGAGTCTTTGAACTGATTCTATTTAGTGGATTTCCTTCCTGGCTTGGTAGCCCCCAGACGTAGGTGAGTTGGACCGAACTGGGTTAACAATTGCTTGTGTCTCTTGTGTTACTATTCTTTATCTTTATCCTGTTTGTTTTACTCAGATATTAGTGTCGTGACATTACCTTCGACATCTTATATCTGATACCAGAATTTTAATTGGTATCAGAGCAGGCATCCTGCTCTGGTTCTGGGTGAGATCTAGGGACAATACTTTCTGGTACCATGGAGAGAGATGGAGGATCTGTGCACAGGCCACCAATTTTGGATGGATCTAACTATGACTATTGGAAACCTCGAATGATAGCCTTCCTAAAATATCTTGATAATAAGGCTTGGAAGGCTGTGTTAACAGGCTGGGAACATCCAGTAGTTACTAAGGAAGGAGAAGTCACAACTGATAAGAAACCTGAAGAACAATGGTCCAAGGAGGAGGAGGATCTAACCCTTGGAAATTCTAAAGCATTGAATGCAATATTCAATGGAGTAGACAAGAATATCTTCAGATTGATAAACAACTGCGAGATGGCTAAAGATGCTTGGGATATTCTCAAGACCACTCATGAAGGCACCTCTAGGGTGAAGATGTCTAGATTGCAGCTGCTCACTACCAAGTTTGAAAATTTAAGGATGAAAGAAGATGAAAATATTCATGAATTTCACATGAATATCCTTGAAATTGCCAATGCCTCTGGAGCTCTGGGAGAGAAGATGTCAGATGAAAAGCTAGTAAGGAAAATACTCAAGTCACTCCCTAAGAGATTTGCTATGAAGGTGACAACCATAGAAGAATCTCAAGACATCTCAAATATGAGAGTTGATGAGCTAATTGGATCCCTCCAAACATTTGAGATGGGAATATGTGATGGATCTGAAAAGAAAGCCAAAAACATAGCCTTCATGTCAAACACTGAAAGGGAAGATGAGGAAGGTGATCAAGAGACTGATGAAGATCTGGCAAATGAGGTAGCAATGCTAGGAAGACAGTTCAACAGACTTATGAAAAAGATGGATGCAAGATCTAAGGCCAATGTCAAGAACATCGCATCTGACATCAATAAATCCAACAATATTGGAAGAAGAACAAGGTCAGAAGAAAAGCCCAAAGAAGGAAAAGGAGTTCAGTGCTATGAATGTGATGGGTATGGTCACATTAGAACTGAATATGGGACCTACCTCAAGAAACAGAAGAGGAGTCTTGTTGCCTCTTAGTCTGATGAAAGTGAAACAGAAGAAGCTGCAAATCTTGTGACTGCATTGAAAGGAAGATGGGCTTCTGATGAAGAGTCAAGTGATGAGGAAGTAACCTTTGAAGAACTGGCCACTACCTACAGAGAGTTGTGTCACAAAAGTGCAGAAGTGCGCAGACAAGTTGAAAGCCAGAAGAAAGTGATAACTCAGCTGGAGAATGAAAAAGGAGAACATGTGGAAACCATCTCTAAATTAAAAACTAAAGTTGTACTCTTGAATTCCAAACTAGATGAGATGACCAAATATGTAAGAATGCTTAACAATGGATCTGAAATCTTAGACAAGATTCTTCAGACTAGTCAAACAACAGGAGACAAATTTGGCATTGGGTTCAATGAATCTAAGGCTGATTGCAATTATATAAATGGCAAACCTAAATCCAAAACTAAGTACAGCCATATTGATAACAAACCCGCAATGTCACATCACATGTCACAACATCAGAATGGAAGACAGTAGAAAAGGAAACACCAAAGATGGAGATGCCATCACTATGGAAAATTTGGTCACCTAAAACCCTTCTGCTACTATAGCGGGGTATTCGTTACCTTTAGATTTATTGACTAAATCAAAAGTAAATCATACAATTCGAGTCGCCACCGCACTTCTATTTATCCAAAGGAAAGGTTAGAAAGCGAACAAAAACCGAGAAGTTTTATCAAAACAAAAACTAATAAAAATGTCAGAGATCTAGGTAAGGGGGTTGGTTATGCAATGGGAAGGTTTTAAGCACCCAAAACATCCTAGGTACTCCTAGGGAGCCCTTTTCACAATTGTTGTAAGGTAGGTTGGTATTTGTGAAAAATTATTTGTGCAAACATGATTGGGGAGATAAGAGAAGAATGTACAAATTATTTACATTTTTGTGTTTGAATGGATAAACCCACTGCCTACGTACCATCTTAAAAAAGATTAGGATCAAAACCTCGTAGTTCGGGGTAAAAATCTCAAAAGAAGTTGGTGAATTGATTGGACCAAAAACCTTTAGGTCTTTTGTTATCAAAGGGAGAAAACTCGACCTAAAACCACAAATCCACCATCTGAGGAGAGCTTCAACATGTTAGTGAGGGGTTAACCCTATAATAAGCATGGAAGTCTTATAGTCACTCACTAAGGATGTAGATGAGCATTATATCAACCTTAAGGATAACTCAAACCTAGTAGCTAATGTTTATGAAAAGCTTTGGCGAAAAGTGGCCATTGAAACCACAAAACAATTGAGTGAGTTGTATTTACCAATGAAAAGTATTTACAAATTATGGTCAAAGTTGACTTAAGGATTCAATTCAAAATAAGTGTTATGAAAAGAAGTTTGAAAATCAAAAGCATAATGCTTAGGTTTCTAATGTTGAAAACAAATGTTAATGTTTGCACAAAAGTTTTGGCTTGGGTTAGAGTGGAGGGGAGAAGAAGAATGGCTAAGTCCTAAACATACAAAGATGAAGGAAGAGAAATAAAACCACAAATGGAGTTCCCTTATTGAGATCATAGTGATGATCCAAGTAGCTCCCATCCTTTGGAATAAGCAAGCAAATAAGAAAATAATCAAGCAATCAAACACACCATCAACACAAGCTCCTAGGAATCTTCCAATGGCTTTTGTATCTCTCACTTTTAGATGCTCATGACAATGGTTCTTCAATTTGGCTCAAGTTGGAATCCCTATCACAATAATACACACATCAAAAATTTCCATAATGCAAACAAAGAATGGACAAGAGTGAGTTTAGAGATTGAGTCCTTTCAATGTTCATCTTCAAGCTTTAAGCATTCTAAAGGAATAAGGCCTAGTTGCTCTTTGACATTTATAGCACTCTAAAGGCATGAGGCCTAGTTGCTCTTCAAACTCCAATAGCTTAGGTAAGGTCCTAGAATCTAAGTCATTTGTCCATTTGCATTTTGGTTCACAACAATCAAAACAAAACACAAGCACAATAGTATATACACAATTATGTGCTCAAGTGAGCAAAAGGAAAATTGCATTAACATAAACATGAGCTCAAGTGAGTAAAGGGTAAAAGCAAATGAATTATATGTACAGGAATTAAATTATATAAAGTAAATTGCAAGAATTAAATGACTTGAATTAAAAGTTAATGGTCAATAGTTAGTATTAGTGTGTCATAAGGCAATTTAGCGCTATGTTAAGCAATCGTAAGTGGACTAATGTAGTAGTCACACCTATCTGAGGCCGGTCAATAAAAATATAGGCAACAAACACAAGTTAGAGACCTTGACTAGTAAGCCAAGCTCCTACAACTTGTCATGCCAAAAGAAAATGAGAATGGTCTTGTATTGATTTAGGTTTTTTGCTTGATCAAGAAGCAGCCTATCCTTAATGCAAAGCCATTCACTTGATCTTTGATCAAGATGAATTAGATTTGAATCAAGGAAGGTTAAACCTCTTATACATCAAGGCTAACCACCAATCTTTAACTCATTGATCAAAAAGAAAAAAGATGAAGAAGAAGATGAATAAGAATGTACATTAATGGAATTCAAATGAAGTAATCAAAGTACATTGACCAAAGATAGATGGAATTAAGGTCAAACAATAGTAAACAGAATCAAAATGAAACTTAGAAGTCAAGAAACAAATAAAATATTTTTGGTATTTTTCAAAATTAAAATAATACTTGAATTAAAATAAACAAATAAAGGTCAAACTTCAAATCCATTTCAAAACAACTTTGAAAAGTCCAAATGGATCATCCTAAGTTCAACAAGGTCAAACAAAGTTTGACAAAAAAATTCAGCAATTTAGAAACCAGAAACTATTTTTAATCAATTGAAAATGAATAAAAAATAACCTATTTAAACTAAAATCTCAAATTAATTAATAAATTAATGAGAATACTTTTCATGGATCTATCATCATTCAAAGAGGCTAAGAAAATATTTTTGTATTTTTTGAATATCAGAAACTATTTAAAATGAATTAAAAATAACCAGAAAAGAGAAAATTCACAAAAAATATCAAATGATAAAATAAAAAATATTAAAAATCATTTTTAGAAACTAGAAATTAAAAGGGAAATAATGCAATTGGTCCCATATTTTTTGGAATTAAAATGAAAGAGTTATGATTTTTTGAAGTAAAATGAAATAAAAGGAAATTAAATCAGAAAAATGAAAAATGCTAAAAATCCTGGCGCGTTGGATCCAATCTCATTTATTGAGCTGACACATCCAAGGGTTGTGGCATGCGCGCGCACCAAAGACCATAGTCAACTGAACAACACAAACTATTAAATAAAGTCATAAGATCCAAGAGCCCTGATTCAATCTGGAAATCATCATCAACGGTCTGGATCAAAACTGGAAAATGGACAGTGGTGTACACCACCGTCTTCTCCGGCGAGCAAGGAGATTCCAGCCAAAGTTGCAGACAAAAATCTTAACCAAATGAAGCGATCCTCATATCATTGGAAAGCTGGGGTGATGTACATCACCCCTGTACCATTGGTTTTCCTTTTAGATCCCCATAGGAAGAGAAATCAGAAGACGAAAATAATGGAGTTCAAACTGAACTTGATGATTTTGCAAAATTAAAAGCACAATTCCAATGCCTCTGATGAGAGGACTTCAGCCAAGCTAAGAAACACAAGAAACAAGTAATAATCAATGAGTTTCGAAGAAGAAAAGTTTGAACATCCACCTCTGAAATGTAGATCTATGGAGCACAATCCCTCACCACTCTTGCTTACAATTTGCTCTGGAGATGGAGAGGAGATGAGGCTAAGGAATTTAAGTCCAAAGAACAACCAAGGAGATTGAAATTTGGATCTGAAAATTGAAAGTGAAAGAGAGAAATTCCTTTAGGTGTGGTTTTGGATTCAATTTTGCAGCATATCAAGCGCCTTCAGGTTGGAAAATAGTGAAGCTGAGCTCATGTATTTATAGCAAGGCAAAGTGGAAGCATGTAAATTTCATGTGCATGAATGGTGAGGGCCTCCATGCATGGGTCTGTACAGGCGCATGGAGGGCCCAAATCCAATGCCAAATGAGTATTTAGGCGTGAACAAAGTGAATTGGACGTGCAGATGTGAGGTAATTGAAGTGTGCATGAAGTTTTTAAATGGTTTCCATAATTGCACCAAAATCTTCTCCTCTTCGAAAATGCCTCTTCCCAAAATGAAACATGGCCTTGTGGGTAATGGTTGGAAAGGTATTGACATGAGGATAAATTGTTATGTTGAACAAAACTTCATTTGGAATTGGGAAATTAGTGAAAGTTGGCCATAAAGTTCAGGGTGCAAAATATGTGTATGTGAAAATTTCAAAAATGGACCAACTTCTCGCCCTTCTGTTTCAATGATGCAAGCTCCAAATGACAACACACTCAACATAAAAGTTGTAGATCTTTTCAAGAAAATCAATTTGGACTTAAAGGTTGCATCATTTGGATTTTTTATGAGACAGTTATGGGCACTTGAAGTTGGACTTTTTCACATTTCAATGCCTTTGGTCCAAAGTGACCTATAATGTTTTGCATTATCACATGTATTTATATTAGGATTATGAAACTTTGTTCAACATAACAAATGAAGTATACATCTTAAAATTTCCAATGCATTTAATTCCAGCTCAAAATAATAAAAAATGAGAGAGTTATGTCTTTCGGAAGTTGACCCAAAATTAGGGTTTCAGTCAAAATGACCTATAATGTTTTGAAATGGTTGATGACCTTCCAAGCTTCAAATCAATTTTTGATGAACATGAAAGTTGTTCATATGGTTCTTAAGAACAGGTTTACTCTTGGGATCATCTCCATTTGACAAACACATTAAAAGTTAGGTCTCAATGTATTTCAAAATAGTTAGATGAATTGACTGATCAACTTCTCAAGTTCATACCTCAAACCTTGATGAATTGATGATTGAGGACACTCACATAAGCTCAAATATGCATGAAATGATGAATTAAATAACTTCCCTTAATTGTATTTGACCATGGGTTGAGGTTGCTTCATGAGCAAGGCACAGTTGATGCACAGATGAATTAGGGTTTCCTTGGGAATCAAGCCTCAAGCCCTTTGGTTTGATTTGATCAAAATGAAAAATTGAGATGCTTGGGAGGCATATATGATGATTGAGAGATTTGTGAACCATTTTCATGCTTTCTTTCCACTTCATCTGGTCATATCAATGAGCATAGGGGCCTCTAGGAGCCTTGGATCTTGTGATTGCTCAAGCTACAAAACAAAAGATGTTAGTGACATATTTTTGTGCTTTTGGTTAGTAAAAAAATGAGAAAAGCAATAATATACAATTCAAGCATGCTTGGTGGTCTCAAACCAACTCACACAAGTCCCACCCTAGGGTTAAGGAGCCAAGATGCTATGATCCTTGAGGCAAATGCAATGTGAAATGATATGATGCCATGAGGGATCTTAGGGTCAAAATTAGGGTCTTATAGCTACAAGTTGTACGGTTACCCTCAGCCTACTCATTATCTACCTAAACCCAAACATAACAGACCTATCAATAAAAAAGCAATGGGTACCTAGGACTGATGTTACAAGTTTGATAGCTCACACTTCCTTCAGAGTTTCAGCCAAAGAAGATTGGTATTTTGATAGTGGTTGCTCCAGACACATGACTGGAAACAAAAACCTGCTAACTGACCTTCATCCCCATGCCACAAGTTATGTAACCTTTGGTGATGGAGCAAAGGGTGAAATCAAGGGAATTGGTAAGCTTGATTGTCCTGGAGTTCCTGACCTTGACAATGTCCTACTGGTTAAGGGATTAACTGCTAATCTAATAAGCATCAGTCAACTATGTGACCAAGGTCTAAATGTAAACTTCACTAGAACTGAATGTCTGATTACTAACAAGGAAAATGAAGTGATCATGAAAGGAGTTAGGTCTAAAGACAACTGCTACATGTGGACTTCTCAAGAAACTGGGTACTCTTCTATGTGTACCTTGGCCAAAGAGGAAGAAGTGAAGATATGGCATCAAAGATTGGGCCATCTGCATCTTAAAGGTATGAAGAGGATCATATCTGTTGAAGTTGTTAGAGGAATTCCCAACTTAAAGATTGATGAAGGAAAAATCTATGGAGAATGTCAGATTGGAAAACAGACAAGGATGTCACACCAAAAGCTCAGACATGACACCACTACCAAAGTTTTGGAACTCCTCCATATGGACTTGATGGGACCCATGCAAGTGGAAACCCTTGGTGGGAAAAAGTATGCATATGTAGTGGTGGATGACTTCTCCAAATACACTTGGATCAATTTTATAAGAGAAAAATGTGATGTTTTTGAAGTCTTTAAGGATCTTTGTCTAAAACTTCAAAGAGAAAAGGAAAGTCCTGTTATCAAAATTAGAAGTGATCATGGGAAGGAATTTGAGAACATCAAATTTGCTGATTTTTGTTCATCAGAAGGGATTCATCATGAGTTCTCATCTCCCATTACTCCCCAGCAAAATGGTGTGGTGGAAAGAAAAAATAGAACGCTTCAAGAATCAGCCAGAGCTATGATTCATGCTAAGAAATTGCCCTACCATTTTTGGGCTGAGCCATGAACACAGCCTGCTATGTTCACAATAGAGTGACATTGAAGAAAGGGACTCCTACAACCCTATATGAAGTCTGGAAAGGAATAAGACCTACAGTCAAATACTTCCATGTATTTGGTAGTAAATGCTATATCTTGACTGATCGTGAACAAAGAAGGAAGATGGATCCCAAAAGTGATGAGGGAATATTTCTGGGCTACTCAACAAACAGCAGAGCTTACAGAGTCTTTAATTCCAGAACTAATGTAATGATGGAATCTATTAATGTTGTGGTTGATGACCAACAGACTGATGTCACAGAAGATGTCGAGACATCACTGAATGATTCCCCAGCTGACTTCTCAGACAAAAATGAGGAAAGTAAACCTTCTCAAGCTGAACCTAAAGATGACAAAATCAACAAGGGACCCTCCATCAGAGTTCAGAAGGATCATCCCAAAGATCTCATTATAGGAGATCCAAGTAAAGGGGTCACTACTAGATCAAGGGAAGTGATCTCACATAGCTGCTTTGTGTCAAAGATTGAACCTAGGAATGTCAAGGAAGCCATGACTGATGAGTTCTGGATCAATGCCATACATGAGGAGTTAGGTCAATTCAAGAGGAATGAAGTATGGGAACTAGTTCCTAGACCTGAAGGAGTAAATGTCATAGGTACAAAGTGGGTGTATAAGAATAAATCTGATGAACAAAGGGTTGTTACTAAAAACAAAGCAAGATTAGTAGCACAAGGATACACTCAAGTTGAAGGAGTGAACTTTGATGAAACTTTTGCCCCTGTAGCTCGCCTTGAGTCTATTAGATTATTTCTTGGAGAGGCGTGTATTCTGAAATTCAAACTATTCCAAATGGATGTAAAAAGTGCCATCTTGAATGGCTACTTAAATGAGGAAGTATATGTTGAACAGCCTAAAGGATTCACAGATCCAAATCTTCCAAAGCATGTGTACAGATTGAAGAAAGCCCTCTATGAGTTGAAGCAAGCTCCTAGGGCTTGGTATGAGAGACTCACAGTGTTCCTCACTAACAATGGATACAGGAAATGAGGTATTGAAAAAACCCTATTTGTATAGAATGAAGGAGGGAAGCTCATGATGGCACAAATATATGTTGATGACATTGTGTTTGGTGGGATGTCGGATCAGATGGTTGAACATTTTGTTAGAAAAGTACAGTCTGAGTTTGAGATGAGCCTTGTTGGAGAACTGACCTACTTTCTTGGGCTACAAGTCAAGCAGATGGAAGATTCTATTTTTCTATCTCAAAGCAAGTATACCAAGAACATTGTTAAGAAGTTTGGCATGGAGAATGCAAGTCATAAAAGGACACCTGCTCCTACACATGTGAAAATCTCCAAAGATGAAAATGGTATTAGTGTAGATCAAAGTCTATACAGAAGCATGATAGGTAGTCTGCTATATCTCACAGCAAGTAGACCTGACATTGCATTTGTTGTAGGTGTTTGTGCTAGATATCAAGCTGAACCAAAAGTCAGTCACATAAACCAAGTGAAGAGAATACTAAAATATGTCAATGGCACCAGTGACTATGGGATGTTATATACTCATGGATCTGGATCTATGCTGACTGGTTACTGTGATGCTGACTGGGCTGGAAGTGCTGATGATAGGAAAAGCACATCAGGAGGATGTTTCTTCTTGAGGAACAATCTGATATCTTGGTTTAGCAAGAAACAAAATTGTGTATCTCTATCCACTGCTGAAGTTGAATACATAGCAGCTGGAAGTAGTTGTTCTCAACTGGTTTGGATGAAACAAATGTTGACTAAATACAATGTCACACAAGAGGTCATGACATTGTACTGTGATAACCTGAGTGCTATAAATATTTCCAAAAATCCTATTCAGCATAGTAGGACAAAGCACATTGATATTCGTCATCACTTCATTAGAGAACTTGTGGAAGAGAAGATCATAGCACTGGAGCATGTTACTACTGAAAAGAAATTAGCTGACATATTCACAAAAGCTTTGGATGCTAATCAATTTGAATGTTTAAGAGGGAAATTGGGGATTTGTATTCATGAGAATCTATAGCCATCAAAGGAGTTTGTGGTTAATATCCCAGAGGATATTTCTGATAAAAATAGTGAGGAGTCTTGCAAGGTGTTTATACCCCTATGGGCTTGGCTGCTCTGGATGATGCCTTGGCTGTTTTAGATGCTGGATAATTTGGTGTTCTGAAATGTTTATAATTTGTGGCAGTCCTTACTGATGCCTTGATGTAATATTTGGGCTCTTAATGAGTTCCATGGATTTCTAATTATCTCAGCTATTACAGTTGTGTATAATTATGGTTTGTATCTCCTATCAATTATGTTTTAACATTTGATATGTTATAACATCTCTTTTGACATTCTCTGCTAGGCTGATTGACATTTATTTTGTCTATTTTGTCACCTTTGGTCTATTTTGACTAAAAGGGGGAGAAGCGATGTGGAGCAGTTAAATATGTGGAGCTGTGTGGAGATGTATGGTCTGATGTGGTGCACAGGTGATGTTGAAGCAGATGTCAGAGGGTGACTCTGATTGTTACAGGTGCTGTTATTGTTAAAGGAGATGTATGTGATGTACAGACTTAGGGGGAGAAGAAGTACCCATGTGCATGTGTGTATTACTAGTGGCTATTATAGCTAGTAATTGTGTTTGCTTTTGCTGCTGCTTAAACACTGTTATGATGTTTAACTGCTGATGTTTTTCTTGTGAACGAAATGGATAGATATATGTTTTAGACAAAATTTGCCAAAGGGGAAGTTTGTTGGTTCTAAGTGTTGGCAGCAATTTTGGTAAAATAAAGAGTGTTCACAAGATGTTGCATGTGGTGTCTTAACTTAAGATATCTATGTACCTGCTGGAGTTTAAAAATATAATTGTGCAGGATTGTTTCAGGATGTCATACACGATGTTATGGCATATGATATTATGTACCTGCTGGAGTTTAAAAAAAGGAATCATGCAGGATTGTTCCAGGATGTCAGACCCGATGTCATGACATCCTGTACACAGAACATTCAGGGTGAATGTTATGTGTTTTGTGGTTGCGCATTTAATGGCAATCTATGTATGATTGAAGATCTGATTCACAATCGCATTCAATCATTAATTACAACCTGATTTACTTATTTTCCAAAGAGATCTAACCAGCTGTCATGAGAAGATTTAATTGGAAATAGTTTTAGGATTTTCAAGATGTCCAAGCCCAGCTGAATGCTTCTATAAATAGGACATGGAAAAACCTGATTTGATACATAACCTATACAGAGCGAAATACTGAGAGAGAATAAGGGTTTGTGTCTTGTTTGGTCGTGTGACTTGTAAGCCATTCAATTCATCCATAGATGATTGAATTGGTCTGATTTGTGAGTTGTAATTTGTCACTCTAAGCTTTTAAGCATGAATGTGTGTCTACTTGATTGAAGCTGTTAAGTAAGATCAAGTGTGTGTCTACTTGATTGAAGATCAAGTGTGTGTCTACTTGATTGAAGGTCAAGTGTGTGTCTACTTGGTTGAAGATCAAGTGTGTGTCTTTGAAGAGTGTCTTCTTTTTATAAGTAATTGTTGTTTAATATCACAGGTGTGATTGGGGGGAGTGAGTGGGTTCTCATATCTAAGAGTTCTTAGGTATAAATCACACGGGTAGAGATTAGGTGAAAAAGACTGTAACTTGTGGAGTGTACTGAGAGTCTTTGAACTGATTCTATTTAGTGGATTTCCTTCCTGGCTTGGTAGCCCCCAGACGTAGGTGAGTTGTACCGAACTGGGTTAACAATTGCTTGTGTCTCTTGCATTATGTCGCAACCTGAAAAATACAGTGTGCGAAGAAACAACCGGCGAAAGAAAATGACAGAAGAGACGCCACCGTGCGTTATTTATCCCAAAAGAGGGAAAGGAAACGCTCGAAGTAAACCTGAAAAGAGGAAAGGAAAAGACAAGGTCTCACAACCAAATCTTGGGTTCGGGAGTCGGTTATGCGAAGGGAAGGTATTAGCACCCCTACGCATCCGTAGTACTCTACGGGATCCACTTTTGTAGTTCTTGTCTAAAGGGTGTGAGTTTATCTTGTGCTGTTTACTAAAAAAGGGGTTAAATGAAAATGACTCGCACGGATGTCGCATCCACTGCATACGTATCTCATCTGAATATGAGAATCAGAGTCTTCGTAGCTCGGCTGACCTATGGGTTTGGGGGATGTGTGCTCGCTAAGACATCGCGTCTTATGCCTACGTATCTCATCTGGAATGAGAATCAGAGCAAGCCGTAGTTCGGCTAACTACGGGGTTATGGATTGGGTTTTGGGCGAACGACGTTACTACGCAATCTACCGGATGCTCGACCTTTGGAGACTTACTCACCTGTAGTAGAAGGAGTAAACGTGTGTTTAGGAGAAGAAAAATCAATGAAGGGTTAGGGTTTGGTAAACTCATGCAAAAAGGCAGTCCTTGGCGAAGGAACCTGTAAAAAAAAAATAAACACACAAAAACATTGCCTCCTATCGAGGTCTTCCAGCTAGGAAAGCAGTAAAATGCGGGAAAAATGTAAAAGTACCACGCGGATAAAGATCCGAAGTAACAACAATTAGAGGAATGGGAAACCCAGGGATCCTTCCAAGCTAAACACCATCAAAGAAAGTGAGTCAGTACAGGTAATCGGAATGAACCTCCAGGGGGTATCCCACAAATAAAGTGGAAAACCACGCAAGTTATCCCTACAAAAGTCATGTGAGCCCTCACAAAAACTCAACAAACAGGTTAGAGACAAAAAAATAGGGTAATCAAGGGTTGCCCCCAAATCAAAATGTAACCACATGAATCATGCCATTAAAATTCACAAAAAAGACATGCATCAAAAGGGTATCAAATTCACCCATAATACCTCAAACATTTAGAGTATTCAAATTCAAAGCTCAAAGGTAATGGGAATAAGGGCAAACCTGATTGGAGAGCTTGATTGAAATTGAGTTGCACCCGTGAGGTTTACAAAACAATCTTTAGGGTTTATGTGAGGCAGAGGTGATTCTGTGCAGCTGAGTTCCCTTCAGGGTTTGGAGGCTGCTCTGAACTCCATTAGCTCTTCTCTCACTATCTTTTTCCAACCAGGGTAATAGGAATAAAATATCTTTTTGTTTCACTGAAACTCTGAATTTATAACCTGATTTTTGTGGACTTGTGGGCTCAAATGAGAGAGGTCCAAGTCCAAGATTTCTTTTATTTATTTATTTATTTAATTATTTATTTTCATTTTTTTTTCGTTTTTTTTTAAATATTCCGATTGCCATGATGAAATGCAAATGCTAAATGACCTAAAAATGAATGCATGTATGAGGCGTAAAGCGTATGCTTCCAGGAAAAATGAAGGGTAAATTTTGGGGTATTACAGCTTCCCCTATTCAATCAACTGGAGACCTGGAAAGAAGATAGCAGCGGCTTTCGTGCTTTCGAGGTATCAAGGGATTGAATACAATAAAAGCCCGAAAATTTGCACTGAAGTGAAGTGAAGTAACAATGCCTGTCAGAATCGGAAAAGAGGTGGTCTTGAAAGAAGAATCCGTCTGGTACGGTGAGAGTCAGTCTGAATACCGAAAAAGAATGTTAACCTGGATACCAAAATAAATGGTAACCCAGAAATAACCATGGCCTGAATGCCGCTCATCAGTTTGAATACTGAAAAAGAATGTTAACCTGGATACCAAAATAAATGGTAACACAGAAATAACCATGGCCTGAATGCCGCTCATCAGTCTGAATACTGGAAATGACTTTGATCTGAACATCGGGAGATATGAGATTATTAATATCGGTCTGAACACCGAGAGGCTGGCCTGAATGCCACAAGTTGCATCGACCTGAACGTCGGAAACTTTTTCGATCTGAACATCGGAAAACTGGCCTGGATGCCACAAGTTGCATCGAGCTGAACGTCGGAAACTTCTTCGATCTGAACATCGGAAAACTGGCCTGAACGCCACAAGTTGCATCGACCTGAACGTCGGAAACTTCTTTGATCTGAACATCGGAAAACTGGCCTCAATGCCACAAGTTGCATCGACCTGAACGTCGGAAACTTCTTCGATCTGAACATCGGAAAACTGGTCTGAATGCCACAAGTTGCATCGACCTGAACGTCGGAAACTTCTTCGATCTGAACATCGGAAAACTGGCCTGAATGCCACAAGTTGCATCGACCTGAACATCGGAAACTTCTTCGATCTGAACATCGGAAAATTGGCCTGAACGCCACAAGTTGCATCGACCTGAACGTCGGAAACTTCTTCGATCTAAACATCGGAAAACTGGCCTGAACGTCACTTCGGTCTGAATACCGGAAACTTCATGCCTGTCAGCATCGACAGAAATATCGAACGATAATAGAGGCGGCGCATGGGCCAATGACACTTGCTGGGGATAACAAAGGTAAGTCATGAACAATCTTCAGTCTGAGTACTGGAAACAACTTCTGGCTTATCACTTGGGATACCGAGAATGTTTTATGCTTACATGCGTATGTTTGAATTTTTCAATGGCGTAATGCTCCATGAAAATGGAAATGCTACGCGATTTGGGCAGGATGCAATGCAATATGATTCTACATGCAGGGATGCGAAATGCTGGGTAGAATGCCAAGCTGAGGCAAGGGGATCTGTTGGGGAAATGATCACCATCTTCTGGACCCTGGCAAGGCTGCTGGAGATGCACAACTCAAAGAATTCTGTGGGGAAATGACCTGTCACACGGTGTTCTAGCAATGACGAAATACCGAGATTCTGACTGGGGAGAGAACGGCACTAAAAACCTGCTGTTGGGGAAAGCGATAGTGGTTCTGGCAACCACGATCTGCGAGAGATGACTCAGCAGGGGAAGCAAACACCGATACGGTACCGAGGTTCTGCTTCAAGGAAAGAAACCATGGATCTGGCATTGGGATTATCGATCTGGCCTCGAACTCTGAGGAGCAGCCGCTTCTGCTGGGAAGATACAGTCTGGCACTGTCAACTCCGCTGGGGGTATATAGTCTGACACTGTCAACTCTATTGGAGAGTGTATAATCTGAAACCACCACTTGGGGGGGAGGTACAGTGGTGAGAACCTGCTGGGGATTGAAGAATCCGACGCTCTGATCAGCTCTGCAGGGATAAGATACCGAATTCGTCTGTTGGTGGAAAACATTCACGATCATCTATAGGGGATTTTAAGGAAATGCCCCGAGGGTACCTGTTCTGAATAGACGATCCAAAGCACTTAAAATTTACAGCAATTTTAAATGTTTATTAAGCATGTACCTGTAAAGCTCTTATGTGTCATGATGCAATGTTTATAAAAAAATTCGGACGTCATTTTTGCAAACAAAACAGAAAAATGAAAATGAAAACAGAGATATCTTGAATAACATGATTTTATTGATTGAACGGCCTCTGAATAGGCATTTACATCAGGAAGCAATCCCTAGAAAGAGGTAATCGCACAACAGATAAAAACAGACATTAATCTAATGGCAATGTGAAATGGATTTCTATTGGGTTCCAATTCTGCTATGACTTGCTCGTCTTCAAGATCCTCCAGATGATCAACTTTCTGAAAGAGTGATTGGACTGTTTCCTATCCTTCAAAAGTTTCCAGTCATTGACACGAGATGATATTCAGAACTACTCAGAACGCAGCCATTCGCTTAATCCCTAACTTTTGCCTGGATCGCCCTTTTCGGGTTTTCAATCCACCGGGATACCCATTTTTGTCTAAGTTGCCTTTTCAGGTTTTCAACTTACCGGGTGTACAATCTTTTCACTTTTAATCCCGAACCTTTTTCATTTTCTTGGTTCGCCGGAATGCCCATTTTTGCCTGGACTACTCTTTTTATTGTCCAGCGGGTCTATTTCATGCGAAGTATTTTTTAACTGCGTCGGAGTTCACCGGGGAAGTGAAGTTTTCACCATCCATCGTTGCAAGCATTAAGGCCCCACCATCAAAAACCTTTGTGACAATATACGGTCCATCATAGTTAGGAGTCCACTTGCCCCTGTGATCTGTCTGAGGAGGAAGGATCATTTTCAACACCAAATCTCCGACCTGGAAGCATCGAGGACGCACTTTCTGATCAAAGGCTCTCTTCATCTGACTTTGATACAACTGCCCATGATAAATGGCTGCCATTCGCTTCTCTTCGATAAGATTCAACTCATTGAACCTTGTCCGAATCCATTCAGCTTCGTCTAACTTGACATCCAACAGGACTCTTAGAGAAGGAATCTCCACTTCAACAGGTAGGACTGCTTCCATACCATACACAAGGGAGTAAGGGGTTGCCTCGGTCGATGTACGTACTGAAGTACGGTACCCATGCAAGGCGAAGGGTAGCATCGCATGCCAATCTCTGTACGTAACGACCATCTTCTGCACAATCTTCTTTATGTTCTTATTTTCCGCTTCAACAGCACCGTTCATCTTAGGGCGGTAAGGGGAAGAATTGTGATGCTGAATGTTGAAGTTCTGACACAACTCCTTCATCATTTTGTTGTTGAGATTAGAACCATTATCAGTAATGATTCTTTCGGGAATCCCATAGCGACAAATGATTTCTTTCTTGATGAATCAGGCAACCACATGTCTGGTGACCTTCGCAAATGACGCTGCTTCGACCCACTTGGTGAAATAGTCGATGGCAACAAGGATGAAGCGATGCCCGTTGGAAGAGGTCGGCTCAATCTTTCCAATCATATCGATGGCCCAAATAGCGAAAGGCCACGGTGAAGACATCACATTCAAAGGATTTGGCGGCACATGCACCTTATCAGCATAAATCTGGCATTTATGGCACTTCCGAGCATATTTGAAACAATCAGATTCCATGGTCATCCAGTAATAACCTGCTCTCAACAATTTCTTAGCCATTACATGTCCGCCGGCATGAGTACCGAAGGAGCCTTCATGAACTTCCTGCATTAACATGTCTGCTTCGTGTCTATCCACGCATCTGAGCAAAACCATGTCGAAGTTCCTCTTATACAGCACATCGTCTTTGTTCAAGAAGAAACTGCCTGCCAATCTTCTCAAAGTCTCTTTATCATTGTTGGATGCCCCTGCAGGGTACTCTTGATTCTTCAGAAAGCGCTTGATGTCGTGATACCAGGGCTTGTCATCAACTACCAGTTCAGCAGCAAACACATACGCGGCCCTATCAAGGCGCATCACGTCGATCTTGGGAGCATGGTTCCAACGGATCACCGTGATCATGGAGGATAGAGTAGCAAGAGCATCTGCCATCTGGTTCTCATCACGAGGTATATGATACAGCTTTACTGTTGTGAAGAAAGTCAACAGTTTTCTCATGTAATCTCTGTAGGGGACCAAAGTAGGCTGGAGAGTGTTCAAATCACCATTCACTTGATTGATCACCAGAGCTGAATCTCCGAAGATGTTCAGAGTCTTGATTCTTAAATCAATGGCTTGCTCAATACCCAAGATACAGGCTTCATACTCAGCTTCATTATTGGTGCACTCAAAAGTCAGACGAGCGGTGAAAGGCATATGGGCACCTTTCGGAGTAGTAATGACAGCACCAATTCCACTTCCTCTGGCGTTGACGGCCCCATCAAACATTAAAGTCCACTTTTCGTCTGGTTCAGGTCCCTCTTCAACAACTGGCTCTTCATAGTCTTTCATCTTGAGGAACATGATGTCTTCATCTGGAAAATCAAACTTCATCGGCTCATAATCTTCAACCGGCTGTTGAGCAAGATAGTCTGACAGAATACTCCCCTTGATGGGTTTCTGGGAAGTATACTGGATGTCGTACTCTGTCAGTACCATTTGCCAACGAGCAACTCTTCTGGTGAGAGCTGGCTTCTCAAATATATACTTGACTAGATCCATTTTGGAGATCAGTAAGGTTGTGTGAGACAGCATGTATTGTCTCAATCGCTTAGCATCCCATGCAAGTGCACAACATGTTTTTTCAAGCATTGAGTATCTCGACTCGCAATCTGTGAATTTCTTACTCAGGTAGTAGATGGCATGCTCTTTCCTACCTGTGTCGTCGTGTTGACCGAGAACACAACCCATGGAATTGTCTAGTACTGTCAAATACATAATCAGCGGTCTCCCTGGGACCGGAGGCACAAGGATAGGAGGATTATGCAAATACTCTTTTATCTTCTCGAACGCCCTTTGACAATCATCATTCCATCTGATAGCCTGATCTTTTCTCATCAATTTGAATATTGGCTCACACGTGGTTGTTAGGTCAGAGATGAACCTTGCAATGTAGTTCAACCTCCCTAAGAAACCACGGACTTGTTTCTCTGTTCTTGGCTCAGGCATTTCCTGTATCGCTTTCACTTTGGCCGGATCCACCTCAATCCCTTTTCCGCTAACAACAAAACCCAGTAGTTTTCCAGATCTCACCCCAAAAGTACACTTGTTCGGATTAAGCCTCAGCTTGAATTTCCTCAAACGCTCAAACAGTTTCTGCAAATTCACCAAATGTTCTTCTTCTGTCCGAGATTTGCAAATCATATCATCAACATAAACCTCGATTTCATGATGAATCATACCATGGAACAGAGTCACCATCGCTCGCTGATATGTTGCTAAGGCATTTTTCAGACCAAACGGCATCACCTTGTAGCAGAAGGTGCCCCATGGGGTTATGAATGTTGTCTTCTCCATGTCTTCTGGTGCCATCTTAATTTGATTATAGCCAGAAAATCCATCCATGAAGGAGAATACCGAGAACTGAGCCGTGTTATCCACCAAAACGTCAATGTGAGGTAAGGGGAAATCATCTTTAGGACTAGCCCTGTTCAGATCCCGGTAGTCAACCCACATCCGTACCTTTCCATCCATCTTAGGTACCGGAACGATATTTGCAACCCATGACGGATAATTTGTGACTGCTAGAAACCCTGCATCCAACTGTTTTTGCACTTCTTCCTTTATCTTGACAGCCATCTCTGGTCTTGTTCTTCTGAGCTTCTGCTTGACCGGAGGGCAACCTTCTTTGAGCGGCAAGCGATGTACCACGATGTCTGTGTCAAGCCATGGCATGTCCTGATAAGACCAAGCGAAGATGTCAACATACTCTTGCAGCAATTCAATCAACCCTTTCTTCACATTGTCTTCCAAAGCAGCCCCTATCTTGATTTCTCTCTTGGCGTCCTCGGTGCCGAGATTAATCACTTCAACAGACTCTTGATGCGGTTGAATGACCCTTTCCTCTTGTTTTAATAACCTGGTAAGTTCTTCAGGGAGTTCACAGTCTTCATCACCCTCTTCTTCAGCTTGAAAGATTGGATTTTCAAAGTCGAAGCGAGCCATAGCATAACCGTTATCAATAGGATCCGGTGATGTGCATCTGCATGAGTGATGGTATGTGCTTATGAGTGTGAAAAAAAAAGAAAAAAAGTGGAAACTAAACAAAACATTGCCATTTTTTTTGAAAAACTGCAAAAATAGAAAGACAGGGAACGAAATATTTGAATGCAAAAAGACGTCCTTTATTTATGATAAAAAATGCAAGTGTCACATAGATGAGCCCTACAATGAGTCATTACGCCCTGGCGGAACGTAAGACTTGGATATGCATGAATAAACAAAGAAAATTACTCCTCCAGACAAGTGGCTTGGACAATCTCCTTAGAAGACCAATTGTTGAGAACTTCACCCGGGATCCTCGGACGCACCCAGTTATCGATGTCGCAATCACTATCCCCATCTTCATTATTGACCGCAGAGACTAATTTGACTTCTCTTTCAACCATGTTAACGTTGGCTCCACCATGCTGGGGCATGGGATTATTGACGACATTAGGAGCTGGTGCAAAGTCAACGGCCTTTGAATCAATGAGGTCCTGAACTACGTGCTTAAAAGCTTTGCAGTTCTCAATATTGTGGCCAGGTGCCCCAGAGTGGAAGCTACACCTAGCGTTAGCATCATAACCCATCGGAAGCCTACCAACGGGAGGAGCCAGAGTGCGCAACTGCACAAGTTGTAGTTGTTGAAGACTAGAAAGCAACTGAGCGTACGACATTGGAAGAGTGTCGAAACGCCGGTCCATCGTCCTTGGCCTCGGTTGATAGGCGGGTATGTTACCCGGTTGTTGTGGTTGGTACTGAGTTGGTTGACGTTGTGGTTGTTGTTGTTGTAGTGGTGCTGCAGCTGGAATGGTCACAGCCGCAACATACGGTTGTTGATGATAGTTCTGAAAGTTATTCCTCCGGTTATCCCTGTTCTGATAAGAAGATATGGCACTTGCATCCCCTTCTCTCCTCTTTTGTCCCTGAATGAACGACTTCTTCACCCCTGATGAGGATCCACCTCCACTCTGAGTCTTGTATGTCCTCAGGTAATTCTCCACCCTCTCTCCGGTAGAGACTACATTAGCAAAATTAGAGGCATTACAACCCACCAGACGCTCCAAATAAGGTCTTGGCAGAGTGTTCATGAACATGTTAGCCATTTCCTTCTCCAACATAGGAGGTTGAACACGGGAAGCTGTTTCTCTCCAGCGTTGAGCGTATTCTCTAAAGCACTCATTGCTTTTAAGAGACATATTTTGAAGTTGAGTTCTGTCCGGAGCCATGTCTGCATTATACTGATACTGCTTCACGAAAGCCTCAGCCAAATCCCTCCAGCAACGGATGTGGGCTCTGTCCAGCCTCACATACCATTCCAGGGATGCCCCAGCTAGGTTGTCCTGGAAAAAGTACATAAGCAACTTTTCGTCATCGGAGTATGCAACCATTTTACGGAAATAGGCTTGCACATGGGTCTTCGGGCAAGAGTTGCCATTGTATTTGTCAAATATCGGGACCTTGAATTTCGGTGGCACTCTCACACCTGGGACCAGCCCCAAGTCAGCAACATCTACTCCCAGAGGATTATGTCCTTCCACTGCCTTCAACCTCTCTTCCAATCTTCTAAACATGGGGTCCACACCATGACCCATATCAAAGTCTTCCTGCAGCAGGGGGAACTGATCGTCCTGATCATCATGAACGGGCTGTTGACCGGAGGTGACATATAGGATTGGGATAGGCCTCGGTCCATTGGGTCCATTAGCCTCTCCAGCTGGAGGATCAGTCATCGTCTCTGGTTGAGCAGGGGGATTCCTCTGTATCATCTGCCTGAGCTCTTGCTGTCCCTGAGCCACCCCTTGAACCACATCCATGAATTGATTCATGCGGATTTTCATCTCGGCGAACTCTGCCTATAGGCTTTCCATTACTCTCTGTTGGTTTCTGCGGGTACCGTACCGGTGAATGCCTGGATCAGCTATCCTGCTGATGGAACACCAAACAAACTGAGAACATTGTGGCGGTACCTGTTATGCAAGACATGCTAATGAATATGTAAATGCAATGACATGTTTATCAATTCCAAAGGTATTCTACCCCCTTGATTCCAGTCTCTCAATAGATAAAATATCCCTTTTAAAAAGTACCAGAAAAACCCCGACTAGAATCAAGAAGAAGATATAAACCCCACAGAAATGGATAAACATGTGTTAAATGATATGAATGCAAAATGATGTGATGCAAAATGATGTGAATGCAGTGTAGTGGCATGGGAATCAAGATCGTTGTATTCGCTTGAACATCTGTCAGGTTGCACTGTCTGGAGAGGAATTAAGAGCACACCAAACAAAGGTCATGGGATGGATCATGTTATCCTTAATATCAATCACCCATTTTGGTGGATTATGGTTTACACCTTATCAACACCCAAGTTTCATTGATATTAAGGATACCTGATCGAATCAACCATGAATCAAGGGTTTGCTGCAAGTCACGAGCATGGAGTTTAGGTTAAGAACCACCCAAAAGGAGTGTACTAAGGTTTAAACCTGCCAAACATGTTCTACAAAAGGTTCCCATAGTCATAATCCCATCTTTCAGATATTATCGGAGGAACGACTACTCGTATTCCAAAAATATTCTCAAGAGAGACTCTTATGAGTGTAGTATCGCGTAACAATCGTATCAAATCTTACACTTGAACGACTTTCGCACTACGTCCTACGAATAGGCCAAGATGGGTTTGGTAAACTAAGGTCCTCGACTTCTAAGGTCTATATTGGAAAACGTAATGTTTAACCACAACTTACTTGTGTGACATTATTGATCTCAACATGACCTCCACCAAGTGAATGGGCTTGCAAGTCAACTTGCTAAGGAATAACTCCACACAAGTCGACAAGACTATGTCATTCTCCTAACCTAAGTGCACTCGAGTTCGGGTATAGAACTCATCTCACAAAGATTACCAAGCAGCCATAGCCAGCCAACAGATACAGCAATGATATGTACACAATGCAATAAGGTAAAGCAGGTAAATAAATAACTGTACAAAAGCATGAACACCCAATAAACAAACAAACTACAAAATCTAGGAGGGACTCGCTTAGGGAAACCGGGTCCCCAGCAGAGTCGCCAGCTGTCGCAACCTGAAAAATACAGTGTGCGAAAAAACAACCGGCGAAAGAAAATTACAGAAGAGTCGCCACCGTGCGTTATTTATCCCAAAGGAGGGAAAAGAAACGCTCGAAGTAAACCTGAAAAGAGGAAAGGAAAAGACAAGGTCTCGCAACCAAATCTTGGGTTCGGGAGTCGGTTATGCGAAGGGAAGGTATTAGCACCCCTACGCATCCGTAGTACTCTACGGGATCCACTTTTGTAGTTCTTGTCTAAAGGGTGTGAGTTTATCTTGTGCTGTTTACTAAAAAAGGGGTTAAATGAAAATGACTCGCGCGGATGTCGCATCCACTGCATACGTATCTCATCTGAATATGAGAATCAGAGTCTTCGTATCTCGGCTGACCTATGGGTTTGGGGGATGTGTGCTCGCTAAGACATCGCGTCTTATGCCTACGTATCTCATCTGGAATGAGAATCAGAGCAAACCATAGTTCGGCTAACTACGGGGTTATGGATTGGGTTTTGGACGAACGACGTTACTACGCAATCTACCGGATGCTCGACCTTTGGAGACTTACTTACCTGTAGTAGAAGGAGTAAACGTGTGTTTAGGAGAAGAAAATTCAATGAAGGGTTAGGGTTTGGGAAACTCATGCAAAAAGGCAGTCCTTGGCGAAGGAACCTGTAAAAAAAAACACACAAAAACATTGCCTCCTATCGAGGTCTTCCAGCTAGGAAAGCAGTAAAATGCGGGAAAAATGTAAAAGTACCACGCGGATAAAGATCTGAAGTAACAGCAATTAGAGGAATGGGAAACCCAGGGATCCTTCCAAGCTAAACACCATCAAAGAAAGTGAGTCAGTACAGGTAATCAGAATGAACCTCCAGGGGGTATCCCACAAATAAAGTGGAAAACCATGCAAGTTATCCCTGCAAAAGTCATGTGAGCCCTCACAAAAACTCAACAAACAGGTTAGAGACAAAAAAATAGGGTAATCAAGGGTTGCCCCCAAATCAAAATGTAACCACATGAATCATGCCATTAAAATTCACAAAAAAGACATGCATCAAAAGGGTATCAAATTCACCCATAATACCTCAAACATTCAGAGTATTCAAATTCAAAGCTCAAAGGTAATGGGAATAAGGGCAAACCTGATTGGAGAGCTTGATTGAAATTGAGTTGCACCCGTGAGGTTTACAAAACAATCTTTAGGGTTTATGTGAGGCAGAGGTGATTCTGTGCAGTTGAGTTCCCTTCAGGGTTTGGAGGCTGCTCTGAACTCTATTAGCTCTTCTCTCACTATCTTTTTCCAACCAGGGTAATAGGAATAGAATATCTTTTTGTTTCACTGAAACTCTGAATTTATAACCTGATTTTTGTGGACCTGTGGGCTCAAATGAGAGAGGTCCAAGTCCAAGATTTCTTTTATTTATTTATTTATTTAATTATTTATTTTCGTTTTTTTTTGTTTATTTTTTTTAAATATTCCGATTGCCATGATGAAATGCAAATGCTAAATGACCTAAAAATGAATGCATGCATGAGGCGTAAAGCGTATCCTTTCAGGAAAAATGAAGGATAAATTTTGGGGTATTACACATTACTATTCTTTATCTTTATCCTGTTTGTTTTACTCAGATATTAGTGTCGTGACATTACCTTCGACATCTCATATCTAATACCGAATTTCACATTGGGTCCAATATCTCGGAATGAAAGGAGCTTCGTTTCAACCAGCTCTCGCACAATATGTTTCAAAGCATAACATCCCTCTAAATCATGCCCAGGGTCACCCTCATGGAAAGGACAATGGGCATCTTGATTGTATCATGGGGTAAAGGATTTGGTGGGGGATCCAAAGGTCTAGGAGTCACCAACCCTTTCTGCAGCAACGATGGGTATAACTCAGTGTACGTCATAGGGATTGAAGCGAAAGGATGTCTACCTTTTTCTACCTTATTTTGATATGGAAGATTTTGTGGACGTGGAGCCTGTGCCCTTGGCTGTTGATAAGAGGGTGTCGTAGGTGCTTGCTGGTATACTGGTTCTTGTTGAACAGGTTGATAGACAAGAGCTTGTGATTGGTTGAAAGATGGTATGGTTGCTGCCACATACGGTTGCTGAATATATTGCACTGGATAAGTTGGTTGTTGCTGAGAAAATTGATGTTGCTTCTTCCACGAGTGGCTCCTTCTTTGACTGGTTGACACTGCGTTTGTTTCACCCTCTTTCTTTCTTTGAAAACCTCCGGAAAACTTTTTTACATTATTACCAGATGTTTCAGCGGTGGTTATCATTTTTCCATTCTTCAATCCAAGCTCGACTTTTATGCCCACGGCAACCAAGTTAGAGAAGCTTGCTGATACACTACTCACCATCCTTTCATAGAACATAGGTTTTACCGTATCCATGAACCAATCTGCTAACTCCTTCTCAACAAGGGGTGGTTCGACTTGCAAGGCCACTTCCCTCAATCGTTGTGCATATTCCTCAAAAGACTCATTATCTTTATGGGACATGCTAAGCAATTGCCTTGTATCTGGGGCCATATCCATGTTATACTTATAATGTTGGATGAAAGCATCAGATAAGTCTTGGAAACAGTGAATTCTACTTTGATCAAGGCTTAAGTACCACTTAGAGGGAGCACCCCTCAAGCTATCTTGGAAGCAATGTATCATAAGTTTATCGTCCTCTACGTGCGCAACCATTTTCCGATAATACATAATGAGGTGACTTCTAGGGCACGAGTGGCCCTCGTACTTATCAAAATCTGGGGTCTTGAATTTCGCGGGAATCACAAGACCTGACACTAAGCACATCTCCCTAGCAGCAACGCCAAAGACTTGTTCACCTTCCATAGCCCTTAACCTTTTCTCAAGAATCTGGAAATTCTCTTTCATTCCTCTTATGTCTTCATGCCTTTCATCATCTTCATCAGAAAAATTTGGAGCATGTTGTTGATCTTCAAAATAAGGTTGCATGTGTGCATGGACAAAGGGTGGTGTAAACGTGTTGACCACAAGATGAGTTTCACTGATAGTTGGTAGAGGAACCGTCTGCTGAGTGGATTGTACAAAACCAGGGGCGCCTTCAACTGGAGGTGTGAAGCCGGGAGGTAAACCGTAGACTGGCCAAGTGGTAGATATTGTCATGCAGGTTGGGGCTTAATCGTAGGACCGGTGATTTCCGAAATGACCTTCGTTTAGGTGTCCAACTTGGCCTTAATAACTTGTAGTATCTCCATGACTTGACCCATGTTTTCTCGTAGGTCTTCAAGTTCTGAGCTTACTCTCTCCAATTCTTGTTCTTGATCTGCCATTCTTTGACGAGCGCTAGCTCTGGTGTTGTAGTGGTGTTGAGGATTTAGTGTGGAACTGAAGAAGATACAACAATGAGTTTTTTGTTTGAAGAATGACATGAATGTATGTTATGGGTGCATTTTGTGCAAAGCTCTTAGTTATCTTTATTATTTATTCCAGTAATGTTAGAATATATTAAATAAGAATAAAACGTAATAATTGAGGCCCAAAATGACAACTTCCATGAATTAAAATCAAATTCGAATACAAAACGATTTAACTTAAAGTACAAATGATTCAAATTCAAATACAAAAGATTCAAACACCAACAATTCAGATTCAAGTACAAGTAAACTTTGAAGGTGAGAAAAACAAGAAAGGGGGGTTTGAATTGTTTGGAAAATAAGCGCTTTTTCAAAATAAAAATCACACAAGGAATTTATGCTGGTTCGCTTATAACACAAAGCTACTCCAGTCCACCCGGCCAAGGTGATTTCGCCTTCAACAAGGACTTAATCCACTAATCTTGAAAGATTGATTACAAACAACGTCTAAGAGAAAGATCTCTTAGTCCTCTCAAGTATACAGACTGCGCAGAGTCACTTGAGGAAATAAAACAAAGATAAAGACTTATGTAATCTAGAGTGCTTCTAAGATAAGCAAATATTACAACAGTAAGAACAAAGTGTTTCACGTTTTTAAGCAAAAGCTTTGTGAAGATTGAGAGAATAAAACGTTTTTATGTGTGTTGATGTTTCAGTATATGCTTGTTGTATTCATGTTGATTTGCAGTCCTTTATATATAGGAGTGAAGTAGTTGTTGAAGGTGATGGCCAATAATTTGAATTAGTGCCATAACTTATATAGCTTCTTGCCAAGACAACTTTCTCTCCTCGAATGACTACTTTCCAAATATAGTTCCTTTTCATTTGAATTTGGAGTTTAACGTCTCTTTCTATATTAGGAAGTACATTTCCATACCTTTATTTGAAGTTAACGTTACTCTTCCTTTATTTAGCAAATCCATGATCAGAGTCTTCATGTTTCTGAGAATCTTGGAATCTTGCTATCTTACTTCTGATGTTGATCTCTTTTGAGTTCTGATGATTTCTTCAGATAGCGCTGAGAGCTTCTGGAGTTTGACATACCGTTGTTCAGAGTCAGAACTTCTAGAGCGTACTTCTTGTTCAGATGCTTCTGATATTTTGCTGTTTTGCTCAGAGTTAGACTTTCTTGAACGTGTTTCTACTTCAGATGCTCCTGGTCTTCTGATAATTTGTATCTGATATGTTTCTGTATCTGGTGATTTCTTCCTTCTTTCCTTAGAACCCTGCACACTTAGAAACTTTTCGTTAGGGTGCCATTTTTGGTTTCATCCTTTGTTATCATCAAAATCATGGAATCTGTTGTAGGACAATTTTTGTTCTTACAATCTCCCCCTTTTTGATGATGACAAAACAAACTTAATTAGCAGATGAAACATAAACAATATCAGATCAGATAGACAAGAGCTCCCCCTGAGATAGGCTAGGGAGTTCAGAAGTTCTTACCAGAGCTTCCAAGCAATGAGGTTTCTTGATACCTTCTGCAATTTCTTAAGTCTAGTGTTAGATAAATTTATTTTTAAGAAAAATATGTTGCAGAGTGCTTAAGGTATTTAGACAGTATTTTCATCAGAGCTATTAATGACTTCTCCCCTTTTTGTCAGAATCAAAAAGACATAGCAAAAAATAATTCAAGAGAAAAACATTGTATTCAGATAAAAAGGCAACAGAGACAAGGCCAAAAAGAACAAGTAAACATCAGAAACAAAGAAAGCAAAATAACAAGCAAACAAAAAACTAAGTGCCTAGGGGTTGGGAGGCGGAGGCATTCTCTGAAGCAATTGAGCTAGCATGTTCTGAATGTTGTCGTTGACAGTGTCTTGTTTATCCATTCTGGCACGGAGTTCCTTCTGATCTTTCTTCAGTTCTTCCAGCGTCTGGAGAACCATAGGAACAACAGATGAGGACTCCCCCTCAGTCAGAGCCTGCTGTGCTTCAGCAGCGACCTTTGCTTCAGCTTCAGCAGCAGCAGCAGCATCGGCCAGAGCTTTAGCTTCAGCTTCCTTTACCCTTAGGATTTCAGCATCCCTTGCTCTTTCTTCCTCCAGCCTTCTGGCTTCCTCTTCAGCTTCTCTAGCAAGTCTCTCCTGTAATCTTGCCTCAGCATCTCTGATGTAGCCATTTCTGACTTGCTCAGAGATGTTCTTCAGTTTAAAAGCCTCAGAGGTCATCCAGCCAATGACTCTGTTCTAGTGTGTCCTTACAGAATCAGGATCATCACTGACTTCAGAGTTAATGGTCAGAGACTTGACCTTTTGTACTGAAGCCCCTGCGACCAGCATTATGGCTTCCTCAAGGGTAGGTACGGAAAGGTTAGTTTCAGAGGTTTGAGGTGAAGAGGTTGGAGGGCTGAGATTTAATGTTAGAGGTTCAGGTTCAGCTTCAGGTTCAGGTTCAGCGGAGGTGTTTGGAGGGGTGATATCAGAGGTGTGGAGGTCAGAGGGTTGAGTTTCAGAAGGTTGGTCTTCAGAAGGGATGTTGGTTGTTTGTTCTGGGGGAGGTGAAGTTACTTCAGATTGTGTTGGTTGTTGTGAAGCGAGGTTTTGAGCCTGAATCTGGGCTAGGGTTGGAGAGTTAGGGTCAGAGTATTCTGGGTCAGAGGAGAGGTCAAGGTATGGAGGGGATTCTGGGGCTGAAGATGATGAAGAGGAAGTGGTAGTGTGAGCAAGATTAAAATTGGGTAGAGGTTGTGAGGTTCTGGTTGTAGAAGGAGGGGTTTCATAGGATGTGTATATAGGTGGTGTTGGGAGAGGATTAAAAGAAGAAGCCATAAGAGGTTCAGAGGGAATAGAGGGAGCAGACGTACCAGTAGTTACTTGCAGAGGCGCTGGAGATCTGGTTCCAGAAGTTTCTCCTAGCCTTGCTCTCTTTGCCTTTGAAGACTTCTTTGAAGAGGGACCTCTTTTGAACCTAACAAAATCTTCTTCTGAATCTAGACAATCATCCAGTCTGAAGTCAGAGATGTCGACTCCTTCATCCTTCAGACGCTGCATATAGAAGAGGATAGTGTCTCTGGGTTCATTCTTGAAGAACCTTGCAAGACCATGGGGCAGCTTCCTCTGATCTTTCAAGGCGTCCCAGAAGGTGTCCATCGTGGGTCTGACTTGAATCTTCTTCAAGATTCCCATGCTCTTGAGATTTCTGGCGTTCAGAGGCTTTCTAGTATCTATTGCCAGATCTTCCATAAGCTTGTTCTTCTCCAGATGATCTACAAGCCCATTCTCAATGAAGACATCAGACAGAAGTCTTCCCAGAGGGATGTAGGATCTGGGTTTCATGTTGTTTCTTGTCTCCCTTACAGAGTCTCTGAGATATCTGAAGAGTAGTGCAGGAAGGCAGAGCTTCAAACCCTTGTGAATGCAATACAGAATGCACTTCTGATCTGTATTGATGTAGTCAGAGGAGTTTGATGCTGGGCGATGATGAATGGTTCCCAGAATGATCTTGAGCCATACTCTGAGGTTCTGATGAAGTTCTTTGTTCTTTGAAGGATTGCCTTCAGTGTTGAGTTTGAAAATGGTTGGATTTATTTCCTGAGCAATGCGCCTTGACCTAGGGTTGATGTTGTAGATCCTTATTCCTCCAGTTTTCTCCATGTTCAGTAAAGAAGCAATTGACTTTTCAGTAATTACTATCTTTACCCCCAATACGAAGGAGACGATGAAATGGTCATCAGCATCAGCAAATCTCCAGAATTCTTTGATGAGATTTGGGTAAACAGGGCCATAAAGCCTTTGGAAATAGTTTTCCCACCCTTGTAGACGGAGTTCTTCAGTAAGATCTACTCCATTTCTCCTCATGTTGTCGAAGTCCACTAGTGTTTCACATAACACATCCAGTCCCTCAAAGGGAGTTGCTAGGTTGATATGAGGTTGACGATCAAGAACATGGGGTTCCTTGTACACTGGAGTAATGGAAACGCCTGTAACCGTTGGAGTTGGAATGCTTGAACTTTGGGCAGTGGTGTTGGATTCCATTTGTTGAGAAAAGTTGAAAACTTGTTGTTGTTGAGCATCCATAGTTGATGAAGAAGAAGGTGAAGATGAAGTGTTTGCAAAAATGCTTCAGAGAGGGTTTGAGAGTGAGTGAGAGTGATAAGTGTGTGAAATGTGAGAAAAGTGTTTAAATACCCTAAACGAAAACACATGCAAAACGACACACAATTCAGCGCTGGCACAAAACACAAGTTAGCACGCTTGGGAAAAAATGATTAAGGCTCATTAATGAATGTCTAATCCCAACAGTATGCACACTGCTCGAGGAGATCTTAAACGTTTGCCCTTTGATTTTTCTTCTGGACAGCTGTCTAGAAGTTCTAGGGTTAGACGCTAAGTGCTCCACGTGTTGATGTATCTGATCTTCAGGAATACCAAAGGATTGGTTCCTGGAGATTTCTAACTCAGATATCTTCTTAACTGGTAAAAGTATCAGAGTCAGAGGCAAAAGTACATTTGTTTATGTCAGAGTCTCATTTTACATCTTCAGAGTCACACTTCATTCGGGGCAATTTTGAATGTTCAGATTTTCTAAGATAAAAAGAAATCTATCTTCAGCTAGAGGCTTAGTAAAGGTATCTGCCCATTGATGATCTGTATCAATGAACTTCAATGTTACTATCCCTTTCTGAACATAGTCTCTGATAAAATGATGTTTTATTTCAATGTGTTTAGCTCTGGAATGTAGAATGGGATTCTTACTTAGACAAATGGCAGCAGTATTATCACAAAAGATAGGAATGTTACTCTCGAAATTTTGCAGATCTTCTAACTGATTCTTCATCCAGAGCATCTGAGTTGTGTACAGTGATGCTGAGATATATTCTGCTTCTGCAGTAGATAGAGCAATAGTTGACTGTCTCTTGCTAGCCCAGGATATCAGATTGTTTCCCAGAAGCTGGCAATTTCCAGATGTGCTTTTTCGTTCTAATCTATCTCCTGCATAATCTGCATCACAATAACCAGAAAGTCTATACTCTGATGTTTTCTCATACATCAGGCCCAGGTTAGGAGTTCCTTTCAGATACTTGAGAATTCACTTAACTGCTGTTAAATGAGATTCTCTAGGATCTGATTGGAATCTGGCACAGAGACAGACACTAAAGAGAATATCAGGACGAGTAGCAGTCAGATAGAGAAGAGAGCCTATCATACCTCGATAGAGCTTCTGACAAACCTTTTTGCTTACTTCTTCCTTTTCAAGAATGCATGTCGGATGCATGTGAGTTTTTGCAGAGTTGCAGTCAGTCATATCAAATTTATTTAGAACATCTTTAATGTATTTGCTTTGATGAACGTATGTAACTTCTCAAGTTTGGTTAATTTGAATTCCCAGAAAGAACTTTAGTTCTTGCATTAAGCTCATTTCAAATTTTGCCTGCATTAACTCAGAGAATTCTTGACAAACAGAGGCGTTAACTGAACCAAAAATAATATCATCAACGTATATCTGGCATATCATGAGATCATTGTTAAGGTTCTTACAGAAGAGTGTGGAGTCAACTTTCCCTCTGATAAAATTGTGTTCCAGAAGAAAATTGCTTAAACGTTCATACCAAGCTCTGGGAGCTTGTTTAAGTCCATATAAAGATTTTTTAAGTTTAAAAACATGTTCTGGAAAATTTGGATTTTCAAAACCTGGAGGTTGGTTGACATACACTTCTTCTGATATATAACCATTAAGGAATGCACTCTTGACATCCATTTGATATAATTTGATAGAGTGGTTAATAGCAAAAGATACCAGAAGACGAATAGATTCTAACCTTGCGACTGGAGCAAAGGTTTCATTATGGTCAATACCTTCTTGTTGACTATAACCTTGAGCTACCAGTCGAGCTTTATTTCTGACGACTTCTCCTTTCTCATTCAGCTTGTTTCTGAATACCCATCTGGTTCCAATAACGTGAGTGCCTCTGGGCTTTGGAACAAGATCCCAGACATCATTCTTTGTGAATTGATCTAATTCTTCTTGCATGGCTGAAACCCAGTCGTTATCTTGAAGTGCTTCATCACAGGACGTAGGCTCAATCAGAGACACTAGTCCCAGAGGAGTATCTTCAGAAGTCCTGAAGGTAGATCTGGTTCTGACAGGTTCGTCCTTGTTTCCCAGAATCAAATCTTCAGATACGTTGATACGACTTTTAACTTTCTTTGGGATTTTTGGGGATTTAATTTCTTCAGAGTTCTGAGTGACAGTTACTTCTGGAGCTTTATCAGATCCTGCAAGAGTGATTTCTAAATCTGCAAAATTTTCAACTAGCTTTGACTTTTCAGGGTCAAGCTTATCATCAAATCTGACATGAATTGATTCTTCCACAATTTTGGTTTCTGTTTGTATACTCTGTAGCCTTTAGAGCGTTCTGAGTATCCTAACATAATACCTTTCTGTGCTTTGGAATCGAACTTGTTCAGATGTTCTTTAGTGTTTAAGATAAAGCAAGAACATCCAAAAGGATGAAAATATGAAATGTTTGGTTTTCTTCCTTTACACAGTTCATAGGGAGTCTTTTCCAGAATAGGTCTTATAGAGATTCTATTCTGAATGTAACACGCTGTATTTACAGCTTCTGCCCAAAAGTGCTTTGCCACATTAGTTTCATTGATCATGGTTCTGGCCATTTCTTGGAGTGTCCTATTCTTCCTCTCTACAACTCCATTTTGTTGTGGAGTTCTAGGACAGGAGAAATCATGGGATATTCCATTAGAGTCAAATAATTCCTCAAAATCTTTGTTTTCAAATTCCCCACCATGATCACTTCTGACTCTAATAATTTTAGAGTCAAATTCTTTTTGCACTTTGGAGCAGAAACTAGTGAATACAGAGTGAGACTCACTCTTGTGCTTTAGGAATTTCACCCATGTCCAGCGGCTATAATCATCAACAATGACTAGTCCATACTTCTTTCCATTGACTGATGCTGTTTTCACAGGACCAAATAAGTCAATGTGGAGAAGTTCCAGAGGCTTAGAGGTAGAAACAACATTTTTCTTTTTGAAAGACGTTTTTGAAAATTTTCCTTTCTGACATGCCTCACATAGAGCATCTGAAGTAAACTTTAGTTTAGGTAGGCCTCTGACTAACTCGAGTTTATTTAGCTGAGAAAGTTTCCTCATGCTAACGTGGCCCAAGCGTCTATGCCATACCCATTGCTCTTTATGAACCGACATCAGACATTTAACATTTTGTTCTTTTAAATCAGAAAGATTAATTTTATAAATGTTGTTTTTCCTCTTGCCTGTAAAAAGGACAGAGCCATCGTTCTGATTAATGGCTTTACATGTTTTTTGATTAAAGATTACATCATAACCGTTATCACTTAATTGACTTATGGATAACAAGTTATGCATTAATCCTTCTACGTAAAGGACATCAGATATAGAGGGAAGAGTACCATTACCAATAGTTCCGGAGCCTCTGATCCTTCCTTTCTGATCTCCTCCGAAGCCTACAAACCCAGCGTCTTTAAGTTCCAGACTTTGGAACATAGACTTTCTTCCCGTCATGTGTCGCGAGCATCCAGAGTCCAGGTACCATGACTGGTGTCTGAACTTTGCTGCATAGGATATCTCTTCAGATTCTTCATCTAAGCTGCTCCTGGATGTGATAGCCATAAGTGCCACGTTGGCCTGTTCATCAGAGTCAGATTCTGATGACCCAGATTCACTATCATCCCAGGTAGCCATTAATCCTTTCTTTGTCCTGAAGGTATTTTTCTTGAAGCTTTCTTTTCTAGGATTGTCTTTCTTTAGCTTGGGGCATTCATTCCTGTAGTGACCTGTTTCTTTACATTCATAACAAGTAATATCTTTGTTAGTTTTACCTTTTGAGGTTGATTCTGATCGATCCCCTCTGGGTCTTGGTCTTCTGAAGTTGTTGTTCCTCTTTTTCCAGAGTTGTTTAACTCTTCTGGTCAGGAGGGACAATTCTTCTTCATCATCAGAATCTTCTGGTTCAGATTCATCAGTATCTTCAGTTTCTGCCTGGAGAGCTTTGGTTCTGTCAGGTTTGCGTCTTTCATATCTGGACTTTAATGCTACGGACTTGTTTCTTTTCTGAGGCTCATCTTCCTCTAGTTCTATCTCATGGCTTCTGAGGGAACTGACAAGTTCTTCAAGACTGATATTGTTCAGATCTTTTGACAGCTTCAGAGCAGTAACCATGGGTCTCCATTTCTTTGGCAGACTTCTGACTATCTTTTTGACGTGGTCTGCAGTTGTGTATCCTTTGTCTAGAACCTTGAGACCTGCAATCAGAGTTTGGAATCTAGAGAACATTGCCTCTATGGCTTCATCATCTTCCATTTTGAAAGCTTCATATTTCTGGATAAGCGCCAGAGCCTTTGTCTATTTGACCTGAGAGTTTCCTTCATGAGTCATCCTTAGAGAGTCAAGTATGTCTTTGGCTGTTTCTCTGTTGGTGATCTTTTCATACTCGTTGTAAGATATAGCATTGAGGAGTATGGTTCTGGCCTTGTGATGATTTTTGAAAACTCGCTTCTGATCATCTGACATCTTACTTCTGGGAACTTCAGCTCCATCCTCTGTGACAGGAGGTTTCTATCCATCTGTGACAATGTCCCAGAGATCAGCATCATAGCCTAGAAAGAAACTTTCAATTCTATCTTTCCAGTAATCGAATTTCTCTCCATCAAAGACAGGAGGCTTAGCATTGTAACTATCCTTTTCATTTGTGTGGGCCATAGTTTTTCTCGTTCTGGATCTCTCTACACTGTTAAGTGTTTGATTAGAAAATCAATAACAGAGCCGGAGCTCTGATACCAATTGAAGGTGAGAAAAACAAGAAAGGGGGGTTTGAATTGTTTGGAAAATAAGCGCTTTTTCAAAATAAAAATCACACAAGGAATTTATACTGGTTCGCTTATAACACAAAGCTACTCCAGTCCACCCGGCCAAGGTGATTTCGCCTTCAACAAGGACTTAATCCACTAATCTTGAAAGATTGATTACAAACAACGTCTAAGAGAAAGATCTCTTAGTCCTCTCAAGTATACAGACTGCGCAGAGTCACTTGAGGAAATAAAACAAAGATAAAGACTTATGTAATCTAGAGTGCTTCTAAGATAAGCAAATATTACAACAGTAAGAACAAAGTGTTTCACGTTTTTAAGCAAAAGCTTTGTGAAGATTGAGAGAATAAAACGTTTTTTTGTGTGTTGATGTTTCAGTATATGCTTGTTGTATTCATGTTGATTTGCAGTCCTTTATATATAGGAGTGAAGTAGTTGTTGAAGGTGATGGCCAATAATTTGAATTAGTGCCATAACTTATATAGCTTCTTGCCAAGACAACTTTCTCTCCTCGAATGACTACTTTCCAAATATAGTTCCTTTTCATTTGAATTTGGAGTTTAACGTCTCTTTCTGTATTAGGAAGTACATTTCCATACCTTTATTTGAAGTTAACGTTACTCTTCCTTTATTTAGCAAATCCATGATCAGAGTCTTCATGTTTCTGAGAATCTTGGAATGTTGCTATCTTACTTCTGATGTTGATCTCTTTTGAGTTCTGATGATTTCTTCAGATAGCGCTGAGAGCTTCTGGAGATTGTCATACCGTTGTTCAGAGTCAGAACTTCTAGAGCGTACTTCTTGTTCAGATGCTTCTGATATTTTACTGTTTTGCTCAGAGTTAGACTTTCTTGAACGTGTTTCTACTTCAGATGCTCCTGGTCTTCTGATAGTTTGTATCTGATATGTTTCTGTATCTGGTGATTTCTTCCTTCTTTCCTTAGAACCCTGCACACTTAGAAACTTTTCGTTAGGGTGCCATTTTTGGTTTCATCCTTTGTTATCATCAAAATCATGGAATCTGATGTAGAACAATTTTTGTTCTTACAAACTTAAGCTCCATCTCAGCTCTTACGATTGTAGCAAGATCTTTGGTGACCTCCTTCACCATTTTCTTGCAAAACTTGACAAAATTGAAAACTTGAGGAGGTGTGTTTTCTGGACACATACACCAATCGGCTTCTTGGAGTTTTCCTGGGAGTTCCAACATGTTGAGGTTAACAAATGTAGCTAAGTTGCGAAATTTTCCATTCCATTCAACATAGAGATCTTGGAGTTTCTTGATGACCTGTTGATCTTCATCTAAGGTTGCTCTAGCCTCTCTATACAGCCTTTTCCAATACACACAATCATTCTTTAGGAGTAAGTAGGCTACATCACCTTCTTGGCTCTCCAAAACTGCAAACCCCATATTAGCTTCCTCCAACTGGTACTTGAGGTGGTGATAGTTTCTTTCAACTTCTTCCTTTTGAAGTATCTCGCGGGATAACTTTTCTTTGCATTTCTTTAGAGTGTCCTTCAGTTCACGAATTTATGCCTCAAGGTCGAGCTTAATTTCTTTCTTTTCCATAAGAGACCTATCCAACATCCTTCCTAACTCACAAATTCTATATTCACCTTTCTTGAGCTCTTCCTTTCTGGTCTTGATCACTGATGTGGAACCTATAAGGATATGATCAAGATCGTCCTTCTGGTCTTCCAATAGCCTGGCTCTCTTGTTACTATTGTAGTGGGGTATTCGTTACCTTTAGATTTATTGACTAAATTAAAAGTAAATCATACAATTTGAGTCGCCACCGCACTTCTATTTATCCAAAGGAAAGGTTAGAAAGCGAACAAAAACCGAGAAGTTTTATCAAAATCAAAAACTAATAAAAATGTCAGAGATCCGGGTAAGGGGGTTGGTTATGCAATGGGAAGGTTTTAAGCACCCAAAACATCCTTAGTACTCTAAGGGAGCCCTTTTTGCAAATGTTGTATGATAGGTCGGTATTTGTGAAAAATATTTGTGCAAACATGATTGGGGAGATGAGAAAATAACATACAAGTTATTTACAATTTTGTGTTTGAATGGATAAATCCATTGCCTACTGTAATACCTCAAAATTTGCCCCCCTCATGCATGCATTCATTTTTAGGTCATTTAACATTTCATATTGCATTTCATCATGTCAATCGAAATTAGATCCAAGAAACTTGAATATCATCCAAGACACTTTGTGGGTCCTATCTGGGTGATCAGTCAACACAAGGGAATGACTTGAGATACTTCCAACATGTTCAAATGGGGTCTATTCATCAGTCAAAACGTTAATCTTGAAGGAGCAAAAGTTTGTTCATGAACTGTCATGCTCGCTAGGCGAAGCCCACGCGTTTCGAAAAAAAAACGAAAAAACGAAAAATAAATAAATAAAATATATAAATAAATAAAATATAACAGAAAAATCTTGGACTTTAACCTCTCTCTTTTGAGCCCACAAAGTCACAAAAATCAGGTTATAAATTCTAGACTTCCATCTCCCAAAAAACCCTGGGAAAAAGATAGTGAGAGAAGAGCTAATAGAGTTCAGAGCAACCTCCAGAGATTGAAAGGAACTCATCTGCAAAGAGTCAATTCCATCTCATATAAACCCTCAGATTGCTTTGCAAACCCAACCGGGCAATTCAATTTTATTCGATCTCTCCAATGAGGTTTGCCCTATTTCCATTACTCTATGCTTTCAATTTGAATGCTCTGAATGTATGAGGTATTATCGTTAGGTTTTGCATGTGGGCACATGTTTTAGTATGTATGTCATGTCTTGATGTGTGGATCCTTGCCTCTGACTTTGAATTTTGATACCCTTTCGATGCACGAGTTTAACAAGAGGTTTAGGCCTCATACACTTGGTTGCTTTTTGTGAGCTCTTTTTGTGAATTTTAATGGCATGATTCATGTGGTTACATTTTAATTTGGGGCAACTCTTGATTGCGCCCCATCTTGTCACTCTAACCTATTTGTCGAGTTTTTTGTGAGGGCTCACATGACTCCTGAAAGGATAGCTTGCTTGGCATTCCACTTTATTTGTGGGATACCACCTGGAGGTTTATTCCGATTACCTGTGCTGACTTGCTTTCTTTGATAGTGCCAGCTCGAGAGATCTCTGGGTTTCTTATTTCTTTAGTTGCTGTTACTTCGGATCTTTATCCGTGTGGTAGATCTCTTGATCCTTTATCTTTCCCGCATTTTACCGCTTTCTTAGTTGGAAGACCTCAATAGGAGGCAATGTTTTCTTTTGTTTATTTACTTTTGTGCCTAAAGACCTCCCTGAAGAGGCAATTGACGGATAAAAGGGATTAGTAATCAATCCCCCATTATTCAGTGTGTCGTTCTTTATGCTCGCACTACGTGTCGATGCTTCAGAACAAAAGCCCAAGATCTTTTGTCCGGTCAGTCAGTGGAGAGGGTTCCACCTTTCTGAATCCCCACTTTTTGTCATAAGCTCACCCTGGCCAGGGTTAAGAGCTATGAGGTCTTATCCTCATTACCCTTTTGATCTGCTCACCCTGACGTTCAATGTCAGTGGTTAAGAGCCCATTTGATTACCTTTCCATGGCTTGTTTGTCGAGGTTGATATGACCCCTCTTGACTAAAGCCCTACCCATGTATTTTTGAGCCCCCATGTTGGCGCGTTTACTTTAAGATACATGTTTTGTGTGGTGTGATCGTTTCCCCATAAGATTGTTAGGCTTCGTACAGTCTCTCATTTGCATGTCAATTAAGGTAGCACTGTTCCTTTGTCTAGGACTTCCTTTTTTGCATGAGCATTCCTAAAACACAAACCAACTCATTGATTTTTCTTCTCCTAAGAACACGTTAACTCCTTCTACTACAGGCGAGTAAGTCTCCAAAGGTCGAACATCCGGTAGATTGCGTAGTAACGTCGTTCACCCAAAAACACAACCCTTAACCCCTAGTTAGCCGAACTACATTTTGCTTTGATTCTCATTCCAGATGAGATACGTAGGCATAAGACGCAATGTCTTAGCGAGCACACTCCTCTTTAACCCCTAGGTAGCCGAGCTACGAAGACTGATTCTCATGTTCAGATGAGATACATATGCAGTAGATGCGACATCCGTGCGAGTCATTTTCTTTTGACCCCTCTTTTAGTAAATAGTACATTAGATAAACCTACACCCTTTAGACAAGAACAACAAAAGCGGATCCCGTAGAGTACTACGGATGCGTAGGGGTGCTAATACCTTCCCTTCGCATAATCGGCTCCCGAACCCAAGATTTGGTTGCGAGACCTTGTCTTTTCCTTTCCCTTTTTCAGGTTTACTTCGAGCGTTTCCTTTCCCTCCTTTGGGATAAATAACGCACGGTGGCGACTCTTCTGTCATTTCTTTTTTCGCCGGTTGTTTTTTTCGCATTCCTTTTTTCAGTTTGCGACAGCTGGCGACTCTGCTGGGGACAATTCTTTTCCCTAGTGGGCCTTTCCTAGCGTTTGTTTGTTTATTGTCTATTGTATGTTATTTATTTATTGCTTTGCATACTTATCTGCTTACATTGCATCCTATGTGCGCTTTACTGTCTCATGCGTACTGTGCTGGTTGCGCATCTGTTTCACTGTTGGGTGGGAGTCACAAGAGGTAAAAGGCCCAATACACAGGCTATGAGTGAACTTTAGGACACCTAGGAATAGAGTGATTCATGGGAAGCGGGTGGTATGGAGCCACTTAGCGGAACATGGTATCGCGAGCAGTTCAGATTCTGATGGGGTATTATCGTTGCATACACTTGGTATGCATATGATGATATTCTTGAAAGGATTGTTTATCCTACGTTTCTCTTGACCTTACCCTGGCCTAGATTACACCCGTGAGTGGGGCGGGAATGAATCATTTACAGGTACTGATGGTGACTTGTTCTGTTGGTGACCGTGTCCTGATAGTGACTTTTGTTTGGTCCTTGTTGGTGACCGTTGGTTCTGAAGTATGGGTTCTAAATTGATGACTGTGTTCTATGGTTCCCGGTTCCGAATTCATGCTGAAGTTCTGATCCTGTGCCTCGTGATATACAACCAACCCGGTTTTCTAGAGCAAAGTTTTGATCTCGTAGTACATTCCTCAGTGGGTTTCTCTTCAGACAGTGCAACCCAACAGATATTCAAGCAGATACAGCAACCTTGATTTGCATGTCACTGCATTGCATCACATCATTTGCATTCATATCATTTAACATATGTTTATCCATTTCTGTGGGGTTTATATCTTCTTCTTGATTCTAGTCGGGGTTTTTTTGGTACTTTTTAAAAGGGATATTCCCAGCAGAAGCGGTTGCTCCTCAGGGTTCGATGCCAGATCGATGATCTCGACGCCAGATCCATGGTCTCTTTCCTTGAAGCAGAATCTCGGTACCGTATCGGTGTTTGCTTCCCCTGCTAAGTTGTCTCTCTCGCAGGTTATGGTTGCCAGAACCACTATCGCTTTCCCCAACAGCAGGTTTTCAGTGTCGTTCTCTCCCCATTTAGAGTCTCGGTATTTCGTCATTGCTAGAACACCGTGTGGCGGGTCATTTCCCCACAGAGTTCTTTGCGTTGTGCATCTCCAACAGCCTTGTCAGGGTCCAGAAGATGGTGATCATTTCCCCAGCAGATTCCCTTGCCTCGGCTTGGCATTCTACCCAGCATTTCGCATCCCTGCATGTAGAATCATATTGCATTGCATTCGCCCAAATCGCGTAGCATTTCCATTTTCATGGAGCATTACGCCATTGAAAAATTCAAACATACGCATGTAAGCATAAAACATTCTCGGTACCCTAAGTGATAAGCCAGAAGTTGTTTCCAGTACTCAGACTGAAGATTGTTCATGACTTACCTTTATTATCCCCAGCAAGTGTCATTGGCCCATGCGCCGCCTCTATTATCTTTCCCTATTTTTGCCGATGCTGACAGGCATGAAGTTTTTCTGGTATTCAGACCGAAGTGGCATTCAAGCCAATTTTCCGATGTTCAGATCGAAGAAGTTTCCGACATTCAGGTCGATGCAACTTGTGGCATTCAGGCCAGTTTCCGGTATTCAGACCGAAGTGGCGTTCATGCCAGTTTTCCGATGTTCAGATCGAAGAAGTTTCCGACATTCAGGTCGATGCAACTTGTGGCATTCAGGCCAGTTTCTGATATTCAGACCGAAGTGGCATTCAGGCCAGTTTCCGGTATTCAGACTGAAGTGGCATTCAGGCCAGTTTCCGGTATTCAGACCAAAGTGCCATTCAGGCCAATTTCTGGTATTCAGACCGAAGTGGCGTTCAGGCCAATTTTCCGATGTTCAGATTGAAGAAGTTTCCGACGTTCAGGTCGATGCGACTTGTGGCATTCAGGCCAATTTTCCGATATTCAGATCGAAGTGGCATTCAGGCCAATTTTCCGATATTCAGATTGAAGTGGCATTCAGACCAGTTTTCTGATGTTCAGATCGAAGAAGTTTCTGACATTCAGGTCGACGCAACTTGTTGCATTCCGGCCAGCCTCTCGGTGTTCAGACCGATATTAATAATCTCATATCTTCCGATGTTCAGATCGAAGTCATTTCCAGTATTCAGACTGATGAGCGGCATTCAGGCCATGGTTATTTCTGTGTTACCATTTATTTTGGTATCCAGGTTAACATTCTTTTTCGGTATTCAGACTGACTCTCACCGTACCAGACGGATTCTTCTTTCAAGACCATCTCTTTGCCGATTCTGACAGGCATTGTTACTTCACTTCACTTCAGTGCAAATTTTCGGGCTTTTATTGTATTCAATCCCTTGATACCTCGAAAGTGCGAAAGCCGATGCTATCTTCTTTTCGGGTCTCTAGTTGATTGAATAGGGGCAGCTGTAATACCTCAAAATTTGCCCCCCTCATGCATGCATTCATTTTTAGGTCATTTAACATTTCATATTGCATTTCATCATGTCAATCGGAATTAGATCCAAGAAACTTGAATATCATCCAAGACACTTTGTGGGTCCTATCTGGGTGATCAGTCAACACAAGGGAATGACTTGAGATACTTCCAACATGTTCAAATGGGGTCTATTCATCAATCAAAACGTTAATCTTGAAGGAGCAAAAGTTTGTTCATGAACTGTCATGCTCGCTAGGCGAAGCCCACGCGTTTCGAAATAAATAAATAAATAAATAAAATAAAACAGAAAAACCTTGGACTTGGACCTCTCTCTTTTGAGCCCACAAAGTCACAAAAATCAGGTTATAAATTCTAGACTTCCATCTCCCAAAATATCCTGGGAAAAAGATAGTGAGAGAAGAGCTAATAGAGTTCAGAGCAACCTCCAGAGACTGAAAGGAACTCATCTGCAAAGAGCCAATTCCATCTCATATAAACCCTCAGATTGCTTTGCAAACCCAACCGGGCAATTCAATTTCATTCGATCTCTCCAATGAGGTTTGCCCTATTTCCATTACTCTATGCTTTCAATTTGAATGCTCTGAATGTATGAGGTATTATCGTTAGGTTTTGCATGTGGGCACATGTTTTAGTATGTATGTCATGTCTTGATGTGTGGATCCTTGCCCCTGACTTTGAATTTTAATACCCTTTTGATGCATGTGTTTAACAAGAGGTTTAGGCCTCCTACACTTGGTTGCTTTTTGTGAGCTCTTTTTGTGAATTTTAATGGCATGATTCATGTGGTTACATTTTGATTTGGGGCAACTCTTGATTGCGCCCCATCTTGTCACTCTAACCTGTTTCTTGAGTTTTTTGTGAGGGCTCACATGACTCCTGAAAGGATAGCTTGCTTGGCATTCCACTTTATTTGTGGGATACCACCTGGAGGTTTATTCCGATTACCTGTGCTGACTTGCTTTCTTTGATGGTGTCAGCTCGAGAGATCTTTGGGTTTCTTATTTCTCTAGTTGCTGTTACTTCGGATCTTTATCCGTGTGGTAGATCTCTTGATCCTTTATCTTTCCCGCATTTTACCGCTTTCTTAGCTGGAAGACCTCAATAGGAGGCAATGTTTTCTTTTGTTTGTTTACTTTTGTGCCTAAAGACCTCCCTGAAGAGGCAATTGACGGATAAAAGGGATTAGTAATCAATCCCCCGTTATTTAGTGTGTCGTTCTTTATGCTCGCACTACGTGTCGATGCTTCAAAACAAAAGCCCAAGATCTTTTGTCCGGTCAGTCAGTGGAGAGGGTTCCACCTTTCTGAATCCCCACTTTTTGTCATAAGCTCACCCTGGCCAGGGTTAAGAGCTATGAGGTCTTATCCTCATTACCCTTTTGATCTGCTCACCCTGACGTTCAATGTCAGTGGTTAAGAGCCCATTTGATTACCTTTCCATGGCTTGTTTGTCGAGGTTGATATGACCCCTCTTGACTAAAGCCCTACCCATGTATGTTAGAGCCCCCCTGTTGGCGCGTTTACTTTAAGATACATGTTTTATATGGTGTGATCGTTTCCCCATAAGATTGTTAGGCTTCGTACAGTCTCTCGTTTGCATGTCAATTAAGGTAGCATTGTTCCTTTGTCTAGGACTTCCTTTTTTGCATGAGCATTCCTAAAACACAAACCAACTCATTGATTTTTCTTCTCCTAAGAACACGTTAACTCCTTCTACTACAGGCGAGTAAGTCTCCAAAGGTCGAACATCCGGTAGATTGCGTAGTAACGTCGTTCACCCAGAAACACAACCCTTAACCCCTAGTTAGCCGAACTACGTTTTACTTTGATTCTCATTCCAGATGAGATACGTAGGCATACGACGCGATGTCTTAGCGAGCACACTCCTCTTTAACCCCTAGGTAGCCGAGCTACGAAGACTCTGATTCTCATGTTCAGATGAGATACGTATGCAGTGGATGCAACATCCGTGCGAGTCATTTTCTTTTGACCCCTCTTTTAGTAAATAGTACATTAGATAAACCTACACCCTTTAGACAAGAACAACAAAAGTGGATCCCGTTGAGTACTACGGATGCGTAGGGGTGCTAATACTTTCCCTTCGCATAATCGGCTCCCGAACCCAAGATTTGGTTGCGAGACCTTGTCTTTTCCTTTCCCTTTTTCAGGTTTACTTCGAGCGTTTCCTTTCCCTCCTTTGGGATAAATAATGCACGGTGGCGACTCTTCTGTCATTTCTTTTTTCCCCGGTTGTTTTTTTCGCATTCCTTTTTTCACGTTGCGACACCTACGTACCATCTTAAAAGGTAGGATCAAAACCTCGCAGTTCGGGGTAAAAATCTCAAAAGAAGTTGGTGAATTGATTGGTCAAAAGCCTTAAGGTCTTTTGTTATTAAAGGGAGAAAACTCAACCTAAAACCACAAATCCACCATGTAAGGAGAGCTTCAACATGCTAGTGAAGGATTAACCTTATAATAAGCATGGAAGACTTATAATCCAACACTAAGGATACATGTGAGTATTATATCAACCTCTATGATAACTCAAACCTAATAGCTAATGTTTATGAAAAGCTTTAACACAAGTGGCCATTGGAACCACAAAAACAATTGAGTGAGTTGTATTTACAAATTAAAAGTATTCACAAAATAAAGTCAAAGTTGACTTAAGATTCAAATTCAAAATAAGTGTTATGAAAAGAGTTTGAAAAATCAAAGGCATAGTGCCTAGGTTTCTACTTTTGAAAGCAATGTTAATGTTTGCACAAAAAAAGTTTGGCTTGGGTTAGAGTGGAGAGAAGAAGAGAAGGGCTAGGTCCTAAACATGCAAAGATGAAGGAAGAGAAATAAAACCACTTGGATTTCCCTTCTTGAGATCATAAAGATGATCCAAGTTGCTCCTTTCCTTTGGATTTAGCAAGAAATAAGCAATTAATTCAAGCAAGCAAGCACATATTCAATCAAGCTCCTAGGAATCTTCCAATTGGATTTGTCTCTCTCATCTTGGATGCTCATGACAATGGTCCTTCTAAGTAGCTCAAATTTGGGATCCCTATGACAAGGACACACAAATCAAAAGATTCCACAATGCAATAAAAAGAATGGACAAGAGTGAGTTTGGAATTAGAGGTCCTTTCAAGTCATCTTCAAGATTAAGCATTCTAAAGGCATGAGGCCTAGTTGCTCTTCAACATATTTAGCATTCTAAAGGCATGAGGCCTAGTTTCTCTTGAAACTCCATTTAGCATAAATAAGGTCCTAAATCTAAGTCCTTTCTCCATTTGCATTGGGTTCAAACAAACAAAAACAAGACAAGCACAAGGCAATAATATATACACAATAATGTGCTCAAGTGAGCAAAAGGAAAATTGCATAAACATAAACATGAGCTCAAGTGAGCAAAAGGGCAAAGACAATATGAATAAATGAGCAAGAAATTAAATTGCATTAAAGTAAATTGCAAAAATTAAATGCTTGAATTAAAAGTTAGTGATTAGTAGTTAGTGTTAGTGTGCCACAGGGCAATTTAGCGCTATGTTAAGCAATCGTAAGTGGACTAATGTAGTAGTCACACCTATCTGAGGCTGGTCAATAAAACTATAGGCAAATAACCACAAGTTAGAGACCATGAATAGTAAGCCAAGCTCCTACAACTTGCCATGCCAAAAGAAAAGAAGAATGACCTTGTATGGATTTAGGTTTTTTGCTTGACCAAGAAGCAACCTATCTTTAATGCAAAGTAATTCACTTGATCTTTGATCAAGATAAATTTGATTTGGATCAAAGAAGGTTAAGCCTCTCATATGTCAAGGCTAACCACCAATCATTAACTCATTGGTCAAAAAGAAAAAGAAGGAAAAGAAGATGGAAATGGAATGTACAATAATTGAAATTCAAATAGCATAACCAACACACATTGATCAAACATGAATGGAATCAACATCAATCAATGGTAAACAGAAGTGAGGTGAAGCTTAGAAGTCAAGAAATAATAAAAATATTTTTTGGTATTTTTGGAATTAAAATAATACTTGAAATAAAATGAACAAATAAAGGTCAAACTTCAAATCCAATTCAAATCAACTTGGAAAAGTCCAATTGGATCATCATAAGTCTAACATGGTCAAACAAGGTTTGACAAAAAATTTCATCATTTTTTGAAAACAAAAACTAATTTTAAACAATTAAAAAATGAAGAAAAATAACATAATTGAACTAAAATCTCAAATAAATCTCAAATCAATTAAGAAATTGATGAGAATATTTTTCATAGATTCATCATCATCCAAAGATGTTAAGAAAATATTTTTGACATTTTTTAATATTGAAAAGTATTTTAACTGAATTATAAATGACCAGAAAAGAAATGATTCACAAAAAATATTAAATGGAATCACAATAATAATTAAAAATCATTTTTAGAAACTAGAATTTAAGAGAAATTTTTTGCAATTGGTCCCATATTTTTGTGATTCCAAATAAAGAAGTTATGAATTTTTAAAATAAAATGGAATAAAAGAAAATTAAAACAGAAATTAAAAATAACAAAAATCCTGAGGCGTCAGATCATGGCTCATTAATTGATGTGGCTCATCAGATAGCCAGGAAGCGCGTGCGTATGGTATGTATGAGTCAAACACGTAACACTCATCATTAAAATAAGTCATAACATTCAAGGGTTGGGATTAGATCTGGGAACGTGAATCCAAGGGACGAGATTCAAACGCGTGGGGACGGTGGTGGAAACCACCGTCTTCCCCGGTGAAAAGGCCAATTCCGGCCACCTATTGCAGGTTTTCAAACCTCAACAAAAACGCGCGATCCACACAGCATTTGAAAGCTGGGGTGATGTACATCACCCCTATAACCTTAGTTTGTGCTCAAGACTCTCATAGAAGGAGAAATTTGAGATGGAAAAACAAGGTACTCAATCTGAACTTGCTCGATTCACGAAATTAAAAGCACAAATCAATTGCCTCTCATATGAGGACATTAGAGGTACCAACCAAACCAAGCAATGCACTATAATAAGGGAGATTCGAAGGAAAACAGTTGGAGAATCAACCTTTGAAGTGCAGCTTTTTAGTGCTTGATCCAATCCAAATCTTCAATGCAGCTTGATCTTGAAGTAACATGGAAGCAAGGCTAAGGAATTGTAAGTCAAAGATCAACCAATGAAGTTGAAATTTGAGCTTGAAAAATGAAGAGAAAAATCAGAATTCCTTTAATGGAGGGTTGGGGATTCAGTTGTGCAGAGCTTCAGGCGCCTTTAGGTTGAGATTTAAACTGAACCAAGCATTCTATTTATAGCCAAGGCTGATGCAAGCAAGGAGAGAAATCGTGTGTGCATGAGCTTGGGTCCTTCATGCATGGGCGTGTACAGGTGCATGTGAGGCCCAAACTCAATTGCATTTGAGTGCTGAGGATCAAACAAATGAATTTGGACGTGCAAATGGCAAGGCAATGTAGTATGCAAGAAGATTTCACATGTTATGCATAATTGAACCTAAAACTTCACCTCTTCGAAAATGATATTTGCAAAATTGAAACATAGGCGTGTGGCTAATGGTTGGAAAGGTCTTGACATAAGGAACAAATGTTATGTTGATCAAAAGTTCATTTGGAGTTGGGAAAATATTGAAAACTGGCCACGAAGTTCAAGGTACAAAACATGTATATGGAAATTTTGCCAAAATGGACTAACTTGAAGCCCTTCGTTTTCAGTGATGCAAGCCTCAAATGACAAAACCTTCAACACCAAAGTTGTATACATTTTCAAGATAATCAATTTGGATTTAAATTGTGAATCATTTGAATTTTTTATGAGGAAGTTATGGGCACTTGAAGTTGGACTTTTTCAAGATTCAATGGCTTTGGCCCAAAGTGACCTATAATGTTTTGTATTATCACATATGTTTATTTTAGGATTATGAAATTTTGTCCAACATAAAAAATGAATTATACATCTGAAAATTTCCAATGAACTTGGTCTCTCCTCAAAATCATAAAAAATGAAGGAGTTAGGTATTTGGGAAGTTGACCCAAAATTAGGGTTTCAGTCAAAATGAACTATAATGTTTTGAAATGAATGATAACATTTAAAGTTTCAAATGAACTTTTTATAAACATGAAAGTTGTTCATATGGTTCTTAATAACATTTTTTCTCTTGGGGTCATCATCATATGACTAAAACATCAAAAGTTAGGTCTCAGTGGATTTCAAAATAGCCAAATGATTTGACTGATCAACTTCTCAAAGCCAAACTTCAAATCTTGATGAATTAATGATTGAGGACACTCACATGGTATCATATAGGAATAAAATGATGAATGAAAGAACTTCCCTTGATTGTATTTGATCATGGGTTGAGGTTGCTTCATGAGCAAGGCACAGTCGATGCATAGTTGAATTAGTGTTTCCTTGGGAAATACTCCTCAAGCCCTTTGATTTATCTTGATCAAATTGACAAATTGAGATACTTGGGAGGCATATATGATGATTTAGAGCTTTGGGAACCATTGTCATGCTTGATTTCTCTTGCATCTGGCCACTTCAATGGGCATAGGGGCCTCATAGGAGCCTTGAATCACATGACTGCTTGAGCTTCAAAACAAACAAAGTTAGTGACATATTTTTGTGCTTTTGGTTAGTAAACAAAATGAGAAAAGTAATAATATACAATTCAAGCATGCTTGGTGGTCTCAAACTAACTCACACAATTCCCAACCCAAGGGTTAAGGAGCCAAGATGCTATGATCCTTGAGGCAAATGCAATGTGCAATGATATGATGCCATGAGGGATCTTAGGGTCAAAATTAGGGTCTTACAGATGCCCCTATTTAAGGTCATTCTATCCGGAGATATGAAGGTTAAAATCTTTGTCTCGACGAGGTAGAATGGGCTTAAATAATAACAAAGAGACGAATTTTGGTCCCTAAGAGACCTCATGATGCAAATTTATGTATGCAAATGTTAATGCTCTATGGGGATATGTGTCCATAAAGGAAAAAGAAATCAGGAGAAACTGAGAATCCAGAGGAGTAATACACTCACTAGGGAAACATAGACTTTGGGGGAGTAAAGGGTAAAAATGCGTTAGTAGGTCACGACTTGAAACCTGTTAGGAGACACGAAGGGATTCCATGAAAATAAATCAATGGAAAGACTCGAGCTGACGCAAAGATGCATGTATTGGGGAATATGCCAATACAGCAAATTATCCATAAAGGATACTTCGGATAAAAACCCGGACTCAGGTGGGGAAATCCATTAAGGACTCGACTGAGGAGAAAAACAACGAGATATTACCGGCTAGTGGGTAATAACTCAAAGAGAGATATGTTATCAAAACACCGGTATAAGGGTGAAAAAGCAACACGCTCAGGGAGAAAGAATATCTAAGACCGGTATGAGGGTGAAAGATATCAATCATCCAAACATCTGAGGAAGACCTAAAAAGGCAAATTTCAACTCAGGAAAATCTGACTCCACAGGGGACAAAAAGTCATAATAGGGAGCAGAAAGGAAGGAACACCAGGGATACCGGTTACTGGGCATATAATAGGTGACCAACCAAGCGTGAATTGGGAACATATCCAAAACACTCATCATCCAAAAAGGAGGACTGAAAAGCAAACTCAATTTATAGGATGGACATTTGGTTCCATACGGAAATACAAATCTTACTCGATTGGGGAAGAACAAAGGCTTCGACCGAAGAGCGCATGAGATATATTATCTATTACCGTTAGAACGTAGATAACATACTCGCATGGAAGATTATCCACAATCGGTTACTGGGTTAATAAAGGATAAATCAACCGAAAAGAAAGGACATCGGGATACCGACTACTGGGTATAAAATGATGATCAATCAAAGGGAGAAACAATCGCTACCAAACAAGGGTAAATGAAAGATGACTCGTTGGGAATAAATTGCTTGATCAGAGCAATCATCCAAGAGATATATCATCGGTTACTGGGTGATATACTCGCAAAATGAAGGAATACCAATAACGAATATTGGATAAAGATAACCAACAAGGAGGGGATTACATCTACCGGTTACTGGGTGGAAAACCACAGAAGAGAGTACCCGTCATCGATTAGGATGAACAACAATCAAGGTTTAACTCTGCACGGGGGAAAAATGGGGTTTATAACTACCGGTTACTGGGTAGAAAACCACAGAAATAGGACTTACAACTACCGGTTACTAGGTAGAAGGCCACAACATCCGCTAGGGGAGAGAGTGAACAATTACTGTTTACTGAGTAGTCGATCACCTGAACCACAGGGAAACTGCAGGGGAAAAAATAACAAGAAGAGTCAATCTAGGGACAAACTAGAGAGACGCAATGAAACAAGACTCAACCCAATAAGGATATAACTCAGGGGAGTAATTCCATCCCAACACATATTTACGGAGGAATCTGAAACAAAAATCATCCACGAGGACGTAAATCAGTGGGGAATATTAGAAGGAAAGATAGACATTTTCTGCGTATGGGGCTAACTCTATATGGAGAGATCAGACACAAACATCTGCTTGGGGAAGAATATTTCACCAACTAGCAGGAGATAACAAGCAAAGATATGGCAAAGAATGCAACATGAATATCTGAATGCTAAAATTATGCATGTACATGTGTGGTTTATATATGATTAATGCTGACAAACATACATATCTAACACAAACAGGTCCAAGGATCAATGGACAGACATCCGGTACAACATCTCAAAAGAGATAGCTAAGCCCACCAGGGAAATCCAATCTAGTGGGGGCAACAAATACCAGGAAAACAATCATCTCTGAGGATCGAGTGAAAATGCTGCCAAGGACAAAGACCACTGCCAGAGGAACAAGCAGGATCACCGGAGATTAGAGATCCCTGTTAGGAATAAGCAAAAGGGTCACAACCACCAAAGTTGGGGATCTTCTAACAGTACGCAGAGACAAGGATAAGATCAGTCATAGAAGAACTCTACTAGGGATCTTATCAGGGGGTGATGCGGGATTCTGTGGGGAACAAATACTAAACAGAAGCACATCAAACAACATTCACTTCTATCCACCGAAGGAAACATCTCTGCTGCGGAGAAAGAGAAACAGCCACTCCAATGGGAAAGGAATCAACACATCTTCCTCGAAGTTCCTACGCCATACTAGGATCAGGTAGAGTCGTAGTTGGGGAAGCTACAAAGCCACCACTAGGGAGCTCAACATGGATAAGATCCACCGTAGAAGTAACTCTACTGGGGAAAAACCAAAGAAATATATGAAACTTTGTGGAGAATAACCACCAAACAAAAGTTCCAATAACCACCACATTTCCTCATACTGCTGGAGAAACAATCTCTGTCGAGGAAAAGAGAAACATTGCTCCGCTGGGGATAGAAAATAAATATTTTCACCACCTGCTCTGCTAGGAGGAAACTATCCAAGAAGGAGGAAGCAAATAAATAATCAGGCTCTGATCAGACAACTCCACTGGGAAACAACTGTTGATGACTGAACTGGGGATAACCTGTAGGCGATTAGCTGGAATAACCTGCTGGTGACCAAACTGGGGAAATCTAATGTGAGCAACCCTGCTGAGGATGAACGGTAGGCAAACCTGCTGGAGATCAATGTATGCGGACCCGCTGGGGATAAGCTACAAACCAACTTGTTGAAACAAATTCCTCTCATGCTGGGATTTCCTACTCAATTTGCGGGAGGTTTCCAATCACAATGAGGGAAAGACCAACTTCCTCAAAAAAAAGATAGCATGTCAATTTAACAATCTATAAGGGATTTTAGGTCAATCCACACAAGGGATGACAACCATATAATTGATAAAACACAGATGCTAGATCCAGGATCCCTAGGGACTTTGGTGGTGTATCACCCTTCTCTGCGCTCACTGAGGAGACAAACCTGAAAGATGATGAAGAGGATAACAAATATGCTAGGAATATGAACAAATGCCTTACCCTTTTGGAGATCATACTATCCTTGAGAGAGCACTGAAGACGTTTCAATTATCCTTTGAGTCATTGTGAATGTTCACTTTGTTTAAAAACAATTTATAAAACTTTATTTATTTAAAACAATGATATTTATCGATTAAAACATGCAAACATTTATTGGACAGAAACAGATAAGAGTGCAGAGAATTGGATAAAGGCTCAAATTTATTTGATGGAATGGTAGTCTGCAAATGGCAAGACTCCACGGATCTTTACAAATTTGAAATTGGTGATATATATTGGAAAAAGGCTACATTTAACATAATGACCATTTCTCCACCAACTCTGAATCCAATGTATTTGAAGCTCCAGTTGACGATGACTGAGTGAGAATCTTTGACAGAAGACGGCTCGGAAAACAAAGTCTTGTCAGGATGCAGTTACTTGCCAAATCCCTAATTTTTGCCTAGATTGTCCCAGGGTGAGGTACTCAATCTAGCGTGTATATATATATATATATATATATATATATATATATATATATATATTATATATATATATATATATATATATATATATAAATATATATATATATATATATATATATTCATTTTTTATGTCTCTATTTTTTTCCTGGACCACCCTTTCGGGTTTTCAATCCACTGAGACGCTCATTTTTGCCTAAGTCGCCCCTTCGGGTTTTCAACTTAGCGAGCTATTCTGTTTTTATTTTAGGTGAAGTATTTCTTGACTACATCTGAATTCACAGGACGAGTGAAATCCTCCCCATCCATAGTTGTAAGTATCAAAGCACCGCCTGAAAAGGCTCTCTTAACAACATATGGACCTTCATAGTTTGGAGTCCATTTGCCCCTGAAATCGGGCGCGAAAGACAAGACTTTCTTGAGCACGAGGTCACCTTCTCGGAACACACGAGGTTTGACCTTCTTACCAAATACCTTCTTCATCCTTTGTTGATATAACTGACCATGACACATGGCAATCAATCTCTTCTCTTCTATCAAATTCAACTGGTCATAACGACTCTAAACCCATTCAGCCTCAGTCAACTTGGCTTCCATCAAGACTCTCATTGATGGGATCTCAACTTCCACTAGGAGCACGGCCTCCATGCCATAAACAAGAGAGAAAGGGGTTGCCCCTGTTGAAGTGCGGACAGATGTACGATAACCATGCAAAGAAAACGACAGCATCTCATGCCAATCTTTGTACGTAACAACCATATTCTGAATAATCTTCTTGATGTTCTTATTAGTAACTTCAACAACCCCATGCATCTTGGGTCTATAAGGAGAAGAATTATGATGTGCAATCTTGAACTCGTTACACAGCTCTTTCATCATCTTGTTATTCAAGTTATATCCATTATCAGTAATGATCTTGTCTGCCACACCATAACAGCATATGAGTTGATTCTTGATAAATATCACAACCACCTGCCTGGTCACATTTGCATACGATGCAACTTTAACCCACTTGGTGAAGTAATCAATTGCTACGAGAATAAAGCGGTGACCGTTGGACGCTTTTGGCTCTATCATGCCAATCATGTCAATTCCCCACATAGAGAATGGCCATGGGGAGGAAATAACATTCAGAAGTGTCGGGGGAATATGAATCTTATCCGCATAAATCTGACACTTATGGCATTTCTTCATATATTTGCAGCAGTCTGACTCCATTATCAGCCAATAGTAGCCTGCTCTCAACATCTTCTTTGCCATGGCATGTCCATTGGAATGCGTACCAAACGAACCCTTATGGAATTCAGTCATCAACAGGTCTACTTCGTGTCTATCGACACATCTGAGCAGAACCATGTCAAAATTCCTCTTATAAAGCACATCGCTATTGAGGTAGAAACTGCCAGATAATCTCCTCAAAGTCTTCTTATCTTTAACAGATGCCCCAGACGGGTAAATCTGACTCTGAAGAAAACATTTGATGTCATAATACCATGGCTTATCATCTTTCACTTCTTCAACTGCAAATACATGAGCTGGTCTATCTAAGCGCATCACAGTGATATTGGGGACTTCATTCTAGAATTTCACCATAATCATTGAAGCAAACGTAGCAAGAGCATCTGCCATCCGATTCTCATTTTGAGGAATATGATGGAAGTCAACCTCAGTAAAGAAAGTTGAAATCCTCCTCGCATAATCTCTGTATGGGATGAGGCCAGGCTGATTCGTCTCCCATTCACCCTTAATCTGATTAACAACAAGGGCCGAATCACCATAAACATCAAGATGCTTGATCCTAAGATCAATACACTCTTCTAAACCCATAATACAGGCCTCATACGCCGCCATATTATTCGTGTATTTGAAAGTTAGCCTTGCCGTAAAAGGGAAATTTGTGCCCTGAGGAGTAATAATCACTGCCCCAATACCATTTCCATATTGATTTACAACGCCATCAAACACCATGCCCCATCGGGAACCAGGCTCCAGCCCTTCATCGAGCATAGGTGTAGCACCTCAAATTTGCCCCCACTCATTCATGCATTTATTTTATTTAGGTCATTTAACATTCCATATTGCATTGCATCATATCAATAAGATTTGGCATCAAGAGAATCCTTTGTGCAAAAGAGCAAGTCTTTCCTTGAGATGAAGGCCACATGATTATTCTAAAAGAGCTTATATGAGCTAGGTTTCATTTTGAAGCAATTTTACCAAGTGGTAGAGGCCCAAATTCATCAGTGCATTTCCAGGTCATCTGAGGACCATAAAAGTCAACTATGCAGTCAGCTGAGGGCTTTGAGGTGGGGAAATGAGTTGAGACACTTCATTCATGTTCAAAAGAGGCTTATTCATCATGTCAAACACCTATCTTGAAGATTCAGAGGTCCTGGCCAAAGTTTCCAAGAATGGAAAATGACCTGTAATTCAAAGTTTCCAAAAATGGCAAGTTTTTGGACCACATTCAACTTGATTTTCCAACATCAAAGAAGCTTCAAATGGATTTTTGGTGAACATGAAAGTTGAAGCTCTTTCTCTCCCCTTTTCAAAAAGTCCTATATCATGATTGTAACACCCCAAATAAAGTAAAAGAATTATTTAATTAAGTTAATAATATATTTAATAATTTAATTAAATAAATTGAATTATGGGATTATTATTATTATTTTGGAATAATAATTATTATTGGAAAATATATAAGTGGAATAAGAGAAAAGGTTTTCATTTTTTGGAAAAGGTTTTTTACGTGAAAACTGAGAAGCTGCAGAGAAGAGGAAAAGGGCAAAGAGCTGTAGAGCAAAGGTTGGAGAACGGAAAAGCTTGAAGCTCGAAGAGTTGCCGGATTGTTAAGGTAAGGGGGGTTTATCGTCGTTTAATGGGTATTATCGATTAACATGTAATGGGTAGTGATAAGCCGTCGATTGACCCTAATTGGGATTTAGAATACTGAGAAATTATGTTGAATAAGTTGTATTAAACTGAAATTGAATTTGTGTTTGAGTGTATTGTGAATTTCTGAGCGTATAACTTTTTACGGAAGTTGAATCGGAGGTCCGGAAGTCCTCCAACGGCGGAAAATGCGGAAACTCTGCATTCTGCCTTGTGTTAGCGCAGGAACTGCTGTTTCGCCTGCGTTAACCGGTTAACCCAGGGTGTTAACCGGTTAACACTGTTATAAATTGTGAAAAATGTTGAGTTTGCCTGCGTTAACCGGTTAACCTATAGCGTTAACCGGTTAACACTGTTGCGTTTTGCCTGGAAGTGTAAATTTCCTGCGTTAACCGGTTAACCTATAGCGTTAACCGGTTAACACTGTTGCAGTATGTAAAAATGGTTGATTTTTATGATGTAAGTGTAATTGGTGATTGGCCTATTGTATCCAATTGTGATAAATAAATTCGTGGAGTCTATGTTGCGAAATGTTGATGCAAATATGTTGATAAGTTGTTTTTGTGGAAAATATTAAGTTGTAGGCTGATGAGCCAAAGTCGAATATAAGTTGTTTTGTTGAAAATGCTGAGTTGTAGGCTGATGAGCCAAAGTTGATTTTTAAGTTGTTGTTGCTGAAAAAGCTGTTATGTTGTCGTTGTTATTATGTTGTTGAACTTTCAAGTCGTACATGCCATATACATTCATATGCATTAAGTCGGGGCTTTTGCTCACACCACGTTGGCCTGGATTGGCAAAATTTTAAGTTGAAAGTTGAAGGCTTATGCCTTGATGCCCACTAAACTGGCAATGATTTTAAGTTGGGAGTTTTACTCCAAATGGTACCACATGCATGAAGAGTCGAGTCTCATTTGAGTTGCATTTACGTTGTGTTTGAATATGATGTTGAGTTGAATATGCTGCTACCGAATGCATGATATGATGTGGGTGATTAACGTGTAAAGTTACTTAACATAACATGATGATTTATAATATTTGTTATATCGATTGAGGAACTCACCCTTACAGTTATATTTTTCAGGTAACGAGCAGTGAGTTGAGTAGAAGCTAGTGCTTGAAGTCTAGAGTGGTTTTAGTGGGTCATGCTCTGATAGATGTAACATCGGGACGGGATGTTTTATTTGTTGAATAAATGTTAATTTTAAGATATTACAGATGTTGAATGTTTCTATCCGCTGCGAATTTTTAAAGAAGTGTTTATGTTGGATTAAATAATGAGCATGACTGATTTTTACGGTGAATTATGTGAAGTATTATGTGACACCCTTGGTGCATGATTACTCTGATATTGATTTATATGCTGTTGTTTTAATTAAATATTTGGGGTATTTAGAAGGGTGTTACATTAGTGGTATCAGAGCAGGTTGGTCTGTCCGGCCAGTTGTCGTGTCGTTACTGTCTAACAATTGTGTATTGTTACTAATCTAACTTTAAGTTTTGTTGGATTGTTAAGTTGAAATGGCTGGAAGGAATGACGCTGCAATGGCTGCCGCAATGCAAGCAATGGCACAAGCGGTGCAGAACTTGCCAAATGCTGGTGGGGATGCTGGATCACGTAGCTTGGCGACTTTTCAGAGAGAGAATCCGCCGGTGTTTAAGGGAAAGCATGATCCAGATGCAGCCTTGGGATGGTTGAAAGAGATTGAGAGAATCTTCCGTGTTATGGATTGCACTCCAGCTCAGAAGGTTCGGTATGGTACTCACATGCTAGCAGTCGAAGCTGATGACTGGTGGCTAGAGACTCACGAGAAGTTGACCGTGGCAGGTGAAGACATTACTTGGGATGTATTCCGTAGGGAATTTCTGAGAAAGTATTACCCGGAAGATGTCCGTGGTAAGAAGGAAATTGAATTCCTTGAGCTGAAGCAAGGAAACATGTCTGTCACTGATTATGCTGCGAAATTTGTGGAGTTGTCCAAATTTTATCCTCATTACACTGGTGCTAGTGCTGAATTTTCAAAGTGCATCAAGTTTGAAAATGGATTGCGCTCTGAAATTAAGAAGGCTGTTGGGTATCAGAAGATACGCATTTTCACTGAATTGGTTGATAGCTGCAGGATATTTGAAGAGGACAATAATGCTCATTATAAGATTGTCAGTGATCGCAGAGGCAAGCAACATCAAAACCGTGGCAAGCCGTATGATGTTCCAGCTGGAAAGGGGAAGCAAAGAGCTGCTCCGACTCAGAGAGCTAGTGGGGGAGGTGCTCCTACTGGTATAGTTTGCTTCAAGTGTGGTCAGGCTGGTCATAAGAGTAATGTATGCACTGCTGAAGTAAAGAGGTGTTTTCGCTGTGGTAAGATTGGCCATGCAATAGCTGATTGCAAGCACAAGGAAGTGATTTGTTTTAATTGCGGAGAAGAAGGGCATATTGGAAGTCAGTGTCAGAAGCCGAAGAAAGGGAATCAGTCAGGAGGCAAGGTCTTTGCTTTATCGGGTTCTGAGACTTCTGCAGATGATCGTTTGATCCGAGGTACGTGTTATATTAATGGCTTTCCTCTTGTAGCTATTATTGACACAGGTGCGACTCATTCCTTTATATCTTTGGATTGTGCTGTGAAACTTAAGTTAGAGATATCTGAGATGTTTGGTAGTATGGTAATTGATACTCCTGCGAAGGGTTCAGTGACTACTACTTCGGTTTGTTTAAATTGTCCTTTGAATATTTTTGGTAGAGACTTTGGGATGGACCTAGTGTGTCTTCCACTAGTGCAGATTGATGTTATTCTGGGTATGAACTGGTTGGTGTTTAACCGAGTTTCTATCAATTGTTTTGATAAGACTGTGATATTTCCTGAGAGTGAGGAAGGAAAGAGTTTGTTTCTATCAGCGAGACAAGTGGATGAGGAAGTAGCTGATGGGGCAGAGTTGTTTATGCTGTTAGCGACTTTGGAGGCTAAAGATAAACTGATGATTTGCGATCTAGCTGTGGTGTGTGATTTTCCTGATGTGTTTCCGGAAGAAGTGAATGAATTGCCGCCAGAGCGTGAAGTGGAGTTCTCTATTGACGTGGTACCTGGTACTAGGCCGATATCGATGGCTCCGTACCGTATGTCTGCTGTTGAGTTAACTGAATTGAAAAGTCAGTTGGAAGATCTATTGGATAAGAAATTTATTCGTCCGAGTGTGTCACCGTGGGGTGCACCAGTGCTATTGGTTAAGAAGAAAGAAGGTACTATGAGGTTGTGTGTGGACTACAGGCAACTGAATAAAGTGACGATCAAGAATCGGTATCCTTTGCCGAGGATTGATGACTTGATGGATCAGTTGGTTGGTGCAAGTGTGTTCAGTAAAATAGATTTGAGATCTGGGTATCATCAGATCCGTGTGAAAACAGAGGATATTCAGAAGACTGCTTTTAGAACAAGGTATGGACATTATGAGTATTCTGTAATGCCTTTTGGTGTGACTAATGCACCTGGAGTATTTATGGAGTATATGAATAGGATTTTCCATCCGTACCTAGACGAGTTTGTTGTGGTGTTTATTGATGATATTTTGGTGTATTCGAAATCTGAAGAAGAGCATGCTGAACATTTGAGAGTGGTTTTAGAAGTCCTACGAGAAAAGAAGTTATTTGCTAAACTGTCCAAGTGTGAATTTTGGTTAGAAGAGGTAAGTTTTCTTGGTCATGTGATTTCAAGAGGTGGTGTGGCTGTTGATCCTTCTAAGATAGAAGCGGTATCTAAGTGGGAAGCTCCGAAGTCTGTTGCTGAGATTCGAAGTTTCCTTGGTTTGGCTGGTTATTATAGGAAGTTCATTGAGGGATTTTCCAAGTTGGCGTTACCATTGACGATGTTGACTAGAAAGGGGCAAGCGTTTATTTGGGACTCCAAATGTGAAGAAGGTTTCCAAGAGTTAAAGGGAAGGTTGACTACTGCTCCTATTCTGATACTACCGAGTCCGTCGGAACCATTTGAGGTTTACTGTGATGCTTCATTGTTGGGTTTGGGTGGCGTGTTGATGCAGAATAAGCAGGTTATAGCTTATGCTTCAAGACAGCTGAGGGTCCATGAGAGAAACTATCCGAAGCACGATTTAGAGTTGGCAGCTGTGGTGTTTGTTCTGAAGTTATGGAGACATTACTTGTACGGGTCAAGATTTGAGGTTTTTAGTGACCACAAAAGTTTAAAGTATTTGTTTGATCAGAAAGAGCTGAATATGAGGCAGAGAAGATGGTTAGAGTTTCTGAAGGATTATGACTTTGGTTTGAATTACCATCCGGGTAAAGCAAACGTAGTGGCTGATGCATTGAGTCGGAAATCATTACATATGTCTATGTTAATGGTTAAGGAATTGGATTTGATTGAGCAGTTTAGAGACTTGAGTTTGGTGTGTGAGAGCACTCACAATAGTGTTAAATTGGGAATGTTGAAGTTGACGAGTGGTATTCTGGATGAGATCAGAGAGGGTCAGAAATCTGATATGCTTTTGGTTGATAAGTTGACTCTAGTGAATCAAGGTCAAGGTGGCGAATTCAGAGTTGATGAGAATGGTATTTTGAAGTTTGGTAGTCGGGTGTGTATTCCGGATGTTACCGAGCTTAAGAAGAGTATTCTTGAGGAAGGACATCGTAGTGGTCTGAGTATTCATCCTGGAGCTACGAAGATGTATCATGATTTGAAGAAGTTATTTTGGTGGCCGGGAATGAAAAGAGAAATTACGAGTTTTGTCTATTCTTGTTTGACTTGTCAGAAGTCAAAGATTGAGCATCAGAAGCCGTCTGGGCTAATGCAACCGTTGGCTATTCCAGAGTGGAAGTGGGATAGTATCAGTATGGATTTTGTTTCTGGTTTACCGAGGACAAGTAAGAATTTTGAAGCTATTTGGGTGATTGTTGACAGATTAACAAAGTCGGCTTATTTCATTCCGATTAGAATGGATTATCCGTTAGAAAAATTGGCTGAGTTGTATATTGAGAAGATTGTAAGTTTGCATGGTATTCCGTCGAGTATTGTTTCGGACAGAGATCCTAGATTTACATCGAAGTTCTGGGAAGGTTTGCAGAGAGCTTTGGGAACTAAGCTGAGATTGAGTTCTGCATATCATCCGCAGACTGACGGTCAGACTGAGAGGACGATTCAGTCATTAGAAGATCTTTTGAGAGCTTGTGTTTTGGAAAAAGGAGGTGGTTGGGATTGTTATTTACCGTTGATTGAGTTTACCTACAACAATAGTTTTCATTCGAGCATTGGTATGGCGCCGTTTGAAGCTTTGTATGGTAGGAGATGTCGGACACCGTTATGTTGGTGTGAGTCCGGTGAGAGTGCTGTGGTCGGACCGGAAATTGTTCAACAGACTACAGAAAAGATTAAGATGATTCAGGAGAAGATGAGGATGGCTCAGAGTCGTCAGAAGAGTTATCATGACAAGAGGAGGAAGTCACTTGAGTTTCAAGAGGGAGATCATGTGTTTCTTCGTGTTACTCCGATAACAGGTGTTGGTCGGGCTTTGAAGTCGAAGAAGTTGACACCTCGATTTATTGGTCCTTATCAGATTTTAGAGAGGATAGGAGAGGTAGCCTATCGTATCGCTTTACCGCCGTCACTTGCGAATTTGCATGAGGTTTTTCATGTGTCTCAGTTGAGGAGGTACATTCATGATCCGTCGCATGTAGTCCAAGTGGATAATGTACAGGTGAGGGATAACCTGACTGTTGAAACATCGCCTATGAGGATCGAGGATCGGGAGTTGAAGCAGTTGCGGGGTAAAGAGATTGCCTTAGTGAAGGTAGCTTGGGGAGGACCAGCAGGTGGCAATGTGACTTGGGAACTGGAGAGTCAGATGAAGGAGTCCTATCCAGAGTTATTTGTTTGAGGTATGTTTTCGAGGACGAAAACTCTTTTAGTGGGGGAGAGTTGTAACACCCCAAATAAAGTAAAAGAATTATTTAATTAAGTTAATAATATATTTAATAATTTAATTAAATAAATTGAATTATGGGATTATTATTATTATTTTGGAATAATAATTATTATTGGAAAATATATAAGTGGAATAAGAGAAAAGGTTTTCATTTTTTGGAAAAGGTTTTTTACGTGAAAACTGAGAAGCTGCAGAGAAGAGGAAAAGGGCAAAGAGCTGTAGAGCAAAGGTTGGAGAACGGAAAAGCTTGAAGCTCGAAGAGTTGCCGGATTGTTAAGGTAAGGGGGGTTTATCGTCGTTTAATGGGTATTATCGATTAACATGTAATGGGTAGTGATAAGCCGTCGATTGACCCTAATTGGGATTTAGAATGCTGAGAAATTATGTTGAATAAGTTGTATTAAAGCTGAAATTGAATTTGTGTTTGAGTGTATTGTGAATTTCTGAGCGTATAACTTTTTACGGAAGTTGAATCGGAGGTCCGGAAGTCCTCCAACGGCGGAAAATGCGGAAACTCTGCATTCTGCCTTGTGTTAGCGCAGGAACTGCTGTTTCGCCTGCGTTAACCGGTTAACCCAGGGTGTTAACCGGTTAACACTGTTATAAATTGTGAAAAATGTTGAGTTTGCCTGCGTTAACCGGTTAACCTATAGCGTTAACGGTTAACACTGTTGCGTTTTGCCTGGAAGTGTAAATTTCCTGCGTTAACCGGTTAACCTATAGCGTTAACGGTTAACACTGTTGCAGTATGTAAAAATGGTTGATTTTTATGATGTAAGTGTAATTGGTGATTGGCCTATTGTATCCAATTGTGATAAATAAATTCGTGGAGTCTATGTTGCGAAATGTTGATGCAAATATGTTGATAAGTTGTTTTTGTGGAAAATATTAAGTTGTAGGCTGATGAGCCAAAGTCGAATATAAGTTGTTTTGTTGAAAATGCTGAGTTGTAGGCTGATGAGCCAAAGTTGATTTTTAAGTTGTTGTTGCTGAAAAAGTTGTTATGTTGTCGTTGTTATTATGTTGTTGAACTTTCAAGTCGTACATGCCATATACATTCATATGCATTAAGTCGGGGCTTTTGCTCACACCACGTTGGCCTGGATTGGCACAAAAATTATGGGGCTTTTGCTCACACCACGTTGGCCTGGATTGGCAAAAAATTTAAGTTGAAAGTTGAAGGCTTATGCCTTGATGCCCACTAAACTGGCAATGATTTTAAGTTGGGAGTTTTACTCCAAATGGTACCACATGCA